>NC_133974.1:79285516-80535516 GCF_047716275.1 Strix uralensis | reverse complement strand
CAGTATGACTCTTCTAGGCTGCTTTTAAGAAAAGGACACTTGGAAACTTCAGTGTGCAGACTGGTGGGAACAAGGATTGCCACTTCAACTATGCCACTGTGGATGGAAAGGGACTGGCTTTCCCTCTACAGGGAGGGAACGGTCCATGAGAGCTCTACAGCAACCATCTGTAAGTGAGTGGAGTTAGAGCGGGGGTGAGAAAGGAGCAGAAGGGAAGCTCTGCATAAATCTCAGTTCAAGCCTCAAGGATTATAACAAGGCTTCTTCACAAGAGTAGCTTAAGTTGGCTCTAGTATAAATAAAGAATCACACTTCTTGAATTTAGTGGCTAGAAATAATAACACATATTTGTTAGTGGTTGTTACTAATCAGTTTTGTATTCACACCAGAATTCTATTTTAATGCCAGTGCCTGAAGGAGTGTTAGAACTATGATTGAGGATGCTCAGTTCTGGTTCAACCAGGAATTGAGTATACCACCTCCTATGGCCTTTGCTGTACACAAAAACAGAACAGATGATCAGAGAGTGCCCTGGCAGGCCTTCCATATATGAATACACTGGTGGAAAAGATGCATCATAGCATGTCTACAACTGAAAAACAGTTATAAAACCTAACCTGCTAAAACAAAAAAAGATAGTATCCTCCATTAGAAGCAACGCTTAAATTTGCAAGAAAGAGACCAGAGGAAAAAAAATGGGTTTTTTTCCCCAAAATTTGTCTGCTCTGCTAAATTTTGTAAACAGTGTTTTCACTGTTTATATGGGGAAACAACATTCGCTTGGTGTTGAGTAGAAAGAAAACAGAAAAATGCAACTGCAAAGCCACAACACTTGACGGGACCACCGCTACTAAGACATTTTTCTTAATCGATGGATTTCAGTAGATTATTGCCCTTTAGCTTTCTTATTCCCACCTTTTAACTTACCCATCCAGGAGAGATGTTAGCAAAGGGGCCACATCCGCAAATACTGTGTCTTGAGACTCTGAAGCATTGTAAACTCTGAGGAGCAAAGCGCAATGATTAACTGAAGAAAAAATATAAATATGTTGTCACAATACAAGAATACAGACTAGGGAAAATGTAGGCCAGTGACATAAAACCTGTGACCTGCCCACATTTCTATGTCAGAGGACTGAAAATTAGAACTCCAAGGTTCTCACCTGCTTTTGGGGAGTGCAGTTGCCTGTGCTGGAGGGAACGACCTGCAGGTGTACACTTGTGGCTCTCTGAGCTCATCCTAATCCTTCTGCCTGCCTCTCTGGCAGACAGAATCTTTTTTCAGGCTGTACTGGATCCCTGTTACTTTCTCCCAGCTACCAGACTGTGAAATATCCCTGCTGCCTGTGTCTCCTTTGTGTCACACTAAGGAAGGGAGTGATCAAGTTGTGTTTCCCTTTAGATGTGGAGGACTGGGAAGAAAAGAAGTACAGAGGCTGCAAAACTTGCCTCAGGACTTGTCCCAGAAGAGTCAGTGGCAGAGCAGAAATCAGAAGGCCCCCGAGGGCCATGTTTAAGGATGCCCTGTCTTTGTGGGCAGCAACAGCCTAAGGTATTTCCATCCCCACCCCTGCTGAACGATCATCTGCTCTGAAATAAACACTTCTCACTCGAGGGAAGACTGTCTTTTACATTTTGATGTGAAATTCAGACTAATTTTTAAACAGAATGAAAGACAATTAAATTGAATGAGTTAATCCATCTCTTAGAATAGAGCAATGACAGTACGATCCTTGGGCCAGAACAATGATGTCTAAAACAACTGCATATGTTTTTTCAAATTCAAGGAAAGAAAAAAAGCTACACAGAGCTCTTCAAAGAAATTTTTCCTTCAACCCCTTCAATTGTAAAGCTTGTACAACATAAAATCGAGACCTGAAAACAGGAAATCAAAGGGATGAAATTCTGATCGCAAAATGTGGACACCCTAACTCATTCATTTCTTCTCTAGCACATGAAAAACTTATTCTTCCCCAGATAACAGCCTGCAGTAAATACTTTTATATAAGACAAACAGAATATAAGCCACAAATGTCATTAACCACACCTAAGTATTTGAGGTATGAATGTTTATCTTTGGAAAAAGCTTCCTTTTCTGATACCTTCCCATTGTGATTCTTTTTTGTTTGTTTGTTTAGCTCCATTTTCCAATGAGTGATGTGTGTTCTTTATAGCTTCTAGCAAAACAACTAATTGAAATAGGGATTTTGCTAACAGCAAATATTACAAAGCATAGTTACTTCCCTGAGTATATAGTATACTAGTACACTTCACTTAGCAGCAACCCACAGCTTGTATATGATACTACAAGTTTAACTGAATGAAGACATAGTGTGCTCTTTAGCATTTACTAAGCCTCTTTGTATATTTGACCAGGATCTGGCCACTACAGTCTATAGCCTGCAGAAATGTAGATTTTGTATTCATGTTCTCCATAAATAAGACTGTACAGAGGGATCACTGATAAACAGGTACAGAATTAGAGCCAACCCACTTAGTGCAGCATTTTGTTCCCCACAATAGCCAGAGGAAAGAGCAAGAAACACTACGGTGGCTGGAGACACAATAATTCATCTCTGTGTCTCATCCTAATGCTTAAAAGCTGTAAACTGGCCTCAAAACTGAGATATGAATTGAAACTCTGTTTCAAAAAAAATATTATTAGAATTAGTATTCAGTTTCTTTTTGCATCTTGCTGAATTCTTGGCCTGGAGTAACATCCTGTGGCAATGTGTTCCACAGTCTAATTACAAGTTGCATGAAAATGTACTCTCTTTCATCAGGAAAGGAGCACTTGTCTGGCTTGATGGACAAATACTGCTTGTCTTGCCATTCCACTGATGTGCTGTCATACTACACTGAGAAACCAACAAATATGCAGAGATGTGGCACAGTTTGTACTGGGAGGACACAGACACTGAATAGCAATACTCCATCCTTGCTTTGCATGCATACACGCGCATGTGCTTCAGTAAACTTTGCACATCAAATCTGCAAGGTCAAAAGAAGAGAACAAAAGCACTTCCAAACACTTTCTCTCCTTCATTTATCATCTGCAATTGATGAAATATTCATTAGCAGCAAGCCCTTCATCTTAACCAACTAGGCCTCTAACTCAATATGTGTTAAAATGATACTTTTTTCCTTAATGCATCAAAACATCTCAGAGCTACTACATAAAAAAAAAAAAAACCAACCAAACTTAAAAGAGATAACATTCACACTGGCCTTCACTTGCTGTTGATGGGTTTTGCTGCCTAATAAAGCAGACAGATCACTACCAACCACAACCAGGGCTAGAATCAACCAGTCTTAGTAGTCTGTTTGCACTACAAAGTAGTACAGCCATAGCTAACTATGTCAGGTTCAGGTTCTGATAGATGTTCAGAAGAAAGGCACGGGGCTCCATGTTACAGTAACTACTCTAAATATTTACTCAACTTCCTAAAGGGGTTTTACTGCCACTGCTTAGCTGTTGTGGTTCAAATGCTACCAGTACCCAAACGAAGTAGTTTGAAGTTGGCTTGAACTAATTTATGCTACACTAATCACAGCACTGACTGAAGCATGGACACCCACTTAATTAGCTATCTGAGACCATGAAAGATGCAACAAATCCAGAGAATCTCTTACTATAAGCCCATATATTTTTACCAGAATGATGACAGATTTGTCCCTGTGCAGTGATTAATGTTAATTTCACCTTGAAAATTCTGAGCTTCTTTTTTATTTTTCTAACTGATTCGCCAATAAAATTATAAAAGCATAACATGCTGAAAGCTGGAATTTTCTTCCTGAGCTGAAATCAAATATTTTGACATTTATTAGTTCCATAAAACGTTGCTAAAAAAATAAACATTTTTGAGTTCATAAGAACCATATGCTCTTCTGTTTATAAAAAAGAGCTGTGCTGGGACACTGAAAAAACATTCCCCAAGAACTGCATTCTTTGGGGGATTTACATTTTTTTAACCCTTTTCCTGATTATCAGGATCGACACCACATGTCTTGAGTCACAGCACCTCTGGAGTCCTGTGTCAATACCGTTAACTGCGTTGCTGCACAGAGTTGAATTCCAGCATTATTCTGCATTTACTTCAACTGGTATGGCTGTGTTAAGCATAGCTGGAGGGTGGAAAGAATTACTCTGAGTAGCATGGAAGACATGCAAGGTGGCCATGTACCTTGAGAGATCTCCTATGTCTTGTATCAAGGGAGTCCTATAACCTGTGGGGTCAGTAATGCTTCCCCAAGATTTGCATCATCTCAGGAATTTTCAGTTGTTTGGTGGCCGACACAGCAGCAGTCCCCAGTCTTCGTGAGTAGAAAAAGGCAGCATCTTAGAAGGATGCATCAAGGGTGAATGACTGGCAGTGTTTAGCAAACCTACAGCAGTTCAGGCTGAACAGGTTCAGACCTTAAGTTTAAACATTTAATTTGTGTTGGATACATTTGACTTGAAATCAAGTTTTGCCTTCAAGCAAGGAAGCATGGAATTGTCCTTAGGTGTTCTGTTTCCAGAGGGTTTTGAAGCATGGTTCAGAGTACAGAGCCTACTGTAGGAGTCACTGCAATATATATATATAGATTCACAGTTTGCATTAGGAAAAAGGCATGGGATGAAATTTTGTATGTCTTGGTTTACAGAGATCTTGTGTATTAATTTAACTCTTCATTCCTGTTTTCAGAGGTTCAGGTCAGCTCCATTCTGAAAGAACATAAGGCACCTTTCAGCCTGACTCCCTGCAGTTTTCTGTCTTATGGACTGACTCTCCGGTGTCTCATAAGGCACAAACACCAGCTAAAACCCTTACCACAGCTGGTACATTCAAAATCTCTCTTGTCTATGTGGATTCCTGAGCACCTCATAAGGAAAGTGGTCCCACTACAGCCTTCTTAGGGAGCACAGATTTACATGCCACTACTCTATCTTGTTGTCTATGTTCAGGCCATTTTAACTTTAAGTTAAAAGTAGCACAGCTGAACATCGAGTCTTACAAGTCCTCAGTCCAGTTTCTGTCTCAGTCATGCTGTGTGTCTAATGCTGAAATCATGCAATCCACCCCAATTCCTTCCCTTTAAAATGCAGATAACATTTGCTATCTTGCAACATGTTTCAAGGATCATGAGAGCTACTCAAACTGTGAAGAGGGTCAAATGAGTCTCTACACAGGTTTCAAACTTAGGCATGTCAGTAGTCTTTACTGAGAGGGAAGACTAAGTGTGTCATCTATATCCTGAAGTGCATTATTCTGTGCTGGGAAGAACGTGAATACCACATAAATAAAAAGAATGTGAACATTACCTTCTAACCAAAGCTTACTGAAAAATTAGCCTTTACTATACAAATCTTCCAGCAATTCAGATTGCTACCCAGGACTACCCACCTCTCAAACTGAAAAGTCTTGTTTATTGATGCATGACCAGGACGGCTGCACTTTACAAGGACAGTTTCCTAAGAGAAAAACAAAATACTTACAGTT
Source organism: Strix uralensis (assembly GCF_047716275.1). Taxonomy (NCBI): domain Eukaryota; kingdom Metazoa; phylum Chordata; class Aves; order Strigiformes; family Strigidae; genus Strix; species Strix uralensis. The sequence continues at coordinate 80,530,033 of NC_133974.1, read as the reverse complement.
AATATCACAGGCACACACACACACACAAAAAGAAATATTTATAATTTTTAACATTCCAGATGACAGCAGTAATTAAGGATCATGAAGTCCAAGGCCCTTCTCCAGCAGTGACCAACATGTGAGGCTTTTGAGCCTGTATACTGCAGTGAACTAGCAAGACCGCAAGAAAGGATCTCAAAACACATTCAGATTATTAAAGAACAACGAACACAAACTATGCGCACTTAAGTTCATGACAAAGTTCTAAACCCTTACCTGAACTTCTTATGTGCCTGGAAAGCCACAAGCAAGTTAATCCAACCTTCCTAACTGCCACCACAGAGAGAAAAAATGGCAAGAGCCCTTTTTTATCATAGGCCCAGTTTTCATAGTGCCTTTGCAGATTGATTTCATACATATCTGTGCCTAGAACTGCACAGAAGATGCTCATTTCATAGAATAACATGCTAGTCCACAACTGTGAGAAAGAGCTGCACTAGCACAATTGCTGGAATTTCACAAGTTTTTTGTGGAATCCACTTTCCAGATGGATTATATAGTAGTTTTATAAATCTGACAGATATGTAAGCAGCTCTTGAAACTATTACCAGAGTGTAATCACAGCAGTCAGGCATGCCTTACGTAGCAACTTCTGTGCCCTTCTGCTCCTCATGGCAAATGTTGCTTAATTGCAGAGAAAAGTAAAGAAAAAAAAAGTGGGAGTTTACAACAATTTGGGTGGAAGCTCACTAGCATGCAAAATATTTCATCTAATTCAAGGAGGTTTCCTAGCTTACTAACCTGTGGTTACATTTACTGCATTTGATGGGAGTGCTGAAATTCCTACTGTGCTTCAGACAAGTAGCTTAGAGCACTGAACTAATGGCCTTCGAATGAGTATTGCCACAGACTGAAGTCACAGAGCTGAGCAAATAACGACTGCATAACAGTACACCCAGCATGCAAATGGCTTATAAAAATCAAATTTCTTGTTTTGAGTTTACAAGTATTTTTTCTTCTTCAGAGAAGGCCAATGTATCATTATCAACCTAATGATGACAACAGTCACTCTACAGAATTAGCTGTGTTACTCATCCCGGTACTGGCAAATCTAGCAGCAGCACAGATGTGAGCACAATACTTTGCTACAAAGTGGCATGAGACAGAAATTCTAATAGGATCAGTAACCAACAGGCTTCTGGGGGGAAAAGAAAAAAAAAAAAGAAAAAAGGAAAAGGAAAAGGATATAGAATTATGGAACACATTTCTGATTCAGATATCAAATTTACTTGCATATCAGCTTTCCCTAGGTGAGAAATGGGACAGAAAAAACTCTATTTGTATAACATAGAAACAAAAGAATTGTTAATAGGCAGAAGTTTCATACGAACATTTGTAATGACCTTCCTTTCTCAGGAGATCAGTATGGCCTAACATATCCACCACAGCTGCTGGCCTACAGAATCTCATCAGGTTTCCCTGTCAATAGTGCTTATGAAATCTATACAGCTGTCTCACATGAATGCTGAAGAACCTTTTTTTCACCCCAGAGTCACAGAATACTCCCAGTCTGAGTTCTTTCAGGGCAACTTGAATGATGGAAATGACAAAAGGATACTTCATAAATATTCACAATCTGTCCTGACACCCAAGCCTGACTCCCCAAGCCCGGGGAGCAGTTCAGTAAGCAAAATTCAGTAAGGCAGGGAGATAATTTTAAATGAGTTATATGGAATAGTAGATGTAGACATGATCACAGAATCCAGCTGTGGTAATTATAATTTCTTATCGCTTGTTACTGCGTATCTGCTGAAGGCTATACCCCCTTTCCCAAGACTACTGCTCCACAGCAGAGCCAATGTAAGGGAGACTGTGACTGCTCCTCATGTTTCACTGTCAACTTCAGTGCAACTGTCTGACATAGCACTGAGGCTGACATGGACAGCTTAAAGGATTCCCCACACTGAGTAAGCACCAGGGGAAGAAACCTCTAGCTGGGGATGGTGATAAGCAACTGGGGAGCAATAATGTCTCCAACTGCTATAGCTACATCCATCTGATCTATTACAAAATTATCTCCCAAGAAAAGGAGGGTCTTGGCTATGTTAATTCATGTTTGCCTGGTCCTGTCTTGAAGAAACAGCAGAATCTGGCACCTTCTCTGATATTCAGAGCAGCCTCTTCGCCATCACCTTTTTCTGAGCTACTTATGTGAAAATCTTCTCAAAGTTACTTGAAAAGAATTAATCACATAGAGGCAGCCAGTTTCTTTTCTCTGTGCTGAAGGAAGTTAGTTCAAACTCAGTTCAAATATCACTTCAGGTATTGGGCTAGGACAGGTGCCTTGGGTGCCTATGTAGTCATGGAGACAAACATATTTAAAGTTTAATTCAGATCTGAGGTGAATGACTTTCCCTCTGGAGGTGGCTACTTTTCTTCAGCGACCACAAGGGGAGTCTGGAGTGATTAGGCACCTCATTTAAGTGTCTACATTTGGTGTTGTGAATCCAGACAAAAACATAGCTGCTCATTCAAACATGACACCTACACTCACTAGCGCACACAGGACACCTGGCCAAAAATGGACAAAATTACAGAAAAGCAGAAGGTAGGATCCTAGAGCAGAATCACAGAATGGTTGAGGTGGAAAGGGACTCACAGAGGCCATGGGGGCCAACCCCCTGCTCAGAGCAGGGTCAGCTACAGCAGGTTGCCCAGGACCGTGCCCAGTCAGGTTGTGAGTATCTCCAAAGACGCAGAGTCCACACCCTCTCTGGGCTGTTCCAGTGTCTGACTGCCCTCACAGCAGCTTCTCCTGTTTAAGTTGAATTTCCTGTATTTCAGTTTGCACCCATTCCTCCTTGTCCTGTCACCACCAAGAAGAGTCTGAGCTTTCATCTACTCATTTTCTCAGGTAGTGACAATACCAGCGCTGCTCAGTGTCCTAAGCTATGTGGACTTGTTCAACCTGATATGTAGTGTGTACTCACTCTCTACCATTGCTTCAGGAAAAAGCTCCGCAACAAGCTTCAGGAGAAAGGCTCAGACAGTTGTTACTGTTATGCTGAGGAGCTGGCATACATGGGAAAGCAAAAAGAAAACTTCAGAAATCTTAAAGTAGCTCAAAAACTGAAATGAAATACTCTTATGTACATCCAGTAAAATCCTAAGCCCTTTTTTAGACTTAGAATCAAAATATGATTCTCTAGACAAGATGAGCAAGATTATAGAAAAGATCATACGTGTCTTTTGAAGAATTATATGAATCTCAAAATAAACAAAAGAAAAAAACTCAAAGACTAAATAGAATTCATGTAGTCTCAGTCTCACAAAAAGATACACAACCATTCTGTCCAGGTGTCAGTTCTGCCTGTCTAGATGGTTTGAAGGAAGTCTTAACACAGCTCCTGGCAGAAGAGAAGCAAAGCTACTTTGTACTGCAACTCCTGTTGTGATCTTTGACTATGAGACAGATGTTTCCCTGATTCTAGTTATAACATGACAAAGTTGTAGCATAGATGAGACAGATCAGCATATTACTAGAGCTTCAGTCCAACCCAGGAACAATGTCAAGCTAAAGCTTGTCTAGACGATCCAACCATAGTTTCTGATATGCATGCTGGACTGCGTTGTGACTCTGGTTCTCAAATGCAGCTCTGCTTTCTAATGTACAGTAGCTCTAAATGATCATGGCAGATAACTGCCTTGTTATGTTACACATATAAAGTATTTACAGGGAAAAATCTGGACAGCCAGCCATGATCTAAAAAGCAAAACTAATAAACTCAGCACCTCTATCTCAGTCTTCCTTCACCTTGATCTAAAATTTTCTTTAAATCATAAATATGTGTCTGGAAAATGGTTAACTTGTTTCCAGAAATACGAGCTTTGACTACGTTGCAACTAAAAGCTCAATAACAAATCAAGCCCCATAATTTTAACTGCATATTTATCCTAGCCACAAGCATAAGACCTTCAGTTGTTAAAAGCAAAATAAGCAGGCAATAACCATTGTTTTACTTTATTTTTGTTAGGTTAGTCCAAACTGGCTGCTTTTTGTAAAAAGTCAGTTGGGCTTTTATCCTCCCTTGTGACTTGGATACTTTAAACAAAAATATTTATTTTTTTCATTAAAAAAATCATATTAAGAAACTAACACAAAGACCTAAGGTATTTGATCAAAACTAGAAAGCATTTTAACCAAATAAATGTCAATGCAAACCAATAAAACATCTGAAGTCAGTGTTGTGTTTTCCAAAACCAGGAAGTTAGTATCTTGCAAATTTCATTTTACAATCAAGTCCATGTATACACTTATTTTCCTGGAATACTTTATAAGGACTTTTAAACATGAGAACAGGTTAGCGTATTGAAGGTTACGAGGTCACTGTTTCATACAAATTAAAACTCATAAATTGGCACAAGCAAGCAGACACTGCTTTGCCTGTAAACATATAGATGTATCAGATATCTCTATGAAATAATCCAAAACCTAAATATTATCTAATTTCATCTTCATGCAATAAAAATTAACAGGTCAGAAATGGCCATGGCATTTTACAGTACAATAAATGGGTCACGACATCCAGAACACTGTATGTCTACCATTATAGATCCCTGGTTTTTTACAGATCCCTGGTTTTTATCTCCTGACATATTTACTATTCCTTAGCTGGTTTTTCATGTGCTCCATTAGTTTCCTAATTGCATATATATATATATATGTCTCTCTCTAAGTATCCACTTTATGCAACCGAGATCTGCCTAATGAAGCTATAATTCAGGAGATTTAAATGCATAACATACTGTAGGTCACTTCAGCAATATTTTAAGCGCTATACTATAGAAGAGAATTTGGCTAATCACCATGTAAGTAACAGTGAGCAGCCAACTAAGAACTATGGCAGCTAAGAAAATTAACACCCAAGTTAATACTTTGACCTTAGCTCACACTACTGTGCCTTTTTAAATTTTATATCTTGGTAATGGCCTCATTTAATGCTGGAATGTCATCTGGATTTGCAACCTCAAGGTTCATTCTCCTTCCTCTGATGGCTCTAAGCCAGGACACTTTAACATGCTTGACTGCAGTACCACATAGAGTGTTGTGGTTCATGGGATATCATATTGCTCTCCTAATGCATTAGTTGTGTTGCAATAACAAAATGAAGAAGCCTGACATAATTTTAGAAAGAGTTACAGTAAATACTCAAAGGAAGTGACTGCAGGAAGTCTGCAACAGTTTGACTACTGCAAACACACAACCTCCGGTTTATGGATGACTGCACCTACAGAAGCTCCAAGCTATTACTACTACAAAGAGTCAGGATGAAAATAGCACAAATCACCTGCTGTTGCACCCATGGGTGATCAAAGCTGGGCACCGACTGACAAGAAAGTACGTCATTTTTTAAAAAACCCACATGACCCTCTTGTTTCTCCTTCCTAGTATCTGTGAACATGCTTTTGAATTTCACCATCAAATACTCACATCATCAGCTGCATACGCCACTTTTTCTGAAAAGTTTCTTTGCCTGTAAGGAAGAAAAAAAAAAAGCCATAGGGAAAAAAAAGGTACCTTTCAAACAGTAAGTGTTCCATTTAGCTCAGGAAAGTCAATGCTCAAAATGTCTGTGAACTACGCACTATCTGAAGAGTACCATTCAGAACCGCCATTTTATTGTACACCATGTACATACTAACACCATAGTTAATTGTGAATAAAAAACAAATTAAGGTGCAATCAAGCAAAATAATCTGCTTAAAAAATAAATTTAGAACAAACCCAATTAAGACTAATTCACATGCAAACCATTTATTAGTTTGAGATTGTAATGTGAGCTTGTAACAAGAGGCTTTCACTTTAGAACATTAAAGTGAAAAACACCTTCTTTTTAGGTATTTGTCCCTGATGTTGCATCCATTACTAGTTGAAAAACTGACTGGGATTGCTAAGGTGTATAAATTCATTCATGTGTGTAAGCATTTTGAGAATCAGTCCTTAGTTTTACAACTAATTTTTATTTAAATTACTTTTTGATAAGCTAAGAAATGTTAGTCTTAACAATTGTTTGTTTGGCCCAGCCCATCCTGTTTTACACTGCAGTTCAGCACCTGACTGCACTATTCCATATAGCTAACAAAACCAGCAAGTGAGTTCCTTCCCAGGTATATCGAGCAGAGGTTAATGCAAGTTTCCCCTTCAAGCTCCTTGAAATTTCCTGTCTGCTTTTTTTAATGTTGTTTTAATTAAAACAATTCTGTATTTTTTTAAAGATTTGCCAAAAATTAATAAACTTTAAAACACTGAATGTACTCTTTCAGAATTACCAGTCAGTAAAAGTAAAATAAAGCCCCAAATCAGTTATTTAGCGATAGGGTAAATGATAATGTTACTGGTTTCTAGCCACCCACCTAGTTTCCCCTTTCTTTCTTTCTTTGTGTATGTTCCAACCCCTACCTTCTTTCATGTTAATCATCTATGGAGAATTCAGCTTGTTATAGCACACGCTTGCATCTAATCCCTCTTTTCCTTTTGGATCTTGGAATGTTTTGACACTTCAGTTACAGTAAGTGTATTAGAAATTAGGGATGCAGAGCCAAATTATACTGAAATAGAATTACCAGTGTTTGTGCTGACAGCAAATCTGTTCCATAGCATTACAAAACAACTGGAATGCTGTGTTTCTCTACCCACGACTTCTGACAGTATTACGACATTACTGTATCCCAGAATTTGTATAGGATAGTGAATATACTCTAAACTGATTGCAACTGTGTTATTTCTGCCAAGCCAGGGATAATCCTGACAGAACACCTATGGCTTTCTATACAGGTGGACATACTTTTAGAAAAGGGGATGAGATTGGCTAAAGCCATTTTAGCAGGAGAAGGAAAAGGAAACAATAATCACTTTTTATGAGACCACTGTCTCCCCACACACATAAAAACAGAAAAAAAAAAAGTCAAGAACACAGTTATTCTCACATACATATAACTATTGTTTTCTCTGTGTATTAATTATGAGTCAGCTAAGATCTAACACAGCCAAAATAAATTACCCATCTTGTGATATTGAATGTCCAGCAGCAGTATCAAAAGGTAGTAATGGTCGGATCCTGCAGTGGACTCTGATATTTCCTCTCAGTTCCTAAGGTTAGAATATTAAGATGTATTTAACACAAACAACTAGAGAGGACAAATACACTGGAATTTATGAAGCAGACATGAACGTGTTTAAGAAAGCAGGTGTTTACAACATCACAGTCTTAGATTCTATGGAGAGAAAAATAGTATCAATATCATTTGCCTTGAGAAGTTAGGAGAAAGTACTTGAGGAAGTATGCACTTTTCAGAGCTCTGGACTGGTGTAGCCCTCTCCAGTCTATAGGGAAAAAAAAAAAAAAAGGTTTTCAATCTGAGCCATTTTCCCCTCTTCAGTCTCTTTCCTCTTTACTTGAGCTTCTTCAGACACATATATTAACTCAACAGACAAGATTACACACTCCATTTCTCTTCCACCAGCCCTGAGGAAGATGTGGAATATAAAACATTTTGTACTTTTTCCTCTCCACTTTGTGTTCACATATAACTAAAAAGCCAGTAAGTGATTTTTCTCTGCAGACTGTTTCAGACTTCAGTTTATCTAACCTGGTGTTTTTCCTCTCTTTTTATTGATGATCAGTTCTTCTCATTTTGTATTAGTGAAAACAGCTTGCCTGGGATGACTAGTGACCACTGGCATTAACTCCTCACTGCCTTGGAGAATATCCTTTCAGTAAACTGCAACACGAGGCAGAGTTTGGAAGGTAAGTACTTTTTACCAAAGAGCTTCATTATCCCAGGTAGAAAAACTTAGAAGAATTTTCTCTGAAGGAGGCTTGTGTTTCTAAAAATCAGGTCCTGAATCAGGCAACCCAAAACTAGTCATTTGGGGGGGCAGGGAGGAAGAGTAAAGTACAAAAATGAAAAAAATTAAGTTAATTTTAAGAATTCTGACACAACTTCAGAAGCTGCAAATTTAGAGATGAGGATAAAGAAACTCAAGTTTTGGTCGCTATTCAAAATGGATGATACTTCTTAGTGCAATATGCTCTAGGAGTGCATTTGGAAGATACTTGTGTAAAAAAGAAAAAGGGGCTTGGGGCTTATTGTAAGACAAATGTGCCTCAGCTAAAAATGCATCATATATAGACAGCTGGGGGAAGCGATATACCCATAAAAAGTATATTCATTAGTTTTATTGGTGAGGAAATTATGGGCATAATCATCAGAAAATAAGGAAGTGTTCTGTCATTAAAGATACTTACAACTAAGCTGTTATGTAGAGCTCTCCTCTTTTGCTTTTCTTTCTCGTATCTCTCTGTCACCTCTTGTAGAGACTGCTGAAGATCTAAAGCTTTTATCTGGAACACTGGAAGAAAAAAGTTTTTTCAAAGAACTGAATCCTCTGACTTTACAAAATTAATTTTCCAGTAGCACCTCATGAAATACAAGCAGAAACCTTTTTAACTTCTACCAAATTTAAATTAGGAAGGTTAGTTCCTGATTTACTAGACACCTCTGAAAAATCCCATCATACTTCTTGCTATGGAATGGCTATGCAAAGTTACAGATAATTACCACAGGTATACATGTGAAATCTTGAAAAGCAATCAAAAATACAAGATATTTAAAGGCAGTTCAAATATGTCAGTTTAGTTAAGAGTAATGTTATCTGTCAGTGAAGCCTGAAACCCAAACCTGAAGCAACCTGCTTCTGGATGGGGCTGTGACTTGCAATGCTTATGCCATATTTGCAGATTATTAGATTCATTCCAGCTAACTTTACACGAAGTCAACCTATCATTTATCCTCAGCCTCATTTACAGTGCTACTAATCCTGCCAAACTGTTATAAAGTTCCCTTTTAAGATAGGTACATTCACTTCATGGGTAGGGTTTCATAAAAAAGACTGATCTTTTGAAACCCATGGAGTCTTCTTCACAAAACTGAGGCGAGCAGTTATGGGTCATTACAAAAGCCTTCCAACATCACAAATGGTTTTATCTCAGCCCAGTTACATTAACACTGTGCAGGCCTAAAACATACAGTCCAAAAGGCACATAAAGTGACTGTAAACTAGTGTAAAAAGCAAGCTTTTAGGAACCCCAGTGGGAAATCAATCTCCACAGCAATTAGTGAGCAGTTTGAAGATGTAGTGTAGCAAGCAGTCAAAACCACCGTCTGAGAGCTGAGTTAGCTGGTGGCCACCAGCCTCAGTACATGCTACCTTACAAAGAAAGGAACAGGCTTAAAAAGCTCAGTATGTCACACAAATCAGAGAACTTCAAGGGACATTTGGCTATACTACAGATTTGTCAGATCTTATTTTTGCAATACCTATGCTGTTCACCTCCAGCTCATAATGTTCCCCCACAAGTGAATGCATGGAGGGGAAACATGACGTTAATAGTTGGGGAATCAAGGTCTAGGAGTTTCACTAAGAAAAATCCCTTTCTTGCATCCTGTATGGGGACTAAGACTAATATGTCTTGGTTTGGAGAATCACATGCAAATGTGTTACAAAAATTTGTCAAAAGTGATTCACTGGTCCCTAATTATACAGTATTTTTCAAAATATGAGGTTGGAATCCATTGATTATTTATGTAATCTCCATAATAAGTATTTTAATTTATAAATTTGTGTACACACTTTCTTGAAGACTCTTGAATAAGCAATAAAGTTACACAATAGGTGTGGAGATTCAGAAGGAGTCCCTGCAAATAGGTGCTAAGGGTACTCTTCCATTCTTCCAGTGTTGAAAGAAAAAAAATAAAAATTACTAGCTTGTTTCAATATTCAAGTGGTCTCTTCATGAGGACTGAGAGAAGCCTACCGGACATTATAGATCCAGTTTCAGTTAACTTAGGCCCTAATTTCTAATTTATTTTTTTTTCTAACTAGCCCTCCTATGGTGAAGATGACTGTGAAAACAGAAATCAACCTTGGGGCTTCCCAATTTGACACCAGGGCTTTTGAGCAGACAGGTGAAGAACTTCAATCTGTAGAAAATGAGTCAAGTTGTTGCATTTAGCAGATGATATTTTGTTATATGTAAGAGTGAGCCATCAGTTTTATTGTCCGTCTTCTGTAAAGCTTTACGTGCAGCACAGAAAAACTTCTTGAATAGAAGCTCCACAGAGCAAGTTTCCTAATGGATAAATTATTTCTGAACTTTTAATTTTTCTGAAAGTGGAGCTATATAAACACTTATTTAACATTTTCCTAGTTTTCTGCGTGGCATCAGCTGCAAGCTATGCAGAAGTTACATTTTAATCCATCGATAATCAGACTAACAGTTGTAGAAGAGTGATGGCTTGCAAACATGTTCAGGATTGTAATGTTTCTTTAATTGACAGTCCTGGCTAAGGGGCTTTTCATTCCCTCCTATTCAATGCTGCACCAGACCCTCTCTGTGCTTGCACAACTGCTTCCATGGTCACGTGGAGGTCTAAAAGCAATCCTTCTTGCTGAGTAATTTCTGTCCTGGATCAGCTCCCTGATCTGCTTTGTTTGTGATCACACAAACAGTTATGCCAGCACAACAGAAAGGTCCATGATGGGGATGTGAACAACAGGAGCAGCATAACCTAGGACAGCCACGGCCTAGCTCAGATACGGATGTGTAGCTGTCCCCATAGTTCCCTGGGGTTCTCCACCCCAGAGAGGAAGCGTTCTGGAATCACAAAGGATAGCTAAGTCACCAGGCTGCAGCAGCTTTCACAAAATATGTCAGTAACCTGCAGCACCTGTCACACATTGACTTGGACAGATTTTGCTCCTTAGTAACCGCCACTTTGCCAAGCAGTGAGAACAGTGGTTTCCCCTCTCTGAAAATATGTTCTGCATGCACAGATACTGTTATTTCCTCTTTCTTATAATACCTGCATGGTGAAGCAATCTAAAAAGTCATCTTCAATTTTTAGAAATTCCTACCCTTCCAGAACTCTGCTGAATGACTGCATCTGCCTCAGCAGTATCATTTGCAGTGAGGTGGCCAGTATTTTTTGCTAAAGTGATAGCAGCTTTGTTTATGAGAGAAACATATCTGTAACAAAAGAATAATGAGCACTTCTCTCTCAGGAATTACTACTATTTAAATTTCAGTGGGAAAGATGGCAATAGCCTGGTTTTCAGACTGTGAATAAATACTTCTAAGCAAGGGACTACTCAGTTATTACAGGAAAGTTTTATACTTTGCTGCATGTCAACTACAGCCTTGAAATTAACCTACTTGAATGTTTCTTCTATAATTATCTCCCTCATTTTCAATCTCTGTTTTAGAATTAAACTGATAACACACATTGTTTCCAGAATACATACATCGGACTTTCTGTTTACAAAAGATTACATGTAATTTAAGGATGGCAATTCCAACTGTCATATTTAAGGTTAACAATAGAATCTGCATCTAAAACATTTGACAGAGGAACTGAAAAATGTCCAGACTAAAAGTGTAAGTCATCCATCTAAGTACCAACACACTTACTTTGTTGTAGGCAAGGAGGCCTCTCTTGGTTATGATTTCATAGAACAATGCACCATGAAGTGCAAATTGAGAACAGTCAACAGGAATTTGCAAGGTCTCAGAAGGAACACTTACTATTTATTTACACCACAACAGCTCAAGTTGTTGGGGTGGGCTATCTGTTCGTTTAGCCCCCTGCTTCAATAAGGGAAACATTCACCTTTATTTAGGGTTGATTTTCCACTTGAGTCTTTTTTTTGTTTTAAAGACAACTTGATTAAGCTTTTCTCTATATGGATAATACAGTAATAAAATCAATTTAAATCATAACTTAGTACATTACATATAGGAACAAGTTTTGCAAATACCCATCACTGAGAATGCCATTTGTTGCTACTGACATGAGCAGTTCCATCAGAATCAAATCGGTCCCAAAATTAAATATTTCAACCAAAAAGTAAAGCAGGAGAAAAACGTACCTTTTAAATGGCAACGCATGGATATCAGAGCATCACCCAGGAGCTCTGATTATAAATTTGTGTATATTTTGTTAGTTCATCAGGCTGCTAAGCTTCAAACAGTGTAAGCTCCATAGGTGTCATGTGCTTCTCAGGCCTGGTAGGGGCTCCACCAGAATCAAGGATATTGAAAGCAGGTGCAGAGATCCATGCCAAGAGATCCAGGTGTAGGACCAATGCACTAAGCCCTCAGTGATGAGGGCAGAGAGTGCCAATGCACTGCAGGGTCTGCTTTATATGTACACATGAACAAGGGAGGACCTGAACTCCGAAACAGTAGTTCATGTGGTGTTATTACCTACAGTCTAGCAAGTGGAACTGGTTTTGATTTGGAAGTAAAGTTTTCTCCCTGAAGACACAGAAACATTAAAAATCCAGTCTGTCCTAATACCAGACAGTATTTTCAGAAATCTCTGAAATCACCTGAGTCCTTTTTGGGTACAGTCAAAAGCAGACAAATTTCAGCTAAAGCAACACATTCTTTATTCAGCTATTCTAGCATAGTCACAATAACAAGCCTGAGAACTTCAGATCAAAAATACTACAGCTGAGGCAACTCAGCAGCAGTCTAATAGCAGCTGCAATCAACACAAAAGCTAAATCCAAATTTTCAGTCATAACCTCTGCAGAGTTATTTGTGCTCTAACGCTTCAGAACTCCTTGATGACCTAATGTGAAACAAAAAACTGCTGCAATTTCAGTGACATGTTTCTCAGAAATCAAACTCAACTTTTTAATGTTAGCAACATTTAACAATGACATTGTTGATGTTACATGTTTGAAATGTAAGTGCAATGAGCCTTACTTTGCATTGCTTCATTTTGCAGCTGTATCCCTTGGACTGCTGTCAAAACTTGGTAAAGATAAGTCTCGCTTTGACGCTGAAAGTCTTTTGAAAGCTCAAGAGCAAATGAATGGAGGCTCTTCAGGTCTTGCTTAAGCCTCTTCCCAGCAAGAAAGAAAAATATGTTATAAAGACACAAAACCAGCAGTTAAGGAAGAATCAGTATAACACCACCACAAATAATTTTGGTGAGATATCAGAGTCAGGAAGAACCCTCTACTTGATGAAAGGAGGTCTTCAGGAGTATATCTTTCAGCACGTTTAGAGAAGGATTCTGCAACATATTTAGCAATGTCATTTCCTAAAGACTTCAGCCAGACTTTATGGATCCATACCATCTTATGGTACATACTTTAACCATAACACATACTTGTGACATAACACATTATTTCATTAAACAAAGCCATCTGCAAGTTGAACTTAACGATCCCTTATCTCACAGAGGCACCGTGATGTTTCATTAGTCAGCCTGGTACAAAGTGTCACATATTCTGTGAAATTTTATTTTCCAACTGTGGTATTGACCTTGAATTAATCGACTAGCTTCAATGATAAAACAGTAATCTAAACTAAAAGGAGAAAATCACTGCATTTCTCACTCTCAAAATCCACAGAATATAACTGGGAAGAAGTATTTTTTTTTTTTTTTTAAATTACAGGTATAGGATTACCACTAATCTAGACTTTTATTTGAAGAGCTTTGCTCTCTCCTAACATTCATTGATCTCTGACAGTAAACCATCTCAATCCACTTGCATCACAAGCAGTTCTGACATTTTAGCTAACCTAAAATGTAAAACACTACTGCAAAATTTATTGAGCAGAATCACTGTAATTAGAATAGAACAGAAAAGTTCAGTTGGAAGGGACCTACAATGATCATCTAGTCCAACTATGCTACAATTAAGCTACATCCTTCTGTTTGTTAAGAATCAGATTTCTTTCCTGAGATACTTTTCAGTAATTTTATGCAGGAATTGAGTGCTGTCCTGGGAAAAGCTGACATTTGTTAGTGTCCCTAAAAGGAACTCACTATTCTATGGAGTAACTTAAGGAATAAGTACTTCAACAAAGGAAAATATTACGGTACTGGTACTGGGAGAACAGTCCCAGTCTCTTTGATGCAAATTTAAGACAACCCAAGCGATCACTCAGCAAACTACTCCCTCTTGCGAGGTCCGCCAGAGCAGAACTCTTAGTCAAATCAATGGAACCTTCCAATGCTTTTTTAAAGAATCTGCCTATCTGGTTAAAGTATATCACAATTAATGTTTTTTAGAGGACTTTTAGGTTTTGATTACAAGAATAGTCATCTTGGATAATGATATCAGCCTACACATGAAATTCTGGAGCCGTCACTGTTACCAGCTTCTCGGGTGACTTTGTAGCCTATTGCAGGAAAACCACTATAAATTTTAAGCTAACTCAGGCATTGCTACACTTCACTGCAAGCACTGCTGTGAATACAATAAAGCCACAGATCAGGTTCTTATCTGACCATTTTCCAGGTTTTTCTATATTTGATAAGCATTGTAAATGTTTAGGGCATAGATTATGCCTGCATCATTACTAAATGTCTTTACCTTTATTGCTCCATGCAGCTGGGTTACAACAGATCTCCTCTGCAATTTCTGCTGCTGACCATGAGCAGAGTACAGCTGCAATACTTCGTTAGTGCTTCTTCCAGCCAACCCTTGATACTGTTTAGGAAAAAAAAAAGACCCTCCTAAAAATCACTTTAAAGCACTTGTTTTCTGTTGCATTATGTCTCCTTTGTCCCTATAAACATTTGTAACTCAACTATCTGATTACATGTGATGTTGTAAATACATGATTTCTTTGATTTTACATTTTTCTGAGTCACGTGAAGCACCTCGGGGTAACTGGCTAACATCACAATATTCCACTTCCTTAGGCTGGTAAACCACAGCATCAGATTAATAAAATGCTTTTGCAGCACCTAAAACCGCTTACTTACGCTTGAGATGTATCTAAATGGTTAAAACTGTGCCTTCACTTACTGAAAAGGGCTGGTTACATAGCTGGTTTAAGTGTCTTCTGGTAGCTAAACTAGATATAAGGTAACATTTAGGTTAACTTTTAGACTAGATATAAGGAAGAAATTTTTTATGATGAGAGTGGTGAAACACTGGAACAGCGTTTCGCAGAGTCGGGAACAGATGCCCAGAGAGGTGGTAGATTCACCATTCCTGAAAATGTTCAAGGTCAGGTTGGATGAGGCTCTGAACATCTTGACCTAGTTGAAGACGTCCCTGCCTGTGGCAGGGGAGCTGGACTAGATGAGCTTTAAAGGTCCCTTCCAAACCATTCTATGATTCTATGAACTGCATTTAATGCAGAAAGCCTTCTGAAAGGTCATGAAACAGAACAAGGACACATATACACGTGTGTTAACTGCTCAAGTCCTGAAGGAGCTGGTAACACACAGCCCCTGACCTGATGTTCGTTGCTCTAGCTTCCTGCCAACACCGACTCCATTACAGTCAGTAGAGTTCCAAAACCGTACCACTACAGCACTAAGCTGGGTCTTCAGAGATCAAAGCAACCAAAGCAATTTTTAAAGGATGTGGAGAAGAATGCTTTCTGATAATCTAAAATTACCTACTATGCAAAAGCAATTTTTATGGCAAAATTTTTTTTTGAGATGTTGAATTCAAAAGGAAAATAGAAATAGTGCAACTTTCAATATTTACAGGCAAGAACACAAAGAAATCTCTGTAGAGTACTTGTGAAATTCTGCAATGTGACAGAATATGTATTATATTAAAAACTACTTTTTCATCATTTACTGACAGTCCTGGTGCTTAAAATGAGCTGCAAATTCTTTACCTACGTTCCCCTACCACCTGTTGACATCTATCATTCCTTAACCAGCACTAATAGCCTCTTTCTTTATTTTTAGAATGCATTTGTCTCTGGCACAGACTTATTTCCTACTTTATTCAGGCCATAAATTCTGTGACTGCATTTCTCCGTTATTTAAATTAACAAAACATAGAAGAGTACGATGACATGAAAGAGCTAAATTTATTCAGATAATAGGTTAGATTTAATTCCAATCATCTGATAATGATAGGTAAAAAGGAAACATTTAATTGCAGTTTAACTACGGATGACATCTGCAAAAACAACAATACAGTGTCCTGGAACTCTTAGAATAAAGAAAGATTATATTTTCTAAGAAAAGTACTTCACTAATCTAAACAAACCTTTTCACGTGGCTTTTTCACCTTCACAAATCATGCATCTTCTATTTACAAATGCAACCGTAGGTCCTGCACAACTATACAACGCCTTAGAACTAATATAAAAAGTTCTTACGTGGAAAAGAAATAGCAGGAAGAGATTATTTTAAAAAAAACTCTCTTTTTCGTTACAGGCTTTAAGGTCCCACAAATTGAGACTGATTCTATACAGTGTTCATGTGTTCTTTTGCTCAGAGGATTTTCGAGACTCATGTTACTCAGATGCAATATTTACAAACATGCTTGACAAAAATGCATACAAACAGTGCACCAGGATTAGTGCTGCTAATCACATGTGGAAAGTTAAGCATATATATAAGCAATTGCAGTACTCAAGACTTATTGTTAAATAAGCTTAAACTAGTCAAAACCTACTTTTATCATCTAATACATCTTCTACCATCTGCACAGGTTGCCCTTGACCCCCCATTTGTCTCAACCCGAACAGTAAAAGCGGAATGGTCGATTCTACTGTCATTGAAGTCAACTCTCATCACTTCCACTATCAAGTTTATCTTTATTGCAAATGATGCCTTGGTTTTGAGGTTTCCTCCATTAAAATAGTTTTAGCATTCATCAGAGTTGTTCGCAGGCCAGAACTTGCAAATCTGTGCTCATGCATGTGAAGCAAAAAAATGACTATAAAATTTTTATAGTCAGCTTTATTATAAACAGAAGTGAAACGGAACTACTCAGTGGCATTCTCCAAAGTGAAATCTCAGTTCTGCAATTGGATCCTTTCCGACAGACTTGGCTTTATGTACGGAAGGCTGCAGGATCAGGACCTCAAGGACTGCTAACAAAAGCAAGGGGCATGCAGACAGAGACACATTTCCAAATAGGCAAAAGCCAGTCTATAGAGAAAGAATCTGACTTCTTACGTTCAATAACAACCCTTACAATATGGTGCTAGAATAATAATATACCAGGCTGCAGAAACAGTGGCAGTGCTAATATTCGTGATATAAGGATATAAGCAAGGGAATGCCTATAGCAAGAGATAACATTTTTATTAGTCTGATGCAACCTATAGACAAACATTTACACTGTAAATCCTAATTTTGAGCTATTCTCCTAAATTTGTCTCCAAAGCTCCCTAATTCACTTCAGCCAAAACGAATCCAATTAACTTTTACAACTTAAGAACGAGACCTCTGTTGACCCTGGTCAGTGTGAGTGAACTTGTTACAGCTCAATCATTCTGGCAGCTCCACCAGCAGATCTGAAGGGTCAGTAGCTGATAGCTGAGGGCAGTAGCTTTTTTCACCAGCTATGCTGGTGAAATGTTGGGAGATTTGGTGCAACATTGCAGAACCTTAAATTCATCTAATTAAAATTAGTACTCTTTTTAACTGAGATGCTTCAATTAAGGTAAAACTATTTCATAGATGTCAGTTTAGCTCATGTTTTCAGATTGCTGGGACAAATTAACCAAGGAGAAGCAAAATTCTTTTAAGTATATTTAAATTACCACCTGAACAGAAACATCAGTGCAAGGTTAATTGCAAAGTATTTCCACAAATCATTTGATGTTTCTAACTAAGGGTGGTAACACTGCCACGCTCCTCATGTGTCTGTAGGTGTTCATATCTTCCAGCACATTTTCCAATAAACTGAAACAGAGCTGTATTTGGAGAACAAAGCTTCATTATCTAATACTCAGATAACTTCTTCCTACATCTGATACATCTTACTGACTAGAATAATTTATTTCTTGTGCTTGTAAGAGTGAAAAAAAATAATCAGCTGAAATACTTAAGGGTTTTGGTAAATATTATAAAGCAGAACAAAAACAATTGAAACATTTTCTCTGAATAAATTACAGTATTCTTCTGTATACCTAGCAAAACTCATTTCAGATGTACTGTCTGCTTCCAGTCAGTCTCTGAAAAATGTTAAACCCACTTTTATCCACAGGTGTTAACAAACCCACAGAGAGGGCAAATGGCTTTCCTGAGGTCACCCAACCATTTAATGTTTCAGCCCAGATTAGAAACTCTTGGCCAATAGTCTGTATCACAACTAATACTCACAGCTGGCTCTGCTCTAGCAGTGTAGATCGATACTTAGAATTCTCTAAATCTCTGAAATCCTACTTTGAAGACTCTAAACATTAACACAGGCTGCTTCTTGTTTCAATAATGATCTAGAAACAACATACGCTTCTGTAAAAGTATACAAGGAAATGAGGGCATCCAGTTGTTGTTGTATGCTCTGCAGCTGACTTCTTGCAACAGTACCTTGCTTGTTCTAGACGGGCGTAACGCTAGAGCTATGAAGACATGCAATAGGGCATCTCTAGTAAGTCTACTCATAATAAAATGTCTTTCCTGCACTCCATGAACAGCCCTTTTTAAAGGATCACCCTAATTATGTCTATAAAGTATGCCTCCAAAATCTACCCTTGTCTTTTAGACATTTTCCCTGCAAGCAGAAAGCCACATTCCATATTTAATGCTTGCAGAGTCATTCTCTCAGTTCACTTTTATAATTTAAAACAATGCAATTATTTAACTCTATGACAACTTCTAGTTACTTAATCAGTCTATTGTTACTGCTATCCTTTATCATTAAAAAAGAAAAAAACCAAAACCCAAAGAAACACTGAGCCTTAATCTCTTCATAGATTTCCCCAACAGGTAAAGAGGGCAAAACCTGAAAACAGGAAGACAGATTTCAGTGTCTTTCTTTTCTATTTTCATAAGAATTCTTTTTTGAAAAATAAACAATAGTTACCTCTGCAAGTTTTAGATGAAGAACTGCATTTTCAGTTTCCAGGACAACTATTCGTTCTTCTTTGGTCTAAGGAAGAAAACCCACCCAAAACCACAAAAGTAAAAATGAAATAAATATGGGTCTCATGAATATTGTTTCATTATGATAGTTTTCATCATTATATTCCTGTTTCTCAACCTTCTGAAAACAAAGATTACCTACACCCAAACTCTTCAGCACAATAGTAATTGTTCACAAGCACATAAACATTAAGATAAACTCTTAATATTCCTTTATTTCCTATACATCCTGTCATTTTGCCTGCTTGGACAGAAATGCATATGTACAACATATGAACCACTTCTGCTTTACAACACCATCTCCTGGCCCTTTCCAGACCTCTGGTCGTTAGAGAAGTGCTGTTTTATTTCTTTATAAATAACCACACAAACTTCCATTTCCTAGGCTGCGCTGGCAGGGAGTTCGATGGTGTCGCAGCAAGGCGATCCCTCGGCTCAGGTGCTGCGCCCCGACCCCCTGGCGGCCCGCCCTGCCCGGCCGCGGGGCTGGGAAGGCGGATCACACCCTGAAACCCCGTTTCTAACCCGGCCCCAGGGGGGAGCTGCCTCTCCCCCACCTCAGGCTGCCTGCCGAGCCCCCAGAGGCGGCTCTATTTAGGATTCTCGCCTAAACGTTAAGCCTAGAAATACACCCGTATCAGAAAAGGGCGGGAAAGAAAAGAGGTGAGGGGAGACGAGGGGCGGGGCACTCGTACCGCCGGCCTCAGCGCCGCCACGTGCCCCGCCCCTCCGCCCGCCCCGCCGTCGCCGCGGAGGCCGGGGCCCGCCAGCTCTCACCCCACTGCCCGCCCCGCCCTGCCCTGCCCCGCCCGTCCCGCCGCCGCGGCGCGGGGCTTACTCGCAACCGCTGCTCCAGCTGCCGGAGGCGCTGCGCCCACACGGAGCCCGGGTCGAGCCCCCTCGGCGGCCGCATCGTCCCCACCCCGCTCCCGCGCCGCGGCAGACCCGGCCCTCGCCCGGCCCCCGCACCCCCTCGGGGATCTAAACCGGCCAATGAGGAAGGCAGCTGGGGCGTCCGCCCGGCTGCCATAGTGACAGGTCCCGCCTCCTTCCCCTTCCCACCAGCAGGCGCCTCGATTGGCTGCACGAGCGCCTCCTGCGCTGCCCGCGCGCCGCCTCCGACCACTAGCGGGGCCGCGGCGGCGCCACGCCTGCCAGCCACTCCCCCCGCGCCGCGCCCGTGAGCGGCAGGGCGGCCCACCAATCCTCGCGCAGGAAGGGGGGATGGGGCGGGGCCACGGAGATGCCCCTCGGGCGTGTCAGGGCGAGCGCCCTCGGTGGGGCGGCGGCACCGCTACCCCCGCACGTTTAACGGAGCGGTTAACGGGTGTGCTGGGGTAGTGCTGGAGCTGTCCCTGCCTCTGCAGCGTCACCGGGGATAAGTGACTTCAGAAGCCGGGGCCAAGCGTGAGGGTGGGGCGCGCAGGGACAGAGGAGCAGCTGGGAGCTGCCATGGCCGATCTAAGGCTGCAGAAAGATTTCTCCTCCGAACACCAGCTCCCAGGGCCGGGGGCACAGGCTTTGAAAAAAAATGTTAAACCCACAGCAAAGGGGCGGAAGGAGGACAGAGCCTAGAGTTCCTGTATTGGCTACAGCATTTCCCCTGAGCAGTTGGTGATGTGTGCTAGGGGCTAAGGCTGAAAAGGCCACAAAGAAGATTAAGGGATGGGAACATCTGTTATACAGAGGGTGCTGGGGGTTGTTCAGCCTGGAGGAAAGGTGGCAGAGAGGGATTTGGTCAGCATGTATAAATACCTGACAGGAGGGTATGAAAACAACAGCGCAAGACTCCTCTGTGGTGCCCAGTGACAGGACAAGAGGTACATGAAACTCCCTCTAAATCTAAAAAAAACACCCCTTTTTTTTTTTTTTTTTTTTTTTTTTTACTGTGAGGGTGTCAGACACTGGCAGAGGTTGTCCAGAGTGGCTGTGGAGTCTCCACCCCTGGAGATGCTCAAAACCAAAGTAGACACAGCCCTAGGCAACTGGCTGTAGTTGACCTTGCTTTGACCCTGGGCTAGATGGTGTCTAGAGATCAACTATCCAGTAACTCTGTGAACAAAGCCAGTGTCTAGGGCTAGTCTTAGGAGATGGACAAAGCCTGCAGGTCCAGATGGTGTGGGAGAGGCTGCCCAAGACAGGAGCTATCATTCAGGCTGTGGCAGGAGGTTTCATACTAAGGTTTCTGAGGCCAGTATGTGACATACGTTAGTAATACTACGTAGTGCTCTACCATATTGCAGTGAAAGATGAACGTTATCTTGAAAGCAGTCGGAATAGTATTTGGCTATTAAATGTGAAAGTATTTTGCACTACAGTGTTGGTTTGGGTTTTTTTTTTTTTTTTTAAACCAAAGCCAACATCATAATTACAGAGGAATCCAGTTCCACAAAACAGCAGTCTCAAATTACTGTCTACTGAACATGGCAAACATGCTCTCAAAATCCAAAGGCATAGAGCAGTAAATCTTGCCATGATTGGCACAAAAGGGATAGCAATCTTTCACAGAGGAACCCAGATGCAGCCCCTCTCTCACAGACCAAACCAAACATCCCTGGGCCACTCTATCGACTGTCTTCTGTGATACCGCAACTTCCTCCCATAAACTGTATCCTCAGTTTTAAAAAAAACCCCAAACTGACTGAAAGCCTCTCAGCAGTTCATCCTTGCAACTAGTTCTGCATTGCTGGAAAAATGAAATCTGACAAATGGATTTAGTCTAAAAAGAGAGTTCCAAAGTACTGCAATACTGTAGATGTTAGGAGATGTTGGCACTAAGTAAGGCAGACAGGATTTTATCAACATCACCTATTTTGGGGAGAATAGTTTAGTAGCTTAGGGGGGGTGTGACTCACAGTTCTTGACACTGAGCTGTGATTTTTATATGTAATGCTTATCCTGCAGCAGCAATCAAGTCAGAACAATGTTATTTTCCAACAAAACTCAGCTTCATCTCAAATATAATTTCTGAAGTGTAATGGTTGATCTCTCCCCTACTGTGGGTTTTTACCCACTATGAATGAGGGGTTTTGTAGGCTGTAACAGAGAAGACAATTTACTATCACTCTGACTTTGAACTAGTAACCTAAAACTGAGCATCCAAACTACTGTTATTTAGTCATTTCTCTATGCACACCTGAAAGTTGGATAGTACTAAACACTCAGTCTCATCTGTATTTAAAAAAAAAAACACACACCAAAAAAACCCACAATATGATGTGTGACTCACCATAAGAGCAGCAATTCTCTTTTGGGATCTTCCTTTTTTTTCTAAAGCTCAGGAGAATTGGCTCGATGGGCAGGGAACAAAACAGTCCCATCAGTGTGATCTAGGCAAGAAACAAACATAAAATCCAGCTATCTTCTGGAAGTGCTGCAAGGCTGTATTCCAGCACACCTTTCTACACTGATTCGCTGCTTTGAAGAATCTTATTTTTTTCCCCAAATTTACACCAACTTGATTCTGTCTTCCCCCTGCAAATGCAGAGCCCTGCCTTATTAGACCCTTCTGGGGAACTGGAGGGCCAGAAATGTAATGAGATTGCCTAAATCCCCATTTTACTGTATTAATTTTAGCATCAGTGAAATACCATGGTGGATTATAAATCTTAAGATACTAAGTAAGCATTGTCTTGAATAGTTCTAATGTGTTTCATGTTAAGCCCAGTAGTGGAACCATCATGAGTAATGACATCCCAGCTTCACTATTCTGATACAAGTTGTTTGTTAGAGCATTCTGAAGTGCACTAACGAGAAACAAAATGGGTAGAAAAGCACTTGGAAGAAGCACCAAGAGAGAAGGTTGCTCTCCCTCTTGTGCCAAACATGGAGACGCACTGTTGTACGCCTTCGGATTTTCTACTGCCCCTATGAGATCGCTCAGCAGACAGTAATGCGAGACTGCTGTACTGCACACAGCCTGCCATTTGAACCTCCTAAAACAGTATTCAGTGAATAAATAATTCATTCCACATTTTTAGCAAGACATTTGCTTCGGTAACCGTAGGTCAGTTCTGAACATCCATCTGTTAGTAAGAATAAACTGAGATTCTTCGAGCAGGTGTATTGCACTTTGATCTCCTTAAGGAGTTTACCTGCCATTACAGCTGGGAAAGAAGTTGTCTGACTCAGACTTTTAACCTGTGAGGCTTTGCCTTCTGGGCCACACAGCCACTAAGTGACCATTTGAGACAGCAGTATCATCTGACAAAACAGGAGGAAGAGGCAAATGTTTTCCCATTTTTATTATCCAATACAGGAGTTACTATGCGTGTTTTAAGACTATTCTCAGTGAAGCTCATTTTTTACCACTGCTGTATTTGTTGATTTCTCATGTTATCTAATTGAACGGTTGTCTTTATTCTGCTGCTTGTGTACTCATTGCTTGACCTACAAATAACAATCTGTATGATCAAGTATATCATTTATTATTTCAGTAAACAGGATGTATACTATGGACTTTGTCAATTTCTTCATTTCCCCACCTTTTCCTCAATTACCAGCAAGACTATAGTACAAACAGTAGGTAAGAGCAGTTGAAAAGCAGTGTATATGGATGATAGATGCAGAAGGGAGAATTTGACAGAGGTTTAAAATAATGAGTATTTGATGGGAGCAGCAGACCTTGCTGTATATGCAGATCTAATTTCAAAGTTATCACCATGAGGGTCATGATGAATTACAGTATCAAGAAGTATGCTACTGAGGATGACAGCTCACGTCCCTAAAGCAAGGCAGATGCTGCACTGTTCAGCTGCATCGTACTGGCGTGCTCACTTCGCAAACTTGTGCAAGGCATAGCTCAAACTTATTTTGCCACTGAAAACGCATCACCCCTGTTACGTATCGTACAGTTCCTCCCCCACAACCCCTGGACCACTTTAGTCTGGAAGCAAATGTTTCTATGACACAGTTCACAGCTGCAACAACTATAATCTCATCAAATAAATCACTTTTTGCTTGTACCAGTTCTTTGCTCTTGCTTAGACTGAGGGACTACCATACAGAAGGACAATGGATTCTTTCCTTTTTCTAGACTACACATTCTATATTCAAAATTAAAAGTTCTTCTTCTTTAGGCTGTTCTCACAGTCAAAAGCTACAGACTCAAAACATGGATAAAAGATTACTCTCAGCCATGCCTTGAGGTCCAGGCAGTCATTTCCTTGCAACATATTGAACAGCACCTCTGGCTTTCTGTGGTTCTTCAGCTTCTTCCCTGACTTTATACATACATCTCTCATTCTAAAATCTAGGATGTCCTCATTAGTGATTCTGAAAATTCCAGAATGTAGACCACACAGCTCAAGAGATTAAGGTACTTACCTGGAAAGAGAAATAGGTGGCTCTCAATCCCGGCTCCAGTGAACGTTCAGCTCCAGCAGAAAGCATTCACAGCACTTCACTGACGCCCGGTTCCCTCCCCAGCCAGAGCTTAAGCTGCTGTCTCCCATCGAGAGTCAAGTCTTCCACCCGTATCCTACGATAAAGGAGGAGCACCACCATTCCTAAGTCCTTTAACTCAACCTTCATTCAAACCTACATACACACTGAATTTGAGCCCACCCCTCCAAACTTCTAGGTCAGCCAAACAGATTTTTTTCCAGATATTTGACAAGAAGTTATCCTGTCTTTGCGTTCAAAATAAAGAGATCAAATGACTGTTTAACCACAGCAATCACAATGGAGACTCTGGTTGAAATACTGTTTACTCTTCCAAAAGAAGCTGCATTCCAGGTTCCCCTTCACTGTTAGAAATACAACTTTGCACTTGAGGAGGATACAAACACAGTAGGACTAGCCTGCGTAATTACCCCACCAATATTTACTATTTCATAAGTTGCTGGTTAAGCTGCAAATATCACTTCTTTCAAGTCACTGTTACAGACACTGAACAACATTAGGCCAAGAAATTCTCGTCTCTGATCACTGAGAATCAGCCTCCTTGGTTGATTCTCCATATGAAATTTGATGTTTTCATCTATTCATTATGAGATACACCAACTTTGCTTGTAAATATATTTTAAAAGGACAGGTAAGGCAAAACATATTAACAAGAGCCCCTTTAGTTTATCATAACGTTATGAATGCAGAATCAAGTAACAAACAGTACAAAAAACATTTAATGCAAAGTTAAATACAATACAAACTTTATTAAAAATAGGTTGCAAGTGAAATACAGTAGAAATGGGAAACTACAGCAGTTTTGATGTTTTTCATAATAATGCACAGACAAATATGAAAAGCACTTTTACACATATTCACACTTGACCCGAATGCCCAATAGCGGCCAAATCCACTCAACTGAAGGTTATAGGGTTTTTTTGCTAAGCCTTTTTCAGATTCTAGCAGCAACAGTAATTCAGCCACAGCATAATTTTTTTTTCCTTAAGAAAAGTTTGTCACTGTAAGGCTGCTAGTGTTCTCAAGATAAATTGGGAGAGGCTTGCTTTTCCTGATTAACAGACATAGCAAGCATGCAGATCCTTCATTAACACTTTGAACCAGTTTAATCTTCTACTTCATATTTAACAGGTGAAACGGTAAAAGCACACTTTCAAATAAGAAACCTGAAATATGTAAAAAATATTTACACTCCAATTTTCATTAACTTGCATTTATTTATCATACAACTCTTATTAAAAGTGATTTCTTTCCTAAGGCAGTGAAAGTCTACCCCTTTGTATTTGGAAGTGTGCACAATTCCCTAAATATATATTTATAAGAGAACAATATGATACAGGAAAAAAAAAAAAAATCATCTAAAGCCAGTAAAGGGCTTTGTCAAATAGAAAATTTGTTTGGAATCACAATATATATTGTCTTAACATCACACAATGAGAAAAACTCTGATGAGGTCCTTATTCCCAACATCATCAGCCACATACGCACAGCTGAAGAAATAGTGGGAGGAAAGATTAACAATTTAAAATTAAATAAGGCTATTACAGTGTGAAAAAATAGCTTGAACTGCCAAAAAAGATTTTCAGTACAACAGTAACAGGATGTCAGTAAAGCCAACTAGACTAAAGAAGAGCTCGCTAGCACTGCTTCCTCAGCGTGAGCAGAGATGGTTCCTTGCCAGCACACCAGGTCTGTTAACCGCCTTACTAACAGTCCCACTCCCAGCCAGCAGTATTGTATCTGATGCTTCACACCTCAGACTTTTTATCTAATGTGCCAGTTCACTTCTCCATAGAAAAAACAAGAAAGATATTGCTGAACTGATAATAGGAGATTTATCAATATTGTTCCATGCCTCATTGCCTAATAACTTCTAATTTACCTTTCTCAGAAAACATACGTATCTGTTCCGCTCACCTTGGATGTGGATTCTTTACTCCTCGCCTCTAGCACATTACTAACACTTTGGTCCTAGCTGATGAAGGGCCACTAGCGTAGCCTACTATCTATTGCTATTGTAAATTTTAATAAAACAATTATCCAAAGGTTTTATCTTCACATTTTTGAAAGTCTGAAGCACATACAGTGGGGATGCATCAACATCAGACTTTTCCGTAACTACAGATAAATTCTCAGGCAACCATTTTAGACCCAACAAATACATAGGACTAGAAATGTTTTTATTCCAAAGTTCTACCTACAGAATGTGTGTTATTCCAGTACTAAGTAATGGTAAGATCTGTATTGATATGCTGATCATTCTATGAACACCATACAGTATGTCAAACTTGCATATAAAGTCCTATTTAAGGTGGCCCAGATATTGGCTTATCAAACAACCTAAAATGCTAATTTCTAGTGCACAGTTTAGTTTAGGCAGTTCAAGCTATTCTCACGCTCTCTGCTCAGCAGCTAAAACAAAAGTGTGTCTGTAAAACACCAGGAAACAGAACTTATCTTTGACAAGTGCTACTTGGTCTGGTGCACAAGAACTTAACCCCCAAAACAGAAAGGAAAAAAAAAAGTTACCTTCACGTGATTCATATCTTTAAAATTTTGCAGTGCTTTCATTGTATAAACCACAAGCTCCTGGCAAAGTAATCAGTTTTCTTGCTATTGCAACATCTCTAAATCTTAATTAACAGTCTTAGATATAGAGGAATCAAAGTCACTCCTTTCAGAAAACATTCATTTTCTGTTCATTAGTAGTGTGCCCCCCATTTCAATCCCTCAAATTAGAGATCTTCAGTTACATCTGGTAAGGTGCTTTAATCTTATTTTGTGTTCAACTCATTTTCCAGTTCCATTAATTTCCTAGAAGCTTTTACTTTATTGGATACATCCTGACCCTGTGAAAAAAGTCGTTGGCGTTCCCTGAACGTCAAGTTTTCTGGTGCTCCTGGTAAATCTGTATCTTGACTGGAAAGGGAAAAAAAGTCTTTGTTATAATTCTTATCTACAATATTCTTAAATATAGTAATTCTTAGTGACATGTATTCACTGACAGCTTTTTTGACTACAGCAAAATATTCTCTGTTGGGTGTTCTGCAAGGTTTTGTTCCCCACACATACCTTTAACTCTGACATTGTGCTATCACTTAGATAAATTAATGGCTCATGACCATCGCTGGCACATTAACGCGAATGAGACTGCTTGTCAATTTTCAAGGTGAAGTGCTGGTGTCAACTAAGGCTCTGTCTACATTAACACAGCATTGCTGCTATGGCTAAATCTGCAAACCTGTCTGTGGTGGCACATGACTAGGAAAAAGCACTGCAGTACAAAGCTGTTCTGTCTTGGTAAAAGCTGTTAGTACTGAGGTATGCTGTGAAGGCTCAACACCTCTGTATTTCATTCTATAATGGCAATATTTCCAAGTGCAATCGTTGCCTAAGCTCTCGCACTTATCTCTTACCCTTGTAGCAAACCAATTTTTGTATTATGTGTTTCTGATCACTGCAGCGAAGATCTCCAATCACTCTTAGTTGTAGCTGTAACAATACCTTACGTATATGATGAATCCTCATATAATAAAGCTTTAATATATATTTCAATTTCTTGATCAAAAGAGGTTTCACTTTTAGCTCCAAGAGGCCTCTGCTCTGCATGCTCCACTGAAACATTAACTACATTTTAAAATGCAGGAATTGGGCTAACAGCTTCTGCAGAATCCTAGCCAAGCCCAGTCACATCTTCAGTATGCTACACAGTCAAGCTTGCCACTCACATATAAGACACAGCCTGTATTATTTATGCTTATTACAAATTTGGTAAAAATCCCACTTGAGAGGTACTGTTCAGATTTATAAATACACCTAAACCAGTTGCAGCTGTTCATTTACAATGATGATTTAGTTTACTCGTTGTAGCACTGAAATTTGCTGCTATGAAGTAGGACTTCAGATCACCTAAAGACTTGTGGAGAACTTAGTTGTATTTTATAGTAACTCAAGACACTCCAGAGCCAACTGCAGAACTCCTGAATAGCCCACAGAGATACAACAATAACAACAGAAAATATTGCAGAAGTTAGTCAAGTCAGGTGTATAAAAGTTAATGGACTCCTGCATGTCACCTTTTAGATCTTTTGTCTCTTGGATCCCGATAAACTTCATGGGCCCCAACAGCCGCTCCTGTAGATCCAGTGTATGAATTTATTCCTTATGCAAAAGAAAAAGTAAATTGAAGGATTGCAGTTACAACACAAAAGTTTTATGTTGTGCTTCTTCAAAAAGGTGCAGTGCTTCTTTCAAGAAATAATCTCAAACTAGAATTAGAAATAAATTTAGAGGGTCATCTGACCTCTAGAAAATTTAAAACCAGTACTACTAAATTCCACTCCCCCTCAAAACAGCTACGATTTTTTTAATTCCCGATTTTGAATCAGAGCACATATCAAATCATGGTCTTTATCTTATTATGGCTCTACTGTAAGACAGACATTAGAAGTTGTTCAAGGAAAGAGCAACACACTTCATTATCCTGTAACAAACTCCACAGGAAATAAGTTATCTGCAGCTGCTCTCTTTATGAGGCTGGAAGTAAGCTAAGATTAGTATATACCATCTTTGCAATTCAGCAGTCAGAGTTTTTGTCTCTGTTTAGTCTGATTAAGTAAACTCTATCACTCAGAAAATGCCCTCTTCCCCCATCCCATAAATTTAAATTTCAAGCAAGTATCTTGCAGCACTGCACCTTTAGTTTAAGTTGATACAACACACAGGTTTTACACATTATATTAATTCTTTCTAAAGGCCACAAGACAAAACCTTTTATTTCCAATCAAGAAGTTTAATAATTTAATCTATATTTAAGACTATATTCTTTTAGTAACTGTCAGAAAAAGAGTAAGTGTCAGCAAAACACTCAGATTTGCCTTCAGACAGTTCTGGTCTCAATATTGTACGTGTTATGTCTTGTGAACCTTCTCTGGTACAGAAGGAAATGTTTGCTTCTTCCACTGGTATATGTAACTTCTCATTAATAGTCAATAAGAGAGACATACAAGGCTGGAACACAAAAGCAAATTTAGCTAGCATGTTGTAGGCTGAATTTTTTCCACCAAAAATTTGTAGCAGATCAAATCATACTAGGTATGCTAGGCATATGAAGATTTTTTTTTTTCCTTTCAGACATGAGTCTTACATGCATGTAAGCACTACCTTCCCTGCTTTGAAAAGCCTGGATCCACATGCTGCGGTTCACACTTCCACCTGCTTTAAGACAGTAGTTTTGATTTGGGTGTTGGCTTTTTTCTTGGTTAGTTGACAGACCCAATGGTCTTAAGAGACCCAGTGGAAGAAGGTACGAGAGCAAAATTTGCAGAAGCGTGGTTTACTAGAGTTAACATTCAGAACAGAAGAGAGCTGCAAAGGACAGTAATGTAACAGAGTCAGCGAGATGGGAGATGGTAAACTGCACAGTGAATTCTGCATTTTGTGCAAACGGCTTTGTACGTTACGCAGGCAGTCTTCATAGAAGCTTGAGCAATCATGTGAAGTTAACCTGTTCTCATGGCTATTTTAAAAATTATGAGATAAGAGTATTCAGAATTAGTTGTATGATTTATGAATTAGGTTATTAAAGGCGAAGCATCATACTACAATATTCCTTAATTGTTACCAAAGCCCTGACCAAATCTTTGTAGATTGTCCTTCTGATTGTTTTCCAGAAAAAACAAACGCGCACACACAAAAAATACCACTGAACATTGCACTTTCCTGAGATTCATTTTCCCATTAAAATGAACAGAAAACAGGATTGGGAAATGCAATTACATATAAAATGGCATTCTGGGTTGTGGATGATGGGAGGCAGGAAGAGTGGTGGTGACAACTACTGACTGATGGTTCTTGAGTTACTTAATTCATCACATGTACAGCCTTCAAAGTGCTAAGTAAGGAAGAGAAGCAAGGGCCTTTGGAAGCCTACATGTTGTGATGGATGGCATATTTTACACTCTATTATAGTCAGTTTCAAATAAGAATTTCTTGAAAAAAAAGTACTTTGAAAGAACAAAAATTCAGTACAGACATACAATACAGAAGTTTCATGTCAGAAGCCTGCCGTTTCAGAATATTCCTAAGAGCAAGCTGACAACATAGTCATAGCGTTTAAAGAGAGTCTTTTCCACGTATTTCCTGTTTTTCCTTAATCTTATTTTAATTTGTTAATTCTGTGTGATATAAGGTGCTCAAAAGCGAGTCCTTCTGATACAAAACCATGATCTGGGTTCACTGGTGGTGGGTTTATCAGTGGTAGGTAGGCATAATGGCATTATTTGCATTGCAATGGTAGCACAGAGCAGGCAGTGTAGTGTGTCTACTTACACTCCACTCTACTGACAACACACTGCAAAGCTAAAACCTTCCCTCACCTTCCTGTGAGATTCGGAACCTGTGACAAGAGCCAGACAGGAGTGACAGATGGGCTTGCAGGATCCATAAGGACTACAAGATCTGACAGGCAACACCAGAGTAAATAAACAGGTCGGTTATTTTTTTTTTTTCCCTTTAAATGAGTATCAGTGTGGATACTTTTTATGCAGCTTGGGTGCTGTACTGACCCCAAACAGTGAAACTGCTAAGAATCAACTGTATCCAGTAAACAAGTTAGCCATTTAGCTAGAAGCCAGCATAAACACTTTCCCTCACTATCTGGAGGGACTTGCTACTCTTTGCATTTTAGAAGGATGATTTGATCAGCTGGCACTTGCTGACTTCCAGCATAAGTAAAAAGAATGAACTAGGGGAATGTCATGGCCACCATTCCCTTCAGAAGAATACAGAAGAAGAAAACAAATGTAGAGAAAGCGCTGGCAGATGCTGCTAATTAAAGACAAAATATATTAATAAACTGCAAATTTATTAGAGTGAGATTTACAGAGACACATACTCAAGGAGCAAAGTATATAAGATTCCTCCTATACAGCAGGGGTTTAAAAAATATTAGCACGGAACTCTGGACTGAATTAGCTTTGAATTCATGAGTATAGCTAAACTAGTACTCTGCAGGTAAAATACAGTGCTGAAGTTACTAACAGCTAGAGCTCTCCTTGAAATGAAACTCCATTATGGTTGCCCACTTGGAGTTATAGAAGAAACAAGATGATGAGACAAAGAAATATGGGGTGTAGAAGGGGAAGGAAGGACTAAGGCAAAAAGCACTAAGATGAAATTTAGATTTTTGTCTCTCTCTGCAAGAAAACTGCACTGTACAAACCAGAAGTACAGGAATGGTGCCTAATACATGAAACTAACTGCATGTCCTGTATGTCTCTTGGTGCTTGTATTTTTAAGAACTACGTCTACCAAGGTCATTTTTAAAGCCATTTGCACACACTAT
Organism: Strix uralensis; assembly: GCF_047716275.1. Classification (NCBI taxonomy): domain Eukaryota; kingdom Metazoa; phylum Chordata; class Aves; order Strigiformes; family Strigidae; genus Strix; species Strix uralensis. Next base: position 80,498,373 of record NC_133974.1, on the reverse strand, counting down.
TGAGAGAGAACCCTGGTACCAATAACAAAAGCAGAAGAGAAGCTCTGTCCATGAACCCATTAGAAAAGGTTTCCTGCGTTCAGGAAAGGTGCACTTCCAAATGCCCTGAGTAACCAGTGGTCAGTCATACAAAACAAATCACTGAAAGATACAGAGTGAAAGCCAAAACCAACAGTACTTTGAACTGGTTGAGTAACAGTTAAAATAATTTCTGATTCATTTTGTGAAAGATAGAATTTTTGCTTTTGAAGAGTCTGGGTAAGGAACAAGGAAATTTGAGAGATCAAAACAATTAAAAATTGAAGGATTCATAGTAATATCAGGATTTAAGTTAGATCACCACAGTGAAAATAGTGATTAAGTGGGAAAAAGATAAATCACAAAGGAAGCGATTCAATCTGCAGCACCAGAGTTGAAAACTTGAGGATAGTTCTGTAGAGATGATTGATTTCATGGTGTCTACCTTTAGAGCTGCTGGCATGGATGAAACTCTGTTTGTTTGGTGGGGGTGGGGGTTGGCTTTTTTTGGCAGTAGTACTGTTGGCATTGACTGGAGATGACTGGAATGAGTTGGAAAGAAAGAGGCCATCTGAAACTGGGCGAGGCTGGCGGGAGGGCTGCTGTGGCTTAAGGGTGGCAGGAGGAAAGTCACCATAAGATTTTCTTGTGCTGGAGTACTTATCCTGACCTGCTATATTGGAATCCTCCTCCTCCTCATCATCATCATTGTATGCAACAAACTTGGCAGTATAAATCGTGTCAGGGGAGAGGACCTGTGTTTTGAGGTAAGAGGTGTTTCGCTGAGGTGGGGGAGGAGGAGCGTTAGATGAAGGGGTTGGGGATGGGAGTTCATATTCCCGTGGAAGTGGAGGTCTGTACAGACCAGGCTCATCAGGTTCCAGCAATCTTCGTTCTGCTTCATCGTGCTGCCTGCGCCTTTCAGCCTCTAAGCGACTGTAATACTCTTCTTCCTGTCGCCTCTGCAAGTCCAGAGGAAACAGTGGTCAGAAAGACAGACACTTCAATCTAAGAGAAATTTAAGTTTTCCATCACTGAGCTACAAACATCTTTTTTTTGTATCCTTTTCTGGCAATAAACAGGGCATCTGTATGGGCTCATACAAAGAATATTTACTACTCTTAAAAAAATGGCAGTCATCCTGTAACACAGCGTTGCTGTTATTTCCAGATTTACCACTGCCTGTGGTAACTAAGGCAACTGCCTGTGTGAACTAAGGGCGATTCCACCATTTATTACTCAAAATGTAATTACAGTTAATAAGGGGTAGATTTACTAAAGCTGTAAAGAATCTGTGGGAGAGGAAAATAACTAAAATTAACTACCATCTTAAAAAAGGAACTTTGTAATTTTGCTGCATGCTTATACAATGTAAATTAATCAACAGAGCCTTGGAATAGATGACTCCTAACAAAGCTTCTAGTATAAATACCAGGAAAACTACTTTCACATACAAATCAAATAACAAAAAACTTTTCTAAAACAGACATCAAATAACTGTTTTAAAAAACTTTTACAAAAAAATTAAAAAAACCCTATGCTAATGATATTTATATGAGGCTATTGATCATTTAAAAGGCCATGAAATATCTTCTATGTATTTTTCCAGTTTAAAAGATTTTTACTGTTTTTAAACTAAAGAGCATTTAATTCTGGTTCAGCTCTTGTCTAAGCAACATTGCAAATTAATACAAGGGTCTATTCAGTAGTTTGTTTGATAATGAATGAAGATGTATATTTGGAAACCATGTTACAAAAAACCTTTTCTCTAAGCACAGTATAACTTCTGCTGGGAATATATGACTTCTTGAACAACCATCCTTTCTAGTTTTAATACATGTGTTTAAAGAAATCCACCTTATCCTGCTTATCTGCTCAACACCATGAGTCAGTTATCCTAAAAAAATAAATCAATCAATCTGATCTTGTTCATCTAGAGCAAGACACGAAACTCATCTCCTCGTACTACTCTCCAAAACCAGTGTAGCGGTCAGATGGTACTGAGCTCTGAGTTGGCAGCTGTACGAGTGTCTTAGTCAAGATCTATCAGTGAAAACCCTTTCAAGTGTCTGATCCAAATATGATGTGGCTGTGTCACTGTCAGAAATTAAGAAAACCTTGGTTGTTTTTTTTTTTTTAGTTGCCTTTTTGTGTTGCCTTTTTTAAAAAAACTTCCCACAGTATATTTTAAAATACTTTCCTCAGTCCAGATACACCACACCTTCCTTACTTCTCAGAGGAGGGTCTTAAACATGCTAAGAGTCAAATAAGGTGCTCTGTCTTCCAGTTTTGAATAAAGCTTCTTAAATTCATGTATAATGTTCTGAAGGAATCCAGAAGACTGAGATTTTAGAATCTCTTTGATTGCACAGTAACATATCTGCTGAAATTATTTACTTCCTTTCTAGAAACCAATTTCCTTTCCTCCTATAGTCCAAACATAAAAGACAATATGGAGTACTCATCTGCACTCCACTGTATTTCATATTTCTCTATCTGTATAAAACAGTTACTGCAAAACTATTTAAAGTGCCATCTCTGAGACAGAGCAAAACCCAACACCACTAACTCCGCCATTATAATAAAGAAGGTAGGCAAGTCATGTTGGGGGCTGAAGGAAACCAGGAGGTAACTGATTTCTGACATAACTTTCAGAAAAGGCTCTGAAGGCAAGTCCTCGCCACTACTAAAAGTCTTCAGCCGGTAAGCCTATGGTACTATTTCTGCAACACCAGTCAAATCCAGCCACCACAAATGGGCTATTTTTTAAAATTATTTTTTATTTTATATTGGATAAACTGAAGCCTTGAGCCATGACCCTTATCACTAGGGCTAGTGTGTTTAACCCCTGCTGACCCAACACTGAGCTGTTACTGGCCAGGCTAAAGACAGGAGGCCTGTAAGAAGCCCTGCAGCACTCAGAAGAACACAACCTTTTCTTCAGCCTCTCTTCTGGTCCGCTCCTCCTCTTGCTGTCGGCGCTCTTCTTCCTGCCTGGCCCTATCTTCTGCTTCTCGTTTGCGCATTTCTTCCAACTGTTGCTGCCTTCTGCGTTCTTCATCCTGTAACTAACAGAGACACATCGTTAATTTTTTTGTCACTTGGGGGTAAGATGGGTCAAAAAATGTAACCCAAGTATTTGCATTTAAAAATAACTCATTCAGTAGAAAATGTTATACTACGGATAAATCAATATAATTTCCAGCTGTTAAGAGTATGCTTCGTTACATTGGTTTCCCTAAAATCCCTAAGAAAGAAAAAAAAAAAAGAAAAAAAGATATGCACAGAACTACATAGATAAAAGCACAAAACATACAGGGAGACATTTTTAGCAGTCATATATGAACCCCTAGGAGAAGGCTGAGGTGACTCACGTTCCAGACAGCTTCAGCAACCATAGTCTCACAGGTACAGTAAAGTGAAATTAAATACTTGGAACCAACAGCTCACAGCTCCAGCAGCCAATTGGTTTTTCATTTTGGATTAGTATTTAAGCACCGGAAAATCATGACTCATTAGTCAAAAGGGTCAATCCATTTAAAGTAACAGGCTCATTCAGCAAGCCTGCAAATAGTCTCAGGAGATAAATAAAATCTCCCACTGTATCTGCAACAGATGTGTTTTGGAAAAAGCAGAAAGGCAAAGAAATCCTTGACTACTGAGATTAAACAGCTCACATGAACAACTGATGTCCAACAGACAATACTATTTTATATATGCTTATGATAAACACTGCACACGTAAGAAAACTGAGCAACACTCTCAACTTTGCGTGATTCTCTTAAAGCTAACAGTATCTAAGCCCTTGATGGACAGGAATATTCACTAGCACAATAGTATTCACAAGTAGAAATTAACTGGACTACATACATGATGCGTTATTTCCTACTGCAGCATATGTTTTAAAGTGATCATCACCCCCTCCCCCCCCGATCTTTTATACTGAGTGGTATAAATCATTGGATCAGGAAATCATTGGATCTTGCTATAAGCTGCATGTAACACAGATACTTCTCTACTTCTGGATTTGTTTTAACAATCCAGTTTCATTTCCAGAGAAAGGCCCTTAAGAGACAAAGCAATAATGATATAGTAAGAGAAATTTAATTTTAATAGACTTTGAGAGGACAACCTTCATGTAGGTATCTCTCCCCCCCAATCAATTAACAGGAAATGTGCTTTAAAGCAGATTAGGTTTTCTAATCAATTTCCCAAAGTATTCTAAAACCATACTTTTTTTTTGGACTAATTTTCTGGTAACTATTTCCCCCCACTGTTCATGTAGCATTTGTGTGTTACGGCTATCTTATGACCTTGTACAACAGGTAATTTTGAAAGCATTTGCCTTCTACACCTTCAATCAACTATACAGACTAATTGCAGTGAAAACACCTCTCATTGGAAGTGTTAAAACCACCATTTTTGAGCATGAAAGCTAGAGAACAAAATTAATTCATTTCATTTAGGCAGTAATTTATCTAATGTATACTAAAGGATGGTACCTCCGAGTAAATTCCCCTTATTTAGGGCTAAAACTTTTGTAATTCCTAACTGAAAACAACGTAAAGATAGAGATCAAGCTCAGTATATATGGTAGAGCAGGGAATAAAGTAGTTAACCAACTCCCTGCTTGGATTAAGACCTCTTGCCTTGGTTATTAAAAGGACATTATTTTAGCAAGGGAGATAATATTGCTGTCAAAAGGAAAGACAGCTAGTAATTCAAAAGAGTTTAGAGAAGAGAAGTAATTTCCTCTTAAAAAAAACAAAGGCAAAAACTGCACAGTGAAAAAGTACAGAAAAGCAACTTGACCAACCCCAGTTGCATTTAGAGAAAAACTCTGAATATGGCAGTTACTGATCCCAGGTTACGGCATGGATGCCTTTTTGCTTAGTAGCAAGTACTCCTATTCAAATGCACTTAAGAAAATATTTCAAACTAAAGGGGAGTAGGACTGGTTTATTTTATTTTCTTGTGACCTTAACTAAAGAAAGAAGGGAAAACTGGGCAGGGTGCCCACCTGGGAACTGTTGTCAACATCTGAACCATAATAACGGCAAAGACAACTGCATCCAGGTCAGAGGCTATTCTAAACATAATACCTAGTAAAAAGGCCAAAAATTATATGTCAGGCACAAATGGGAATAGAGCAATTATTAAGAAAGTGACATTTCATGTCTTCATGATTAGTAACTAGTTTCTACTTCGGAGCACTCCCAGACCGAGGCAGGGAGCTGGGGGATGGCAAGGCATGCCAGGGCATTTGCAGGCATTTGTGTTTGTAATTGCACACAACAGTACCCAATTCAAACTTCATCCCAAATTTTCAATACGCTAAGGAAAATGAGCTTCACGTCCCATTTGTAGTAAGAGAGTTAACAGATTCCCAGGTTGAGTATTTTGATTTGATACTTCTCTATCCCACTTATTTTTTCTCTAGTTTAAAAGTCATGTTTCCATGTGATTTACTGTACTTCCAGGGTTTCTCCAAAGCAGTATGTATTTATATTCTAATGGGTAGAAACAACTGATCCATACAGCCAGTGACTGAGAAGAACATTTTCCCAGCTGTAACTGAGTGAAGCAGCTAAGCACAAAGCACTAATTCTTTCTCCCTGCTTTGTCCCAGCTCTGCTGCAAACTGCCAACGGTTTGCTTAGCTGCGAACTCTGTCCCTCTATCACCAACATACGCTTGTTACACTATTCCTATCCAGGAGGGCAAAAAAGGCCACCTTTCTTTTGAGCTATTGCTCCTCATAAAGGAGCCGATGGGCTGATCGTATCAAAAATGTTAAGGTATTCATGGGACTGGCAGGCATCCAGGAAGTCTCAGATTCCAGACAAAATTATTTTCTCCAAGCACTGCTTACAATACTCTAAAAGACGTTCCAGAAGAACTTTAAAAACTTACACCTATTTATTTATGACAGCTAAAGCTGGGTCAGATCTGTTAGTGGCCCAGGGAATTTAAAAAGACACACAGTAGCCAAGCTGACAATTCATTAACTATTCATCACCTTTCATCAGCCTTGTAATCAGCAGACAGCTATCACCAATGCTCATGTCAGACATACATAAGAAGCATTCAGCATTCGACAGTGTGGTTTTTTTTCTAGAAACAAAGTAGTAATTACTTGGGTACTTGAAGTGGCACAGGATAGATGCAACTATGCCCAGAAAGTCATGTCAACAGTATGAAAATGATGAAATTAGCAAAAAGAGGTATTTGCTGGGTACAGCACATTCAACATCACCTATTTCAGAATTAGCTTTCTTTTTTTTTTAGAGTTAAATTTATGAACATAATAAATCCTTGACTGACTCAGGCCATAGATTCATCTAGCACAGTGTTCTGCCTCTGACCATGGCAAGAAGAGCTGCCCATGAGCCTGGCCATTTCTTCTAGTATTTCCCCAGCATTCAGCACGGTACTTGAGCCGTCAGCTGGTACAGCCTTGTGTAATCCTTTGAGTAGCTGTTTACAGGCGTGATGTCTATGAATTTATCTAATTCATTTTTAAGGCTGATGATACTGTCTGCCTTCACAACCTCCTGTTGCAGAAAGATCCAGAAGTTTACAGCCTGCTTGGCAAAGTACTTTATCCAGTCGCAGCTCCGAGGACTGAGGCTTAAGCAAAAAATATAGGACTAGTAATAAGAAAAAATACTGATAGATACTAAGTCTGAAAAATCCATGACTCCTGGCTTGTTCATTAATTCAGAAAGCTGACACGCTTCACCCGTTTCACTGCTGTCAACTGCTTAATGCTCATGTACCACAGATACAAAACTGAACGCCTTAGATAAACTTACTAAGTAATCTGAAGTATGCATTTTAAAAGGTGGTGGTTTTTTTTTTTTTTTAAATAAAGCCGTGCCAAATATCCAAATCTGTGTTTTAAACAGATATGTTTACATTTTTTTCCAGCAGCACAAATTAATCATATTAAGAGGACTTGCAAGCATTACCTTTCTTTCAAATTGGTATACTAATTATGTAGAAATACACTTTGAAGGGGATGTATTTTTTCTCTAGAAGACTACAGAACTCCCAACGAGAGCAATAAAATACAGAATTAGCTGGAATCATAGCATTTATCCCTCCAATTTGAAAGCCTGTCAATGCTTTAGATGCAAGAAAATAGTATTCACCAATTGAAACTGAAATTTTATGGTAACTTAAGAATTGCATGTATATGTAACATATTTGGCAATATTACTTCAGAAGTAATTTCTGCATTTACAATCCATTTTTACTTTAATGAGAAAACTGTAACACCTGTAAACAACAGGGTTTCAGCATGGGCTGAAACAGCATGCTGTATTATTAGGCTCTCAGGACAATTTCACTTGGAAAGGAATGGAGTTGCTAGAGCTTTTCTAAAACCTGCAGGAGTGGGGAAGGGAAGGGAGGAAATCTTACCTCACAGCCTGTTCGTTCAAAGTTATTAGTAAGATTTTATAAACATGATTGCGCAAAACAAATACACAGTTTTGTATCAGACCACTGCTACAACAAACAAATCAAGCCTGCAAGCAGAACACATCTAAAGGGAAGGAAACATAGGGAAAGGAGTCACCACATCTGGAAACATTCAAATGCATGCTTACAGTTAACTTACTGCTTATTGTATCACAATAGTTTTTGAACACCGAAAGATGCCAAATCATCCAAAGCACATAGGGTGGTTATTAATAATATCAGGAATTGAAATGGGAAAGAGATATTGAAGAGAAAGAAACAAACATACCAAATCTAGAACAGAGATTGCTGGCACAGCAGTCTGCTGCAGGTAGTAAGAAGGGGGAAAAAAAGAAAGATGCACAGTGAAAATAAAGATAGGTTAGACTGGTGCTATTTCAAAAGCATTTTTATTTGTTAAGTCAGATGCTTTAGAATGAGTAACTGAATTGACATAATCCTGAAATACAGAAATGAAAACAATCAAATAATCTCAAATTTTTCTCAGTATTGGTTTGACTCATTGAAAACCTCAGTATTTCTCGAGATGCTACTTATTGCATCTCTAGTAGTATAGACAGTGAAATGTAACCAAAGTGCAAACATTACTTCAGTTCAAGACAACTGTTATTTTTTAGTTTCAAAATGTTCCCAAATGCTGGAAGAACTTTATGCACAAACAGTACTTTAAATCCAGCACTTGCAGAGAAGACTGATACAATGTTATGCAATACAACTGGCTTTCTGTTAATGACACATGGCTTTTTTAGCCGTGCTACAGTAAAATTTTAAAGACACTGTTTGTTAAAATGGCAGTTTTACATGGATTTTTTTATGCCCATAGGTAACTGCCTGTGTGCTACAAATTACATGCTAGCCATGCTGGGCTTTAACGCAACCTGTTTGCCAAAGATATATTTAGCTTTTCCTTTTTTCAGTTTCCAAGTTTGAGGTATCTATTGTTTTACACAGTAATAAAGTTAGCCACAAGGAAAAAGGAAAGCAATGCAGACTGCAGCAAATATGAGAAGAGTAAGCTTAGGAAATCAAGCTGCCAAAACAATCCTGAACTCAAATGCTACTCAAGCCAATAGCTATTTCTGAATGTCAAAATCAGCATGTCCAAACATTTATCAAGAATTAAAGACTGCTTATCATAGAGTTAAATCAACTTTTCAAGATAAACAAACAAGACACTCAGCATATTACAGAGCTAGTTTTTAAGCCTGTCAGCTACTGGTATGTAATGTGGGTATCTGTGCTATTATTCAGAAAAACAAATTTTCCTATAGAAATTGTTTCTCAGTAACAATACATTTAACAGATTCTGAGAGACAACAGCCACCAGAATGATAAAAACTTCATCATACTATTCAGTTGTATTATCTTATTACATATATTATGAGCTTTCACAGTACTGAAGCTAAGGTAAGCAAACCTTGTCAGATACTGATTAAACTGGACACCATGCAAAATCCAGGTATGTATGAGCTGGAGCCCTAGACAGGGTGCATTAGTTAAACACTCAAAAAACCAGATGGCTCAACCTAATGCTTCCCCCCCCAGCATGGCTGGGGTCACCACTGAGGTGGTGGTAAAGGTAGAGGTAGCAGCTGCCTTATACCTCAGCCTTCACTTGCAAGCAGACCAGCAAGGGGGAATCTCAGTTCAGTTCACTGTCCCCTAGAAACAGCATGCATTCAGTGTCTGTGTTTGGGTCCACGACTACAAATAAGAACTCTGAGAGGTAAATATATTTGAGGGGGGGAAAAAAAGAGGGAAAAAAATCGTCACACTATTTTTGCTCCTGATTCTCCTAGAGACTTTCAGAATTTCAAATGGTTTTGCTTGCCTTCCTGTAAGCAAATCTGTGCCATATTTAACCTTCTAACCCTACTCCAGGTACATGGCAAAATCCCTTTATCCATAGGGAATTTCTTGCCCCACAACCAGAAAAGTAAATTTGACTGCTAACTTGGATTCTGCAATAGGTAGCTATGAAACTTTCATAATGTATCACTTAACTGGTGAAGCCACTCTAAGTTAGCAATTTCAAAGTCAAGGTACTTAAGAAAGCTTCATCCTCCTTTACCCTGTAAGAACATCAAAACACTCAGACAAAGCCAGAGAACCCACCAAGATATATTTACAATATTGTTGTTTAGAAAGAATTATCCCCTTTTACCCTTGCTCTTCTTTCTGCCTCCAGTCGCTGCATGATGAGCATAGTATCCACATCATCATCCTCCTCTTCATCATCATCTTCATCCTTTTGCTTTGATTCTTGAAGTCGCTTTTGGAACTGCCACTCAAGCATGAGTTTGCGGAGGCGGTCATTTTCTTCTGCTGTACGATCAGGCTTGTTCTGCAGTTCCTGAATCTCTTTACTCAGCATGTCCACAATGTGCATCTGTTGCTGCTTCTCCAGTTTCTCCTTAGCATCTCGTTTCCAGGGATCTGGAGAGAGGCTATCACTAGAGGACAGTTCCTCCTTGCTGATAGTAATGTACTGCAGATCTCTCCGCTCAATAGTCCGAGGCTGCTGTTGGGGCTGCAACTCTCGAATGACTGTTTCTTGAGGCCTCTGCAAAGTTGAAGGTTTTTCTGATTTCACTTGTTGAAGGGAAACAGGAGGAACCACAGGCTGAGCAGGAATTAGTGGCTGAGAACGCATTTGGCCCAGTTTTCTCTCCTGCTCACGACGTTTCCTTTCTCGTTCTTCTTCCAAACGTGCCTTTTCCTTTTCATACCACCTCTGATGCTCTTCTCTTTTTTTACGCTCAGCAGCAGCTACCTGGGAGGATGCTTGTGCTCCTATCTGATTTGGAGGAGGAGGGGGAGGCAGAGGCAAATCCATTTGTAGTTCATCAAATTCAGCTGCATAATGCACTGGTGGAGGCGGCGGTGGAGGGGGAAGATCTGTTCTGATAGGCTGGGAAATGGCCACTGGAGTCGGCTGGCTAGTAGCTGGAGTTTTCCAACGGCCAGGTCCACTTTTAGTTAAACAAGAACCAGGCGAGACCGGTTTGGATGAATGATTCAGGTGTTCTTGGCTAGATGTGCTAGAATCCACAGATGAATTCATCCACTGATCGCTGTCTGACTTCCGATCGATGTACTCTACATCCTTCCGTATAACAACTTCCAAACGATTCCTCTCTGGCTGGAAAACTTTATCTCTGAGTTCTTCCTGGGAACGAGCTACACGCTGGAAAAAATTAAACAAGGCATGTATTTCATAGTCCATCTATATTAAAATATATTTGAAAATGGCTCACAAACCACATTCTTATTACTGAAGGTAATTACTTTTAGTGAATTTCAGCATTTCCGTGCCCAGTAAGTTTCCCAAAACCAACAATAAAATACTCTTCTCAGTCTTTTTAACTCATTCGAGTGATGAAAGACTGCAACCTCCGAAATTCCTGGAAACCTGGACTGGGAGGAAGGATGAACACAAAATGGCATTTAAGCTGAAAACCTCCCTAGCTCACATAGTTTCTCAGGACTATCCCTGACACCCCCTCCCCCACATGTGAGCACGAGAGCCCTTGCAGCTCAGAACAGCAGCTCAGGCATACCAGCTCTGCCATTCAGGCTTCAACTGGCTTGACCGAACATTCTTCCTATTGGGAAGGCAAACAGAAAGGCTGCTGAGAAAGAGACAGGGGAGCCTCTGCCCACCCTCCTCCATTAACAGGTGCGATGACCCGTGGGAAGCTCTCACTACTACAGCGCCATTCATGGGTATGGAATCTGGGCAGTCAGGGCTAATTCTACCTGCTCTTGGGGCGTGGGTGTATTGGCCTGAGCTTTTGTCGCTTTTTTTAGTGCATCAACACCAAGTCTTTTTTTATACAAGCTCAGGGTCTCACTGCAATGTACAACCTCCTGAAGAGGAATACTGGACCATAAATTAGGCTTACCAAATCTGTTAATGATTTTCTTGAAGCAAATATTCATACTTCGAATATTAGGAACTACTAAGCACTGAACACATAATGTACCAATTATCAACAACTGAGAGAAGACTAACAAAGCAAACGCCTTTTCTTTTTCCTCCATCAATGACCTTAACCATGACCTCTAAAGAATGCCTTCTTTGAAATGAACAAGTGTATTTTTTATGCTCTATTAGTCCAGCAGACTAATAGAACACACAGCTATTTGTGTGAGATTTGCTGTAAAGATGCACCTAGCCAAACAGTTTGCTAATGCCTTCAGAACAGAAAACAGGCGTTTCGCATCAGTCAGTAGCTTACAGCAGCTTTTTACAAGACCAGTTCTCACTGTAAAGATTAAAAGGAAGGTGTTTTTTTTTTTTAAAGTCTATGTTCCTCTAATTTTCAACTTAAAAGCTGTTGTATGGCAGAGAAAAATTGTGTACCCTTTCAATGTTTGTAAGGAGCTAACGCTTCTAGTTGTTTGCTTTATGAAAATGCTTTTCTGCACTGCATTCAGCCTTAAGACCATCGTTCAAATTTGGCATCTGTCAACAACTTCAACAGATGGGGTTTATCTCACCAGTTTTAACCATCTCATCTAAGCTGCTCACTTAAGCTTGTCTTAAGCAGGGGAGAGATGCATGTCCAGGCAGCAATTCATCCCATTAAGACAAATGGGTAGGAACCATTCTGTGGAGGTACCAGCTTCCCCCTGTCCCATCACTGACAGAGCCTAGACATTAACTATGCAGCTAAGATTAGGTGAGATGAAATCACGAAACATGAAGGAGTTAAGCATGGAAATTCAGCAAAGTATTTCCATAGCTGTTTGCCACTGTCATTTAACTTACAGCATTTGCCTTCAAAGTTACCATCCTACTTTGGGTATAACATCTATTTTCTGAACAGCTGAAATAATTAGGACTTGCTAGCTATAATACTGAAAAAAAAAAAAAAAGCACTCAGCTTTTATTCAATTGACTTTTTACTGAATTCACTTGCCAATATATCTGTGAGTAATCAATAATAAATCCTTACTTTGCTTCTAACACACAATATCAAGACAATTTATATGACACTGCTTTTCCAAAAGTAAAACATACCAAGCCTGGTGTAAGGCTCTGCTTTTACCACAAATTAAGCAATAGCAAAAAAAAGTTTTCTCTATATATTTTTAAGTCTCTGGTGGATTAGAGAAAAAGATGATCCAGTGACTGGATTTAGTAGATCTAGATTTAATTTCCTGTATGGATCTGAGTAAAGCCCTCATTTACAAAGACCAGAACAACATTATTTTTTGAATTTATAAAGGTACAGTGGGGGTAAATTCATTTCAGGTCAAGAAGCATCTGCACTTTGATAATAGATGCAACTTGAATTTATTTATTTTTGTAGCTGAGAGCAGGGAATGTGTTTCAGTGAAGACCTTGGATAGGTCTCAAAGTACTGTTTCATTTCATTTTTATTACTTTGTCACTTAAACAATGCACCCTGCAGGCAAAGAGATTTTTTGACATAAAACTTCTTGGAAAAGTGAAAGATTTAATTTGCTCTTTAGAAAATGACAAAACATTTTACAAGACAAACCCTACTACCACCTATATCCCATTACCTCTAACAGGGGATTAAAACATCCCAGATAACAGGTCTGGAAAACATGATACCAAATTCTGGGGGGCGAGGGTGGGGAAAGAGTAGGGTTTCTGAACCCAAGCCAACCTTAGCGAAAGTACAGTTGTTCCCCATCCCACGGTATAGTTTGCCCTCAACAGCTCAGAGATTACAGAGAGCTGCTGACTGTTCTGCAAAAAATGTCTCCACGAGTTTGGCAACTTAAAGCAAGCAGCTTCTTTCTGGTTTCTTCTTATATTGAAAGAAATTACTTCTCACCTGCATTGTAGTATTGATTGAATGATTACTTTCTGCCTGGACCTGTGGTTTTTCTTCATAATTCGGCCACTGACTCTGAGCTGGACCCATTCGATCCTGGGACTTTGAAGCTGGGAATGTGAAATATTCTCTAGTATAGGTCTGTGTTGGGATGGGATAAGCTTCAGGTCGTGGAGGCAGAGTCTGTTCCTGAAAAAGGTAGAAAGAACATAAGGTAGAATTTTCCAGTCACACAGATCTGTACAGAGTATTATTCTAAACATACATTTTCCAAATGTTTTCTTTTGTCTCATAAGAGCATTATTTGTCTGGAACAGGAGATAAAGAGGTTGTCTAATATCAAACATAATTGTGGTTATGACTCATGTTTTTATGGTCTGAAAACAAGTACACAGTATTGTACAAACCTAAGAAATCACAAGGACAACTTCATGAACAAAATTTAATAAAAACACTCAAAGCTGTCTCAATCTTTCATTAGCTGTAATAAGCAAACCCCCCACCCAGTCACTAGCACCAGCATTATGTTCAAATAGTTAAGACAGACACTGGTTTGACTCAAGCACACTGATGCTATTGATAGCTAAGGAAAGTTTAATAGCCAGCATTTTGCTTGCCACTTCTGACCTCTGTACAAAGATTTCCAGTAGAGACTGAGGTTATTTTGGTGGTAGTTCCAGATGCATATGCATTCTTTCCCCCGGGGCTTGGAGGCTGATCTGTTGGAAAGTTGAAGTGCACATTTACATGACTGTTAATAATAATTTACATAACTTAATAAAATAATAGTATTCACAAAATAACCATGGTTTTTCCTTTTAATAGTTCTAACAAGAGGCTTCCTCCAAATGTTAGTACTCCATTGTCATTTTAAACTGAATCAATTTTTAAAAACAATCATCTCCTTTTTGAACACAACAGCCTCTAAAACTGGTGGAGGAGGCATCTGCCCCTAAAAGAAGGATAATCTTACTTACTTGCTACATTGGGACTGGAGCGATGATCGGCTCTGTTCTTCATTAATCTATCATCCCCTGGCAGCTTCTTTGGTTCGCTGTACTCTGTCCACGGCAGCTGAGGGCTCTCAGGTGACCCATTTTGAGTGGAGTTGTTATACAGCTCAAAACCTTCACTCTTTGGTCGGGGTTTACCTGAGCCACGGCGGTCAGAAACTGTAACAGTTGGATATGTATTTTCTCCCTTTCACTTATATTAACTACCATCTAGCATATATTTTTTCAAACCAGAGTTACCTTGTATTTATAATTAAAAATTAGTTCCCAGTAAAGCAAATGCTAGATTTTAGTGTCTTTACTGCAGACACACAATCCCACTCTTACATCACCTATACAGGATTCCTTTGATTTGTATGCTTCAAAAGAGCTTTTGAAAAGGTATCAGAATATTTGGAAAAGCCTAATGTGCTTTACTGAAAAGTCTCTTGCTGACCCTCAGAAGCACATGGCATCTGGGATGATGTTCTAAACTGCGATTATAAAGATTTATCCTTTTACCCTATTCTTTTCTATACTGTAGTACTAACCTATATGTAGAAAAGGTCTTCCTCTACAACATTATTTTACTAAGACTTAAATATGTCTTTTGTTAGTTCACTGAAGTAGGGTGATGAAATACGTAACATTAGAGAAACATGCAAGAACTTCTTATGATCAGACACAGAAACTTAAGAAGATGCATTTCAACATTTCTAGTTTTCAAAAAAAAAAAAAAATTCAATGGCAAAACATGTTCCACGGGCTTCTGTTTCTATTTACTTCTCTCTTAGTAATTATATTGTACTCTGGTTACAAGGAAGTCGTATTCCAAGAGGGGAGAAGCCTTTATGAAAGGGATAAAAAAGCCACTGAAGTTTATTTTGCACCCTTTGTATTCATTATATTCCCTTTGTTAAAATAAAAATTACTTCAATGAGAACCGTGCTTAAATGCATCACTTAATTTTTTAAAAGGCACACATGCGAAGCATTTATTAATTATTAGACTAGCATAATTTCAAACAGTATTTAAAACCAGATGAATTTTTGATAAGAAATTATTATTTTCTGTGCAATTATGTTTTCTTATTTAATATTTTGGTAATATTTGGCAAACTACTGTGAATTATTGTATTTTCTGCATCCTATGACTTATAAAGGTGTTATCAACATAAACAATATTAGCATTTTTACCTCTTTGCATCATGGGGGATGGCTGATTAAGCAGGGTTGCCAGACCATGGTAAATTGCTCCTTGTTTTGCTACTTCCAGTGTTACTACAGAACCTGTCCTAGTCATAAGTTCTGCTGCCCTGCAAAAAAAGCCAAAGCAACCAAAACAGAGTTAGGCACTGTATTACTTAGTTCGCATTATTATCAGCTTGTATGTCATGATTTCTCACATTTACTCTAGTAATCTTGTTTGACAAAACACTCTTTTTCTGATTAATACTTAAAACAATTTTGAAAAAAGTTAGATGATGATGATGACTAGAAGACGTCCTACAGGCAAGTACTATTTCCAATTTCTGCAGTTAAAGGTCAGAAGTCAAAATATTTAATATTAGAGCTAAATAAAATTTGCCCAAAACTAAAGCCCAAAAGTGTAATACAATCTCTTCTACATAGATAACCCATGTCATATACAGAAAATACTACATGAACAGTTGAACTTGTTACTAAAGTTATTCATAGGCAGTTATAAAAAGCCAAGACAAAGCCTAACATGTAAAAAAATAAGGTTCAGCCCTTTCCAGTAAATTATTACTCTAGCATTTTCTTCATGTAAAGACACTCAAGGAAAGCATTCCATACCTTTCCTGGGACAGGCCCACCAAACTTCGACCATCCACACTGAGCAGCTGATCCCCTGCAGCCAGACGACCATCCTAAATACATATTCAAGAGAGAAGAAAATTCATATACCAACGCTAACATGGTCTGAAACAGTTGTTCACACACTAGCAAACAAAGGATTTAAAAGCATTTCCAAAGGATCTTTCTACCTTTGAACTTCTGATGTTTAAGAATATTACTAACCACATCGGCAGCACCTCCTTTCACAACAGACTTGACATATATTCCAAGTTTGTCTTGACCAGCACCCTACAGAGAAAGGGGCATTAATTTATTACATTTATATTCGATCTCTTAAGCATTCCACAAGTGTTAATCAGAATTTTACATGGCTAGGTAAACTTTTAGATATTCCACAACTGGAAAAAAACAGTTACACAGAAAAGAGTTACATTCATTTAAAGTCAAAAGAAAATTTTAATATTAGGCCTATTGAACCTGCAAGCATTATTAGAAGCAAAGAATATTTGGTCTTAATGCAAGCTTGAATAAGAAAGAAAATACATTAACTAAAATTTATGCTTTAGACGTTTGTTCTAATCCCCTTCTAATAAGAAATACTTATTTGCACTTTTACATGCATGTTATTATTTTTTATGTTTTATGTTCCAAAAGACTGCATTGTTTCCCTTGCTAATACCCAAATGAAACAAGGTAAATTGCAGATTACAAGAAACAGGAATAGAAATGCTTTTTACATTTGTTAGGACCGTGAAGGAGCTAGTGTAAAGGAACAAACAGTGCCCTAGTTTTAAATTAAACAAGTAGACATTATAAGACTTTCAGAGCTGACAGAGCCAATATTTGAGTCTACTGCAAAACCATGAGATTTTGTTCATAAAACATCTGCTTCAAAGTATTCCGCTAAATTTTGAAAGGACTGTTAACAGTGAACTTACGGCGAGACAGATTCAAGACAAGAGAACATAAGCATCTATTCAAGCCATGCTGTTGCATCATCCACATGCTCCAATTTACAAGACACCACACAGATCAGTCTAAATGTTAGTATCACAAACCTTTAAATTGTCGCTTATAACGTAAGACAATCACTTGTGATTTTATTATCTACTATAGCAAATGGTGCCATTTTACACTCTTTACTTGGAAGAGTGCCAAGTTTTTAACAGAGCACAGTTTTTACTGTAATGTTGTTTTCTGAAATAACTCCCCAAGTTACTTCGATACTGAATATGTAACTTCATCCTCCTTTCTTCCCCCAACCCCAGCTTTACCAACGCCTTTCTTTTTTTCCACAGCAAAAGCATTCATTGCTTCCACTGTTATAATAAAGTAAAATAAAAATCAAGGTGAAGATTATTCAAAAGCTAGTGTTGCACATGGTTTTCTAAGCAAGTGAAAGACCTATTTTTATTCATTAAAGCTTGGGTTAATCCCAAATGTTTACTCAAAAGCCACAGAAAAGGAATTCATTCAAGTCCCATGATTCCAGATTAACATTCTACACGTCCAAATTTTTCATAAAAGGGAAAAAAGTGCAATAAATAACTGAAGTAAGGACACTTTCTTTGCCTGGAAAGAATATAACGGGCTCTAAAAACTTCAAGGTAACTGCAGAATATTTTCAACTTTATATCAAAAGATCAGTTAAAGTTATGAGAAATGCAAGTCAAAACATAGCTAGATAAAAATAATGAAAAATGAAATCATGCTTCACAAATCTGTTTTGTTTTTTCCCAACCAACCAAGAAGCATACAGGGAAGGATGATCTTATTGACAGAACAGCTAGACTTCCAAGACAGTCGTTGCAATATATCTTACCAGGAGTTCTGGTGATAATAACTGATTCAACAATGGATAGGAAGTTGTTAGTTTTCACAAAGAATGGAAGTTTTCAGAGAAGCCCTGAATGAATGTGCTATTCACTATGCTCGTAAGTGTTCCAGAAAAAGGGCAAACAATAACATAACTGAATTTACTATACAGAAAATTTATCAACTAAGTCAAAACCAAGAGTTGGAGAAGGATCACGTGATGCTGAACACTGGAGAATTAATGAGGGAAAATGTATTTCACTGGTCCAAATGTGAAGTAATGCTCCAAACCTTGTAAGGGACCAGTCCCCACCAGGGCACTGGCAGCAGAACAAGTTACCACCTTACCTTGTTGGGAACTGAAAACAAAGATGATGGGGTTTATATGCTCCTTCATCTGCCTCCAAACACTACATACACCTAGAGGCAAGCTCCTTTAGTTCCAAAGGGCAAAAGAGTCAACAGCAACTCACCTACCCACCTTGTAGTTATAACCTCCTGCATCATGTGGTAATGTTAATTGCACAGACCAAAGAGCAGTTCTTCTAGGAGGCCAGACTATCTAAGACTAACCAGAAGCCTCTGAAGCCACCTGGGATTGACATTGCTTTTATTCTGTCCTAACTTCAAAGGATGCTAGCAAGAATCTCATCCCCTTGGGTCCAGGAATTCAAACAAAGATCTGCCTAATACAGTCAAAGATTAGGTAAAACCAGCAAGCCTTTAGAAGAGCATTGCCACTTAGAACAATGCACATATTAATCAAGCAGTTTTGGGATTGTGACTTTACATTAGACACTATATCCATACACATCACCTTTCTTATGCTTATGATTGTTAGTGCACATTAAATGAAGTTGAAACCTTTTATTTAAGCCCATGAACTGGTTTGCAGATAGTGATGGGATAAACATTTGTAATTGCACAAATATCCATATAACAGTTTCTAAACTAGCTTTAACTCCTCAATAAAGATCTTTTTTAGTCACTGTTTTCAGAACCATCTTCACATATCAGCTCAAATATCTGGAAGCCAACAGAACTAACAGAAAAGAACAAACAAAACAGAAACCACCACAGTCACTAAAAATCCAAAAGGTTTACATTTAGGAAACTTTACAATTCTGATTACTGCCTTCCAAAAATGACACCAGCAGAACTATGAGGCTCAGAGGATAACAAGGATGATCAGAAACATGGAATAGTTTTTTTGAGAGAACCAGGTAGACAGACATGGACTCCTCAGCTTAGTAACCATCAAGGAAGTAAAGGTCTATGGGATTTTGAGTGGCACAGATTGGATTATTTATCATCTCTCTAATCAGCCAACAGAGAAAGCTTTCTTACTCATGCTAGCACAGCTAGCATACTTTAAAAAGTAAAAACCAAAACACAACAAAAAAACAAATCCCAAACATTTTCCATAGCATTTCATAATTAAATTGGGAAACTGCCAGGAACAAGACTGCCATAGATGCCAAAGTGTAAACATGCACAAAAAAGATCATAGATTCATGTAACGGCCCTTAAAGGGCTTTCAGAGAGAGAGAGAAAAAAACAAAAGATACAGATATAATGCACTCTGAAAGAAATTCTGAAATTACAGAAAGCTAGAAACCAGGAGGAACCATTTTACACTTGTTTTGTTATGTTCTTTGGCTAAGCACCCTATAGCTGGAAGATACCAGATCAGATGGATTTTTGCTTGAACTGCTCCTGTGGTATAAGCCTTACAGTAATTCTTCATTATGATTTGAAGGAGCTGACATTTTAGTCTTTATTCCTTCTTTTTAAATGTTTTTATGAAGCCTATACAGTTTGTCAATCCCTTTCCTGTTCTTTTAAGAGAAGTTATGAGCAGATGTGTTAGCTCCAAGTCATCTCACTTAATACAAAACTAATGAATTTTGAAAGCATAAAAAATGATTTAAAAATAAATCTCCATTCAGATTACATTAAAAAAAAATCTTTATCAGCTACCACATCTACTCACATATTATTAGGACAAATGAGTTCCTTCTCTGCCTAATTCACATGTCATTTAATGTTTCTAACAACATGCCTGTGCTCTCACTTATGCTTGGGAAGACTTCTCACTAAGCATCCTCAAATTTAACTCATCGTCTTCCCTCAACTTTTACCCTAAGCTTTATAGTAATTTGCATCCAAATCTTAATTTCTACTAAAACAGACTTAATTTTGCTTCAGTTCCACCTTCCAGGAGACTGCCTTAGAAGGAAATGTACAGTTATTAAAGATACAAAAGGGATGTTAATATGTAGCTAGACATGCACACTAAACTCCAAAGTGAGAAAAATTCTCACACACACCACATGAATTTTTCTCCTGTCATTTACTGACATTACAATAAAACAGGTTTCTTTGTAAACTGCTTATTAATGTGCTTTTCTTTCAAAGGAATGTGAAGGTCAACACAAAAGTATTCCCTCACAAACAACACAGAGCAATGACATGTGTGTATCAGTAGCAATAATATGGTAAACATTCTTTTCAGTTTATTTTCTCCAATCCTGAATACCAAAAGCATGTGTATCTATAAAGCTGTTAGTCTGAACAGAAGAACACAACTGTAGAGAAGTTAAATGACTCTGGAAAGCAAGAATTTAGTAAGCATAAAAGATGGTTTATAAGCCCCTCTCACCCACTCAAGATTAACTTACTGGAACCTGCAGCACATTTTCTCAAATCTATATAGTCAAATACAAAACCCCAAAAAACTTTACAAGTATTTTTCAAAAAACACTGCTGTGAATTCTAGATTTAAAAAAGCCACACCCACAGTAGTAAACTGTCTAGTGCTACTAATCTACCTGTTTTCTTTCACACTTGAAGCAACTTTTTCCCACATTCCTTGCAGAAAGTTAAATGATAGTAGCCTTTTGAGGAAAAAAGTGAGAAATCCTTCCCCTTCAGCAACAATTTAAGGAAATTTTCAAGGTGTGTAACTGGAAAAACCCCACAAACCTACTACTGCTGCTTCAGTTCACCTGGGTGACAGTATCCCTGAACCGAACTGCATGAGCATAACACTCTACTCTGAAGATCTCCTTTGTTTAGCTCTAAATGATATCCATTGCTGCAATGCATAGCCAAAGAGGAGAACCATAGGGAAAAAAGATTTATAAGGAAGGTATTAGCTGATCTGATTTAGACAAACAGTGAATTGTGAACTGAAGAAAGGGAACATGATATTTAAAAATTCTGATACTTCAAGAACATTAGACCTGAACTTCAAAATGAGAAAACACCCCCATTCTGTACTTTTACAATACAGTTAAATAATCAGTATGAAAGAACAACCCAGATCATAAAAACTGCATAAAGCACAGAGAACTAAATTTGGAGGCCAGCAGTGGAGCACTATTTACACATTTCAGTATTTTTTGAAAAACATTATATTAACTTAATTCCAATGACACTAGCAGCGCACTCATGCAGTGTCACGAAGAAACCCACCCACCCACCTGCCTGCTCCCATGCTGTCTTGCACTTGGACCCCTGCAGGCACTACTGTGTCGTGGCAGGTCCCACAACAGATCTGACTGAAGGCTAAGCTGACAATCCCCAGATCCTCTCCTCCCAAATGAAAGCTTTGTTTTCAACCAAATCAGCTTCCTAAAATTGTTTACAGCACAGCATGACTGTTCATAACCATACAGGAAAGGGGGGTGCTAGGAGGGGCCTGGATCAATAAGGGGGGGTGACATTACTGTCGTTAAGCTGTTGTGCTAACTTTTATGAAGTTACAGAAGCTGTGTACCTGTGCTAACAAATGTGTAATTGTCAGGGGCTGTGAATATATAAGACAAATATCAGGTAGGCCTTTCACATCAGACCCCAAACTGGGCTTTTCACTGCTAGAAACCCAAAAGCCCTCTTTGAGAAGGAAAATAAGAGCCAAGAATTGTTCGTCTTTTAAATGTAAGAACATTCACCCATGTTTAGAGCCTATCTGTGAACTTCCACTAAGGAAGTCTTTTTAATAAGCAATACAGAAAAATGCCAAGGAAGTTTGACCTAACAGAGAGTATTTCAGTTTAAACACTGCCCAAGTAATTCTCAAATGGGTTAAAACAGCATGACATAAAATAATCAGAGCTTCACTGCTGCAGCCTCAGACTCCACTATTTGGTGAATGTGATTTTTGACCCAACAAACTTAAACTGTTCTGAATTCCTAAATCCTACTATAGGTCACCTATTGACTTGTCAAGCAGCTCTGAGAAGTATCTGCAGAGTAAAAGTCTTCTAGTGGAAGCTGAGTCCCAAAACAATTTCAAAACCCAAGAAGAGCCACAAACATCCAGATTCCCACACAGAGAAGCAAACTACACAGCGGAAAAACATCTTCGTTGTAAGCTTTAGTAGCCTGCATGGCAAGCGCACCCAAAAGACACTTCCCAACTTTGCCAAGGCCCACCCATTCCCCTTCTAAAAATGATTTGTGAAAAATACAAATCATCCTAACTTAAAGCAAGGAATGGAAATGAATAGCATATCTAGAATTGAAGCAAATGTATTCCCATTAAAAAAAACAACACACCTTTACTGATGTAATTACACAACAGGATAAAAATGTCCGCTTTTTTTTCCAGGAAGCTTAGTCGGGTCTGAGTAAAAACACAAAAAGGTTCATGACAATAATCTTCTCTGTGCTTGGGTTTATTCATCTTTAAGATGGATGTACACAACCAACGCACATGGGAAACTGAGGAGAACAATTAGATCTAGTACCCAGAATGAAGCCACGCATCTGCATGAGATGCAATACCTGTATGAAGTTTTTCTTATCCTCTAACTCTTAAGAAGTAATTTAATGCTTTAAAACAGCACAAGTTGAAAGATGTTAACATACCACACTTGCAAGTTCGGCATGCACTTGACTTTAGTTAGAGTATGAGAATAATTAATCCTAAATTTGCCGTGACGTACAGGTTGCTGCAGGAATTCTGTAACAATGGGGAACTTTCATATTTAGATGGAATTTTAATAGATCTTCTAATCCTACTTGGGAGGTAAAGGCAAACACAAGACACTGCTTCATACAGAAGTCTGCTTAGAATGGTAAGTCAGGTCTTTATCCTAAATCTAAATGAAGAAAAGAATGTATGGGAAAATGTTTAAGTGACCAGACTACCTTGTAAAAAGTAAATAAACGAGTCCTCCTCATTTAGGGCAAGTATGAAAGGAGCTACAAGTCAAGAAGATAACCACAAAACTGAGATATGAATCACTATCAATAAATCCAGCAATTAAAACTCACCAGCAGTTCTATTTCCTTTAGATCTGGCTTTATTGCATCTGTGTGGCCTACATACTCTGGCCCACAATATTTAAAGTGGGACAGAAAATACGTAAGCTTTTAGAAAAGAGGACTAGCTTTATTTTTGTCACAGTAGCCTAGTTTCAAATAGTTCTTATCACAGAACAAAAACAAAATCTTACAAGATGAAGTCTAAAATTACAACCCGAGGATATAAATAAAAGGAAGGAAATAAAACACAGAGAGGCTTAAGTTTATTACACATTTGGATGACGACGATTGTTGGGAGTTTCACATCAGTACTGTTCATAGGTCACGGGTTGCATAGTCCATGCAAATTTAACTCTTCATTTGAAATTAAATGAAAACTTCAAATTATTGAAGTGGTATTAGTTAGGCCCTAGTTTAGTGTAAGCATTGTTCAACAATGTTCAGCTATGTTCTTATCTAGCACATATAAGGAAAACTTATTTATAACAAGAGATACTTATTTTTCTGGTGGTTTGTAGTTGAATTGACAAGGGACCTTCTCAAATAACTGAGTAGACCCTACACATGAACTGACATGGAATCTTCTGCACCTGAAGTCCACTCATGTAGTAAATATTGCAATTCAACTACGAAACACTGTAAAATACATAAATACTGTAATTCAATTCCAAAACACCATAAACTGATCATAAAAAAAAATGGATGTGCCCCCTCTATGTAATGAAATATTATATAAAATACTACAAAACTTCCCAAATCAATGCTTTTCAAAGCAAAAACCCCTGATCTGTTAGAAGAAACTAAAATTGCAGACTATATTCCCAAACCGTAAAGTAACATGTATATACACTAAAACAGCAGAGGATTTCATGAACAAGAAAGAAGTAGCTTATACATGTAAGAGAAAAAAAATAGCAGTAGTTATTTGTTTCAGAGGATGTTTTATCATTCCTCCATCACACTGAATAAAAAAACCAAACCAAAACCTAAAACCAACAGCCAACCAACACCCCCAATACCCTTACAGTATCAACAGAACTTCATCTGAAAATATGACCAAAGACTGGAACTTCAGCAAGAGCTTTCAGCCCTTTCAAGAAAAACTATTTTTTATCTCAGAGATTAATGAATTCAAACAGACTAGAGCCAACAAAAAAGGGTCAAAATTAAAGTCTCACCTGAAACAACAACTTTTAAAATTCTTTTGTTACACATATAGTACAACTAACATTGGTACATACTGACATATATGTTCATATACGTATATATGCACACATAATATTCTCCACTAATTCAGAAAAAGTGCTTGCTAAGTACTTACATTTTGAAAATTAAGAAGTAACAAAAACTGTAAACTTTCATTTATAAATATCTTTTCTAAATAAGCAGGAGGACAACTGGAAAACTTAAAGCTAGTATCCCAGGACACATCACCTGATATAAAGGAATTTAGTAAAGAATTTACTGAATGAGCAAACAGATTAATTGACTGAATGACTTTCCTGTAGGGTCTAAAAGATTTAGAAAAGTTCTGAAAACTCATGCAACTATGGCAATCCATAGAAAATAAAGAGCAAATTTTGGCACCTCTGGTCAGCCCAACTTCAGTCTCTAGAATGCTGCTACAATACACTTAAGAGTCATGGCACTAACACAGGGCAGTAAAAGTGGAAAAAAAAAAAAAAAAAGGTGTCCAGCACTAGAGTCCCTCATTAAAAGAGAATCTGGAAGGTGAAGAAAATAACAAACCTCCCAAATATTAGGTTTGTTCATGGGATTTCCACTCTTCAGGTCACACAGACTGCAACCTCAAAAAAATCTGGAAATTTGCTGTGAGCAGGAGAATGGAGGGAAAATGGTAGTTGATACAACAAATCCAAGTCAATCGCATATTTAATGCGCCAAAGGAAAAAAAAAAAAAACAACCCACAAGAATACACTCAGCTGACTAAGATTTATGGCAGACAAAGGTATGCAAAGATTTCACACCTGCTGTCCAAATGGGTATTTGTCCCTTTTAAGCCTGGTATGATTCTCTGCTTGACTATAAAAATTCTATCATATTCTATGTATCTAGTTAAAGAAGCCAAAGGACTGAGTTGGATAATGCAATTTAAGCTTGGCTTTTGAAACAGCCTAACAAGAAACGAGTCATTTTCCATCACATCTGCTTATCATCTGGGCCATCTATCAAGCAACACATCAGCGTACAGTAGTCCATACTTGTTTTCACAATTAGTGTTATTTTGCAAGCCCCTCCTTGCTCTAACAGGATTGCGCCCAAAATATTCCATTTGCTTAAAAAATTACTATGAGAACTATAGAAATAGAAGAGGCAGCATTAAAAAAAATTTACAGCTACTTCTACAGAATAATCAGAATAATAAGAAAAAGAATGAGATAGACTACAGTGATATGAAAAAAGAAACAACTACTCCTACTCCAGAAGAATGTAAAATTGAGGACGTACAAGACTACAGTAGTAATGACAGAATTAAAGAAAGTATTCAAGGAGAATAGATCTCATTGCTAGTGTTGCTGTGTTGCAAGATGAGTTTTATAAGACCTCCTTGTCAGTAACAAACACAGGAAACTTTGGCTCATGTACATTACATCAGCCCTAAAATCAGAACATGCCATATAGTGCAACTGTATATAAAGTCTGAGTAACAGGAACATCAGATATAGTCTTCCTAATGGCAGCATCACAGTTAGCCCACGAGCTGGTGAGTCAGTCACCATGGAAGCATTAAAAGCAGACAGAAGAAATCCCGCCTGCTCCTCCTTCCCATTTGGTATTTGCCAGGACAAGCAGCCGTAACGGCATGGTGGAAACAACAGGTGGGTCCTTCTGGTGAGTGTCAACACACAGCTCGGTTCCCAGGCGAGCCACCCATGCCACGCTACGTGGGGATCTGCCACCAGCAGCATGAGGGGCTGGAGGTGTCTAGACACCACACAGCCCCTCCAGTACCCCAATCTGAAGGTATCAGAGTGGGAAAGAAGGTCCATGTATCAACAAGGTGATAACCTCTTTAACAGTTAAGCTATTCCCATCCTCAAATATCATGTCCCACAACTAGCTTAGGCGGACCACAAACTAGCTGTACTTTCGGTGACGTGGTATATTCTTGCAGTTCTAGTACATCTGTAGGATGACCTAGCTATTTCAATATCTATCATTAGAATTAAAACCATGAAAACTATTACAAGCACACTTTTCCAGTTGTTAGGAATGACAGCGAAATTGTAGTATTAATTAAGGAAAAACTATGCATCTGCACCTAACCAAACTGGTAATGCTCCAGACAATTAACAGTAAGGTCTTGTCTTTACTTGTTCTATACCATCATTTGCCCATACCTGTTTAGCTTCACATGTTCTGTTTATCACTCCAATAAAACTGAAGCAATGAACAGCTTCCAATAAAGACTGGCAGTATCACGTTTGATTGAAGAAAAAAAATACACTTCAGTAACAATTTTTAAAAAAATGTTACAAGTATTAAAAACTACTTTTATTTACATAAAATGCAAGAAAGCCTTCCTAATGACCTTTCAATACCGATTTGAAGATTTCTGTCTTAAACACATGAATATTTAAATGGTTTCAAGCTTCACATAAATAGTAATACGAAAAACTACTCCTGAAGCAAAGGTATCTTCACTCTCCAATTATAGTTTGGCTGAATCCACAAAAGTGTGCCATACAGCTACCAATCTTTTCAAAATAATATTCCAATTTAAGCGGCTTCAGATACCAAGACTGCATGTCAAAACACTCCAGTGGTTCACATAAACCATTGGAGATTTAAAAAAATCAAATACTTTCTTTGTTTTTGCATAATTATGCAAACATTTACAAAGATTTCATTTTAATAATGTAGATATCACATACACATGTACATACACATATATACATACATACACAAATATATCTTGCTGAAATATTAGGATCTGGTATCTTTCACAACAGTTCAAGGATGACACTGTTTCCACAAGCTGGTCTTTTTCATTAAGCTTCTGTTGTATTTTACAAAAATTAAACAGTTTAAAGACAGAATGAATCCCTGCAACTAAAAACGAAAATGAATCCCTGCAACTAAAAACGAAAATGAATCCCTGCAACTAAAATGTCTTTAAACAAAACTGGACAGAAATGTAGCTATCAAGCCTGATGCCAGCTATCAGGCCTGAAATCTTTTACCTGCCTATGCCCAGAGTAGATTTTACTCATTTTTATCAGGGCTAGGTTTCTGATTCCAGACTCTTAAGTTTACACAGAAAAAGTCTAAGTTTTTATAAACATCCTTAAAGGCAAATTTATGCAACAAAATGAAGTCTCAATCTGACCTACCTGGCAAGTAATTAGTCTAGAAGCATTTAAATAACCCAAGCTTGTAAGCATTTTAAAAAATACCAGTTTACTAAACTATGCAGGCAGTTTACAAATGTACTCTCTAGGAGGTAAAAGCAAAGTTTTCTTATCACCCAAACACTCACAGTCCCTAAAGCTGCATGCATTTTGTAGGTTGTATCTGGATGAGTACATACTTATCTACTTTATGTACTGAACACACTACATCTACAACTCATTGAACTACTTGCTGTCAGCCCAGGGGAATGAGAAAGGCCAACTTTGTAGTTCTTGGTCCCACCTCCAGTGAGGGCAAACTTCTCTGGCCTTGAATATCAGAAAAAAAACACTTTGTCAGAGGAAGCAAAGGCCTCGGCTGTCTCAAGACCAATGTAGAGACTTTGGAAATCCGTCATTGTTAGACAAAATATTTCATAGCATGCCCTGTAGAATTTCCAAACATAACTGTGGTGAACCAGCGTACTGTATGTAAAGCTGGTCTGTTAGCTGCGGCTACAGCTGCTCCACGTAACATCATCCCCTGACTTAAAAAGAATTTTAAAACTGACCCATCTTCCACATATGTGAACTTGTGCTTTCCCCTCTCAAATTCTTGTACATGGGGTGGGGGGAAACCAAACATTTTTGGAGTTGGACAAACTACAGTCACAAGTGGGCAAAACTTTTCCAATTAAACAGTGGAGATTCAAACTTTGGTGACAATCAACATTATACACAGGCCAAGAAACATCAAGTTTTTATCATCTATGGAGAATTCCGTTGCAGCTTTAAATTGCACTGGGCGGGAAAACAGATGAAAAATAAGTGTCTTACTATTCAGAGAAAAACCCACTAGATTGCAAGCAATACAGTAAGTATCACAGGACTCTGAAGCATCCAACAACCTGGAAACTTGATATCCAGTACCTCTATTTACAAATAGCCTCAAGAGGAGTAAAGAGAAAGGACTGAAGAGTTTTGTTCTGTTTAACAGAATAAGGGTTACCTGTTACTTTTTTACAAAAGAATGTTTGCAATCAAGATTGACTAGCACACTAGAGCAAGCAAGTGAATATATGCTCTATCTTCCTAAGGTGTGCTTCTCCCAGGAGATAAAAGACCAAAGAACCCCAGGGTGTTCTGTAATGGAATTCCTGAAATGGCATTAACAAAATATGCAGTACTGTAGTCTTGTGCCTATGTAGTAGTTTGGGGTTTTTTTTTAAATAAAATAATTATGGTATTCAGAAACCTTAGTAAGGCAATTAGATAACCACTGAAATTAGGCATGCTGATGCAAACAGCTGTAGTGTCTTCTGTGCTAGACAGGAGTATATCAATTTGTAACAATGTGATTTTTCTCACACTCTGGAAATTGAGTGCTTCTAATAGATACCTTCTTTGATGAAAGCAACTAAACGAACTAGCTAAAGCAACTGGCCTGAAGTCTCATTCTGAGACTGGAATCAAGTATACAACAGTTTCTACCTAACTGTACTTTCCCTGTTTCATGAGAACAAAAGTGGTAAGAGTAAAGGGAAAATGTTTTATATACGTCATTCGCAAAAGACTAAGCAAGTTTTATTCATTAATCTTTCTTAACCTTTCTGAAAAGGAAGCCTCTTTTATCATTATAAATGCTGCAACTTAAACGTCATACAATATTCTACAAATGCATAAAAGCACTCCTAATTTTTAACAAAAGAAATTAAATACATTAGCTTGTTTGGTTCCATTTCTCTTTTGTTTCAAAGGAAAAATCTTTTGTTGTGCTCAAGGAAAATACATTGCTTGAGGCCTGTTTAAACAAGGGTTAACTTTTTAATGTATGTTTGCTATAAATACTCTATAAGCAGTGACAAACTAAGGGCTATTCAGAGTTATGTACCAATCTACAAGTTGCACTGCAATGTCAGTGATGTTCTTCCCTGTTAAGGCAACTCTGAACTAATGCCTCAGCTTAATTATGTCTGTGGATAGGACTTCACAGACAAGACACACTGGGCAATCTATTTTGGAAGAAAACCACCCTGTATCTCTGCACTTTTTCAAAGAAATGGCTCTTGGCTCTATAGTTAAGGACAAATTACAACCCAAGAAGACCCCACAGCACAATCTTCCACGTAATGCTGTTCTGCAGTTTCAGATGGATACAACTTAATACAGTATCAGTGTGTACACTATAGTGTACTACTAAGTACCTAAATTTCTACTCCAGTTGAGAGTATTATTCATACACAGAATTTGTTAACTTCTGAAAGCCTTTTTCATTAGTAGGAGAAAAAATTTAAAATTAAAATGCTGTATTAACATGTATCTAAACAGAATTTTGGAAGCTATTTGAATGCCAGAATTGAATGGAGTCTGGTAGAGGAATTCTAGCTAAAGCATATGTGCACTATAACTTTTGCAGGCTTGCTAGCAAGTGCCTGCATACAGAAGGTATTAGTGCAAGGAAGAACTGGCACATGAATTTTAAAACCCTCTTTGTTCCGGAAGGCATTAAATACAAATGTCTGCGTGACCCATTTGCAGTATCAATCTAAATACAAGCGAATAAATAAGACAAGAAACACTTTGCCTGAGCAGAGCTGTGGTCTCACAGCTAGAGAGAATAAAAGTCATGCTGTGCTGGCATAAGCTTTAGTTTTTAAACAGCATATGAAAGCACTAGCAAAATTTTATAGAACATCTACAAGGTACCAAAATTTAACCAAAAACACTGCTGGAAGTTATGAATCAACAAGAAACAGGAAAATTGCTAACACACAGCTACTTATTTGTCATGACAAAGACTAAACTGGCAATTTACATACTATCTTATTCCTGTGAGACTGAGAAATCTGTGCTGGAAATGACAATAGTATACTTTTATTTAAGTTCTCCTAAGAAGCCTTTTAAGGCAACATCAGTAGTTCAGACAGCTTATGTAAATTAGTATCAAACATTAAAAAAACAAAACAACTTCTAAATCTTCTCAATCAAACATTTCAATTAATTCATGCTGGCAGGAAAGTGCAAAATTTTTCCTTATACTTAGAAAGCACAGACACAAGATTACTTCAGATACTGAGGTATCTGAAATCTCAAGACCTGGACCACAAGTAAAGAGCTAACAAGCAGCTAAAAAAAATAAATCCCCATCAACTGTCTATATTTGCAAACACAGAGTAGAGAGAATCAAATTAGTAGATTGTCTTACCATTATTATTAACTATAAACCTAATTTTCAATTTTGAAAAAAAATATTAATATTGTTAAATGAATGTTTAAGTCTGTACCTTCCACACAGATTATCTACAAGATATTTGTATAACAAACTTTCAGAAAAATTTCACATTGAAATTGACATTTCTGGTAGTCTTGAACCTTCTTTAAACTTAACACCTTAAATTGACTGTTAAATATAAAATGACAATCAGTGGTTTAGAAAATAAAGCTAATTAGAATGATTATACCTTAAGGACAAAAAAAATTTGCTAAATAATACAAATTATTTATGGTTAAGATGCCACACACTTGTTTTTAGAAAAGTAAGCCCCTTCCCCAGAATATTTATTGATGAACTTTCTCATTCAGTGTTTGAAATGCTTCCATTAAAAAAGAAGCACCTTATCACCATCTCATCCTATTTTAGCAAGCACATGGGGAACATTTAATCTAACCATCTGTTAAAAAACCCTAGAAAACACACTCTGATTTATATGCCAGCAGGCACATATAAAGGCATTTTAAGGTGCTTGCATATATTTTAAGGTAACCTTTTCTCTTATATTAATAAAAGATGACTGAGCAAGAAATAAAGTGTGCAATACTTTAAAGAACTAAATTGTAGTATACTAATGACTATAACCAGCACGCGAAACAACAAAACCTGCAGAACATGGGAATCCTTTCTTTTGTGCAGTAGCAATCTAAACAGAATTTAAACACCTCTACTCTCTGAATGTGTTGAACATAAGATACCCTAACTGCAACGTATTTGCATGTTTTGGTCTTTTCAGAACGGTCTACAGAGTATTAAAAATCTTGCATATACTGTTTGGGATGTCAATTCTACTTAAGGCTTTATAAGGGGAAACCAGACTTTTAGAAGAACCTGGATTAAAGCCAACTAATATGACAAGTAAACAGATTACAGGTCATGCTATTCATGCTCTGCTACAATAAAACAGTAGTTATCACACCTGAAACTTTCCATATTAATAGTCACTTCCACAAATTTGAAAAGTGCATATGAAGAACAAGCTAAAAAAATTAGTTTTTTTCTTTCTACATTTTAGGAAGTTAGCTACTAACATCTGACTATATTTAACTGCATGCTGTATTACATTGTTGCTACATGAACAAATAACTACTGGCAGGTTTAAACAAGCAAGAGAGCAGGAAAAAGTACAGGGATAGTATTTAAAACTTCAGAGAAAAACAGTCCCAACAGAAACCTGAACAGACTTACCATGGATTCTGTTCTTCCAACAACAGAAAACCACATTTTGATCTCCGGGACTACAGATCCTTGAAAGAAAAAAAACAATTCTCCACTTCTCTTTCAGCCCTCAACAGCAACAACCACTCTAGTCTGCTGGATTTTCCAAGATACCCATCCAGATAAGTTGGAACTGGATGCTATGACACAGTGTAGCATTTATCAACACCAGCTATAACCAATACAATATTCAGACTCTTACGTAATCAGTTATGCTGTTCTGACTTCCATTTACTTTAGAGGCTTTATTAAACTTTGAAAACTGCTAGAAAAAACAAAAAGGGAGCCCTTTTGTACAAAAGACAAAAAACCTCCAAATTAAACAGGAAGTAATGTGCTGGCCCACAGATGGCTGAGAAGTCACATGCGAAAGCCCCCAAAAAGCGATATATTTTTAAAGTAAACTGCATGCACACGCTGCTTCCAAATCATCTGGATTTCATAAAAACTTAACCACAATGTGGTTGGGAGTCAGGCAGCTTTTAACATCAAAACATCTTTCAGAGTTAGAGCAACCCAAGTCTGCACACAACCTCAAAAAGCAATACTGTTCCCAATGCCCGACCACTCCTACCAGCTACATTTCCATATACCCATTACAAAAGCTACTGCTAATAAAGCTACAGGAGCGTTATTGTAAGAAAACATGCAATAGCTACAAAAGGGTAGAACAACAAGTTACCTTTTTGGATCACTTTCTGAAGCTATACAATTTAACTTTAAATAAAAATAAGCATCTGTGCATTCAGTTTAAGAAATGCTGTTAGGTATTTTCCCAATCTAAAAAACCAAAACGAAACCCAAACACAAGACTGTTTACAGTGCTCTGGCAGCTAACAGTTGTTGCATAACTAAACTTGTTTTCTCTGGTAAGTACGCATATAGCATACATGCTTACTACGTGGTTGCTCAAAGGGGCTGTCCTGCCTCAGAAAACACCCTTACAGCAAAGTGAGGTGAACTAGGTGATGCGCAGCATTTCTGCTCTCTCTGGCACTCCTGGCAGGCCTTTAAAACTTCTATTTCACAGTTACTCATATTTTATTTAATTATAAGTAACACACTTAAACATTTCACCTGTCATTAGGTTGAAAGATGATCAAATACAGGGTTCCCCAGGGACCTAACACTTCCATGTGCTCCTTGACTTACCTCCTTTGGTTTGGTTTTAGTTTTACATTAATGTCAGTGTGTTTGCAATCACCTAGTATGACAAACTGAAACCATCTATCATAAGAATAAGCAGGTGCACAGCATTTCAATGCAAGTTGCACCACTTCTCCGCTTGTATGAGCTTAACTTTAACTCCATCTTTTTTGATTGTAATTTGGTAACTAAGAACATTTGGTGTGGAAGGGGTAAGTCATGGTATCTAATTTCCCCATTAAAAACTCTTAATTGGCACAGCCTTCATTTATCTACTAAACCCCTGCAAACTAATAAAACCCCAAAGAATTACCAAATGATAACTTTTGTTAGATGTTTCCTCAGAGATGAGCACAGATTACTCAGAAAAGTGCAGATTTTCTGCCATGGGTAGAAAGAAGAAAAGCAGTCAGTAGGAATTATTTTTCTTTACGATCTCTGAGAATCTGCTCATTTCATCCATCTCTAGGATATCCCCAACCTACATTTTAACGAACTTCATCCAAAGTCTGTGACAAGTATGAGGAGCCCATTAAGACTTAACAAGAAAGGCAGGTCAGCACTGACATGCAAAGGCATTCTCACAGCATGCTACTGACAGCAACTATTTTGTCACATCACAGGAAAAAACCAACTGTTTTCCTAACCAAAACTGAAAAGTTCAGGGTTGTCTCTCACTGGTTGGAGCAGGGCCACCTGTTGACCAGCCGCTGCATTTTCTTTTATTACAGCACTTTTGAAGCACTCTAGAAACCAATAGTTCAATAAATGTAATTGGGTCAGCAATCAGCTGGGATCCTGTGCATGGCAGCAGTAACTGTATTTCTGAAACTGAATATGAGCATTCATTTCTTCATACTTTCATATGAGCATTTGATAGCCAACCTTTTGCTACTAAAAAAGTTGGAAAAAGCTAAATCTATTCCCACACTTGTCTCTCCCTCTTATTTCAGGTATTCTATCCAGTTAATGTTTAGAAAAATTTCACAAATTGTCTCCTGGACTTCCTTCATTTTCCTCAGGCAAAGGAAAAAAAAAAGAGAATTTTCATTTTTATGCTGGCAAAGCAGCACACATGACTTGAGACATGTTGGAAAATTATTAGCAAAAGTCAACGAGATATGAGTAGAAAGAAAAAAATCCACCCACTACTTCTAGCTTCTCAGTCACGCTCACTCAATTCTCTAATCTGTTCTGCTCTGGCCAGATTGAGAAAATTAATGCCTCTGTATTATTCTTTACTCTGTTGTTTATACAACGCCTAACACAGGAAAAACATGCTATTAATTATAATCACAAGAAGCAACTTTGAACACCTTGAAATAGTGCCTTGAAAATAATCCTATTTAACTACTACAGCAACTTGTTCCAACACAATGCAAGATGATTATTCCTATCCAATGAACTTTCTGCTGACTTCAAATTAAGCAAATGTTTCTATTCTGTGTGCACTGAAAGTAAGATAAAAACCTGCCTCTTGCTTATTTTAGTTCAAGATTTAAGACATAACCGTTTTAAAATCAGAATTCCAATATTGCAGCAGGCACACAGCAGCAAAATGAAATGCAATCACTGCCTGAATTGGTGAGTGTTTCTGCAACTGTGCTGAGACGAAGACTGCTGCTTCCATCACTGATCGTGTTAAATCATGAAATTGGTTAAATAACTTGTAAGAAACTTTCAAATCAAGCTTACACACAGACCAGTAGCACTGTTACATACTGCTAATGGCAGTTCAGTGTCAGTTGTTAAAACAATGTATAATGTATAGAAGCCAGCCAGCTACAGTGAAAATGAAAACTTTTTCACCATTATATCCTGCTAAATCAATAATCAGATTTCAGTTTGAAGTGAAAAAAAAATTTTCCACTGCACATTTTGAAACATTCAACAGAAATGCAGATGGCAGCCAGAAGTCTGATACATATTTAATGTGGCCTATCTCAAGATCTAGTATTTGCTTCTCGAATTATTAACCCACTCCACCAAAATAAGAGCAGAATACCGAGTTAAATTTTTCAGATCCTGAATAGTTTCCTCAATAATTGTCAATTGTTAGAAATACACACCTGACATCTGGTATTCCTTTAGAGATGTCAGAAATAAATCTTAAAAGCCGACACCATGCAAGATTACGATTTCAAGAACAGACTGTGAAATGAACAAATTGTACTTAAAAAACCAGTGCTGTTTGGAAGCAATTAACTATGTGAGATAACTTAAAAGCAGTAAACCAGTCACATTTCAGCCCATGCACTAAGTGCCAAGGAGGACTACAGCATTCTGAAGTCTCAAGTACTACACAGTGAATAGACATTAGGGAAGACTTGTTCTCTGTTTCACACCACATAATTACAACAAGGACTTCTGGATATCACAGTTGCATGATTTATAACAAGCTTAAAACTCAAAGATTATGTCTGATATGTGACCCAGTTAATAAAGCAAAACCAACTAGTGGAGTCCTCCATCTGGTGGCTGGAGTTGTATGTGCATTCTATACATTACTACCTAGTGCTACTAAGAGCAGCATACAGCCACAATTTCAGCAAGTCAGGGCAAGAGGCATACCCTCCTTCACCAGACTACTTAATACGCTGTAGCTCTCCACTATAAAGAAGCAAAACTGAAGTCATACATGCATCTGTACACTGTGAAAGATAAGGTGTTATCTTAATAGCAGAAAGCATACAAACTTTAATGTATATATTTGAATTATTTTATTTTTTCAAATTAGAAAAACTACACACATTTTATTCTTTACATTTACTGCTTTTCTTTCCTAGATACTTCTGCTGCTTTGCAGCAGCAGCATTAAATAAACTTGTTGATTAAATCCATTTAGTAACACTACCAATTTTTGGCTCTGAAAAAATTAATAGACCTATAGTACAGGTTTAATTTTAAATGTCATAATCACTACATCCATATTATGTTTCCTCTTGCATTGTTCACATCTGTGTATTTTACAGAAACATTCCCCAGCCAGAATAAAAGTATGATCAACATAATGTGCACAACAAACTGAAAAGAAATAGATTTTTCCATTAACATTTTCCACAGTAGGCTGGTAAAAAAAAAAAGCTTTTTTCAATAACACTTAAACAAACCGACTTCCATACCTTGGCAGCAACAATGCTTAGGCCCATTCCATTTTGTTTTTTTAGTGTTACAGTGATAATTTCAGGTTCTTTCCTCAAAGGCTGAGCCTATCAAACAGGGAAAGGGAAAGAAGAAAAAAAGACAAGAGTTCACTATTCACTGCCAGGCTAGGAAAATTACTGCACAAAATAGTTCCTCTACAATCAAAACTAAGTTGCTACTGCAGCAGTAGATCTCACATCCTAAATAATATGTCTGGTACTCCATTTTAAAGGTAGAATCTCTAACATTTGATTAATATGGATTCACATTATCAAGTACTACACCTGGGTTGTGAACACTGACAAAGCTTTGAAGTCTACCCATTGTTTCTCCTTCTCTAATTCAGTGAAGAGATTATTAATAATTCAGATTTTGAAATGTAACAGGCCTATAAAACTGTAGTAACTTTTAACGAAAACTGAAGTTCAGACGTGGTAGGTCCCTATTAGAAACATGAGTGTGATCTACATGGAGCTCAGTTTTTAGTTCTGCATACAGAATATAATAATTCTCCCAAAGATATTAAGAGACCAATTATTTCCAAAGGCAGAATTAAAGCCTCTAAAGAAAGTTCCAAAAAATTTCACCTCTGAAAACTCTGTAACTTGAATACAGCCTGAGCCCCTAAACATGTTCAGTATTTTTTTTATATCTTTGCAACATTGCCAGTTCCCTCTACTCAAAAATTTGCCATCAGTCTTCATTAGGTGAAGCATGTAAGTTAAAGCACCCTAGCCTGTATTCATATTAAAACCTAACTTCAAGTTCCACAAGACCCATAACAAAGTAAAAATATAAGCAAAGGAAATTAATTCAAAAAATATTAACACTTTTTGATTAGGTACTAGAAATGCAAGTAGTTTTTAAGCTAGGAGTATTGTATCACTCCTGTGCCAAGGATGGCAGAACAGCAGAATCTATTCCTACTTTAAATAGGATTTTTTCCATTAATTAAAATAGAAACATTATTAAACTAATTCAACAAATACCATACATACTGGAAAAGGTAAGGCACTGGGAACATAACTTTATCATTTAGTGTATACTGAATTTCTTTCTTGGTCTAAGAATAAAATTAACTCTTCAGGGAAAACTTGAGGAGGACTGCCCACACTGGGCAATTCCCCAGACTACCAACAAAAGCAAAATTGTAAGAATAGTTTGGGCTTGGGGATGAAAAAAAAAACCCACAAGGAAAAAAAAAATACACAACCCCAAAACAAAAACAAAAGCAAAA
This sequence comes from Strix uralensis, assembly GCF_047716275.1. Lineage (NCBI taxonomy): Eukaryota > Metazoa > Chordata > Aves > Strigiformes > Strigidae > Strix > Strix uralensis. Next base: position 80,460,787 of record NC_133974.1, on the reverse strand, counting down.
GACCTCACAGCTATAAAATGGAACATTTACCTAGCATTTAGGTTATACAGATGTGTTGCACCAAGAGGTGATTTCTGAACCAGCATTTAGAGCAATGCTCAGACACCAAGACTAAAGATTTAGAACTCTCAAGCTTGGCACATTCAATTAACATACATGCACCAGAGAGAAGAATGATTAGATCAGGTTATCTGAATGGTCTTGCACGGCATTCATCTTCATGGCTGAATGAAATAGTAGCATCCACTCATCCTGCATTTCTTTATCAAGTCTTTGTAAGGAAAACTGTCCACAACTCTACTATAGCTTTTTCTCAGTATGAGGAACAGCAAGTAGCTAGTATAACTTCAGATGACTTTTGTTCCCACTGGCTCTAAAAAACGCATTTCTTTAGAGCAACAAAGGGAGGAGGAAGAGCATGTCTCAAGAATGTCTCTGCTGTATTTTCCTCAGTCAAATACCTGTTTACCAAGATACATCACGCTTGCAGAGCCTGGCTTATCAGTTCAAGACTGGGCTCTGCTGTACCAATCATACAGATTTAGGAGATGCTCTCTTCTGTGAAGTAAACACATTCTTTGGGCCACTGCAGCAAGACAGCATAATGTCATCTGACAAATGTTGGGTTCTGAACAGAGTAGGTGAAACTTTCCAGTCCCTCTGAATAGTGAGGGGCAAGTATTTTTCATAGAAGGCCTTAGGAACATAGTTCTAGTTTCATGTTGGCCTTTGTGATTTTATTGAAATACTAATTATAAATATGAAGCTATTTCTGTTTAGTTGCTCTAAAAGTTATTTCACATAAAGCCACCATCTTTCCAAAACCAAGCTGTTCTGTAACTTTTATATTCTTGGTTATCACATATTCAAAACACACACACAACACACATTCCCCCCCCCCCCACCCCCAATCCACCACAAAAAAACAACACAAAAACTAAACAAAAAACCCCCTGCAACAGAAAAAAAGCCACCTCACACTGAAGTGGAACTCTTCTTTAATAAATATAATGAAAAGGAAAGCTAAATACTTTTTCCTGAAATCCTAGCGGAATAAAAAGTACCAGATTACAACTTAATACTAAACATTCATTTGATAACTGCCAGTTTATCAATAAAAGCAGCCTGCAGCTCCATTCACATTACAAGTTATTTAAAGATGCATGTCCATATATATTTTTGCCTGTCTTTAAAAAGAATTTCTTCACTGTGTATCCCCAGGGTGGGGGAACAATGCAAAGTTTGCTTACTTGAGAGACTATATCATGCCACAGCCTAGAAAAAAACCTGACTTACAAAATTCAGCAAATCACTGATGAACTACATGTTTAATTATGAAGCTTGTTCTTCCTAGTAAGGATTAAAACTCGTCACATAAAACACAATGGCTTTCCAAGACATCAGTTTTGACAATTATTCACTGAATCAATACTTACTAGATCAGCATTCTCATGTGACAGGTGACTTTCATAGTCTGCACCTTCAAAGTATATTGTCCATGTGCCTGGTGACCGTGGATGAGGTGTTAGTCTACAAAAACCTAAAAGAACAAGTAACATCAACATAGTCGAGGTATTTTCTCAACAGATTAATTAAAATCAAATAGCCTGCCACAAGGAAATACCAAATAGCAGTATTTACCTTTTTATATTCACTGGTATGTTGAATCTTGCATCTTAGATACCATTATGTGCTTCACTGAAATTTTATGGGATCTACAAAATCCTATAGTTCTATAGCTGCTGCTTCTGAGAAACATATGTATTTAAAAAACACCACAAGCTCATAGAAAACTCTTGCGCTGCAAAATATTGCTTGTACCAACCAGACTCAGAAGAGACATGAAACACCAAGCCATCTTTTAGAATACAAACCAACAGAACTCTGAATAAGAGAGCACCGCAGAAATCTTCTGCTTTGCAGAGTCTAGCTAACCAGTCTCAGCATATATTTGGCAGAACTCGTTACTTTTTTAATGCAATTATGTAATTAAAAGTGGGGCTTTGTTTTTTGTTAATTGAGCAATTCCTAGAATTTTGAAAAAAGGAGTGAAAGCAGCTGAGAGGTATCCAACATTGTCTCCTAAATCAGGGACAGCGAGAATCCAGGCAAATTACAAATCACTCCATCCAAAAAGACGAGATTCCCCTCCTCACAATGACCATCCTTCAGCAATTGAGCTTTCACTGATTTATGGCAAACCAGTCCCTCAGCATAATTTAAGAGATACCTAAAAAGCAAAATTTTGAATGGATGCATTAAAAAGGCCTTACTTACAGTAACTATACAGACATTTGTATGGCAAATGAATTACACTTACTAATTATTTATTCTACTAGTCTTCTTTAGTCTCAAGACTGCATCCTCTGTAACTCACTGTCCTTTCAAAACAGTCAAATCCAGTCTGTTTCCTACCTTTTTTTAACACAAGAATATGGCTTTTCTGTAAACTAAATTGGAACCAACAGCTGCAAACTTCACTACAGGATAGAGTAAGTCTGCTTTGTCAATAGCCTCCTTTGCTGTCCTACCTACCAAGATATTCCAGTGGAATTTTTTAAACAACTGCTTTTTAAGCAAAAAATTATTAAGAAATTAAGTAACAGAAAAGCTTCTAATAAATTGAGTACTACAAGGTAAGGATCACAACTTGTTCATCCACTGTAAATGCTCGGACAGACCTCCTGCTTTACTTTCTCAAGTTTAGATCACTTTTGTACAACCACAAGAGCTCTCTACTTGTCATCTGAAATTTTGCTGGACTACAAATGCCCAAACCATATGTTCGTACATTGATGAATGTTAAAAGAACTATTTTAAGCCTGTTTTTTTTTAATGTTACATGGAAGCAGCTGATGAGTAAAAAAGTGACTTAACTATTTAATTCATATTAGCTTTAGAAGTTGACTATGAAATTATTGAAGTATTACAAAATTTATACTTAGGTAAATCTTTGCTGTTCTAGCACCAAAATCCAAACAAGCTCTGGAGCAAAGGCAAAACAAAGTTTCAGTAGGCACTGGCAACTCAGCACTGCTTATTCAGAACTTTGAAAGTGAATGAAAGGGACAGGAAGAAAGGGTAAGGATTAAAAAATGCTGCATACCTTTTATGAGTCACTTGAACACAACATAAGAAGATTCAAACATACATAAAGAAAGTGGTCTACATTTAACTAAAATGTATTTTGCATTCTGTGTTCATTACACCAAAAAATAGAGGATCGTTGTACAATAACAGAAGAACTAACCTCTCTGACAGAGTGGATCTAAAAATTCTTGTAAACCACTTGGAACATTTCTAACAACATCGCAGGAATAGCCATCTTCTGGTAAAAGAAAAGGTAGCTGTAAGTCAGGATCCTCTTCCAGTTGGACTTCTCGGCCATCGCTGCGAGCAAGTTCATCAGCTGTATTTTCTGCAACAGCTACTACATTATCTATCAATTCCTGGACAGAAGGCAGAAATACATTGTTACTATAAAGGGATAATTTTCATTATGGAAAAAAACCTAACATGAAGAAAATACTAAGAGTGCAAGAAAAAGGAATTTGGAAAGTAAATTATCAGATATAAAACTTCTTCGGCTCCACTATGTACAGTCAGAATGCTGCATTGCTTTATTTGATTAAAGCCCATAGATTACATAGTTAGAGAACATAACAGAAGCATTTACTTTTCCTTCAGTATTTTTGAAACTTGTGGTGCATGGTTTTACTTGATATGAGAGCTGTATTTAAAAATATATAGCAGAGAGCATGCATATGCAGAGGTGGAATCATAGTCAGCTTTAAAATTTTGACACTTTGTTGAGTATATATATACTTCTGTAAGACTAAATAAATAGGAAGGAAACAAACAACTTGTGTAAACCTGGATTTTCAGCTCCATCAGGACACAGGTACTCACAGAGGACCAACAGCATATACAGTTCCCTAGTTTGGAAGTTTTATAAAACTAATTTAATTCTACATTTCCTGGGAATTCACTATAACATGAAGGGTACCTTAAGGTAGATCTATTTTTTAAATAACGCTGTAGAAGCACACAACACAAGTGCTGGATCACTCAGAGTGCAGCAGGGAACTTTTAAGTTTTATATTTGGTGCACAAAAAGCTTTATGATACCAGCATACTTTTCACAATGCAGCTACTGTTGTTGCATGTAGCACACGGTACTTTTCCCTCTATTTGTAAAATTTCAGTAGGGTATCTGTTACTAGATAGTATGAACTGAAGAAAATTAGTTCAGAAGTTAACAAAAATAAAATTCCTAACCACTTTGCAAAAAGTAATAGTCCTAGAAACACTCTGTGTTTTTACATTCTTCTATCTATCCCAAATTACTCCAAAGAGTGAACAATGAAAAGGCTCTTCTCTCTCTCTCCTGAAACAGTTCATTTTTCTGTTACCTTATATCCCTCAGGCTGGCCTAAGTTTTAGCATGAAAGTATTCAGTTGTTAAGTGAAACCAAACAAAGTTACAGGCAACTTTTTAAAAAGATGTAAGTAGTAATTCTCTGAGCGCTCAGTCTCTTCCAAGTTGCATGCTCTGCCTGAGAAACCAAGAAATCGCCCCAGGTTTGACTCATCACTACATCTGAATGAGCAGGCAGCATCAATACTTGAAAGTATCTTTACCTCTAGTTAACCAGCATTCTTTCTGGAAGAGAACTCACCCCAGACATGTGTGATTTTGCTGTCATCAAGACAGAATTACTACAATTAATTTACCTAAAGCTGCTGCAAATATTACATGTAGATTCCTTTACTACAGGTATTTGTTTTACCGAAGATTCATATGTGATTTCCAGTCTCTTTCCACAGCTTCTACTTAGCCCACAAAACCAGCTTAACAGTTTGGTCTTAATCTCACCCCAGTTTACACTAATGTGCAATTTAGAATCTATAAACCTGATACAACAATTCCATTACTGGAGCACAATGCAGAACACAGCTGAGATAATCATGTAAGTGTTCTCATCTAAATGTTCAGTTTCAGCAAATTTCCAAGGGGAAGTCAGATAAATCCAGACTGTCTTTAGAAGTGCTCTTTTAGAAGAGTCCTTTTACCATAAAAGGTGCTAATTTTTAAAAGAATTACATCAAACTAAAATATGTAGAAGAAAATACACTTATATTCTTTTGAACATTTTAACAGCTTTGTTCAGCTTTGAAATTTTTCAGATTTGGCAGCAGTAAGTCAGGATTTGAGCATACAAGTCTCTTTCATAGCAAGGAGCAAAGAATCCCCAAATACCACTTCACCACAACAGGACAAATTAGTCATATTGTAATCCTCCCTCTGACACAAAGACCACCTGTCAAATCTAGCACTATATTTCTTTGGAGGTCCCTAAAGAACAATAATAATTAACTGTGGAATTCTACCTATGTGTAAACAGGAAATACAAGCTATGTTCTTCAGCAAAAGACTTTTTGGTTTAGTAGCTGATAGATAAAAATATATCCAAGCTACAAGACCCCCTTTAGAACCATTGTATTAGTATCTTTGATCTAATAGACAAATGTATCTGAAGTTATTAAAAACCAGGCTTTGTAGACAATGCATTCAGTTATATAAATATTAGATTATCTTCATCTTTTAAGATTTTTGAGATCGGTCAACTATCCTGTAATCAGGGTTTACCTTAAGAATTTTCATCCACATATGATTACAAATCTGCAAGGAACACAAAACCTCTTTTGCCTTTTGCCAAAAAGATGTTTCCCACAGATAAAACTTAGAATAGTCAGTTATATCTTAAATATCAAGACAAAAAAACAGTTCTGAAAAAAACATCTCTCTCTCTACATACATGCTCCATGTATCAATCTGCCCATCAAAGGACAACATGTCTGCTCCTTGTAAGAAGGGATTCAAGATCCATTGACTTTTACATCCCACATGCAAAAAGCTTAGTGTTCCTCCTTCTTTCATTTGATTTCTAGTCAAAATTTCAATCTTTGTTCCTGTGATTATACATAGAACTAGCTTTTGGGAGTGCTCTGTGCACCTCTCCTCTACCGCCTTACTGGATTTCACCCACAAATGACATAAGGTGCAGTGAAACCTGAGTATGTTTAACATGCAGTGTTACCTTACATTTCAACTCAGTGTAAGAGAGATTTTTGGTAATATCCTGCCCAAGTTGCAGTGAAGTACACCTAAAGTTGGTGGCCAGAAGCAGGCTGATAACACCAATACTTCCTACAGTATAGAGAGCAGATTGCCCACTCTGACTCTTCTCATAACAATTCCAAACCAATCAACAATAAGATAGATGTTTTCAGACAGTGTTTCTATTTTAAGTCTATATTCCTCAGGTATGTTAAACAGCACAATAAGTAATAAAAGAGACTTACTTTTGGGATGAGTGGTTCATCTGAAGCACAGTGATAATTCTGCAGCAAAGCTCGTAGCTGCAGAGAATTCAGCTTAAAGCAAGTACTGTTAATATTTGGAACATCTGCATGTGAATATTTGTCCATGGTAAGCAATGTGGTTGCCTAGGGGAGAAAAAAAAAGGGTCACTGGAGACAAGTCCAAATCAGAATGAAACCTTAAGCCTTGTTTCTGAGTTTTCTTTAGATGACAGATAGGAAAAGACAAAGCAAGAAGCCAGATTTGTTACAGAAGCAACATAAATATCCCCAAAACAGCCACTAAATACATCTCTTGTACCTACAACATGAAGTAATACTAATCTCTCATAAATTAGGCATATCAATTTTTCAGCTACTCTTCTTGTCTCTTTTCAGCATAGTTATAGCTCAGTCTTCGAAATTGAACAGCATATGTTGGCTAAAATCACTAATTATTAATTTCATGTGTAACTTAAATATTAATGATGTTGAAAGCATATTTTGTGGTTTTGCATGTTACCTCAATGTTCCAGGATTGATTCACACAAACTACACTCATCCACATACTATTCCCTAGGAACACAGAATATACAATTATGGGAGAAATGTTAATCAGAAAGAAATACACTCACCTGCACTATTCTGCTCAGGTGGCAATCAGCAGCCAATTCTAAACCCTGTTTTTCTGCCCAGGCTTCAATATGGCCCAACTGTTGACGAACAATAGCTCCCCAATAATGTGAACATAACCCTGAATCTGGGGCCGTAACTAATCTGTTAAAAAGCCACATGTTGATAAAATGAAACAGCTGGGAGAAAAGCTGTATAGTGAGAGCAGCGTTCACTCTACACCGCCGTAACAGGGACATAGCTCCAGTCAATGTATGCAGCACATCATCTACAGAGATAAAACAAAAAGTAAACCACATTCACATACTGTAATGTACAACTGACTTAGGGCATAAATAATAATACAGACACCTAACCCAGGTTGGTGAATGCTAGGTAGAACCTACATGTATTTGTTATACATACTTTCAGAAATAAATTCACTGCTTCATGGTTTGCAAGATGGAACATAAACTGATAGCTGAAATATGTTTTTTAACTCCTGAAATGAAAATAAATTCTTTTGGGGAAATACTTAGTACACAAGTATATCATTGGTCATATCTGACACTTAAATCATGTCCTCACTTGAGTAAACTCATTTTTCTGTTATTTTAAGAACAAGTTAAAAACTTTATATTGTTTCAAATGCATATTGCAATTATTTCATAGCTCCTTGCAGTTAAATATCAAACTGTATTCAAAAATTTCAGCAGAAACTATGTGCATTGCATAATGTACTTTACACATTCGCTTTTTAAAATATTCTTCAAATTTCATTTTGCCCATTAGTTCATTGTGATATCATGTGAGAAGCAATAAGGACCTCCTGTTAGCTTCACCAAGAGAAAACATTCTTATATGCTTCCTCGTGGAACAGCAGAACATTTATCTCCAAGCCTTCTTTTAAGGCAGTACACTTTTATCTGAAATCTCTACTGAAGAGACCACGGAAGTAATTTCTTCAGCACTGAAACATAGTTTTGTGACTGAAAAAAAAAATCTGTATAAGAAATCTATAAAGCAGCTCAAAAATAACTGAAATAATGAACATCATCTGCCTTTACTCCAATATCAGTTTGCTACTTTTTCAAGGTTTGTGTCCCATGAAGTTCTCTCTTACAGTACAGGGCATTAAAAAACCCCAGTACATCTTTATGTTCTTCCTTCAACATTCAACACAGGAAAAAAGCAAGCTTAATATCCAAAAGACCAGGAAGTGTATATAAATTTTGTATAAATACTCTTCGTAGTTGAACAGAATGACTGTATTTAATAGCGCTGCAGATCATCTTTACTTCAATTATTCAGAATGTCACTATTAACTCTTTCTAACCTTTTATCCCCAGTTAATCCCTTCAAACTTGAATATTTTTTACATTTTCCATTTTCTTCTTTAGTCATCAGGCTACATAATGTAGGAGGCTCTCACACTTGCCCCATGAAAAGCACAATGGGGGATCCTATCTCAGAGGCCCGTCAGTGAATGTGTTCAGTATGGAAAAACAAGAGGCATTAGAAGTCTGAGCACAGTCACTGAGCTGGGGTTACAGACACAGTGGGATAGCACACATGACCAGAATGCTCTCATGCTCAAGAACAACCTAGGAAGGCTGACATTGCTGCAAAGCACTATCATATTTAAAGTACCACGGCAGGGATCCTTGGCAGGAATCTACAAGGCCAGTCAGCTTAACCTTAGTAACTGGGAGGTACTTTGTCAGATTCTCCCATAGCAACGTTACAGTAAAATTGCTGAGATAAGGACTGGATAAGCAGATGATAATGTAGGTAGAGAATTGGCTGGACCACTGGACTTGATAGATTTGTGGATACAAAGTCCAGCTGACAGTCAGCTATTAGCAGCTTCCCTCATGGATTGAGACTGAGTGACACTGTTTAATGACTTTATGAGTAACTTGAGCAACTGGATGGGGTGCATTCTCCACTGGATTGCATAGAGAGCAAATTCACAGATGATAACAAGCTGGGGGCAAATACTGATACACTGAAGTGTGGCGGTATTTTTCAGAGGGCCTCAGTAGGCTGGAGAAATGGGCTGACAGGGACTCCATGAAGTCCAAAGACTGCCAAGTCCTTGGGAGTCCAAGGGAAGGAGTAAGTCTATGCAACAGTATAGGCTAGGTGCCGTCTGGATAGAAAACATCCCTGCCAAAAATGATGCAGAGATCCTGGTAAACATCAAGTTGCACAAGATTAAGCAGCGTGTCCTTGCTTGCAAGGTAGTCAGCTGCATACTAAGCTGTTAAATTAGCAGCAGTACAACTAGCAGAAGGAAGGGAAGCAACCCTTCCTATGCATTCAGAATTTGAGAGACTGCATCTGGAGCACAGCACCCAGTTTTAGACTCCCCAGCACAAGGAGGATACCTATTCAATGGAGCAAATTCAGCAGACAGCCACCAAGATGATTAATGGGCTGGAGAAAAGGACATAAAAGAGGGACAGAGAAGTGGATTTGGTTCATCCTGCAGAAAGAGAAGGCCAACGGCACAGCTTATTGCTGTCTTCATCTACCTAACAGGAGGGTTCAGAACAAGATCCCTCTCAAAGGTGCACAGTGATTGCATACAACAGACAAACCAACACAAAAATTGCAATGGGGAAAATTTCAATTAGATATAGGAAAAGTATTTTCACCATGAGGGTGGTCAAATGTTGGAATAAGTTACTCAGATGTTGTGGCATCTCCATCCCTCACTGGAGATTCAAAACTCAGCTGGGCAATACTCTGAACAACCTGATCCAGTTGCACCTGCTTTGAGTAAGTCACTGGATTAGATGACATCCAGAGGTTCCCCTTCAAACTATAGTCCATGATTTTTAAACCCAACATAGATTCTTTGAATGTCACTATCATTATTTACTGTCATTCATACAAAATTGATCCAAACAACTCCCAGGGGTTAGGGCAATTTGTAAATGTCATATCACTGTTAAGAAAAATTCTATTTATTACTAATTATTTGGGTGGTTTAGAAGACACAAGCAAAGATCAAGTAGTCTAACCTATTTTAGGCCTCTGAGGATTATTCTCCTCTGGATCATCAAGGAACGCTGGCATGTAGTTATTAAGCTCTGACTGCAGACAATGAACCAGGTACCTGGAAGGGAGGGGGGAAAAAAACAAACAAACAAAACCTTAAATCCTGTATGTGTTAATTATGAATGCTTCTGAAGAAAAGAGATCTATCAAATTACAAGATTTCTGAAATCGCAGTGCTATGTATGTGACTATGGGGAATCAAATAATACTTTTTAAAAGGTCAGAGAGACTAGTTCTCCCATAACTTTCCTAGAAATCTTGGAAAAAGAATGAGGTTGTCAGAGAACACACACAGCTACTTAAATGCAGTATCGCTACCGCACTTGTAAGCAAAGGTCATATGATACATAAATAGATGCTGTCAGGCCAAACTCTGGTTCTGTAAGATTGCAAAAACTATTTTTCCAAACAGAAATATGTTTTTCTCTGGTTTAAAATCTACCAATAGTAGTATTTTTTAAAAAATTAATTTTCCTATTCTGAGCCAATGCACAAGATCCTTAAATGTCTCTAGTGTAACCAATTTTATTCTTGTATCTCTCTTATCTTTAACTACAGTGAAAAGTCCGGTTTTGTATTCTTTCTCTTCTAATAATTAAACATTTTCTTTAACACTGTTTTTTATAATTAATTTATACATTTTCTGTTAAGAACTGAAACTAAAACGGAATCAAATTGTAATCACATATATATAGGAGAATACTTCATGGCTTTCTATAACTCCCCTTTCTGTTTTACTGTAACATTTTTAATGAAATACCCTCAACTGCTAGAAAACAAAAGCCATGGCAATTTCAACCAATTCTGGTGTATGCCAGTTGTCCCCATCAAATAATATTTTCACAGGAGATTTATTTCTTTTCCTGCTTCTGTTGTGCTTTTTTATTTGCCTTCTAAATATATATCCCACAGTTCTCCCAAAAGTTTAATACATCCATATAGAATCTGCCATGTTACAGCGTACTCAGGGGAGAATTCACACACAGCTAAAATTCAGAAATACCCTTTTGCATCCAGCCTGCTTATCATGTACACAGAAAAATACAGTGCCATTCCTTCCTAGCCACAGCAATATTCTTTCTTCAATGACTGTCTAAGCAAATTGAATTAGCCACCAATCCAAAACACTGACCTGTGGCAAAAAGGCATAGCTTCATTAACACTTAGTAATTTAGAGTTGCTATAAAATTGAAAGACTGTCAAAATACCTACTTGCTATACCATATTTGCCCATAATTCACCAACAGGAAAAAATAAAAATCTGTAGGAGTACATACAAAATGAATTGGGTGCATCTCTGATACCTTTCAGAAGTTCCAAAGGCAATGACAAGGTTTCACACACTACATACTGCTCTTTAGAACAATACAGTCCCCCTTGAAGCTAAACAGTGAAACTCCTTGCGTAACCCTGTGATCCGTATTCATAAAACAAAGTACCTGTCTAAAAAAGTAATTCTAGCCCCTCTTATAAGTCCTCCTCTCAGATATTTAAAAATACAGAAAAGACATTATTGCCATACCTAAGATCTGGCAAAAACGTGAATTTATTCTAAAAACCACAGAAACATAGAATATGTTAAGTGAAACAGAAGTTTGATAGCCTTACTTGAATGCCATTTGAACCAAATGTGCCAAAACATCTTGTGCATCCACAGTAATTCGGCTAAGATCTCTGTCTTGCTTTATAAAATTCAGTAATTCAGATGCATTTGCCATCCAAAAGGCAAGTGCCCCAGCAATATTCTTCTGTTTCTGTAAGTAGAAAGAAGCAAGAAATAGTACAGGGAAATAGTTTTCTGATAAAGCATGGCAGCTTAAAAAGGCTCCAAAAGATAGACCAGTACCTTTTCCCATTTCACCAAACATATCTCAGATACCAGATATTCGCAAAATGTTTATATGTAATATTGCAATTGCTGTAACTGGTAAGTTGAATTTTAACACGGTCACTGAACATATGAAATTCTGTTAAATTGCCAATAGCCATATCAATAAAGTCACGGCATAAACATCTAGTTATACAGTGCTAAGAGCTTAGCAGAATGCAGTATCTGGTAATCTGTGCACTTTTAAGCGCATATTCACTACTGCCCACTGCCACTCTGATACTGCGCTCACTGGCTTACATACCAGGTGATTCAGTATCAAGTACTGATCTATCTCACCATCTCCCGACCACAAATGCCAGGCCAGGCAACCTCAGATGAAATCCAAAGAATAGGAACCACAAACAACAAAAAAAGAAAATAAAGGGAAGAAAAAGAACTTTGGTCATTTCATATCCACATTGAAGTGCGTTAAGCAGAAATTATGGAATGCCGTAAAAGTTGCAAAGTCAAAAAAGGATTTTAGTACTGCATGTTCCAGTTGCTGAATGAGTGTTATGAACTGTTCAAGTCCAGCTGTTTGAGTATTGTATTTTGATATGGAAGCAGCATGAGAAACTGAGCTAAGCCAACATAGCTAGGATCAGTTCCCAGCAATATATCCTACCTGATCAACCTGGTCTACCTCCTGGAGAAAAACGGACGAAGGAAATCAAACAGAATAGAAGAAAGAAACTTGTGAACAATCATGATAGCTTTAGAAATCAAACACTAAATATGAAGGTACAACACTTATGTTCACAGTTATACACAGATGCATTAATCAGTAGTTACAATGCAACTGAGCCCCTTTTAAAAAATGAATTATTTTAAAAGGACTAGTAGCACAACAGCTAAGAACTGAAGTGCCCACATGTCACAATTAATTCAAGGAATGCTCTATACTAGTTGACATCCCAGACTAGTTGGTTATTCCATGCTCAGTGCACCACAGAAACCCCTCAGAACTTTTTGCAGGCAATGGGGTAACTAGCCATCCAAGTAACAGATCAGGGAGCTATTTGCCCACACTGCTGCAATGAAGACAATGTACAAACAAACATAAAGGGGGACAGAAAATCCCCACCAGAAAACAAAACAAAACAAAGCCAAACAAAAAACATAAAACACCTAGGACAGATTTAATACATGACTTTTCAATTAAAGAACAAAAGACTGTTTTAAACAACAAAAGAGAAGTCAAATGAAATACCACACTAAGCTTCTTAAATGCTGGTACATATAAGCTACACTGAGTTAAGCAAGCAAACAAGAAAAACCCCACCAGTTATGTTTGTCTGATTATCTAAAACTGAGCTCACACTTAATTTTTTTTTGCCTTCTATTCAGATCACTCCCCCCCACCTGCAACACAGTGAGCTTAGATGCAAAACTCTGAGGTGTCATTTGCTGTTGCTATTGTAATTTTAGTTAGAGCTCAAAAAACCAAATTGCCACTGATTTTTTGTTTCTTCCCCTCTTTCCAACCAAGGCACTCTGAACTGACTGAAGATGTGTTGGCACAAAACAAAAGGAGATGCTCCTTCTACAAACAAATGTTAAAATCTGCAGAGGATCAGAAATGCCACAGAATGATTTGAAAAGGAAAAAAAATCATGATACAAAAATTTGGCTTTTTTATATGAATTAAATTTCTAAGCCTAGATTTTTATTGAAAGCACTAAGTCTTCTCATGGATCTCTCCAATTTTATATCTCTCTCATATAAAGTCTTCTGTAATATTTGCATACACTAATGCAGACTACAGAAAGTCACAGTCTTAATTTGTTAGCAAGTACTTCTTGAGTAACCTCAGAAAGCTATCAAGTCTCCTTACAATCTAGGCAGGCAAAATTAGGATCTAAACAATTTATTTTACTCCCACAGTATAGCACAAGAGTTTGTGCTCCTTCCCACTACTTCTGTTTTGGTTCCTCTCTCCCCTTGCCTCCCATCTGTCTTTTCCGTCTTTCACACCCTCAGATCCCTTTCAGTGCAGGCATGCGCTACAGTTCAGACATGCAAAAAAAGCTATTGTGATACAGCAACTTATGACATCATAATTTAACTGTGACAGCCATCAATATAAACACTCATTCTACAGCTTAGATGAAGTAATTTGACTTAAGTAGTGTTTATACTCCACTAACACAGGTCCAAGATACTGACATTTTCCCGGTCAAGCTTTAGAATCCATGCATTTGTCTCCAGACCATTACCCTGCAAATTCACTGAAGTTCTACTCTTCCATAACATTTGTAACTTTCCCCTTTTCCTCCAGTTTCTCCAACAGGGCATTTGAAAGAACCTCCTCCAACCTTCTTCTAACCTCCAACTCTCTTACTTCTTGCAACTAGGTAACATGTTTCAAAACCCACAAATGCAGCTACCACTTCCTTGTTGATGTCTTCCTTAAATTTTAGGTTGGACATTAGAATGCAACTACAGAGTTGCAGGGCTGTAGAAATGGCTTTCACAAAGGACACTTCAGACAAATACTCGGTTTTAAGTTTTTTAATGCTATCAGCAGGATTATATAAAATACACTTGCTTGCAACAACCACAAGGCTGGACTTGATTTGGGAAGCCCTTCTCAGTGCTGTAAATGAATGTTTCACAGGATAATCTACTTTCTAGCTTTGATTTGTTGTCAAATCAAACCGATGTTTGAGCCCACCTCTCTAGTATCTTCTAGAAGCTACGCAGTTACCCATTTTAGTTCAACACAACAAATGCAGAACTTTCTCTTTGCTTTCCCACTGTACCCATCCCTGTCACCCCAAGTCTTTTTGGGGTCACTGTTACTAGCTTATGTAGTTATATAAACCAAGTGACCTTTAATTCAGCCCCGTAACTTCCAGATTACATTTGACACCTACTCTTTCAATGTTTAATTCCCATTCTCCCAGCTAAATTGCTTATGTTCAGGCTCTCTGCATTTCATGTTCTCCACTACTGCCACATTCTTCCCTCTGACTTTAACAAATTCACTCTTCCACAGCCAGATTATTTTTTTTATATAGGAGAACCTGAATATTTAACTTTTGATACCATTTCAATTTTATCAAATATCCATTCACCATGGCATCAAGACTGAAAGCAATGTACTAGTTCTTCACTTCAAACCACTTTTCAACCTCTCATCAGCTTCAGAATGTACCTGAAAGGCTAGTTGTTGTTTTCTTACTGTAAAGTGTCTTCAACAGTGGCATTTTCTCCCATTCTTTTTCTTGTGAAAGGTGGGAGCCTGTTGTAACTGTTTACAGAGCTGTCTAATTAAAACATTCTCCCTGCTGAAAACTCCACTAAATCTTTCCAACACTTGAACAAAAGCTGAACAGTTTTGTTTTGCTGTGACTTTCATGCCACTCTCTTGTTGTTTACTTTTCTCCCTTAATCATCCTGTTGTGTAACACTTGCATAATAAATTATCTAAAGCAGGACTGATGCATTTGTTATGCTTGTACAGTGCCTAGCACAGCAGGGTCCTTGCTCTATATGGGCTACTACTGCAGTACTTCTTGCAACAAACACATACATGTTTTAATAAATACAGAAATGTATTTCATTTTTTTCTCTGAGAAAAACCTGCAGACAAAGAAGTTACAATAATTAATTAGTTAGTGAGGATACCTGAACTAGCACTCCTTTTTCAGGAAATGACCATTACATTTTATCAACAGTTACAGAATGCAAGGTATTGTCTAGTTTCACAGACAACCCAGTGGATCTTATCCTGCATTCCTACACAAAACACAACTCCCCTGTGCTTCTGTAGAAGTCTTGCACATGTAACAGCAAAAGCATCAGACTACATATAAGTTGTTGAAACATTTGAGAACTTCTACTTCTCTTTACAGAGAAATTGTGTCAGCTTGGTTCAAAAAGTCCAGTTTTATTACCATTTTTGTGGTTACAGAGGTTGTAAGAGTAACAGGATCAAGATTAAAACATCATTTCTGTTTCATCTGTTCACTTCAAGCATCAATCAGTGCAAACAACTGCTATCTATACAATATTTTTTAATAAGCACATCCAACTTGTTTTACAAGAACTCACAGCCAGAAATGCTTGCAAAGATCTTACCTTCCACAGAACAGAAGAGTAATTTCTTGTCAGAGAACATATCTTCAGAGCAACAGCCCCTCCCTAACCTCCCACATTGCTCAGGAGAGAGTTTCTTACCAAGACATTATTCATTGACACAAAAGCAAACCTTCATATGGGCAATCAATATAGGTATTAGTCTGACCCTTAACAATAGTTGGTTAAACTCTAAGAAAAAGTCTAAAAAGGTTCCTATAGTTATCTATAACATGTATTTAATTCCCTTGACGTGTTTTTGCAGAGTAACTCACCTGTATCACTCCTTCCATCATGTTCACCATCTTGTTGACTATTGCAATGACTTTGTGAGTACGCTCAGCAGGAGTGATGTCAGGTCTGTACTGGCTTGACAATACATACCGACATGTCATATACAAAACATATGTAGGTGACAGCTTAAAATGAACTGTTGAGCTATTTGTGTAATTTATAATGGCAGATAAGAAGGCATCTTCAGCTGCAGAGAAAGAGGGAAAAAAAACAACATGTCGTAAAGCCAAAGACAGGAAGAAAATGAAATAAAACAAATTCCTAACTTGGGGCATAGAGGATTTGGGGGGGGGTGGGGGGTGGGGGGGTGGAGCAACTTACAGGAATTGGAACTCTAAATTGCCCAGTATGTACTACAGCTACTAGGCAATTTAGAGCACACTAACAACACACTTCTATATAAAGCTAGAAAATCTGATCATCAGGAAACACTTCTGTTCTATTTCATATCTCTTTGCTGAAAATTTGCACCTTCAAGAGAACAGAAAAATGCAAGGTTCCTCTTGTCCATTCTATTCCTACAAAGTCCCCTTATTATAGGGAATTTTATACTAATAAAAATCTGTCTTTGCGTGCTCACAAATCTATTTGGTTTCAAATACTTGAAATCTGGACATTCTCTGGTATATTTTTCTACCAGATCTGAGACCTTAAAAACCTGGGACCAAGATAACAAAAAATTGTATTCTAGATGAAAATTTCATCAGATTTTAAATAAAATGAACCTGCCTCAATACCTGAAGTGTCTGTTCACCTTCCCCAACACAATAAATTGTATTACTGGATTAGCTATCATCTGTTCAGTCATTAATCTTTTCAATGTTTACTTAAAGTTATCCTTAAGTTTTCAAACTGACTGAAATTTTACACTATAGAAAAACATGTCAGCAGGTTAGTGTTATAATTTCACAATTTACTCACAGCTTTCCCTGAATTCAATACTGGCAGGTAGTATCAGTTCTGGTCCATGGGTATCCTGAGGTCTAAAGAAAGAAGACAAAAACTGAAATAAACAATCCACAGAGATTATATTAATTCCACTTTAAATGACAGATTTCTCCAAATACATTGGTTCCAAATGCTGACACAACATCCTTCCTCGAAATGATCCTTTTTTTACCTTTCCTCTAAAATCATTCAAGCTGTATTTGCCCACAACACAACAGATCAAAATACAGACTTGAACTGTGGAGTCTATGATATTAATGAACCTCCTCTTCTGCGCTGTATGGCAGACTGATAGGATCAGTTAGCCATCTGCCATTGACAGGATTCAAGTAACAAATTATTCATGGACACATGAAAGAAAGAGAATGAAGCTTCACCTGAAACATCAGTTCGGTTACAATAAATGTACTTTGCTGTCTTTAATGCCCTCAAAACTGATGGGAACTTAAGTCAACTTATTTGTCCTTTCTTCTGGTAAGCAGGGAAAGGAGGTAAAATCTAGCCCCTAGCCTCACCTGGCTGTTGCTATGCTATGTTAAGAAACAGCAGTCATTCCATGAGCCCCAGAACTACGTTCTCACTTAAACTGACTGCAGCACTCTTTCTTATCAGTACCTATCAGAGAATTCACAGAGGAGAAAAATGACCAGAAAATTTATTTTTCTGGTGTCTACAAAAGGTTAAGCACATATTTCATTTCTTCCTTAAGCAGAAACATTAACTGAGCTGTTCTCTGTAGCTAGGCACCTATTTTTAGGAAATATGTAAAAGCTTAACATCTTCTGCATACAACAGCCATTTTTAACCACATGTAAACACAACAGGTAGCTTTCTACTTTCCCCAGCAACATTGATAAGGAATGTAACATGATTATATATGCCTCATTCTCCTGAGAAATATTATTTATGCCACAAAGCAAAGATAGGACACTGAAGGCTTTTATTCAGCTATCTCCTGCAGTAAAAATCCACAAAATAACTTTGAAGGCTGATGTCAAAAGATCTGAAATTAAACTCTAGCATATTCAATGAAAAAAATAAGGGTACCTTTGGGTTTTGGTGGTTTTTTTGTTTTGTTTTTTAAACTTGCGAAAACTTAAACCAACGGAAAACTCAGTTATGCCATTTAGATAATGCTTTATTATAAAAAGTGATCAGCAAAACAAAGTTCTAGGGATCTGAAAGTTAAGGAACAGCAGGCACAGCAGGGCAATATGTACACAGATTTCTGCCAGTTCAGTTACATTTCAAACATGACAGCATGCTCTCTTTATGAAGAGCACTCAGCTGGTGTGTAAACTGCAGCATTTCCTCTATTGTTATTGCTATAAATTTAAGATTAACTAATTTCTCACTACCTCCACATTGTCAAAAGTGCATTGTCTTCACTGAGAACTTAATTACTTCCATAGAAGAATAACTAATACTCACACAGCATTATCAAAATAGAACTACAGTGACAAGTCCAGAGAAATTTTTGATCTGTCATTATAGGAATGGTAATAAGACAAAAAACATTTCAACAAACTGGCTGATAAACCAGTGACAGATTTCAGTTGATGATTTATTTCCTCTTATTTAGAACAAAAAGATAGTGATCCCTTGCAGCACAAAGGAAGGAACAGGATTCTCAGTCTTCCCTCCAATGGGAAAGAAAGCAGCATGAGAGATGAGAACTGATATTACAGAAGTTTGAAAACTGGCTTTAACAAATAAATTAATATGAAGTAGGAAGAGGAAAGACTTCTTTATAAAGATGTTAATTTAGTTTTACCTGTAAATTAGTTCTCTAGGAACATACGCCATAAGTAAATTATTTTAGCTACCTTAATATGTTTCCTTCAACCATCTTCTGCCTTCTCCAAGTACACACAAAAGAAATACTCTCTAATTATGTTTTGCAAATTGGAAATTCAAGTTAAAATAACTCTGTGCTTCTGATATGATAGTAGCTAGCTGACCTGCTATATTACTGGATACATTTTAAATATATGTTGTCTTTGTGCTATTATTTTTATAGAAAAATCCTCTCTGTGGTGATGAAATTCTCTGAGCTAAACCAGTCTGAAAGTCTAGTTAAAGTATGTCTAGCAAGGCCATAAGATATTGATTAGGGGTTGCCTCCTCTCTAAGTATAGTGTCATGTAATATTACATTTTAAAATTGCATTAAAAACAGTAATACATTCTCCAGATATTTCTGTATTCTCCTAGATTACGTGTCTATGATAAACTGCATAAAACCCCAAAATATCCTCTGTCCTCATGTGGTTGTTTTAGCCAGCATACTAGCTACATATAAACTTCGTAAGGCACACTAAAATTAGCAATTGGTAAGTGTCTGCATTGCATTAACACCACATATATCACTATTCTTATTTCCAACAAAACACATTTTTAAGAACTCCTGAAGGGTATTCCAAGAGAAAAAATTATCATCTTTTTCATTATACGCTTGCTCATGCTAATTGAAGACAGTTTCTAACGAGGATGTATGACCATAATCCTTAATTAAACAGTCACCATCTTTTATTTCACAGAATTACATTTGAATCAGAACAACCATACCCAATAAGTAAACTGGAGTTTTGGAGTTATGCTCTCAGATTTCAATTATTTTTTTTCTAGAGACTAGAGATGAAAAAATAAGGCAGCCAAGTTCTAATCTTTGGTCTTCAACCCATTCAGTGACCAACTGGAAGAAAGTCTTATTTGCCTTATTATTCACCTTTGAACAACAGTGATGAACACACACAGAAAGGACACTTAGTACAGAGGTGGACTAGCTGTACAGTAACAAGAACCTGGAAATGCTCAGTGAAGATTTTTTGGTATTTCAAACTAACATAGCAGTTACTTCACTCCATGATTACTGTCCTTACAGTTCACAAAACGAGACCAGAGGATCCCAGAGAAAGCCTAACCGAAGATTCACAAAATACATCCACAAAGGGGAAGAATTAAATTTACTTGAACAACAAGTTGCCTGGCATTTCCTAATCAGACAGCCTGACTTTGCTAATTTGTTAATCTCACCACAGTGAATATATCTGAGAAAGAGCATGTGATAGAAATGCTGTATTTAGAAAAATAACCTCAATGTAATTACACAACATATACTATACACATATAAGATATATACAGAAAATATCAATGTCAATGCTGGTTATAAAAAAGATCTCTGTGGTTGTAGCTATCACAAATTTAAGTGTAATTTGGATGCCTCTCTAAAAACATTTTCTGCACACAGGCACCAAGGTGAAAAAAACCCTTGTATAGTAACAGTAAGACTAGTATGCATATTGTCTTCAAAGGGGATTTTAAAAGTTTAAAAAAACAAAATAAAGCCAAGACACAGCTCACAGATGGCTCTGCATTTTTGAAATATACAACTACTACAGGACAAGATAATCCCCTTTATAACAAGTGCTCTTGCTGAAAGGCAGAAATACAGAAATTTAATAATCTTCATACACATAAAAATGCACAGATAGAACTCCAAGAAATATTAACAGTAGAAGTCTCAAGAACTTCTGACAGGCTATAAAAGTTCACAAAGAAGTTTTGTTGATCTCTCTTAAGAGAGAGGAAAATTACAGTTAACACACTAGAAATTCAACAAGGAGGAGTTAAATCTTCAGCGATGTTAATAAAAACAGTTCTGAAAAAGACACTCAAGATGCCCAGGCACTCTAACAAGAATGTGCAGAGTAGAACCGAGTTGTATTCTACTATAACTTCACTGAAAGCATTTAAATGATGTCCCTGCTACAAAACACTTGACCATCAGGAATTCAGTTCAGGTGGAAGCACATCTTTCTGCCCTTTTCTTTTTTTTCTACCACTTGCATCTCTGAAGTCTGTTTTCTGTCTAGTGAACAAGAAATCCACCTAAAGGTACTAGAAGCTTCATAGTAGAACCTTTACAACTTGAATCATTGCACTTTTTAACCATGCAAGCACATTTACCTTACCTTTCATCCATTTATCATAGCAGTCATTCTAAATTTAAAAACTGATTTATGTAGACAGGAGTACAATCCTGTACTGTTCTTAAGATCTGAAAAAAATTCTTTTCACAGAATCAGAGAATTGCTGAGGAGTGAAGGGAACTCTGGAGATCATCTGATCCAACTTCTCTGCTCAAAACAGGGTCAACTAGAGCAAGTTGCTTATGACCTTGTCTAGTCAGGTTTTGAGTATCTTCAAGGATGGGGACTCCACACCCTCTCTGGGAACTCTGTTTCAGTGTTCAATCACTCTCACAGTAAAGAAGTTCCTCCCATCAGGTATTTAGACACATTGATAAGATCCACCCTGGGCCTTCTCTTATCAAGACCATGTAATTCCAACTCTAGGTACCCAATCATTCTTTCCATAAATATGTTCTTTTTATCAGAACTGACCAATACACTGTACTTTAGAGAAAAAACAAAACGAGCATTCAGAGCCAGCTAAAATTCTTGCTCACAAGACTTGCCCACAACACTACTGTAGAAATAGGAATGACCTGGTTACTTCCCTCTCCAGAGTAAATCACATCATCTTGCCACTGACAAATGAAAATTTCAAATACTTGTACTTTTGTTATTAAAAAATTTCATACAACACGCCTAACCACAAATCATCAATGGTGTGACATGACTATCAGCTTGGCTTTACAAAAAAAAGAGAACTACAAATAACAGACTATTGAAGCAAAGGAATTTTTTTTAATATTCTGAAGTTTTTTGCTTTGGTTATTAATCTTGGGTTTTATCTGGAGCGAGATCTCAAAGGAAGTCTCAATTTCCATAGGGAAAATCAGGTAGTTTAAAATATTTTAACACAATGCTCCATCTATCAGAAAAACGTATCCAGCTTTTTCCATTATGAGGAGTAACAGATTACACATTTCCTACCTGCTTTCTTGTCTGCGGTAATCTTGCTGCTGTTCTATTCTGATCATTGGCTTCACCATTCCTCGTTCGGCTGTGCTGGATGCTGATGATGTCCTGTCACCATCAAGCCTGCTGGTGCTCTAATTCAAAACAGTGGGACAGCTGCTTAGCATGCAACATTGGATTAGACACTACTTGGGCTTGGCACTATTAAAATGAAGAGTCAATCTGAAGCTTGAGAAGAGATGGGAAAACAGAAGAAAAATGTACAGCACAGAATCCAGCAGCTCAGCATGTGTTTTCACCACAACGAAGCATCAAAGAGCACACTTGCAATTCAAAAGATGACAATGGCCAGCTAAGAGCAGCTATTTGTTAATGCATTGCAAGAACATATAATGAAAATTTCAAATGTCTTTATTTAAAAGCTGCATAGTTATCAACACAAAGTAAGAATGAATTGCCAATGAAAACTTCAGCTAAGAGACAAAGTTAAACATATTAACAGATTTAAAACTGGCTATGCTCCCTTACTCCGCTTCTGCCATACAAGTGCTTACATTATTGATCCATGTCATAATTTATCCTGTTCTTAAGGGAAGTCTGATCTGCTAGACAGTACATAATTTTCCAAGAAAAGAGGTAGCAATCCAAACTACACAATTTTTTATGTACAATTTTGCTTGTTTCAGTGTTAGAAGCTCCTTAATAGGAAGCTTTTAATTTATGATTTCCAATCACATCAAACCCTATCAGGAAGGGGAAAAACATGCTGCTTTAGGCAGTGAAATATGTAGAAATTATTTTTCAGTATAAAAAGTTGAAATCAAAACATCAGTAACATATGAAGTGTTTCCACATTTCCTAAGAAATTTCTAGGACTAAATAATTTGCTTTGACACAAGAAAACCTGCTAAAAATTGCATCTCAAAACAAGAGTTCGAACAAAATAGTTTTTCCAGTACTGACACACCAATCCATGAATCACTTTTCACCACCAGGTCTTAGAGACCTTCCAATTAAAGTTATAATTACCCCTTTTTTCCAAGTAGAAAAGCAAACTCTTAAGTGCAACTATTAGAAAACAATTGATTCACCAGTGATTTAACAAGATGCCACGAACATTCTCAAACAGTACAACTAAAAAAAAAAATTAAATTTTCCCAAGCTTCCCTAGGCCCACTAGAAGTATTTTTCTGATGAGTCTGAAAAGAATATGAGATATGCTATATAATAATGTCAGAAACTCAAATTCTGAGTGGTTGTGAGGCATTTTAATAGTTAATAAAGTTTTATTCTTGTTCCCCCCCCCAAATGTCACTAAGTAAATTCTTATCACAGGTAAAGAATGCATCCAAGATAAAACAAAGCATTGTCACAAACGAAGTTACAAAGAAAGGAGAAAAACTGAATCAGAAGTCTGTAACAAGAAAAAAGACTAACATATTCAAAAGCTATCAGAGTGTTATTAATATCTACACTGCCACACCAATATCACTAAATTTCTTTACAAGTATTTCAATTTGGTAATAGTAGTAATAAAACATAAAAGGAAATGCATTTCTGGGAGGACTACTACATTTCATCCTGCTGAAATAATTCATTCTCTCATTTCATCTGAGGCACGTGATCATAGCACCAAGAAAGGCATTAACCATTGTGTCA
The DNA here is from genome assembly GCF_047716275.1 of Strix uralensis. Taxonomy (NCBI): domain Eukaryota; kingdom Metazoa; phylum Chordata; class Aves; order Strigiformes; family Strigidae; genus Strix; species Strix uralensis. Next base: position 80,437,010 of record NC_133974.1, on the reverse strand, counting down.
TTTTACTCTCTTTGCTCTTGGAAAATGCAACTTTAGCACAGAATTTATTAACAGAAAAACAGTGCAGAAAGAAAGCAAGAAAAGATTATTACCTCATAAAATGTTTATAACTATGACTGCAGAGGCAGTTTGTTTAGTCAATGTGTGTACAGAAGCTCTATTGAAGTCAAAGTCACATCCATTAAATTTTAAAAGCCTAGTTAAATTAAAACTGAACACCCTTGCACATTTTATAGGAAATATTTATTTACCCTATCACAGATGACAACAGTCATATGCTATATACATAATGATTTATCATTTCTAATATGACTCTCTACCTGCATGTAATCTGCCTTCAATAGCTCAGTTTGGGGAGAAAGCTATTCCAGGCTTGAGGAATTTCCCTTTCTACAAAAAGTTACTATTCTTGGCACAAAATGCATGCCAAATGCTAATACAAGCTCAAATGCTAATACAAGCTCAAACAGAACAGTTTCGTGGGGAAAAAAATAAATAAAAAAATAATAATGCACGTGACACCCAAGCCCACCCACAACTGGAAATGGCTGGGGAGAATGAGGAACTGGTCGCACTTTACCAAACATTGCTGCTGTTATAATTTTGACCTAACTTACACATCATCTTTTATTATTTATTGCTAATTTAGTCATAATATAATACCTTGCTCGCTGGTAATGCTGTTGCACTGTGAACATCTCCCTCCAGATCAAATGTAGTTTCCTGAACAGCCCTAAAAGCAAGATAACATTTCAAGTACTTTTTAGAAATTATATTGTTAAACATTTAACAAACAAGGAACAGAGTAGCTAAAATTAGTAAATTAAAATTCAAGAGGTACACCATGAGTACAGTTAATATTCACTTTTTAAAACACTGTATCAATTCTTTATATAAATCCACTACAAATTTTTGTACAGATAAATCCCTTTGAAAAAACAGATTCTTAGTTGCATTTTTTCCCTGTCAAGTAAAAAACTATAAATACACATAAACATAACAACATATAAAAATACATTCAAAGTATTGTATTCACTGTAGTAGACTTGCTACAACTTTTTGCTCAGCTCTTCAGTACTAAATGTACAACAATCATGATAATGTAAATCATTTCTAAATCACAGTAATACATTATCTGCTTATTCTAAAGATTAAAAAAAATATTTGATTGTTCAAGCTGCAATAGCCCTTTGCCAGAGATTTTGCTGTCCAGGCAAAGCTCTGCAGTAGTACAGTGCTTTGCAGTTGACTATGTAAACCTGCAAGAGCATTTGTTTATTGATCTGCAGGCTAGATGTAGAATGAACTCAAGGTTTAAGCAGAAATATTACATGACGGCTAAATGGCTGGAGGTTTTCCTGCAGACAGGTCCTAGAACAAGCACACAGTGCACTTCTACATTAAAATAAAGTGGAGAAAAAAAAAAAAAAAGCTTAAAGTATACATCTGTTAACTCAGATAGCCAGAAGAGCCTCTTTTCCTACGTATCTTTCCCTCATTCATCTCCAAGGCAATCTGCTTCTCTTCTAAACCACAGTACACTACAATAGTAGCCTCATTTGGAGCCAGAGAGGATGGAAAATACGATGATAGGGTTTTTTTCATGCTATAAAGTCCTGGTTTTAAGATTGTTTCTCCTGACTATTTCTATAGCCACTGAACAAAATACCTGAGCCCCTACAAGTCACTAGATCTATAATCAGTATTTTTATTATGCACCTTTCAAAAATATGAATATACAGAGAAACAACACGATGGTCTTCTGGGCTATTAGTCCTTGCAACAAATTAGAAGACAAGCAATCACACTGTAAGCAATCACACATCAGATTGCTATACTGAGACATTTAGTTCCCTATCTTGACAGTCTCATTTCGTGACTACCCTACTCGATTTCCAAATCCTTCCAGTGAAATTTTGAAAGTTACTATCTGAGAAAAAACAAAACCCACGATCTCTGAAAACATTCAGCGAACACTTTTCCTGGAGGTTGGAATAGCTTTGACATACATTAAAATAAGGCGTGCACTGTTTTTAATGCAGAAGTGACAATCAGGAAAACTTGTCCGAATACTTCATAATGAAAAAGACAATTGCTAATCCTAAAAAAAATCACAAGGTGGAGCTCAAGTATTAAAATAGTTATACATTTAACACCTAAAAGCAGCTACTCAGAACTCATTTAAAGCCATACTCTAGTCACAGGCCATTTATAATGCTCTCATTCTCTTTTTTTTTTTTTCCAAGGCTCCCCCTTTTACTTCAGTGGGAATAAAAAATTTTACTCACCCAGTTTTGTGTCTTGGACCTTTAACCATAAGACTTGCATCAACAGGTCTTTTAGGAATAATATGGTCCTGAGTGGGATCCACGAACTTAAATACATGAGATGACCCAAACTGAACCTTCATTCCACTTTGCAGCATAGTGGTTTCTGAAATACGCTGACCTTCCACATAGGTTTCGGCATCAATGCTTCTCGGGGTTACAGTAACAACTCCATCCATATTAGTGAGGTCGCAGTGATGAGGCTGAATTCCTGGACCAAATAACTGGAAATAAATTTAGTTAACACGGAATAAACTAAATTATACAGCAGCAGAAATTAAAATAAAAAGACTGAGCTGCAGCTTACCCTATTTACAGACCAGTAACTTAACTTTACTTGCTTATGAATTTAACAAAGATGAGTGGTACTAAAATCAGTCGAGTTTCACTTCAATTTTCCTTGCAACAGAGAGAATAAAACACACATTTAACTAACACGGGCAGCAGAAATCCCTTAATGAAAAGTTTTTCACTTTTTTGGTCACATGGTGTTTTCTTCTACTTGCTGTTCTGATGTGAAATCTCACAATGCAAGTATTTACAAGTCAACTGCCTGCATTGACATGGACTCAGGGTGCTGTAAGAGACTCCCTGGCATGAACTTCATACAACTATGCTTGCTTTATACATCTAAGAAATCCTACCTCACTCAGAGAGGTTGAAACTAGGACTTGAAAGCCATTAAGCAGTTACGATAACACTGATATGTACCATTTGATCCAGTGATGAAAAAGAATACCCCTTTTTAAATAATGAAACCCTTACTTTCCTCTTAAAGCAAGAGAGAGGAAATAAAATAAATCAGTTATGAGCATTAACATGAAATTGCAGCAACATTTTACCCTTCTAGCTTTGAAGGGTATTCACAGAATATTTTACTAGTTTTCAAAATTACACATAACTGCCCAGAGATTGGATTAGTTCTGTCATCTAAGTGTGCTTTTTTTCCATACCTGAATGGAATTGTCATCAAATTTTTCGGTTCCAACTTCAGTGACACTTAACTGTAGACGATAGAGCTTTGGCTTATCTCTGGAGTCAGAACCATCTGTACAGCAAGTGACAAATAGTAATTTGCAAGTTATTAAAGTTCAAATATTCACATAGTATTTCTACATCATTGCAATATAGTTCAGACTAGCAGTCACCAGAAAAATAACTGAGTGACATTCTTTCAAGATTTGTTGGCAACTTAGTTGTTCATCATACTGTAAACACTGAAAATAGACACGAGCCCGCTCAGGGTGACTGTCTTCTACAAGTGCAAAGAACAAAGTAATCAAGAACTACTATTCTGAACATACTTTGAAAAACTTTTTCTATTTCCTTCGTAGTTTAAGCAATACAATTTTTGTTAATCTCTAAGATTCTGTATGGGTATGCCAATATGACTTTAGAAGATTTAGAAAGCAAAATATCTGCAGATCTCTACAATAACAGTGTACACTGATCTTACTAAAAGTAGATTATCAGCAGTATCTACTGTCAGGTGGCCAACATACCAAACTGTTTCCTATTCATCAGATATTGAAATAGGTGATATTAAAAGAGAAACTTACAAAATGTTTACTTATGACAGCTTTAGTCTTGAGATACAAGACTGCAGCACTTCTGGCCTTATCTTTACAGTCCCATTGACCTATATTTTCATCTCACAGAAAATGAGGTCGAAGATAAAGTTCGTCTTCCTCCTTCCCCCAAAAGAACGTATTATCCAAATAGATTCAAATTTTGCAAGTTACACTGGATGCTGCACAGGATTTAGCTGCTGCCTTCACAGGCTAACACAGATGGGTTTTGACATACATATAAATCCTCCCTGCTTCCCAGAAAACACTACAACTTTAATTACTATCAGATACTAAACTAATACTGTCACTTCTGACTTCTTTCCACTTTCTCCTCCACAGAGAAGATGCAAAAAAAGGAAATTGCAAGACAAAGAACATCTTACCTGGGGACATGAACAATAATTTCAAGTCATCCCCCAAAAGCATCAGAGAACATTACTAAAGCCATAGCACATACAGTGATACTGTCTTCAGTAGGATACTAGTCATCTTCAAAATTTAAATGAAAGCCAACATAAACAGAACCACCATAAATCTAATTGTAAACTCCCAGCATTACTAGCAGGATCTGTTTATTAAAATCATAACGCAAGCCATTTAACCATAAAATTCCACTTAGTTTATGAAGTCCTCTATCAGTCCTTCAATGAACAGTATTTAAAGGAACTAAAAGTCAACAGCACAGAGAAAACTTAACTGTTAAGAACTACACACTGACTAAAAGCAGAAGATTCAAAGAAAATAAGGCAACAGTACAAAAGAACAGAAAACACAAAGTGAATGGAGGTAGGGAGAAGCTGGGTATCAATGAAGAATGATACCAACAGAGTTTTCGATGATTTTGACATGGGGAAAAGTATAATGGGTGCTCCTAGTAGTAAGCTTCTCCTGGGGGTGTTGTGATGTTATTGGGACATAAAGACATCAGGCAGAGACAGTCCACAGAGTAGTACTATAGATACCAAAGTTAAGTGCTGATACTATAGTAATATCCAGTTACCGAACATATTTAGAATCACTGTCGTGATAGTACTGGGTCATCCATCACAAAACTAGTATTAAACATAAGAACACTCAGTCCTCTAAACATTTTTCAGGTACAGGGATAACCCTTTTATTAAATCCTAGTATTTGAGTGTATAGAGACATACACCTAATACCACTGTACACTAAAAAGGGTAATGCTAATACAGTATCTTCAACAATGTAAATTGTGTGCAGTTTTTAATACTTAATAATGCTAATCAGAAATTATATGGCTGCATCTTCAATGTCACCAGATGCAGACATGTAATACACTGCTGAATACATTTGGCTGCTTACCCTCAATTCTCTGAACTGTTATTATGTCTCCCCACAACTTCCACATCAAAACCTAGGGTAGCTCCTTCATTTACTTATTTATGAATCCAAAAGTCAAACATTTCCTCCTCCTACCCACATCCCAGTTTGGTAAAACTGGCACCCAAAAGATACAAGATTCAGTTTGGAGGCAAGGACCTTTATTCAACATGCGAAAATACTGGAATTTCAGAAGTCAGGGGCATAACAGTCAGGGCTAGTTATCTAGGGCTTTTGTACTTAATTTGCTATGGCACTTTCTCCTTAACCCTTATATACAGATTAGGGAATAGGCTTTACAGTCTAGTGATTTCACCCCTATACTCAATATACTTCCCCTCTGGACTTTTTAATTTTTGACATCTGGAAAAGAAAAAAAAAAAACCTTTAAAATGTTTCTACACATTTCTGAAATATAAAATATTATGGTTTTCAAGTGTTTATTTAAGAAAACTTCTGGATCTCATTCCTGAGTTCAGTACTTGTGAATAATCAATCAATTCCTGCTAAAGAATGTTTACCTCACACCACCGTATATACTCAATATATATGCATGTCACGTAAAATGTGCTTTCACGTAAGAAATACATTTTAAGTATCACAATGTTTCTGCTGAGGCAAATTAAGCCTGTTTGGTTTCTCTGAAGTGTCCAATTTAAAGTAAGTTTTTTCTTGTTACAACCACAGCACTAGGTACAAACACTTCTTTTTTCTTCCCAGGTAAATGAGAAAAAATCAAGGAGTTACTGAAAGTTACTTAGAGCACACATGCAATCATCAGTCAGTAAAAGCCAATTTCCACAGTAAAAAGTATCTTGTTCTTGAAGAGAGTTACTACAAATTGTTAAAAGGATGAAAGGCCTTTTTGTTCTAGGGGAGGGATGCAGGAGGGAAGGAAGGTTGCATTATACTACAGTGTAAAGTCTTGTATTTCCTGTTTTTCAATAGCTGGAAGGTTGCCTACATGTTGTTTGGAATGCATTCCTCAACTCACTGCATTGGGATACAGATTCTGCCATACCTATGGCAAAGTCCCTGCTCCCCAAACTGTGACAGTCCAAGAAGGCTGTGCTTAGCCTCCAAGGACCAAACTTTACAGACCTGTGGTGGTTCAGAAAGGCAATACATACAATTTAAGTCACATGACTTAAGGTCTAGCGGGGGGGGGGGGGGGGGGGGGGGGGGGGGGAAATAACATATCTGGGGTTTTTATCTGACACAACAATAATTTTCTTTTAATTCAAAAATTTGGAAGGTCAAAGTTCTCAGAAAGGTGGGCATTAATAGACAATACAGAAGCAGCAGCAAGAGGCATAAGGAAAATGTATGAATTCTATGCAGACTTGTTCATTTCATATGCGTGCATAAGTAAACATGTGGCATAGAAGAAAGATGGCCTGTATTCTATTTATGGCACCCATGACTGAGTAACATTAGCAGATATAAATACATGCAGAAAACGTCTAGTTTTTCGGGGTTTTTTTAAGCTTAGATTGGAACGTGCCTCCAAGACACAAGCAGAAGCAGTAAGAACTATGATTCAAGAGACCAAGTTAGCCACTATTGCATACATTAAACTTAATTATCTACCTGACAGAGCTCTTCCCAGTGACATCATATAAGGGTTCAAAAACACTTGGTATGGTTTGCATTTGAAGTCAGTTTCACAAGTTATTTTCCCCCATGACAGAAGTACGCATACAAAGATACATATACATCTCTGTATACCGGCTTTTGCAGATTGAACACTTGCATTTCAAGAGGTAACCCTCACTCAGAAAGCGGACTTTATCACAAAGACCAGACAGGAAACAGTGATTTCGAAAAAAAGGGTTTTTCAAACACACTAAAGCATGTAAATGTACAGTAACAACTGCCATAAAACACACAGTGTAAAAAGATGCACAGCGTATTACTGTTCACCTGTACTCACTAGTGAAATTGTTTCTGTAAAACCTGTGAAAACTGTGGCTTTCTATCACTTTCCATGCTAAGGATGCAATACAAATAGATTCCATGACTGGGTTTATGCAGTTACGAGTCAACATCCACACTTTAAATAGAAGTGTTATAAAAAAAATCCTATGTAGTGAACAGAAGTGAACAGTCACTGTAAGCACATCAACTCAGTGATTCATAATACAAATGTACATTTTTGAAACACAGAAAAAGACAAGACAGGGCTCCCTTTATGGATATATATTTAAAACGCATTACTTCACCACTAAAATTATACCATTTTGGAGAAGATAATTTCACTTGATTTTGCTAATCCAGTGCTTGAAACAATGCTGGGAAATAGTATTGACTTAAAACCAGACTAAATTAAATTATGAAGATCAGATCATAGAAAACAAGTAAGCCCAAAGTTCAACAAAAATGTCCACACAAGGGACTGCACCTATTGACTTAAAAATTAGATAAATCCGCATTTGAAAAGCAGCAGATTTCCTCCACAAGTTCCTGAGTGCTAAGAGTTTAGACAGTAAGAAGTTTAAGAGATTGGTTGGGCAGATTTGAAATATCATGTCAAAATCAGGAGACAATTCTGCTATTAAATTTCAGAAATGATGTGCACTTCCAGCAGAAAGAGCCAATAGCGAACATTTTTGGTAAAGGAAGATTCAGTGCGGAATGTGACAGACAGCAAAGCTCCTTCAAACTAACAGGTAAAGGTGTTTACCACATACCATATGGGAGTTCCATTCTCAGAAAGAAGGCTGGCCAGTGAAACTGCCATGGCCAAGGCTTTCAGGCTTCTCCAACCTCCTGTAATTCTTCTTTCCAGTTGTTATACCTTTATGTTCTCAGCATCTCCCATTACTGCCAGTTCTAGGGATCAGGGTTGCTTTTATGTGATGAGGCAGGGACAAAACCCTTAAAGTTTTGCCTTTTTTTCTTTTTAAATGCTTTGTCATTTTTATTTCAGGCTTCCAGGAGAAATCTCAGAGGTTCACATCCTCAAAAACGGCGCTTTGTCATTTGTTTCAGCCTTTAAATATTATTATTAACTTCAGCTGTTCAGTAACATCCCTGAAGTCAGCAGCAGCCGTATTCACAGATAACACGGACAGTATCATCTATTCAAAGTGCTGCCATAACTCACTTCACTCTATCCAGTCTATTTCTATTACTATCAGATTCATCTCACTTTATTGCTTCATTTACATGACTTGGAAGACAGAGACAATTGCCAACTGCTACATTTACAACCACAAGCTACTGAAGTGCATCCTCTACTGTACTGTGCAGAATCTGATCTTCAGTCTATAAAACAGTCATACAACCAGCAACGTCAGCAGCTGTGGAGAAGCAGAAAAACGGGACATGCTTCTAGTAGCAAACTTACTGAATTTGTGCAATTGCACAGGGCAGGAAACTAAAGTCTGCCAGGTACTTCAGGAAGAATATGAACAGCCAATGTTTTGACAAAAGGACCTTCTACAGGAGTTATTTCTATAATAAATACTAGTATCCTGAAATGCATTGTTCCAAAGAGACCAACTGGACTCTAGAGTACTAAGGCCCAAGATAAAGACTGAAGAAATTATTTTCTTTCCAGTGAGATGAACAAAATTTCAAGCTTTCTACTCAATGGTCAGGTATTGCTGCAGAACTCATATGTGCTTATTAGTTCAGCACACTCTACAGAACTTTTCTGCTCTGTGGAGTAATGATGTTAATGAAATGGAAGTCTGAATTCAAAGAGTTGAGCACCGGAGGCATTAAGTTTGAACAAAGTTCTTTAAATCCCAATATTGTACTCCACAGCCATGAAGGAGTGAGCAACACCAACAGACATATAGTATTTTTAAAGCAATCTAGAAAATAAAATGAGGAAACAGATGCTAAAAAACAAGGAAAAGGTATTTTGGTAGACATTTCATGAAGAAGAAGAAAGTGGCTTTGTATTCTTGTCTATTTGGCCAAACCAGGAGATTTTTGCACATTACTCTAAACTCCAAGGAGAATCAGAGATCCATAATGATTTGTAGGTTAGGTTATCAATTTCAAGTGCTACAGATAAAACTGAACATGACTCTACTGTCTCATGTGGTTAAATCTCTTCAATGTACACTGTTAATATTAGACAATACCACAAGCCAGGCAGCAGAAATACCAAAGGATGCCACGCAACACCACACAGCAGAAAGGGAGGTCACTTTACCAGTGGTCCAAACACAGTTTCACATAAAAATCATCACGGATTTCATCCACTGCATCAACGTGGTCAAACATTGAAAAACACAATGCCATTTACCCAATTCACTTTTTAATTATTAATTCTGCAAGCAGATGGATCAAAGAACGTTTTTCTTTCTACTACAACATTGCTTGTAAACCACCCTATGAAATTTAGTTATTAACCTTAGCTGGAAGGTTGAACTCTTCTAGCACATTCATGATCTATTTGATGTTTGTTCACAGATAGAATAATTAAATGGCAGCTGACAAGACAGATAACTACTTCACAAAAGCAGTCCCTTGGAAAAAAGTAAGAGAAGCAAGATAGCCTTTCATCTGTCAAAAAGAAACAAAAGATTTAGAGCCAGCGATGCTTTTAGTGACTAATGAGAGAACAGTATTAAATATAGCGTTACCTTCATAAGCGTGATAGTTGTAGTAGGCAAAGTGATTCCTTCTCCCTGGGGTTAGAAACACATGCAGAGGACCCAGGTGAAGGCAGCACCAGCAGGACAGATACCATGCAGAACATGCGGAAGAGGGCAGGAAAAGAAAAGACAGGAAAGGGTGAAACTGTAGCCAGACAACTCTTAGTCAATTTATAAGGATGAAGTGCATTAAAGTCTTTCAACTTTAGAAACTGAGTAGAATATAAAGACATCAGTACTCCAAAGCTACTGAATGAAACAATCCTTATTGTTTAGAAAAGTGACAACAAGCTGTTAGAAGAAAAACATGAACAATGGGTCGGTCCCACAGGCAACTTCCAAAGGCTTAGTACACAGCGTTGCCACCTGTGGCATTTCAGATTGTTTATCCTCTCCAAATTATAGGATGTCTTGCTCTACTGCCCAAGCACAATGTTTTAATATTAAAGCAACTAGGCTCCACAAAGAGTAAGAGTTTAGAACACAAGAGAAGAAATTGAAAGTACTATTAGAAGAACCCAAAATATTAATATGCAAACCAAACCTCAGCATATAGAACACAATATAAAATACATTTAATACATTCTGTGTACTGCTAATTTCATCTGGCCCTTTTTTTTAAAAAAAAAAAAAAAAAAACAAAACAACCAACCCACACTATTTGACTATGAATTTAACCTTTTGTTTGCAGTTCTGGTCAAAGTTTTCAGCATCAACTTCCAACCTTGCTTCCCAAATGGTAAACAACCAGTCTTCAAACTGTAAATCACTTGGTTGAATACCTGAGTGTACCCAAGTTACACTTAATAGGAAAAAGAGCTGCAAATAACTAAATCACCAAAAATGAAAGTCCATATCCAAATCTTTAAACATGAAGACAATAGAAATTAAGATAAGAAGTTGTATGTGTTTTATCAGTAGTTGTGCTATGAACAATCAAGCTCCCCTGGCTGTTCCTAGATCATAAAATTAACTGTAAATTACAATGCAGCCTAGAAAGTTGTAATGAAACCAAAATAAAACCCAGCCTTGCTAGTGATCTGAAGGTTCCATATAGGCTGAAAAATGTTTAGCAAATAAGTCTGATTTAAAAAGTCATGTTCTTGTCCTTCTAAAAAATGTATTTTTCACATATGGCACTGTCAAATATATCTTACAAGGTATGCTACAGTATACTTCTGAACGTAAAACAAACCAGATTTAAACACTGCTTTTCTGGTTCCCCCCCCAATCACAAGACATGTCTTAACTTTTTACTTACTATCAAGTTTTAAACCCCAAAATGCAAAGCAAGTTGAAGACTAAATCATTTTTTTGTTTGTTTTTGAAACACTTAAAACTTCATACTTGAAACCACGTTAATAGAGACAAACTCTTAGTCAATCATTTCTCCCCTTTTTTTACTTCAGACATTTGCTATTAAAATTTCAGTATTATAGCAATATGCAGCTTTACGTCTATAGCTCCAATTCAGAACCTAACATCAGAAGAACTGATGTGGCATTCACTTACACTGCTAACAGACTTTCTTGTGCTGCCAATTAAGGTCTTATTTTGGAAAATCTAAATGATTATGTATTAATGTAATTTTCTTACCTGGGCTTAATTCTACCAGGTATGGTAGTTTCTCAGGAGGAAGGCAAGAGCCATAGCCAGACCCGTCAACTCTTTCCTTCCCCTTTAATGGCTTTCCATCGGTTATTTTCTTAGATTTCTTTGGGACATAATCAGGAGGCCGTCTTTTCAACTGAAAGACTAGTATTCCTAAAACACAGTATTATACATCCTTTGAGTCTCACTATTGGTAAACAAGTGCACATGCAATATCTATTAATTTGCAAGTGTTCCATAGGATTACTTTCAGTTTACTAAGTTCCTGACGCTTTACATAGTTATTTTTAAGTTAAAACTATTTAAAAGATTAACAGCATACTTCTCCACAGTGTGTAATTTAGAAACTTTAGGTTAAAATGTAAAAAACCCTTCTACTGTCTAAAGATGTATTACTATAAACAGTGTTGAATTAATAGTAACTCTAAAAGCACCTAGTATTCAAAGTGCCTGAAAAGAAAACACTTTAAAATGTATGCTCCAATTTCTTACTTTACAGAGGGTCCACACCATGGCTTACAACACTCAAGGCACAGAAATATCTTAAAGCTTTATAGACTTACCTTTATCACTAGGCCACTCCCTGAATATCTGCAGTGGACACTCATCATCATCAAGAATAGTTTCTTTAGCACATTTATCATCAGAGTGCTGAGCACCAGGAGGCAGCATGACCTAGAAAAAGAACCATTATCAGTTTTCAGAGCTGTTAGTGGACAATTAGAACAGAGGATTCAGGGGTATATCTTCTGATTACTTTGTTTATTTGTTTATTAGGAGATAAAGCAGAAGAATTCAGTAACCTGAAATGCATTTTGCTTTCCAAGACTTTAACTCTCTCACCTCCCGTTAAATCACACTTCCCAGAACACCAGATATATTTAAAAAGAAAGGAAAGCAAGTTACACTTAAGGTACACAAGACCATCTTCCAGTAAACAAAATTATTCCAATTTCTCAAGAGCCAAGGGAAAAAAAAATAACTGTGGAGGTGATAGTTACAAAAATAAAAACTGTAGTTTCCTTTATCATCTCACACATTGGAATCAACTTTTCATTTTGCTAATGCCATTCCGCTAATGCAACATGCAAGTATCTTTAGAAATGGCAAGATAAACCGGCAAAGAGAAATGCTGCAATACCTCCTGCATCCTTGTCTTACCCAACCTTTACCTGGACTACACAGAGACTAAGAGCATGACTGGAGCATTTCACACAAGTGCTTCATGCTGTCTAGCTTTAAGAACCAAAATTAAGTATACTTTGGGAACAGAACCACAGACTGTTCACACCTTTTAGAGCTATATCCTTACAAGGTAGAGGAAAGGGGAAACCTTGATTCAGGAGTTCTGACTCTTAAGAAGACACAGAGTGATTTCATGCACACACATTTTAGTCCCTCATTTGTGACCATAACAATGTTATTTAAATTCAGACAGCTCTATTTTAAACAAGCTACTCAAAATTAATCTCTGAACTATGACCCAGGTAACACCTTCTGAAGTAATGCAGCTATTGGCTACTGCATCTTACTATGCTGCCACCCTCAAGAGGCTTTCCACTCTTATTTGTCACCTCCTCTCCATACCCATTTTCAGTGTTAACTAAGTTCTCACAGATCCACCTCAAAAGTCCTTTCATCTTCTTCCAAGAAGGAAACAAGCACATTTAAAATCAAAAGTATGTAATCAAGTCATTGGCCTTTCCCTAAAACATTTTCTATGCAAAACCTGACTAAACATAGAACTAATTAAATTATCTTTAATTAGATTTTCAAATAGACAAGATATTCTAAAATGAGGAAAACATTAAAATGTATAAACCGAAGGGAAACAGAAACAGATCTACACTCAAATCTTATCTTGCCAAACTACTCTTTTCTATTTCACATCTCAGATTTTTAAAATCAATTATACTTACGGGATAATTTTGATTAGCTAATTAAAGTAACACTGTGTTTCCAGCTTTACTCAACAAGCAACAATTTTTAAATTCCAAAGCCCTCAAAACAGCAGGTAAATAGTTACAACATAAGAACTACATGCTACAGCATGTGTACCAGGGGCTGACCAATACTGGACTGGGGAGCAAACCAAAGAAAGCCCAAACACAGTGAAGTCAGAGGACAAATGAGAGATAAATATATAGGTGCTACTACTTGAACCTGAAATTACTTCCAACTTGGCGCTGGGCTTAACAACAGCAGTGGTAAACTAGACAAGTTAGAGAAGAGGGGTCACTAAACCCTCATCCTCCCAGCCAGTTACCATTCCTCCCATCTCTCAGGAAGCGTGAGCCAGTAGCTCAGACATACCTCACTTAAAAAAAGTCTGTGACCTAACCCGCAGAAAGACACAAAACACCATATCTGAGCTTATGAAGGCCAGGAGGCTTCTAAGCATGATGAAGCCATTTTAGAAAACATCTCTGTTTTAGACAAATGCTGCCTCAGTGTCACCCATAAAGTAAAATTCTACATTTTAGAATAATGGAAAAACATGGCAACAAGTTTATGATTGGGTTTTGGCTTGTGGGTAGAGATTTGCTTTCATTTTGAAAAACAGAAGATGCAGTTAAATATCCTTTCATGAATTTGAATCCACACAAACTGCTGAGATCAGGCATAGACATTTTCTGATCTCTGCAACAGCACAGGAAATGGAGATGCGTAAAACCAGCTTAAGATCAAGAGTCTTGGAAGTAGGTTTTCAGTTGTTAACCTACGAACTGAAACAAATTGATAACAGATAATTAGGAAGCATACACTCTGCTTCCTCATAATTGCATTCATGAGCGTATACAGATTATCATAAATTCATTCCAACCTATATTTATTAATTTAAAATGCAGTGAAACATGCAGAAAATACAAGCTATGAAATTTAAATGAAGTCCATGCAACTTAGGACTTAACTTGCTCTGTAGCTATTACTTATCACAGGGGGCTTAAGTATTTGAGTATTACCTTCTCTTACTTGTTTATCCCAGCAAATGCCTTGGAAGTTATCAGATCTAGCCTTAGCAAAAGTCTCACACACAAAAATCCATGCTATAATATCGTACCTACTATATGTTTTAATATATCTGCTTATTCAAATGAAATAATTCTCAATTTTCCTTACAAGTTGGGAACACATGCTCTGAAAAAAACCCCAACAACGGAACTTGCTAAAAAATATTTAATGCCTCGTGTCTGTAATGTCTATTTCTTAAAAAAAAACAAAATCAAAAACCTAATTACTGTGAACTGCATGGTTTTGTTTGACATTACAAAAAGTTATTTATGCTTTATCCTCGAGTAAAAAATAAGAGCATGCTAAAACAAAAGTCGAATCAAGATTCTACTTTTAAGAGTTAACTGGTTTGCTGCATGCCTCAAGTCTTATACCCTAAGTGAATATGCACAGGTAGCTTGTAAAACTGTCTAATTTGACATCTTGAGAGATGTGCAGTGAACCCTGTATTACTGAGGGAAACTCAAACCAAGCAAACTGAAACAAACAAAAAAAACTTATATTGGAACAAACTTACATTTACTTGATTACACAGAAGAGCACTTTAGAAATGGGCATAAAGCTACAGCCCGATACACTGCAAACCAAGGTACGAAAGCAAGCAACTGACAAGAAACTGCCATTTACAATAAAAGTTGTTAATGATAAGTGTTCAGAAAATTCTTACAGTGTTCATCTTTCAACTGAAACTTCAGAAGTGAACTTTATTACAGGTACTTATGCAGCCTTGTCTTGTCATATATCTTAAAATCTGTTTTAATAGTTAAGTAAATGTCAACTGCTTAAGTCTTCAAGGAAGACACTTCACCTGCCACCCAAAGAGAATAACACATTTAAAAATCCCTACTAATAAGAAACTGAAGTTATACCTTTCACTGTACACTGCTTTAAACCCAACAAAAAGTAAAGAATAGGAACATGTACACAATAGATTTTTATTTCCCAGAAGACTGCGAACTGTCAGAAGAATAGGGGCAAAAACCCTACCAGGGGTAAAGAACAGCTATGAGATTCCAGCGTAAAGGAGTACCAATGGCCGTGACACCTTAGCACTGTGAGTTTCCAAACAAGAAAACAGTGATGAAAGACACATCAGGCTAAAGCTAGGATATTCTAGCATTTCAAGCAAGGAAAGCAACTTCATAAAATATTTGACAAAAAGTAGATTTTAAATTTAAGTTAAAAATACTCTACTTTATTAAAAAAAGAAGGATTATAAAATTGAAACCCAAGCAAGAGGCACTGAGAAAAGCCAAGTAGATTTCAGTCAACCACAATCACAGAATCATTCAGGGTGGAAAAGACCCTTGGGATCATCAAGTCCGACCATCAGCCCTACTCTACAAAGTTCTCCCCTACACCATATCCCCCAACATCTCATCCAAACGACCCTTAAACACATCCAGGGATGGTGACTCCACCACCTCCCTGGGCAGCCTATTCCACTGTCTGACCACTCTTTCTGTGAAAAATTTTTTTCTAATGTCCAGTCTGAACCTCCCCTGTTGCAGTTTAAAGCCATTCCCTCTTGTTCTGTCGCTAATTACCTGTGAGAAGAGACCAGCACCAACCCCTCTACAATGTCCTTTCAGGTAGGTGTAGAGAGTGATGAGGTCTCCCCTCAGCCTTCTCTTCCTCAAACTGAACAGTCCCAGCTCTTTCAATCTCTCCTCATAGGATTTATTCACCAGGCCCTTCACCAGCTTCGTTGCCCTCCTCTGCACTCGTTCCAGCACCTTGATATCTCTCTCGTATTGAGGTGCCCAAAACTGGACACAATACTCAAGGTGTGGCCTCACCAGTGCAGAGTACAGGGGGACTATCACCTCCCTACTTCTGCTGGTCACACTATTTCTAATACAAGCCAGGATGCCGTGGGCTTTCTTGGCCACCTGGGCACACTGATGGCTCATGTTCAGCTGCTTGTCAATTAGAAGCCCCAGATCCTTTTCTTCCAGACAGCTCTCCAGCCACACCTCCTCAAGCCTGTAGTGATGCATGGGGTTGTTGTGGCCCAAGTGCAGGACCTGGCAATTGTCGTTGTTGAAGCTCATCCTGTTAACGTTGGCCCACTGATCCAATCTATCCAAGTCTCTCTGTAGTGCCTCCCTATATTCATGCAGATTGACACTCCCGCTTAACTTGGTGTCATCTGCGAACTTACTGATAATGCACTCTACGTCCTTATCAAGATCATCAATAAAGATGTTAAACAGAAATGGTCCCAACACCGAGCCCTGAGGAACACCACTTGTGACCATCCACCAGCTGGATTTAGCTCCATTGACCACCACTCTCTGGGACCGTCCATCCAGCCAGTGCTTGACCCAGCAGACCGTTCGCTCATCCAGGCCGTGGGCAGCCAGTTTTTCTATGAGGATTCTATGGGGAACTGTGTCGAATGCTTTTCGAAAATCCAGGTAGATAATATCCACAGCCTTTCCCTCATCCAATACTCGGGTCATTTTGTCATAGAAGGAGATCAGGTCTGTCAGGCAGGACCTGCCTTTCATAAACTCATGCTGACTAGGCCTGAGCAAAACAGTAAGGTCTTCTACAGTTAAAGGTATAAAAAAAGATCTGCTATTAGACAATGAAGACCACTCACATATTTCAAATGTAAATGTAAGCATACAACTTAAGTCAGTATAGAAATTTACTATATCAAGATGATATGTTGCTCAGAAAAGACAAAATATTTCCAGAAGTGCTTTCCAGAAAACTAATTTAAATCAATTTGCTTTACAGCAAAGACTTTGTTAATCTTTCCGAAGATCAAAGCAACACTCCTCAGACTATTTTCTACACTAAACTTCCCCACATTAAACATCCCCACACAAGATCAGAGAACAGGGGGAGGTGAAAGAGAACAGCACCACCACCACCATAGCGACTTGCAATAGTTTCACTGGTAAGTGTGCAATCAGTTCAATAAATTCTCTAAAATATAAATATTTCATAATACATCATAATACCTTCTAACTCTGAACTAAACAGACTGATGCAAAACTGCCTCCTAAATTCAGTCACAATGTCTCTGCTGTAGACCACAATTCTCTCGAACCAGCAGAAAAATGAACGTGTCAAGTCAGCAGCCTATTTAAGAAGATCAATGGCTGAAAATCATGAATTTATAGAACCCACAACATGAAGATAATTGCCATAATTAAAACTACACACAGAAAATACTTCACAGTCAAAACTAAAAATCAATTTTTAATATGCTGTCATAAAAACCCCCAAACTATTATTTATAAAATTAGTCCCCTCTGTAATAAAAACCTACGTAAAATTTTAGTGAAGTTAAGTAAAATTAACTTTCACAGTTGAGACCCCAATTACAGGTTAATGAAGACAAGGATAAAATGTCCAGAACTTCATTAAAAATATGTCTAGAACTAAGACAAAACTGCTGAAACAATAAAAACTAAGGTTAGTTTGCTGCTGTGAAACTACAAAAGAACTACCACTGTTTGGTTTCCTTATTAATTAGAACAACATTAGAGTAACATGTCAATTCCCAGCTAGAATTGTAATACTACTAGAGGCTGTAAGCACAGCAGAAGTAGACACTAAAGTTACTCAAAGATAGCATAAAAAACAAATCGGAAAGCACCTTTAAGACCAAAAATACATCCACATCCTTTAGAGCAGCTGGGAAGTGCGGGGAATAGCAAATAATACAAGCTTCCTTACTGTCTTCCAGTGGCACTTTAAGCACTGGGGAAGGGGCAGGGGAAGAGAGCACAGTATGATGAGACACAAACGGTCTTCCCTTTCTTTCTTCATTTTAAGGAGCAATGAATCCAAGTTTATTAGACAACTAAGAGCCAGAAATGTAATCAAAGATTGGACCCAAACAAGGATGACTGTTTTCAAGTCTCACAAAGCTCCTTCAGAAGATGCTATGAACAGAAGTTTGTAACCTTTAACCAGTACTGCCCATGGGACTTTTTGGTAAAACCATACCTCTCAGAAATACCGATTCTATACAATTAATTTAGAACTCCTGAAATAATTAAATTCTGAAAATAAGTGTAAGTTTCACTTATATGTTTCATCTTTTCTGATCTGTAATGAGGGTAAGCTACCACTGAAAGCATAAGGCAACAGCACGTAACACATACTTTTTACAGTGGAGTTCACCTCAGCACTTTTGCCTCTGAGCACACACTCTCAGTTCAGGGGAATAGCTACGTGCACAACCTGACAAAGTTTGGTATCCACAAGATTAACTATTAGTTGATACATCTGTGAACCATAAGCACACTTAGTGGTATAAAACCACAGTGCCAAATACAGAAATACGTTACTTTCATTATTAATGTTTATCTACATAGCAAGTAATGACTTAGTAAGATTAGAAGATTTAGGTTTTAAAAACAAAAAAACCTGACAAATCAGTTCTGAATTCTCAAGGCTATTATATTTAAAAAAAAAAACAAAAACAAAAACAAAAAAGTTAGCCACAGAACTACCAGTCTTTCCATTTAGTTTTAAAGCTACTGCAATGAACAAAACCAAATAAAAAGCATGAGAAGATTGTGACTTAGTAACTTCACTTACACGAGCAATACAATAATCCTTAGGATTTTCCTTCTCCAGACCGTATTTTTCCAGTGCTTCAACAACTGCAAAGTCTGCAGTATCCGTAGTGGACAGCAGGATTGTCTTGTACGGTATATTTGGTTTTAAACTGTCTGCATAAATTCTCAGTGTCCCACCTTGGAAACAAAATTTAATTAACAATGCTACCAGAGAATAAAATGACAGACATGCAGCCATTTATTATATTTTTAACAGAATATAAGAATGAACCCCTTCAGAAATCATTTAGTCAAGCCACTAATAAAAGTTACATAACATCCCCAAAATATATTTGTCTCCCCTGCTGGTAAAAACCTCCAGTGATGCTTTCCTAATTTCTCTAAGCAAGTCTTTTCCTCAGTGCTTCACCATTCTTAATATTACCTGAAGTTAAAATGAAACAGTGACAACAACTGGATGAAGAACTGACCTTTCCCATCTTGACAGAATGTTTGTGCTAACCTTCAGGAATCGCCCCTCTCTTTAAAAAGACTATTTAAGATTTCCCTCACAGGCAGTGTTTTCTACACTCCTAACTCCTCCTTTACTACTCTTCCATGGACAGAATACATAATTTGAGATTTTACCAGTACTAAAATTGCTTCATTTGTTCATGTAATGCTGATGTTTATACAACCACTGTTGTATCCCCACTCCCTAGAACGTGAAATCCTTTCTACCAGATCTACCAGAACCCTTTGTGCAGACCTGGACAATCACTCCTTGCCATCCTGTATTTGTGCTACTGATTGCATTTTTACATTCAGGTCATTCAGCTTGTTCTTAGTAAAACGCGTGACATTTATTTCAGAAGACTTTGTCAGTTTAATCAGTCTAACTCTGTCCTTTCTTCTTTCCCAGTTTAGCACTATTAGCAAGATCAATGAGCATATTCTCTCCCATCAATGTGCCCATCACTGAAAGCTTTGACTCGCACTCATCACAGAACACACTCCTGTGGAATCTTACCTAGACAAATCCTTCATTCAGTTACACCATAGATAAATTAGCCATGAAGTACAAAAAATGTTGGAGAAAGCAGAAGTCAAATTTACAGGAGCTGCTGGCCTTAAAAACACTCTCTCAGTAAACACTTTACTATTAAGAACTTAACCAGAAGAAATCTAAGTACCTGAGTCAGGTCTGCCATCAGAACTACGAAATTCCTGCATTCTCTTCTCTAGCTTTTGCTGTCTGCGCCGTTTCATAACCACCTCGGGATTGGATATTGTGCGAGTGAAGCTGGTCTCAGGCATATCTTTGTAAACCTCAGCTGCAAGGCGAGAATTCTCACTGCCAAGTTAGTTTAAATAAAAAGAAGACATTGTCATTAATAGCTTCAAATACATCTATCGTCATAACTTCATAAAGGGCAAAAAGCAAGTAGAATCCATACACATAGGAGATCAATTAAGTTACTGTAAGATGGTTTCTGCATGAACTTCACTTTTGCTAGGATTAACACCGTTCGTGTACCCATGCTCACCTGAAATAGACAACAACCAATTAAGTATTGATGGTTCCTAGTTCTTAAAGGAAAAAAAAAAAAAGGCTGTCTAGGTCTCGGGCAGGGGCAAGCAGTGGGGAGGGAAGGGAAGGGGAGGGCATTAAAGAAACTTTACATTATATCCCTAACTTTATTCTGATTTACAATATTGCAAATCATGTGGAAGCAGGGTTAGCATGTGCTTACAGCTCATGATTTTTCTTTTGCTAACGCACTTAAATAAGATCAGGCTAAGTAACGGCACAGAATACTGCAAGATCATGCTGACATCTGAAGAATATTGCAAACATATTGTGCTGGGTTTGTGTGTATGGCAGGGTTTTTGGTAGTTGGGGAGGGGGTTACAACAGTGACCCCCTGTGATAACCTTCTTGAAGCTCCCCTGGCTCCAAGTCAGACCCACCTCTGGCCAAGGCTGAGACAATTAGTGACGGCGGCTGCGCCTCTGTGATACCGTATTTAAGAAGGGGAACCTGAGAGGTGGAGTGGAAGTTGTGAGGAGGTGCTGAGGAGGACACCTATGCAAACACCAAGGTCAGTGGAGGAAAGGGAGAGGAAGGGGAGGAGGTGTGTCAGTGCAGAGCCTCCCTGCAGTCCGTGGTGACATGGCAGGGCCACCCCTCCCTGCCATCCATGGAGGTCACCAGTGGAGCAGATGCCCACCTGCAGCCCGTGGGGGGTCCCATGGCAGAGCAGGTGACGGAGCCCAAAGAAGGCTGGGACTCTGTAGGAAGAAGCCTCTGCTGTTGTAGTTCGGCACTGGGAGGACTGCAACATGTGGGAGTGACCCACACCAGAGCAGCTCAGGAAACGCTGCAGCCTGTGAGAAGGACTCACATCTGAGAAAGTTCGCAGAGCACTGTCTCCCATGAGAGAGACATCACGCAGGAGCAGGGGAAGAGTGAGAGGAGTCCTCCCCCTGAGGAAAAAAAGAGTGGTGGGATTGACAGTAACCCCATTCCCTGCCCGCTGTGGTGGAGGAGGTAGAGATATTGGGAGCAAAGCTGAGCCTGGGAAGAAGGGAGGGGTGGAGGAAAGTGTTTTTAAGACATGGTAATGCTTCTCACTGTCCTAGTCTGTCTGTTAAGTGTTGTTGTTGTTAGTGTCTGAATTAAATTGATGTTCTTTTTCTTTCCCTAACAAGTCTGTCTTTTGCCCATGACCATAATAGGTGAGTCAGCCCTCCCTGTCCTTATCTCAATTCCTGAGCCTTTTGCTTTATTTCCTTCTTCCCATTCCCAAGAAGGGTGAGCAGCTTCGTGGCGTTCAGTTGCCCTCTGGGCTCAAACCACAACACATATCCATGCAGAGCGGCACTACACATATAAGAACCAATCATGAACTCAAAAAAATCCAAAAGTAATTATTAAAAAAAAAAAAAAAAAAAAATCAAGATGAGCAGCTAAATCCTCTATTATATGTCAACCAGTCACTTAATTTCTTTAATCTCTGAGAATCTCTTATTAATATGTATTCACAATTCATTTTCTTTCTGGGTATGTTACAAATCCATCCTTAACAATTTTTTTTCTGGTGTACTGCATATGAAACTTGCAGAATCTAGTACAGAGACAAAGGTTAATTTAATGTAGACCTTTCTCAGCTTTCTAGATTGTCCTGGTTTGGGTCAGGATAGAGTTAACTTTCCTTGGGTTGTGAGGGAGCACAGCTAGAGGGCCGGTCCCAATCGATCATTGGAGTATTTTGTACCATGTGATGTCATGTCCAGTGTATACAGGCAGGTGGGCTCAAACCGGTGCGGTGGGGTGCTGGCTGCATTTTACCGGTTTCTTTTGGACTCACTATTGTTACTGTTGTTCTCTTGTTATATTTAGTAAATTCTTTCTTTTTATTCAACCTACAAATTTTCTTCTTTTTGTCCCTCCCCTATTTCACCGGGGTGGGGGAAGGTGAACGGCTGGCCACCTGGTGACTGGCTGCCGGGTGAGTTCAAACCTCAACATAGCTCTACATGCTATTCATGCCTGACTCTTGTGCTCCAGATTTCTGTACAAGGATTGATATATGTCCTGCCTGTCTCAGTGATTAAGGTGCAGCAGATTTGGGAGCAAAAGTTGAAGAACCAAGAAGACTGGCTACCAGAATGTGTCTCAGAGAAAAACAAACTGATAGTCAGGTGGTAAGTTAAATACAAATACCTACACATACTAGATTTTCTGGCAAAAGAACAATCAAACATAGGGAGAGGAATAAACCCACTCTAGACTAAATGCTTAAAAATAAACATAGTGGGGAAAGTCCATGTCACCAAGCATGTGTCAATTTCTGTACAAGGACACAAAGGTGGGAAAAGAAAAACCAAACTTATTTCATGGTTTAAGAACAAACCTTGCAGCAAAATGTACATACAAACCACAGAAACTGCCACCACATTTTGGTTTATGATGATATTGCACCCATGCCAACTACTTACTTTTGAAATAAACAACTTATTTGGTAAAGAGGGGGAATTCTTTCAGGTAAGATGTAGGTTATATGAACTGATCAAAGTTTAAAACACTTACATATCATCCCCATGAAGAAGTCTATCATCTTTATCTGATGCTTGTCGCAACGCCTCTTTTTCACGCCTCTTTTTTTCTTTTTTTTCTTTTTTTGAGAGAGTTCGTTTGAAATTCTGAATTACTCCCTCTTTTTCTTGTTTTTCAGGGCCATTACTCTGAGCCTTCTGAAATAAATGAGTTTAAAACAACTGCCATCATTTTTAGTCCAATGAAAAGTTAGTATTGGTTTTAACTTTCCAGATAAATCTGATTAAGACACAGCATCACTAACACAAAAACAATACTGCAGGCAACAATAGCCTATTACACAGGGATGGTACTACTACTCTCCATAATAACATAGAAGGCAAAAATAATTTCATATTCCAAAGCAGGTATGAACTGATTAAGCACCCTGTATTCAAGAAAGCGAAGAAACAGCACAATTTTACTTGAATAATGCCTACTATCAAACTTGGCCTCAAAGATTAACTGAAGGCTGAAAAACAAATTTCTGCCCCCCAGTAAAAATACTTCACAAAACAACACTGCACTTAATCTGTTCTCAAGAAAACTGTGTTGGAGCATCAGATAAGAATAAACTGCAGAAGGAAAAATATTAAAGAGGACATTTCCCCTATGGTGTATTTTTCTGAGTTGTCCTTCCAGTGTTCTCTTCTCCAATTCCTGCTCCTTGCATACACAAGATACCTGTAATCCTAGGCTCATTTGCCTTCTGTAGAGAAAATAACAGAAGATGAGAGAAAGAAGATGCAGGGTTTTTTGCTTCTATCAGGAAGTGAAGAACACAGAGAAGGAAGAATGAAGATTACTTAATTCAATGAATAGAGGTAGCAAGTCTGGTAGATGTAGTGCAAGACATCATTAATTTTCTCTCCCCGCCTCTAACATGGATGTATCCTGCAGTCAAAAGCACAGTGTAAGAATAGCTCATGTACCTATACCCAAAGCACCTTTAATATTAAGAAGCTCTAATTCCAAGAGCAAACAAAATTCAGGGCTCAGCCCAAGATGAAAAACTTGTCTGAAGATAGCCCACACTGAACAGCATGTTTTCCATAGCTATAAGCATCCAAGTTAGATATAATACATATAATTATATAACTTCAGGAGCCAAAGTCTGATCTAATTTAATGTTTAAATCACTAATATAAAAAAAAAAGCTTTTATATGGCTGATGTTCACATGTCCCTCATTTTGCATTTGGAAGGAAAACAAAAACCTCCCCAAGAGGAAACAGTCTTCCACCAGTTTTGTTAAGAAACAGAATGTTACCTAGGGAGCTAACAATTTTTAGTTACCTAACTCCCTCTAGCATCCCCTTTGAAAAGGCTCTGAAAGAGGCAGGATTACCTCCTAGGTGTATGGCATCATATAGTATTTGAGGAAATTTTTAATTCATCATATTAGAACAAAGCATGCTTTAAGTTCTCTGGGCATTACATGCTCCAGTATTAGACAGCTACATGGATCAAAGCATCATTAGCCATCTGAAAGATCACAAAAATGCTGTGTTGTGAAGATACAGTTTAAGTATTTCAAAATACTTGCTCCAGATATCAAAGGTCATCATCACCAGTTGTTTTCAGGAATTAGAAAAGTAGCAATTATGTTTTGCTATATAAGCAAGTCCCACACATTTTGAAACTGCTGTTACCACTAGCATACTCCTTAAAGACTCACCTTTGGAGGAAGCGTATCGTTTTCGTTCTTGAGAACAAATCTTCCCTCTCGATCATCTTTGTTCCAGTTTAACTGTACAACAAGAGGCTTCTCATCTACATCTAATCTTCTTTCTTCTTCAAAAAAATGAAAAACAATAACAGTTACTTAGCACCTCAAGAGCAAAGACATTTAGAAACAAGTTATGCTCTTAAAAAAATGAAAGGTTGCTGAACGGTACACTTCAGTTCATGTTTCCCTGTTAAACACAGGGACAGAAAGCTTGGGGAGGTAGAAACGTATGTGTCCCCTTTCTATCAACCAGCCTAAATGTATTCCCTCTATCCACATAATCTAAAGGTCCACATAAAGTAGTCTTGCATACCTCCTTTGTCAGAACTAAGTCTGGGAACACAAAATTATCACTCCAGAGGAGAAGTTAAATCTACAGTTATAATGTCTCAAACTTTCTAACTTCATGAGATTTCCAAATACTCGTTTTCCTTACTTCAAATTTAACCAGTCTGATTGTGGCCCAAGAACTACTATTCTGGAAAGTCTGCACAAAAATAAACCAGATTACAAAATTAAAAAAAAAAATCCATAATGCACATATACTATACAAAACTTCATTTAGGGTACTGTATCTATTTTATGAATATAAAAAAAAATCTAAGTGGTTAAAAAAAATTAAAGAAGTTTTGCCATGTGATCTCCCTTCTAGAAGTAGGAGACAATACACATACATAGCGAGACAATGGTGTGTTTGCAGTTACATTTTATTGTAATGAGAAACACTCCTACTGAACAAGGTGCCTCTCCTGAGCCACGTTTTAAACATCAGGAACTTGCTCTACCAAGGAAACCACTTTGACTACAGGTAACATTGCTAGCAGATTTTTAAAGAAACCTAAAGCACAAAAACCACATACTATTCATTGCTTAAATTCATAATGACACATGCACTTTTCCCTAATCCCACGTAATTCACATTAAGTCATCATTTGTAGACCATGAAAAGTGACACATATCACAATAAATTTCCATTCTCTATCTCAAATGAAATTATTTTCTGTCTTTCAAAAGCAGAATTAAAGGTAGTTAAACCACTCATGTAAGCTTCTGAAGTACAAAAAAGAAAAAGCGCAACAAAAAGCTAGTTTCGCCTATTCCTGTCTCTACCACCACCACCACCCACTACCACCTTCCAACCTGAAGCTTTCTACTGGGGTGGGGAGACACAAACGCTAGCAGCATCAAATAGCTATTTAGGTATCTAAGTTCTTCACAGGTAACATGAAAGGATCTGTTTAAGAAGCACAGCAGCTTCAAACAATACTATGTTGAGCTTCCACTAATTTAGCAGTAAAGGAACATGCATTATAAGGCTACCTATCAAAGGCCCACAACACCAAAAAACTGAGGATGTACTCTTAAGTGCTCCAATTTAACACTCCTATTCCTCCACTATAAATTTAGTCTTCACCTACTAGTCCTAAAAGTAGCAACTCTCTCACAAATGTCAACAAATTAACAGGAAGTCAAATACAGTATTTAATAGATCATAATCAAAACTTAAATAAACTGCAGGCCTGATATGCGCACTTTCATTTTGAAATACCACTCCCCCACGTAACAATTCGTAGCAATGCACTTAGGAACAAAAAACCCAAGTCTTACGAGGTTCAGAAGCTGGGGGCGAACCTGAAGATATTTTTCGCTTGAGGTGGATAGGAAGGTGGTGTGGATGCAGGAAAGACTTCATGAATAAATACTAACCTCCGCTGACATGCACCTCATAAAGTGAGTATTTAGGGGATGACAACATTCGCATGTCTGGTCGAAACTTCTCTGCAAGAGTTTCTATCACATCTTGTGTTGTGGCAGTACTAGAGACACGGATACATTTTGTTGCAAAATTTCCAGCTGCTTTGTCTTGAAAGTAGAATCTCATTACTCCATGAAACTCCAGATCCTGTAAAGAAATAAAAATACAAATCTGAGTACTGGCTAACAGTTATAAGGTTCAGAATTCTTTTATTATTTATTAGTTACAAACATATTATGAAAATATAAGACATTCAAATAATGCACTGGTTTTCAAAATTTTGAGGACAGCAGAATTTACTAACTAGGACACCATAAACTTGAAAAAAAAAAACACATATTCTGTAAAAAGATATCGAGTACTCTACATTACTGGAAATATTTAAAACTTCAATTTTTAAGTATTCAAATTTACAGCTATTGTCAGGTTTACCTGAAGGAGAATTAATAAAAACTTTTTTTTTAAGCTCAGAAACGCATTTTTGACTAGTCTCAATGTATTTTGTTATCCAGATCAGGCCCCTGTATCCCAGGTCTATAAGAGTCCAAATAAATATGCTCAAGGAACAGCATGTCTGAAAGAGAACAGCCTTCTGTCACAGCAGTCCTAAGCATCATATTTTCTCTTCTCTTTCCCCCCCTTCATGTGCTCCTCTCTCTTATGTTGGCATCTGTCCCAGAAACAGCCTGTTCAAAAAGTTAATAATTTGATTTATTCATTTTATATGTTCAGAAAGGTTAGTCTTTGGTACAGCTGTCTAAACACTCTGGGAGGGAAGAGAAGCTCCAGTACCAACACAAGGTGAAAGGAAGGGAACAAAGGGACTGCAACTGTTAACCAGGTGGCTACACCACAGCTGCAACATCAATCTGTTCAAACTATTGTAAATTCACATCCTCAAATATTTTCCTTAGCCATCAGCGTCCTGACTTCCACTCCAGCCTACCAAACTGCAGGAGGATACTGGCTGCTCATGCAACTCCATTACTGATCTGAACAAGGACACCAAATTCAAATTTTAGTTCCCCAGCAGTCTCCACTTGGCCAATTCTTGCCTCTTGAATAAATCCAGCACTCATGGGGCCCTGCACTCAGAGGGAATCAAGAAGATTCAAGCGTCCTAGTTGATATTGCTAAATTTACTCTACAATTTAACAATCACTGCTCCCGTCTTCACTTTCTGGAGGCTTTGAAACAGATATATCCTCAGGTATCGAATGTAGTGGTAGATTTCATGCTAAGCACAGCCCTTTCCAGTACTACATCTGATGACATGAAACACATCGCAATGTTTCTCAGAACAGCAAAGAACCTGAGATATTTACTGAAGCTACTCCATCATTCAGAAGACCTTCTCAAAAAAAAAAAAAAAAGACGAAAACAAGAAAAAAAGAAAAGTGTTATAACCTACACTAAGACAAACATCATCATCCAGATACACAGCAGTAAGCACTGTCCTTCCCAAGGCACTTCCAAGCCTCTGCCAACACAGCAGTCAAATGTAAATCCATCTTTGACCTAGCCAATGGCTGATTTTGTTTTATTCTCTGTTGTTATCCTAACCATTTATGTAATTAATCTTTCTGAGCCTAAATTGATGTTCCCACAGAACTAGCTATTGTAATCCCAAAGTAGTGTTCCTTCCTGCAAGGAGTTACAGGTGCCACATGCTCCACTTCATCTTAACTGTCACCTCCTCATCCACTCTGGACTTAAATGCAATTACTCAAAGGTGGGTCTCAATTCTTCTACCCTCAATATTTTTGTAACAGCTACTACTCACCTCTGAAAAGCATCCTATTCACTTCATTTCTTGTCTCTAATTACTTAACTCCAATTATTAGGTAATTATCCATAGGAGGACTTACCCCTCTCATTCAGAAGGCTACTGAATGACTTCTGGAAATCCTACCTACCATAGCAAATTGGAACTTCCTTAACATGTGTTCCTGCTAACTCCTTCAGTGAGCTTCAAAAGTTTTGAGGTACAACTTATTTTCTCAAAGCTCTGTTGATCTTTCCACAATCAATTATAATTACCCTGTATCCATGAATTCTGTATGTTACTGTAGTTTCTAATCAGCACAGACAACATCCTGAGTAAACGTCCTTTTAATACTGGCCTCACACATCATTTATATCCAATGACTTAAAGATGTCTAGCTAAAGGAGACATTAGATGCCACTCAGTAAAATTATTTCATCCCTCACTTTCTATAGAGTTATTGGATGAACATTGTCTAGTTCTAGCAACATGCTTTCATGTGGTCCATTATTTCTCTAAACTCTTAACAAATGCCGATTTGAGAGAGTGTTCCTCTGATGAGTTACCCATAAAATGTTCTTGGTGGGGCAGCCTTTCCAAGATTTTCAACAATGAATACAGATACAAAGCAAAGAAGACGACACATGAGTTTTCTGAAAAGTGTCATGAAGCATAATCATATCCCATTTATAACATTTATTTCCCCTTACACAAGGTTTTCCCCACCACCATCTCAAGGTACTGCTGAAGCAAGAGTTGAAAGAGAAAGTGAGCACACTGCTAATGTCTTTTTTCAGGCTTTACATATTGTGTGAATTCCTATACATGGTTATGGTTTGAGTTGACTTTTTAATATTTTTTTTTCCAAGAAGAAGAAATTATTTTACTGAGGACACATACCACTGTCCATTAGCCATGCTTTCAATCCTATAGATTTTTTTTAATTCTCTACAACACAGCAGAGATTCAAGAGCAAGGGAATGCAACATAGATCCATTCAGAGAAGATCTAGAAAACAATTCAAGAAGCTCTAGATTACCATGGGTTTATTATTATTAAAGTCTTATCGCTAAAACTTATTTCTACTTCCAGACACTAGAAAAGCAGACAGGTGACAAAACTGCTTTCTAAATACTCAAGATACAATGCTAGTATAAAGCCAAGTTTTGTTTTCCTCTTAAAGAAGAAGTAATGTGTTCCTCTGAAGAATCATCACTTGAGTTTTGTTTCATTGCTTTGACAATCTAGATATTAAAACAACTGAATGCACTGACCACTGACTGTCCATTTCCCCCCATGCTCTTCTATAGTGGCTTCTCACCCTGTGTTCCCACAGTCCATGCCTGCCCAACCACTGTCTCCTGTGTTCAATTTTCCAAACCTTTCCATTAAAAAAAAAAAAAAGATAGACTGCAAAACTTCCCAATATAAAGCTCTAGTTAGTTTAGTATTTCATTTCCACTAAGTTCCAAACTGTTCCTTTGGGCAGTGCTAGAGTATAACAGTATTTAAATAAAAGTGTACAGTGATAGGGAAGTAACTGGTTTCACATTTCAAAAAATTAGGAAAGTAGGAGATTGCAAAAAGAAAAAAAAAAAATCAACAACAACAAACCCTCTAGTCTTCATTATTATTACATATATTTACACACACACACGTGTGTGTGTATATATATATATATCTATCTATCTCTCCAGTTCAAGACACACAACTTTCTGGCCAGTGCTTAGCAGATCAGTAACACACACAGAGACTGATGCCACCACTCACACTAAGACAACAAGGTAGGCACCACACTTAAATTTCCACTCTCCATTCTACCTCTGCATTAAAGCATTTACTTTTCAGAGCTACATTTCATCCTCAAACTCACTCATTCCTGAATTTCTTTGGCAAGACCGCCAGGCAGGTTCACTGCAGTCTGTAACATGGACTTGTGTCAAGAGAAGAGGCTAAAGTGTAAAAATCACTTGTCCTAAACTAAATAGACACAGAAATATCTGTGACTGCCTAACGTATCCTTATAAGTGGAGAAATCTCCCCAAAACATTTACAAATCTCTTAAAAACACCTTTCTCTAAAGACAAGAGCTACCAGTTCTAAATTACCAAGAAGCTGTTTTCTGGATTTCAAAAGTGACTAATTACATAATTGTATGAATGGTCTTAAGTTCCTCTCGGCAGTTTATATGCATCATAAACAATTTTAGCTTTCTCATCTAATCACATTTTAGATATTTTATGTATCTGCTGTGCAAGTCCATGGCTCCCCGATGTAGGAATGTGAGGATACAGAACAGCCTTCAGCTACACAAGCACAGACAATTTTCACAAAATTTTAATTCTCATCACCTACACTGCAATATATATTATAAAGAGCACCTAGCAAAAGTCAGCTCTTTTCAAACCTTTCAAATCATAAAGGCCATTTTCCTCAAATACAAAGCCTAATTATTCTTTTTTATCACTATCAGAAGAATTTAGTTTCAAAAAGTATATCCTATTCAAAAGTACATCCTATTCCAACTTACATAATAAGAAATTGCCAGTCTTGGTTTTACAAAGAAAAGTAAATTGTATCACCTCTTCATTAGGCACAAAAAAGAGAAAAGTGCTTTAACTACCTAGTTATGACTTTTTGCATAAAGTCAATGACAGGCAGTTAACTGCTTCAAAACCAACAGGTTGAATGTTCCAAAAGTGTGTCTTTAGAAAAAGAAAATAGAAACACATGAAAGCATCAGAATGGCACACTTGAAACAACACTTTCACAATATGAAGAGACTTCAAAATTCTACAAAATCTTGTGAAAAGCTTTGATGAAACATTCTTAGAAAACACCTGCGTTCTCAGTGCTATCGCCCTCCTCTGACATCCTCCTCAATGACCTCAGACCATCATCAACTGAAAAGGAGTGCTACAAAAGCAGGAAGCAAACAAACTTTAATACATAACAGTCACACAGATCTCTTGAGTCACATTTAAAACTGAAAAAGTGATATACAAGTTTTCAAATCAATCAAAGTTTTCCAGAAGCCTTCAGCAAAGTTACTCCTGTTTCTCAAAACGGTTTGATCTTTAAATCTAGCTCCCAGTTACTTACTGTCAAATAGGTATTTCTGCTTTAAAGCAGTAATCAGTAATAATCAAGATAATCACTCATTCGAAGTTATGTTCTACAGAAGTGCAAATAAGTAAAAGAGGCAGAGAAAGTGTCTCAAACTTCCATCTCCGATTACAGAGGCTGGTTACATACACATACAAAAAGTGTTAACAGTTATGAAAAGACAAGGGTATTTAGAAAATCCCCACAGAAAACCAGCTCTCTTTCTTCCAATCATCCCATTCTTTTTACATAAGAACCTAGTCAAGAAGGAATATGAAAAAGAAGTAGAAAGAGGTAAAAAGACTGGGCTGTAAGCGAGGTTTGGAAAAAGCCTGCAAAGGGACACAATGGGATTTGTAGCTGGGAAACACAGACTTCCTGAAGAATCAGAGAGGCTTCTGCCGACAAAGCAGTAATATCCAGGAGCAGTAATCCATAGCCATGTTCACATATGAGAAAGGAAACCCCTCCTTTAAAGAGTCAGAGGAGGTAATGAGAGAGTATTATCTCACTATGTAGGGCACAGCAATGAATGAGAAGATCACTATTCCCACAAACCAAGCAAAGAATACTCATGGGCTTTTAAACTACAATCCCACCCATATCAATCACAAAGTAATACATACTTCAATACTTAAGCATATTATATACGATCCATTTTGTAAACTATTCAATCTCTTGAGCAGTAGAGAATATACAAGTTTCCCTTCAGAAATCCTCATCTGTAATCCCTCCAAGGGCCTATCTTTGATCTCTTTTAGCTGCATTGATAACACTGCCTTGCAAGCAGAAATCTGCATGACTGCATCTAGAAAATACCAAAAAACAGCATTAAGAACGCCACATCTTTCTTCCTGCCCCATTCAAATTCTATGGGCAAAAATCTACAGAAGACTAACTCCTAACTAAACTGCAATTATTATTCAGGTACTGATTCAGGAGTTTTGCTAATAGAATATAAATCACAATAAAACCATTC
This sequence comes from Strix uralensis, assembly GCF_047716275.1. Taxonomy (NCBI): domain Eukaryota; kingdom Metazoa; phylum Chordata; class Aves; order Strigiformes; family Strigidae; genus Strix; species Strix uralensis. The sequence continues at coordinate 80,404,577 of NC_133974.1, read as the reverse complement.
CACAGTGCACAAATTAGAATTAAAGCAAACACAAGTTGCTTTCAAATGAATTCAGGTCACAATATTGATATAACAGGTCAGCATAATAACAGTATTATCACTGCAGGATATTCCGAAACATTCACGTAATGCCTTTGTACCTGACCGGTTGTCTGTCTACAAAGTAAAATGGAATTGCTTCCTTTGCCTCTCCAAAAGCCGTAAGTATGCAACAAATCTGCAATTCTAATAAATATATGAATTTTTTTTAAATAATTCTTACAAGGTTTTAAAACCCAAGCATATTAAATCAGTAAGGGAGTAAGCACTGAAATTACACGAGGGTCAGGTTTCTAGCATACACTCCCAGCAGTGAATTCTCAACTTGAAACTAAAAGGCAGACAGTATTTTTGTCCACAGACTCTACAGACAACTATTAAGAAGGAACTCCAAGTAGTCTTTGAAAAGAAAATCCTGTTAACTGTTATAACTGTTTTCCACATAGTGGAGAAATGTTATTGCTAAGCTACAGTTTTTCAGACACCTTCAAAAAGTGCAGCTTTAATATTAATAATAGAATACCCTAAATCGTTCCAAGAGAAGAGAGGAAGAACAATACAGATGAAAAAAACAGCTCCTATAAAAATAATTTTCATCAGCTTTATTTCCTCTTCCAAACCTTTGACACCTGGATCAACAAAGACTTTCCACTACAGAATGACTCATTTGCCACAACAATTTATGCACACCATAATGTTCACATAAGCAGGAGCAACAGCTGAGCTTTCTATCAGAGAGAATTATCAATAAACCACAACAAAAGGAGTATAACTAAATGAAATCCCCTCTTTATTTTCCTGAAAACAACTCATCTTAGGAACCAGCCCCACTACAATATGAAACAAAGCCTCAAGATTAAAAAAAAAAAAAACACCACACAACAAGAGGCACTACATTTTCATAATATAAATTTAATGCAACTAAGTCAATGCAAAACCCACTGCAGTATACGACAAATGCCACACAAAAAATCTTAAATTAAGACCAAAATTCACGTCTATAAATGTAACACATACCCTAAAACAGGATTTACTTTCATAAACGCAGCTTGAATGCCCATGTGAACCTTGAATTATCACTGATGTAATATTTTACTGTATACTTTACATGCATTCTCCCTACTTCCTATTACCTATCTGTCCACATAGAAAGACTGACTAATATAATAACTCTTGGGATGAAGCAAACATTACTGTTATCTTGAATACTTTCATGATGAGTTACCCCTCACAGTTCAAAAAATTAAACTTCAGAACAGACCCATCCACAAGAGGTAGATGAACCAGAGTATTTCCTACTACTTCAAAACAAATAAAAGTTTTCAGAATTGTATTTTGCCAAATCCACCAGACTCAGTATGCAGTCATCAACCATGCTTCATTCTGAAAACACTTAAATTTTCATAACCTTCTACAAAAGACTATCAAACAAGCAACATGAAGTGTCTTCAGGCAACATTTAGGACTCCAGAAGCAGCTAGCATTAAAAATAAACAAAAATCTGCCAAGGGTGCTCCCCAAAAGCATTACAGGATTAAGCTTCTAACTCTAATTTTCAAACCTACAGTAAGCGATCGCCAAAATCTTAATGGCACTTTCAACACACAGCTACTGTCTGCCACCTGCAGGAAACATTTTGTTAAGCTGCGGTGGACAGCATCATTTAACCTTTCTACAATTAACAAGAATAAGTGTAGATTGTTCTTCTTACAAAATGAATTCTACTACAGTTAACTGAAGAAAATTAAAACTATAATATTCTCAACAATGAGCAACAGTTCTGTAACTATTTAATCATGCATTAAACTAGACTGATTAAATTAAAAATGCAACAAATAAAGCCACAGGAGATTAAATCATACCCCCAGGTTAAACCATCGCACCCTTTATAAACTGTATTGATGCTGGTGTTACTCAATGACTCTCTCAATACCATAACACTGAGGATCTGGTAGTCACTGTCAATAGATACGTTGAAAATATAACCAAAAAGTTTTAAAAAATTATAATTATTATTAGGAAAATTGTTTGAAGAAGGTGACATGACAAAAAAAAAGTAATTCACACACATTTGGTGTATCAAAATACCCTGAAACAGTCTCCAACAACAAAACAGAGTTACAGGCAGAGTTCAATCACATTTGAAACCAGGTAAAAAGCCAAACAAAACCAAAACAAAGTCTCCTTGGAATTAGTCATGACATTTAAAAGCAAGAGCAAAAATAACAAATCCTAATGGGCCTCAAGAATACATCGCTTACTTTTCTACTATTTACCTACAACCTGTCACTGTTGTGGACTTAAGAGCCAAGTGCTTATGAGCAACTCCAGAAAACTTAAGAAAAGAATTAGAAGTACAGACAATCCACTACAGCATGTTTCAGATACGCCTTTAAAAAATATTGAAATAAGTCAGAGCTCTCCATATTATTTACTGCGTTAAAGACTGTTCCTTTTGAACAGTCTGATTTGGAGGAAGAGGAACAGGTTATTACATCCATCTCAAACCAAAACACAATAGGAAAAATGAAAGTTCAGGTACTGGAAGTCTGATTTTTCATTGGCATTGCTACTTGCCGACAACCTGCAGAGCTGCAATCCCTGTATTTAAGCATATTCACGCATCAATCAGGCACAAAAAAACCCTGCCTTTACTCACTTTAACATTAAAAGTGTAGGCACACAGTCACTTTAAAGCAAATCTAGCTGCAGCAGAAAGCCCTTCCTCATATCGAGACACTTATTCCCACCTCCTCCCTTACGCTAGGCACCAGCATCCTGCAGCTGTACAGCAACATGAATCAGGTTAAATAAAAATGCCTTCCGAGTTAGTTTTTTCCCCCTCCACTCAATGTGGATGAAACTGTCCTGCTGGCACCCTGTATTATCTCGGAGGAACCATGAAACAGCAACCTCTGCCACTTTGTTCCCACTTCTGCACTAGCATCAGCACACGCTGGACCCTGCACAGAGACGTACAGCATTATAAACCAACAGGTACTTCTTTTTTTTGTTTCAGGCTATGCTGGCTTGGCATGCTGTGAAGTCTTTGCACAGGTCAGACAAGCACCAGACCACAGAAGGCAGCCAAAATGTAGCAGCCAGCAGCTCATCTATCCAACCTAATCTGACTGCTCTCACTTTCACACCTGCTCAACAGCATAGTAGCAGCAGCACATCTGCTTGACTTGACAGCACCCAGGCAACATTTAATTGTATTTCTGTTTTCTAATACAGTGTTTATACATTTCTGATGGAACAGTTAAGACTATAACAGCACAGCAATAAACTGTTTCTAGTACAGGGACAATGTTGCTTTCAAAGTGGAATTTTAAAGGTAGAGGCAAGCGGGTTTTCAAAAGGTACATTTTTAATGTTGTATGTAAAAAGTGAACATCTGAATGGACATTTTTCCAAGGGAAAAGTAGTTCTAGCTCATCTATACAGTGGCATCATCACCAAGAAAAATTTCTCTTGAGGATGCTGATACTGATGATAGGATGGTACCATGTCTTAGCAGAGACTGGCAGTCCTGATGAGGTACGTGGAAATTGTGGCCTGCTATAGGAGCAGCAAATCTCTTGAATATTTTAAAGACTCACTCCACAAACACATGAAATTTAGAAAAATAAACAACCTTTTTAAAGTCACAAACTAAAGTTCAGGGTACTGTACTCTTAAGGGCATTTCCATAACAGGCATATTGCAAGAGTTGTTGGGACACTGGAGTTAAACAATAATTTCTCTACAATTAAAAAAGATCAAATTGTTTCCTCTATAATAAAACATCATTAGAGGAACTTATTAGCAACAATCTTAAATCCATAAAAAATTACACTACAACTAGTTTTAAAATTAATCAGTGAAACCACTAAAAACTGAAAAGATAATTTTCCCCTCAAGAAGGAATACATATCTCTAACAGAAATGCTCATCTACTTACAACAGAAAGCTGCATTTTTGAAACAAGCATTTACACCAGCAAACTCATGAAGCCTAGTGGCTGGCCTTCCCAAAGCTGATCACAGTTTTATTACAGGTGACACAAATCAAATTATTCCTAACACTTCCCCCCTATGTAGATTCTCTAGTGCCAAGAAGTATCACAGAATCACAGAATCATCTAGGTTGGAAAAGACCTTGAAGATCACCCAGTCCAACCATTAACCTAACACTGACAGTTCTCAACCACACCATATCCCTCAGCACTATGTCAACCTGACTCTTAAACACCTCCAGGGATGGGGACTCCACCACCTCCCTTGGCAGTCCATTCCAAGGCCCAACAACCCGTTCTGTAAAGAAATGCTTCCTAATATCCAGTCTAAACCTTCCCTGGTGCAACTTGAGGCCATTCCCTCTTGTCCTATCGCTTGTTACTTGGTTCAAGAGACTCATCCCCAGCTCTGTGCAACCTCCTTCCGGGTAGTTGTAGAGGGCGATGAGGTCTCCCCTCAGCCTCCTCTTCTACAGACTAAACAACCCCAGTTCCCTCAGCCGCTCCTCATAAGACCTGTGCTCCAGACCCTGCACCAGCTTCGTTGCCCTTCTTTGGACACGCTCGAGTAATTCAATGTCCTTTTTGTAGTGAGGGGCCCAAAACTGAACACAGTAATCGAGGTGCGGCCTCACCAGTGCCGAGTACAGGGGCAAGATCACTTCCCTGTCCCTGCTGGCCATGCTATTTCTGATACAAGCCAGGATACCATTGGCCTTCTTGGCCACCTGGGCACACTGCTGGCTCATGTTCAGCCGGCTGTCAATCAACACCCCGTGGTCCCTCTCTGACTGGCAGCTCTCCAGCCACTCCTCCCCAAGCCTGTAGCGCTGCTGGAGGTTGTACACACTCTACATAGTGGAAAAGAAATCTAATGTCTTGTCTCTATTTGACCACTTACTGCAGAAACTTCACACTCCTGACATGGGCTGAAGGTTCAAATCTAACAACCAACAGATGAATTAAAAAACAAATTTGACAAGCTAGTATCCATCCATAGGCTGACACCAACCACCAATACACAGAGCAGCTCAGAAAGTACCCTCACTTCAGCCACCTGACATCCACCCGACAAAGTATTCATTTTTATTTGCTCTCAGTATAACCTGTATACTGGAAATATAGGAAATACACTCTCAACACATGACCAAAAAACGTGATAGCAACAATCCTTTAAATAAACAGCTGTCTGAATTAATTTCTTTGAACTAGCACTGCACTTCAGTATCAGGTTTTAGTATGATGCAACAGGGTATCAAGAGAAACCATAAAAATAGAGTAATTTTTACATAATGCAACCAGGGGTCATGTCATATTTTTTTCTGCTGACACAACCAGGAAAGACTGACCCTACTTCTACTCTGCAATTATAAACTTGATTGTGCTACATTAGTTTCTCACTCCTGTGGGATGGGCTGGAATCTGCACCATACAGGGTTAAGACACCCAGCTATACACTGACTGAACTAGAAAAAACGCGGGTGCTATCTGATACTCTGCATGCAAGTGCTCTGGCAACCAGGCTAATTAGTCGGGAGTTTAAAAGTAGGAATGCCAACAAGCCTAATGGGAAACAAGCACCTGATTCTCCTGGAATAGAAAAACTGCGGCAGGAAATCTACTTGGAAAAAACTAAAGACTCTACCAAAAAAACCCTAACCTCAAAACCAAACAAAAAAATCAAAACCCCATACAACACCAAAATGTGCTTATACCTTAACACAGTATCTATTCTTGACTAGACCCAGTTCCCAAATGTCCCACTCTATCCTCTGAGATGGGGTGGACCCACTTTAGAACACTTTAACGAGCAAAGTATTCACTTCTTTTCTACCTTAGAGTAGCTATGATATGAAGAATCATACAGCCTAACAAAACGTAAGAGGATACTATCTGCCAGACTGCAAAACAGGCAGGCTGACAAGGGATTATTGTGCACCTGAATTTGGGAAGAAAGGGGTCCCAAACCCAAATCTCTGTTCTCTTGTTTACGGCACTGTTAAGAGCTCACTGCCAAATTGACATTGCTAAAGGTTTTAGAGCAGGTCAAGATCTTGCCAAAAAGCAATGTGATAGCTCAGGAACTGCACCGGACTGTTGCCAGCTTCATTAACCTTATTACCCATTTAACTACCTCAAGAGACACTAATGTACAACATGTAAATTCATTTCAGTTGCACAATTATTGTCGCACTGTCTTGGAATTCGGTCTACAATCATTAAATTCATACATTCCAGATCATATTGATTAAAACCCAACATCTGACTTGGATTTCAGAAAGTTATTTTCCAAATAAATTAGGTTAGTTAAGCAGGTTTGAAGGAATAGTACTATTTAAAAATGTAGCTTAAAATGGAATTTGGTTGTAAGAAATACCATGGAAATAGAGGAAAGGACCTTTCTCTTTTAAGAACAAAACAACTAAACTTCAGGCTGTATTCTAATCATCAACATCTACAATATTAATTCTGAAAAAAAACCCTAAACCCAAAACCTGCACTGTTGAATGAAATTTAGTGAGATCACTTGTGTCACAACCAAAGATGCACAACCACAGTGCCTATATGCAGCTTCATCTTGAGCACACACAGACAAAAAACTAAGACATCCTTCTAGTTACTTCAACCATACATCCAGAAAAAGGATATTCATTAACTACAGATACAACCAGGTAGGCAAATTTACACATGAAAACACCACACAGTTTTAGACATGATTAGAAGCATTAACTGTAACCTTTTTGAATATTTTAAAGAAATAGTGGGTCCACACTGTAACTTCCAAACAGGAGAGAGAGTCAAAAAAAGTGGGGTTTTTAGAATTCTGTCACTCAAAAACTCCTCCAGGAATTATAATTTGGAATGACTTGTTTATTTTTTCATTTAAAGGAAACAGGTCATAAAACCTACAAAGCAGCTTATTAATGCTGTTAGTTATCTTAATGTTCGTTGACAGAACTATCAAGGGCACAGATAGTTTGGAAAAAATCTTTACAGTAGTTGTAATACTTTGGTAAAAATTATCTGTTGATAGCCTCTCTGCAAATCCTACTTAATCCTGTTGTATAATCTTTGGCAATAATTTCATCAAGCACTGTGCTTGGTGAATGACATCCAGCTTCAGTTAGTTGCATTTAAAAACAACTGCTGACAAGTTAAAAAGGGCTTTCTCTGCAGTAACACCATCTACAGTATCTTCAGACTGATAGTGATGTTACACTCACTGTTTTCTAAAGCTTTCTTTTGACTAGTCTCATACTACAAAAAAATTCCTCCATTCTAACAAAAAAGCTAGCTCAAAGCAGTTCTAAACATATAAGCAGATTTCTTACTAAGGTACTTGCACAACCAAAGTATTGCTTTGGTTCTGATTTTACTCCCTCACTACTATTTACTTTTAGATTTGAAACAGCTATCAACAACACACTTTAATGCTTTGTACTTGAGCTGGCACCCTTCCTCTGAAGAAGCAGCATTTCACCTTCCAACTACCTACCAGTTTCCCTTTCTCCTAGGGGGTTTCACACTTGCTCCCATCTACAATAGTGTCTGTTTTGCCAGACTGGAAGCAAGTTCATTGGCTGAAAGGTCTTGCACTGTAAACAGGTTCATTTGACAAGAAAATCTCTATATCTGAATGCTTTCTTCTTTTATGTATCCTCCACGTCATTATTATTAGAACATGGAATGTACTATTCACATAGACATAGACATAAACTCCACAAAAGTCCCTAATTGTCGATTACTGGAAGGTTACGTCAAGAAAAATTACTCCCTGTGTCCTGTTTGTCCGTGCAAGTGACGGAGGGCATGACATTAAACTAATTCAATAGCAACTAGCAGTTACATTTGAAGGGGCTTTCCCCCTTTCCCTACCCACCCCCCCTCCAGCTACGTGTCATTTCAATTGCTTCAACACAGGCATTTAGGTGAACTCTAATGAGCTAGTTCAGAGACAAAAGTACAAGGAGAATTAATCCTAGTCCCCCATTTTTCTTAAGAACTTCACCATGGAGTCACATAAGACCCAATGAGAGCACAAAGGAGGGATTAAAAAGAGAAAAAAAAAGCTCAACTGAAGAAGGGGCAAGGGGAGCAGGTTTTTTGCTACTAGAAAGCCATTTTACCAGCTTAAGCTATAAATACGAAATCTCATACTTTTCCCTTGTGTAGCTACTGGCACTCAAAATAAAACCAAGAACAATAGTTTACAAAAGCAAGGAAGGCCTCTGCAGATCCAGAACCCCAACCAACTGGGAGTATGTTAGAAGCTAGCTTTAACAGCATGTAGTGGTAATAAGTTGGTTATCTATGGGAATTCTGGTATTTCATCATCCCTGTCTAAACACCTATTTCATTGGTCCAAGGCTCAACAAACAAAAGATTATGGAAGCAATATAGTATTTGCAATTCATTATAAAAGGCCTAAGAAAGGCTATTAAAATAAAATCAGGCTATATTGCAATTAAGAAATCATTTAACTGAGAGGAACAGAAGTTTTGTTTATAATACTAGAGGACATAGCACTGCATAAAAACAAATACAGTTTTCTATTATTTCAACTAAAAGTAACTAAATAATAACTGAAGTCATCACGTACCAAGGTGATGTTATTTTCTACTGGAAACAACGGTTTTCCCAAAACGTCAGGAGCCACTGAAGCCACAGTACATTAGAGCTACAATCACCAGCTGCCAACACTAGCCTCTAAAATATTTTTCATGTCCTGGGCATAAAAAGACAATACTGACAAGAGTTCAGTTATAGTAGGAATGACACAAATGGTGGAGGAATTACTCAATGGTGCCAAGAGACCTTCTGTAAAACGCTACATCAGATGTTGTCCACACACAAACACTGACAGAGTTCTATAGTCCTAAGAGTCTCCAATGTCCTGCAGAGATCACAGCAGCATCATTTCAACAAAACAGGCCAAAAGAAGTAAGCAAAGTTAGTAAAAGAAAAGGAGATTTGACGAAGCGGTCATAATTAAGAAAGTCAGTCCAGTTTAACCCAGATGGGTTAAACATGTTTTAAAAAAGTTCAATTAAACCTGCTAAAAGTAACATTTAATTGTGTCACCAAACAGTCATTAAAACAAAGAAGCACTTGAAAGCACCTCATAACTAGGGGAATAAAAAGCTACTCTCTTTCTATAATTGCAGTATTTCAGCCATGGCCACTGTATTTTCTCTTTCCCTCCTACTGCTTCAGAGTCTCTTATTCCACACTCAGGACAACAATGCAAATGCAGCGACTCTGAGTAATCACCAACGCTATTCCCGATAGAGGAAACAGCAGTTGACCACTTGATTACATAGGAAGCTCCTCATTTCCTTTGCAGTTCTCTTCATAATAGCATAAATAATCTAGAAAAAGGTATCATGTGGTACAAGCATAAAGACCAACTTTAGTGATTTTCTGTCAAAAGGCATTTGGTCAGAAAGCACCATTAATTTTTCAAACAATGGAGCTGAGATAAATGACCAAGTGGAGGGGGGGGAAGGTTGATTTACTGTTTTATAATTGTTGATTTTACTCTCTCAAATATTTTGGGGTTGAGTCTCTAATTAGATTAAGTGTTCTGTGCAAGACTATTCACGTTTTATGAAAAATTTCTATTTCCAAACAGTAGCAAGGCAGCTCTTTTCCCACTCATGAACACTGGTATCTCATTACTTCTTTAAAATGATATAAAGCATCTTGCATTATCATTCTGTGGCAATACCAGGTAAGATAAGAATCTGGCTTCACTTTTAGTAATGATGAGGGGTTGAAAGGTAAGTATGGGACTGATGCAGCTGAATAAATGCTCAACATTTTAAGTAGCCAGAGTCACTTGCTCACTTCTCATTTAAGCATCAGAACGAGGCTACTCTTAACAGCTCAGTAACTAAACCAGCACTGCCCCATTATTTCATAACAGCTTGCCCTTGTTTCACAAAGGGTTGCTAGCAGGGGCTTACAGAAGAGTGAGGAAGTTTCAGAAGGCAGGTCAGTCAGATCACCAGTTGCAAGACTGGGTGTGTGGAGTTGGGAGGAGACAGGAACTGAAGACAACTGAAAAGCTGAATGCTTAATCATCACATAAGCATCCTTCACATTACTGCTTTCTTCCTCACCTTTCCTACCCACCCCTGGTCTGGAATAATGCACTTAAAAATAAACAATCTATTTCTGTATTCGATCATTGCTTAGACTAGGCAGCAGTTTCATTCCTAGAATTGAGAGTAGATGGTTACAGATCTTACAGAGTACAACTCAATATATTGCTCCTTCAAGAGTTTGTTCATTCAACATTAAGGCTTCACATTGTTTTAACACAGGCAGTCTCTCTCCACCGCACATTGCCGCAGCTGTCTTCAGCTGAAGAGATTCCATTTATGAAAGAAGACTTCTGGAGTTCTGAGGAACTGCAGATTTTGATCTCTCAACTTCTGGGACAAACCGGTCCTGACCTACTGGCTTCCCAGAGTGTGCAATAAACCTTTTTAACCATGTTTTTAAGGTAGAAATTCAAAAAGAAGCATCTGGACCTGGGGATTATCAGATGAAATGATAATTTAGCTACTTAAGAATGGGTAGCAAGTTTGCATCAAAATAGATTCCAACATAACATGCAGGAAAAATGATTTAAAGCTTTCTTTAAATTTAATATCAACATATAAAATCTAATGTGGAGTTTTTGGGGGCTTGCTTGCTTGGTTTATTTCAGTTTTTAATTCCTGCTATGTTAATAATGGCCTTGTTAATTTACAAAATTAACAGATTAACACTACCCAAGTGTCAAAGTCATAATTTAAATTTTAATGGTAAAAATACCCCACTGAAGCGACAAATAGCAATATTAAACATCTGTGGCCAGATGATATTATAGTCTACTTTCAAACTAGTGCTTCAGCATTTCTTCTCCCAAAAATGTTGCACTATCAGCATAGCTATATTTCCATGCAATTGACAGAATCTCCGTATCTAATCAACTGTATCAGATGTTTTGAAGTTCTGATACCATGAAAAAAGACCTTTCTGTGGTTAAAATTAACATTTCGTAGATAAAACTTTTCATTTCTAAACATCACAAATGCAAGACACATTCAGCAGCTACAACCAACCCCCACAACTGGCGTGCTGCTTTTTAAGACATTTTTCAGGCATCACAGAGGCCCATATCACAATGGCAGAATTCAAAACACAAAGAACGTGAGGTTCAGTATGAAGAATTTAACTAGTGAACACAGTGTACTGCACAAAATACAGTAAAGTTAATAATAATCAGGAGTGAAAAGAGTAGAATTTAGACAACTTACAATCACTTCTCATCTTGCAGCATTTGGACTTCATCCAACCTCCCCCCACAATCTATCATATAAGCAAAGCATGCTCCTTCAATGTATGCCTAAATCAATGGATACATAAAGCAATTCTGAAACATTAAGATACTTTCAGTCATAGAAGTTGGGTAGGACAGGAGAAGAATGCTGTGCTCAACATTCTCATAGCACTCAAGCACATGCCTAAACGTTTTGCCAGAGGAAGTTCTACAAGGTGGGTGTTTGGGTTTTGTTTGGGGGTGGAGTTTTTTTGTTTTGGTTTTTGTTTGGGTTTTTGAGTGTTTTTCTAATGCCATGGAATTCAGCGAGGACAAATGCAAAGTCCTGCCCCAAAAAGGAATAATGTCTTAGGAGAAGAGATGGAAGAAAATGGGTTTCTTCCTCCTGGAGGAGAGATGGCTTTGGGTAGACCTACAAAGCAGCCCACAATATCTACAAGGAGGCCATCAAGAAGATGCAGCAAGGATCTTCACAGTAGTACACAGTTGGACAACAGGAGACAATGGACAAGTTGAAACAGTAGAGGCTTTTAAACTCAATGTAAGAAAAAGCTTTTTCACCATTAGGACAGTCAAGCAGTGGAGCACGGTGTGTAGTACCTGGTCCTTAGGGGTTTTCAAGACCTTACTGGGTAAAGCCCTGAGGGGCCTCAGGGCTGACCTTGCTTTGAGCAGATTGAACTAGAAACCTCCCGAGTTTTCCAAACAAATGTATCCCATGATCTTACTTAAACATTCATAGATGATAGGCTAACTGATTTTCCAAGACTATTCTCCTAAAGAAAACTCGTAATTATTACACCAGCCAGGCAGGCATCCTTAGTTTACACAACTTGACCTCCAAAGCACAGAATAATAGAGGTTGAGACCAAAAGGAGAGTTCTGATACCGAGATGTCCCAACATGTATGTCACAAGAAGGGCCATGACAAAAGAAACAAAGCAGTTTAAGTAGCAGCATAACATTTGCAAATTTCTCTTCAGGTATGAGTCCAACTGGTAGAGATTAGGGACACTAACAACTGTATGAGTGGTTCTACTACACATATCAAGAGTCATTTCTCCAAGTAATGCAATGCAGTCCATCCCAGATGGAAATAAACTGGAGTGGGTGCACACACCATTGATCCATCTAGGATCACAGGGTAATTCAGGGAGTAAGGAACCTCAGCACTTTCCAATCCAACCTGCTGCTGAAAGAAAGGTCATCTCTGAGGTCAGATCAGGCTGTTTGCAGCTTTAGCCAGTCTGTTCTTAAAAACCTCCATGGACAGAAACTGCACCACCTCCCTGTGCAACCTGTTCCACTACTTGACTATTCACTGGCATCTGAGAAGTTTTACTTTGTAGAACACATTTGTAGTTAGCAAACTGCATAATGATTTCACTTTTAATAGGGATAAAGTGAACTGTAAGCCTGAAAACATTTTTTTCAAATATTATCATGTACATCTCTATATATTATCACTGTACAGTGGCTCTAAAATAAGCTTGCTTACTCTGCCAGTGCAAAATACTAAGACTAGCCTCTACCTCGTTTTTCCTCTAAGAATACAAAGTGATATTTTATAACATCAGGAATTTTCAGGATGATTCTTTTAACATGCAGTCCTGTTCATTTGTCAAGAAAGATTATACAACCAAAAAGCAATGAAAGATCAGAAAAGGCAAGACAAACACAAAAATTTAAGGCAAGGACTCAGAAGAGGCTTTAAAAAATAATTTAAAAAATCAAATATTACCTGCCCTCCCTATATCCTCAAACTGATGAGATTTCCTGAGGTTGTATATGTTACTTTTGAACACAGTTCAGTTCTGAAGTTCCAGACAAGCATCTGAGTGCAACAGGGAAAGTGATTCACCACCATCAATACCAATTTGTTGCTATTCTCTAGTTGCTACAGGGTGTATGGGGCACAACAGGGCAGGAGTGGGTGGAAATATTATTAATAATAATAATAATCACATGCTAACCACAGCAGTACAACTTGATTTTGAGGAGAACACCACAAAGCAACTGAACATCAGAAGAAAACAAACTGAGAAAGCACGAACGAAAGGAAAGTGGGGTAGACCAAGACAAAAAAGAGATCAAGAATGAAGAAACACTGGTCTGATTACTCTAACAGTCTAGCTCCAAGCTTCTCAGTCATTCACTTCATACAAGTATACATAGGGGCAGGAGGAGGGAAGAATCAGTATCTGAATTTCAGACACTAAGAGAAGCCTCTGTTTCAGTGTTCTTGTGAACAAAAAACCCAAAATGAAGTAAAAAGTCCTAAATCCGCAAAACAGAGGATCAGCCTTTCTCTTGCACACTCAAAGAAAATTAAGAAAGAAGGTAACAGTCTTATTCTAAGGAGAAAAATGCACTCGTGGTTCACCTTATTTATCCATCTCAAAACACTAGGCACCCAATTCAACTTTAAATCTCTCCTTAATTTCAATTTGCAGATAAGAGATCTTACTTTCTGAACTTAATTTAGCTGGCACGCAGCATGTAGCTACTAAGTTGTATGTAACAACAGAAAAATGTCATGGTCTTATTTTCTACATGCCACTATACAATTATAGCTGTATGGCAATGGAGATACTGTTTATATGATACAGGTCTAGGATCTGCATCGTGTGAATTTGTCATAGCGCTGGTTCTAGAAACCACCTACACTAAAAATGAAGATTTTCCTAATCATTGTCAATAATTTCATGATCAAAAATACTCGAGTAGATATTCACCCCTGCTGAGAGTACTAGACTAACAGTAATGCACTGTAAAGCCTACATGGCCTGTATCAGCCAGTAATGAGTTGTTTTCAAACTGTAATCTGGATACCTGGAGCAGTCAACAGGACTGCTCCTCCACAGAGAGCAGTGTAAACACTGACACTACTTTTAACATGTGGATCATCGTGTCATCTTTTGAGACCGACTTGATATTTAGTAGTTGCTGTCAGGTAATCACTAAATATCTTTTAGATATCTATGTCCACAAAAATCACATGTACGAGTCTCCATTTCAGCACTATAAAAACATGGTCCTCATTATCAGAAGTTTGGAAATTCTCAATACAGAAGGCATATGGGCAACTATCAAAGCAATTTGATCAGTTTCTTTTCAAATTATTTAATGCAATAATTAAATAAGCATTTTCTTAATGCTGATCAAGCTACCTGAGCACTGAAGAACTAGGAAAACCAGCTCTTAATTTTTTGATGTCAAGCAGAGAACAGTTGTTTTTGTCTTTTTGAATCATACCTTTCAAATGCATAACCAAAAGACAGCATGCATTTCAGCCGCCAAAAGTTACAGACTAGCAAATTATTATTTTGGGGGTTTTTTTAAATTAAAAAGACATACAGAACAAATTAGGAACAATGAAATTGACTGATTAGTTTGAGTAAATGTAGAAGACAGGAATCACATTTTTTAGTCTTTTATCCTGAAAGCAAACTGCCATACAGTAAAACACACATTTGGGCCTTTACGAATTGAGATACATGACCAAACTATACTGAAGTCTTGACTCTTCCCTCTCAAGATGTTAATTTCCAGTGATGTTACCTCCACACAAGGACTTCAGCCTAAAATTTTAAGCTATGTAACATCTCAAACAGCTAAAAGTAAACAAACTGAAATGGAACATCTTTTTCCCAAAGTGAGATTTTTCAGAGGTTCTCCTGAACAAAAAGGAGCAAGTATAATTTTCTCCATAAAGACATAGGTTTCCATTTTGGAAAGCTGTTCTGTTTGGACAGACCCATACTAATAAAGTGAGATGAACTAATTTGCAATATCAGAGTCAGAAACAGTAATTCCAGCAACCATTCATTTTTAAGCTGTGATCAAGAACTACTAAGCTTAGACACGCAACTCCTCCCTGTGCCACAGGCTACCCACTCTTCATCAGCAGCAAGGTTTACACAACTAAGCAATGAAAATTTTCATGCTTTTTTCATTAAGAAAGTGATCTCAAGGAGCAGATTTTGTTATCAAGTCCAGATCAGATATATTTTTGTTAAAACAAAGCAAAATATTTTTTACTAAAATTTGTTCACTACTTTAAAAATTCAAATCCTCTGGAATACCCTTTAGCTCTGGGAAAAAAGTGCTTGCAATGCTTTTCAGACTGAAAATAAAATCTACACCTTTTAATATATTGAAGCAAATTCTATTTTGGAATTTGTAGCATTTAAGTTTTCTATAATCTGTCTCATATTATAAACATGATTTTTATTAAAATGTAGAATAACAAAGTGAAAAGCACTTTCCCAGTCAGGAAGGTAAATTTGCACTGAGGAATGAACATGCTCACTTCACCTTTCAAATGGCACATTCGATTATCAAAGGAGCTATGTTTTAAAAAGCACTACCAAATCTATATTAAGGATTTCTTCTAGAAGACAACAAATTACTGTTTTTTATCATGTAACTGGTTAACAAAACTGGTCTCTGCAGCTGTGTTAATCAGGAGCTGCCAGAAGAAAGAGTTTGCTAGTGTACTGTATATGAATCCTTATTCTCAGCAAGTCTTGCACTTCTGCCCAGTAGGTAGTTCTGCAGCCAGTGACACAGCTTGTATGTTTAGTTAACTCCACTTAAAAAATTCCCACCTTTCATTTGTCATCATTACATTGCAAAAAAAACTACCAGAAAATGAATTGGTTGCTTACTTCCAAGCATATTTCTAAAATAAAATTCTATCAAATAACCTTAATTTTATTCTTATCAGGTGGCTGTCATTACAGTGGCACACGGACCAAGGACAACTTACAATACAAACAGTAACGCACATGATTAACAGTTAACAGGAGTTTTTCGAGTTTAAACAGGCTCAGATTACAAAAGCATTTAGTAACTTGGTTTGGCTTACTCAGATATTAAAACATAGTTAATGAAGGCATAAGTGATACTACCATGCAAGATTTCAAATATATTCTGACTCACCATGAAACAATTTAGGCTTCAACTGGTGATATTACCTAAAGAATCTTTGCAGCAAATCAAGATTAACATAGCTGAAAAGTTACACCAAAAGACATGACTATCCTCTCATTAGAGAGGGATTATGTCACCAGAATATGAAAAGAGAACCCAAAGAGAAAAAAAAAAAAAAAAAAGAGATCTGTCAAGAAGCAAAGACTGCAGTATACAGAAGTGGAAAGGGATTTAAAAATATAAGGAGTTCCTAGCTTTTCCTCTTAATTAACAACCAATAAACTCTCTCAGTGTGATGTGTGTGCTGGCTACTGGTTTGTTTCTCTACTACTGATGACAGTAGTTTTCCAGGTTTATTTGTACAGAAATAAACAAAACAAAACACCATGAACATTTCTTATATTCTCAGTTAACACCATATTATCTGTGCTGTGTATTTTTTATTATTATTCACAATGAGAAGCAAGCTTTCTTTAGGATTAGGTACTTTAAGTAACTCGTTCAAGAAGATTTTTTTTTAATTAGTACTGCAAAGCATTTGGGGATTTTGAATTTCTTCTGTATTCAGTATTCACTTTAAGAATGTTAATAAAACATATATACTTGTCTTAATTAACAGTTTAAGATTCCTAGCAGTTCAAATACCATAAAGTTACACACATGGAAAAGATAAATTAATCATCAAGTTTAAAACTTAAGTTACCTATTTAGTGAAATGAGGCAGTTTCATGTAGATTTGATATTTAAGTATTTTGAAACAAAAAAAATGAAACCAAATATTAAAATTATTTGTTTTCCACGAAGATATATAACCTAGTTCTCACTGTATCCATGTAGCAAACAGAGAAAAGGGGCATTCCTTGCTATAGCATGTAAGTCAGCTTAAGATTTAAACTGGGGGTGGTGTGGTGGCAATGGCGTATGACATCCTAAGCGTAACTCCACCCCCCGCCCTATATTTTATAAGGTGAAATCTTAAGTTAGCATGACCCAGCAAATAGCAAGCTGCATACATGCATAAAAATCTGGCTTCTCTTTCTGTCTCTGTAGTAACCAAATTTACAGCAGTTTTTAACACATTACTTCATGTATCTGCATCACTGTTTTCCCATCCTACTGTCCTGGAGACATTATTACAAACTGAGAATGCTAGATGTCTTTTATACAAACACAAGACAGTTGAAGAGGCTACAACTACACACAAGTTAAACAAAATGAGATTACTTAGATCATACTTACTATCATCTTGGAGAAGCACTCTAAGCAAAAGATTAAAAAAGAAATATCTAGTAACATCATTGGTTTCTAAATATTTTTGATTGAGCATTGTCTACTTTCAAGAATTAGACTCAAAATTGCTCATTACATAAAAAACATATATATGTTCTACCTAGAAAACTGGTTTAGATCAATAGTCAATGTAAGGAAAAAGTCAGACTACCATGTTATTTCGTACTGGCATACATAAACAGGAAAGCTCAGTAATACAAAAAGAAGAGTCCACTTGTGTATAGCAAGAAAGCAGCTTTTCCAAACAAATGCAGTAAACTTTAGCACCTAAACTTGTAAGACTTTTTTTTCATTTGACATACAGTTCACATGTAAATAAGGAAAGAATTTTTTGAAATAAACTAAGCACCAATTAAAATGTTGTCAACTTTTAATGACGTTTAAGACAGATGGACACTGGGGGTGGAGGATAAGGCAGAGAAAGGGCTGGCCAAAGTTTTTGAAAGCCACGGTAAATACCAACATACAAATTTAATTGTGATTATTCAGTAGTCCTAGACATTGCAAAAGTGGTAAGGATCAGCTCAAAACAACTGCTAAACATTAGCAGCAGAAAAACCCATCATTGCCTTTCCCTGTCATCAACATAATAGAGCAGAAAGAGAATCAAAGACAGTTCCACGTTGCAGAAGACAACGACCATGATGGCAATCAGATGGCAGTGACAGCAGGAAGAAGGCCAACACTATCAGCTTTCGTGCCGAGAGGTGAGTGAAGAAGTGACTGCAGAACAGAGTATGTACATACATGTGAAACTATTCATCCTCTTTTACAGCTGTTGAGGTGGAAAAGGCTTCAGATTACTTAAGCATCTATCAGTCATGCCAAAGAACAGTACTCTTCAGTATTTTACTTCAGAAATTAAGGGTATAACGGTATCAGAAATATGCTTGTATCTCACTTTGCTTGCAGACTTCTACTACCACTGATAATGTCAGTGGTAGTAGACCACCTTGGAAGGAGGGAACTAGGAAAAAGGCATGTGGATCAAGGATCAGAGCAATTGCCTTGGCCATTTTGCACCATAAACACCCTTTTTATCCCCAGGATTTGGCTAAATTTAGCTCTACCTGCTGTAAGTACCATCCTAATTACCTTTGAGGTGGTTAGGAAGGAATTTTTCCCCTTGGTGCAAGATTCACTTCTCAGCAGCTGGGGAATTCAGTGCAAGGTTAATCCAGAAAACTCATTCTCTCTCTACCTAGCAGGTACCCAGAACAGATGACACTCAAACTCAAAGCGTATTAGAAGAAAAATCTCTCCAAAATAAGGAAAATGGTTATAATAGTTCAGCAAGCAAGAAATAAAACACCTCTTCTCCCCACTTCCTTAGAAGAAAAACCCCACTGCCACAGCCACCATCAGCACAGGGACTAGTTGGTTATAAAGAGGCCTGACTGCAACGGTCTGGCCGTTCCAAACTCCAAACTCCACACGGCACATGCTACAGGACTGGCTGATCAGTAACCTCATGGGAAGCTACTGACAAAGCTGGATAATCAGAGAGTCATGCTCCCGGGGTCTTTCTGAAGCCTACATAGCAGGATGAATACATCAACACTGTTGTAATTGGCATTTCTCACCCTAAGTAGAAGATTGGGGTTTGCAGTTTAGAGTGGTGGATTTGAGATTATTGGGGCAGAGTGTGTGCGGGGGAAATGTGAAGAGAAGGATTATATACAGACAGGTTTATTGAGAGAGCTAGATCAGTGCATTTATAATTATATACAAGGATATTTATGAGCACACAAGGATGCTCAAAGACCTGGAGACAAATACAGAACACTGAAGAGAAGACAGAAACACTTAAGGTTAAGTGCTGAGTTTCAATAGGTTTTTACGAATTTCAGACTACCACTACCAGAGTGTTGTACAATACTTTGCTTCAGTACACGACTGTCTCACATCGGTACAATGCTATGCAAGTTTTGTGCTGCCACTTGACACTTATAACTCAAGATGAATGACGATTAATTTGAGCAGGCAAAGTTTTCAAATTTGGCTAATCTCATAAATTTGATAGACTGAGCCACGCTTCATTTTAATGCAAGCAAGAAAGCAAAGCACAAAACAAAAGTATTCTGGCACTTGTAGTAGACTGTAAACAATTTATTTCCAGCAACAAGAATTAATAACTCCCTCGGAACTACCAATACTCAAGATACTGAGTCAGTATCAGACTGTTAAGAGATTTGCTTGATTACTACTTCAGAAAATTCTACTAGGATTTTGAACACTGCAAAATTCAAACACCATAAGGTCATCACAGATACTACCTTACATGCCAACTTTAGTCAAAAGCTACATAGACAGACAGAAATGAGAAGGTAACAGAGAACCAGATTTTTCACTGTAAATCCTGAGAAAGGCTCTAGGATAGAGACAATGCCTTTCTTCCACATTTTTTTCTTATTAAATGGCTAGAACAGCTGAGACAGACTGCAAACTGAGCTCATGTCTTGAACACTTCTTGGGACTGTAATAATTTCATGACTTTGGGATGGTTCGGTCTTTAGATGCTTGTAGACGGCTTCAGTAAATATGCCAATAGTGCATAAAATTACTTCACTGATTTTTTTTTTTTTTGTAGTTGGGTATCAATCCTTATCTGCCTAAAAACAGTTTGCTATAGGCATAACAGCTGAATTTATTGAAATAATCCTTGTTGTGCTATGGCAACAACTGAAACACTCTTGGTAATACCACTTAAAATTTCAGTATTTCTGGAGACTTCATTGAAAGTATTCCAATACATCTCTTACACAAAACAAAGAAGGGCTTTGTTAGAGCATTTCATCAATTTCTGAAGGAGGAAACAGTTGTTTGCCACCCCCCCCTTTTTTTTTAAAAGGCTTCAACAAAGCTAAAGAATTAGATTGCAAAATGCAGTAATCTTAATTCCACTTTTGAGTTTCCTCACTATACAGCAAACACTAGACATAATAGGCAATCCACCAAAACCAATTAGCAGGATTGAGCAATGTTTTCATTAGTAAACACTGTCTTTCCGTCACAATTTTCAAATTATTTTCCTTTTCCAGATATGAAAACAATCTACTCCACTCTTTCAACAGTCAGAATAAATACAGTAAGTGTTAAAGAACTCTTTTAAAACATCCATTCTGTCTACACTGAAAATAAATACTATTCCTGTTCAGTAAGGCTATCAGTTTAAGTGGAAACAACTTACATGTTTCCTAACGAAATGCCCAGCATTCTACAAGAAGTATGCAATGCTTGGATATGATCCGAACACAGTAAATATTATTGAACTATACCTGAAAGGTGAATACAAGCCAGATTTCTCAACATAAAAGAAACTGTATTATAAGATCATTTTATCAATGCAAAACTTTCTAAAACACCACCTGATACAATTTGGTACATAAACATCTCCCTTTCAGGAGAATACTGCTTCACAGACAGCATTGTTCTCATATTTTTTAAATTAAGAACATGGAATAATTTTTTTTTTTACTAAAATTGAGAACAATAAAATGGTTAAAGGGTCCTTTTTAATTTCAAGCTGATGCAATGATCAAAGTAGAGCACCTTCTGGGAGGGCAGAGGGAGGGAGACCTTTTCTTGTTGTAGTCATTGGGGGAGGTTTTCTTTGTTGTTTGAACTCTTTTGCCCAACTGTAGGCTAGACAACAGCCACTAATCTTCACTAAGAAGGGGGATTCTGATCTTCCACTAGGTTGTGTGAGCAATACAATACACGTGTAAAACCATGACATTGCAATTAAGTTGTGCATCTGCCTGTAAGAAAATACTCAAGTGTGGACTGACAAGACCCATCTGACAAAGCTCTACTAAATAGCTCATGGGATGCTTAAAAAAAAAAAATCTAGGAACGGAAACTTTAGTTCATAGATACTGTTATGGGCAACATACTTTGCTGGTCAAATAAATATTGTTGCCAGACAACTTCTTTCATTTTTTCCCGCCACTATAACGGTGCTTTCACTATGGAGCAGACCAGAAATTCAGCCATGCTCTGGGACACAATTCACCAAGGGCAAGCAAGACTTAAAACAGTTCATCAAGAAACTGTAATCTAGTACTAGGTAGAAAGTTATTGTGAGAGCTTTCATCATATTCCCTAGTTCTAGCTACAACAGAATACAACATATCAAAGTAGCAATAAAAACAATGAACAGATAAAACAAAAAACATCACCCTGGAGCTATTAACATACAACATCATTTTTGTTTCAGTCTGCCATCACTCTATAGCAACTAGTGCCATATTACGCAAAACCTATTCTAGAATATTTACCCAAGAGTTGACCTGACATTAGAAGTCATATTCAAACAGATACTCAATTTCTAATTACATCGCAAACTAGGTTTTCTAATGTCTTTGAAAATAATCACTATAGTAACTCTTAACTACTTTTTTAGTCTAGTGTATCTTATAATCTTGAAATACACGAGTCAAATTAGAAATCCATTGATAATTATTCTTAGAATATACCAACCACCACTTAAAAAAGCTTAAAACTCGCAAAATTGATGATGTGTAATTTCTGCTCTTGACTGGAACAGAGTACATGGGCAAACTTACAGAAGAGGACAATACACAATTTCATCAATACAATCACAAACTCTATTAACAGAGTTTTCTATTTATATGATAAAATTTAAAGACAGATTAGAAATACATGTATCAGTATTATTTACATTTCCTAGTGTCCCATTTGTACTTACAACCAAACCATACATTGTAATCTTCTAGATGACAACCCTAACCCTAGGACTTTTTTTCCAATTCTTTCAGGATTAAAACTCTACTAATTACTTCTGGAAATGTCTTTAATCTACACCAAAACAGTCCAAGACAGACCAGGGCAATAGAGCCCTGTCCTGTTCAGTATGGAGAGAAATGAAGAAAGCAGTATCTAGACAGATGGCTTCTTCATAAGGAGACAAAAATGTAGGTGGTATCAGAGGAATGATTCCCTGGTAATAATACCTGAGCTAGATGATCTGAAGAGGAGTTCACAAAAGGTCTAACTTAGAGGTGAACACCCAAGGAAAGAAAGCAGCTCTTGAAAATGTAATGAAATACAACATATGACAACACTAACCAATTGATAACCTTGAGGCTAAACCTGTAACAGAAATAGATTACCATAATCCTGAAGTATTACACAAAATGGTTTTACCAAATTATACACACCTAACAGGGAAAAAGTAAAAGTCACCCAGAATAAGAAGGTATCAGCAAAACAGGTGAGTACTGAAAAAAAAGAAGCAATGAACACTAGACTTACATCAAAGCAGATTTTTTTATTCCTACTAGAGAACCAAACTAGACAGCAATAAAGGGCAGAACTGCAATTTGATGATTGAGGACAACCAATCACATGGAAAACGTATCCTCTCACTGCAAAAAGTTATGTTACAACCATATGTATTTGTTTATTAAGCAGAAGTTCACAAGGCATGATACAGTCCAGGAAAATAGCTTGGATGTTACTGCTAGACCTGAACTACTTCTCATCAATAGAGTTTTATCTCTGTTGTCTCCCATTTTCATCTTGGATTATCAAACTTCTAGACAGGGACAGTTACAGAACAGCAGTAATTTTTACTTGCAATTGAAGACTAAGGGTGGGAGGGGGACACTCTGCAGAGTGTTTAACTAGAATTATGAGCCAAGTCATGTATGCATCCAGAAGAACTAATACCTAGTATGGTTTATCCTAATAACATTCATTGAAACAAAAAAATTTAGCTAAAGAGTATTTCTAAGCTGCTTAGTCATAAAGATAAACCAAAACAAAGAGCGAGCTGCCTCTAATACATACCTTGACCAGCAAAAACACTGAGCAACAACTCAGGAAAGAAAAGATACGAACATTTGCTTTACAGAGGCCACTGAATTTAATGAAAGCGCTAAAAATTATTGTTGCTACCGCAAACTTTAGCTTCAATTTCCACATTCTTGACTGCTTAGGAAATAATAAAACTGAAAGAAGCATCTCAATGCAAATCAGAAAAGTTTACATTTCCTTCCCTGAAAACAAGAGAAGAGCATGAAAGGACATAAGGAAATGAACAAGCAGAGAGAAAAGAGAGCAAAGGAAACCTGACAAATTAGAAAAAGCAATGTTCCTTGAGCATTTTCACTTTTAATGATCTTGATTCCACCCAGAAAGAGAAATGTATTGTACTCCATTTCTACACAAATCTCAGAAAATTTCCAAGGAGATGAGTGTTCAACATTATTTATCATTTCCGATCTTGATGTACAAAACTAGATGGCAGAAATCCCACACTAGTTGTTTATATGGCAATTCTTAACTCTGCTATGAGCTACAGCTAATGCAACATGTTGCCCACTTATCTTCATCTCAACTACTTAACAAACATAATTAATGTGAACACATTGCTTAACAGTTACTGAAATAATTCATACGTTGGGATTGGATATCCCGTTAAAAAAAAATATCCCCCTAAAACGTTATTGCATTTTGTGCTGGGTTTGTGTGGTGGGGTTTTTGGTAGCGGGGGAGGGGGCTACAGCAGTGGCCCCCTGTGAAAAGCTTCTTGAAAGCTCCTCTGGCTCCAAGTCGGACCTGCCTCTGACCAAGGCCGAGCCAATGGTGGCTGCGCCCCTGCGATAACATATTTAGGAAGTGGAATCTGAGAGGGGGTGGAAGGACTTCTGAGGAGGAATTACAAGAAGGACACCTATGCAAACACCAAGGTCAATGGCAGGAAGGAGGAAGGGGACAAGGTGCACCGGAGCATGGGCCCCCCCAGTATCCCATGGTGAGATGGCAGGGCTTCCCCCCACCACCACCCATGGGGGTCACCGGAGGAGCACAGATTCACCTGCGGCCTGTGGAGGACCCCCAGGACTCTGTGGGAAGGAGAAACCCCCACTGTTATAGTTTGGCACTGGGAGGGCTGCAACTCATGGAGGTGACCCCCACTGGAGCATCTCGAGAAGAATGCATCTGTGGGGAGGAGTCACAGTGGAGGTTTGCGGAGGACTGTCTCCCGTGAAAGGGGAACCACGTGGAGCAGGGGGAAGAATGGAGAAGAGTGCTTTACTCCCACCTTGGAGGAAGCAGCAGTGACCAACTGCAGCCCCCCCCATCCCCTGCCCCTGCACCGCTGGGGAGGAGGTAGAGATACCGGGAACAAAGCTGGGCCCGATAAGAAGGTAGGGGTGGGGGGAGGTGTTTTAAGATATGGTAACGCTTCTCACTGTCCCATTCTGTCTGTTAAGTGTTGGCTTTGTTAGTATCTGCATTATAGTGATGTTCTTGGGTTTTTTGCTTCCCATAACCATCTTGCTTTTTGCCTGTGCCCATCTAAATGGGTGAGGGACCCCTCCCTGTCCCTCTCTCGACTCCTGAGCCTTTTTGTTTTACTCTTCTTCCCAGAGCTCGGGGAGGAGTGGGGGGGGTGGGGGGGGTGGGAGGAGAGAGTGAACGGCTGTGTGGTGCTCAGTTGGCCTCTGGGCCTAAACCACGACACATTTAACTGCTAGCAGCTGATTTTTTAAGGTAAAAATTAATGTTGCAAGGAGAAAAGATCTCCAAAATCAACATAACAACCTGAACAGCAGAAATTAACCGGCTCTAGCCTTTTCACCAGCTAAAGGCAAAATCCCTTTGTTGCTAGATTCCCCAGAGTTTTTTATCCAGTGTATTCTAATATCAACATCTGATTTTAAAAATAGTATTTTTCAAAATTGAGCAATTTTACTCACATCTCTTTTACATCTCTACTCACTGGAATGAGCATCACTCAAAGTATATTTTATATGTAAATATTTTTCCTAGCCAAAAATCAAGAATTACCTAAGTAGTGCTTTACTTAAATATACTTCAGAAAAGGCTTCCATTAGCATGAAGTTCGTCTTGAAAGACGGAGCAAATACTCCATTACTTACCTGGAATATGTTCTAAATTTAACAAGTTTATCATAACATTCAGTGTATTACTTCACACTGTGATTTGCAATTCCACCTTCATCAGAACAACTGGTCAAAACCAGAAGTTACTCTTTATGCAACGCTCTGAATTTTGCCTAGCCACAATCTACTTCCCTTCATTTCTAACAAAGCAACTTTTCAAACAAATACTGACACAAAGATAAATTCGGAGTGGTTTCTTATGTTCTACATCCTTATCTCAAACACCAATTCATTTCCATTTTTAAGACCTTCAGCTAAGCTTTAGTTTTTCTTACCCTGTTTAGATGAATATTTCTTACTGACAAAAGCAAATTTGTATTAATTATAAAACAAGGTTTTCCTCAAAAATCATAGAAGTGTGTTCCATTCATTTTCTTTTAACCTTTTTGAATGAGAAGTAGTTTTGTCAGAAAAAAACACGCTTGTGAAAACAAAGCAAATCCCTAACACGTCCAGAGGACCAGGGGTTTTTTCAACTGAAAAAATGCTCATCAGTGGCATTTTAGGCAGGGAACAGATTCACACATCAGGAGGGAATTCTTAAAGCCAGTATGTCTGAATTGTATGGACCTAATTAGCCACTAACTCAAGAAATAATTTACATAAGGAATATTAAAAGCACAGCATAAAGCTTCTTCCTAGAAATATTTTCATGCCAGTACATTGTCTGTAGACTGTGGTCAAAATCTTAACTCAAAGTTCTTATCGCTCTCTAGGTAATAGCGATTATATTTCATTTGTAAAGACAGAGTATTCACTTTTACTCAGTTAAACGAAAACTGGTCTCCAAGTAGCCCTTTTGATGCAAATGAGCAGACCTGTGTCCCTGACTTCTTTTCTCCATCCATTTCAATGCAGAACTAGAACTCAGTGTTTTTACCTCCTCTTGAACTGTGCCTGTTTGGTGGTAGTAATTACTGGAAAATATTCTACTCACTAAAAAGTGTAGGCACCAGTCCTTAAAGACTATAAGACACCTTTCCAGACTGTCTAAATATTGGCTTAAACATTTGTTCCAAAAAGAATTTATTTTCCGTATCATAGGTCTGGTATACTTAAAAAGACAGTATTCTCAGATATATTCATCAGCTGCTTGATATCTATATGGTTTGCAGAGCTGCACTAGTTAAAACTACTAAAAAATGTAGAAGCCAACGTGTGGAGAAAGCCCAAGCATTTCTACCAATTTATCTAATGCTTCCCTACCTCTAGACTTGCACTTTCACTACAAGCTTCACCTGCAGTGCAGTAGGCACAGTCACTGGTAATCCCAATCTTAAAACATGAGTCCTTTTAAAGTCTCACAGCCAGATAAACCTATGGGTGAGCAACCGTTCAGATAGGTTTTAAATCCCCTGTAGATTCCCAAAAGATTCCTAATTCTTACTAACTAGATTTAAATAACAAGCTTGTAGAACTACTTGGCAACGACGACAAATTTACATCATATATCAGTCTCCCCTATGATCCTTAATGAACCAGAATCAGATCTGAACCCAAAGAATAGAGACAAAAATTGCATCAACTTTAAAATATCTTGTCATCCAGCATTCTGTGTAACACTTTCCGTAAATAGATTAATTGTATTTAAAGCCAGTGAAAAGAATTTAAAACATACTGACTAGCTCAAACATATGTAACACCAGAACAGGGGGAAGCCAGTATGTAAAAACAACAAAAAAAACCTCCACACTAAACAAAATAACTCCACCCTCGTTCTGAAGAGTTATTTTCAGACAAAAAAAAAAATAGAAATCATCAAATAGCCATAAAGACCTACCAAATTTCTCTTTTTTCAAGTATGGATATTTAAAAGTTTAATACTCTATTAGTAGTTATTCTTAACACAAAGCATGCTTTTTCTCCAAGCTTTTTGATTAGACCTTTCTACTTTTGTTAACATGTAGGTGTATTAGATTAGTTTAGAACAGCTTTCTCCATCAGAAAACAGAACTACAACAGATTAATGTTTCTGACAACAATCCCCAAGTCCCTGGGCAACTATCAAAAAACCCCCACCTGTCTTAAAAAGTGTCTTGCCTCAAAAAATTAAATGCAATTCACATTCCTAACCCACAAACCACGTTCAGAAAAACACAGTGCTCTCCTCCTCTCATACACAATTATGAAAGCATACATTAAAGATGAAACCTTATTTTGACATCAAGACCAACAATAACGCCTAGTTCACGTATGGCATCTTAAAAACAAATCTTAAATGCTTTCAGGAGGATTCATATTTATTCTATCCAACAGTGATAAATGCACTAGTCTACAGTGCTTTTGCATCCCTTGCTCTCTTCCAAAACATCCATATGCAGTTATTTTATATAATCAATCACTTAATTCCAGTAAGCACTTGGGGGGGGGAGAGAAGTGTGTGCGCAAGGTGAAAGTACATAAATGCAAATTATTTCTTATCTACAGACTTCTGAACAACCGTATGCACTTGTTACCAAATCATTAATTCAAACTTACTCCTTTTTGAAAACTTGGGTACTATAATCACTCAAGATTTAAATCGAGATCAAAACACAAATTTATCTCCTACTGCAAAAGGTCTGAAGTCTTTTTACTGTGTTTCTATACTTGGCCAAGGGAAGAAAAAAAAAAAAGGGAAAAAGCAAGCCAGATATTAAAAGCATCCAAAAACTTGGTAACACTTGGAACAAAGGCAAGGAGAAAGTAAAACAGAAAGGGGAAACAGATTTAAAGAAAAGGGCTAATATACTGTTTCATTTTGAATTTCAGTGTTGATTTATCTACAAAAACATGATTCACCCTACATTTCCCCAAAACCTTCTGTATCTTCTTTAGACTTGCAAAAGTGAGTAGCTGCCTCATCATTTGAGTAAAGCAAAGTAAAGCTTAACCAAATTTAAATCATAGCATTACAGAGCAATTCAGCAAAGGCCTGTACCTAGCATCACTCCTGACACCGCTAGATTTTAACTAGTATTAACCAAAACTTTAAAAACCAGTTTTGGGTTTGTTCATTTATAAGCATCTCAAGACACAGAGCTTCTCTCACCTACTTTCTGAATAAAATAAAAAAAATCTTCAAAATGCAAATGATGCAAACTATTAAAAGATTTCTCAGAATAACAACAAGTGTTAAAATCGGTAAATACCTAACAAAGTTAAAGTTTCCACCTTGCTCTCAAGCATGAGTCCACAAGTGACTTCAGTGAAAGCATAAGTGAAGATACGAAACCCTCACTCCACTCCCAAGAAGTCTTCCATCTTCTTCACATGGGATACAGACAGTGGAATATCCAACTGAGCACAGAACAGGAAGTTCCCTTCATCCCTGTTTTGCTGAGGAAAAGTCGCACTGAATGACTTAGTTAACTGTTCATATCACACAACAAGTTAGGAAAAAGTTAGTAACAGAACTCTACAACGTGCCCTACCCAAGGGTCTTGCTTTTTAGTATCTTATAGGCAACATACTTCAAGAAATAATTTGTGCCTATCTCTCAAAAGAGGCAAGTAGACAAGTGGATCTGTAACCCCTTAGGACTATTCTACCCATGAAATATTAACAGGAATTCAAACTGATTTGTTTCATGAAGCACTTCTCTGAAAAAACGCCACACATTTAAACCACTTTCAAAATCCTACTCTATACATTCAAAACCAAGTCACATTTTACACTCTCCATTAAAGTGATGAGGACCCAATGGACTGACAGCAATTGTGTCTCACCAAAGAATCAGACCTTTCAAACTAACACTGAGATACATCAGTAGGTCACACGTGAATGAATACCTTTCACTGTCACTGCCTAAGCTATACTGTCAAAACTCTAGTCAGTTAACAGTAGATTTCACTCTTCCTTTTCCTTTCTGAATATATAAATCTCCCTGAAACCCTACTATTAGGAAGTGATCAGCTCCTCTGGAAAATCCTACTCTTTCTCTATAGGAAACTTCAAAGACAAGTCAGTTAAACCAGATTGTTTACACTGAAGAAATGCCTGGAGAATCACTATAAGGCATCAAGTCTCCATATTCTAAACATGATATACACAACCAGAAGCTCCTGGGTGACTATTTGCAGCACAGGCACGTGCTAGCTGCGCAAAGTTAACCCAGCAGGCCAATGACTGTGTCTGAACAGTTTAAAATGATCCTGTTCAATCCAGCTCAGGCACACCCAACCAGAAGTCACATCCAGGTTACTGCATCTTCAGAGATGCCATGCTTGCTGCATCCCCCACAATAAGCAAGATGTGCCTTATGGTCAAGCTAAGCCTGGAACAGCGGGCAAAAACAACAGAGGATTGTCAGCTCTCAAGCAGCCTAGTAAAAGGGCTTTCATTTAAGCTGATAAGTAGTACACATGTGAATCACACCATCATCTGGGTTGAAAATATTGCCAAATTTGGGTCAGCTTAGGGTAAACTGTGAAAGAAATGTGAAGATCTGTATCTGTAATTATCTGGAAGGACAATATACTTTATCTATAAAACTGTTACCTACTGCCAGTTTGTTGTAAATGCACCTGCAGTCTTATCAAACATTTCTAGAAATAGTAGTCTAAAAAGCTCAGATGTTCAAAGATATGCACGCACTTGATTTTTACTATCGGTAGTTCAACTGAAATAAATGTTATCATTGACAGTGGTAAGTATGCTCCTATACAGGTTCAGAGGCTTAATTTCCTAAGTGTGGAGCTAATGCAAGTAAAATTTCTTTTCACAACAGCTGTAATGGAGCTAGTAGCTTTTGTGCAAAGTCTAGTTAATTATGATAAACGTAAGGTTGACCTAAAAAGTGGTTAAGATTTGTTAAAACTACTTACTAATAACACTACAGAAGCACAATCTACCATAAACATGAAGAAAACAGGCTGGAGTTAGAATGTATTGGGAATGGACAAACGAGTTAATCAGACACAAAATAAACCATACAGTTAGCAGTCGACCTGCAATTCCAGATCGTGCTATGTTCTCAAACACAATCACGAAGGCTCCTTCATGCTAGCATCAGCCCACTTTTTTGAACAAGTGACTGTCAGCCAACAGTGAGATCATTAAAACCTAAGCAATACAAGCAAGGAGCTCTAATTATGATAAATATTGCAAGATGCAGGAAATAGTCACAGAAAGCCCTCATCTTCATGTTCAAGAAACAGTTTGCAACGAGCAGAACTGAAAATACCCAAAGCAGTTCTTCTTAAGCTATCACAGACTTAATCTTAGAATTGCTTTCTAGACTTTTTCGTGGCTACGCTAGCAGGCAACACCTGGATGCAGAAACAGGAGCAAGCTCCCCAGACCAAGCCAACGTGATTTCTCAGAGGCTTCTGTTAATAAACAACCAGGACCAGGGCCAGGCCAAGAGCAAGTGTGAATTTCCTCCTTTTCCCCGGGAACACGCACATGACCGGCCTCCACCCTCGGAGAGGGGAGCTCGCTGTCACACACAAACAGGGCTGTAACCTGCCTCCCCAGCCCTCCCCCCCCACAGCCCCCCCCCGCCGCTTTCAAACCAGACGCGCAGCATTAACCAGCCAAAGGGAACATGACAAGGGGTAGTGGTAGGGTGTGGTTTGACTATTACTTTTCTAAAAAAAGAGTAAAACCCAGCCTCCCTCAGCCATCAGAAACACCCATTTCATTAGGAAGAAATGACCCGCTGTGTTTTTCCGGTACAACATGTGAGCTCAGGACTACGAACGTGCTCCCGGTATTTACTTGACACCGAGGGCTGGCAGCCTCCGGCCACGGCGAACCAAAGCGCGGCGACCGTCACGCCGGGGGAAGGCAACGCCGGGGACTGCACCAGCGGCCCCCAGAGCCGCCCTAGGAGCGCAGGTTGCTTTGTAGGAGGCGCCTCCTGCACAAAGCCGAGTATTTGAAGGAACAAACGAGCAGGCAACAACAGAAAAGCCCACCAGCAGGCTTTTCGGTCCTTCTCTTCCACCAGCAGCCTTTCGTCTCTGTTTAAGTCACAGATAGACAAAAAAAAAGCCCACGGAGGTAACCCGTTTCGGGGTCGGGGGGGGGGGTTAGCCTCTCTATGACCGCCCTTGCCCGCCCCCTTTCGCCACCTCCAGCTCCCAGAGGGTTTCCTGCTTCTGAGCCGCCTGTCCCGCAGGGTCGGGCCGGCATGTGCCTGCGGGAGGGGAAGGGAGGCGCGAGGGGAGGGCTCTGGCCCTGCGCTCCCTTTCTGTCCCCGGCGGCTGCAACCTGCCTCTTCTTCCCCCGAGCCGCTCCGGGCAGGGCAAGGGGCCCGGCGCTCGCTCCCCGGCCCTCCCCGTCGAGGAGCGGAGCCTCCTCCCCGGCCCGAGCGGGCCGCGCGTTACCGGAGAGCGAGGGGGAGGCCCGCGCCCCAGCCCCCCGGCCGGGGGGGCGGCGGGGGGGGCCAGGCTGACCGCGGGCCGCGAGGCGGAGCCGGGCGCGGCCTGGC
Organism: Strix uralensis; assembly: GCF_047716275.1. NCBI lineage: Eukaryota > Metazoa > Chordata > Aves > Strigiformes > Strigidae > Strix > Strix uralensis. The sequence goes on along the minus strand of NC_133974.1, from coordinate 80,372,634 downwards.
CCGGGCGCGGTGTCTCACCTCGCGGGCGGCCCAGAGGGGGTGGCGGGGAGCACCGGGCCGCGGCGGGCGGGGCAGGGGGGACCGCGGCGGGGTCGCTCACCTCGGTGGGGTCGCTGATCTCGAACAGGTCCAGCCGGTTCGCGTTCCAGTGGTTGATGATGTCGGCGAGTTTGCGCCGCTCCTCCTCCCGGCTGCCGCCGCCGCCGCCCGACATCCTCGCCGAGCCCGCCGCCGGGGAGCCGAGCCGGGGCCGGGCCCTCTCCGCCGAGCCCCGGCGAGGGGCGGAGGCGGGGACGGAGCGGGGGGTCCCTCAGTCCCGGCTGGGGAGGGGAGGGGCCGGCTCTCCCCTCGGCCGCTGCCGGCACAGGCGATGCGGAAACGCCCCGGGATCGCGCCGCCGATAGCGATCGGCCCCGGAGGACAGCGGGGAAGGAGAGAAAGAGAAAGGGGGAAGGGCGGGGAGGAGGAGGAGAAGGCGGAGGAGGAGGAAGGATGCCCCAAGTCGTCGGCGGCGGCCGCTGTGTCTCCCAGCTCGGCAGCGTCTGTCCCCGCTCGCCTGCCCTGAGCCGAGCGAAGCCGCCGCCGCTGCTGCCGCCTTTCTCCGCCCCGGTATCGCCCTCCCCTCGCTCCCTCACACACCGTCCCGTGCGCGCCCCCGCCCGGCCGCCCGCCCTCCTCCTCCCCCTCCCACTCCCGGGGGCGCGCGCGCGCGCTCCCGCCGGCCTTCACCTCCCGGCGGCGGCCGCGCGCCTCAGGAGGGCGCCCCCTGCCCCCCCCCCCCCCCCCCCCTCCACTCCGGCGCGGGGAGGGGGCCGGGGGCGGGGCGGGGCGCGGCCAGGTGCGGCGGGGAACGGCCGCGGGGGGAGGGGCGGCGGCTGGGGACACGCGGCGGCCGTTAGCGGGGGGGGGGCGGGGAGCAGGCACCGGAGTGGGGGTTGCGTGTGCGTGTGTGTCTGTGTGTCCGTACGCGCCGCGGGAGGCCCCTCAGCCCTCAGCGGGAGCCCCGGCTGCCGCGCGGGGCCGGCGGTCGGGCCCTCGCAGCAACAAAGGGCCTGGGCTGCCGCGGCCGCGGGAACAAAGACCCTGCGGTGGAGGCTGGCGCGGCCCCGCCGTGGCCTCTCCGCGCCAGGACGGCCGGGCGGGCGGGCGGGCGGGCATGTCCCCGCGTCCCAGCCCTCCCTCCCAAACCCCCGCCCGCCCGCGGGCAGAGGTCAGGGCGCACGGCCGGGGAGCGGGGGAGCAGGTCAAGGCCGCGGCGGAGCGGAGCGGAGCGGTGCCGGGCGGTGCCACCCGCGTACCCTGCGGCCTCCAGCCCCTCGCCTCGGCTTCTCCCTGCAGAGCGAGGGGAGTAACGCCCCGCTGCTTCCCTCGGTGCTGCTGTGTTTAAAAATGTTTTGTCGAGTGTTTTCGGAGCGCCGTGTGAAAGGAATTGTCTAAAAAAGGCTGTATTGACAAATTTGCACAGCTTGAGATGAACCTGAGAGGAAGTTAAAGCATCAGATATGTTTGAATGCGTCTTAGACATACAATTTATGTGTGGTTTCTCACAAAATGTGTCAGTTGTCTGTAAGAGGCATCGCCCATTGTATGGCCTTTGGAAACCAGTACAGCTCTGGGGGTTTGGCTTTGGTTTTTAACCCACTGAAGTAAGTAATGCATCCTGATACTTAAGCAGTCGTATTTACTTTGCATTGGGCATCCTCTGAAATTTAGTCCTTGAACAATCATATTTGAACTCAGTTGCCGGAGTGTGTATCTTTTTTGGTTTCTTCATGTGGTTAAAAAGGGAGAAATACTGTTTCTTTTTAGTGTACCTGGCAAAGTATTTTAAGTTCCTCTTTCTGAGGGAGTACAGATGAGTGGGTTTTGCTGATGAAGTTTTGATTGGCTGGCTTATTTGAAGAAGGAGATTCCTCAGAGGCCTTGTCTACATTAAGCAATTAAATTATTGTTTTTATCCACCAGTATAGCTCCTGTATAAGTACCAGCAGTTCTGGTTTTACAGGTGAAGGTCAGTTATACTTTTGCCCTACATCTCTAACTGTGCCATATTAGAGTTTTACAGTTCCAAGGACGGAAGAGATCCTATTTCTCGGATCCCACTCAGGGAGGTGTTGAAAGCCCTTCTGAGAGCCCTTGGAGAACTTGGAGGGGGGGACAAAACCTCAAGTTCTTGTGATATCATCATTCTAAAACTATACTATATTCCTTTTAGAAGTAAAGTGTAGAGAGAAGATGGAACAGACAAACGAAGAAATACAACTCACATAAAAGGGGGAAAAAAATATGCTCAATTTTTTTTCCATGTCCAGAAAGAATGTGCTGCCAGATAACTTTGGATGTTCTGGCAGTGCCTGCAAAGATCAAGAAACCATGTAAAATCTGTGATGCCATAATCCACAACCCAGGCAGATAGCTGCATGCTCGGTGACAGATGACATTTACAGAGTGGTGTGCTGATTTGGGTGCTTGTCTCTGGATGTTGGTGAAATGGGATTGTTGAAGACACAGGATGAGAAACAGTGGATGTATTACTTCAGGATTAGGAAGAAGACTTTTATGTACAGGGTGTGCATAGATCACCATTTTGCTATTAGAAGCTACATAGATAAAATTGTTTTTGCTGGGGAAAAGAGGCGGTTGCTCTGGGAAAACTGGCTACTGAAAGTAGTTGATTTAGCATTGCTGGCGTGTCTGGGTTTTCAAATGCCGAGGAGCACCAGGAATAAAATTATCACTGTGCTGGACCCATGTGGTATATATAATCAGCTGTGAATTGATTTTATTCTATTTTAACCGCAGCTAGTCAGCATTTCTAATCCGTAGCTAGACTCCAGCCTGGAAACAAACAAACCCTTCAAACTGAGCAGGACTGGAGCAGGCTAATAATGTTTAGATGTCATTTCTCAGAAATCTCAAGTCACTACAATGTATTTCTGTAGTGGCAGGAGCAATGGAAACGCTACTGATGGTCAGATACCAGGAGCGACCACGCTGCTGATCAGCTGTACGCTGAGCTGGACGGTGCTGAAGCAGTGTTGAAAGAAACCAGGCCTGCTTGTACCTGCAGAACAAGTTGTTGCCATCAACAGTCAAATAGCAGCAGCTTTAGTACAGCATCAGGGTTTAAGAAAAATCGTAATATAGACAAGAATTCAGCTGTCTGAGTGAACCAGCAGGACGGTATGCGAATGGAGATTGTACTGTGGGAGATAAAGCATAAGCCCTGATCTCCTTGGAAAAGCTAGTGTGCAGAGAGCTAAAGCATGAAATTATAGTGTACCAGCTAGTGTACAGTGGAAAATGCGTGCTGCTTTACTTTCCATCCCTATTTTTTTCATAGGGCTATTGCAATGAGAAGTGAAACAGCTGCTGTAAAGCCTCGCAAGTGACATGATTCCGGTGAACAGTTGTAAAAAAAATTCAGAGATATTTATGAATGGAAAGCATTATACACATAAAATACATTATAAACAGAATTGTGTGTTTGAGCTGTCGTCAAGGCATCTTCCATTTAAGGTATTGCATAAAGTTTTTTGAAACCGTTCAGTAAAATTTTTGCCTGTATTCTTTCTGAGAGTTTTATTATTTACATAGTGAGAAGACAGAAACCTATTTGAGGAGTTTCCAATTCAGTCCAGCATTCCTGTAGGTAGTCCCACTGAAGCTGGTGGCAGAGTTAGATTTAGCTCTATAAATGATCACATACTTGATAAGAAATAATATGGTGATAGGGTGAGAGAAGCAGAAGAATGGGGAACAAAAACTGCTTTACTTGCAAGTGATAATGAAGAATGTTTTTTACTTCTTTCCTTACTGAACAATGTTCTGTTCTTTTCTAAGGTGCTTAAGATAATTAAGCTACCATAGGCCATTATTGTGATTGTTCAGCACTCAAAGTATATGTATTTTACAGAACAAATAAGATAAACGCCCTTCCCCGTAGAGCTTGCAAGCTAAATTTTGTCACAGGTGAGAGCAACAACTAGAAGAGAGATCCATAAAGAAGAAACACAGTTACACAAGGAGGCCTTTGCAATCCTCTCTGTTCCCCAAGACATCAAGAAATGCCCTGTCCGTGTAGTTACCTGCCGCGAGGGGGTCGTATCTGTGCAGCTTCTCTCATTAATCACATTGGCGTACATCTGTCCCTGGGGGATCTGATGGCTATAAGCAACAGCAACGTACAGGATCCCTTTTATTTCTGCTCCTTGGCTAGCACAGTTCATGCAAATAGTTCTCTTGCATAGGGTAGGTTTGCATGAAGGTAGGGTCGTGCTCCGCTGGTCTCCTGGCTGCTCGCCAGCTGCCCATATGGTTGCCAGAGTGCAGCATTAATTTTCTGAGGCAGCACGCATCTGATGTGTAGTGCCACGCTGTATAAATCAGCACACTGTTAGAAGTTATAAATTCATAGGTAAGACTGAAATTACTAAAGTAACCCTTCTCATGGCTTCCCAAGTGTGCATGCGTTTCTAGAGCAGAAGTATCGGAGCTGTAATTTTGCATAACGCAATGGAAAAGCTTATGTTAGAGCAACATTAACATTGCAAACCTGGGTCATCAAACTCCAGTCCTTACATAGACGACACACCCACTGAGGCAGATAAATTAGCCAGAATAAGGATTGCAGCTTTGTACACTATAAACACACATGAGTCAGGGAGGGAAAAGAAGTTTTTCATTGCACCATTATCTCACCCGCATGAATTGCGCACGCTGTGTACATCAAAGTATCAATTTCAGAGCCTAATTGGTAAACAAACACAGTATATACAGGCTACGTGGGCAAATGAAATATCTTTGCTGTATGTTTAGATCCCACTTATTGTATGAATGTAGGAGATTACATTTAATAACCTTGACCTCTTTAAAATACAAGTAGGGAGGGGGAGTAGAGGGGAAAACAGGGCAAGTGTGGCAAGTTATGTAATTGGTTTTTGGAAATCTTTAGGTTTTCAGTTCAATTATCCTCACTCTATTTTTAGGAAGCACAAAACTGTATAAATGGCAGCTGTCTTCATAAATGTATCTTACTTTTGGTTTCTCTATGGATAAATTACAAAAAACTGTCAAAAAAATTCCCTTAATAAAGATGCTTAATTTTTATTATGTATAAAAGATCTTTCTGAGTCATTTATTGGTAAACGTTTCTTGGGTCAAGATCCCTCATATTCTATTTGTACTAATAAAATAGCATAAGGGCCTTTCTCTACAGCCAACGGACCTAGCCTGGCTACCTCCATGGCTTTAAATTTTTTTAGCTGTAAAACAGGGTGGCTGCATGCAAATTGCCTGCTGGAGTGGTCGCTGGCACGTGCTGATTCCTAGTCTGTGCCCAGGAGTTGTCTGTGAGCTCTCCAGTTCATAGCCAGACCATGCTAACAATTAAACTTACAGATGGTCAGGCACAAAGGAGTGGCTCTGAGTGCTGAAATGGTCCAGTGGACCACTTAGAAGTGAAGAAAGAGCCTGCAAGCTCTTCTTGCGCCACTGGCTAGGGCCCTCTGCCCAGGCGGGGTGCTAATGCATACCTGTGGTTGTAGGGTCAGAGCACACACAGCCTCAGTCCTGTCTTAACTGAAGTGTGCTCTTTGATCCACGTTCAGCAAGGTGGATAAGAGTTTGACTGTCTCTCAGCATGTGAGCATTCATGTTGACTTCAGCAAGATGTATGTTTGTCTTCAGGTGAACAGCTCCTGGAAATGAGAAGCACATGGGAAGAGGGTCAGGTCCCAGTTAGAGGTTTGCAGTCAATGTGAGCATAATACTGGAATCCTGCTGGATTCATCCTCAGATGAATACTGAATGCTTTTCTGGAAAATGCTTTGTATCCAGTGAGTGCTGTTCTCAACATAGAGGTATCGAGGAGAAATTTAATGGCTGGAATACGCATTAGATTATCAGATGATCTCTCCTGGCCTTAACCCATATAATTTAAAATGCAATCAGTTAAAACAAAGTTCAAAGCTGCTGCAGGTACCACAGAAGCCTTCTGGTAGTTCTTATTTTTAATCACCGATCTCTGCTTTAAAGTATTTTCTCCCAAACTGCTGTGTTGTGAAAGAAGATGAGAAATTGACCGAACATAAGAAGGGAAAGGAAGAAATGGAGTCTATGTAAAAATTGTCAAGTGGACAGTGAAAATAAACTGACATCCCCCATATCCAGAAATTTAGCTAATCTCTCTGTAGTGTACAGCATTATTTGTAAAAATGCTTAGATAAAAGTTATGCATTTCTCTTAAGTTGAGGGTAGCTCTCCAATCAGTGGTCCAAACTAGGCTATTAGTTACAACAATGTGTAAGCATTTCAAGGCTCTTTGAGCAAGATGTAGTGGGTGTTTGGTCTTGTAATTAACCTGCTGCCATTGGCCATGCATTCTCTCCGCCTTGTAATTACCTGACTAAAAAAATAACGCCATTCAAAGCATACATTGTATAGAAAATGAAAAGAGCATTCATTTTAATCTGTTTTCACACTCACACGATGACTATAGCTCATACATACATTTCATATAATGAGCAGAAGTCGTTTGGCCACATCTGAGCAGTTTTTCTTAGAAACGTTTGATTTGGAAGCAAACTGGGTCAGCATGCCATTGGCTTTTTGTTTTGATTTCACTTTTTTAGAACCAATCTGAAGATACCGGAAGGATTGTCACTTAAAAATATCTTACCGCTGAGCTAAGAATGTAATGGATATTCAATTATTTGCTCCAACAGTTACTCTTCTTTTAAATCATACAATGTGTGTAAGTCCTGTATGTGGAGAGCTTTAGCCTCAAAAACAAATACTTCAGGAAGCTTGTAAGTGAAAGCATTGGTGTAAACTTGTGAAATGAGAGTGCCTGCTCAGCAAAAAAAGCCCAATCCTTCCCTTGACAAGTTTTTCTTTGTATATTGCTTCTGCATTCTTGAGGTCTTTGTCCAGAACAAGTACGGAATAGAAGTGGGGTTTGTGTGTACAAATGAAATGCAACTGAAAGCATCAGGAAACTCCTCTGTAGAAACCTGCAGTGGGATTTATTTTATCTAACCTCAATTGTCTAAAAGTTAGATCGAGAGGGTGAGTGTAGACTCCCTCTATAGGTAGTGGAGAGAAGCAGCCATTTCCAGAAAGCAGTTGACACCTATCCTGTGACAGGATTAAACCCTAATATTTAGATGGCTATGGAGAAGTGAGATGAATCCCTCCTTGAGAGTAATGCTGCCATCCCTCAGCTTCTTCAAAGCTTCAGTCTTTTGACTGTGGCACAGGCTTCACTTCCAAGCCCACCACTGCTTCAGCCAATGATACCATTTTTGTATGAGGAGTGATGCAGCTGTATTGGTCATCTCATTTATACAAAGACAAGGAGTCCCTCCACCTGCATTAAACCAAAGGCATCAAACTCAATGAAGGACCTGTTTTTCAGTTTATGGATGTCACAGCTCAGTCCTGCCCAACTGGGTAAAGAAGGTAATAGCTGCGGGGAGGCATATTAGGGAGTATATTTACATTGCAGAACGTGAAATAGAGATACTTGGGCTACGTTTAAAAGCGCGTCCTTTTCAGCTGGCTAAACTTGTCCATGTGAAATTCTCTCCTGCCTCACTTCTAGAGAGCTAGCTGGGATGTCTGTGCTCAACACTGCATCTGCCACCGTAGAAATACTCAGCAATTACACTTTGAAATAACTGAGCCCTGACTCTTCTCTGTGAGAGCAACCTTTAATACCAGGTTGTGCGTTTTTTCCTCAAACACCCTCACCTTTCATCCCGTGCCACTCCTTGATTGTGGGAAGAGACCCAGCCAAAATCACAAAGGTACTTCCTTCGGATCCTTCTAAATTCACTACAGTCATGAAGCTTGTGAACTACTAGCCTATGGATAAGGCACTCGGTGTGCTGTGACCTCTGCTTGTTAAGCTGACCACAACCCTCACATTTTTACTGTGTTTTCTGCATCTTTCCCTTCTGTCTGGTACTTATATTCCTTTCCTCCTTACTGTGTTTCAGTATGTGCTGGGATTTGAATATTACTTTGAGGCAGGGACCATCTTCTTGTGTACATGTGCAGCAGTTAGCACAGCTCAAAACGGTAGGGGCAAGATGCATCACCACATCATAAATGTTAAAGCTCACTGGAAAGGAAGTGTGACAACCAGACCCTGGTACAATAATCATGAGCATTTTGTACCCTTGGCTTCTTCTCCCATGAGTGCAATTTTACACAACAACAAGGAATGGAAAAAGCAGACCATCTCCTGGCAGTACGGGAAGGCTGACACGATGGCAGCTAGAGCTTGTTGTTAATGTCCCTGTCATGCACCACATACAGTCTCACAGGTAATTTAAGAAATGTGTAATAGTGTCCTTGCTTAATGTTACCCAGAAAGGCACTGTGGGACCTATTTAAGCAAATCCTAAAGACGACATACTCTAGCTTGTAAGCACATTCAGGGTCAACACCTCCCAGACAAACTTTCCCATATGCAGCTTTTCTAAATGCAAAATTTGTCCTTACGTTGTTTTCACATTGTAAAAGTGCATTCAGATGTTACCAAATAAAAAAAACCCCTAAACCATAAATAGTTTGGTAGTAGATCGGACATAAACAAAGTACAGTTTCCAAGACATCTATCCTGAGGAAGGTTATCCAGATCCAGCACTGCAGGCCAATCAAATGAGAAAACAAGAATTGAAAGGTAGTTGTAGACAAAGATTATGGAGGAGTACAGCTCTCTGGGTGAAGGATCTCCTGAATCACATTACTTCTACATTTCAAAATGGGAAGATCACCGCTTTTACCCTTTCTGACTGAAGTTAGCAACACATGCACAGAAATAGGCACCTAGATTAATGACCTGTTTTCCAAAATGCTGTAAATTCCCAGCCGTCAAAGACACCTTTGAATCTTCACTTACAAACTCAGCTTTGCCTCCCAATAGCACCTATCCGTATATGGGAATTCAACAGAAAGTCTCCGCAAAAAAACTTCACCAGACGTGGTTAGGGCAGATGGATGTAAACTGCTTAATGTAACAAATCACCAGCGTCTGGAGGCGCTGCTCTGAAGCTGGGATGTTCTGCCAGGCGGTGAGTTTCCCTGCCAGGGGCTCTGCCTGCTCGGCCCTGGCCCTGGAGTGCGGCAGAGATTGGCCATGCTGGGCCCATCTACGTTGCACTCGCTGCAATGTATTTGCGACATGGGGCTGCGCTGGCTGCTTTGGGTGTCGCTAGTGAAGATGTCGTGGCAGCAGGGAGCCCTGCAAACCCCACCCAGCATACTGCTGAGTCAAAGGGTCAGTCTGGTGGGCCTCTCTGCTGTGAGGGTTATGCTGCTAGCAGCATTTTAAAGCTAGGGCAGGGTAGTCATCCCAAGACATAGGCACTTCAGCTTGAGTAGGGTGTTTTGAAATCCCCAGCCTGTGCTGGATTTCCTTGCAGTTATTGACCCTAATCTGACCATCAGAATTACTGTCATATGAGAAGGCAGTGTGCTGAGATTACAGCTCCTTCTCACCGTAACTTTTGACTGACAGTGGGCTAAGAAAACATGATCTGCTAAGGAGATATAAAATGCCCTGGTGCAGGCATGAGCTGTGACACAAGTGCCCCAGTCAGAGGGAGCAATGGAAAGACTCATCTATATTCCAGTAGATTATCAGGCAGAATGAGCAGCAGATCTGTTTTGATTTGTTTAATACAAAGTATAGAATTTAATTCAGCTGGTTTTTGGATTAATTCAGCTGGTTTTTGGATTAATTCAGTGACTTACATTTGGTGAAGTCCTATCTTTCATAGAGACTTGAACTGAAGATGGCAAGAGACAGAGGATAAAGAACCTCGTGGGGTTTGTTCAGCCATTAATCATTCTGGCTGCTAAGAGGTGTGTTGTATTCAATGTGTCCAAATTCAACTTCCAGGCACTAGCTCTTGTCACACTTCTCTGTTTTGCTCAATAGCCTTTTAGTACTTAATATTTTCTCCTTTTTAAGACACTCATCTTTTACTTGCTGGTTTATAAAGGTACTGCTTTATCTTCCTTTTAACTAGCTAAACAGATAACCCTCTTTCTCACCGTAAAACAGTTTTTCTAGCTTGGAAGTAAGCACTAAGGCTGTTCACTGCACTTGCAAGCATATCTTGACTTTTCTGAAAGGGAATACTAGCATCCAGCAAAACAAGAATTCATTTTTCTGGCTGTAGGAGTTAGAGCACTCACCGAATCCTTTGGGGCCTCCTGGCATGAAGGCTAGCTCTGCATAAATTAAGCCGTACTTCTTGTATCAAGTTCTTCCTGAATCTTTGGGCTGTATTGTATTGTTTCAGTTGAGAGTACAGAGCTTTACCAGATTAATAAAGAAAAAGTACATATTAAGAAAACATTCCTTCATGTGTGCAAGAGCATTCTTTCTAGCCATACATCTTTTTAACATATGTATAATTTTTTAAGGAAGAACTGTTTAAATTCTATCTGCAGTAATGCAACTAGTTTAATTCCTTAAAATCAGGCTTCTTGGTGTCTGGAAGTGCAAAGGAGGTTCTAAACAATTACAAATCTCTCTAAATGGAAACAAATATATATATTCAATACTTCTTTTTTTTCCCCATGTCATGCTTTTAGGCCAAGAAGTGATGCATTAAGTTACGTCAGGGATGGTCTAAAGCTCAGTCCTAATGACCTGAGGGGTTGCTTATAGAGAAAATGTTAAGACATCATTAAGGATGCTTCAGTGAATCACAGATTGCTTGCAATGGCTCTGAAGACTGTGTATATGTATGATAACTCTTCTTTTGTTAAGGATTATAGACTGTTCTATTCATTTTAAACACAGTAGGAGCATTACTGCAGGTCAGAGAGGACTGTCATTGGTAAAAATTCCTGCAATCCATAGCTTTGCTCAACAGCCAGTTTTGGGTTTCTGTCTCAGAACAAGCTACAGCACATACACTTCAAGAAGGAAAAAAAATATGCAGGGATATGAAATGTGCTTTCAGAAATATTTACAAGATCTTCCAAAGTCCCAGTTACTTGCGTTTGTCCCTGGAAAGCAGATATACTGGTGTTACAGCCCTCAGCCTTTCAGCAAGGGTAAGAAATTGGAACAGATTTAAAGAAAATAACAATTTAATACTGTCATATACAAATAAGGTCTTGAGCTCAAAGGGTTCCATTAGACTGAGCACTTCAGAAATTATTATTTTTTTTCAATATAATTATTTTCCTTAAGGAACGTCTTAAAGACACTGCAACTGCCCAGCCTTCCTGTGATAGCTGTACAGCAGCCTGTTGGATTAACTGTACAGGAGATTTAAAAGGGTTATTCCGGGTTTTGCACCAGTGCTGAAAAAATAAAGTTACACCAGACCCAAACTGAATTAAGTAATTAAGAACCCAGCCTAACACATTAAAATGACCTTCTTGCTACCGATTTAATTTTCAAGCAAAGCCATGATCCTTAGCCACTGGTGTAAATGGATTTGCTATTGACTGTAGCAAAAACAAAATTGAGGCTCATTTGTGGTTCAAGGCTTTTTACAAAGGGATTTGGCACACTAACTGCACAGTGATAAAACAAAAGCAACACTGAATGTGTAATAGGTACACAGAGAAGGGACAAGAGTAGAATAAAATAACAGATTCATTTTAGAAGAAAGTGCCTCTTCCCACTCTACCCCTTCTATTTTTCCTGTTCTGTTTTCTTCCTTCCTTCCTTCCTTCCTTCCTGCCTGCCTGCCTTCCTGCCTTCCTGCCTTTCCTTGCCTTGCCTTTCTTTGCCTTGCCTTTCTTTGCCTTGCTTTTCTTTGCCTTGCCTTTCTTTGCCTTGCTTTTCTTTGCCTTGCCTTGCCCATTCTAGAAAGCAGTTATATATTTGCTGAGTTCCTCTTTACTAAGAATATAACTCAGGTCATGCCAAGTCATGCCAAGCACATGCTTACATATCTTTCCTGACTACAGATATTTTGGGGAAGTTAGGCCTTAATTAGGATCTTCAAGGATTTCTCCAGCTGATAACAAGATGCTTGCAGAGGTTGCCTTTACCATGGGAAAACCAGGCTCACTGCAGCTTCTCTGCTGTTAAAAAGAGTCTCTCGTGGAGGGTGCTTCAGGGCAGCATCCTCACCTTGCTGTTCTGAATCAACTCCTGGAAATGCTTGTCTTCCTTAATTTTTGAGCAATGATAGGAAATCCTTTCCATACTACATGCCTCATGTCTCATGGTGTGCCAGGCCCTGTGCCCCGTGTGTGGAAGCTCCCACACCAGCCCTGGAGTGAGGGGCTTTGGTCACTCTTCCTGCTGTTCACACAGTGCCTGTCTCTGGCCCCCATGGGGCTGAAAGGCAGGAGCAGGCAGAGGAGCCCGGAGCAGGGCAGGGGGGCAGGTGTCGTGCCTTGGGCTTGCTGCTACTGCAGCCCTGGGAGCTGAGGGACACCCGCTCCCCAGACTAATGTCAGCTGCAGCAAATATGCCTTTGGTTGCCCTTCCTGAGGAGAGAGTGCTGGGTAAAAGCTGAAGTTGGCAAGTCCATCACATTTATTGTACTGTGTTTTCTTTTAGGATAAGCACAGCACACACATAAGTGGGCAATGAGAAAGGGGAGAAGACACAGCCGTGTGTACTGGAGATTCGTGTTGTGCTGTGGTGGATCCTCCATCGCTTGGCATTTTCATGGCTGTGCCCCAATCTACCCTGTGCACCCACCTTGTTCCTGCACTCAAGTACCTAATGATGCCGAGTTCCTGAACAAATGCCTGCACTGCTCTTCAGTCAGGGCAGAAGGAAATTCACCTACTGCAGAGGGAGATCCTGTCTGACAAAATCTGAATATCCAGGTCAGGCAGACAAGTTCCCTTGTGGGAATACTCCTCTCCTCTGACATGCCCAACCAGTGAGTTTGCCTACCTTTTTGAAACTGCCATACCTCAAAGAGTGGGGTATAAACCTGCCACATGAGAAGGTTCGGTATCCACTGAGTACTGAGTCTTTCTGGAGCTGGGGAAGGAGTCAGATCATGATCTCAGTCTGACTTTCTCTTTGACAGAGCTTTTCAAAATCATGAGCAAGCCTAATAGCTGCTTATGAAAATGTGGGTATGAAAATTAATCATAATGTGCATCACCTCTTTTCATCCAGCTATCAAAACTGGGAGTGAACTTAGAAACTCCCATTTTACAGAGGAGGAAGCAGATGCTGAGTGAATCAATGAAGTAGAAAGAGGAAGCAGGCTCCTGACTCCTCCTCCCTAACCGCTCACCCACTATGCCTCCCATAGGTACCTGTTGTGCTGCACTTGGCTGTCATTTGTGAGAGCTGTTAGTAAACACACTTACTTACATTCATAGTTGTCCTTGGGCAGAGTCCATGGACGCCACCCCGGGCTGAATACCTGTCAAGTACCCTAGATACGCCCAGGGACCTAGTCAAGCGCTCCCATGCCTTAGGGACTGTGGAGAGGGCATGCCTTAAGGACTGTGCAAGCGCATTTTACATATGCAGCAGCAACAGCAGCAGCCTTAGCATGCCACCTGCCTGTCTGTTGTCAGGTTCTCTCAAAAAGGACTGTGCATGGGGACCTCCCCACTCACAATCTGTTCCTGAGGTGTACCACTTTCAGGTGAAGAGTTTTGTTATAGAGGCAGGTCAATGAGAGTGTCTTTGAATCTCGACAGCAGAGGATCCACTTGCACCCTTCTCAGATCAACTGTTCGAAGGCAGGACTCCAACACTCTGTTGTGACTTACTCAGTAAAAGTTGTGTTACAATCAAAGGAAAAAAGCTCTGATTTAGGCACCAAGCACAGATGAGATCCTAGAAGTTCAGGCTGTGTCTGAGCAATGAGTGCTGAAAGATGTCTGGAAGAGGAGCTAATAGTGTAGTCCACAACACCAACATGCAGGAAAGAATAGATTGCAGGACTCAGTTTTAAGGGTTACTCAGGTTATACACTCATGTATGTCAGCAGTGCTGGCAATTTGCCTTCTACATAGTGGCAGTGGGAATCAGCTTAAATCCACTTTATATCTCCCTAAAAAAATAATGGATTTTCTTGAAGAGCTTTAAAGAAAAACAATGCAAACTCATTACAAATTGGCCTATCCTTTAGACAGGAAGAAATCAGCCAGTTATTTTATTACTAAGTTCAGTAAAAATAATTACTTTACCAATACATAATAGTACCCTGACTCTAGCTATCAGATAAGGAAAACCTTAGTCATATGGATGAGAACTGGAAAAAGTCATTAGCAGCAGAGAGGCAATTTTAACAGTTCTGTGTTTGATTCCCATGCAGAATTTCATATGTCAGTCGCATCTTCTAAACAAAACATTTTTGGCACTCCCATGGAAAGTAGTATATATACAGATAGAGTCATTGGCTTGCTTTCACCCAAGCTTGTTTTGATACAAGGAGATAAATACGTTAGTTGTTTTATGAGGTTTTTTTATTTCAGATTTTTAGCTGGCACAAGTCAGTGCACTTTCAGTGATTCAGGTTTGAATTACATTCACACCAAAGTCAAGGCAATGCACTGCAGTGGAGTTAAACTGATTTACACTTGCTGAAAATCTGGTGAATTTTGTAAAGCCTCTTTTGTAGTGATATAAATACAGTGCAAAGTCAGTGTGAAATCACGGATTCATAAGAATTTTCATATTTGGCTGTAACTCATATGTATGTGGCTATGTAACTAAAAATTTATGAATACACATTTTACTCCCCAGTGTTTGTCATGGGATTGATGAAAGGGAATACAGCTGAGTGACCCAAAGTACACTCATTCCTTATGAGCGCCACTCCTGGTGCCATTGCATGTGCAGGTAAAGGTGGGTCCTTACACAATATTCGTGTTCCCTCTGTATTGTTACAGAAAATGTAGCTTATCCAGGTGTGGAAGCTCACAGATATGACCACCAGCTCCAGCTGTTGTCCCTTGGCCCAGGCTTCCCTCCATTGTGACTCTGGTAACAACCCTGTTCAGAGCCTCCTGGGTTAGCATCCCCAAGCCTTCTGGTGTGCAGGAGAATGGGCAGGGTGATTGGAGCTGCAAAAGTTGAGAGGAAGAAGAAACATAAATGTAAAGAATAAAGAATTAAAAGTGAGGGACAGTAGGACAAGAATTAATGCAGGCAAGAGATGCAAGGTAAAGCATGTAGACCAAAGAAGCATGGGCAGAGATAGAGATAACAATAAAACTGTGTCAGGGCGGAGACCAAAGAGATAAGAATGGTTTCTAAGCAATTGTAGGGGAAGGTTTCCACCCAAATCCAGGTACCACAGCTTTGAAACTGTCTCTGAGTTGTAGCTCTCAGTGGTGCCTCTCTGATAATCTACCCCTGAAGCCTGCAGAGTTGGTCCTTCTCAGCATTCTCAATTTGCAAGTAGTTTTTTCTGTTTGTTCTTCTCTTCTTATTGTGCATAAATGACGAAATCTGGCCTGTAGAGAGCCAGTCACGGGAACAGTTTCCCTATAAGAGTACCTGTGGCACAGTAGTACTGCCAGCAGCATGAATTAGCTCTATTTTTCAGGACACACAAAGAGTTAGTTGGCATTTATGCTTATATTCCCTTCTAAGAGTCATCACAGGTTTAATGTTTTATGTCTAGTTGATCACCTTCACCAGCACAATGTTTATTTTCTTCTGTTTGCTCTGACTTTGGACAAAAGGTGCCTTGCTATGGCATGAAAAGGCAATGTCCTAAGAGAGAATGCTGTAAACATCTGTGTGGATTCATGTAAATAATACTTGGTACTGCTGGTGGTATGGGGAGATGGTAACACTCCCATGAATGCAGATCCCAGTGGAAATAACACAATGGAAGAAACTTCTACAGCGTTTGCTATAAATTTCAACCATTCTCTGCTATCAACAACAGGCAGCTTTGAAGCCCAGATTTCCTGCATGGGAAGAGCAGTTTAAGGAATGCAAATCTAATATATACAGTTTAGTGTTTTACATGAATTTCACTCCCGAATGACTTTAAAATAGCTTTTCCCTTGCAAGATGAAATTTCCAGTTGATAAACAGCTTGAATTTGAGCCCATTTGTGTGCTAGGAAAATATTGTATATCAGCTGGTTTTGAGAAAAAGCTCACCATAGTGAAACTTATCTTCTAGAATAACCATGCAAAATATCATTGATGGGCAAATGCTTGGTGATTAATGTTTATCATGGTTCCTTTTTAAGTAGTGACTTCTATTTTTATGCTGAACTTTCTGTAAATTGGTAACACAATGTTATCTCAAGACCTTTCAGTCAGGTAAGTCTGTGCCAGTTTCCTCAAAAATGGTCTTCTGTCTATGGATTTTGTATATATTTTGGGGTAGGGAGGCACTGTGGGAAGTAAAACACTGACTGTATTTAAATTACTTTTAAAAGTAGAAATCTTCAAAGTTGATGTTAGTTAGGGAGTTGACCAGAAAGTTTTTGGTAACTCGCATAACTTTGAGCTAGGCATCATATCAGATTTGTCCAAAGACTTTGGACAGATGCTCTGGAAAGCACTAAGAACCAGCCCAAGAAAAGATAAGGAAAATTAATGTTCTAAAATCTCTGTGACCATCCACCTTGGGCAGAGAAAAGTCACAGCACTAAAAATTACCCCCTACCAACATGTGACTAGTCATCTTGAATGGAGCAAAAGTCTCTTCAAGAGATGTGATGTCCAGCAGATCACCATCTGGCTTATTGGCTGCAATCCTAGGTTTTACTTTGTACAAATTCAGAAGCCTGAAAGAGCTGATATGTTTTTCAGACTCCAGCTGTCTTTAGAAATTTATTCTTTTTTTTTCCTCTAGTCTTCTATGCTGTGAAATGC
The DNA here is from genome assembly GCF_047716275.1 of Strix uralensis. Lineage (NCBI taxonomy): Eukaryota > Metazoa > Chordata > Aves > Strigiformes > Strigidae > Strix > Strix uralensis. The sequence continues at coordinate 80,355,828 of NC_133974.1, read as the reverse complement.
TGTGGTCTTTTTATGTTCCTTAATCTTATGGGTGAAAGCAGGCATATTGAACGCATGCATATGAGCACATGTAGAGTCAATGTAGAGAAGACTTTACTGTTCAAATATTATTTTATAAAATTGTTTTTTAGAGTGTATTCTGTTTAAAAGTCTGAAAAGAATCAATTATCTACAATTCTCAGTAAATAAAGTTTTCAAACTTTTTATCAAATTGATAAACATCTCTGACGGTGGAGGCAGGGAAAGGTAACAACTATATTTTCAAGGTTGCCAATATGATTTTCAAAAGCACCAGAGCTGGCTGTCTAAGTACTCAACCATTCAGCAACATAATTCTAAGAAGAAAGCTTTAATAATCATCCCTGAGACAATCAGATTGTCAGACAGTAGTTTTATTTCAGCACAAAGAAGGTTAACATTTTCAATCACAACTTGACAGGTTTTGGTAAAATTCTTCAGCTGTACTTTCTAAACAGAGGACATCACTCTTCTTAGATTCTTTTTAAAATGCATAAGGACTGATTATTTTTGAAATAATTTGACTAAATTCCTGTGTAATATTGAGGCTCATCTGACTTTGGGATGACAGTTGTAATTCATTCTAAATTAATTATATTAGTCAGATTATAACAATATTTAATTTTATCATTCGTTTAAGTGTTTGAATTAATTAATAGTGTAGATACTGAGTTTCATTTCTTGCAACACTCAGGACCTGTGAGGCTGTCAGCTGGTCAACCTGAACACCTGACCAGATTTCCTGATCCCCCTCCATTTTCCCAGGACTTTCCCACCTACTGAATTTGTACTGGTTGAACTCAGTTGTCATTTTAAAGCTGATTAAGAACAACAAAAAGCTCTGATTTAAAATATGTAAATTTAAAATCTTCTGCATTAAGCTGAAATTTGCCCAAAGCACTCAGGAACAGACTGAAACTGAACCTAAGCTGTGGACAGATGAGATGTGCCAAACCTACCAGTGGTTGAAGGTAGTGTCCCAACTAACCGTTCACGTATCTATTGACATGGCAGTGAAATCACTAGGGACCAGCTTGGATGGATGGGATTGGCTTAGCCACTTACCTTGGTGGGACTCACAAAGTTTTTTCCTCACTGCCTCTGCTGTCCTGTTTGCCATGCAAATGCCTGAGCAGCTGGGGCAACAGTCCCTCCGCTGCTGCCATTCACAATGGGATGTCTTGAGCAAACCAAAATCAGTGAGGGTTTGCTTTCTGCTGCTCAACTGGAAATCACAGAAGCTCAGACCTGATTCATGAGTAGCACAGGGCCAGGTACAGTGGGCATGGGGAAGACATCTAGAGCATCATTGTTTCAGGTACATTCCCCAGGTCAGTCCACCCATAAACCAGAGGCTGAAGCCCCTTGTTCCGACTCTGCTGTGGGAATGGTGATGGCTGGCAGAAAGGTGGCAAGAAACAGAGGGTAAGAAACTCTCCCAGTGAATTGTGAGGTGAACATGAGCAAAAGACCTCAATGAAGCTTAACCTGAAGAAAAAGTCTGCAGGTAAGTCTGCAGCTGCTGGATTAAATGAGAAAGACCCTGTGTGGAGGAGGAGCCTTGCTGGAGACCACCTGCCTGTCCCCTAAAATGAATGAGCTTGCACAGCTTCCCCTTGCTTGCTCAGCCAGGGCTGTGTGTGAGCACAAGCACATGTGTGTTTGATGGCCTCAGCTCCTACAGTGGGATGTACTACAGGACTAGACATGAAGAGCTAGATCCAGCAGAGTTCAGGTGGCTGAAACCAGGGTGTTACATGTTTCCTTGCACATAAACTGAAGTTTAGGGGCTTGGTTGCCTAGAAAGAGTGTGGAAAAGGGTCAGTGACTCAGAATAAGACATAAACAGACCACACACTGAATGAGGTGGTGCCTAATGTCAGTGTGCTGCTGCCAAGTGTCCCCATAGAGAAACACTGGATGCAGCTGTCTTCACACATTCTTTGAAAAACATCACTGCTTTCTCCTTGTATCTCAACATTGATGGAGATGTGCATCTCCTATGTGCATAATAAATTAGTGGTTAAGGAAACTATGAAAAGACAGAAGTCTTCACACAGCCAGGGGCTTGCAAGCCTAAAAGCAATGCACTGCATTCTGCTTAAAGGAAAATTGCTCAGTACTTTTGCATTGGCATGCTGTTATGTCAAAAACTGGTAATTTGGGGTGTGAGTATACAATTATTTGTTTGATTTTATATCTTTGTTGCTACTTTCTGGGATGAAGACTAAGGGAGTGTTTTATGAATTCTGAATACCACCTGTATTCCAAGATATCGAAACAAGGACTGTTCATTAGATGCACTAAGAAAGTGTTAGTATTTTACAGAAATTGTTGCATGCATTTCACTGAAGTGACAGGCAGAGCACACTCTTATTTCTTGGTCCCCGTATGTCAGCTGCTTTGAGCATCAAGGAGGCTAGGACGTTCCCAGAAGTTCCTTCCAGCCTCAACTGCTCCGTGATTCTGTGACTTGGTGATATTATGTGTAAAACACTGGTTGAGAGAAATGTTGTTTTCTAGCTATGTTTCGTTTTAGCCTTAATCCGTTTGAACAACTGGATTTGCTTCTGAATTGACAGCAAAATGAAGATGCTGATATAAAAAGAAACACAGACAGGATACTTTCACAAATTCTGAAGAGGGTGGAAATGAGAGAAATCACAGTTGCATCACTTTCACCAAAAGGAGAAGTAAAAACCACAGGGGAAACCATTAAAACCAACTGTGTCACATCTTCCTGTATGTAATTTTTAGCTCTCTTTTAGTGAGTAGCTGGCACATTTATTTCATCTGATTACCTGTTGGAAGACAGCTGTCAAATACAAACATCTGCAAACCATCTTTTGGCTATGGTGGATGTGTCTTCTCTCATGCTCAAAGCCTAAATTCTACCAATTTGATTTAAAAAAAAAAAAAAAAAAAAAAAAAAAAAAGTCATGATCTTTTTCAGTTAAAGGAAGATAAAAATGAAGATAAAGGAAAGGTAATTTAAAGCACCTTTGTATCACATCTAAACTTGGCCATATATCTTTTCTCTCTGGAAAATTTTGCATCTCCTCCTAGTGTTAAACAATAAGAACAATGAATCATTTTTTGGTCAAGTTTAATTTGTCAGAACTGAGAGTCTGAAACTGAAATTTATGTCACTGTATCTTCTGAGATCAGTTTAAAAGATGAGTTTTTAGTTCCCATATTACCCGCTGTCTGCTGCTCACAGGGGGATGACTGCCAAATTCATCAGCAACACACCAGGGCCTGCTGGGTCTGCTCAGCACTGCCAGTGAGCCGCAGCTGCCCCCAGCCAGCAGCCACCCGCATCGGCCCCTCCACTTGAACCAGCAGGACCTGCCCAGCCTGAGCAGCCTTTGGGCACCACGCCATCCCCTCCTGTGCTGGGAGCCCCCATGCACCAGGGAGATGCAGAGGTTAGTGCAGGAAGGCTTTGCTTTTCCCCTGGTGCTCACAGATCACCTCAGCACCTGCCTTGGGGTGTCTCGCAGTTTTCCCGTCCACACACCCTTCATTTCAACAGCCCCCACTGTGCCATTTCTTCATTAGACATAATTTGTCCAGCAAACAAACTGGAAGTAGTGTTGTTCATTTTTGGTTTTTTCTGGCATGTGCTGAGTGGGAGGAACAACTTCAATTTTTTCATCTAAAAATATGACCAAAGCATTGTCTTGCAGCTGCATGTTAGCACGTGCAGCACCCACAGCCAGAGGAAAGCTCTCGGCTGTCTCATTGGTCACCTGCAGATATTTACTTGAGGCTTGTGAATTTGTTGCCTTGCCTGGAACTGGTATCTTTAAGCTTCTGCAAGAGGAGTGAATCTCAACCTGGTCTACTTTCATCATGGGTCAAAAGGAGGAGTAAAATGTGCGTGGGCTTGAGCTAGGGGCACTCCACAAACCATCTGCACCATCGCCGCACTGCATAGGTCAGGGACCAAAGACCTGACCTTGCTGGCTTCAGATAAGGATATTTGAATAGGGAAGGTGGCTAGATCTGCGTACCTTTGGTCAAAACACGGTCTTCTGGAAAAGTGCCATCACAGTCACAGGGATGATATGGATGAAGAAGTGCTGTGCTGAGAGATTAATGCATCCAGGAGGAGGAACAGCTTAGATAGAAATCTGCCAGTCCTTTTAATGTGGCATCTATATAGCACTTCTTATCGACACGTCTCAAAGCGCTTCCCTGCCTTTGATTCCAGATCCTTGTCTGCTCTTTTTTTTCACACCTTGCTATCAACCCTCCAGTAAAAGATGATCTGCACTATGATGGTTTCAAAACACAGACTATTTTTAAAGATTCAGATTGGAGAGCAATAGAGCTCCTTCTAAGACATACAGGAGTGTAAGGCTTGGAGTTATTAAAATGAGCTTTTTTTTTTTGGTCGAGCATTCTGAGTGTCCCTGGTAGCCTTCCTTTGAGGTCTGTAATGTCACTGAGCCTGGGCAGGAGCCAAAGGGGAGCACTGAGGGCCAGTTGCCTGTGCCCTTTCCTCCTGCCTATGAAATAACATCCACACAACACGCTGCTGCGATGCTAGCCACTGCCTTGGACTGGGATGCACTCTGGCTACTGATCATGCCTGGGAGGGGGAAGGCAGGCAAGGAGGCCCAAAAACCTCTCCAGTGCTGATCCATGAAATGTATAAAGGTCTGGGTCATACCTGAACATTCTGTCCCCTCCTCTTTCAGACTTCAGCTCTCGATAGCTGTACCCTGCTGTGTGGAGGTACCTATTTCCGCATGCTGATGAGCAGTACTGAAGAAAGATGTGCCTGCTTTCAGGCTGCATTCTGGCTGGACTCATGTCAAGTGCAGGAGGACATACTGTGAGGGCTTACAGCTCTCAGTGGGTGCAGTGGATGTCCACAAGAATGCTGCTGCCCATGGTCCCATTGGCTGCCACCTGCTGAGGTTACACATGTGCACCACAGCCATGTAGAAGACTCTGTTCACACACACCAGCAAGAGGGTCACTACCCGACACACAAGATGTCTGCTTGTTTGTAGTTTTCCCTACAAGAAACAGTCATTGAGCCTTGTGCCCCTACACAGGTAGCCACAGTGCAGATCAGCAAAGGAGGTTTGAAAACACTCCAACTCCAAAGCACAGACACTGACTGTCTTATTCCTTGTACTGAAGGAAAGCCTGTTTCTAACTCTTGCCTTTTCTCAGTCTCCTCTCCTTCCTCTGGAGCACTGTGACTTGCACATCTCCTGAGCAGCCACCGAGGAAGGGCTCAGGACTGTGTATTGCTCAGACATGGGCTCGGGTCCTTGCAGACCCTGGGCTGTGCTCCGTGCCAGCCCATCTGTTCCTCCTCCTGGGAGCTGCTGAGGGCAGGAGGGGCAGGGGCTGAGGAGAGGCTCCCCCAGAACTGAGGACAGAACGGGCAAAGACAGGTGGCAACAAGAAGGGAGGTTGTGGCAGGCACAATTTTCACCAAGACCATGGTGAAAAACAGGTTCATGATGTAGGAGAGCAGGGAGATAACAGGAGGAAAAGGAGAGAGACATTGGCAGACAGAGAGATGGGGGAGCAGGGGGAAAAGGGAGGACAAAAAGGACAAGAGAGGGAAAGAGAAAAGCTGAGAAGGAAGATAGCAGTAAATAGTATTGTGAAATAAGTAAATGGCAATTAATAGCAACCTGCTCAGGGTACTGGGCAAAGGATGATGAACTTTCAATCAATTAAAAGCAGTGAACAGGCTATCTATTAGTCAGCCAGCCAGCATACAATCAATCAATAGCAATGCAGAATTGGAAGATGGGGAATAATAATAATAGCGGATGGATAACACATACATTGTCCTCTTGGTGGGATGCTCCTAGAAGAACTATAGACCTGCTTGTGTCTGGAAGTCACAGACGCACAAGGAGAGAAAGCATGCTGATGGAGTACTTCTGCACATCAAAGAGGTGTAAAACCGGAATGGCTGTCAGGATCCTCATGGAGATTCTCTATCAGATTTCAGATGCACTTTGAATTCGTGCCATGCCTTGAGGAGGAAGACAAGAGAGCTGCCCATACAATTTTCTCCCTCTGGAAGATACTGGCAGGTGAGAGGCTGAAGTGCTTTGTGGCAAAGGTATAGCTCTGATTAACTGGCTGAGTTGTGGCTCAAATTTAGAGACTCTTCTCCACCCCCCCCCCAATACATCTGCAGAGAATTGCAACTACCTTTTTTACTATCTTGCCCACAAAAAAATGTTCAGACCTTCCATATAAAATCAGTCAAACTGACACTGGCCAAGAAAGCACAGCCTAGATTTCCCTGTAACTGCATATCGCCCCACCTCTTCCCTAAAAGTGCTGGCATACATTCTCTAGGACTGTTTCTGAGTTTGGATCTAGGAGTCCCTCACAGCACACAGGGAGGACATACTTAGTCTGAGATGAAATATCTGTTGATCAAGATAAAATACAGGTTATCATTAATATAAGAAAAATTACAAAATTATCTGCAGAAACCTTTTTAGTCACAGATTTTAATCAAAGGACCTGAACTGAGTGCCTGATACACATCTTTGAAACGAGTGATGACATCCTATCCCATTTTAGCTTTAATCTGTAACTCCGCTGGATTCCTGCCACGCTCCCAGAAGTGTGCTAGGTGGCATATGCGTGTCTGTTGTGCGATCTCCCAAAATGTGTCAAAAAGACACAGATTTTATAGAACATGCCAATAGCAACCCTGCACCCTATGCCATCCTGTCCTCCCAGCCAGCACTTTCATGCTGTGGGGTTTGCCTGCTGCCCTCACGAGCGTGCCGGCCCAGAGGCAGGCACCTGAGCACAACGCGCCCACCTCCTCCAACCCCTCTGTGCCCCGAGCCTTGCCAGATGTACCATGCCCCATAACGAATGAAGAAAGGATGGGATATATTATCCGAGAAAGGGAAGAAAACTCAATCTGATGAGCAATTTGCCATATGAGCCGTAACACATGGCCATGTCCTGGGGAAGAGCAAACCTCTGCAGAAGGGAGCAGCAGCAGACTTCTCACAGCATGGTTTCTTTGCAATGACTTATTCCAGGCCATCCAGATGATGGGGTGAGTGAAAGCTAGCTTGAGCTTTTCTTGCATGCCATTCACATTGCATGGCTCCTTTGCATCTTGTGCATGCTCACAAGAGTGCTTGTCTGTAGTTTGTTGACTTCTGAAGTGCTAAGAAACACTGCCTGAATGTTGAACTGTCTGTGGCAAAGAAGCTGCACTGTCAGGCTCTAAGATTCTGTAATGCTCTTTATTGTGATGTGCCCTTGAAACTGCATGAAACAGCTGCTGCTGAGCAGCTTCTCAAGACCCTGGCTCACAGGAGTCACAGTGTTTCTACTTCACCACCTGCTCTGGCTGACTCTGGGTCAGCAGCATGCTTTGGCATTTTACACTGAGCAACTTGATCAAAACAAAAAGTCTGAAACCATGCCGTGTGAGTCGGCAGCAGGGCTGCTGCTAACCACAAGTTCCAGCTGGGATGTTAGAAGGTATACCTGGCAGGAAAAATGCAGACACCTTTTTATTTGCCAGTACACCACAGGGTTAACTGTGCCTGAAGAGACATTGGTCCCATGTTACATGGCAAACTGGGAAGCTCCCAGCATGGGTACCATTCAGCACTCTAAGAGGATAACCCTAGAAGTTCTGACAGCAAGGGAGAAAATGGGGTCTCCTAGGTGCTCCCAGGCTGGTGAAACCCTGGTTCTTCCAAGCCCTAAACAGCACGGGAGAGCTATAGGGTGCTCTCTAGTAATTCAGATTTCACAAGGTTTGTGGGTAGTTAAAACCAAAAGGAGCAGATCCTTTTTTCTGCTTCAATACAGCTGATAACAAACATTTTTCTTGCTTTTGGGGAAAGGTGAAAAGCTATTTATCCTCGAATCCATAGTTTTTTCTGTTGGTGACTAGCCATTTGAATGTGTGTCCAAGGAAAAAGAAGTGGGGTTTTGTGTCCTGTTCCACTGCGGAGCTGTATGATGGCACATTGCTCATGAGTTGTGTCTAAGGTGCAAGAAAATACTTATGTGTCTGTAAGACAGCCTGCAGTTACGGTTACAGCTGTTTGGTGGATGAGAGACTGCAGGAGTACAGAAGTAAAGGAGAAGCCTGTGACCCAGGAATTTGGGGCTCCTTTACAGTGGCAGAAAGAGAAAATAAAAGGGGGCAGTCAGTGGCCCAGCACAGTGAAGGCCAGAGCATGGCCTGGAGTGGAAAATATGGCCCTGCAGAGAGTTACTGGGTTTTGGACTATATTCTCTCCAGAAGAAGGGGAGAAAGAAGAAAAAATAAATATTCTGTTTTCCCTATTAGAGCCTTGATACATCTCCGCAGACAGCATCGTCCTCCTTCTTGGCAGTCAGATCTTTTTTCTCTCCCAATAAAAGAGCCTCTGGAGAGCAACTAAGATGAACAACTTTGCTAGAGCAGCTTAGGACAGCACGTGCCGCCCTACATGGCCAGATTGAAATCTGAACTTCTGCCCCCTTCCATGCGCATGAGTTCATATTTTGGCAAATCCGTAGAGTTTTTAAACAATTATATGTTTAGTTTACTGGTACGAAAGGGGAAGCCACTCCAGACAAGTAAATAAGATACAGAGATAAGTTTCTTGAGAAATTAAGGTCTCAATGAATACACAAATATACAAAGGATGTATAAATAAATGACATTTATAAATAGTACACTTAGTGTACTGTTACTGATACTAGCTTTCTTCTCCAGTTAATGTTTAAAAGAAGGTCATTCCATGAGGATATTTTTCTTAAGTGTATTCAAGATGGCCAACACAATGGCTTTAAGTAGTTAGAACACACAATAAAATGATGCTGCTTCACTACAGTAAAAATAAACGTTCTCATATAATGTCTCATTTTAATGCATTCAGATGAGCTGTTAGTCTCATTCATGATAAATGAATAATCTGTCCTGTTTTTCTCTTACTAATAGCAGAGAGAAACCTCAGTTCCCAGTGTAGTTCTTCTTCTCTCCCTGTCCCCAACACCAGACCCCATGGTTACTGCAGGGGCAAAGAGGAAAGGAGCAATCAAAAGAAGCTGTAGCCCCTCTATGCTTTTGTGCCACTCCATTAGAAAGCCCCACTCAGAGACATTCCTGTTACTTTGTCTGGGTATCAAAATATAATCTGGAAAAGAAACATCTGTGTATTATAATGCCGTGTAGTCCTGCTGTGTAGGTCTCACTGGTCTGTTTTACATGTGAATGGTGCCATACACACCATCACTGTGTGCACAGTGCTCCTCTGCAGTAGGAGCCTCAGTTGTGCAGACAGTAACACTGAGGCACAGAAAGCTTCACAGATCATTTCAAAGCAGACTGTAATGCCCAAGGAATGAGGCCAGCAATGAGCACCTCTGAGTGAGGTGACTTGCTCAAGGTCACACAAGAAATTGGTAGCAGAACTGATACTGAAAGTTAGAGGATCAAACTCACATTCATCTTCTTAGCTGGTCTTCTTCTGACAAATAATGGAGCAGTAATTGGAAGATGATGTCTAGGGATTTTCAGAGTGCGCTATTCAGTCCTACAATATTTCATGTTTTGATTTCCAGTTTGAGAGAGAAGGTCCAATTTCCAGAAAAAAGTAAGCACTCACTTCCTGACAAACAGGTTCTTTAGATTCTGTTTAAGTGGATACTCCAAATACAAGGCAGCCAAAATCACTAACCAGTTTTGCAAGTCTTTCTGCCTTGCAAGATTTCGGCTATCATTTGCCTTAAAAAAAAAAAAAAAAAAAAAAAAAAGAAACAGTTTCATTCATTCTAAGAAGCTTATGATGTCACATGTGAAATGTCAACAGATGATAGCAACTTAGACTAATCCCTAAAAGATGACCTACTTGAAGGTGTTTGACAGACCAGGCAGTCTCTCTATACTGCATCAATAAATGACATTTTTATGAAGCCAGATTTTAAATACATCATATTTTGTGCTAACCAGCTGATTTACTGTTGGATCAAACTTTGATTTCCTATTCTAACATTTAAGACAGAGAGTGTTAAAGACACAACATATTCATTCTCTGTAAAATGCCTGCAGACCTGAAGTTTTCACATTCCTTTAATTCATTTTTTATCTGATCTATTCCCTTCTATTACCATCGATATGAAGTTAGAATTTTCTTATAATTGTTTTTCTTTCCATGGAAGTCTAACTTCCTCTGGATCAAGGGCTTGCTTTCCCTACAATCAAGGGAGTGTTAGCCACAGACTCTGGTGGGAGCAGAAGTACAATCTTAACAGACATAGATCAAAATTACAATGCAACATATATAATCTGGATAATTTTAGGGAAAAAGAAAATTCCATCCAGTCTAGACCTTTCAAATAAACAGGGAGGATTTTTTCTCCCAGCAGAGGTATTTTTCCACATGGCACAGAACCCAAGAGGTTGGAGATTACTTCAAGATAATAAAGATGTTGGCTGAGCAAAATTCACCCCTGCACAGAAGGCCAGCCCAAGGTCTTAAATGATCTATAGGCTTTGCGCTGACCCCTGGCGCAGAAGCACTTTTCACCGTCTATGCAAATAAAACAGGCAGGCTTGCCTGCACCGAGGCTAGGAAAGGGCAGGGACCAAGAGTGGTTGTACTGACAGGACATTCATTTCACACTCTCGTCTCCTTAATTTCCTTGTTTCATCAGTGGTTTTTGGCTTAAAGATAATGTTTCCTGGACGCGCCTTTAAGAAGTCTGCCAAATAAGAGATATTTGGTCGGGAATGGTTTCAGAGAGCCCCTGGAGGTGCGAGGAGAGGGGCCCTGAACTCCATGAGTTCAACCTGAGCGCAGCCGTATGGGATGCGCTGGAAATCAACCATCACTGTATGACCCCGACACACTCCCATGCGGCAGGGGTGAATAGGGATGAATCCTCATTAGCATGTGAAAGACATTCATATTTAGCTGCAGGTTATTGGATATGGAATCCTGTGCCTCCGTGAGGCACCCAGTGTGGAGAGACCTCAGAGAGGCTGGGACCAGACAGAGCCACTGATTGTTTAGTTAAAATGGAAAAGGTTGGTGAAAAATGTAGTGCTAAGTTAATGGGGCCAGCACTGCAGAATTGGGAGCTTCCAAAAGGCAAGATTATTTTGGGAATGTTTATGTGACAATGCTATATGACTAGCATATTTTATAACATTAAGAAAAACTCTCAAACAACCACAATAAAGAGGATCCAGTAAATAAAACATAATTAATATGTGCACAACATTTTGACAGTGACTACTTAGGAGACCAACTTTGTATTCAGGGACAGCTCCCGTACCTTCCTGAGAAACTGAGAACATACACAAACCTTGCAATGCAGAGTCAGATTTATTCAGGTTTAATTTCTTGCCTGTGTCTGTTGGCTTCAATCAAAACTGAAAAGCAAGTGAGAATGGATGTGATCTCTTCTTAAAATGCAGGAAGAGTACAGAAAAAAGAGGCCTTCTGGAATGTTACTAGCTGTTCTCCACCTCCACAAAGGGAGAAAGCTTTTTATTACACATCACTACTACATTTTTCAATAAAAGTAAAGCCTGACACTTTTGTGAATGGTAGGTATATTTTATTGATCTTTATCCACCCACTGTGGATCTGACAGAAATAACTTTTTTATCTAAAAGAATATTAAAAGAAGAAAAGAAAAATTGAAACACCACATAAGCAACTGTCAGGAAAATTGGGACTTATGTGCTTATCACATTAAATTAAATTATACTGGGTTTCTACTATGATATGCAATTATCAGGGCGGTTTCACTTGCAACTATTTGGATTTCACACATTTTCTACAGTCAGTGTATTAGTATTTTACAGGCTGTTTGCTGCATGCAAATGAATAAAGCAAATGGGGGCCAGTGGGATATCAAATCTTGTAAGCTTGTAATAGCAGAAAGCTCAGCAAAGCTTGCAGTGGACACAAAGACTGGATGAGAAAACAAAGCAGCCTATTTATTATAACACTACAATTATCCAGGCTACAGGATCAATTTTAGACGAGCTAGCCAGTTATTTTCCTTAGGTCTTCACATAATCCTTGGTTTGACTTTCTGTGGTATGAACTCTGACTGTTCGAATGAGCCAGGGAAAACCTGCTTACTGCCTACGATGATCTGTGTTCTGGGAGACCATCACCCGCGGCACCTTCTTACTTCTGCAAGCACAGTCAAGAGGAGGACACGGATTATTTTCCCTCTTTTAAAATTGCAGTGTAATTTGTTGAGGGAGAAATCATTATGACCTTATGTGAACTGGAATTTTACTGACACCTCACTTATTTTGAGAACAGTGGGGAAGCCTGCACTGGCAATTTTGCTTGACTGCAGAATTGTGTTCACCTTTGAGTCTTCTTCAGAAGATATGACTCTTGGTTTGTTTAAGTTTGCCAATATTACCTTATGGCTAACAAATATATAAAGATGCAGGTGTGGGTAGTGACATACTATTTTTTAATCCTCTTTAATAATAAAAGTTTCTTATAGGAGATAGAAAGCAAATACAATTTTTAATATCACTCTGATATAAATTACTATACAAACTTGGCTTTGTTATGTTTTATGTTTCCAATGTAAGAGCAAGGGTTTTATATAATCTCATGTATACTGCCACACTTACTATTTATTTTAGGGATTTATATGTGTATATATATACATATACACACACACACACATATATATACACAGCGCACATATACATGCATGTGTATATGCACATGTATAAATGCACAGAACAGTGGCAGTTTGATCTACTCTTTCTCAGAATATTTATTAACTTTGTAAGTTGTTAAATGAAGACAGAAAATACATGCTCTAAGAAAAGATGTGAAATGACTCAGACTTAGTGTTGTACCCAAGTTTGGGCTAGCCAGCTTAGGAAAAAAACGTAAAATTTTTTGGTGAGGAGACTGTTTTCCAAAATTATTATGTAAGCTGGGAACTAGTTAAATGAAACCTTCCTCTCAGCTTTCTCAGTGTCCAAAACCGAGGTCAGGACAAAATGAAAACGGAAAGTCATTACTCTTTGGGGTGGAGCCAAGATGGGAAATATTACTCACATCTCTACTAGCAGCAAACTGCATGAATTATGGCTGGGAGTGAGCCCCTGAGGACATTCTGCATTTTTTATTTCTCTCAGCCCCTGTCCTCTCTGAACAGGCACAAGGTTTGCAGAAACATTGGGCAGAATCATGCCGCAAAATTTGTCGATGATGAAGTTTTATAGGTATAACAAAGGGTGTTAAAATATAAAATCTTTTTTGAATATATACTTACACATACTCACATATATCATATAAATAATATTTATCTATATTTTGTATAGATATATTTATATATAAAATAAAAGTGACTTCAAAACCAAGCTTTGCATGGAAACATGAAAGACATTCCAGGGAACATTATAGTGCAGTTGAGCTCGTCACTAAGACATCTTCTGAAATAAGTATTTCTTATGTAGTTGTGGGAACCTTTTCTAAAAAAAATCCAGAGATTTCACAATTTACTCTTGGATAGATTAATATGGAAGAAAAGAGGAGGAAAACATTTCCAAAAGAAAGTGACCATAAGTTATTAATTGAGCTGCTTTGCTGTTTGCTTCCAGCAGCTGCTTTATTGCTTGCTCTATGATAAATGGCCAAAATGTTATAGAGTAGCAGGAGCTGTTCTGTAGTTAAAAAGTTAGCTTTTAGGCCAATTCTCTATCTTACAACTTCTCCAAAAATAATATTGTTCACAATAAAAATCTCAGCTGGCACATCCCATCCCAAGGAGTGATCTTGAAAGACACCAGGCAGCAATCCACCTACGGCATTTTAAAGAGAGAGAGTCAGTTTTGAAATGTCCCTTTTCCACATTTTAAACTCTGATGTTCTTGGTGTATTATGTCTTGTTCATGGTTTGATCTACAGGTTTCCATTTTTTGTTGACTTGGCTGAGATATATCTTTTACAATTGTCAGAAAAAATGGAGATTATTACAAAGACCTGGTGTTTTAACACCTGTCTAGTTTAAATTTACTAAGGTAGGCAGGGCAAGAATTATCTGAGTGCTGGTCAGAGCATTGGTAGTGAAGGTACAATGTAGCTGGAGAAGAGCTACCTTGGAGAAAGCTCTGAGGAGAAGTATATATATATATACATATATATATCTCCAACAAAAGCCCATTTGAAATCTGTAGACCAAGACTGCCAGCTCCCACCTCTCCAAATGGCAAATACCAGCCTTTTGCCTCTAGATGCCCTGCTGAATTTTTTCAGATAGCTCATAAGACAGTCTGGCCTAACTGGATGCTGTCCCCATTCTTCTTTTCTTTCTGTTTTTTATTTTTTAATTCTTCCCTACCTATGTTTTAATAGCTTGAAAGTTAACTGGTTTCATCAATTGTTTGTCTTTGTTCCCTGAATGGAATAATCACTTAGATTTCTGAACACTTGTTTTTCTGGAGGATGGCTTGTTTTTATTATTCAATGCCAGACTGTCAAGTTTACTTAGTGGTTTGGGGTTTTTTGTTTTTTTTTTTAAGAGCACATTTCTAGTCCATCTGTTTTATTTAATACTGCAGAAGTTCCTGATAAGTCCATGCCAGTTGATTTTCTGCTCCTAAAACTTTCTGCAGCTGGGGAGATAGTAGCCTTGCAGCAGCAGCCTGACTCCATCTTTTGTGCAAGTGTGCAATGAGTAGAGTCAAATGGAAGGGTGATGGTCAATGAAAGGTTCATAGCCAAGTAAACATAACCTAAATTTTTGAAGACGAACAAGCCAGCAAAGAATACCCAGAAACGTATGGATGAATGTCAACGTGAAATTCCACAAAGACTGATTATTCTGGACTGAGTTGGAAAACCCCACATGTTGCTGGCTAGCCCAAATGTTCTTGATTTCTGTCCGGCTTTGGACTACATGCCAGGCTGAAGTACAGATTGTCTTGGTTGTTTCAGAGACAATAAATGAGACTCAGATTCTGTAATAGGACAAAGGTAATGAAAAATGACTCAAAGTGAAATTAATTGGTTTTCCTTGCTTCAGAAAGAGAAAAGCAGCCACACTGGATCAGACTGGGGATCACCATAGCCTGACACGTTACTTTGGATGGGAGTCAATGGCAGGTGCCTAGGGAGAGTGCAAGAACAGGGCTTGCATACAGTGAT
Source organism: Strix uralensis (assembly GCF_047716275.1). Lineage (NCBI taxonomy): Eukaryota > Metazoa > Chordata > Aves > Strigiformes > Strigidae > Strix > Strix uralensis. Next base: position 80,340,646 of record NC_133974.1, on the reverse strand, counting down.
ATTTTCTTGGAATACTTTCCCAGCTTCCAGTGATTTCTAGCTCAGGGTTTCTGTGAGAAAGAGGAGGTGCATTTGTATTTAATAGTTCTCAGTGGAAAGTCCATGGAAGAAAAATCACTTCCTAAGCCCCCTTTCCCCCACTTAAGGCATGCCATTACCCAAAGAGTTGGATGTGAGCTTTTGTTGCATACTTTTGTTCTCGCAATGGCTGGAACATTTGCAGTTCTTGGCAAGGGCCATTTACTTATTGGTGATTCAGCCTTCAGTAATCAGCGCAATGGCAAAACTATAGTGTGGCAGCTCAAGGACTAACTTGCAAATCCTACTATCATCTCCATTCCTTGTCCATTTTCTTCCTTTTTATGAGGTGGGAGGAATGATGTGAAGCCGCCTTCTGACATTTAAATACATGATCTGATGAGTTATTTCTGAAAAACACCCAAAATAAAAAGGATGGTGAGAAGATTTGGTTCTTCCTACTGATCAGCTGTAGCAACTTTTTATCTCCTAGCCTTTTCTAAGTTTCCGTATTAATATTAAATCCCCTACTCTTAGCATTTAGATTAATTATCTGCTTCACATTTAACTTTTATCTTACTGCATTTAGCTTATGTTTTGGATTTTTGGGGCATGGGGTGTCCGATCTCTGCTTGTAAAACAGTTTACATCTATGCAAAGGGTCCAAATCAGTTATTTTGGATTGCCCCTGGGCCATGGTTCCATGAGTCTAGAAATGAAATTTTGGGTACCTGGCACTGTGTCAAAAACATGACAGCCACAGGACATGAATCCATTTATCAGTCTAAAGAGACTACTGATTCAGATGTGCTAATGTTTGATAACATTTTCCCAGCAGCTCTGCAAGGCTTATTGTCTGTAGGCCTTTGACTGGACTTCCCATAGTCTTTCTGTACCATCTACACGCCAAGGTCATGGTCTCAGGCTATTGCTGCACTGCTTTGTAAACAGGTTTGGACCCAGGGACTTCCTCTTCTATTTGCACACTCATCAGGCATGAACTGTGCTCATACTTCTCCTTGCCTGCTGCCAACATGCATCAGTTTCCAATCATGTTAGTGCCTGGACTCACTCATGCACAGCATGAGCAGTGTGGCTCCACGACTCTGTCTACACCTGCAGAGGCAGAATCCACCTTCCACATGTCCTAACTGGATCCTAACTGGACCCAAGTACAGGTATTGACATGGACACGTCAAGAGACATGTCCATGCCCATGGCTGTCACTGGAAACCTATGGAATAGTACAATCTGTCATACCATCCCACACCATTATTTCAGCACCTTGTATTAACTCGCTCAGATGGCCCTAGAAAAGCCAATAACAATAATGTGTGGTACTAAGTGTTTTGCTAGCTACTCTTGGGGCAAAGGAGTTGGACTGCATTACAAGTTGGGACATAAGCACAGCCCTTGAATAAGACAATGATGCTTCATGGTAGCATCTCTTACCCCGTATGTTTAGAGGCAGTTGATCTCTTCTGAAAAGGAAGGGGAGGCAAGAGCATGAAAGACCACCACAGTACACTGTCTCCATTTACCTCACTGCTTTCCATAACAGGAGCTCATTTGCTGGTTTTCCATGCTTTAGCCAGGCAAGAGTTGTAGAAATCAAGGTGTTGTGCAGTTTGCCAGGCCAGCAGAGCAAACTAGCAATTGCCATCCACAAGGTCCTGACACAGAACAGAGGAGGACAGAGGTAGGCACAGGGTAGGCATTCACCTCTTCTCAAGTGTCCCCACCCTGGAGACAACCATATAAGCAAGCCCTGACAGACCATCCATCTGTGCTCATTCCCTGCAGACAGTGTGAACAGAGACTCTTCTGGATAGCATAAATCAGCTCCAAAGTTATCTTTGCTGAATGTCCAGTTTCTGCACCAAAGCAGAGTGGCAGTGTGTGGTGGATAACTCTTTCCTTAATACTTAGGTTGACCCTATTTATCAACAGGCAAGGGACCGGGATATTTAACTTAAACAACAGGATCTAAGTGAATCAGCTCTCCCAGGTGTAAGGATTGCAGCTAGGTGTGGATTAATCCTGCTACTTTATGTGATGTGGAAATATTTTGCTGGACATAGTGCTGAGCTTCCCCTGAACACCTTTTGCAGAACCCCATTGGAAACACACATGAGGTGTCCTTAAAATTGGAAGGGTGGTCCCTTGGGGTGCCACCTCCAAACATCCCCTCAATGCAACTAGGACAATGTTCCTCAGTCATGCAAAGGCAACCAAAAAAAAGAGGGCAAATGCAACACCAGGGCTGCCAGGTCATGACTGTGGCACAGGCTGGCACAGACTCCCTAAAGTACACAACTACTAACCTGATAGAAATGCAGTTGAGGGCTTGTTTCTGATCTGGATTAAACTTGTACTGCCAGATGATCTGGTAGATACAGAGCTGGTATTAATGAATGTTGAATCACAGACTCAGTGAACAATACCTGGGTCAGACTCTGCACTCCAGACCCATATATTACTGATGATGATGAATGTACCCCCTTATGCTACTCAGTGAACTGATGTGATGAGATTTTTATTATTTATACTGTCTCAGACAAGAAAGGGGATGCAGGTAAGGAATATAAGAGTAGTTAGAGTGTCAGTTAGAGTTAATATTAGTCTGACTGACGTGCCTTGATATTAAATGCCTTGGACAATTCACTCTGCCATTGAAAAGTGTGCTTTTCTGCATAAGTCTGATTAAAAGGGGGCAAGTTTCTTGCATATGCCATTCGAAATGTGTAAGAATATCTCAGCAGATGCAGCCTGATCCCGGTAGCAGCAGAACCACTGCATAGGTAGAACATGACCACTCCCTTCAGGGAGCAGCAAAGAGGGAGGAAAACATTCTGCATTAGATGGAGGTGGGATGCTATTTAAATTAACAGGAAAAAGGTAGCTGATGCTAGTTTAGTTTAACTTCTATCTTAGGCAGCAGAACAAATAGTTCAGCTAAGCGTGAGGCAGGACATACTCTGATCATCCAAACCAGTGAAAGGATTGGAAGAAATAGCAGAGGGCAAAGTCCTGCTCCCCACCTTCTAGCATTTCATAAGACATGCACTCCTCTCTGCCAGATAATAAAAATCAGAGCTCACCCCCAAACTCAGATAAAACTTGTTTTCTATTGCAAAACCTTAAGAGTGACCCCATCACATGCTTGTGCATATCTGCAAGTCAGCACGTGGTCCTGTCAGCTTCTGTGCCTCTGGGGAAGCAATTGGCCATACTACCACCAAGACCATTACTAAAGTAAAGAGCGTGGGTCTTCTCAAGCCCTCCTCTTGGTGAGGTGTGTGGCGTAAGTCAATAAGGTGAGTGAAGAACTACACAGGAATTTAAACAACTCTCAGACTCTGATCTCCCCTTTTTCAGCCCAGCAAGCTTTCCACCAGACTAGTGGGGTATTTGGCAAGTGGTGGTGTTCATATGTCAGCTGTTTATCATAATATTTACATTCAGCTGGTTCAGCGTGGTGCATATGTTTGCTGTTAGGCTCAACTGGTATAAAATGCTTGGTATAACTGATGTGCTGGGTGTTAGGACACAGGAAGCAACAAACTGGTCCAGACTCAGAGGGTGTTTAGATGTGTATAAAGAGAATCAGGGCAAACCATCAAAAATTAACACTATTTGCAGGATTGAATTCAAAGCACTTTTTCTCTGGTAGTTAATCTTATCACCAACTCACAGTGAAAAAGGCATTAGGATTCAAAATATATATTATTGTACAAAAAATCAAGAGTTAAAGCTTGTGCTGAAACAGAACACCATACTACTGCCATAGCCATACCCCTGCAGGGGCTATAATGCAGATAGAATGGGTCTGGCTTAAACACAGCAAACCTCCCAGGTGGGATACATACTCCTCGTCTACACTAGCAACCTTGATACAGATGTCTTGGCAAGCCTTCCTGCTTCTTACAACTCTTCAGTATTTTTACAAATGAAAAAGAGGTTGCCAGCAGGGAATGTCACAGCATGTAGAGAACTAATTATAAGTGATAATAATCCAGCAGACCTATACTGAGATTAAAATGTCTCATGGAATCATTTTTGTCCTTGAAAGGTGGACACTAGCTTTTTTGCACAGTCTAACCTAGGGACACGTAGCAAAAAAGTTCTCTTGCAAGTCCTAAAATGAAATGAACCATACCAACAAAACCACTTTCCCCTTAGCAAAATGTCACAGGGCATCAGCTAACAGAGCTGCAGCAGTTTGCTCTGCAGACTTTCCACACTGCTGGCAAAACTCAAAGATGGAGCAGGTCCCAGATGTTTCTGAAGGTTTTCCACAAATGAAACTATGGCATTCCAGTCTTTTGGCTAGCTGTGCTATGAGGATGTTTTTGGCAGAGTGTATGGTCTAATCAATGACAATGATCTTGGTGGCCTATGTATTTTATCTAAGCCCATAATAACCCCTTCATCACCTTGCTAGCAATTTGGGAGACAACAGATAGTGGCAGAGTCTGCTGCCAAAATGCTCCTTGAGCCTAGGTATTGCACAGGAGTGCAATTGCCATGGCAAGGAGGGCACCACGTAGCAGCACAGCCTTTTCTGCATTGCCTAACCCGACCCCCACCCTGTATGAGACCTTTTTGCGGCATGGGAGGGCTGCACCCTCATGATCACTCCCAATAAGTCCTGCCCTGGATGCTGCACAGTGGCAGAGCAAGGGGAAACATGGAGCTGCTGACTCTGAGCCACTGGCTCTAGGCCAGGGTGAGCAGCCGGGAGATCCCGGCGCTGACATGACCTCCCTGTGTCTCACTCTTATTTCCTCTGAGGCAGGATATGGTTTGACCTTCCAAAAGCCACAGAAGGGTGCTGGGGATTGTAGCTGAAAACTGACTTTGAAATGGTGATTTCCAGCTCCTGACACCCTCAGCGCTACGGGAATGATGGGAGGGACACACCAGAGCTGCAGGAGGGGAGCAGACCCTCCGGACCACATGACATACCCTAAAGCTGCCCACCAACCTCAGCAGGTGGGATTTCAACTGCAGTCCAAAGCAGCACACTGCTTCCCCTTGCCAAGATGAGTCTACTGAGTATCCTTGCCCTTAGGTCTCGCAGGCCCTTTTTCAGAAGGTATTAATCTTACGGTTAATACAAGCAGCTGTCGATTGTTACACTGGGATTATGCATGTGTTTATGTTTCTTGCTGAATGGGAGTCTTAATGCATTATGAGGAAAACATTAAGGAAATTGTCTCGAAGGCTTGGAAGAATCATTACTGCATCTGACCAGGCTGAAAATACAAAGAAAGTGTTTACTTTTAACTTTTTTTTCAGGTAATTAACACATCCTACTACATGGTAACTTACACACAAGCTATCAAATCTAACACTGATCATTTTTCCCATTAATTAGACACTGTAACAGTAGATGGAGTTTAAAATAGATATGTTTATTAGATTTGGGATGAAACAGTATTATTAGAGGAAGTATCTGGTATACTGGTTTGGGGCTGGTGATGAAACAGTGCTTAATAGTCCTGTTATCTAACCTACTCATCGCACAACAATCCAGCAGCAATTATCTAGTATCTTATGGGAAGCTGTATGAGCTGCTGAACTTGCCAAGCGAGTCTCAGATGGATGGCAACAGGCTGAGAGTCACAAGGCGTGCTGGTACATTGTCTCTCCTATCCTGGCCAGAAGAGCAGCAGCCTCCCCAGAGGGCAGCCAGGATGGGCTCTCCTGGTGAGGGATCCCACGATAAATGGCTGATGAAAGAACATTTATCTTTCAGGGGCCAGAGACAGACTAAAAAACCCAGTCCCTCACAGCCTCAAAAGTGGCTGTGGCCTTTTCTGAGCCTGTTCTCCTTTATCTTCTGTATTAGCTTCTGCTCCTCCATTCCAGTTTTATCCATTCCCCACATATTCATCCTACATTTACCATTTCTCACTATCTTCAGACCCACTGGAGGCATTGTGGGGGGAATGAACAGCAGGGAGTTCATTCTCTCTGGCTCAGCCTCGTGCTCAGGCTGAGATGCCATGGGTATGAACAACCAGAAAAAAATCCTAAAATCTAGATAGCTGCTCAGCTGCAAGACATAACACTCCCATTTACAAAAGGCGGGAGACACACCTAGAAGAGCTAATTTGGAAATAACAATAATAAAGAACTTGTGCCATATACATGCTATATGAAGGGCAAAGGCAGATTGAATGCTTAGGGGAAAAGTCGTTCCAAAACCCAGCTATTACCGTTGTTTTCCCAAAACAGAGTCAACAGTGAAAGATCAACAAGGCCATGGCAATTCTCAGGCTGCTCAAGGATCTTGAGAACGTGACACATTAAGACTTCAGGCTAGCAGAAATCTGGATATTAACCCTGATGTTTGGATTCTCCAGTGTTCAGTGTTGTTCAGATCCACATTTTTCAGTCAGTGATGCAAATGGCAGCTACTTTCAAAGATGAGATCAAGGGATGGCTCAGATTTTGAACAGAGCTTCACTAGGGGGGATGCTGAATCCCTCTACAGTAAGAGTTTTCCATTGTCAAGTACCAGAATTTGGCATCTCCTGCCTGTAAAAGCTTTGTCTCTGTTGTAAATCCAATTGACAGCTTTCCCTACGTTAGCCCTTATATTTAAAATGGCAATGTGTATGTCCTCATGAGCATCTTGGGTTTGCCCACCCATTACTCTCTGGGGTAAAACATGTCCTCCTCTTAAAAGCTGAGCATGGAACTTTGCAGCCAGCAGGGCAGGTCTGGGGGATAACTTCTTTACAAGAACTTCATTCAGCTGCTTTCTGAGTTGCTAGAACAAGAAACATGAAAAGCACATTTTTCTTTCATCGTCTGATTTCTTTGTTTTTATAAGATTAGTTGGTGAGTTGTTGGATTTGGAACCCCCACCCATGCCAATGATTCTGTGGGGCAAGATGCGTGCCTGAGGTCCTTATGGAGCCTTAGGGGTCTGGCTGTGCTGGGGCAGTTACCAACCCAGGGCCTAATTTAGTCCGGTCATTACCGAGCAGCAGGCACAATGTATCCCAGGTGAATGCAGCAACTGTCCAAGGACTTTTGGGGGCAAAGCCTCCCTGAAAAGCACACTGGTGGTGTCAGAAACAGGCCTCCCTGGAAAGAAGAATGAGTTTGGAAGACGTTATTTAAAATCCTGGAGTTATGAGGGCTTACCAAACAAGTTTCTCACTGATGGAATGAGACCTGTAACTAAATTCCTATCTGGGTAGCTTTCTGCTGCCTCATGCCATTGTGCAAATATGCAATTACATGCCACCACCAAGGCTGTGCAGTTGCGTACCTCTGAAATTGCCAAAGAGCTCAATTACCTAACCCCATCATAATACACTTAGCACTGTTTGTTTTGCTTTTGCCTTTTCTTTTCAACTAAAAGGGTGGAGGAAATTAAGTAAGTACTCTGTTTATTAGCAGTTGCCTTCTCCAGTTTGCAGATCTCAGGAAATGAGAGAGCTCGGGGATAACTGGCAACATGAGCTGTGGGTCTGCCTGGAGTCCCCTGAAGTGCTCCTGCGCAGGGTGCGGGGCTGGGTGCTGCGGAGCTGGCAGAGGCTATGGGACTGCACGGCCACCTGCGGTTGACGCCAGCTAAACTGGGGCTGCATTGAACAGGGTGTGTGTAGTGTGTCAGTCGTGCTTGTAATTTAGTCAGGCTATTTGCTAATGGCCCCTGTATCTCCAGGTAGGGGACTCCTGGATGGAAAAGAGGGTAGAAAATACATGTGTTAGGTATCTTAGACCTCTAGCACTTACCCTGCACCAATATATAATATCTCTGCAGAGTCTGGGACAAACTGAGCCTGTAGCATGTGTGCTGTACAGCTAATTGCAGTAAATCAGGGGTGTCCACAAAACGTGGGACCTTCTGAGGAAGTGGAGGTCGGTTGAGCAGCACAGCCACAGGTCTGCCTTGTGCATAGTTGGTGTAAGAGTGTATGTGTGTGTGTATACAATGAATTTGGAGTCAGTGTGAAGCTGTCTGATGAGACAAAATTTATTTGACATCTGCAAAATCTGGAAAAAATCCAAATTACTTTTCTTTTTCTTATTTGAACAAAATTTGTATGCTGAAAAAGAGGGCACGCTCACATAAACCCAGACTTACTGGGCCCTAAATTCAAAGTATTTAACTCTCCTGAAGTGCTTGTATGGGGGAGAAGATATTTTAATACCCGATCCAGCTGCTCCCATGGAAAATCAAGAATTGTATTTGCTGGAGCTACTAAAAAGTACTGTGCAGGCTACAGGTGCTTCTCTCACACACCTGTGCTGCTCTCTTCAAATTAAGTTGCTGGTGATGGATGTGTGATTGTGTTTGCAGATGTGTATCTGACGGGATCTTGGAAGTGTTTGCTCAGGAACAAAAGAAGCAGCACCCAGCCCACTCCCCTTTGGCTGGCGGCTCTGCAGGGTGAACTTGAGAAAAACAGCGCTTCAGACTTGTCTCAGCCCTGACAGTGATGGAGATAGCTGTATTACCTGCTTCGAATTCAGCGACCTTGCAGGGTTTGCAGGGCTGTGACAGTTTGGGGAGATTTTTGACTTGTCAAGTGAGCAGGGTTGGTGTGGGAATGCGAGGCATACAGTGAGCATGCAGCCCTGCCGTACCCCAGGGGCAAGGATGGCCACAACTCCCCTTCCCTCCTGCCCAAGGCCCCGCTCTGAGATCCTGTTGCTGCCTTTCCACACCCAGTACACCTGCTCACCCCACTCCTCCTCCTCCTCCCAGCCCAACCGGCTGCTCAGTGCCCTCCGTTCCCTGCATTTCTCTTGGCAATTTCTTGCATGCAGGTTGGTGACTGCAGGCAGCCCAGGCAGGACTTCTTGGAGGGAGGGAATGGAGTAGCTCAGGGCCACAGAAAAATAATATGCTGTGTCTACAAAATTAATCTGTTGTGTCAAGGGCAATATTAAACTATGCCCCTGTTCTTCTTGTTGCTGTGTTCATTGAGCTAGGCTACACAATCACACAACACACAGAGTGGAGTGCCTCCACCGCACCAGGTCCCACCTGTAGGTCCCCTTTCTGCTCCCTACTTTTCTCTGTGAAATAGATCAGAAATATCTTAATTTACAAGCTGTGACTAGTCAGTAATCCCATCATTATATTTTTCAAGGGCAGAAATATATACAGATTCTGGACATGTCCGCAAAATCCAATTGTTTTTAGTCGAGAAACCATCGTTTTCGATTGCTGTGCTTCCTCCAAATTAGCTACTCATTCTCATCTTATTATATTTTATTCTACTGCTGTGTACTGATTTACAGCAGGGGAAAACCTACTCAGTGAAATGTCCACTGTTACTGATGAATTCCACATGAGATACATGATTAAGTATTTTTTAATTTTTGATTATGTCCATAAGTGTATATGAGTGTTCTTCAGGGAATATAAATTTCCATGTAGCAACACTGAGAAATGAGCTACTCAGAGACCTGATGTGCTAAACAATTCAGATATGTCAGATGATCGAATGTGACTGTTCCAGCTTTAACATTTATGGTTCCTGAAGAACAGAAACAAGAAATCTTTCCTTATTTGATTTTGTACTACAAGCATCACCTGGAAACTTGATTGTAGTCTTGCCTCTCATCTGAGTACATCAGTGCTGATCCTTCCTTTTGCAAAAACATTATGCCTTTTACCTTGATATTGATCTGCTTGCTAAGGATTAGCATAAAATTGTACAACCATCTTAAAGCTTTATCATATCTGCATTGCAAAACCCATATAAGCCCTTTTCTATTATGACAGAAGAGTGTATATCGCATCCCTTAATCTGTCAGCCTTCTGTAGGAATGAAAGATGTAGATATGATTGCAGAGTTTGAAAGTCCTGTTCTAGGCCGGTCCAGCTGCCTGGAAAAGTAATCTAAAGAAGATATATCTATGCATCCCACTTGCCCCAATCCCTCTTCCAGAGTTTTGTAATGCAAGATGCCTGCACATGCTGTTTTAAACACCCAACTGTATCATTAAGTGTATTCTGTATCATTAAGAACATACTGATAAAAATCTCTTCTTAAGATCGATTTTACAGTCTTTTACCTAATGTGTACTGTCAGAAGCAAATCTTCTACACAGAATAGAATTCATTATCTGTGATGATAAATATTGGCACCACATTGGCATAACCCAAAGATCAGTGAAACCACTTTCATGTGCTGCTGGAATACTTTGGTTAGATAATGACACTAGAATCTCTTCTGTGGCACTCTGCCTTCTCTGCTAAGCCCATTATTTGTCAAGGATGCCAGAAGAAGCATTTCTTTTCATTTTCACTGCACTCTTCTGACCTGTCTTATGCACCAGTACTGTATTGTTAAAGCCAACTGAATCAGAGTAAAATGTCAAACTTCTAAATACAGTAAACAAAATGCATGTGCTGTTATAATGACTATAGTACAGGCTACAAAATTAATTTCTTGCCTTGCTGTCACACACAGCCAGGGGCTCTACTGCTTCCTTTCCCTGCCATCTTCCCCTCTTACTCAGGTGTCTCCTTCAGTTTTCTCTATCTGACAGCTATTCCTCTGATCTGGAGAAGCCAGAGGCAGTGGGATGGGATGCTAGTGGTATCATTTAACTCTCCCAGTGTAACAACTGTGTTCAGGATGGACTTCTGACAGGTCCCGCTGCCCTCCTCCCAGCCTTGACTGGAAAATGACCATCTTGAAGTTTGCAAGGCTGGGACCTTACACCTGAAACTTTCTGGAGTAAAAGATGATGGTGAACTACTGACTGGAACACTGACCCCCGTAGGTGTACTGCAGTGCACATACATCATAACATACAAAATCACTAAATTATTTGGATGGACTTTGATGGATTTTCTTCCAATTAACTGGAAACTGAGTCTTATAGAGGACAGAAACTACTCAAGTTAGTATCACATAAATAATTACATCCCATTACATTATACAGATGGCATCACCTTCCTTTTCTTTAATCTGTGAACAGTTTGCTCTTGCTGTTCACCAATATCTTTCCTTTTTTAGAGAAAATAAATTAAAAACAAAACTAAGAGTAGTTTTGTCTCCAGTGTCTTACACCATAGGACCACAAACCAGGCACAGCTCAGTTGCAATCACTCTTTTTTCTCACCAGGATGTCCTAAGAGTTTGGGACTGGCATGCTGAGATGGCCCGGTGTCACCATGACACCGGTGCTTATCCAGTGATACTTTTATGAGACGTGAGAAAGCTGTTTGCAGAGCGAGAAACTCTGGATATAAATAGCAAAGTCCCCCACACCCCTTGTTTCCAGTGGGTGATAATAGTAACTGACATGTCAGCCTTGCTCTGGGTGGGCTCTGCAGAAGCTGGCGGAGAGGCAGATAAAAGATAACCCCCAGAAAGACTCAGCGAGCAATGGAATGTGTGAGAGGAGATGTGCAAGGAGGGAGGGGAAAGGCAAAGCCCAGGGAGAGATCGGCCATGCAGCAATCTTTCATCAAGACCAGGCCTTTTCAGGCATTGCCTTTACATGTGCCGCTTTTTTAGCAGAGAAATCTTTCCACAGAGAAGTTCCTCCATAGACCTCAAACTCTTTTCCTTGTTATACTGGCCCAATGTTATACTGGCAGGCAAGAGTTTGAGTTCAGAGTCCTACAGGGAAGGACTGGGGTCTTTTCTTGCAGTTGGCTCTGGGTACTCTTGTGCAAGTGCTGTTACTGCTCTCCTCCACCTCCAGCCCCTCTCTCTGCCTCTGGAGCCCTTGCTCCACAAGTGTCTGTCAGGCATGCTGCCTCTTCAGTGGCTCCTCCCTCCCAATGAGTTTGTGGGGTGTACCTTGAACAGGGTCTCCTCTACCTGGGTATTCCCTTCACTGGACTAAAGTGTCCTGTTTAAGTCTCCCCATCTTAAACAAAAGAAGTGTTTTGTGGAGGTCTCTCAGAGCTCCTTTTTAACTGATGCTTTTGCACTGGTCAGGCCTTCACAACTGTAGAAATATCATTAAACAAAATGTCAGGACTGTGCAACAGGAGAAACAGGAACAGCTTCCCTTACATATTCTGTGATCCCTTTAGTGGTACTCCCTGGTCCCCATTTTAGAAGAAGGGCAGATTTAGCCAGCCAGGTTACTTGCCAGATCGTTTGTAGATCCTAAGCCAAAACCTCTGACACAAACAGTACCAGTTTGTGACAACATGATACTCAAGCATTCGGTCAGTTCCTATTCCAACTCAATCTAGCTGGGGAATAATAAATCATACAAAATGCTGGCTTCCCAAAACATTTGGCTACTCTATCCCTTTATTTCTGGATCTAATCAGTATTCTAAACTAATATTGTGCAGTCTTGCATTTATACATTTTTGTTGCTGATCCAAATCTCTTGCTCTGCATATCTGGAAGTCACTTTGCTCCTCGTCCATCGGCAGGGATGGTGACAGCTGTCCCAGGGCTGACTGCTGTACCCTCTCGGTGGGAGCTCTGGGCGCTGGGAGCGAGGGGAGCAAAACGCCGTGTAAGCGTGAGAGCTGAATTTTGCCTCAGGGTAGAAAACTGGGGGAAAATAAAGGCAAAATCAGAATGCAGGCTACATCAAAATGAGACTGGCACATCAGCTCACAGTGGCTGGGGGAAGGGACAGTGCTGCAGACTGTCGGGCAGCTGCTCAACACTGCCAGCTTCACTTGCCAGCGTTCCGGCTTTGGATTTTTATTTTCTTTTGAAATCTCATGAGGGGTGAGATGCTAAAGCGCAGTGAAGAACCAGACTGCAAATCACCAGCCTGTATGGCTGTAATGATTTGAGGGCATGATGCTGCAAATGCCTCCCCATCTGCGTCCCACTCTGACAGGCACCCCAGCTGTGCTGTGCAGTTCTGTGGGGTGCCGAGCCATGTCCTACCCAGTGCAGGGAGGCCACAGGCCACCTGAAGCCAGCCCTGCCAGGGAGCAGAAGGGGAACCCAGTCCTAAATCCCTCTCTTTTGCTGCTTCACACTGAAATCCTGCAGGAAAAGGAAAGGGAGAAAAGATCCATTCAGTAAATCCCATTAGCATCACTGCAATCCTGGTTGGGAAATACCTTGTGTGATCTCCAAGATCCCTGGGCAAAGTGAGTGATTTTTTTCTAAAGAGAAAGCAGGTGATTCAGCACAGCTGAAATCAGCCTGCTCCTTCTGCCTGGTGGGGTTGGTGGGCAACAGCCTGAGCACACCCTGGGGACTGAAGCGGGATCCACCATCTCCTGCATTCAGGAGTTATGTCTCACTCGAAGACACAGCAGAGTAAACGTGAACCTTTCTCAAATCTGCCACCGTATAAACTTTCCAGTTAGTTAGACATGGAAATACTGGGCATTTGCAGGTATGCATGAGATAGATACACGTCCATTGCCCACTGAGGTGAGCAGGCTGCTGCTAAGGTTGGGTGCAGGAGACTCCTCTACATGGCTGCAGGACTGCTGCCTTTGCACTTTAAATAATTTTTTCACTGTCTTTCTAATGCCATTTTGTGAGCAGCCAGTAAGCTGCATCAAGAGAGGGCCCCAGGGCTGTGACTGGCACCGGTCCAGAGAAGTTGCTCTTTCCCTCTCTGCAGGCTTGGGATCATCATCAGGCTCAGCCGTTTGCTCCTGGTGGGTCGTGGTGCCAGGTCATCATGGTCAATGCAGTCTTGGGGCATGGCAGGAGGGGTTGGGGTGCCCACAGCTATTGGACATGGTTCTGCCTCCCTGGGCACAGGGAGATCCTTGGAAACCTCCTATCAGCCTGCCAGCAGTGGGTACAGGCACATCAGCAGGGGCTCAGTCTAGAAAAAAATGACTAGAGCATCTGAAAGGAGGACAGAGGAAGGGCCTCCATCTGCTTTATTTGAGGTTGTATTTAGTTTCTTGGAAAGGAAACCCACAGAGAATATTTCTTGGAGCCCCAGCTATCCTGAAAGATTTGAAGCTGACATAGCTACCACTTCTTTCTGTCTTGAAACACAGGAGAGAGAAGGGATGGTATCCATGAGGCAGATCTAAGGACTGTGACTCATGCGTATCACCATCCTGCTAATGCATCTAATTTGGACGATTATGTTAAACTTGGTGTTAACCTTCCCCATACTTCTTTGAAAGCAAAACAAAGTCTATCCTGGCCAGGGGTAGATAATCCTTGGTCTTCCATGATTAACATCAAAGGGCTGTTGTGCAGCTTAATTTGTTATTGGTTGCAAGGTACGTTTAGATCTCAGAGTGGTTGTAATGGTGCAAAATATATAATTAATAATGAGTAATATCTCCATAATCTGCGGCTCTCCCCTCCTTCTTGATGTGTTCTCATCCCAATCACAAGCTCAAAAACCCCCAAGCGTTTCTTTATGTCATCTTAAAACCATCACTTTAGCACTTTATTTGTGTTCATTATTTTTCTCCAGGTTATAGCTACATGTTTAGACTACAAAATTATATCAGACAGAGACCTTATCTCCACTATATTTGAAAAATGTTTGCAACAGATTAAATGTTGCTAACAGAACACTGTAGTAATTAAGAATTCATTGAATTTTAGGAGCCAGTGGTAAGGGTAGATGCATTAGCTGGTCCCCAGACACAAAGATAAGCACCAGTCTGCTGCAGCATACACCATGTCCTGCTGGGAGATTAGAAACAGAGGGTGTAGAAGTGATTGCTAGAGAAACACCATGGGGAGGACAAGCTGGGAAAGACCAGCAAAGACTCTGCTCCTTTGTGGGAGGCAACTGACCCATGGTCAAGGGCATTCCCAGGACTAAGCCAATTGAGTTCACGTTTGCTGTTTTTTGAGATTACCATCCTTTCCACTACAGATACTATTATTTGGTATTACCATCTATCCACTGGAGACATGGTGCAGAGTAGCCAAATTCAGGCAGCAGATGGATATAGGTGCTCCTTCTGCAGACTCCCAGTTCATGCCTGCTGACCGCAGTGCTGCTGCTGCTGCAGCTGGGTTTCTGCTGAAGAACCGGGGAGCAGCCAGTGGTGGCAGAAGCAGCAGCACAGCTCCTCTGCTGATGCCGCTGCTCGAGAGCTGACAGCAAAGAGCCTTGCACACAGCCATGGGCTGCAACATCTCAGACTCTTGCAACTAGATCTTCCTATATGTGTCCCTCAGAAGCCGCAGATGCCCTTTTGGTCACGTCATGTTGCACTCTAATTGCATCCAGCGGCATTTAAGGACATGGCCCCACTAGTTGCAAAGACTTCCCCTCCCCCTAATGAATAATCTTTTCTGACATAACTTCTAGGATTATTAAACTTCTCTTCTCGAAGTGTTTCCCCTCTGAACCACATGGAAGGAGCAAGATGTAGCAGCTGAGGGAAGAAGGGGCAAGGATGTTTTTTTGTGGGCCAACAAATGCCTCGAGAGCTTGTCACAACACCCTTTCATCATTTTTATTCAGCACTCAGCAAATGCACAGCCATTTATTGTCCATTGAATAGTCTGTAGAGCTCTGCTTTTGCTGAGTTGTATGTGGAACTGAGCCAAAAGGAGAAGAAATAATTAACAGTCTGCCCTGTCCATATGTTTAAAATACACTACAAAATGAAAACAGTCCTGTGGAGAGTTCTCTGCATTAAAGCTTTTTCGTCATGTGGAGTTGGAATATTTTCTCTGTTCCTTAGGGGAGGACTTAGAACAATATTTGAGAAACCAAAGTTAATATTAATTTTAAGAACCTTTCTTTCCAATTCTTTCAATTCATTATTATTACATTTTATGCCTGTATAAAAAAAGAATTAAGTTGTAGTATGTACTGAAACTATTTCAGATGTTCAGAATTCATAAGAATACTAAGGAAGAACTGAAATTAATTTAGGCCCTGATAGTACAATCTGGAAAACAAAATGATTCATGTTTAAAGCGAGATTTTTACTGAAACTTTATGGTCTAAACCCATTTATTTTAAATGGATCTGACATCACCAGACCCAAACCCATTCAAAGCAACTTAGTGGGTTTGAATTTCTTAGGAAAGCAATAACATACAAAAGCCTGTAAATAGTAGGGGATCCTTGTATGACAAGGGAGGAATTCATGTCAATCCCTATTGACATGAAATGAAGCATACCCACGTGAATGCTGCCCATTCCTGTTTAAGTGATTAATTTCAGAAAATCTCCCTAAGAATCATGATAATAACTCTTCTGCTCCTATCAGCACCCACTGGCCTCATTATCAAACTCATTGCAATCACTTTCTGGTGAATCACCATTGCAAAACAAACAAGATCCCAGCAAAACCAGCCAGCAAATGATTCTCACCTCACTGAGTAGTCATGACTGACTATATACATCCAGTTCCCCACCTTTGTCACCAGAGGTGTGACAGTGGTCAAGCTGTGTCTTCTAGTTTACCCTTAGGGGACAATTACCCTTGGCCTGTCCTCTGTCCATCTGCCCCCGTGCCAAAGCTTCAAAAATTTTCATATGATAAAACCAAGATTAATGAAACTGTTTGACTGGGTTTGTTTTCACATGAAGGACTTGCACAAAAAGCCAGACATTCCTCTTGTGGCTGCTGGTGTCCTCCCTGGGATTTTTCTGGCACCCTGCATCAAGACTCTATGAAAGTTAAATCGGCATAACCAGTCCAGTTCAGGACAGATCCCAAGGTCAGCCACACGGCCTGCATTGAATGTTATCTTGTTGGCAATCTCAACAGAAAAACCAAGCGCTGAACAACCTACAGTCCAACCAGCAGTTTGACCCTTAGATATGGCCCTTTGGACTCATGTTCAGGTCTGCTGGCAGTCAAAAGCAGGTTTCATTGGCACAACCCAGACTGCACCTGTAGATTTTAATCTCTCTAATCATTAATCCGGCACCTTGCAGTGCAAATACTCCAAGCAGACACATAGCCATCCGGGTTGGCTGGACAAGGATCAAATATTCCTTGTGGAATCCCAAACATCCGCCGGCACAGGCATCGCTGGACTGGCACATTGGCTGTCGTCCAGGGGAAGCCAACTATTAGCTCGCCAAACAGCTGGGGATGGTTGTTGTATAACATTAGCAACCTCTCCTTGTTCTCCATGTCTCAGGGGCCTATTTTTTCCGTGGTCTCTTGCCCCACAGCTCTGACTGGTATGGCAGGTTTGCACAGGGCTGTGCTTATGGGGCACAGTTTGCAGTTAGAGCACAGCTAGAGCTGCCTGCTGTGGCAATGGGATGGGAGGGACAGCAAAAACTTCAGTGTCAGTCCTCTTCTTTCTGGGAAAAAAATGCAAAGAAAGGGTCTCTAGGGCTAAGAGATGTATTTCACTGAGTGGTCAGCAAGGGTGTCAAAGCCTTCTCCTCTGAGAAGACAAAATACTCTGTCTTCTTCATGTGGACCAATGCTTTTGTCCTGCCACACTCTCCCACCTCAGCCTGTGTGCCCTGGCTCACTGCTGCCAAGGATTCTTCCCCAGCTTTAAATGCCATGGCCTAACACAGTTTTCACCTTTCTTTTATTTCCCTGCTAAATGAAAGGTCAAACCAAATTGAATTAAAGAATTATGTGGGGAATTCAGTAATTAAAAGCTTGTGAGTGGGTGTAAAAGCTAATCGCAAAAATAAATAGTTACTCAGTAACTTCATTACATTAAGGTAAGAGCCATATATGCTGCATAATATAATAGGAGCTTAGGGAGCTGAAACCACTGAGAAGCCATAAGTCATAGTTTGAATCATGGGAGAAGCCCCACTTTGCTGTCATGGTCCAGGCTCAGGAGCAGGTGGGGAAGCTGAGCTCTGGGCACAGATGACATCCTGATATCCTCCTTAAATTGCATGACATGCATGCTCTGAGATGGCCAGCTGAGGGGCAGTGAAGCAGTGGGGACAGGTAGTCTGGAAGTCTGTCCTGTTATAACCAGCCTGTACTCTAATACAGTGACAAGCCCCACTGCAAGGTGTTTGCCCTGGGAATGAGAGTGCTAGGTAGTGTCAGCTGGGTTGAATGCCACCCTTCACACAAAAGTGGGGAGGGGAAGTAAGGAAACTCATTATCAAATCAGTAATGTAATCTAAATCATTTTATCCTGATCTTGTCCAGAGGGGAAAAGCTGGCAGGCGTCTCCTGACAGCAGGGTAGGAATGTCCTGCAGAACAGGTTGCACCTCTCCTCCCTCCCCATGCAGAACAGGGTTGAATAGGGAAGAATGCTTTGGGGATCCTGAGTATTTTCCCAGAACCCCTACTGCTGTTGAGGGTGATATGCAGCCATTCCTTCAAGTTTGCAGCCACCAAAAAAAAAGGGCTGGATGGGAGTGCCATAGGTCACAGCAAAGCAAAAGCAATTGTGCCAACAACAGCCCTTGGCAGACACAAAGCTGTCCTGAGAGGTGAGCATAGCTTGGACAAGAAGTGTGAGTAGTCTACAAAGAGCTATCAGGTAAGGTTTTACAGGTCTGGAAGTGTCTCACAGCCTAAATAACCAGTGCCTAGATTTTAAACCAAATCGCAAAATATCTGGTAAGTGGGTAACTCCCTGCATCTTGCTGGTGGCTGTTGAGCATTAGTCACAGCAAGATTTTCAGTGATGGCGAAATCAGCCTAAAGCTAAACAAGGGAAAAATATACATGCAAGATATTTAAATAACACCAACCTTATTATTTAAATAAGGAAACACACCTTTCTGAGGCAGCTGAAAGAACAGTTAAGTCTTAGGTAAACTGTGGGCCTCGAAGCTAAAAGAGGCACCTCCACTATGTCCTGAGGTATGTTCTTCAGGGAGAACCGGTTGTCAACAATTGTTTGCAATACAACTGACACAGGGGAAGAAGAAACCTTGGCTATTGCTAAATCTCTTTGTTTTCTGCTAGATCAATTTGATTCTGCTGGAGTCATCAAATTGAAAGAGTTCTTTCCATTAAACAGTTAAACTTCTGTAGTCCTCAGATGCTGAATTTTCTACTGATCCTTCAGGGCAGCCAGTCTGAAGGAGAAAGGGTTGAGGGATCCCTTGTCCAGCCTTTTTTAAATTTAATTTATTGCAGTCAGTACTGTCCTTTACCACTGCATAGCTTGGGGGAAGGGAAGAGAGCTGAGCCTTCAGCTGGGGGATTTCAGTAACCTTGGTGTTTGAACACACAGCCAGTGCACAGCAGGAATGTACTTTGCTTGTTAGATGCTTTTCCCCATAATACTAAATTAACTCATTTTATTAAAACTGAAGTCTTCCTAATGCAAGGATCTTTTTTAGATACAAACTCAACATTATGGAATATACCACATCTTACACTAATGGGTTATGAAAATATAGGCTATCAAAAGCTGAATTTTTTCTGTGTGCTTAAACTGGTGTATTTCCTGAGCTCAAATAGTAGCTGTGTTATTAATAACTAGAGTGATACAGTCCTACTATTTCCAAACCCACATCAGCTCCGATATCTTAGTAAGCTTTGGAATGAAATAACCCAGTTTCAATATCTACTTTTTGCAGTAAATCAGTTTTAAATGGGGAGGAATACATCTTCAAGTAATATGAAGGGGAAAAAAAATGTTCACAAAACTAGTAGGAGAAATCTAAGTTTTCTGAAGCATTTTATGTTTGCGACAGTAAACTCCACCCTCAGAATTGTACAATTCACCTTATAACCTTCACATTATCAGTCTGTAGACTGACCTGACATGCGAAAACTGTGATAGCATCTATAGGCCTCATTAAAGGTACTGGTTTTTGGGTTGCGAAGGTCAGCAAGGTTACCATGTTGGTACAGTATTATTTCCCACCAGTCTGAAAATCTTCTGAATTTACAGATCCCCGAGTTTTGGTCACTAACAAGACTCTTATCTGAACCATTAAATCACAGCATGGCCCCCCAATTCAACAAGATGCTTAAGCACTGAATCCAAGCTTTAATGTCAAATAAACAAGCGTATCATACTGTTATGCCATTTAGGCTGCTATACAAACTGAAATAAAATGCATCTAGCTTAATGTGTGCATTAAACATTCTGTGTAAGCACACAAAATTACAATCTTAGTGTTCTATAATGAAATCATAACCAATCCCTGCAATAAGCTCAGCATACATCTTCCTGCTTTCCCATTGAGGCAGTGTCAGACTCCTCTGAAATCTGCTCCATAAAAGCAATAAAATCATGATATGGAAGAAAAAATGAACAAGAAAGGTCAGTCAAAACTGAGTCCTCAGCAGACAAACATTTTCATGCTCCTAGAAATCAGATTTTTGTCCATGTTCCCATCTCAGGATTCATCCCTGTACCATCTTTTCCTTCCATCATGCTCTTTTAGCTGTTGATTAAAAGATCTTGCAATACTCAGCATCATTATAAGTTATGACTTCATTCCCATCTATTGATGTATGTAGGTTTATGGCTTTTTGCCAGCCTCTTGAAGTTGTGATCTGACTTGCGGAAAACAGACTCTACAACTCAAGAGAGTTATAAAGCAGGTATGGGATCCAAGCCTTCAATTTCTCATGCATGAAAGCCAGAAAAGTCTAGATAGCATTCAGAATGCCAAAAACATCTGATCTTGGTTATCTTCATAAATCAGATGACGCACTGTCAACAGTGTTCAAATGCTGGACACCAAGAAACACACAACAGGCTTGTACTGGTCCTTTTACAACAGGTACAGAAATGTCTTGGTGACTCCTGTTTCTTGCAAAAAACATAAGAAAACTCTCTTTTCAGTTCATCACCAAGACCACAGTTTTCATTAATGATTATTAAACCTAACTAACCAATCTTTCTGCCCATGCCTGCCATATGGGTCAGGCCCAGATGTGAGCAGGGAAGCACAGGTAAGGGCTCTCAGTTCCCTTTGTCTTCCCCTTCAGCATCATCAACCGCCTTAGTTTAACATGAAAAAGCTCAGAGGGAACATGGCGGTTCATGAAGCCTGCTTGCAGCTTGTGCTTCGGTGGCCCCGAGCAAGCTTCTCTCAAGTCCTTCTTTCCCCATCTGCCGTGAAAGGCAGCTGAGCCATCTCAGCCAGCAAGGCCTTCAAGCTGACCCCAGGGCTCAGAGGGACCCCTCCTAGTGTTAGTTGGTCTTTGAAGCCTCCTGGGGAGGCTGGCCGCTGGCCCCACAGCCACCGAGCTTGCTCTGTGTCCCTGCTGGGCATGCAGCTTCTCCCTGGGATTAACGAGCCCTTCTGTTCCCTCGGTTATTGCTGGTTTAAAAACAAAGCCAGGAAAGCACGATATGCTAAGGAAGCATGCCTAAGGAATAGGCCGTTATTGCTTTTGCATTAAGATTGAGAAGCCCGGGGCAGGAGACAAGGAGGAAGGCTGGGAAAGCAGGCCTAGAGCCATTTGGAGTGGACAGACTGGATTTATTGTGCTAGACACTGATAGCAGGGATGCTGCTCTTTCATTTGCAGGCTCTGTTTGCCTGATTAGCAGAGTCACATGTAAACACTTGGTAGGGAAGCTTGACATTAAGCTAAAAACAGCAAGAGTTGAAGTCACTGGCTGATTGCAGGAAAGCTCAGAGCCTTGTTATTTTGATTTTGTCCGGAGTTCAGCTTTTGGGCCCAAGCTTAGTGCTTTTGGAAAACCTATTCCTCATTCTGAGTCAGAAACATGCTTCTCTTATGATACTACAGAGACTGTTTGGAGCTTATTATTCAGCCCATGGCTCCTCCTGCAATTTCTCAGGTTTTCCTAGTCCTGCATGCAGTTCTTCCCTGTCTGAGGAATACCAATGCTGCAACAGCCTTAAGGAGAAAAACCTTAATTTAAAAACAAAAACACAGAGATCCTTAACTGTGTCTTTATGCCAATGGCTAGCTGAAGAAAGTGAAACATGCAGTTGTACAGCTTAGCTGGATTCAGAGAATGCTATACCAGAGAAATATTTCATTCAGTTAAAAAGAAGAAAAAGAGCAAGTTTAGAGCACTTGAAAACATTTGTCAGTTCAGACAGAACATGGCCCAACTAATCCAGTTGGAAAGAAAAGGAGAAAAATTGAACCATCATTTCAGGATTCTAATGTTCCCAATTTATTTTAAAATGAATTGTATCTAAGTTGAAATTTTGAAAGCAGAGAAAGAAAAAACTAAAAACTAAAAACTAAAAAAAAAAAAAGAAAAAAAAAAAAAGAAATAAAATAGCCCGGATTAGCTTCATAACTTTCCTCCATTTTTTTCATTCAGTCACAGACCCAAGGTGGGTGGCATTCAGCTACCTGGAGAACCAAAAGAAAACCACTGTTAGTTGAGATCTAAAGCCGCTGTGACCTAGCTGAAGGACACCCATAACTTGCTGTTGGCTTCAGAACCTATTTGAGCTCTGGGAGAGGTGCTGTGTGTGTTTCACTCCAGATCCTCAGTGGTACTCGGGCAACTAAGGGTTGTTGAAGCCCAGCTTCAGAGCTTCTGAGGGGCCAACTGCTTGGGAAAACTGCCCCAGGATCTCCAGCAGTCCTCAGTGGCCATAGGACACCAGAGTCAGTGGTAGCTCAAGCTGCTTCTCTCTCAGACTGTATATCTCCAGCCTGGAGGCACTAGCTGGAGGGACCAAGCACAAACTGTTCCCTGTACACATCCAGGATGCCCTCCCTCCGCTCCCTCTTTAAATCCAAAATGTGTGCTCAGGAGGTGGGTCAGCATCACCATGCTCTTTTCATCTACTGTGTCTCGGCAGGAGACCGAAGTGTTGCCTGCGTGGGAAGTGTGCCAAGAGCAGCAACAAGCTCTTCCCATCAGTGCCAGGAAAACACAACCCTATTTCAGACCATACTGGTTTATCTGTCCTCAATCTCTCTGACGCCCACAACCAGGCCAGACCATCTTATAAACTGCCCCCACCCTCAGTACAACCCCATTAAGTGGGAGAGGAGGGGGAAGAGGAGCTGAATCCAGGTTAGATAATGCAAGGTGACTGAATTTGCTGCAAGGTGACTGAATTTGCTAGTGAGAGGGATTCCAGCTTGCTTTCACAAGAAAAGGATATGTCATTGATTCCACTGCCTCCCCTTCTATCTGTCATCCATCCCACCCCCCAGCAACATTTTAGCCTGCTGGATGATCTTAAAGACCACTGAAGGCAGAAATAGTCTCAAAGGTGTTCTTGAAAGATTCATCAGAATCAGCAGCAGGGTGCAGACAGGACAAAACCAGGCTTCATTAGCTCTGCTGCTCACAGAGTGGCTTGTAATAGTGTAAATATGTTTAATTCCTTACTGCCTCCGACCTAGAGATTTGCATTTGAAAGAGGAAGGGGAGCTTGCAGGTTCAAATGCATAGTTAGGTCCCCTTAATTCTATTATCCAAAATTTGAAGCTAGATAAGAACACAGTGCTATAGGCACAGGAGCAACCAAACTTTAGCCTCATGTATCTGAAAGCCAGAGAATGTGGTTGTTTCTTTATGTGCATCACTGGAAAACCCAGGTTTTATTCCAAAAGAGAAGCAGAGAACTGTGTCCCAGGAAGCCTCTAAGTGGCTCACTGACACTTGGGATTAACATAACGAATTATCACAGAATGTGCTGCAGTTAGAGGCAGAGATTAATTGCTGAAGGCCAGATGGGAGTGGTAGGGGTAAATACAGCCTTTTGTTGAAGGACGAGGGTGAGGGCTGAGCATGCAAAGCTGCAGTGACCAGGAGAAGAGTGTGAGTTCTCCTGGGGATTTTGCCTTGGCAGGGTAGATGCAGGCAGAGCAGCCCCAGGGACATCTGCCCCGAGCTGAACCACTCACACCTTCTGCAGAGAGGCAGCACGTGAACACCCCATCATCTGCCAAGGGACGGGGGGCCACCACTGTGTCCCCAGCTGCCCATATGCTGCTCTCCAAGATGGTGCCACACAGCTTAGCACCACTCCTCTCTTTGCATCCTTGCTCCTGGGGCTTGCCCATGGGGGCTCTGAGGGACTGGATGCCATTTGTTGTACTCAAGCCACTCACTGCCTCTCGGCTGGCAGAGTTGAAACACTCTATTCAAGGACCTGGCCTACGTCTGTCTGAATGTCATGGGATTTAAAGCAAACTTTTAAGAGGCTTATGGAGATGCCACAAGTATAAAGCCATATTTCATATGGACAGAAGTTAAATGTAGATCATTAATGAAAGCTGGCTGGGACAACTAATGTGACTCACTGCATTCATGTCACCATTTAAACAGGAACACTTTTTTACTGGAAAAGGCCTCTCTATTTTATTATGGATCTAGAAACCATTGCCTACCTATTTGTTGAATATGTCTAAAGAACCTGCTTTTGGAGATCCTGCCTTCCAAATATCACCATCTAGTGCAACATTTTGATCCTGATCTTTAAAACTGAATTAGCAAAATGACTGCCAACAGGGCTAATTTACAGGAATATGCTTCAGTATCACACAAAGAATTTAGAGATGTTTCCCACTGTAATTTCAGCATCGATTCATTTCAATTGATTTACCATCACAGAAAGCATCTGGGCCGTAGTCCAAGAAGTTCTGTATCATTTTTCTATGATGGTAATACCTTGCTGGTTAATTTAGGAAAAAAAAAAAAAAGGTAATTAACACAAATACTATTCTTCGGTTTACAGGCATTTCAAGAAGGACACATTAAGGCACAGTGCTCTGGAGCATCATAATGTTGGGCAATCCTTGGTATAGATACTGAGAGTGAACGGAGAAGGAACAGCTGACTTCTTGATAGAAGCAGGAATTGCCAGTGCTATTGACATTTACATTTCAGCTAATCAAAGGCACTAATGGGTTTTAAGCCCTCCCAGCCATCCACTGAAATAACCATGTTATCCCCTCTCTCATACATGCCCCGAGCCTCAATTTCTCTAGTAATACCAAACAGGAGAATCTGTATCCCAGCAAGGAACTTCTCTGCTTTTCCAGCCTCATGTTTTTATGATAAATGTGTTTATTTTTTTACCACTGAAAACCAGCATTCATTTGACTGGGGAATAGGTACAAAGTTTGTCCTCCTCTAATAGGCAAACCTCCAAATCTCTAGTTCCACAGGATATGCCTAGACTAGGAAGTGCCCACATTCAGTGAAACAGAGATCTTTAATTCAAAACAAACCTACTTTGTTGTAAACTATGCCAGAGTTGCTAATCTACCAAGGCTGACTTTTTTTCTTTGCTAAAACACACAAATTTCTATAGAGGACTGAGACTGCTAACATCATGTCTGTCTGCCTCAAAGTCACTAGCTATTACTAACAGGGAGTGGTCTTCAGGGAGACTCTTGAGCAAGGCATAAACTTTTACCCCTGGGTCCATGATGTCTTAACAGTTGTGCCACAGATTGCAGACTGAACTTTCTAATGTGACCCAGCAGGAACAATGCAGCCCAGACTGCTTGACACTATGTACAGTGGGCTGCAAATATTCAGAGAGAAACGAAGAAGTCCGTTTGTCTCAGTGGGCTGTGAATGCATGCACCAACATTGTCGCTTTGAGTTTCACCATTGTTATCTAGACGTTGGCAGTCAAAGCCTGATAAGAAGTGTCCCAAGCTGTAAAAGAAATGAAAAGAAGTGGCCCAAGATGTAAAACCACATTTCTAGCATGGAGGTGGAATGTGTGAAGTAGGACTTAATACATGAAAGAGGCAAAACCCACTAAGAAGGACATCAAGAATGCAAAATACATCCAAGTCCTGGCCGTGTGAATTGAACTCAATGGACTGAGCAGAACTCACAGAAAGACCTAAACTACATCTGGTCAAGAATTTTCCAATCTGACTAATCAAAGCTAAAAAGGTTTTGTAGTAGTTGCTCAGTTTTGAGGAAGTTCTGTTGACAAAATGCTGTTCAGTTAGGCTTCCTGCTAGTCTGCTGCAGGCTGATGGAGAAGCCTTGCTTCCAGAGTACCTGGTTTTATGGCGACTCCACCACAGAAATCTCTCTCTCACTCAGGAATTTCAGACTCACAGCTGCACTTTAGGGAGCCTGGAAACTTGCAGAGTCAGCTTATGCCAGGGATTTCAGAGTTTCAGGTTCCCAGGCATGCAGGAACTGGGCACAAGATATTGTTCAGGTTGTTTTTCTAAGGGGAAAAAATCCCCCAAACAACCAACATGCAAAATTCAGTCAGGGAGAAGCATTTCGCTTTGGAAAAACTTAAATTCCAGAACTTATTTTCTCTGGGAAATTCTGGAGTTTACTGCCCTGGTTCCAGATTTAGCAATGTTGGATTTTTCCATGAATGGAATTTTGACAAGGTCTAATTTATCACTCTCTCTCTGAGAGGAGCCAAGTTCCCGAGACACAGCAGATAATATTATTGCAATTATCTGCATGACCTTCTGCCACTGATATCTCATGTTGCTGTGTGGTGTATGTGTGGGGAAGGAGAGTTATTTTGTGGGTGAACTCTGATTTTCATCCTTCTTTCTTTTCCAGCCTCCTGCATAATCTTAGCAAGATAAATTTCACAGAAATCCAAGCCCATACTTTGAAAACTTACTGAAGAGCATGTAAAGAATGAAACTACTGAATCTAATCAGCTGGTAGGTCTATTCCCTTTCATTTTGATTTTAGCTGTTGAGTTGCTGCAGAGGTCAGTGTCATGTTGCTTCCAATATACACCTCTGATTTCTACTTTATGCTTAAGTGTATTCCCACAATCATCAGGGAAAGAAATAAATCTTATTGTATGTATTAACGTATGCCTCTCTTTTCTGTAGCTTGTTCTTTACTGTTGTAAATAAATTTATATGGAGGACATGTATTAGAATTTAAGTTGGGAAAGAAGAGACAGAAAGATGGTTAAATTTTTTTTTCTTTGCCAAATAATTTATATACTCATCTTTACATAATACTATCATCTTTCAGGATGTATAGCTGTCATTACCTAAGCCAAAACTAAAATTCACTTCACAACAAAATATCTTGTTATATTTTACAGCATAAAAAAGCCTCAGAGACAAATAGACTAGGGAAACAAAATAGCCAGAGCCAATTTAAGACAGATTAAAGCTGACGAAGCTTGCAGTTGAATGAGTTTTTGAGATGTGGTATTAGTGCTCATAGCAATTTACTTTTCAGAGACAGGATCCTGTAGTAGGACTGGCTAGCTATTCATTAGACCACCAAACATTCTTTAGCTGTATTTTAAAGTCTAAATTTAGATGAAGGGAGGGCTATTTCAGGCAATTCAGTTAAAGGTAGCGCAGACACTAACTGATATGGGTAATTGTTTCTAGAAAAGCCATTGACCTACTGCATACACTTGAAATTCAGTCACAACTGGAGCAGGGATTTGTTCAAGTTCTTTTTATAAAAAAAAAAAAAAAAAAAAGAAAGAAAGAAAACTATGCTCCCCAATTAGTTAAACATTAGCAGGTTTGGCACTTCTTATTGCTTTATATACTACAACTATTGAGAAAGAGGCTACTTCTTGCTGCCTTTCACTCAAGAGAGCTGAAAAACAAAGACAACAGAAAATGTGGTAGATGACACACTGTGGGCCATCACCAGGCCACCGATCCTCATTGCTCGTAGGCCAGACAAGAGCCAGCTTTGGTGTGCTAAGCCACATTTGGGAACTGAATGCCATGCAGGGGCTAGCATGAAAGCCTGTTGCAAAGATTAGTGACACAAAACTCAAAACTTACCTGAATGTCTTACGCTTTGGTGGTGCAATATCATGTTGAAAGCAAAGATGGCTGCACAGGGCATGCTGCCTGGCTGTTACCAGCAGAGGGAAGGATCAAATGATGAAAGCTTCTCAATGTGGCACTGTGGTCAAGAGCAAAGTGCCATGAAAAGCCTAGTAAATATCGATGCCCTAGGTAACCGCAACCCTAGGTAATGGGATGAAATTGTTCATCTGGGCAAATGTATTTGGGACAAAGCTGAGAGAGAGCATGAAGCACTGATCAGGACAATCAGTAAGGTTTGTTTAACGGGAGTGATCAAAATGAGAGATCTCCGATGGGGCCATATTCAACAAGGATACAAGACATTCAAAGCAAAATTCAGCCACTGCAGAAGAGATTCAGTATTTAGGGCACTTGCCTTAGATGTGGGAAAACCAAGCTCCAGCCCATGACTGAATCACATACACAGATGATTTGTGCGTGTGTCTCCCGCATCCCAGCTAATGCCCAGCTAGCAGGCTCCTGCCTCTTTCCAGGAGGGGAAGATACCTGCAGAGCTTTTCATTTCATTCCAAGCAGAAGCAGGGAACGCTTCTGAACTCTTGCTCTTTTGCCAGAAGTGGGATGTGTTTCTCACCTGGCTCTCGCATGGTGTGAAATGACATTGAGCACAGCCCATTGCTTGTGCAGAGTCCCACAGAGCGGCTTACCACCGCTCTCTCAGCAGATGGGAGAACGTGAGTGTCACTCACTTGTTGAGGTGTCAGCAAGCAGACACAGAAGCAGGGTAGAAGAGAGGTAGAAATACTATTGTGCTGGAGAAATGCTCATTGACTGCTTCATGCCTGGAAAGTGGCACCAGCTTCAGCAGTGAGTTGCTAGAGTGGAGGGAGAAAAACCCTCAGGCAGGAAGAGGTAGAGGAAGAAAGAAACATTTAGATCATTCCTGTTAACCATTGTATGGGGAGCAAAATTTACAAGTCATCAAATCGAATCTAACCAAGTAATTTCTCCTTCCCTGACAGTTTGCCATCCACTCAAGCATGTACCTGTAAAGTACACATATTTGTATAGGCTCTGTCCATAGTTTTATGAGCTAATCAAAGTCCTCTCCTGCAGAAGATACAAAAAATTACCAGCAGACTCGGAAGCTGCACAGGGCAAGAGGCTGTAAACACAGCGGAGCAGACTGCAAGCTGCTCTCTGGGAGCGTGTAGTGCCAGAAAAGGAAGCTTGGTGCCTTTGTTTCATGGGAACATTGCTTACATGGAACATGAGGTGAAATGACACCTTGGGACGTTACCATTGCTACCTCCACTAGAGAAGGTGACAGTGAACCCATGAGTTTCCAGGCAGCCGAGAAATAGGTCCCCAGAGCTGGTGACAGGGCCAGGAATAGAGCTGATTCCCGGCTTCCTTGCACATAACCGTGATACAGCAGAAAGCTTGTGCTGTGGCTCTGCGCCAGAAGAATGAGGAAAGACTCATTCCCCTGCCCATACTGTCCTCTGTTTCCTTTCATTTTGCAAGTCAGGAACAAAGCAATGTTTGGCCCTGAGCATGGACAGTGGGAGAAAAGCAATAATGACTTCACAAGAAATACTGGGCAAACAACTGAACAACTCCCATTGCCTCATATGCCTGCTGTATGTGAAGATGAATGGCTTTCGGTCAAGTGCCTGTTTACTGAAACAGCCAGATGAGGCTGGTCTGACCTAAAAAAAATATGAAATAAGATGTCACAAACTTACACGGTTGCAGGACTTGAGTTAACTAGGACAAAAGTGCATGACCTTACATTAAATGGTAAGGGTGGAACAGGAAAGCTGATGCTGTGTCAGGAATAGCACAGATAAACATTTATTTCAAAATAAACAGGTAACTCTCTAGCTTCTGAAGCCAGTATATTTCTTCACTTCCTGCCAAGGATGACGGAGTAATGGATTATTCTTAGACTTATAACTGAGAGTAAAAATAATCACAATCTCTCTGAAAACCTTAAGGAAAAGTGTATCTAACATTTTATTTAAACATGTCTTTGCAAAATTCATCAAAGCTATTCCAAGAATTCATCAGCAAATTATTCCACCACCTTTAACACCAGGGAGGGGTGACACCTGTCATATCATCTGTGACCAATTCTCAAAGTCAAGTAGGTGGTTGTGACCCTGCCTTTTGAATCTTATTGCCATCAATGGGAGTTTCACATGTAACCTGCAGGACTACACTGCAAGAGCTCAGTTTATTATTTGTATAGAAAAGGAATAATGTTCCCGTGGGAGACACGCAAGGCTAGGAGTCTGGTCTGACATAGGCTTTGGCCACATCTGCATGACACTGGGCAAGCCCCAGAAACACTTCCTAGCTTTACCTGCTGCTCGAGGAGGAGCACCGCGACTGGTGGGGAAGGAAGGTTTTGGGCACAAGGACTAGCTCCTGACCTTGGCCACCCCAGCACTTCCATCTAGTGCAATTTGCCTTCAGGCAGGAAGGTGTCTCTGGATCACTTTGGGGAACTAAGTCAGATCCATTAAAAGGTACCTCAGTGAGACTGAGCAAGGCACAGGTGGTCTACACATAAATCCATGCTCAGTTACTGTCTAACTCAAAAGAAGCTGAAGTGCACAAGCAGGAGCACATTGACCAGGAGAAAGGAGGCACCCTGGCACCCCCATTTGCTGTGGGACATGCTTGTGACTGGGTGCTTCCAGCTGCCCATCCCATGACACAGGGAACCAGGCAAGGAACTCCCTGAACAAAGAGACACTGTTTAGGTGCCTGCTTGCTCCTCCACACACACCCACACAAATTACCCACAGGGAAAACTTCTTCTCCATAACCATCTCAGTTAGAGGTTAGCTTACATTTTTGTTAGGCTGGCTGTACATGAGAAAAAGTCTCTTCTCCTGGCGTTCGATGGGTAGATTACTTGAGCAAGTAGGTTCAACCAAAGTTCAGATTAGCATCTAGACTAAATTAACAAGCCTCTTTGGTTGGTCCTTTATTAATTCTTAAGTTGGGAGACCACATGAATTTCTACACCTGTGACTGAATAAGTAACCTGTAAACATGCACATGAAGGGGTTTTTCAGTAAGAGTCTATTTGGGACTCTGTCTTGGCCCAGATTTACTGGGAAAACCACTTATTCTTTGATAATTTTTTTGTCAGGCCAGATTCTCTGTATGTCATTCCATAGAACGTCATTTACAGACAGTTGTTATCATGTTTACTTTGATCCTAGAGATACTCAGTTGGAAAGAAGTACAAGGAATTTAGGGGGCATAATTACTAGAATTCCTTATACCTGCCAATCTGGCTGCATTATGAAAACCCCATTAGGCATATTGGAGAAAACCTCAGGAAAGACAGTAAGGATTTAAGCATTACCTGCCTTATTAATCTAAAAGCAATGTCTAAAAGCATTGCTCCAAAGAGGGGGTCAAGTATAATTTCAGTTGTTTTACAGCAACTGCAGTTAAATACCTTCAATTAAATCTCTATGACTACATAGCATCATAATAATACCTTATATCTCCAGGGCCTTTAGTCAAAAGACCTTAACAATTTTATAAAGCTTCTTCCAACGATTAAGAAGCTGGTCTTCAAACAGCCCCATGAGATGTGGCTAGGCTTCAGAATACGTAGCCTGGACAGCACAAGCAAAGCATTCAACCCCTCTTCCTCTGGTTGCGATGTCCAAGTAAAAGCCCTGAAGGAACGCCACTGCAGGAGCTCTTCTCATACAGCTCCGTTTTAGGAGCCTCCACAGCCTGGTGCGTTATGTCCTGGCTCCTCTACGGGCTGCAGAGAAATTAATCACTGAGAATTTTGATGCATACAAAATGGGTTTAGGCACTAAGTGTCAGGAACAGTGCTACAGTGTAGAAGAAAAGCTACACAAACAATATGCTCCCTTCTGATAAATATATTATGCCTGTATGGTAACAAACATGTCCTACAAAACACAGAATATACCAACTGCTTTAATGAGGTGCACTATTGTTAAAATTAGTCTCTAAATGCAGCATGAGATGTGCCCTATAGCTGATTACCACAAACCCCGACATGTTGTACAAGCCTTGTAGAAGATATCTCATTTACAGGTAATGCAGCAAACAGATGAAGGAATTGCTTCTAAGATGACTCAGGCTCCAGCTGTGAGCTTCTGTGACCTCTCCTCCAGGCTCCTGAGGACATGCCCACTCAGTTTGGATAACTGGTCTTCTCTTTGAGGCAGGGGGCAGGTTTCAGGGCTGGTTTTGATCTTTGCTCTTCTCGTCACATCCACTTTTCTCCATCTCCTCACTTCACAAGAGGATGTACGAGGATTACTTATTCAAGCCCCAGAAACAACCAGAGGGAGCACTGAAGAGCCTGTGGTCTCAGAGAAACCACAAAATAATTCTGCTGTGACAGCTGATGCTGCAGCTCCCACACCTCTGTGGTGGTAATATGGCACATCATCCCGCTGCTTTTGTGCAAGCAGTGAAGGGATTACCTAGAGATTACAAACAGGGCACAAATAAAGCAACTTCTTGCTCTGTGCCTTCATTTTAAACTCTTCATTCTTTCAGTCTGGAGGAATTCTGCCAATTTCCCTATCCACCCCTCGAAGGCAGCAGAGAGCGTGACAGATGGAGAGGGATGTATCAGCCTGACTCTATATGCCCAGCCTAACATTAGCCCTCAGTTCAGAAAGGTGGATGTCTCCAGGCATGGCTCCACTCTGAAATTAGTAGATTACAATTTTGAAAAAAATGGTGCAGTTACATTTCTAAACATACTTTTCTGGATTTGACCCTTCCTCTCATGTCTCAAACTTCCATTAAGCTAAGGCCAATCTGAAGCTTAGTATGTAGCACAGACCACGCATGTCCCAATCTCTCTACACATGCTGCTTTGGTATCTAGGAGAGTAGGGTCCAAGACTCCTTCAGCTATGTGATAGTGGCTTTCCTGGGGCCCTGGGAGTAAGCCTGGCAGCCCTGCCTTGTCCTCATCAGGGTCACAAAAGTCCATCAACACAGGCTGCTAGACCACTTGCACAGTGTGTCTGGGCTGGACCATGGCTCACCCCTTGCCTGAATGCTTGGGTAAAAGGGATTGGCTGCAGCATCAGCCCCCCACAAATGCCAAGTATGTTATTTTACCCAAATGACTTCAGTATCTACCACTCCCTATCTCCAACACCCTCTGAACAAGCAGGATGGCACGTTGTGAGACGGCCTGTTTGTTAAGCACACAGGAATTTCCAGGATTTGCTTTCAGACAGACCAGAAGGTTTCCTCCAGGAGAGCCAGAGACGTGCTGTTCTGGTAAGATTGTGAAGAGTTTTCAGCATTTCGTGGTTCACGTGGTTCAGCATTTAAGGTTGCTAATACTTTTAAACTCCTGCACTGGTTCTTTTCATTAGGTTACTGTACTCAGCAATTACATATGCAGGGCAAAGGAAAGCTCAGCTTTTCTCCCCTCTCTGGCTCAAATTCTCAATACCTTGGGAAAATAGAAACACCCACTGTATTTAGGCTGTCACCTTCTTTTTGTGGATTTTGCCATTCAAAGGCAGCTGTATTTACATAAAAATGTAATATAAGAATAGCCAAATGTCCAGTCAGTATCTTACACAACAATTGTGCATACCTAGACAGGAACAAGACAAGCAGAGATACTTTCTGTGCATGTTCTCTCAAACTCAAATTGGGGCTCTGGAATTTCCAAAACCCAAGGTAATTTCTCTGTATTTGAGTTCCTCCCATCATCCCTTCCTCCTATGTTTCTCCAATTGTTTTCTGGACTCACATACTAGATGCTAAAAGTTTACAACATCTGGCAGTGTTATGCACTTTACCAAGGCACCATATGAAGCAGATCCTTCTCTTGCATCTTCTGAGCCTCCCAAAACATATTGTTGGTGAAGACTATCTAGCGACTCTTTTGGCAGCTATGCTTCCACCCCTCTCCAAACACCACTACACTGTGGGCTACTGCAGGCTTTCACTGGTTAACAAGGTGCCAGGGAGTCACTGTCACAGGGTATTCACCTAGAATAATCTCAGACATGGGCATAGTTAAAACCTAGAGAGGAGTGAAGGAGAGAAAGGATGGTTTAGTCAGCAGCCTGAAGCTTCATTCATATTTTGAAAGAGCTGTTATCACTGGAGATAAGAGGATGAACAGGTGAACACTCCACCATCTTTTGTTTTCATTGTTATGAGTTGAGGATTCTGAGGACACCACAGCTGACTGAGCCTTCCTGATGTTACTTTTCCAGAGCATGCCTGCAGCAGGAGTGGGAAGTGCTGGATGCAGACAGCAGCCTGGGTGTTGGGAGCAACGCAGTCACATAAAGGCTTCTTACTCTACAGACCTCAGCAGCCTGAGTGAAACATCACCATGGATGGCTCTCCTGCTTGCAGCTCTGGAGCAGCAGTGCGTGGTGCAGATATACCTTCCCTGCCCTGTCCAGCCTGTCATACACTCCTCCCTGCACCAGAGAGGAGTTTTCCATTTCAGTGTATTCCCAGGAGCTGCAGCAACATCACTACCCTCTTACTTCCTGTGGGGTGTCCTCAAAATGTCTTCCAACTATCTTAGTCCTATTACCCAGCATAATCCTTGCAATCACACATCTGACATATACTTCAGTGCAAGGTGCCTATCAAACACCAGCAGGCTAATATGGCAGAGACTATTCTCCCATGGCTACAGTGGAAATGACTGTACAACATGTAGAGACAGGCTTTCTATGTATGAGATGTGAGAGCGAACATGGTTATCAGAGCTGCCAGCCCTTTCATGAGCTGGACTCTGCTTGAGGCCTATTTACTTAGCATTTTTCCCCTAACTGACAGTGAAGAAAACAGTCCAAAAGAAACACTGCCATGACAGGCAGGAATCTTATCATATATGCTGGGCCCTGCTGGGCTTTCTGGTCAAATATCTTGTGGGCTGAGTCACCCTGTCAGCAATTTGGTACCCCTGGGTGCCTGAGGTCAGAAATGTATTTCCCTGCCTGAAAGCACAATATATGTCCATGTATGTCTGTGGGAGTTAAGGACAGAGCTTTGTGTGCATGAGGAAGGTGCATGTTCTTCCAGCAGTGCAGCCCTAAGGCATGATGTCTACAGAAGGCAGAGGCAAGCATAATGCTTTTATAGAGGCTGGTCAAGTGATTTGATTTATACAAGAGCAACCAGCAGAGCATACAGGGGCCTTGGATTCACTTTCAGCTTCTCCTGAATTGCTAGATGAAGATCACTCGTTCAGATCCAATTTCTTGAACTGTAGGTGAGAAAAGACCCCAGTAAAGACCCAGTTACTACCTATTTTTCTTTTCCTGTGTGAGTTTCCCCCTCTCCATGTTTTTAAGAAGCAGTTTGTGCATCACCAACACCTGGTACAGTATTTGAAGGATTTCCTGGCAGGCAGCAAGGAGCACCCAAGCCCAGAAGTGACTGGCAGCAGAGATGAACAAAATCCACTCAGGGTGATAGAGCAGAGGAACATCTCATTGCAGGGAAAGTATCTTCCATTTCGGGGATAGTCACCCATGGGGGAAGCTGAAAAAAACCCCACCCACAACAAATGCAGTATTGCATAAGGTAACTCTCCCATAAAGTACAGTACCCTTCCCATCAATGGCCACTGGAAGACATTTCCTTTATCTTAGCAGGGGTTGAATATGGCTTTAAAATGATCTAGATGATGTAGAAAGAACAAAGAATAGAGAGAAGGGGGTGCAGGAGGAAGTAATATTGGGTTGGAAGAGCCAGTTTATTGAGAGAAGCAGCTAAGAATATAGTTCTTGTGGCCCATTTATACATATACTAATAAGAAAAGAAGGCACATTCAAGTGTGAAGTTGCTACTATGACTTTAACTCCTACAGTTCGAGTCAATACCAAAACCCAATGAAGAAAGCATACTAGTGACTTGTTCCAGCCACCTAAGTTCACCAGGGGACTAACGCAGGCAAAAAGGTACCCAAATGCAGCATGGTGTTACTGCTTTGCCTGACACCTATTGCTAACACTTCTCTCAGATGAGTCAGTGAACACTGAGTACCTGTTGAGTTGATGAACTGGCAAAGCTGCATTAGCCCCATTAAATCAGCTGCCCTAAGATGTCATACACTTCTTTCCCTTGCCCTGTCACCTCCCAACCCTTCTGCAGCTGCAGGGGGCCTGAGCACTGGAGACTAACCACCACGTTTGAAAATTGCCTACTTATTTTAATACAATGTCTCTAACTGTTGGGAAGCTTCGGAACTAGCCCAATCACTCCCTTTTTTAACTTCATTGCAAGCCTGTTGGCTTGGACAACAGAGCAGAGCTACCATTTACTTGTCCTATTTGAGATCATCACCTCCACCCTTCTCACCACCCACACAAACACTTTTCCTCAGGAAGCAATTACATTGCCATTCACTTTAACAAAAGTTATTCATCGTCTGAATTGGCCTTCAACAAGGCCAGCATCAGACAGGCGCATTCATTACAGGCTCACCCATGAATACCAACCCCTCCCTCTTACAGAGGGCTTAACCCACATTAAAGCCCAGTCTTTTAGAAGTTGTTTGTAGCATTCCCTCCACAAGAGTTCCCCAAACAATGTGCTCATAGTACAACTCACATTGATCAAACAGGTTAGCTATTAAACAACCTCTTCACTCTTCTAGCTTCACACACAGGCAAACTCTCCCCCTCTCTTAATATGTAAAAGACCTTCCTTTAAGGTATGAAGCCTAAATAAACTCAGCTGCACATTATCAGCCACATAATGGGAACTGCTGTCTGAGTGAGGGCTGTGCTGGGCCAAGGAATGAAGCAACCAAAAAGCTGGCATGGCTCAGGGCATGGCCAAGATGTCCCAAATCCTATGTCCTAACAGGGAAACAAGACTCTTGATACTTCATGACTTAGAATTTTAATTTTCACATCCTGAAGTTCTTTTAACCTCATTTTCTTCAGAAACAAGATAGTCTGTGCCTTGTTTTGTGTGTATGTGTGTCTCCCTCTACAGAGTTTTGAACTGATTGGCCAGTTTCAAATGCATTTAATAGATTAAAATATTAAGTTTTCACAGGTTCTATGAAAACTCACTTCTGAGAAAAAGACAAGAGTGCTGAGTTGAAGTTGCAGCATGAGCTCACTCCCTATTAGCTATCAGTGACTACACTTTAGAAAGGGCCCTTGTAAGTGTGGAAAAATTTCTTTCAGATGTTATGGAAACATAACTATTCAGTGGCTTGCATGTTAGCTACCCAAGGGTATCGCCAGCCTTGAGCTGCACATCTGTAAGAGATCAGTCCTTCCTCATTCTGGCACTCAACAAATTCTTGTTTGAGTTCTTACAGACCTTGAATCCCATCCTACTCCATAACTCTGTAGATTTAGCTCTTCCAATCCTTCTCACTGACGACTTTGCAGGCTCCTTTCTTCCATGTTCCAGTGCCCTTTGTTTTGTCAACTTTGTGATAACTAGGTGCCCAGATCTGAATGTGGCATGAAAATAAACTCCCTGTTGAATAATGCATCTCTCTAACACTTATCTTCCTCCCTTGGCAGGGAAAGGTTGTCACATTTGTTTTCAACTTTCCATTCAGCCAGCTGAAGAAAACTGCTGGCACCTACACCTTGTGCAGACTCTTGGAGAGGCTGGAATTTCAAACTCATACTCCTTGTGCCTGCATCATCATTACAAATCGGTAGCTTTACATCTTTATACTTCTGTGAGCAGCAGAAGCAGTCGATCTCTCCTCTCCTTCTGCAGAACACTGGTAAGCAGAGGAATGGACATTTAATTTTTGCCTTGATTTTCAAGCAAAAGAGTGTGGATGGATTAGTCCAAAGAAGAGGAATATTTTTTGCACATCAGCAGAATGAATGAGAGCAAGTGTCTCAGGCAACTTATCAGTGAAATGTGAAGGCAAACTTTGCTGTGAAGGGTCTGGACTCTGAAGACTTTTATAAGTCCTTAGCTCTTGCAGAGACACGGTTCCTAGTCAGGTCACTGGGAATTTCTACCTGAACACAGATTGAATGAAATAAATAAGTTTCAGATCCAGCCCCAGGAGGTTCAGACCCTTATTTCAGAATTCAGCTTGTTCTCATACGTGCAATAAAAGTTGCAAGTAGCTCTTTTGGCTACCCTTTCCTATATTTTTCCTTTTCTATAAATAGGGACCCTACAGAATGAGATGAAAAGTGACCTCCTCTTAACCCAGGGACAGGGATAGTCCAAAGGTTTGCCATACAAGTTTTTCCAAACTCCACCCTGCCAGGATAATGCACTGTCCACCGTGGAGCCACCTCTGGGCTAAAAGAGCCGTGCAGCCCCCATGCTGATTTGGGAGTTTGGCCTTTCTGCTGTGGCTGCCAAAAGTGACATGAGTTAGTGCTAGGTTTGCTTTCTATTAACAGCTGTGCTGAGATCATGGGGTTTCTTAAGCTCTCAGTGTCCAACTGAAAACTTTCAGTCAGCAGTCCTGTTTTCTGATGGAATCACACTGGTGACCTGGAGGTGAAAGATGATTTCATCTGTGTTTCCACTAAAAGAACTTCATGGCTCAGAGTTCATCCTGTTTGTTAGTACTGTGAGAGCAGCACTAGAAATGAGTATGAATGTGTGTGGTTGCGTCTATATGCAGCAGTATGCCTTTGAGTATCTGCACTTGAATGCAAAGATCTGAACTACTCAGAGTGAGTGATTTAGACATTCGTAGTTATGGCACAACCTGGGTTTATTAAGGCTACTGAAGCTCATTAATGAACTTTGAAGTATACTTGAAATGTATAGGAGTAGAGTTAGAATGAGACAGATTCAATTTCAAATTAATGGCTGGAATCCATTAACAAGGCAGTAACAGAAATGCTGGGGATCCATAAAATCTGTGAAGTTACCCCATGTTCTGGTGTAAAGGAAAGAAGCTGTAAGAGTGCACGTGGCAGTCATACAAGTAGCTCTGACTGAACCTCTCTGCCCACTAAACACAGGTCTGGGCTAGCTCCATGAAGTGGTTGAACTGGACTCAGAGCTCGGTTGTTCATACTGAAGGGAACAGGGAGCAAGCCTATCTAGTAGGTTCACAAATAAGAACAGAGCTGGTGTTTTTTGCAAAAATTATTGAAAATGTCCTAACAATAATTTTTCAGTACATCTCAGTGATTTTCAACTCTAAAAACACTAGTCAGGCAGTTTCTGATGTCTTCTTCATGCTCCAGGTCTCTCAACACTAAAATTGGAGGTGGGGTCAAGTCCTGATTTAGATCCAGTCCTGGTTTCCAGGTTAGCTTTAGCCTAAATCTACAGATGCCCCTAAATATTTTAATCCAGGTCAGGCATGTGCTTTTGAAGCAAATCTCCTGATCGTGACCACTGTCTGCTCTTTGGTTTACACTGCAGAGAGGTCTCAGGGCACATGAGACCTCTTTCAGATGAAACTAAGCAGTAAAATGCACTCCTGTTGCCAATGGCTAGGCCTCTGCCTAATCTAACAAAAGGCATCAGGATGTCTAATGTGATCACTGGATCTTCAGCATCAGTGGTTCATGCCAGCAGATCCACTTACTGCCCTGCACTACTATCTAACAGAGGCATGACATGGATGCCCTAGCGTAGGAATATCTGAAAAAACACTAAGTACAAAGCATGTTGTATGGGGTTTACATTCCTTCTCAAAATGTGCCTGTTCTTATTGAAAGAGAAGGAAACAAGTATCGCTGTCATGACTAGAGACCCCAGCCATTGCTCAGTGTAATCTTGGTTCAGACTATAAGGACAAATGTCAGAAATGCTGTTATTGGTAGAACAGAGAGCAGGACGTGAGCACAAATGCTTCCTGCTACATTTCCTGGGCTTGATTATTACTGTGTGTTTGTGTGAAAAATGCGTGTTTAGAGGTAGGTTTGGAAAGAGCAAAGCGCTGGGTGTTGTAGCAGATCTCGGAACTGCCAGTACAGTGGTGAAAACGTTGGCTTGGGCCTTACAGGAGGACCCTGGGAGCCCGAGGGACCCTGGACATAAGTGCCTGAGCAAGACACCTTCAGGCATGTCCCCCCAGGCAATCAGCCAGCTGCCTGCAAGGCCTCCTGTTGTTTAAGAGGCAGCTGTCAATGGGGCACGACTGCTTGAGATTGCTTTTTCAGACCACAGCCAGTACCTCTGAGTTAGTCTGTAAAATGGCATTACTACCAGGAGTCTAGCTCTGACTTCTCTCCTACCAGTGGTTTCAACTCTAGCAAGGAAATGTTTTCTGTTGCTGCATGCAAACATGATTTAATCTTAACTGTTGCAGTAGGCTGTAGTATATTAAATACTTAAGACAGATTAAGCCTATTAAGATACTTGTTTACTGAAGATAATTTAATATGGCTTTAGAAGTTGTATGTAAACTGTGGTTTAGCAAAACTAGAATAAATATATAGACAATATTTTCCCACCTGAGTTTTAGTTATGATAGAGGAAATAAGATGACCAAAATAACATTGGAGGTGAGAAGATTAAGAAGTAAGCCTCAGGTTTTCTGTGGGCACTGTTTAGCAAGATTGCCTTGTCACAAATGGCCAGTAGATGAATTTGCCACCTCATACAGGATAATATAACTTTATATAGTTCAAAGTTGTTTAATATGAACAGTAATACTGATGACCTTTATAGCTGTAGATTGTTTGAAATTAAAAGCAGTAGAACTTCCCAGATAGATTAAAATAATTTTGTATTACTGATTAGATAGGAAGAAAGAAGGCTCACCCTGGGGTTTAGGAATGGGTGTCCATCCGTGCTGAAAATTCCATTTGCAGATGCCCTGAGATCTCCCCTGATACTTAGTCTCTGAGTTTTGTCAGGTAGGATTTCTTTCCTAGT
The DNA here is from genome assembly GCF_047716275.1 of Strix uralensis. Classification (NCBI taxonomy): domain Eukaryota; kingdom Metazoa; phylum Chordata; class Aves; order Strigiformes; family Strigidae; genus Strix; species Strix uralensis. The sequence continues at coordinate 80,300,272 of NC_133974.1, read as the reverse complement.
AGGCAGCCCACCTATGCACATCCCTTACTGTAAATCTTCAGTTTTGAAAATGAATGTTTTCTCTCTCTTGCTCATTATCCATATAATCACACAATTAATGACTTCTGTGTCACTGTTGCCCATGATTTCTGCATGCCATTAGCTCTGTTTCATTACTCATTGCATTACATGTTTACCTACCTGTATAAGTAAATTCTTCTCTGCCAGTGCACGTTCCCAGTTTCTTTGCAGCAGGTTTCTCCAAGTGTCACAGTTGTCAGCTTGTGGCTAGGGGTCAAGAGGCATCAGGGCTTAACTTTCATCATATGGTAATAAAAGCACCTTCTTTGGTTGAGTGCCTGCTTGCTGCAGCTGGGCCTTTGCTGAAATGGATGCAGTACATTCCTGATTTAAAGCCCTAGGCACTTCTGCAGTGCACACCAGTAAGGTTCTGCCTGTGCCCAGGAAGGCGAGGCAGCCCTGCCATTTCTTCTGAGCTCTTTACACCCTAGTGATCAGTGTAATGAGCAAGCTGGCTCTCTCTTCACTCACTGCGCGCTACAGAGCAGATGACAAAGTGGGCTCATTAGTTCTTTCATATTAAAAATGCCACCAAATATTTGACATGAACTCTCCTTTCTTGTAATGCATAAGATCTTGCATGAAAAATAAACCAGAAAACAACACAGGATCTTTCTCTCTCCAGAGGATACAAATTAGGCCTGTCGGTCTTGCTTGGCCATCCTGATACAGACCTGCTGTCTGATGCCCCACTCTGCTCCAGTGTGGATGCAGTGTATGCCAAGCAAAGGATTTTTCTTGGGCAAAGTTATGGCACCTTCTCAGGTAGTGGAAATGAGTATAGCAACAACTCTTTTTCAACTGAGAGGTGAAAAACAAAAGAGACACAGAAGTGACAGCAGTGACAGTCCTTTGTCATAAGGGCCTGAAAATTGCTGGAAACAGGTGTGCAACAGGAAAAAAGAAAGGCCGATGCATGGTTTGCCATTTAACCGGGGGACTTAATCCTGCAGGAGAAGCACCTTCAGTGTTACACTTGGCCAATGCACTCCAATGAGACTCAGAGGCACCGCAGGCTTGGCAGATCACTTGCGAGACATTGCAGTCCCTGACACTCCTCTCCCTATGCATTTGGGAATCCCACCAGTGCCAGACAGCATTTGGTGAACGCCAGGATGGTAGCCAAGGTGTATCATGAGGGAAGCAGATTTTGGCTCCTACTTTGATGGATGACACTTTGAGAGATGCAGAGTAACCCCTGCACTTGACATGCAGTTACATCAGTTCAGGCTCTGCAGGGTAGATGGGGCTGTGCACAGACCAGACCGCCTTGGCTTAGCTGGGGTTACTCCTGTACCCCTCTGCAGGGCTGATTTTCCCTGTGATTTTACGTACCTGCAAACACCTCATGAAAACTGGTATCATCTGAATGCTGGCCTGCCCCAAAAGGTATCTATGAGACTTGTGTAATTAAACATTCATAACTTCAGCTGAAATATAGAGATGAAAGATGCAAGATGTAATTATGAAGCATTATTATGGTGATTATGTGGCTAAAACTGAAATGATCCAAGAGCCTCACACCTTTCTGTCAAGATCTTTTCCTCCTTAGGGGATAGGAACAGAGAGGTGGAGGGGCTAAGCTTGCTGTATGCTATCTTATTTCATATGTGGCCAGCAACACCACTGTGCACGGCAGGCGGGACACTGTCCTCCTGTGTGCCAGGACACGGGGTCTTTCAGTGACAAGGCAATTTACTCACCAAGAATCATTAAGAGGGAAGGAAATCTCTGGAGAACCTGCCCGCTCACTGTATGCACCGCAGTTTTCATCAGCTTCATAAATAACAGCTGAAATACAAGATGAAAACCAGAGTGGAGAGCCTTATCAGTTAAAATGTCATCCATGGTCATGAGACACACACTGTTCTCTTTTGGGCTTTTCTCTCCTCTCCAGCATCCCAAACTGCTGGAAAAAAAAAAGCCTTGAGAGCAAGAGCAGGACTTTCTGGAACGACCATTATCAGTGTGTGTGAGAGAGGTGGATCAGGAGCATTTGTTCCTTCATCCCCAGGTAGGCATGCAGCTCAGAGCAGTGTGCCCAAGGCACCTCTTGAATATTTAGGGTGAAGCTGAGAAGAGCCATGCCTGTACCTCTCCATACCTTTACCCTGGAGAGTTTTTAGGTTACGTTAGAAAAGCAAAATGAAGTGAAGCTGAGTACCAGAGTCTCATCCCGCACCACAGGAAAGGGTGCTGCCTCTGCACCCACCTCCTTTGTGCACCCATCCCTAGGGAAGTGTCACCACAGCAGGGTCAGGGCATGAGCACTGGCTCTGGCCTCTGACTGTCCATACTGTTGCTGAGTGGTGTGATTTTGGCCCATAACAGCTAGTATCCTACCAGGCAACAGCTGGGGAGAGCATAAACCAGAGATGATCAAGCCTGTTTTGGGGACTGAGAAAATTTGGCAGTGCAAGCAACAAACTGTGACACCTCACTTGGCCTCAGAGTCCAAAATGGTCTCTGGGGAGTGTTATTTATTTGTATGGAGAGCTGCTGAGGGCCTGAGCACAGAGACTGTGTGGAGCAGGCCTGGAGCACAGACTGGTCTCTTATCTATACAAGATGTCCTGCTAGAGCTGGCAAGAGACTTCTACTTCATTTTGCTTTCTCTTCTGTGGATAAACCCAGGATACGATGCTCAAGGGCGGTCACCGCAGCAACTAGCATCAAGTGTGCATCAGCCCCATGGCACTGCTCCTAACAGGTCTGCATGAAACACAGGGGTCCTGCAAGTGACTGACCCCCCCCTTCTTCTCAATAACAGTAATGGGTGAGAAAGCAGAGAGGCATGGCTGATAGGGCAGCAGCCACGGGACAGGCAGCATGGCTGGCTCAGCCCTTCCCATCCCAGTGCCCTGCCAGGCAGCTCTGCTTTCCTGGGATATGGTTTTTGTGTCGAGACAAGCTGAAGAGTTAATCTGGCAGGTAGACCCAGCCCGAGTTGCATGATACTGCTGAGTTCAGATTGAGTAAGTGTAATTAGATGATGAGAACCTCATGGCAGGGCGTGCCCTAGTTTCAGTCAAAGGTGGAACATTATTATGTACCATTTACATCCAAAGAAACACCCACTTTTGAAATCGCTGATGCCAGTAACACATGCTTTGTATTTAACTTGCTCGCTGAAATGGGAAGTCAGCGGCAGAACACAGAGTTTCTAATTTGCTTACTGCCAGCAGGGTGATTAATGGAGTTTCAAAACACCCCATCAGCCAATTATGATGGATACTAACCCTTTAATAGGAATTTCTGGCTGGATCCTCATTACTCGGATTTAGTGCTCAGACCAGTTAGACCATAAATTATTTTCTCTCTGGGAAGAAGAGCAAACTTCTCTGAGATATAATAAGCAACTTGAGCTTTTTGTTTTGAAGAGATCAGGTGCAGGAGCAGGGTCGTGGTACATTTTGTGCTCCTCGCCTATCAACATGCAATTAGGAACAATCACTCTGCACCATAGGCCACCCTTTTTCAGGACTGTGCTCCCTTTGGTTGGGTGGAGGAAAAGCTGCAGGCAAAAACCTAAACCTTAGTTCTACAGCAGTGAGTCCAAACTCTGCACCTTCACAAAATGAATGCATTGTAGTGTAGTATTAATTTAGAAAAAATCAGATCCATCTGCAATATTACAAGTGTTTATAGTGATTTTAAGTGAGGCATAGTTTTGTCTTCCCCTCATGAAACCACTGGGGAAGAGTATAGTGAGGTAGCTGCACCTCACTTGTTAGTTTGCTTGTGTTTAATTTATCCCAGAGTTTAAATTGAGAGGACCTGCACCCCAGGTATTCTGTACCCCAGAGTGAAGAAGAACCATTTTCAGGTTTCTTTTATTTGCATACGCTCTGTTTTAAGTTTTGGACATAAATTAACTCATGTGCACCTTGAAATAAAAGATAATGTTTCTTTCTTCTATTACCTGTTGCATAAGCACAGCAGTTGCTGGTGCAGGAGCCTCTCCAGCATCCAGAAGCAGAAGAGTGTGAGAAGCCAGTCCCAGCCACTGCAGAGGGAGAGGTGCAAGGACTCCTGCAGCTGGCACACACGAAATAATTATTCTAACAGAAGAATAATGTGCAAAAATATGTGATCAAATTACTTTTTATTACAGCGAAGCAGAGCACTGTAGCTGGGGCAAAATAAGATTTCTACACATGATCAGATTATCAGTCCACCGATCCCAGATGCCTGTCTCTGGCCATAACGAGGATAGCTTTAAGCCAAGTGTGCTGCTGCTCACTTGGGGCCCTGTATTGAGTTATACTCATGTACAGCTCCCCAGAAGAGCTTGGTATCTGCCTTTGGCAATGAGAGAAGAAGGAAAGAATGAACCACTGCTGAGTGTCCACCCCTGGGCAGGAGCAAGCCCACATCCCACAGAAAAGCCCCATTCTCTGTCTCTCTGAACAGCCCCAGCTCCAGGTCTTGCTGGCCAACCCACTGCTCCTCAGCATCACTGCCATGGAAGCAACAAGACCATCCCTGACATGTCTGAACCAAGTGCCAGTTTTAGATGACCCTTTGTGCAGGGACTGTCTTCATTCTGGTTCTGTACTGCAAATAGCACAGTGCAAGGCCAGGCCATGATAAGGGCTCCTAATCCCCATAGTAATAAAAAGAACATCAAAAACCATAATAATCTGCATTGTGAGAAGAGCATGTGAGCGTGGATCACCTCCAGCACCTGCAACAACACATCTCATTTATTTAATATGAAATCACTAGCTGCAGCACCATCCTGTGTGATTGTCTGCTTTCCTGTCATCTCAGAGCACCCCAAAACCATGATGTCCTCCCTGGGATAGGGAGTATAGAGGTGATGGGGATCTCTGTTGGATGTGGCTGGGGAAACCACTCACCTCAGGCAGTGGTACTGCTGTGTCTCCTCCACACCTCACTCGTACTGAGGGGAGAAGCACAGTAAATGGGATTCTTCCCTGTTTGTCAAATTTCCTGTTTCTTGAGCCTGGGCTCAGAGTGCTTCCTCTTATTAAAGGAGAAGTGCCGAGAGGCACAAGCAACACTGTCGGATGTGGGGATAAGAGTAAGAGAGCAAAAGGTGCAGTGTCACCAAATAGGTGATGCCCCATCTCCTCCCTCCACCTCACCCCACTGCAAGGCTCTGGGGGCTGCAGGTTGCCTGCAGGAGAGGGAAGTGGAGTGGGGAACAAGAGGAGGTGACAGCAGAATCACCAAGGCCTGCCTAAACTAAGAGCGGGGAAACTTCTGTATTAGGGAATCACTTTGGTCTCTATTCTAGAGCTTCTAATAAATGCCAGCCATCTCTGCATCAGTTTGTGAGGCATGTCAGTAATTCATGCAGACTCCATCCGCTGTGGAGCTGTCTCACAAATCTGTGCTTTCACATGGCAGCTCAGGATTGATGCCGCACATGGGTCAGTGGTGGCAAACACCTGCAGAGGAGCAGTTAATCTGCAGGATCTTTATCAGAGTTTCTTCAGAGCCATTGCAACGTGAAGTATTGTTGCAGCAGCTAACACAGACCTGTCTGTCTAAGCTCACCTGCAAGTGCAGAAGATGGAGCCTTTCCCCTCTTGGCCCATCAGTTAAACTTTGCTGCAGTGACTGACAGTGACAACACGCCGTTACGCTCCAATGGGCATTTTGTCTCTGGTACAAAATGGATGTTTGTGGTGGAAGAGCACATGTACAGGTCTTGCTGCTGCAGCCAGGTCCTGCCACAAAGATAGGTGGAGGCAGGGACAGCAACTAGCAGTAGGGCTCAACCAACGCCTCCCACCTTGGGTACAGGCCCTTCTGGCCATCTGCACCATTCATCCCAAAAGTCTCCTTGCAAGTTCCCAAGTATGAGTGGGACTTCATGAAAATTAAAAGGTGGAAACTGCTGCTTATGGACAAGGTATAAGGACCAAAAAACCCTCCCTCAGTAATGATGTTGTCCAAGCCAATGTACTTCTCAAAAGTGTACATACCAATGGGAAACTTAGTGTGCTCTGTCCAGGAGCTGTTCAGCTTTGCTCAGCCCTGTCTCAGCTTGGGTGTCATCCTCAAGTGGGCATTGCAGATGCTGAGGAAGGAGGACAGAGGCTTCAATTCCCTATTCCCTGCAGCCATGAGCATCCAGGCACGAGAGTCACCTGGAGTTGTTTGGTACAATGTTGGCTTGTGTGGTGGTTTAGCCCCTGCCGGGGTCTGAGACCACGCAGCCGCTACCCCTCCCCCACAAAGGGAGTGTAATACAAAGCCCCAAGACTGAAATAAGGAAAGGTTTAATACAACAGTGCAATAGCAACACAACAAACAACAACAATAACAATAACAGTAATAGTGATAGCAATGAACAGAGCAAAATAGCTACCAAATACAGCAGTGAGAAGCACGATGTACAAAACCACGAGTGCACCGCGCTCCCGCCAGGAAAATGTGACCTGCCAGGATGTGATGTCCGCATGGTATCTGAATAACCCAGCTAGAGCTCCCCCCCCACTGCTGGGGAAACTTAACCCTATCCTGGTTAAACCAGGACAGCTTGCCAGGTCCAGCTCAGCAACTCTGCTGACCCAGACTGCCCGGATAAATGGGCACTCTTCAGAGACAAGTGCTTTCTGCGGGTGTCCCTCCACAACACAGCCACTGGTCTCCTTCTTTCCAAATTCTGTCCCATCCCATCATGGTCCCAGCACTGGCTCTTGAAAATTTTTCTTTTGTGAGGGGGGGACACTTCTAATGGCACGTCAATGCTCTTCTCCTTAACAGGGCAGTCAACGCTTACTCCTTTTTTTCTCATGCCTCTTCACAGGACTTCCGCTGTCTCCCAGCTGAAGTTGGATGTCAAAGCCACACAGGTTTGGGCCTGTGCAATGAATTTGTGTCATACCACATGAGAACAGGCCTTGTCGTGCCTGGCCTCACCCTGCAGCTTGCCTCTAGAGCTCCAGTGAGCCGAGCCACCAGGGCAGCTCACCCAAAGCCCAGCACCTGTGGAGCCTTCAGACTTATGCTCTTGTATGCATGGAAAAAACAGCCTACATACTCCAAGCTCAGAATCAACACAGCTGTCACAAAATGCAGACAAAAAGAAGGACGTTTTTTTCCTGTGAGGGTCTTCTGCCCATCACCTGTTCACAAATAGACTGCTCTTTGCTCCTCTCTTCCCCTCAGGCCCATAGCACTGTGGCGTGATTAAACTATGAATGGGCTGAATGCAAAGGATATTAAAAGAAATGGAAATGAAATATGCAGCTGATTTTTCCTGGCAGTATTCAATTCTCAGCTCCGGCAGAGAGCAGGGACCCGTAATAATTTCAGCGACTGAAATTCAAGCAGGCAGTACAGAGCCTCGTGAGAATACATGATACAGCAGGAATCCAGCGGCATCTATTATAATAGATAAACAGGAGGAGGATGCATTGGGTGCCACCTGCATAAAAACCTATCACATAAAGATGACAAACTTCACCTTTTCTTAGGATCTGCTGGAAAGGATGTCAGTGCTGATGCAATCGCTGGGCTACCTTTTAGTCTCTTCATGTAATCAACGCTTTTCCCTGGGTTGAGAATTCTGGGTTACTAGTGGATCAATCAGTTCAGCTTGGTCATATGCCATGTCAGCAGTGTTTTAGGACCATTGTCAGAAGTCATAAATCACAGCCCAAATTTAGTTAATTCTCCCAGTTAGAAGCATTTTTCTGTCCTCCAATGGACAGCTGAGCCACCTGCACAAAATAGGTGAAAATACTTTCTCTCCTCTATACAAAAAGATCAATGCTCTCTTTTTAGCAAGGGTCCATGAAGATTAAATACTCCAATAATTTGCTAGTCAAAGTGAACTTCAAGAATATCTCTTTATGTAGCCCCAAACCAATTACAGATACTGGTCTTCCCAGTATACCCCTTACAGCCAGAAACCTCATGTAAAAAAAAAACATTTCTTGATTCTTAACCAAGAGCAATAAGGCACATTTCCCTTCCAACATGGATAGCAAAACCTCTTTTTGGCTCAGTGATTTGATCTGAGGTGGCATTCTGCTTATCAGTCTGTATAAGTTTCTCCATTGGTTACATTTGTAAAGGAATTATATTTAGTAGGTAATCACAACAACTGTCTTGAAAATTTTCTGTTTGTAACTGCAACAATTGCTTTCTCGGTGGCTACTTGCACCCAGCTTTAAAGACCAGCCTGGCTATGCACATTTGGCTGAAACCTGTACTCTCTCTCTCTCCCCCATTTGTTCTGTTTGTCCTGTTAGGGATATATGTCCCCTGATCTAGTTACTTCTAACCCCTTGATAAAGACAAAACTGCTGCAGGATACTTTGAAAGTACGGAGGCTGTCAAGCAGTCTGGATGTTCCTGATACATGGAAACCTAATAGGGGAGGATATGTTTCAACAAAAATAGCAACTTTAGCAAGATAGTATTTTTCCCAAAGTTTCACCTTCTGTGTCAGGGAGCTGAAACATCCAGCTCTCTGTAGACTGTAGGCACTGGCTGGTTTTGCACTGCTTTTTTGCACAGTCCTCGAAGTCGTGGCACACAACTGCAATATCAAAAATGAAATAATAAGCCTAGGTTTAAATAACAGATGTGTTTTGTGCAGGAATGTGAACACACGTGGACAGATCTAGGCTGGAAGAAGTGACTATATGGTGCAGTGGTACCAGTGGGACAGCGAGTATTACTGGTCTGGGAGTAGGCTGCAATCACTGGTGGCATACTGCAAAGGGACAGGCTGCAAATAAGAGCTGAAATCCCTCACCACCAGAAAGCAGACTGAAAGAGAAACCTTAACCTGATTATTTCCTCACAGAATATTCTTCAAGAATCATTCCCAATATGATTTTGCCTTAGAGCTTCTCCCACATGTTACAACTCAAGTTTATCTTGAATATTGCAACAGTAAAACACTGCTAGATCTTTTCTGTCCCTTAGCCAGATAACTCCAGATGATTTTTTTCCTGTCAAATGGCTTGTGAAATTCTGGCTATAAGTTAGATTTGAGTACAATCACTGTGAGCAAGCACTCCTTTTAAGCTTGAGGTAATAAGTAACATGTCACCAATGGGCAAAAAATATCTTACTTATAAAACCATAATGCATCTTTAATATGCCCACTAAAATACAATAAAGAGACTTTTCCTTAGACACAAAAGAGTGGTAGCTCAATGCTACTGCTGTGTTCAGGGTGCAATAACCCCAAGATAAGTGTATTCCTAAACATGGTGCTTGCCATTCACCTTAAACCCCATTGATTGTTGCCTTCAGTCATAAAGTTGTTTTGTATCTGGCATACATCAAAGCAAGTGACACCCCCATGAACTCAAAAAATCATTAAAATCCCACATAGTTTCCCTTCAAAGAGCATTTATGGAAATAGCAAGATCTATAAGCCATTAGAGAAAGACAAGAATAGATTCTGGTAGAATTGGTTTTCAGCCCTTTCTCTTGTCAACCTCAGAGACTTCCAGGATGCTTAAAAAGCTACGGAAACAGTGCTTAATAAATCATTCGAAAAAAGGGTAGAAATGTTGTTTATTATGAACCTTTGAGAGAGTATTAACTGATTCTCCTGAGCATCAGCATTATTTTTATATATAAATAAATTTGTTAAGACGCTGGTTGGCAAAATCAGAAAATAAAGCCACCACATGTTGCTTTGCATCAGCTGCTTAGCTTAGCTCATCTTGATGCAATGGGATGAAACTGCAGATCCTCAGTGATATGTCTGAAAGTGGGCACATTTTTACATTGTGTGGCTTTGATGGGAACTTGCTCATCAGCCATGAGCTGACTCCCGGTCAGCTGCCTCCAGCCATCCTGCCCTAAGAAGAGGTGTGGTCCATGACACGCCGTGCTCATTCCCCACCAAAGTGTAGCTGCTTGAGCTAAATTTGTTTCAAAAACCCCTTCAACTTGAAAGGAGGGCAGATTTGTATTTTCTTCTGCACTTCTGCCATGTGGGAGGTGCCTTGCTAAATTAATCTTCTAACAAGGTAGCTAGCTGTTTAAATAACAGCCAAGAAATGCTATTGATAATTTGTAAACTTGACAGAGAAATCTCATGTGGTTGTTTACTTCTGACCTTGACACAGTATGCTCCTCATGGCCAGATTTTTAGCCTGAAATAAGGTCTAGTCCATTGTAAGCAAAACAAAAACAGCAAAGCCTGAAGTTGTCCTTTGTTCCTTAGATACTCATTCCCCTATCAGCCTCTGTAGGAATGAGTCCATAAGTCCATGAGATGGGTATGAGGAAGCCCTAAGAAAACTTGCTCTTCTTTCCTTATACCACCAGCCTTTCCGAGCTGCTCATTCATTTCAACCCAAACCTCAGGAAAATAGCTTTAGTCAAGCAATTAGCAGTCCTCCAGCATGTCTGCCACATACACATCATGGATAGCCCAGGTTACCCCCACAGGGCCACCAGTCAGGGGGCTTCACTGCAATTGGCAGAATGATGCATGCTTGCACCTCATATTGACTCCAAATAAGAGTTGACTGAAACAGTTCAGAAGAAATGTCTATTCATCTAAAAAATAAGCAGTTTCAGATGAAAGGGAAGTATTTACAAATGAAGTCAAATTTGTTCAAGTTTCACACTCACCTCCCACCTTCCCCTCCCATGATAAGGTTTGGGAAAGTAAGGAAAGATATTCTGTCATCTTTTGAAACAAATTTGCTAAATAGGAGTGACCCACATTCGTTTTGCAAGAATAAAAACTCCCCCACATGAAAAAAAACATTTTGTTTTGTACTGAACAAAGTGTTTCATTGAGTCTTAAACATTATTTTACACAAGGCTCCTTTCTGTGAGAAATCCGAAGCATTTTCATGCTGACTTGACACAAAATTACTAATTTTTTGCACGGTTCCAGGGGTCTGGGTTCTATCTAGCAACAAAGAAACATTGAAATAATTACTGTTATTGAGATGGCTTGGAGCGACATCTCATACTTTAAGAAAGCCCCTTCTAATAAAACCTGCTGCCAGGCAAAAATCATCAGGCAGCATTAGGAGAACATGGGATGAATTTTGAGTATGCTTGGGTCAGATTTCAAGTTCAATCTGACAAGCCTGTGGCTGTAAACTAGCAGGAACTGTCAGCTTTGAATATATTTCCATTTCGGTTGTGCAGTGTGTTGGGGCCTGTTATTCAGACATAGATCTGTGGAGCTGAAGTTGCAAGGACTGAAACTTGATTTAGAACCCGAAGTTGGTTGGCACGTTTCCCCAAATTGAACTCCCTGTCATAAGATCTTAAAGAAGTAAATACCTTAAATGTTTCTTCAGAAAGAGAGAAAACTCAATTCAAACAAGACTTCTCGGCATGCCGCTTCTATTATTTAGCTCCTCTTTTATACGTAGCTCATATTTAAATACACATCTATGTCATTTTAAAAACATCTCAATTTCTCCCCGGGTAGTGTCACTGATTCAAGTGACACCTCCAGGTATAAACCACAAAAACCTCTTTGTGAGATGATGGCTCTACAGACACATTGTGAAACAAGGTATGAAAATGGTCCAGAATGCTGTCAACATTTTCAGTTTCAAAAGCTTCCTTCATCCATTAGGCTTGCTGTACAAACTCCTACTTTCCTAATCCAGACTAACATCCTATAGAAACAACAGAGATTGTGCATGAGTGAGACGTGAAATTAGAGAGAGACACCTTGTTTAATCCATGCCTTTCTGCTAGGTACACGTGTGAAAAAAGCAATGTATGCATTGATCTGTTCAGCACAGCTCAGCACATAGATGATTTTTCAGTTTCATCATTGAAAAAACACAAAGGAAGAGGGGGAAATTAATTCAGCTGATAACATATGGAAAAAGTTCAGGGATTTTTTTCAAGTAAAATTTTAAAAATTATTTATACTGGAAATGTGCTGTTTACTTTTGTTATGAAGCAGAAGCTTCATCTTGGCCTATTTAATCCTTGTTAGACTTAATCCTTTAAAATCTGGTTTTAAACTAAAACTATGTTTCAGAATGAACATCAGAACCTGTAATTTAAAAAGTACCAGAAGGAAATGCATCAACTATTTTTCTAATTCTCTTTTTAAAAAGAAACTGATTTTTTGCCTCAAATTCACAATACTTAAAAAATGGTTTTGGTGAATGTATGTTTAAAGAAAAAGAAAAAAGAATTCCCATTTGTTAAATTTTCTTCTGTTGTTTAAATACATTTCTTCAAATCGTTGTAGCTAATTTTAAGTGGGCAGTCTAATATGTTTGATTTATTTTCTTTACCATAAGGGTTCCAGAGTCCTAAGGACCCAGCCTAACTGTCTATGGTCTATCATAAATTATGGGTCAGATGGAAAACAGCAAGAAAGCAAATACCTTTTATTTCACCAAGAAGAGAAATACAGGAGATATCCTATACAGGGGCAAAGCTCAGATCCTAGCCAAGGAGTCCAGCTGCTGAGCAGAACCTCAGCACGTAAGATGATGGCAGACTGAACCTGAGGGATCCAGTGTAGCAGAAGCTGGCAAGGCCACCCAAAGGTGCTCAGGGGAGAAATGTAAGCACAGTGTTTTCCCCACCTTTGCCAGCCCTCGGCCAAGAAGCAGTGCATGAAGACAGGGTGGTGTTGGGGATGGCAGAGGAGCTTGGCACCACCTGGTGCTGTACCTGTGGTAGGACAGATGCCAGCTCAAGATCTCTTTCACAGCCCAGCAATGAGGCCCTCTCACCCTGCCAGGGCTTTCTGGGTGCAGGAGTTTCCCAGGACAGCACAAGGTCTGTCCTAGAGAGTTAACCTGGTGTTTAGCCATGCGATAGCATGGAATGACGGGCAGTGTTATCAGCCTGGCTGGAGGAAGGGATTAGTGTCCCATGGCTGGATGCTGGGACTGCTGCCAGATGTGGGGCTCCACCAGCCAGTTGACTTAAGCTCACAGCCCTCTCTCAGCCAAAGAGGGGAATCCTGTGTGTGGGGATGGACTCAAGAGAGGGACACCATTCCAGCTAATGTTGAGTTAACTCTGCGGTGTAGGAGAGCTGGTTCCTCTCCTCAGACCTCAGACCACCTGTCTGCTCTGCAGCCCAGACCTGCTGATGCTAGAGACTGCAGTCACACCATGGCTGCCACGTGTAGGGTTGACATATTTTGTCCAGGGCACCGGCCTCTCTGTATAGACACAGGGACACATGTCTTATGGGCATGCATTTGGACTGATGTATGACTCAGTGCTTGGTTCCAGAGGAAAAAAGCTGTAGGCATCTGAACTCACAACACGTGGACTTCACAGCTTTTGGGGTTGTGATTATCTGCCCACAGTGTCCATTTTCAGATATTTGCAGAGGCTGCACACATCCAGAAAGTAAAAACTTTAAAAAAATGGCCAAAATCCACTTAGATGATGCTACCTTGAAATAAGATGTCTCAGATGAAATAGAGCTAATTACATGCTACCACAGCTGATGTGACATCACATATGGGATTTTATAAATTCAGCTCATGGTCTAAAGCTTTTCAAGAAACACCAAAAAGGTTCATGGAGTAAAAAAAAAGTCTTTCCAAGTTTGTTGCTTAGCACAGTGCAATAATTCATGTGCAGTTAAGATGTGCAGTGCACGTTTCTAATTCATTTAGATGTCAATCAGGAATAATTGCTGCAGTCAATGAAGCCATGCCGGTGTAACAGATACAGAAGAGACTAGCACTCCAACTCTCTCAGTTTACCCTAGCTGGAGAAAGCAGCTTCGTATTACTGACAGTATTGCAGATTCTATGCATTTTTAGAAACACAGGTTTTCTGGCATAATTGCAATAGTTGGAATAATTTTGCATTTTTCAATTCCTTTTTATGAAACAAAATCTTGCATTCTAAACCCAAAACTTCCCTTAACTTCTTTCTACTGGTGGTGGTCCCACTCCAGAGAAAGCAGCTGTCTGAGTGTATTAGCAATATTGTCTAGCCTGACTTCAAATTTACCAATTTAATTTGTAAGGGGCTGGAAGAAACAAAGTCTTCTCACTCTTGGATGTGATCATTGGTGCTCAGGTAAAAGCCCTCTCCCACCAGAGCAAATATGTCTGTTTTCATGCAGTTCATGGCCTCTGTGATCTCTGGTTCCATATGGGCTTAACTTGATGAAGAATATGCAGCTACGCACTCTTTTTAGGAGTCTGGTGCAACTTATTTAAACATGAACCATTATTAATGTGTGTCAGGATGCACACATTGTAGTAGTCACACTGACAAAACAGAGAAAGGTTACTGCAGGCAAAATTATTCTGTGCATAGTCTGTGCAAGAAAATTATTCATCAGCACACCCTGATGAGCCCCTTTAAATGGGGCTCAGGATGATAAGGTGGATGTTGGATTGACCTGAGATGACAGATTCAGTGTTGAGAAGGAGCAGTTGAGTCTGAAAGTTTGAGGAAAACTACGGAGGCAGCACAGACTACTCTCAATCTAGGAAACAGTATTGGTGAAAACCAGTTTTTCCTCCCACACTCATAAAATGTTCCCAGTCTTTAAATTTCTTTTTTTCTCCTGGAGGCTAGTATGGATTAGCATTCCTTGCACAGGCTTTGGGTATTTTATAGAGCAGATCTACCAGCACTTCAAAAACATTTCCATTAAGTGTTGGACAGTAGCCTGTTCTCACAGAACATATTTCATTTGGCCACACCACAGTTTTATATTGTCCAGAGCCCTATTAGCAGCCAATAACTGCACCTCATTTTACTTCCTTGCTGCATCTTATCACGAGCCAAGTGCTGACACCCCTGTGTGGACGTAACTCCTACTGCAATGACTGATGAGAGAAATTGATGAAGCTCTGCAGATAAAGGTATCTATGGTCTCAAATTCAGGCTGGGCTCAGGGAGATTTCAGATGATGTGAATTAAATTCAGTGACACCCCTGAGAATCTCTTCAGACAAGATGTATCTGTTTTCCAGGATATTGCACGTCTTCCTAATTACAGGACCATTGATTGCATCAAGCCACAGTACTGTGCTCATCAGTAGGAACCAGGATTCAGCAATCAGAACAAAGGACTGCAAGGGACCATCAGATTATTAGTTTCTGTTTGTGTGGTCTTCCTAGGAGACAGTAACCGATCTGTAAAGCAGGGGCTAATAATAATCAAGCCATATAGGTTTGCAAAGCACTCTTTGGTTGAAGTCAGTTTAGGAAAATATTATGAACTCTGTTGACATTTTGCATTTCGAAGCTATGCAGTGTTCTGATCCACTGCTGTGCTGTAACCTGTGCAACACTTTCAATGTCAGGGCACTAAGCTGCTTCTGCTTTAGAAATCTGAGCTAGAGGCTGTAGCAAATAATACCATGAGTAGAAGCTTGTCTTTGTAAACATGCAAAACTGATGACAGGTTTTCATCTTCCGTCCCTAAGCATTTGCAGAGAGTAGGAGAGGAAAGATTATAATTCAAATCTGCACATTTTCTAGTGGCATTCTTTCACATTTCTGTGTTCAAGACCCCAGACAGACTGGATCCACTCTAAACACCAGCAGCTGTTGGTCCTGCTCCTGGGTCATTTGTGAGATAGCCTTGCTAGGCTGGATTCCTGTTTTAGCAGTGGTAGGCACTTTATTTTTTATATATTTGTACATTGCTATCTAATGCTTCTTTCATGTGAAAATACACTTCAATATAAAATGACAATATACCATTACAAAACAAAAAATCCTCATGCTCCCCTTGGCTAACTAGCAGCCTATTCTTTCACACTGCAGAGTAGTTAATATGCTTTGCCCTCTGCCTTTCCTTATCAGGTTTCCCCTTTCATTCAGCTGAAGACTTCTTATTTCGCATTCTCTGTTTGTTCTTGTGCCTTAACCGCTTCCAATTTAATTGACTAGAAAAGCTCCCAGTAACATCAATGTCATTTAGATCAGACTCGTTCTCCTCTTCTTCCCCTAAAATGCAAATAGTTGGTGTGTTTGTCTCCTAATTTTGATGTGGCTGTGGTAAGACCATGGCCTATGGATTGTGCAGATGGTGCAGGTTGCTGACACTACTGCCCAGAGCGAAGCTGCTGCTGTCTCCACCCAACTCATGTGCAGGGCTATGATCAGTAGTCATAACCTGCTTATATGCCTGGGGTATTAAAAAAAAGCATTTCATAACGGATCATGGTAAGCATATAATGCACCTGTTCAATACATACGTTCATTGGAGATGACAAGAAATACTTACAGATTGGAGTTCATTTGTGTCCTGTTTCCTCATCAAGAAGGAGGAAATGTTTTTAATGCCTTGTTGGTTTAGTAGTGGGAGTGGGCATGCTTTTTGTACTGAACCAGACTGGGTATCAACCAAGCCCAAATCTTTAAGACCTGGCTACAACCATCTAGGAACACCTAGACAGGTATTGTCATCAAGCCTTTGACAGGGAAGGCTGAGGTTTCAGAACGTTCAAGGCGAGCCCTGTCACTGACCTGTCCCCAGCCACCTCCCTGCTGTGTTTACAATTAGCTAAATCACAGGTATGACTTTTTTTTTTTTTTCTCCTTAAACGAATATTTCCTTTCTCAGTGTCTAGTACACTAGATGCTAGTGAAAAAAACATGTACTTTTTAAAGTAAGTATTCATGCCCTTCCAGTTTACCTCTGGCTTTGAGTTCCTGTGTTTCTCAGGGAAACCTGGGTTTTCTCTTTGCTGTCACAGACCTTGTAGTTCTGGGCGCTCTGCTCTGGGCTCAGGGAGACCCTTAGGTCACCCCCCACACCAGATCGCCACGACCCACCCTTCCTCTGCTGCTGGAGAAAGCTATTTCCTCTGTGATACGTTGATACAACCTGGCATGCTCCCTTCACCCACCCATCCCCAAACAACTTTTATTTGCATTAAATCACAAGTGGGTATTGCCCAGGCACTGAATTAGCAAACATGGCTCTGGCCAAAACATGCCTTCCAGAGGGGCAGTGATTTTCTCTACTTCTCTTAATGGTTAATTACCCTTGCTGTTAAAAATATACACTTTGGACTCAGCTTCCAGCCATTGGTTCATTTTTTAATGTTCTCAGCCAGAATAAATACCATTTTAATGCCTGCAAATGGAGAAAATATTTTGTAATCAAATAGCCCTGGTAGCTAAGCCTTCAAATAGTTTCTGTGGCTCCTTTTCTCATAGTCTGCGAAGTTTTAATACTGTATCTGCCAAAAAATGTTGACACAACACCTGACAATTCTGTTATATGTCTCAGCTTCATGTAATATGTATCCATTCTCTGTTTTTTTCCCTGCAGATTGTTTCTTGCCCTTTTTGCCTTTTCCACATTATTACTAACAATTTTACCATCCCTATCTAGCAAGTGGCCTAAATCTACTCTATGCTTGTGTTTGTTTCTAATATATTTCTCGTTCTTCCTATTATCCCTTGCCTTGTGCTTTAAATAGCTACTTGTTTGTGCCCCTTGCTATCTATTTTCCATGTGTGATATATTGCTTTGCTATTTCTAATTGCTTTCTCTTTGCAGATGAGCCAAGAAGGTCTGTTAGCTAGAGCTCTCCTATCTCTGGAGCATGAAACTGTGGCTTTCTGGCCAGCTAATTAGTTGTCTTAGAGGACTCCCATTTCTCTCTTTACACCTTTCCTCCCAATTAATTTCACTGGTAATTTTCTTTTACTTTGGGAAATTAGCCCTTTTGAAGAACCAAACTGCGACCATCTTTTGTCTGCCCACAGTAAATGCAGTCAGGTCATGATCACTGATCCCTAGGCAACCAGCGCTTCCAGACAAGCGATTAATTCATCTTCACCCATCCTAATGAGATCCAGAAGAGGGTTACCTCATGGTGAGTGCAATACCTTTTCTGAGAGCTGTGGAAATTATTGCCTGTAACTCTGAGAAATCCTAATAATGTCTTGCTCCTGGCTGCATGGAAGGTGTCAGCGGCCACATCACACCAGAGCGTGTGCCCTTCATTAATACATACTTCCCTGCCTGAGTGCATGGGAAAATCCTGCAGGAGATGTTGTTTTTCATTACAAATGTGATACATTCTGTCCTCAGTGGAAAGCAACACCCGGCCTGCCGGCTGGTGACCAAACTTGTGTTTGCAGCTGTTAAGAATCTCAGAGGATAAACCAGCTCCTCCTTCCTGGCAGCTGACGGGTGGGTAGGTGAGTGCAGCAGTCCTGAGCTGGTGCAGGGTACAGTTCACTGGCTGCCTAAGTCACTTTGAAGCTTGGGCACTTCTCCAGATGTCACACACTTCACTTCCAGTAATTAGATCACTGTGACAGTTTGGTACGAGAGGTTGAGCCTGTGCAGTCTGTCTCTGCTCCGGGTATTCAGCCTCTCGAGTACCCCCATGATGCCCTTCCCACCCCGCAGTGCAGACAGTGCTGCCTTCAGCTTGTCCCTGAGTAGTTGTGATGCAAGCAGGACTCTGTTACACACAGGGAAAATCAGTTGTCCTGGAAGTATGGAGTCCGTGGAAGGTTTTTTACCCTTCATCAGGACAAGGCAATGCCTTTTCATCCAGCTATTGATGAAATAATCACGGCACATGAAGCTGTGGGGATTTCTATCCACACTTTTTTCTCCTCTGCATCATCATCTGGTTGCTATTTTTCTTTAAGACGTGCACTGCTAGCAACTAACTTTTATCCCCCACCTTTTACCAGTATCCTTTTAATGCACATCCCGGCATTGAATTACTTGTGCTCAGCAGAAAGGTGGCTCAGTCCTTCTGAAAAAGAGCGTTCTTTTCAACCTGTTCAGCAGGAAGCCTATCTCCTCTCCTTAGCCCATTCCAGAGGGGAGAGGGGTAGTGAATAATTCATTAAAATATTCCTTTTCCTTCCACCAACACACTGATTCACAAGAGATAAAAATCTCCTTCTACTTGACTGTGTGAGTTTTTCTTTGTCTCAGAGAGACAAATTAACATTGGTCACAAAAGGCTCATACCTCTTCTTGCTGCAGAGGTATTTTGGGTGTCCTGCTGGGAGCGGAGAGGTGAGGCCTTAATGCCTACAGCTATCAGTACTCAGGTATGAGCCTTCCACCCCGTGCTGGGAAGGGTGCCCTAGGCACCCTGGCAGCAGGGAATGCTCCTCACAGCAGGGTACAAGCTCAGGCCCACCCCTCCGTGGAGGGAGCTGCCATGCAAGCATCACCTGCACTGCAGCAAGGACCCATCTGAGGCACTGATAGTCTTAACATGTGCTGACATGTGCTCATATTTGGCAATAAAATAAATGGCCATCTACTCTAAATGGAGAGGTGGAAGACGAGTGGATTGCACGTGGTGGTTGGGAAGAGGCAGCGCTGGCATTCAGCACTGAGCCCTGGCTGTTGGGGATGTTGGGGGTCCTTGTTTTGCTAGAGGTCCTGTGCGTAAGCTTGGGCAAATACTCCACTCTCTCTGTCACACAGTTTATCTCCCCGCCTCTCAGGGCATGGTGGGGCTAGTTCGGGTTTTGGTAAGATTGTGTGGGATCCTTTGCAAGATGCATGTAAATATTTCACTGTTGCAAGGAATAAAAGGGGAGAAGAAGAAAATCACATGAAATGCTTCTATGTAAAAGCTTTTTATAAAGTATCTGCCTTAGAAAACAATGCACAAGGCCAACACATTTGAGATGAGGTGAACATGTCTGAAGAATAATCTCTTCTATTATGCAGGAAGAGATGCAAGCAGCTGTCTGGGCTGATACATTTTTTTTTTTTCCCCCTTTGAAGCCTTTTCAGGAAAGGCAAAAGAATTGGAGACTTGTTATAAACTGAACTCAGCTCTGTGTCCATTGTTAGTGTCACAACTCCTAGCAAGGGATGCTCAAAGCACACGAACAGGGCAGGCATGCAGAGCTAGAGCCTTGATTTGTCATCCTCATCTACAGTGACCTGTACCTTCAAGACTTCAGGAATGACAAGAGGTATCCTTGTGTTTGGTAACTCATAATAGACTCACCTTCCATGAGTTTGTCTATTTTTTTTAACCTGACATGAAAGTTTTGTCATCAAGGACATCATAAAGTGACGAGTTCCACAGACAACCCAACCCATCTGAGTGACCTGAGCTACCAGTAGGTGATTCTACCTGGTAACCACCCCAGCTCTTCTATTGCAGGTTGCAGTGAACAACATTGCCCCTTCACCTTTTCTGTGCTTCTGATGATTTTACAGACTTCTGTAACATTCTCCCTGCAGCCATCGATTTTCTAGGCAGAGTTCTCTTGTATTTAACATCTCTTCAGGCATCACTTCCATATACCAGATCATCTCGGCTTCCCTTACTGCACTCTTCCTTGTTCTGCTGTGGTTTAGAGGCTGACAGGACCAGCAGATCTGCACACAGTTTAAAGAATGCAAGTACACCCTGAATTTATTCAGAAGAATAATAATGGATTATGATTTCTTATCTCTTTCCTTTCCTCCTAGTTCCTTATGCTCTATTTGCTTCCTTGACCTCTCCAAATATTGAGCTGCCATTTCAGAGGCGTTCTTTCTTCTGTCCTCAAGATGTCAACCCTGAAAAGTAAAAATAGTCTGAAGTCAGTGGTAAGGCACACAGAATTACGTTTGTATGCTCTCTCCTATGCACTAATTTACATTTATTGGCACTGAATATTGTGTGCATATATATTTCAGCAAAGCAAAGCAGAAAGGAAAAGAAAACACCAGTGAAGTGCCTGTGTGTAGAAACACAGCTAGATGACAGCATTATCAACTACACTAAGCAGAAGTCAGGTGAGAGTCACTAAACATCCAGCCTGTCCTAAACCTTATAGCTACAAATCTGGGCATACCCTTGTGCATGGTGCCAGATATTGTAACCCCACAAAGAGAGCCTGGGGTTGCAAGGTCAGACTCCTTCCCTGCATGGAGTCCTTAGCCCCTGGGAATTAGGTCCCCACACAGAGCCACTGGGGACAGAGGCATCCCCCAGCAGCCTGCACATTGACCAGGCGGTGTCTGGACTCACCAACAGGAAACACTGAGGAAAAGTGTGCTCCTTAAATCATACCCCTCTTAGGAGCTCAGTCATCGATTTTCAGGCTTCAGGGAAGTCAATCTGTCAGACCAGGATTCACAGCCTGTAATTCTCATTTGTGTTAGATAGTTAAGCATCCCTTCCAACAAGACAGCTGGGGGAGGGAGGAGGAGTGCCAGTCTTTTCTGTGAAAATATGGCTGGGGCAGAGCGCCCACACCTCACTTCACACAGGGGAAGAGCAGTACACCACCCATGCAGTCAGCAGGAACCATGGGTTCAATCCTTCTCCAGCCTGAGAGGGTGAGCCCAGCCCTGTGATCACCAAGCTCAGGGACAGTCAAAGAAAGGATCATCCCTTCCAGGTGCGGCCTGAAACTGCCATCTGTCTTCCCCATTAACTGGCATCTTCTCCTCCTCAGGCTTCTTCTTCTGAAGGAGTTTTATGGGTCTAATTTCTCTTTCCTTGCCTTATAATGAGTCTGCACATTTTCAGGTCAGAAACTTTCTCTCTTGCATAATGCTCAGCACAAATGACGAGCAGTCTGTTCGTAGTTACTGTTAAAATTATATCATCAGAACTTGTATTATATTTTGGCAAACACTTCCCCTCTTCATGTACAAAGCGATGTGATTAACTGCTGCCTTTCCACAATTGGATTGAAAGGCTTTGTGGGCTTTGTCAGTAGTGAACATAATTCACGGGAAAACCAGAATACAACCTTGAGGCTAAATGTGGTCCATTGAATTCCACAATGGGGCAATGGTTTGATCAGGGTACAGCAAAGCACGTCAGAAGCAAAAGCCTTTGTGGGACATAGTTCCGTGGGAAAAATTAAATCAGCCACAATCTGCTCCATTTTATGTAAAATAGGTGCAGCCCTAAAGCTCCTGGCAAGTGGCCATTGAAGCCTTTGGCTGGACAAAGTTTGGGCATCTTTGTGTAAGTGTTAATTGCCAGCTGTTGGTGACTGGAAGGTTGCCAGGGATGGAGTGACTGCAGCAGTGTTTCTGGCTGAAATATGTCTTTTATAAAATAATAATCTCCAATCCATTTAGTGCCTCACAACAGACACATCTGTACTTATCAATTCCTCTGTCTAGAGCATCTGCACATGGAGATGACCTTAAAAGAGCATTATAAATACAGTATATGTGACATTCAGGCTGCCTATTCCAACCTCACAGTGGGAGGCAATGATAAATAGCAGCTATCTCCACAGCAGCGCTACATGATGGCTTAACCCACTCACGTTCATAGCCCTTCACATTTAATTTGCAGCAAATCTGGGATACAGAGCACTGAGACTTTTGAATCAGGCTGTAGTAGTCTGTGCAGCCCTATGTGCTTCAGCTTTTAAAATAATAATATAACCATCTCAGCTCTTCCACATCTGGGGTATTCGCAGATGTTGCAAGTTTGCAATATTGCAAACTGCAGATTTTCAAGTATTGGGGATGTTTGCAGATATTCAATCCCACAGCTGTATGATTAAATAGTATTTCAGTTTTAGAGAGAACATGAAGCCGAAAGGCCAACATTTTCTGAGTGAATATCTACAGATCAGTACAAAGTTGGTGATTGAGTGCTTAAGATTAGTTAACTACATGAGAAAATACTGCCTTAAGAAACCCTCAGTAGAAAGTCAAGAAGGCACTGCCAGACTACAGGAAGAGGACCTGGATGACTGGAGAGCAGCACTCATTCCATAAATAAAGGTAGCCTGAAAAGGATGATCCTGATGGTTGGAGCACAAGATTAAGTGAAGGCCTCTAATTCTGCCATACTAAGAAATTACCATTTGGCTTTGAGGCTGATAATTTATTTGTGAACTTCCTCACCATCATTGCAAGCAAATGAAAACTTAACTCACAGAAATCATCATGCCCCTAGGCTGCTGCTCATTTTGATGCATCCTCTCTCGCTACACATCTTTATGTCTCTCATCTTGCACTTCTATGTCATTTGGTACCTCGGTGACCTTATACCTCTAGCTCTTACTCCCAAAGAGCATGCCCCTAGGACTGCTCCTGCCTGATCCTGGCTCTGGGAGGTCTGCATTAATTTCACTGCTATGGCAGAGATGAGCTCTGCACCATCAAGGGCACTGCTCCAAGTTTAAGTCTGCAATCTTGATCCCTCCATTTTCTCCGTTGCCATGTGTGTCTGGGTCTCCTCTTATCAAATACAGTTCCACAACACAAGGTCCACAGGGAACCCCAGCACCCAGGAGGACTCCTAGGCTAAGCCTTTTTTCTCTGAAAGACACCTTTCTGTTCAATTTGAATTTATTTTTTGATCTCAGGACACTGCCTGTCAGTGCAGGATGAGCAACTTCCTTCAGTCTAGACCTCTCATAAAGCCACTGAGGCACATCATTTCATGTTCCCCTAAACAGCAGATGCACTCCAGGCACTGTAAAACTCAGATTGTTTTATGGAGCGGCAGGTGTACACGTTTCCTTGCTGCAAACTGCATTGGCTAGAGTTATGGCAACGGTGGTAAACATTTACATTTTGACACAGCACAAAAACCACAGAGGAGAGACTCACTGTGCTGGACAATTCTTAAATAAAAAGGAATAAATTCTGTTCTGTTCTGTCAGCTTTTCTCTTTGTATCCTGAGAGCTTTTTTCCCAAGAAACTCTAGCAGTCTGGTAATGATCTGTTTCATTCATCGGCACTCAGCATCCAGCATTGTCTGTGCAGCATAACTCCTGGTTCTGCCTGGGGAGGTGAGCCAAACTGGATGGGTTCTCTCCTCTCCTTTGCAATGAGACATCTCCTCTCCCCTCCACTGTTGTCTGTTTAGTTCAACTAGCATCGTGGCAGAGTTTCTCTCTAATTGTGTGTGTGTGTGCACATAATGTACAGACTGGTTGCAGCTGGGATTTCTATGCGGAGTTCCAACATGAAAACAGAATAAAAATAAAATGCTAATAGAGTATAGGTGTGCAGGCACACACTTCTGCCACACTTACAAGTGTTCAAGCTCTCATTAGAGCTGCATGTCAGGCTGCACAGGTTTTCCATTCCAATCTGCTCCTTTGCTACTGCCTCTCAGCTTGTGAAATTTCCAGTTCCATTGCATGTCTTACCATGAATATTATTTTTGAAAAGCTGAGTAAAAACTCTTCACCCACATAAAAAAATCAGGAAGGTTTTTTTCCCAGCGATATCTCTATACTGTGATTCCTACTACTCATCACAGAGATGAAACTCCTTATGGCTCACAGGTCTAGTTTAACAAATGTGTGATGGCTATTAGGCAACCAAATAGCTGTTCTCAGTTGGAGTGGTTGTTCATTAAATCCATTATCCATAGTTCCTTTTAACCAGGCGTGTTTCCATGAGTGGTGTGAGAATTTTGATGCTAGTGATTTAAACACACAGTGGAGCAAACTCCTACTGCAGTAAAGATTTTTAGCAACTCCCTTAGCACCTTCATTGGCTCTGCTTAGCAGCTAAATGCAATTTAATCCAAATGGCCCAGCAATTTAGATGTGAACCTGCCATAAGCAAAGACTGTTCTGCGACTTATGCTGCTCCTAATGGGAACATATGCTGCAATACTTCAGAATGATTCAGAAACCACTTAAAAGAGAGAGTTGTATTTTTTTGCCTTTAGTGTCTGAGAATGACAGTGGTGCTACATGCTATAGTAATCTTAACTTCACTTTTCCTTTTGAGCCAGTGCAAGCTTCAAGCAGAGGAAAGATTTAAGCAAAGTCTTTTCAGACAGCTTTCCTTTGGAGAAAAGATGAATATTTAATACTTGCCACCATTGTATTGTATGCACGTGCAGAATATACAATATAGATGAATGAAGGTTCAGTGTCAGGACAACAACATAGTTTTCAACAGAAAGGACCATTTCAGAAAAATCCCTTTGGAAAAAGAAATTTTATTTTTGCTCATATTTTTTGATTTGCCACCAGAAATTCCTTTCAGAAAATTAATTGGTGCATCAAAACCTATGAATGTTTGTTTATCCAAATTGGAATTATCTGAACTTTAGAGCAAAGCTGACCAGTGAGTTCATTAGAATTTTATATATATATATATGTACCATTGTCCCCCATAAGCGAGCATGTACCTGCCAGATTTCTAGCCAATTAAATTCCACTATTTCTGCGGGTTGGCCTCTTCAGAAAGAGGGTAACAATGACAACAAGGCAGAGATTTCAAGGAATCTTAACCACTGTCATTGCCTAGCACTAGAAGGAATGCAAAAAAGGCATTTAATAGATGTATCTGCTCTGTATTTGGAAAAAAACAGATACCACACTGATTTTCTAAGCTGTGTAGAATACCTTCTATTCCAAAAGTAACCAAGGATAATGCTAAACAGCAGCTACTCTCCCTAGGCTTCTAAAAATCCAGCAAACTTGTAATCAACAGCTTCAGAAGAGCTGATGAATGGCACTCTGCATCAGTAATGTTAATTTTCAATGCATCTTGAAACACTGGGGAAGTTCCGGGGCACTGGCAGGAAGCCAGTAAGACAACAAAATTAAAAAAGGTAAATGAGATGATCCCATGGTACCAGCCCCGTGAAACTGAACTGATCCTTTGCAGAATAATCAAATAGGTGATACAGAGTTTAATTTCCTAAACAAAGAAGGAAGAAAGGTACAATTACTACAACCTCACAAGGGTTTCAACAAAATAAAATTATATTAAAAGAGTGTGTTTTTATTCTTTAAAAATTACAAGCTTGACTGATGCAGAATGAGGTTGAAACAACAGCCTTCTGAAAGATGTTTGGGTTGGTACCTCATGACATTTTCAGTAATAAACTAGAAAGACACAAAATCCTCATAGTAGGTGAGAGAGACTAGAAACCAGTTAACTTGGAGACCTGAAAATATAATTGTAATTGGGCAATTATTTATGAAAAGGCCAGATTTTGCAGATGTTCTGAAGCTTAGATTTTGTACGTATGCAAGTAATTGCCACTGATCTGGAAGGAAAGGTAGAATAATTCCTTGTGAAGTTTATGAGACAGTAAAAAGACTAGAAACATGATAACTAGAGACTGATTTGGATCACTTGTAAGCTGGATGTAGGAGAAAATACCTGCCAAAATACTACCAGCTGTTAAGTCCTACACCTAGGGGAAAAGAGCACAGGACATATTTACTGAATAACAGATCATTTAAAAATAGTTGGGTATACAATGATGTATTGAATGATCGTAGAAAATAACATTGAAAACCTTCTCATCTGTAGTTCAGGTAATAATGCAGGAACAAGAAAGGAAGCAGGATACATCACTGATACGTATCTTAAGTCTTCAAGGTGGTTTACATCTTGCAGGGGCAAAGATAAAAAGTTTTTTCTCTGTGGTTGCTGGATGACTCTTAAATATTGTAACATATATTCCCTGAGGAGAGGGCACATCTTTCCCAAGCCATTACTGTGGTGCAGAAGAGTAAACATTGTCTTTCAATATACAGAATATCAATTAGGACTAGACAGTTATATTACTCTACCCTTCCGTGGTGCACTCAGCACAAGTATAGTATGAATCTGTTAAAAGTACTTCAGAGCAAGCCAGAGACAGGAAAACACAGCAAAAAAACATAGGAGCTCAGATGGATAATTTTAACAAAGCAAAGTTTAAGAGATGAATTAATCATAGCATCTATTTGAGGAACAGAAATGGGAAAGAGGACACTTCAGATAAAGATGTAACTGGATCTAACAGCTGGAAGTTGAAGCTGACAAACTCAGTCTAGAAATAAAACATGTATTTTTAATAGTAAGCAGCAAACAGAGCAACAAACAGCTAACACTTGTGGTGGCTGTTTCATCATCAGAAAGAACGAGCTAAGAGTTGGCATTTTTGAATGTCTATTTATAGAAAAGACAGCAGGAAATAACTCAGAAAAGACCTGTGGCTTAAATTGTAGTGCAGATCAGACCAGATGGTCAAAGCAATCACATCCATAATCTATGAGCAACCAAGAAATTTAGCTGCCATGGTCAAAGGCTAGAGATATGGTCGTGAAGAAATGAGTTACCAAAGATGCCCACATTGACCTGTCCCCTTTAGCAGAAGTCAGATATGAGGAGGAGAAAGATGGGCAGTTTTGGTGGACATTGGAAGGAGTTTAGGAAAGCAGGGAATGATTGCCTAGGTGAATATTTGGGTTAGTTGTCTGTGGGGTCCAGGATGCTCTGAGATGGGGGAAACCCAGGGGTTGTGCTGTGGGGTGCTGGTGCACCATGGGCAGGGTGAGTGGCATGGGCAGGGGAGGAAGACAGAGGCACACAGAGGAGGTCCAAGCAACAACTCAAAAGGGCATCCACCATCCATGGGGCAGAGACCAGATGCACAGGGGCAGCTGCCTGCTGCCTGCTTGAAGAGGGTAAGCCTGCTGGAAAAGGCAAAGAGTGGGAATTGGGGATGTCATGGGAGGGTTCAAGCAGGCAGAGGGTGAAGATGCCTGGGAGAAAGGCAGTGGAATGCATGGAGGATTGAACCTAATGGCCCAGGGGAGCAGGGATGAGGCAGAAGACACAAATCTTTACAGTCAGCTGCCTGTGAAACAGCTTTAACAAGGTGAAACGCAACATATGAATAGTCAAATCTGAAATGATGACAGTGTAAACTTACTTGGGCTCTTATCATTTTCGAGTGATTTTATTTATTCAAAATTACCATGACATCACCCTCTCCCTCAGAGAGAGCTCACGTAATTGCTGTTTACTGATTCAAGGCCTTTTGGGGTAATTTCTGAGGCCATCTACTTCTGGGATGAAAGGTTCTGTTGTCTTATAATGCAGTCACAATAATGTCTAGAGAAAAGCTCCGTGTGAGTGTGCATGGTGGCCTCTTTCCTTCTCCGCGGTAGCAGTGCATGAGGCAAGGCTGACCACCATATGGAAGCCATCCAGCTGAAAAGCCTTCCCCCTGGGGCAGAGAGGGTGGCTAGTGTTTAGGGATGGGAAGGGGATGACAGCAGGGTACCAGAGACAAGGTGTAAGAGGAGAGGTAGAGAACAGAGGTCAAACAATGGAAAATCTCTTTTCCTCCCAGAACAAGTTTAAATTTGTCCCTAAGCACAAAGGATTATAAATATGTGGACTGTATAGCATACTCTTTCTAATATATGCAAAACCTTCAACACCAAAAGGCCAGTAATTAAAATATGTCTCATTTGGGTGTGAGGTTCACTTTTTTACCTATTTCATGGTTTGATGTGGTACTGCATCTTATCGTGTCTAGTTTTCCTCAAGCCTAGTAATACTGTGTGTAACGTCTTGAAGGACCAACACATCATGACTTATGAGGCAAGTGCCTCACTGTAATTAGTTTTTATTAGGATCATAAAATGCATATTCTGACTAAATATTAGGCTAATGATATTAAAAGCCTAATTGCTCCAAATGGGAAACATATCAGGCTAATATAAATCCACATATTAAAAAATGACTGCTAGGTAATATGTGATCTTAGAAGTTGACAGTTTTACTCTAAGCTGGTTTTAACTCCAGTGTTATGAAAATTATTATTGAAAAAAAAAAAAACCCAAACAAAAAGCTTCAGAACTATCAAACTGAAAAAATAAAGTCTTAATGTGCTGTTATCTCATTCTGTTAATGTAAACTGCTTGTGGCTTATGGGTGTGACCCAGCCCATCTTGACTGCTCCATCAAATCACACAAGCAAATAAAAATAACAGATATTTAAACAACTTTGTACAACAGACTAATTCCCAGATGTCACTGAAGGTGGTGCCTTGGCGAAGGATGTCTCCCATCTCCAGGCAGGTCTGCTGGGGCCATGCAGATACCGGTGGGTTTCTGCCCCCTCTCTCCCCCAGTAAAGCAAGGTGGGGGTCCTGCTGGATGAGCCCTGGTGATGCCGCAGACATCCTGAACATCCTCACCAGCATTCAGCAGCCACAGTGGGAGCTGAGGGCACTTCTCTGGACGTGCGTCCTGTTGGGTGGCATCAAGCCTGTACAGCTAACGGGGACACAGCTTGTCTCGAACTGGTGGGCATCCCAAAAGAGAGGAGGTGGCAGGGTGTCAGAGGGGCCCTGGTCAGAGGTGATGTATCCATTCAGTTTCATTTGCGCAGCATTTCGTTGAAGGCCTGGATGCGTTTCCCAACTTTTTGTATTTCTCAGAGAGATTTTAAGGAGGTCAGGTGGGGACAGATAGCGCACAGCAGTTATTTGACTTTTGTAATGTCACTGCTTATTCTGCTCACAGCTTGGGCAATCATTTATGACATGTTCATCGAGAAACTCTAGCTGACGTAGAAATTTTTCCCTAAATTTAGAAGCAGGGTTTCACAACTCCTTTCTTACAATGAGGAAGGAATTTGCCCCGATGGCTGCAATGCCATTATTACGCATCAAAGTACTGCCTGTCTCTGACTCCGCACGGAGAAAACCTCCCCCAAAATAAACCTGCGCTGTCAACTGCATCTTCCCCTTTCCCCAAGGGTTCCAGCTTCAGATACTGCCTATGCACAGCTGCTGGCACTGCCTCCTGGCTTGGAGAGGTGGGAATACCCCTGGTCTCTCTCAGCCCTCCTTGGCCCACAGAGCATGCAGTTCTGTCAAAAGGATAAAGCAAAGGAAAGGCTGGGTTGAGCGGCTTGTTTATTACAACAATAAGAGCTGCAGAATCAGCTGGGGTGGTGAGCTATGCTGTACTGTTCTGGGCAAGCCAGTTGAATACCTGGTTGTGGGTGTCTTTTGATAGACCTTTTTTTCCATTAGAAAACCCGCTTTTGAAGCCAATCCTCACTGTAGACCTGCTCAGATAAATGAAAGACAGATTCACTGCGACGTAACAGACCCAGATCCCAGATCTGCACCAGTCAGGCAACGAGCCTGAAGCTGCGACTCTCCCACCCCAGCGGAGCGTTCACGCTCCGGGCGAATGCCCAGGCCAGCCAGGACTCACAGGATTGCACTGCTTGCACTGCAAGCAGGGCCCTTCAAATACCACAACTCACTGCCGACAGAGTTACTGGTCCCATGCAATGGGGGCTGCGCTGGCTCCCTCACAGGCATGGGACCCCGCTTCTGTGCTGCCAGGCTGAGCACAGAACTGCTCCTGTCTCTGCTCTTACAAATGTCTCCATGAAAACCTGTATTACCTGATAACCTCAAGTCATGATGATTCACAGTGAAGAGCCATGAGTCTTTCCCTGGGACCAAAGCCTTGAGCTAAAAATCTTTGCTCTCCTCAGATGGTTCAAATAGCTATAAATCCACTCGGATTTGCATCTGAACAATGACGTCTGGGCCCATACTGGGCCCCTCCCAGTATGACTCAGAGTGAAGCAAGGCAGAGTACTGATGCAGACATGCTCATCCACACAATAATTTCATAAAAGAACAGTTCACATCTTGTCCCCTAGGCAGTAAGCCTTAGACTTGGAGCAAAAATAAACATGTTTCTCAGCCTCTTGTTCAATGTCAGCTCTTTCCTTTCCCTGCGCAGAGCAGCCAGGTATGAGCACCCACGGCTAGCAGTGGTTGCAATAGCAGTCATTCCAGTTCCCCTTCCTCTGAGATGGGATGCTGCTGGGATATGAGCTTTCACTGTAGGAGTGATCTCATTCATGTGCCTCCAAGCCCAGTCCTCCCAGACAGCCGGTGCCTTGGCACACTCTGTGGCCCAGCACACTCATTCCTTTGCAGAGTGGAGGCATTAACAATTCCAGAGATGTTATGGGGCCTTTGCTTAGATCCCTGCTGGGACAAGCGGGACTCTGAGATCATGGCAAGTTGCTTTATTTCCCCAGGCTGCCGGCATTTCCAAAATGTCATAGACATTTTTGACTTGATGCACAACACTGAATCAATTGTAGACCTTTTCTTCCCCACTCTTAAATACTTTTTTTTCTTGGGGGGCATGGCTTTGCAGATGAATCTCTTAGCTTTGCCAGTATTTTTCCACTGCTTTCCTTCATCACCTTACAGGTGGTCTGTTTTGAAACTGTGCAGGCATTATGAATTTGAGGGGAGCTGAATCCTTTTGAAGGTTCATTAGAGGAAGACTGTTGCAAGGTGCACTGAAGGCATCTTCTCTGAAGCCTCTGCTCCCTGTGCACGAGGCCCAGAGTGTGACTCAGCCCTTCATTTCCACTCCTGCTGAGCAGTTAAGTATTTCAGAGTCCCTCTGTTTGCCAAATGGGACAAAAAACACTTGCTAACTCATTTCAGTCTTGAGGAGGCCCTCTGTCCTTGATGCTGTACCTGCCCAGGAGGTCACATCCGATGGCCACCACCACTGCTCTCCAGCTCTGCCTCTCCTCCAGACACAGACCACTTTTAAGATACAGCCTTTTTCTACACCAGCAAACCCCTAGCATAAAACATTTTTTTCCCCACCATATGAAATGTGCTGAAAAAGACAGCTTTCTC
Source organism: Strix uralensis (assembly GCF_047716275.1). Taxonomy (NCBI): domain Eukaryota; kingdom Metazoa; phylum Chordata; class Aves; order Strigiformes; family Strigidae; genus Strix; species Strix uralensis. Next base: position 80,268,899 of record NC_133974.1, on the reverse strand, counting down.
CACACTAATACCAGTTCTCATAAGTAAATTACCAGCAGAGGTGATGCTCCAAGGTGCCTTTTGGAGGGGCTGAGCCCCCGGCCCAGGTGAGGGAGAGCCAGGGACTTCCCAAATTCCCAGACTCCCTTGAAGCACAGCCATAGGTCCTTACCACTCCACAGCCCCTGGCTCTGCTTTTCTTGAGTTATGTGACAGTATAAAACAATGATATGAGCTGCCCCAGCAGAATTATGTTTATTTGCTGAAGAGGCATGCCAGGGAATGATAACTGCTTGCTTGGCCGTGCTCTGACACTGTTTCCCACAGCATTGCTGTGGGCTGCTGTTAGAGGCAGGGTATGCAGGCAAACTTTTGATCCAACCCAAACAGCCTTTCTTACCTTCTGATGTTAATGGAGCATCTTTCCACAAACTGGGACGGCCAAAACCAGCAGGCATTGCCACCCTCCAGGCAGCAATCACTGCATTTTTAAATTCTCTCCATTGCACCATCCCTTACTAGGTAAAAGATAATTCATTGTAACTCTGGTTTTGTTGTAATCAGTGGTTTCCTTTAAAACTCTGTATGAACTGTGTTTAAAAAACAACACAGAAAATACTGAATTTTTAAAGTAATATTGTCATTTCAGGTAGCAAAAAAACCTTGGCTTAGAAACCAATGTCATTTCTGCATCTTTGCCGTGTAGCTGCAACCTTTGCCCAGTGACACCTTGCAACAGGGAGTGAGAGCTTTGTCCCTGGCACCAGCCAACCCACCTGAGAAATGGTGCTGTACGTGACCAGAATGCTTTTCTCTCTTTGGAAGAGCTGATCTTTTCATCTTCTGTTTCCTTTAGGAATTATCTTTGATTCCCTTTACCTTTCTTCTCTTGCCCTTTGCTGCAGGTTGCTTCTAATCAGTTTATACTTCAACTCTTTTTTCTGCTGCTTAATCTTCTGCATACTCCTTACTCCCCTCTGCTTTCTGCTCCTCTGCCTCCGACTGCTAGACACCCACTTCTGCCTTAAAGCATGGCCGCAGGGGCCAGGCCCCATGTCTCACTTGAGAAGTGGACCTTGATGGCCAGTATACCCATGATCACAGCGGAGAAGCCAGTCACAGGCACCTGCTCTATGGCCATAGTGTGGAGAACTGCACATCATGGTGTAGGGACTCCAGGTGGGACATAGGTGTCAGTCTCACATGGCCTGTCTGGAGACACTCCACCAAATCTGCTGGAGGTTTTGACCAGTTCTGCTGGCACCACTATCATTTTTATCTTTGCTCACTTCTTCCCAGGCCTTTTAGCTGGTGGAATTTCACAGCAGGTGGGACAAGAAGGCAAGTTCTTGCAGAGATTTGGTGTGGCAGCTTACCCCAGAGTCACTATGGGAAAGAGACACTAAGAGCACTTAAACCCCAGGGAAAGCATCATGTGGAGCTTGTGTCTTCTTAGATAACAGTTAATCCAGCCATAAGACTGAAAAGGATAGGGAAACAGGCTTTGATTTTTATAATGCTTTTGGAACAATCTGCTAAACCTTTCTAAACAAGATGTGCTGAAAGCAGCTGGAGAAAAGGCAGCAAAGTTTGACATCCCATCCTATTGCTAGGGTGAGCACCGGGGGGACAGTCAGTGCAGTTCAGGCACGCTCATCCAACACAGGTCAGATGGAGAACAATTGGTCCTGATTTCATGGAGATTTATATTGCCCTATAAAGAAAATTAATTTCAGTGGCCTATATTTAAACCCCTTCTCAGACCATGTACATGGCTAACTCATGATGACAATAGTGTCTGAAAGGCAGTACATTACTTAACTACTTGAGTGAACAGCCAAAACATGTTTAAATAAACCCACAGTCTCTCCATGAGAAGAACACATCTCAGGATCGCCCCATGCAGCGATTAGCTCCTTGCATTAACAGCTGGGGCTGCTGCCTGGAAAGGTGTCAGCAGAGCTCTGGTGGGGCGGCAGGGTGAGGGGTCGGGAGGTTTTCTGCTGGGTGCTTCCCTCTGCCTCATGGGTCTTCCTCAAGAGGTTTGCTCAAGGCAGGCACTGTGTCTTCCACGTCAAAGAGCTGTGTCACGGTGGAGAGCAGGCCAGGCAAGCACATATTGCATGCACTTAAGTTGTCACAGCGAGTCCGGGCCTTGTGAGTGCTCAGGACATTGTCAGCTGTCACCCAGGAGGGACAAATGCTCTGATCAGCTGGACCCAGGAGACCCAGGCAGAAAGACAAGACTGTGCTGCTGGGACTGCTGGCACGTATAGCTCCAGGAGCAGCTGACTGGGGCTATTTGTCCCTCCCTCCCTCCTTTTTGGGGCAGAGATCCCAAAGCCAGCAGTGCTGAGAGTCCTGGCGCAGCTGGAAGCCTTACCCACTGCCAGGCTGCCCTGGTGGGCACCCCTGTCCCAACCCTGTGCTGGACCTGGACCCATCCTGTCTGGGAGAGCAACAGCGGCAGCGTCTGGGTTATTTTAAGCAGGTTATGTCAGTCCTGCCCTCCCTCTCTCTCCCCCTTCTCCCCAAAGCACTGATCACTGTGGCAGGATGGATTTGCTGGACTAAAAGGGCCAATGGTTTAATTGATATGATATGGCAGTTCATATGTAATCTCATTGTTCTGTCTAGCAGGACACATTACTCTCTATTTATCACACTTCTGTCATCACAGGTCTGTTGTTCCTGTTCGTTGAGGACAACAGAGCACGCCTTTCTGCTGGGAAATCTCATGGGGAGCGTGGGCAGGGGGGGCGCTTCTGCAGCGGCAGACAAAGCTCCTGGATGTTGGTTGTAGGCACATCTGCCTCTAATCTTCATACAACAGGGCTGGGAGATGCAAAAGGGCTGGCAAAAGAAGAGCTGGGGTGTTTTCAGCGAGCAGTAAATTTGCTGGAAAATTAAACCTTCCCCAGTATGTATGCATGGGGCAGGGGGGTGTAGCCTTAAGAGGGAAATCCAGTTTGCATCTGTCAAATGCAGATTTGCCCCCCACACACATCCAGTGAGGAGGGCAGGTTCCACTAGAGAATAAATCTGTTCTGGTGTTCTGTACACTAAATTATCTGGCTCCTTTTTTTTTTTTTTTTTTTTTTTTTTTCTCCTTTAAATCAACCCACAGCTGAAAGGAGAAAGCAAGATCTGAACACACAAAAAAATATATTTTCATGTCAAAAACCACTTGGTTGATTGAAATGTTCTGACACAGAATGTTTCCCTTTCCTACACCATCCTGTCTCCCTTGATTTTCTCATTGGCCCTTAAAACAAAAATAAAATTATTGGGCCAGTTGTAGGTATATTTATGCTACTGTATCCTCTGACAGTTTAGTGAAGCAAGCAAAAACATGGCTTGTTAGAGGATGTGCCTACAAGGACACCACAAAGAAGCACAGTACATGGATGTGTGCGTGTCAGTCAGGGGGCTGGGGAGTGTGGGAGGGGAGAGCCAGGCAGCTAACAAAGTGTCATAGGCATAGCAGCCACTCGTACAGCACTTTTGGAGCTCAGATCTGAAAATGCCTTGCAGAGGATGGGAAGCATAATTAGCACACTATGCCGTAGGATAGATGTTAAAGCAATCTGTCTAGCAGACAGATACTACAGTACTGAATAATATAGACATTAAACCAATGACCCAGAATCTAGCCAGCTAAAATCTTAATCCCCTTTAAATAGATTCACAGACATCCTTTCATCGCAAACATTTGATCCGAGCAGACACTGTACGCTGTTGTGTTGTATTTATAGAGCACCATGACAAAAGTTTGAGATGTTTGTGCTTAAATAATGCTATTTTCCCCTGTTAATTTGTCAGCACAGTGCTGTCTTTGCACAACACGCTTTTGAGATGGAAAGAAAAAGAACATCAGCTCTGGATCCACAGGCAGATAACAAACAAAAGGCTCTGTGAAAACAAAGGCAGCCCACGTAAGACAGAGCAGTGGAGAAGGGGGGATCTGAGCTTGGAACAAGGGCAGGCCTGACCGGGAAGGGACTTTTCATCCAAATAACCCTGAGGCTGGAGCTTGGCAAATGTTTGTGTAAACGTGCTATTTGATCAAAACAAAATCCCTCACACCAGCAAATGGAATGGTTGAAAATATCTGTGAATTCAGTTTGCATTCAATAGTTTGGTTCAAAATAAGGAAGAGTTGAGATGCAAACCAGCTTGCTTTGTCACTTCTGGAAGGACCACCTTCAATTTTGAAGCTAGGTTCAAGGGTGGATTTGCAAAACTGACAAGGCAAGGGTGGCTTTCCCCCAGCTGCTTGTGTGTCAGCAGACCCAGCAAGGGTGAAGGAGATCATGATTCAAGCCCATTTTCTGCCAGGAGGTAGACAGTAGCTGAAATCTGGCTTCCTAACCCCTATTTTTCAGGAAAGCGCCCTAGCTGCTGAGCTGTACAGAGATCTAACAGAAGGGCCTTTTCAGCATCTCCTGGAAGAATATTTTATTTGTGTATGTGGGTAAACACTCATTGGAGCAAAGACTAGTTTCTGGCTATTCCCACTGCTTGAGCCATCAGGCTACCAAATCACTCAAGCTTTTATTTTTTTTAATTTATATTTAACAGTTTTGCAGAGTATAATTGTTTATAAATGAGCAGCACATTCCCTGTGCTTCTGTTCCTGTGTCTGTGCCCAGAACTCAGAGCTCGGATGGGGTACTGGAAATTTGTGTCCCAGACTACAAGACTGAGAGAACTTGGTTCAAATACTCTTTCTGCCTAATTCTACCTTACTGCTCCACTCTCACCCATGAGTGATGTCCCCTGGAAAGGCAGTGTTTTATTTTGCAGTTTCTTTCATTGTAGAAAATACCCAAGGATTTCCTAAATGAAGCCTATAATTTGAATCAAACTGTTTTTTCTCTTCAATTCAGAGACTATTAAAAAGCAAATAACTTGGTTTTGTTTCACTAAAAGAGAAAAAAAGAAAAGAATTGCTGGTGAAGAAAAGAAGTATCAGTCATCCACACATTTCTACCTTGGAGAAATATTCATTTCCTAAGCAAGACACTCTCCCCTTCAGAGAGGTAATTCTCCCTCTCTCCTGGAGACTCCTCTGTCTTTCTCCTTGCTCAGGCTGGCTTCTTCATGGAGGTGCCAAGACCGTCAGGGATACTCAGCACTCACAGCCCTGGGGGAGAGCCAAGCTCCTGAAAGTCTGCAGTAAGGACAAGGGTAAAAATGCCTGGTGAAGTGAAAATGCCCAGTGAGTGCCCAGACACAAATGGCTGGGCAGCAACACAAAAAATCCTCTCTCGTTCCTGCAGACAACTCCCAACATCTGGTGGTAAGAAACATTAAATGACTTATCTTAAGGAGCCCTGTCAGTGTAAGATCTGAAACCATGACAGCTCCGTTCATGGTCTGCGATGGCAGAGCAAGCGACCTGGTTTTCTGGTACTGAAATGCTGTTGTGATGGAGCAAGACTGTCTGCCCACTATCCTCTTGTGTCTATAGCAAAGATTACTCACAGTGAACAAAATGGAACAAGACATAAACGCATCCAAGTGAGTCAGTAATTTTCTTTGCATGAGAGTAATACCAAACACAAATGGGCTTGAGTTTAATTTTCACCTCAGCATTCCTTTATATTTGGTTACTTATCTATAATAATGTTTTGAAAATATCCCAAGAGCACCTCTGCTCCCTGCTATGTGAGCAGAAGTTAGAACATCAAATTAGAGAGGGGCTTTTCAGCTACTGACTGTATTCTGCTGATAGGATGACCAGCACTATATTCCTATTCACAGTGTTTGAAAGCTGCTGAGATTCTTTGTTATAATTATTCCTACCAGAAGACAGATGCAGAACCTCACTCTTCTGGTGAATAGAAATCTGATTTTCCTCCTCAATTTATTCATGGATAATTTATACACATTTGTTCTTGTGCCAGTATTGTTCAGCTCCCAGCTCTTTTCCCTTCTGTTTACTTGCTTATGGAAAGCAATCATATCACTCTCAGGCTTAATTTAGCAAAGCAAACAAGCAAAGTTCTTCTAGTTCTCTTTCTGTAAGATGGGACTTTCACTTCCCTGCTCATCCTAGTAACCCTTTTCTGCACATGCTTCTGCTTGAACATGTGGCCCCTCAATGCTGGCTTCTACAATACTGCAGATATTCCAGATAAGGCACTATCAACATTTTACAGTCTGGCATTCCTGTTTTCCTAAATCTATTGGAAATATCTTACTTGGAGACATGTAAGATGAAATTTAATCTCTTTACCTCTTCATTATGCAGGCTTCTTCTCTTATCATTCCCCAGTGATGAACCTCTGTCAGGATAAAAATTCTTGTTACTGATCTCCAGTACTTTGTACAAGTGGGTTTCAGCCCCTTTTGTTATTATTATTCTGAAAGGCATCCACATCTCTCTGTGTAATATCTAGATCCTCCATTTTACTTGCAGTGCCCTTAGTTTTGGGTCACCTGCAAATTTCATCAGTACTTGCTCTGTTTTGTACCAATTCATTCTGAACCAATATCATCCATGAAAACATAAAATCAGACCAGTCCACTTCCACAGAAGAACTGTAAAGTGGGAAAGGAACTGCTTACATCTGTTTTTCTGCTCTTTGCACAATCATGTCTAATTCCTAACACTCTCTTTTGAGGAGTCGTTAGTCCAGTTAAATTCAGACCTCTTTCCAAGTGTTTGTTTTCCTTTTGCTGAGACTGCAAATTATTTAAGGTTTTGTAGTCCTGGTTTAAGGAAACAAGAAACTTCATTTAAGTCCCTGAGCTGTCCAGGCCACTTGGCTTTACTAACTCATTCCCACACATTTCTCACAGTTTGCACTGGAAAATAAATATCTCAACATGTTTTCATTTCTCTTTCATTTAATGAATATACTGTGACTAGTTCCTCCATAGTTATTTTCTAAGAGAAGCTTGTCTGCAATATCTTCACCAGTTATCAAAACTACATATAAAATGTCATAATTTTCTCCTGATTACATTTTTGGTGATGAAAGTTTTTGGCTGTCATTCTAGGAATAACTGGACTTCAAATGATTAACTCTGCAGTCTGTAGCTAGAAAGATAACATTTCTACAATGATGATGTGCATGGTTAATAGTTCTCACTTTAATAGTGCAGAGATTTCTATTCATATTCCAACCCAGAGCTTAGAGATCTGGTGTGCATGTGGAAGACTAACCTACAAAGCCCCTTCTGCTGTTCTTTCTCCAAATGACTTTACCAAAGCAAGTTTATTTTATCTGTGCCTTTATTTCTCATGTTTCTCCAGTTTATGACACCATTGATGCACATTATTTGCTAGTTTACCATACATGCTTTTCCTTCCATCTTTTTCTGGACAATGCATTCTTGCATTCAAGTCACATTTGCTGTTTTATCATATTAATTTATCTGGGGAAAAATAAAGCACTTTCAATGCCTGGGAGAAATATGAGCAGCAATAATGCTAAAGCAACCTATAGGAAATCCTGAATTATATTGTTATTTACAAGTTTACAAGTTGAAGGTCTGCAGAAAAGGCCATTGTGATTTCAGCCATGTTAGTGAAAGCCTCAGGTCCCTCACAAGGTATGCTGCCTTTGTGGTGTGACTGCCCCTGTCATTCCCTGCACTGGGTTCCTGAAGAAAAGAAAAGCACAATATGGAGGGGAAAAATTTCTGGGAAGACCAGGATAGGAAGATTTGGGATTGGAAGTGGCTATTGATGCACTGATTATCAGGGCGCTTAAGCTCAGGAGTCCAATTGCTTTTGAATAAAATAGTGGCCTCCCTAATGTTAGGCAGGTGCTCTGTTATCTTACTAAACCAGAACACTCATGGGAATAAAATAATAAGGATGAATATGTATAGCTCAGCTATGTGTTTCCTAAATGAAGTATAAATAGAAGAATAATAAGAAAATATACTTCTAGATCAGCTACATGTTCTTAAATTAAGCATATAACAGTCTACAGCTCTTTTATAGGCAATGAATCCCGATTTAGAAGTATTTATTGTGATGCTTGAGGCCTCAATTAGGAGTACAGGAAGAAAAGGAAAAACAGAAAATATAGGCTGAGGATCAAGAATTTGTTGACTTTCAATTTTTGTAAGCCAAGAGCAAACAGAGGCTTTTGACTTGCTGTGTGTGTGACCCAGGCAGAGTACTTTCAGGAGGTCTAATCTTTCAAAGGGCAGTTCTGGGGGAAATTCTGTAGGTTGGACTTTGAAGTACTTCCAGTTAGCACCCTGGGCAGCTTAGCCATTTTGCAAAAGCCACATTATAGCCCCATGGGGTCTTCTGCAGAGAAGACAAGCTTCTGCATTTCACTTCTAGGGTCTTTAAAAAGATTTTTTTGAGGGGGAAGAAAAGGAAAATCCTGAGAGAAGAAAATTCTCATGTTTTTCTGAATGATAGTTTTTGCTCACATCAGTGAGCCAGTAAAGGTCAAATGGCATCTATCTTTGCCACAGGATACTAGACACTCAGAAGCTTGCCTGTAAATAATGTGTCGAATCCTGTATTTCCAATGCAGACTGAATACTGAGTGAAATCTGTGGAAGCATTGCCTGTGAAAGGCCTGTGGTATTTGACCAGCAAGAAATAGCTGCAATCACGAAGAGAGAGTTTGTTAAATGTTTAACCAAATTAACCATCTGCACAACATGATACTTTCCAGCTCCATTAAAGTCAGTCTGGGTGAAAGCATGGATCCAGAAGTTGTGGATGCATGTGGGACCGAGCTCTCCATGCAACATCTGGAAAAGCGAAAGTTGGCTGACTTGGGAGCCTGATGGTGTCAGAGGTTGTCACTAGTTGCAGGGATGTGTTTCTCGTTTTTTAAACACCTCAACAAAACAGATCACTCTTCAAAGAGCAGCAAGCATGCTTGTGTTGGGTTGCAAATCCCTTACTACCCCTGATCCAGCACATGTTATCTCACTGGGATTACCAGGAAACTTGAAAGATGCTTCTGTCATCCTAAAACTGACAAGTGGGCTGAAGGAAAACATTTGCTCAGAGTGTGGGCTTAATGAGGTCTGATGTTATCTTTGAGACCAAATGCCCGAGTGTTTCTAAATGAGCATGTGGGCTGTTTTAGTGCCTGCTGCCTTTCCCTGACATGAGCAGGTCAACCCAAACCAGGGAGGGGACAGACAGCAGGGCAGGAAGGAGGCTCGGTGGGCTCCCCGGGAGGGCTGATGAGCAAAGTTCATGGGACGAAAGCAGTTTTGGAGGCTGCTTCAGGTTCAGGTGACACCAAAACAGCACCCATTCCCTACTCCTTTGCAAAACTGTCCCTCTCTAACTGGTTGTGGGTTGACATGACTTATGCCCACCAAAAGCATAGCCCTAACAGTCCCACAGGAGTGAGCTTTTCATCACCTCTCTGTTTCTGCTCAGTGTCTTCCACTATAATATCACCTTTCCATGGCCAGCCAACCCCTGGTATTAGTCAGAGGATGAGGTGACGCCCACCCCAAGCAGCTGAGATGACAGGGGAAGGCGTCTTGCTCCAAGCCCTGATGGTCTCAGTCTGGATAAGAAGTGAGAGAAACATGTCACTGTCAATTAGCTAATGTTTGTACAAGGGATAGTTGAGCCCCATGGAGTTTTGCTAACCTCATGGCCTCTTTGTAAAACCTGCCTGAGTTCATGAACCTGTTTCTATCTTGTAATTTAAACCCACACATTCTCCTTCAGGGTGAGGTTAATCAAAATATGCTTTGAATTAAGGAGAGTACAATGCTATGCATTGGGATAGAACATCATTAGCTCAGTTTAGGCAGGCAGATGCTCTTGGCACTACAGAGGCTGTACATGCACTTCCATTTGGTTTTCCCTTCCTTCTTTGCTTCACTTTCACAGCTACTTGGAAAATATTTTTCCGCTAGCTGCATTTTCTCACTTGATTACTTTGCAGGGTCTTGCCTTTCTGGCAGTCTCCTGAAGGTAACAAGTCTCTCACGACTTACCAAGTCTGACTGCGGAACCACATTCAGGTAGGTTTTGAAAACAGGCCAAATGAAGTCCCTGCATTTTTGAAAACAGCTCTCTATACACACAAAATATTAAATACCATCAGTATCTCCTGCCTCTAGCAGAAGAGAGGGATGTAGGGATTCCCTTTGGCCAGACAGCAAGACCACAGGTCACTGTCTCTCCATTACTGCTGCTGGTGCCCAGCACCTGTGTCCTGCAAGTACGGCTCTGGACCACAGCCCCCTTATCTACTCAGGACTTTAGTTCTCTGTTGCATTAAATTGTTAAAAGTACTCACAGACGGGCCTAAATTAAGTACATTCAAAGGTAAGCCTGAGTTTGATCCAAGTCCAAGCCATTCCCCTCACATTAATAACATCAAGACAGTATTTCAGTACATATCAGTTAAAAAATGTCATCATATAAACACCTCACTGCAAATTCAGTGCTCACAGGCAGGCTGACAGCTCTGGGATTGGCATTTATCCAGAATTAAAATTTGGTTTCCAGAATACAGTACATTTTTTTAAACACATTTGGGGGATAGATTTTTTTTGCACTGGTATTTATGATGCCTAATATTATAGCTTCAGGAATTCAACTTATGTAACACGTTCATGTTTCATTGAAAAGCATTCTGAAGTTTTGAATATGATTATAGGTATAATTTGAAATTGCAATGTTTAAATGTGGCATTGTAAATATGTGGACTTGGATCCATGATGTAAGTCGTGCTAGCTAATGCCAGTAAAATGAACGGAGCAATTCAGACACGATCCCTCACATTTTCTAATGCAGGAAGAGTATAAAAGGACTCATTTTTAAAGTCAGGGTATAAAAGGAGTCATTTAAAAAATAATCTATTTTAGCACTTTGTTTTTTAGAAGATCTACTCCTCACCTAATCCTATCAGACAAGATAAATTTATATATACAGACACGATCTGGTAAGATTTTTTGATTTATTAATGTGCTAGCTGCTTTATATGCCAATGCTGATTTGCCATGAAAAGAGTTTGGAGAAAATGCTTTCAATTACATGAAGAGATGTTTTCAGAAAACATTCAGTTTTTACTGGCTTGCTTTGCTGGATTTGGAAGCCTGGTGACATTTTATTTAGTCCCCAGGTCACAGAGCATTTCTCTGACATCACCAGCCTGCAAAAAGAGATGTATTTTACAGTTTCCAATGACCAGAGCAGAACTCCATCTCCTTTTTCACTGAGATTTGCCATTGCATTCATATGGCTTGATTTTTTTTTTACATGATGGTTGCTTTCTGTGGCAAAATGATGGCACATATCATTGTCCAGGCTAGTTTCTTCTTCCAATTCTGTTCACAGTGGCTGTATGAACAACTTCACCATGAGCAGGACTGGCTTGGGGTTGTTAGCCTCTTTCAACAGGGTCAGTGTTTGCTTTTTTTGGTACCCATCGTGTGTGACAGGGATATGAGCAAAACTAAGCCAGTGGCCAAGCTTCTCCTGAACAGAGTCTGGCACACAAACCTTGTCACCACCATTTGCATTATTTATGTCAGGGAGCAGGTATCGAGGGCTTTAAATGGATTGCTCTGGGCAACTTAGAACAGCCCAGCAGAAGAAAACACTTCATCAGAGGGTTTGAAAAATTGTGGCGAAGGTTGCCTTTTCCTGCTAAACTCAAGTGGGCTTTTCATGGAGCTGCTGAGAGAGTGGCATGGAGCCAGATCTGCTCCCTCATGGCTTCAGGTGGCTGAATGACAAAGCCACTGCAAGGGAAATCGTGCATCGCTGCTGCCCCTATTGTGCTCATTCTGGAAGAAACACTGCTCACAAAGGTTTCCTACAGATACCCCCACTGAACATAAAGTGCTTGCCCAGCAGGGTCTATTGCACAGCAACAAAACCTGAGACCCCAGTTTCTAGCCCCTTTCTCCAAAGAGAGTTGCAGCCGTTGTGCAGGAGCATAGCCAGGAGCACTGGGTCCTCCTGAGAGCGAGGCAGGGTAGACAAAAGTGTGGCCTCCATGGGCTGTGAATCCAGAGGCACCGGGCATGCACGTGGTATGTTTGCTTATGAGGCAGCCTCTTTCCCTCCTCCTCCTAGTTTTCTTTCATAAATGACCATAGCAGCCTTATATTTACATAAACCCCACCACACTCTGCAGTGTGGAGCTCCATGCACGAGGTGCCATTGTTAAGTGTATGCAGGCTTCATGCATGGAAATATGGTACACTAGGGGGTTTAGAGAATTATCCTGCTGGTGTCAGCAAGTCAAAAAGTCCAATTCCTGGTGCTTTTCCAATTGTGGCACTGAGACTGTCTGTAAAGTTATTAGTAGCTACTTCAGGATTTGTAAAAGCCCTTAAAAATAAAATCTGGGAACTAAATGTCTCAGCTATAGCCCTTTAGTGCTTCAGTTTGCAATTCTATTTAGTGAATGGTTTTCATGTATAACAGAAGGAATGATAATTTCAGGAAGTATAATACAAATAGTGATAATAGGTAATAAAACTGTACACTGTCCTTGCTCCTATAATCCCTCAGCTGTTTGTTTGCAATGCAGAGGGAGAGAAATGAAAGATAATTAACAAAGTATAGCGTGGAGTGGTCTAATCAGTAATTTGGATGTCTTAGCGTAAGCTAAGTGCTAAACAGTGTCGAAGTCTGTAATTTCATTTGTTGCATTATCAACTTTTAGAGGCAAGAGCATCAGCTAGATCATAACAGGGTATAATACTTTATAGATACAGTTTTCTTTACAGTGTGAAAAAGCATCCTTTTAGCTAGCCTTCTCAAGTCATTCCTTGTGGCAACGGACCAATAACAATTGAGTTTTTAATCCTTTCCTATAATTAATTGGATTTAAAAATCATTTACAGGTGTCCTGATTGCCAGGGATACACAAAAAACCAGCTCCATCCTGCATAGAGACTATTTATCCCTGAATGCATATTCTTGGCTTCTGCCACTGCTAATGATTCATCGAAGGGGAATTTTGCCCTGCTGCCTTATCCACCTCTCTGTATAAAACTCTACCTTGAAGACCCGTGTAATACCTAGGTATTTTTGCTACATATATAATGAAGACATAAAATCCTTAAAGGGGGTCATAAAAGTATTTGCTGCAGTTTTACCCCTCTTGAAGGCTGAGACATAAAGACAAAGTGCAGCAACTTATCAAGTGATAGCATCAACTGAGCTACAGTAATTGCAGAGAGACATTCAAGTTAAATAGCTCTGACTGCCATTTGGAGCAGACAAAGAATGTACAAACAGGCCAGCGTATAGAAATTTCTGGAACTGCCACAACTCCATGGTGAGCCTGAGCACCAAGAGAAAAACCTTTTAAAAACCCATCCTGGGAGGCACACACATTGCTTATGCAGTGTAAGGCATGATTTTATCTTTTTGTAACTGACACAGGACTAGAAAGACCTCCATGGTCCTTGAGAAATGTCTAAAACATCTGAATTTTTTTCTTACACCTGACAATGCCTATTAAATCTTAATGAAAAAGTGAATTGAAAAGGAAGCATGAACAAGTCTGTCTAACTGCTGTGTCTGTGAAGCAGGCAGGGGGGTGTCCTGCTTTCAGTTCATTCCCTCTTGACTGGTCTCTTTGGGGAGGGCCTTTCCCCACAGAGGAAGAGATCTGCAGGTCTGATCATGAACCCCCTCTCCTTGCATTTTGGTCCTTGATGGAGAAAGGCTAAAGGAAAACTGTGCCTTCATCTCTACTGCACCTTAAACATCTCAGTGAAATAGCTGACATGAATTCAAGCATCATGGGGCATGAATTCAGCAGTCTTCCATTTACTGAGGATACAGCTCCAACATCAAAAGTGCATGAGAAGGATCCTGGCACTGTTCCAGAATCCACCCACCATGATCCACTGGAATCAGTCTGGTCTTCACATCCATTCAGCATTGACCTTTCTGCTGAACTGATCAACAAAGGGTGGAAATTACAGCAGCATTTTTAAAAACAAGGATATCTATCTATTGACAGCAGGGCAAGATCCTACAACCTTACAGGCAGCTTAGAAGCCCTCAGATACTAGTGATTTTTCCTCATGCTCTCTATGGATTGAATTCAAGCCAACTGTCTAAAAGAAAAATAGCAAAACAGAGTCCAAACTCTGACTGACTGAAAGCCATAATGGGCTGCTCTTGCAGTAGGAGCATCACTGGAGCTCCTCTTACCAGTCTGCTGGGTTTCCTTGGTGTTGGGCAATGAGGCTAACTCAGAAGCTGCTGGGTCAACATTAACCGTAAATTACATAGCAACAAAGACAATTGCCAAGGACTCAAAAACAATTAAGCAGAGTCAGGCAAAAGGATTTAAAGGTTTTTTATAAAGCAAACAGTCAAGCTTGGCTGCCTTACCTCCTGCTGAGAAAAGTTCTCTGCCAGCTTGAGTGAAGGGCCATTTACAGCATTTCAATCAGACTGAAAAACAGCTGTACCTGCTAAAAAAATAAGAGAAAAACAACAATGTATTTCAGGATGGACTTCCTCCCTGTTGGGAGCTAATTACTCCTTCAAGGAGGAAACGCTTAGCTCAAGGTTTTTGTAAAGAGCTGGAAATGCAGGCATGTGGGATGAGATCAGGACTGAACTGGAAGTATACAGAGGGCGGGCTGGGTTAGAAGAGTACATAGGCCCACCATTTGCATGGAAAACATGTAGAATGGATATTATTTCAGCCCACCTGGCCCAGATCTGATGAAGTAAATGACATCTTCTAACTCCAGTGGCTGCTGGTACAACAGGACAATTTACTTGAATTACATCACCGTGAGAGCAGACCCAAGCTCATCTGTTCAAATGGAGCTTTTTGAGGGAAAATAGTACCTGCAATATTGTCATTTAGAACCTTTTAACATTCTAAATGCCAAAGAAAGTGATGCTTTTTGTTTTCAGGAATTTTTTTTATGAAATATTTTTTATAATTGGACAGCTCACTGACCCCAGTACTCATTGCTGCAGAAATTCACTGTCTGACATTTGCATCAGGAAAGTAAGTCAGGGCATTCTCAGCCAGGGTAGTCAGTAGCGTAGCACCTCGTTTAGGATAGGCCCAAAAGCAAGTTTAAGTTATAATCAGCACAACCTATATCAAACACATAGAGGCTATGAACCTGGAGTTTCACCATGCCAGATGAATGTCTTGGACTTGGGGTTGTCAAGGAAGGAGTCCGTCTCCAATCAGAAATGATAAATTTTGATCTGGCACACAGCAGGAGAAAAAAGATTTTTAAGTTTTGTTGTGAGAGAAGTAAACCTTTTCTCACTCAGGTACCCTGAGAGCATGATATGACCCAGTCTCCTGTTGGAAGGAAGAGGTGATGCCAGCTGCAGCCCAAATGACATGTGATCACCATCATGTTTTCAGAACCTCAGCGTTCTAAATGCAGTCCTGGGGTCACACACTTGCACAGGCCCTGAACAAAGAGCTGATCCACATGGCAAACAAACAGGCAGGAATCATGACTTGCATCTAAATGTTGTTGCAGCAACAAGGTCAAGAAAAGGAATGGAAAGGTCATCAGTAGAAGACAGGACAGAGAGAAAAGGAAAGACTGGAGATGAAAAGAAGTGGGATTATCTGCCTTCCACTGTCAGATCAAGCTTTAGCACACCCTTCTCCTCCTGTTCCTCCCAGACATGTCACTGGACCTCCTTCTCCACTGTCTTGACCCTTATGCAGGATGACTGGGAAATATGAGCCTGCTGCTTTGGTAGCTCTGGTAGCTCTGCACACAGAGACCATAACTTCCATCCCCTCCTGACACTTTACTCTGTCAGAAGGCCACCAGAGCTATTCCAGGTCACTCAAAACCAGACTTCAGTCAAAACAGAATAACCAAATGTATCAAGGGAAGGCATAAAAATTAAAAAAAATACATTTAAACTAAGTACAACTACTGATCTTTCAAGTTTTTTCACCTTGTTTGTTCTACCCCCACCATTAACTCTTTAAACTCTTTGAAAACCAGCTGTCTTTTGCCAAGTCATATAGAGCACTATATGGTGTTGATGGCTAATAAGGAAGTTAAACACCTAAGGGTATTATGTTAAAAAGCATCATGAGAAATCTGATACGCTGTTTTTTTCCCAGAGAAGGTAAGGCAGATGAACAGAGTGAGATGTTATAGATGTTTGAGAATGCACTGTTCCTCATAGGCTGTACAATTACTGTAATTCAGACTCCTTATTTCTATTCAAGGACTGCAAGTCAACCAAACAGGGAGGTTTTCTGTCCATGACATGGGGGTTTCATGATCAAGGTCATTTGCTGGCCTGGACCATAACATGTGCTCATCCCCATGGAGTTCTTGTGTTATCAATTTTTCTGATTCTATGAGGGAAGCTCAGAGGAATCCAATGTATACACCTGCTTAAGTGAGGAGAGGGGAAGCATTGCTTTTAAAGCATCCTTACTCCCCTCTGCTGACCCTATAGAAATTTCATTGACATTTAATCCATATGTGGACATAGTAAATGTCAGGTCGGTGATGGCTGCTCATCATGCATGTCCTTTGCGCTTGCAAATTCATGAACCTTTTATAACCATTTTACATGTGTCTGGATGAGATTAACATTATCAGCATTTCTGCTAGAGAAAATGCTGTAATCAGCAGAGAAGATGGGCAGGAAACAGAAGGGAGCAGGGGTTGTCGAAACCTTAATGTACATTGCCACGTATCTTCATATTTATTATAAGCACCAGACATTTAAGGCCTGAAGTAGAATGCCTCACACCAGCTCCAGAAGTGGTGTGAGCCTGAACTCTACTTATCTGTCATCCAGAAATACTCCAAGGAAACTCTGAATCCAGATATTTTTCCTGCTCCACACTTGGAGAAGCAGAACATGAAAGCCAAACTCCATCTGCTGAAGACCATTTTAATCAATACGGCAGATTCCATGGGCAGCATTGCTACTAACAAAACAATATCTACTCAGCTCTAATGCATTTCAGCTCAGCACCCATGGTTTCTTCTCAACTGAGGAAATGATGCCATTAGTATCTGCAGTGCTGCTTTTTCATACCAGTTTTGTGTGGTGCCTACAATGATTGTTTGGGGCTTTTTCATCCCAACTTTCAAGACAGAGGGAATAAGAACAACAAAACCCTGACAGCTTCTATTGCAAGGAGAGCTGTTTTGCTGTAATACAGAACTCTACCAGCGAGCTACGTAATAGACCTTGAAAGGTTCAGCTTACAAAGCATTTTAAGCTAATTTTTGCAAGCACAGTTACGTAAACCACTGAGCAGGGATTTGGACGGTAATGCTGAGAGTTGTTTAACTTCAGAAGTGCTAGCAGGGAAGTGATGTAGTTGGGCAGAGGCAGGGAGAAATAGATGAATGGGATGCTCCTTGGCTATGCTGCCAAGTGGATGCATGACTGCAGCAGCTAATGTTCATACCCAAGCAGGATCATTTCCATATTTGTAAGATGAAGCCAGAAACTGTGTAGTTTATTACCCATGAATCTTTCAAGCAAGACATTAAACACTCTCCTCTTGTTTGGATTGTATGGACACTCATCCTCCCTTAGCACTCGCCCTAACTAAAACATTTACTCATCTGTCTTGAGCTAAAATCTCTTCATTGCTGTGTTGCATGGTAAATATTTAGCACTTGCACTCTCCTACCCTGCACTGTGACTACACCAAGTAATGAGAAGTGCTTACAGAGTCTTTCAGATGAAAAGTAATAGATCAATACACTCTCATGAAATATAAATTGAAAATACAGTATCATTTCGGATATAAAGATTCTGAGAGTAAGAATGGTCATTTACTACATATTTCCATATTGCCTAAGATGGTGGGACCCTGACTCAGCCTTGGGGTCTCTAGGAGTGTCATAACACAAACAACAATCACAAATCTAATAGAAAAGTTTTTGTGTTATTAGCATTGCTCCAAGAGATACGGTATGACATTATGTTGCTGCATAAACGCATAGAGTCCTAGACAATTAGTCTAACCTCCAAAATCAGGGTGCTGCTTTACGGGGAACTAAAATCCACTTTCAACTCTCTATAAAATTTCCCCTAAGCCCTGTCATGAAGCTTCCTATATGTCAACTGAGATTTCAGTGGGATGCAAAAATCTGTGTTCTGCTACCAAAATGGCTATTGTACTTTAAACCACTGATATTTTCATATCTGTTGTACATCATCACATCCACTGCACTTTAGCAATTAGATTTCCCTAGTCAGCCTTCCTCCTGAATCAATTTCCAGGATGATGTGGTCATCAGTGTTGAGCTACTTTAGCCTATCTCCCCATATCCATAGAGCTCAATTACCTTCTGTGGAGTAATTTTGGATTTACACAGCCTGAGCATGAGAGAAAAGCACTACTCCTGCTCTTTTGAGGCAAGCGGTGAGGAGGGCAATTCTTTTCAGCCCAGTGAACACACTGACCTCATGAGAGCGATTTCTGCACAACCACACAATTCCCTGGATAGAGAAAGCAGGAAGGAACGTGTGGGTGGATGCCCATTACCTCTCCTCTCCTGATAAAGCATCGTCCCTGTGTAACTTATTAAACACTTTAATCTGCTCTTAGGTTTTTTTTTTTTTTTCCATTTTCCTATGGATCATTAAGTGTAGCTCTGCTGCTAGGATTACACACCTGTATTCTCCCCCAAGAAGCATCTTGCTGTGGGGTGAGGGGCAGAAAGTTTTGGCATGGCTCAGCTAAGCCTTGCTCACCCCTTCCTGTTTCAGTATTGTTTTAGAGGTGTGAAACAGAGCGGGGGCAAAATTAAACTCGGTTGTGACAAAGGATTATGTATAGCTTTTACTATACCCTGAAATGAGGAGACAAAAGAGAGGATAATAGGGGGGAAGGCTGATATTAAAGCCGACTATCAGCTTAATCAAAACAAGCCTCAAAAAACCAAGGCAACGGCTCAAGACAAAAAATCCACCACAAACAAGCCAGCCAAGGCAAAGCGGTCAGTTTTTCTGCATGTGCAGGATGCATTGGCAGCCTCTGCATGGCTTCCACAGGATGACAGAACAGATTCAAACAGGTGAACATCAGCAACAGCTGTTCCGGCTGCTGCTTCAATATTGCCTGGCTGCTGTCAATTTGCCATTAGTTTGCTTCAGATGTACCGGGTTTGCCTCACTGCTTTTCAAAGGAAGGCTTCTGGCTGCATGGTGCATGGCACCAGGCTATCACTCATCCCATCAGATGTTTGATGATTGCACTGAGCTAGAGACTGGCAGCGACAGACATTAATGGGGGCATTACCAGCATTATTAATGTATGTTTGCTTTTCTGCTTCCCCTGCCTGCTTGGCTTGCAGATCTGTACAATTGTTTGCAGTGAAATAACCCGATGCAAAATCATACAGGAAAGAGAAAACATAGAGCATTTCCTAAATGTAAGTTATCTTGCATAATACCATGCTGTATTGTCATGCATTACATCCTCTGTATATATGTCAATGAAAGGCAATATTCAGTTACTTGCATATGGAAGGGAACATAGTTTATGCTGCTGATTCTTCTCTTTAAGGTGCACTATTAGGAAACTGCACAAAAGGACAATATCCTGTTGTGCTATGGTGGTTTCCAGAATAGCAATGTGCCAGTCTGGAGGCTCCTCTGCATCCATTCCTACTCTGACTCACAATCAGGAGTCTGTTTAAACTCACTATGGCAAGTTCATCCCAGGAGTGTTGACAATCAGACAACAAAGTGACACAGGGGGTGGATGTGCTGTGTTTCCTCGCAGTTAGGCTATGACGCAGCTCAGCGAGCGGTTGGAACTCATTGCACCTTCACAGCGTTGCAGAGCTTCATGACTTAGAAAACTTCTTTCTGTGAAGCAGTAAAACATATAGCATCTTTCAACAGAAAGGATGATGTTTTGATGTGATGTGTTTTGATTATTATCTGTGGAGCTTTATGTTCATGTAATAAGTCAGAGCTCATCCTGAAAAAGACTAAACTATAGTTAGGAATAGCCTGTGCAGGCAGTGTTGCTAATGCTGCCACAGTGAGTACATGTAGTTTTTTAGCACAAGTCTTCCAGTACCACGTCCTGTCTGTGGTGGATGAGCAGCTTTTACATTCTCATAGTAACAACAGCTACCAGGAATGGGATTTGTTTTGCAGTTGCCTTGAATGAGCATGCATGTTGCCAACAGCAGTGATTCCTGTGAACAAAGTCTGCCTGCTTTTGTGTTCAAATATTAACCTCCTGCAGTAAGTGCCAACATACTTCACCTGTTTTAACAGAGATGGGGCCTCCACAGAGGGACTGTTCTGGGAAGGAGGAAGGTTTGTCAAAGGAAGAGTAACCATCCTTCTGGAATTTTTCTTGTCCGGGAACAAAAGGGCAGAGTGCTTTGAAATGCATAAACGTAGCCTTCAACTTCTCAAGAAAATGCCTCATCTTGGCAACTTTCCCTTTGTCTCCCATATTTATTTCCTACTCTCATCATTCGCTGTGTGAAATACTGGTACTGAGACAGAGTCTTGCAAACAAACGTGCCCTCTGCTGTAGAGAGTAACAAAGCTCTGCCCAGCTCTCCTGAACTGATTTCAAAGTTTAACAGCCCAGTTCTGTGCAAGCTGAGTCTCTGCTTAGACAAATGCTATAATCAGCATATTGGCAGAGAAGTGGGGAACAGGGACCCTACCTCACAGCTGCACTGAACTTACACAATTTATGGCCTGGAGGATTGGGTAATTTGTCCCTTTTTATATTAGGGGCAGCAGATATTCAACTGAATGGGGGGATCTGGGTGTGCTTTTGAGGCATGCCTCAGCTATGACCCAGTGCAGGAACTTGGTGAGATGCTGCTCTATACCTGTCTCCACTCCTCAACTGCTTTGGTTTTCAGGTGACAAAAACCTAGGGTGAGGGCCACCAGGAGACCACAGCAAGTTTCAGGGGGATTCATCCACCCTGGTCTGAGTGAGCAGGATCCTGACTAAGTCAGCAGCACACTCCTTGTCCTGGCTGAATGTCCTCATTGGCTGAGAAAGCTGGAAAAGCTGGTCGCAGGGAGGCAGGGGACTGGGAGGAATACAAGCTGAAGGCAGCTGAGGGCTGCTGTGGAGAAATTCCACCCCCGCCCCCTCCAAATCTGGACGTTGGTGTTATGCTAAGCTAGTCCCTTCAACCAGACTTCTCACACATGATTGTCATTGAAGATTAACATTTAATTAATGTTTTTTAATATATTTAAAACAAGGTTTCAGGTTGAAATAAAAAAATGGCCCTTTAAGATAACAAAAATAGCAACAAAATGATTGTCACATTCAAAATCAACAGCACAGCAAACACTATGTAAAAAATGTTGCTGTTTCAAATCTGCATTGTTCACAGAGAAAAATGGACACCCTCCCTCATGCCCCAAAACCCCTACTCTGGCAGGGTTAGGGATTGTTTACTCCCCATTTTCTGGTTTCTGCCTAAAAACCCTTCAGTCTCACTGGCAGAAGTGCTGAACACTTAAAGCTGCAATTGTAGTCCATGGGATACGTGCTTTCACCCCCTTCTCTTTTTGCCTCATATCTCTCATGTGTAGAAAGGGGCTAAATTGCTTGTCATTTTAAAGAGTTATTATGAGAGGGTATTTCTAAACGCCTGTGAAGCAACTCAGTGCCGACTGTGAAGTCCTGAGGAAGGCTCTTGAAGAAATGAGTGATTTTTCCTGCAGTGGTGCGTGGCAAATAAGGCATGGGACTGCACACCAAACACCACTGGGGCAGCGATGTGTGGCACAGCTGCTTCCTAAGTAAGCACCATCCATTGTGTCCAGGGGCTGAGGCAGGGTAAGTGCAACACAGGCTGTATGACACCGGAGAGTTATGGAGCCTCTGAACGGGATGAACTGAAACCATGTGGATGATTTTAAGCAGGGCATTTCCTAATACAAGTGCATGACTTTGCAGCCTTGAAAATGTATTTTAATAGAAGAGGTTTGTGTGCGCCAAATGTGGTGCAAAGTTAAAATCCCTGCCTTAACCGGCTCTGTTATAGCACACTGTCTCTTCTAAAGAAGTAATTTTCAAAAAATAAATGGATGTAGGGCAAATCTGAGATGATCATGCAAAGTTCTACTCCATTTCCTCACTGGGCCTTTTCCCAATATGGAATTATTTCCCATTTTTCTCTTTTTGACCAACTAAACCAAAAAGCTAGTGCAAGTCACCTTACAAAGCCCATTCTTACAAGGTTTGTAGGCTACAGTCATTTGGATACATTTCAGATAAGCAGCCAACCTTGTCCATGCTTATCCAAATCAAACCTGTTATGATATTTGCTCCTTACTATGAATCTTGAATCCTATTAGAAGGATTTCTGATGACTTTTGGGGATGTCAGTGCTGTATTTTGCTTGGGTGTTGGTGACCTGCTCTGGACAACCTAGGGATCAAGAGGTTAATTGAGGATTCCAAACATGTAATTCATTTCAACCTTTATCTCCCCTAAATTCACAGGGCTTAATTACACTGTTGATAGTAGATCTTGATTAGTATAAAATGATTTAAAGAATAAGAAAACCCTTCTCAAGACCTGGAGGATGCTTCCTTCTCTGAAGCCAAGAACCTGTTCAGTGGAAAAAAGCGTGTTTACAGGGCCTATCAGAATTTGAGGGATACTAAAGGTTGCATCTGTTATTTAAAGTGGTGTGATACACAGATAACATAAATCAGGGTATTATTTCCATTGACTCCAGATGCAGATAAAAGAAAAGAAAAAAACCATAAGTTGCTGTGCCTGGGTGCACATTAATGTATATACTTAACTGGTACCCAGAGCATGAGATAGGGTTGAAATGCGTACATCCTTACAGTACAGATGTGAGACGGTGCAGTACCATTCTCCCCACTTTTTGGATGAGAAGCTGAGATGCACAATAAACACAGGCAGGGCAAACAACCTGCAACTCACACACTCCAGGAGCAGTTCCTATTTAGAAGCACACTTGGCATGAGATGGTTAAAGACAGCTCCTAGCACTCAAAAAAAAAAAAAAAATCCCCATGCAAATACAGAGTGTGGGCTGTTTTCTGCTTAGTGCAATGTCACAACCATTGCCATTCTGTGAATACATCAGAGCACCAGTTACTTCAAGTGCCTGCGAAGAGGAGCCCTCTCCCTTCCCTACACTCCTGTCTTCTGTCACTCCTTGCTTTAGTGTGTGCAGCAGTGAGAGACTGGTGGTAACGTATCCTAGGTTTGATATGTTCATCTCCTCTCCCCTTTCCACCTCATATTCCCTCGGGTGAGTTGCTCGACTCTAAACTCTTGCATGCTGAGATTTATCTAGCACTGAAGTGAAGACAGGTCAGTCTACCACAGCAAAACAGCTGATGCTGAAGAAAGGAGAGTGGGTGATTAGGAGCAATGTGTGATCAGCCCTGTATGAAAAGCTTTTCCTTCTTTTGCTGTTCAAAATACAGGTGGGGGGAGAAAAAGGGCCATGTTTTAAGTGGTGGGTATTTTCAAGAATTTTATTCTGTAATGCCCCAAGGTGAATAACCATAGCACAACACCCAGGGCTGGATGCTGAGCATGGTCAGAAAAGGGCTTTGAGGATCGGGAGCCACCCCTCACCTCCATTGTGGTTGCCACCAGGTACAGTTCTGCTCCACACTTAAAAGACAGGAGCTGGGGAAAGTCATAAAGAGCCTAAGTGATACTGCTACCTTCCTCAAGCTGGTGGTTTATTTCGCTTTGTTTAATTAACTGTGAGACATTGAAAAAATTAACATTTCAAAAGTGTGTGTTGGCATGCACAGTTACGTCCATAATTCATGAGGGTTTTTAAAGCATTCAAGAGGACCCAACAGTGCTGAAGTCATGGTACAAATCCCTAATCACTCTGACTTTATCCTCTTACACTTGGACCCAATCTGCTCAGTGTTAAAGCACCCAAGACGTGGTAACAGAAGAGAGAGCCCAAGGTCATTGTGCTGTGCAGTCTGGTCTTTATCATTCTCTGATTGACTTTTGAGAAGATGAAACCTCCAAGGGTAATACAAATCAGCAAAACTTGAATGAGTAATGCCAGGTTCCAGAATTTCATTAAAATTTCAGTAAGTTGTCTGTCTCCATGAACAAAATTTTGCCCAGGTACCTATGTGAGAGGATCCCAGTGGATCGACCCCAGGTACAGCATTTGGGCCCTAGGTGTGCTGAAATGTATGGGCTTAGCACTGCTGAGGGACTCTAATCTCCGTCATATGGCACAAACTTAATGCATCAGTTCCTCTGAGTTATTTTTGGAAGGGAAATGCCCATATAAAAAAAATGTACTAGATGAAAGCTAATTTAATCAAGTGCATTTATATAATTACTTTCATATGAACAACAATTGCTGAGATGATTTATAGAGATGGGGAGAAAATGAATACTGTAAAATGACATAACACCAGTACTCAGAAATTTGCAGTCAAGGGGGAAATATGCCAGATGTTCTGTAGTACTTAAAGCTAATGGGATGCCACATTAATCACTCTTCAAGGCATCCTTCCATGCTTACGTATTGGAAACTGCTATCTTCCTTTTAAATTACACATTCTTGATTTCATCACATTGGGTCTCAACTTAAGGTCATTGCATCGGCATTGTACCTTTGAGCACGTCAATAGTCCATGACAAGACTGAGATTTTTATGCGCTATGTGTCCAGGGGGTTTCCTTGGAGATTTATTGCTAACTCCTGCCAGAAGTACAGCACATATTGTGCCTCCTAAATTGGCACAGTTCAAAGATCTGCCAGGTATAGAAATTAGCTGTAAGAGTTGTATGTTTAATTACACCCATTACACACTCAAATTACCTGAAACAGTTATAGCTGGTCCCAGGGAAACACTGAAGTGGTCCAACTAGGATCTCACAATATCTCCATAATTGCTCTTTGTACCAAAATAAATAGATTAACTTGCCATACCATCCCAGAAAAGAGAAATAAACTGGGAATGATAACAGTAATCTAAGTCCTACCTACTCCATAACTTGCCATATAATACACTGCCAGTCCTGCCAAAAAAAGCAACAGAGACTGAACCAGAGTCAACAGACAAAGTGTTTGGAGGCACCAAAGAATCAAACATCCTAAGTAACAGCCAGCCCTATTATCCTTTATCTTTTGAGAAGCAGCACTTGTGCAAGATGTTAATCAGGAGTTGTCAGTCCTCAAAAACCACTCCCACCTCTGCAATGCTTGGGCTTGAATTAACTATTAGGTTAAGTTGTCTGAAATTCCGCAAAATGATTTTTAGGACAATTCCCTGAAAATCGTTTCTTCCTCTCTGACTTTCAAGCAGTGGTCAAGCCAAAACTTTCGGGGAAAATGAAAAGAAGGACTAAGATCCAAACACCAAAGAAGGCAAAGACAGACAGACAGAGACGGGGACCGTATGTTAGAATGCTATTAGGACTGGAAAGGGAGGCAGATGAGATCTGTCTGGCTGAGAATAATCCTGAAGACTGCTGAAGAATTTAACTCTGCACACCAAGCTGGCAAAAACATGGCTGTAAATCTAATGCTTGCTAAGCTGCATTTATTGAAGTGATGCCATGGTGTGCGTAGTGATTGAATTTTAGTGCATTAGTATTACAGTCTAAGTTCTCTCCCACATTGCCCAATTATTTGTACAAGTTTTAGAAGCTTAACAAATTTTCTGGAAGGGGAAGAAGCTGTCCTAAGGAGATTTTAAAGCTCAAAAGCATTTCCTAGTTCTTCCCATTACCACTTGAAGCACCAGTTATGCATCATGACAGCAATTAGATTAGACCCAGCAGAAAAAACAATAGAAGAACTAAACTGAAATCTTCACATAGCTGCATCCAGTGCAGAGTGCATGAGGCAGCATAGCCTGTACCAGCTAACAGTCAAAAAAGAGAGATAACAGGATGCTCTTGCCAGCTATTTTATGTGAGGGATTTTGAGAGCCTGATTGTTGTCATGAATGAGGGCACAGTATCCCCCAGAATGATTGCGCTAGTCATGACACTGACCCACTTGTATGGAAACATCATCTGGCAAGGATATTAGTGAGCATCCTCTGCCACTTCCGCTGCTTGCCAGAAATAGTTGTTTGTCAACTGGGGAGAAAAAAAGGAATGAAGTGTGTGACAGGGAGTGGAACAAAGTGGTACTAGGAGCCCAGAAGTGCAGGAAGATGTTAAAGTAAAGGAGGAACATCTGGGCAAAGATCTGGCCCCTACTGAAGTCAGTAGCTTAATTGGCTCTTACAGGACAAGAATTTTAGCCCTGACGAAGGAGGGTTTTCAGGAGTGGGATGAAAAGCACATCTGTGTGACGAAGTGGCTGGACTGTCTGAAGCTCTTGGATAGTTTTAGCTGAGGATCTTTTATCCTGCATATATGCAGGAAATAGACTGAACACGACCAAAGACATTTGCATTGTTTGAAGTGCTTTTGTCTCGGTATGGAGGTCTATAGAAAGAATAGCTACAGCCATTAAAACTCAACAGGATGGACATGTCTCTTTAATAGCACATAAATGTAAACTGGCTAACTCCTGCAAGGGGTCTCCTCCTTCTTTCCCTAGACTCTGCTACTTGGGGAGATCCAAAAGCAATAATTAATGAAGGGCAAACCTTCTCACAAAGGGTGGTGACACAGACATGAGGATGCCTCACAGAAGGCTCCTAACTCAACCAGCAAGTGAGGGTTTGCTTGAACTAAATACTGATAAAATATCAATAGGCAGATGAAAGGCAGACTTTTAAAGCTGCTGTAGGAGCAACATTACTATCAGAGGAGCAAAAGAGGGAAAGTGTAAATAAGAGCAGAATCTGGTGCAAAAGTGTGAAAGCACCTCAGTCAAATAGCATGTTCTCTAGGGGGGCTATAAGACATGTTGTATTTGCATACATTAGCTCCAGTCTTCTGGCAAAACAGTAGAGGGGCTAACGCTGTCAGTCCATCACACCTGCCAGAGGCAGGAAACTGCCATGGGTGTGCACCCAACAGTTACATTTCTTTCCCAAAGTAAAGTTTAAGTGGGATGTAGAAACCAAGTGGGAGATGCTGCCTCTCAGATACACAAGAAGCCACCAGTCAGAGGACACAGGACACCTCATTTCTGTGCAAAGCAGTTCACGATGCCTGCTTCTGGGTCCTAGGACATTCGGTTCTGCCTTACCCCAAGCAAAATGTGCCACATGTGTTCCCTGTGCATGGCCAGTCTGTGCCCTACAGTTTCCTTCCTAGAGCTTTAGCAATGGGTTCTTTTTCCTCCTGACTTTCAATGGGTCTGACTTGTCTTTCCAAACCACTTCTGCTGTTGTGGTTAGGGCTTCAAAATTCTGTTTTTGCCTCCGAAGCCACTCAAAGTAGCAGGGCCAGCTGGAGATCCCTCTGCATGGCAGGGCGGCATGCTGCTGCAGCCAGGCAGGCTGGGGGTGTGACACCCAGGACAGCCACCACATCCCACCTGGAAGCTGTGGATGACAGCTTTTCCATGGTGTCTCCAAATATGATGAGACTGGGAGAAGGAACATTTTAAAGGAAGCAGCCAGGGTATCTTGCAGACAATGCCGTCTTTAAGATGGCAGAACAGTTGCTCACAGGAACAGGCAAATTCTCTCTGAGACCTTTAAAATAATATTGGAGGAAGTCCTAGAAAACAGTGCAGGGAATATTTCTGTTTTGAAGTTGTGAGTTAATTAATTGCTTAGAGAGTTTTGAAAACTTCACTAGTTATTTGTAATAACAAACTTCCCTTCTGCCTTGGAAACAGACTTTCCTCTTGGTTACAGCAATATAAACCAGAAATGAATCCATTAAAGGCAAAACATACCACCATAAAAGGTAAATTAGACCTTCAACCATCATTAGCCTGCTAAGCTTCTCCTGGATAAGTCAGTGATTACTCAGGTCTTGGACTAAATTTTGTTATCACTTTCAGAAATTTACCTCCCGTGTACTTCAGCTCTCATGTACAGGAAACGTAGAGTAGAATTTGGCTGGTTTAATTCTAGAAAGGCTAATTTTTCATTGCCCTGACAGTACAAAGGTCATTAAAGCTGGTCATTAATTATATTTCCATGTAATTTAGGTGGTCATGACTTAAGTGGTAATCTGTCTTAGAGGCTGTACTTTTTAGATGGCAAAAAAGTCAGGCTCAAGAAATTTCCATTATTTAGAGACTGACAAAAGAACACATTTGAGAAGGCTAGGAATAACTGCAAAAGATGAAGTTACACTAGCAATTTAAGTTAATAGTCAACTATCTGTGATCACTGTGAACATAACACCACATGATACAATGGATATGAAATGAATTAAAACTACAACCTACAAGCTTTGATTATATCTATAGACCTCTTTTGAATGAGGAGCTGAATTAAGTTTATAGGAATGACCAACCAACTATAAAATACCTAGATTTTTCCACTTTAAATTCTTACTATGTTGTGTTTTATTTCTGCACTCTTCAGGACTTAACTTATATTTCTGCAGTTAAAAGGGCAAAATTCTATAAAGAGGTCATTTTGAACTCCACTGACCACTGATTGCATACCATATTTGTAAAACTAGAGGGTATATAAATCTGCTTTTCAGTACCTGAATCTTTTCAGATGCTGTAAAAATCTTACTGTGTCTATAAAATTCATCCCAGAGGAAGTGGTGTAAAGCCTGATGTGATAAAATGCATCTATCTCAATATATGCATTCGTTAGTGTGTGCAGAAACACCCCTCATCAGTCACTAGCAAGGACATGTTTACTGGCTGTCTTAAACATCAGCTTGGACTGGTTAGCAATTTTTACAAGCAAGAGCACTGTGTATAAGAGTGTGAAGTCAAATGAATTGTGGATAGCTTTGCTGAACATCTAATTGACTGATCAACACAGATGAATGAAGAGCTGAGAAGAAACAGCGAGAGAGTGAGTCCAAGAAGAAAACAATTACAGGATGATTTAGGCTGGGCTGATTGCGTGCAAGAACTCTGCTGTTAGAGAGAGATGGCTGAAATAAGAAGGTGCACAGCCAGATTGTTACTTAGCAGTAGGCTGCTGGACTGCTTATTAGAGGTTTGACTTCTTTTTCAGCTTTACTCTTTTTTCAGCTTTAGAGGTTTGACACTATATTTTAAACTAAGCTTGGGAAAATAAGAGCACGTTGCAGTCCACTACACAGAATTGAATCTTTCTTTGAAAGCCCAGATGTGCTCTCCATGCCTGTGGACTCCAGCCTCATACAGCAGCAGAAACGCTGCTGCAATGGGCAGAGGGATTGTGCCTGAGATATTCCACCCATGGCCCACAACGCTGATGTGTCAACAAGTTTCTGTTATCCAAAATTCTCCTGGAAAGATTTGCCTCCCACCATTAGGGCCTCCAGGACGTCAGGAGAAATCTCTGAACTGAATGCCAAGAACCGAGCATTTTGCATTCAATATGCTGCCCTTCATGTCGGGCAGTATTAAGGGTTTCAGCTACTTCGCTGCTACAGCTGGAGTGTTACAAGGAAAGTTTGTGTCCACATGGCCTTAAACGTACAGGGTAGTTTATTCTACCTGTGAGTCATAATAACATAACAGCAAGGCAGAAGCAAGGAAAGGCTTTCACCCTGCACAGTAGCACTGCTTTTCATGCTGATAACAGGTCCACAGAAAAAGGTGGCAGTCTTGGAAAGGTATTATTGGAAAGACACCCTTGGAGAAAGCAATTGTATGATATAGCTTGGAAGGAAAGATGGAAGTTGCTACTTCATTCTGGGAGTAATACATAATTCTCTCCTAGATGATGTGGGGCATGTATGGATGGGCAATGGGAACGTATTTTTTTATACAGCTTTTTCTATTTCCAGCTGCATACAAGGTGGGTGGAAAAATTCTACCTTAAGAAAATAGGGGGATATGAGCTTGGGACTAAGATAACCTTATGTATTTTTGTCTGAGAATATTTGAATTTTTTGCTGAGCTGAAACACGGACCACACATGGAGTTTTCTGGGGAATGGCAATCATCTAAGTACTGGCTGTGCTAGTCTAATTTGATGAGAGACAAGAGAAATCAGGTATTTCTTATCCCAAACACAGACTGGGGTGTGCTTAGGGCCTAAGGGATCAGCAATAAAAACCTCTGGAAATTAGATAAATTATACATTTTGTGGGTTAATTTCTGCTCTGTTGCATTACAGTCTCTTCCAATTAAAATCTCAGTGAAATTTGCCCCTCTTAAATAAAAATTAGGATTCTGTGACATTTGAGTCATAAGCAAGGTCACAGTAATAGTTACTCCTTTTTCAGCTTCTCTTCATCTACAGAGAAACGTTGAGGTGGCAGAAATCCACTGCAGCTGCTCATGGCCATTGTTCCAAGGCTTTTTGACACTTTCCTGAATGCAAAGTTGGCCCTTGGAGGCCCTTTGAGATAGTTTTCATGCTGTGCTCTGCTAGCTGATTGCTGTCTTGAGCCAACCCTGTGAACCTTATTCTAAAATAAAATAGGAATATGACACTTGAGAGAAGGAAAGCAAAGGGGCTGGACTGAGAAATCTCTGATACTTTTCTTGTGGTCTGTGACTTTCATCTGGTCCCTGGTAAGTCTCTAAATAAAACAAAATATTTTGAATTGGAGAATAATCATCTAGGTAGTTTGCCTGGTAAAAAGGTGTGGTGGACAGTCCTGCTCCTGACCTCATGGAGGAGGATTACTGGAGACATCCCCTCCCATCTTTCTTCTAAGCAAGAGAAGCAGGACACTGTCCTTCTTTCTGCTCCTCCCCATTCCATATCCCACCTGTGAGGCGATCATTCAACATGACATTGCATGAAATAGGTCTTCATAAACATGATCTCTCTTTAGGAAATTATCTGCAGGCCAGGCATATCTTCATGAAACTTCATATTCACACATGAAACCTTGTAGTGGCTCTCTGGTCCCGGCAAACCCATTTCCTGTTAGTGCAGCTCCAAAAGGCTGCTCTGGCAGGGAACAGTGACCAGGCTTTTGCCCCAGACATGGTTATTGGGCTAACACATCTTCCCAGGTGCCTTTCTGTTTCTTTAAGGTCCTAACTCCATGGGGGACCTCAAGGACAACTTGGCAATGGAAACGGCTGGTCCTAAACACCATTCCCCCATTTTCCTTGCAAGAGCCTGCAGTACAGTGGCTGCACCTGTTGTTTCTAGCAGCTTAGTTCTTTCTATGCTAAGGTAACTTTTTCTTTTGTAGCTATCCTCCATGCATTTGTCAAGGACACATTTGTTGTAAAACTTTAAAAGGTAAGTGGCCCTTTGTTTCAGTGTTTTGTTTTTTTTCTGTTTTTTTTTGATGTAGTAATCTCTACTAAAGAGACATTTTAAAATTCTATGTATGTCCCAGTGTCATTGCAAATTATTGCTTTTTAGGCTGCAGTTGCTTTCCAAATTGGTTATGCCAGAGCAAGAGTCTGATAGAAAAAAAATAAATATCTGAAATAACTTTTTTAAAGCAGCTATTATTAAGAATGAGAAAAAAAGGAAAAAGAAACCAATGGTTGGGAAATACTGTGATTAATATCTAATGCACTTCACCTGTAAAATAGGAAATGACCAGTATTTTAGAATATCTTTCCACTTACTTACACAGCAATCCATTAGATGAGCAGTGCAGTATACTGGTAAATGCTGTCTTCGCTTTTAGAGCTACCTGGAAGAATTAATTCTGACAGAGGGTTCAAGAGGAAAAGATATGTTTTCAGAAAATGCCCTTTGGAGGCTTTGCAGGTTGGAACAAAGAGAAGCAAAGGAAATAGTCAAAAGTTTGGTGTTCTGACATTTGCTACAGGAGATTTGTCAGGTGAAACTGCTGTTTCTGTCTGCAGCTGGTGCAAACCACATGCAAGATGCATTTCAAATGCCAAATACCAGGTTTCAGAAATGTGAGACAAAATTTTTTTCTTCTGTACAGTGAAGACTGCAAAGACTCTGTTTTTCCTTGTCAGCCATACATGCCCAAATACCCTTGGTTATTGAAATAATTGCCTGGAGGATACACCCACCCCAATATGGAAAAAGCATACGCAGGTCTTTCTCTCATTCTCTCACTCTCTTTTCTTGTCTAACATAATCTCTTCTCCTATTCCCCAATGAAAGCAATAGAAAGTTTTTCTTGTGTACTTCCCTGTGGTCACTTGTGGGTGGGCATAAATTAAGTGATTATTTCTGCTATACTACTCTCTTGAGGGAGGGATTAAGCCAGATTGGAAACCCAAGAAAGGTCAAGAAAGGGAAAATGTAGCACCTGTACATTAACTGAAAGTGCATGCTGACCTTCCACACGACATGTCAAACACCAGCTGCACTGTACAAAAACTAACTCTTGTTCCCAAGCACCATTCAGCAAAGTCTCAGGGTGGGAGTTTTTATTCCAATTACTTTTCACTTTATTGTGCAATGCAGTATTTACTCCCATGGCCTCATAGTCAGCTGTTTTCCAAATCTGTAATTCAAGGTAAGTCAATAAATGGTTGTTGGAGAGGAAAATCATCACAATCAAATAAGTGCTCTGTTTCAACATGTATATATGGGCAATGGTTTTCAAGAGGAAGGGTGTGAACAATAAAAGCAGATTAAACCCACAGATTAATCAAAATTCAGGCAGTAAGATTCAGCTCTCTGAGTTAAAGTGCTCCTTTACACAGGGCTAAGCAAGATCCCTGCATCTGAAATTCCTACAGAGACCATGTGAACATTGGAGTCTGTCATGACCTTTCTGGCCCCTGCCAAATTAATAAACCTAGTTTTATTGCCTCTGCATCTCAGCGTAGCTGGAAAGCCAGATCCTCTGCATCCTCACCAGACTCCACAGGCAGTCACACATGGAGACCCCTGCACTGAAAAGTAGCCCTCTCCCTCTGTGTTCTCCCCACCTTCCTCAACATGGGAAGATGTTAAAGAAAGTCTTTTAGTAGCTAACGGTGTTTCATCATAGCAAATTCTGTTCCCAGTGTATTAATGACTGCTGTGTAACAAGCTACTTAATATCCCCAGGCCTTATTCTGCAGTGCTTGCCACCTTCTACAGGGACTCCTTTTGAGGCTAGTGAAAAATACCCAGATCACTACCTCAGTAGTACTTTATACTCATTTTGTACTGTTATAAATGACACTTCAAGGCACTGAATAAAGGCTATTCAGGACCTACTATATAGACACAATGATGGTTTTGATCTCTTTCAGGTTCAATTGCTTACATGCAAGATGTCATGGTATCTACAGTTCTTCCATGACTAGATTTCCTCACATGTTCAAACAAAAAAAGAAAAAAAAGAAATGTTATTCAATGCCTGGCTGTATATTTCATTAGGACATTATCCTGTGTGGATCTCACCCATTTTCTAGACTTTCTGTTCTTGCAAAACTTTAAGCCTGTTGTACTCTACTGAATTAGTACACAACTAGCTGGATAAATAGCACCAGCCTTCTTAATTTCTACCTTTCAGAGTTACCTTCAAATAGAGAAGAACATGGGAATTTGCTTTAAATATAACTTATGATTTCAACCTGAAAAGGAATGCAAAAGCACAAAGTGATGGCTCAAATTGATTCTTTCCCTGCTCGCAAAGGACTCGTTTCTCTGTGTGTGTGTGTGTGTGTGTATGTATGTGTGTTTTAAAACAGGTAATTAACTCTGCTTTTTAAGGAGAGAGGGAAGATATACTATTTTCACTCATGAGGCTATCACATGCCACTTTATATCTGGTCTCAGGTGATCTCTGTTAAGACCCTTGTGCCAAAACACTTTACTCTTCTGACTGTAAACAGGTTTCACTTCTGTGTTCAGCAGAGCTGGAGACAGATCTAATCCTTGACATCATTAAAATGCCTGTAGAACAAAACTTTAATACCCCATGGGACATTTCTATATGTATATTTTAAAACATCATTTCCATATACCTCAGCCCATAAAACTAACTCCATAAAAGCATACTTTGAAGGAGAACTGTATTCTTAGACACTAAATCAGGTGAACACAATTTTATATGGTGTGCAAAATAGATCTCTTTGTCAGAAAAGGTCTTGAACTAAGCTTAGATCCAGGTTGGAACTCAAACAGTCCAAAGTTCAGCTTGGCACTTGGTTTTGTTCTAAGCCCAAATCCCTCCAAATTTCCCAGGAGCTTGAGTCACTTGCTTCCCCCTTTGCCTTGGTGTGGGTGGTTCAGACTCCCATGGACTGACCCCTCCTTGGAGCATTTAGCTTTGTCTTGTTCTTCATGTGTGTGTTCACAAACAACCGAGTGGTATTTCTTGCTCCATCTAAAATTTGCAAGTAGTGCGTGCCTTTTTCACCATGGTCTTTACAGGTGCTCTTCAGCCCTGACAGACAGATTGCCCACAATAATTTTTCCCACCACAGCTTGTTACAGTGAAGTCTCATTACCATCTGCAGACTGGCTGCAGGGAGGGTCTGGGTCAGGCTACTATTGAAAACAGAGGGATTTCTTCTTTGGTCCAACTCATGGAGACCAACGGGTCTTGGGAAAAAAAGGGTTCAAATCCCAACTTCTGTAACTGAATAATTTAACTGATCATCACACTTTCCACTATAGGAACTTCTGTTATTCTCGCCACTGCCCAGAGGTGTTCATATTTCAGTTACTTGGCATGGTAACAAAATCAGGTAGTATTAGCTAAATAAAATTATGCCAATTCATGGCTAAACAGCAGGGAAAGCAAAGCTGCCTTCTGATTCTCTGAGTGATTGACGAGATGGGGTAAAAAACTCTTTTTAGCTCATGTGTTGCTCTGTAGAGGCGTCACTACCCTGCAAATCCCTGATGGCAGACTTTCAGAGAGCAGACTGAGTTGTCTTGATGAAGGAATAAGGTACCACATTCTCATTAACAGCCTTATAAATGCCCTACCTAATTCATAGTTTTATCATGCACCTTCCCTAACTTATGCTTGGCAGCCACTGTAGGTGACCATCCCACTCTGCCTGCAAGGGTAAACCCGGCAAAATAGGAATTGCCACAATTCTAGTGCAACATGGTGAAGATGGTGTTACAGCTGAGCCCCACAGTAGTGCATGTGCATCTGAAGAGTGCTTCCCTGTATAGCAATGATTTCCTTCCTCTCCTTTCACCCACGCTCTTGAATATCCTGCTTAACTCCTGCCACTATCTCTACCTTTCATTTGGTGAAGAATCCCCCCCCCCCATGCACTTAGAAGTCTCTCCTGCATATTTTCCCAATCATTTGCCAGCAATCTTCACTCAGCAAGACTTTTAAAGAGGTGGGAACCAGACTTTTCCCTCTGGCATCAACAAGGGCAGAGTCCAGCAAGAAGCCACTCCTGCTCCATCAGCAGGTTGCATAGTATCAGCAATGCAATTAACCTAATGCCAGAAACTATAATGTGCCCAGCCCTTGCCTGTTCCACCCATATTTTTCTCCCAATGAAGTGCCATAGCATCCATTGCTAGGTACTTCATTGAACCTTCATTTAATCCCTATCCCTAGCTGAGGCTTCACCATATGCAGTTTTCTTTCTGTCATCTTCTTGGATCTGCAGAAGTTAATTATATGAGCGAGCACCAGTGACTGAGATAAGTAGCATAATACAGTTGACATGTAGGCCTTCCTGGTATGAAGCCTCCAATGCCACCTCGTCATGACTGGGGCTTCCTTTTTAGTGGTCCATCAGCTAGGTCTCCTTTCCCAGTGCCCTTCAGACAGCTTTTGTTATGGGGCTCTTTCTTCCTACGCAAACACCTCCAAAGAGGGAAACCAAGAAGAGCCACAGTCCAGGTGTAGCTGTTGCACCCTGAGAGGAAGGCAATCCATGGCAGTGGTAAGGACTGTTTGGCAGCAGAGTGTCTTTGACCCTGTTCAAGGAGCTCAATTTTCCTCCTGCTCACTCTTTCCCTCCCTCCCATCCCTCTCCCCCAAGGATCATCTCCAAGTGTTCTTAGTGCTTTGCAGGAATCACTAGCTTGGGGAATGCAAGGTGATGTGCACACACTAAATGAGTGCTTCTTCTTCCCCAGTCCCAAATGCTATAAAGGAGGCATGGCATCAGCACCTTTTTTTTGAAGGAAAAAAAAAAAAAAAAAGGAAGAATATTTTAAATTCTGTAACCTCTGAAAAACCCAAGAGGACCTATGTTGGAGTCCATCCAAATGCATGGAGGTACTTCAACCTCAAGTGCCTCATACAAGTCTGAGACTAGTTAAAAGAAATATGTGGAGACACCATTTAAAAGAATAGTGAAGTATAACAGACAAGAACATTTTAAAAGTGCTCCACAAATTTCTTTTTCAGCAATAATTATGAGATTCTGAAGTGACAGTTCAGGAGGGAATGAGCATCTACAGAGCCTAGACGGAAAACTCATCATCCCTGTCTTTCACAAGCAAAAGTTCAGACACTTCTTGGTTTCTATTTGGCAGCAATGAGATGAGGTCACTGAGTAGACAAAACTAATTATCAAGCCACTAGAGAAGCTGCAAATTAGATTGTGAATAAATGCACCCACGACACTGATATGGGAAATCCATACTTAATTTCTGTAGACAGTGCCCTTGTACTGAACGTAACTAGCAAGTTCCATCATCCCCCCAGCGCTCGTAACCACAGAATCATAGAATTATACAATATGAGGTTGGAGGGGACTTCAAGGATCATCTGGTCCAATCTTTCTTGGAAAAAGCACAGTCTAGACAAGATGGCCCAGCACTCTGTCCAGCTGAATCTTGAAAGTGTCCAGTGTTGGGGAATCCACCACTTCCTTGGGGAGATTATTCCAATGGCTGATTGTTCTCATTGTGAAAAATTTTCCTCTTATCTCCAGCTGGAATCTCCCCAGAAGTAACTTGTGCCCATTATCCTTTGTCTTTTCCATGTGACTTGTAAAAAAGGAGTCTCCATCTTCTTTGTAGCCACCTTTTAAATACTGGAGCATGGTGATAAGGTCTCCCCTGAGCCTTATTTTCTCAAGGCTGAACAAACCCAGTTCTCTCAGCCTTTCCTCATATGGCAGGCTTCCCAGTCCTTTGATCACCTTTGTGGCCCTTTTCTGGACCCTCCCCAGCCTGTCCACAACTTTAACATTCATTCTCACCACTGGAAGGGTTTTTCCTGTGCCTAAACAAAGATTTTTTCACTGATATAAGAAGAGCTCTGTGGAAGAGTGGAAGCATCCTGAGCACACAGCCCCTACAGGGAAGGACACATTTGCATTTCATCATTTCAAACAGAGGTATGAATAGTTTTTTTCAGATGATTGTTGACAAAAAAACTAAGTAATTCATTTTATCTCTTTGAGAAATTAAGATTAGGTACACTTCAGAACAAAGCACCATTTCAAAATGGAAAGTAGAAGCATTTTGAGAACAGGCAAAATAAGTATTTAGACTGAATTTTAAAACTTTCTCTCTTCCCCCACTCTCCCTAAAATGATCATCATCATTTAACATGTTTTAATATCTAGTTTTGGTCACGCTGCATCTGGCCATTTTTCTGTCCAAGAAATTAAATTTCTTTTTCTGGTTCTTGCTTTGCATTTCTAGATTTTTTTGACTAGATTCATTTTCAACAAACTTTATAAAATATTTGATGCCTCCAATCCCATCTGAGAGTACAGATATTTTTATCCTTGGTTTCAGAGTAAGAAAGAAAAGGAGACCACAAAGCCAAGGTTTAAAGCCAGCATCCTCTTCCTTTGTTCATTCCTGTAAGTAATATTTTCCTATTTCTAGCACGTGGGTCTCCCCTCCTAACAACATATTATTCTTAATATGTTCAGCAGGAAGAAAAGTGATTTTTCTGCTGTACATCTGGAATCTAGAAACGACCAGAGCAGCTGCCTGAACCCTCTACACCCTAAAACTCCCTCATGGTTCAGCCTTGCTATGGACTGAACAAAAACAGACAACCTTGCAAACGGACATAGTTTCCAACTGCATCTGTTTGCCTAGAAGAAAAAAAATTATGAATTATTCTGTGTAATCATACTCCTATATTACGACTCCTGTCAGCTTATATTATATGCAAATAACAAACCAATCTCAGTCCCACAAATTTTAAAGGAGAATAAAATCCTGTGAAGTCTATAACATATTAGCTGAATGGAACCAAAATAACAATCCATCTAGCAAGGAGAAAACCACACTTATTCTATGGAAAAGGACTGTATTCTGCTTGATCTGGAGAGTAAAAATATATAATTTATAATATGAAATAAGAGCAACACTATCCCCAGTGCAGAGAGGAAAAACACAGTTTTTAGAGTAAATCTCAAAGGATAAAGGAGTTACTCAAAAAATCATGTGAATATGAGTCCTTGCTAACATTTTTCCACTTGTCACTCTACTATTTTTCACATTTTTTAATGTTTCTTTGGTTGCATTTTATACTGTATACTATATATCAGGGCTCCTTAAACCATCTTATGTTTTAATCTTGGCCCAAGATCATGGTACAAATCTTGGCACAAAAGTTTGAGACAATGCCACCTCCAACTGTCTGCCCACCACTTCTGTTGCATGTACCACCCCAGCAGCAGATGCATCCTCACCACCAGGTTTCCCTGCCTTGCTGGGTGTGTGGTGTATAATCATGGTGTATAACCATGATATTACGTGCACAATGCTGAGTGATCCAAACAGCCACAAGCCAGCTCAGCCACTGAGAGATTGGGAAACGGATCCAGCTGTAAACTTTTCTCCCCGGGTTAGTCTTTAGTTGGATTTGCTCTCCAGGTGGCCATGCAGAGTTGTGCTGCACATTCACATGTAACGGATGTGCAGAATGGAGCAGACAAGCTCTACAAGACAGGAAAGCCATTATTAATTATCTCTTCAAAGCTCACATATTAAGTGGAAACACATAACACACAGACTTTGCAAGTGTCTCTAACACAAATTCACTGAACTTTAGGTGACACTGGATACTGTAGTAAACAAGGCTCAGACCAGAGCAATAATGCAATCTCATGCTGTCTCCTGCTCTAGCCTCCTCATCACTCTGAATTAGTCTTTAAATGTAGGTCAGATCTTTATGAAAACCCATTCTGTTCCTTTCCCTACCTCATGAGGTTTCTCCTCTTCTTCTACCCTCTTCTATATTTACCCTTAGTCATCTATCTTTTTCCTTTACTCTATCAAAAATGGCTAGAGAGAAGTGTTTTCTGTTATTGTCTCCCTTTGATGCCTCCACAAGCCTCAACAGGTATCTCTGGTGATGCTGATGTGAATTTAGAAACAAAAATACTGTAAGTATACTGTGAAAATACACCAAAACATCCCCAAAATGACAACCCACATTTTATTCCAGTCAAAAGAATTTTCCCTTCTAGTTAACTGTGCACCCACTGAACCAATCCCTTCTTTAACTTTGGCCATTCCCTCCCACCAACTGCTCACCCTCTCTAGTGATATCACACTTGGTCTTCATTCTACAGCTTCTAGCCCTCCTCAGGTACCAGAACATATTTAGCATCACCAGACAAGAGCGTTCCGGTTGTTAGCTACAGTATTAAACGGACATACCTTGTCTTGATCAATAATGCAGTGTTGTGTACATATAATGAGTGCTGTCTATGCACAGCTTTGCTCAGCAAGGTGGACTAGGTCATCAGCAGGAATTTGTGATTTTGTCTCTACTGGTGGCTGTTCAAGAAAGAAAGATCAGCCCCTCTAACAGATATCCTCTTCCCTAGCCTAAAGTGCAGGCAGGACAGACATCCTCTTTCAGGAGTCACAGGCATACCTTTTAACTTGTGATTGCATCTTTAATTGCAGTGTGTAAACTGACCCATGTTACTGTTACCTACACGCAGACCCACTCACAAAACTCATCTCCAATTCAATCTAGAGAGATGAAAGTGTCAACATCTAAGTGAAAGTTGCAAGAAGCTGCTGTATGCCTTCCTGTATTGAAAAAGGACCAAAAATTCTTTTGAAAATTTTATCCAGAGGGATTTTCTAGGTTTGTCTTACATGCAGTTTTACATACACACACACATACACATGCATGTACACACACACACACACACACACATACACACACACTCTCACGTATATTTTTTTTCTTCCCTCACATATTTCCACCTTACTGGAGTAAATACAGTTTGTGTATGGAGAAATATAGGTTTGCAAGCTTTCCAGGATAACAGCATTGTCTTGATATTAGACCATATTTCCTTGCTTTCTGCCACTGTCATTTCAAGAGTTTATCATTAAAATAAAGCTCTTAAAAAACAGCCAAGAGGATGGTTTTTTCTCCATAACCACTATTGTTTTCAAAGGAAGGAACAAGATGAAAGTTTAATGACTTAAATACAACTCTCTGTATAAGATTCAAGTAGAACAAAAATAAATATTAAAAAACAGACCACCATCATCTCTAGACTCCTTTACCTGAAAGAAAACATATAGTTTTACAAGTAGTTAAACAGTGCTGAGCCTTCTTGAAGGTCCAAGAAGAGGTCATTCTTCTGTGAAGCTCAAGATCTTGCAACATTACCTCTACACTTAGTAAAAAAGGAGAAGTGATCCAAAACTATGACCATTCTTGGCAATCAACAGCCTATGAAAGTGCCGAAAACCTGAAATCCAACATCTCATTGAAAGAACTTTTGCTTCTTTCCCTGTTTTGCCATTTCTCCACCCACCAGGCTTTCATCCCTTCAGCTTGAAGGCACCACATGTGTCAGTAGTATTTTCAATGGCCATGTGGAATAGTTGTTCAGTACAGGAGGAGGAGGTGTCAGCAAGTTAGAAGTCTAACAGGAGCACATGCAAGACTTCGTTCTGTAATTTATCCACGGTTTCCCACAACAACCTTCTAATCAGCCCTGAACAAGATGTATTGAAGTTGTCTGACAAGGACACAGTCTTTCGTTTCTTGGAAAAGGGAAAAAAAAGCCACAGTTAGGCCTAAGCTTTTTAACTGGAATTTCTCACTTCCCTGGTTATTCTCCAGGCTTGCTTTTGCTATTAAGAAATCAAGTCTCAGTGGACAATAGAAAGGTTTTTGGTTTTGCACTGAATTTAAGTCTTCTGTAAACTCCAAACAGCTCAGCAAAAATCAAGGTTCTACAGGATTTTCCACCTTCAAAATGCTGGTGGAGGCTTTCTTTCAAGCTTCAATGCTACCACTGCAGTAATTAAGCTGACTGAAGATGTGCATATGCTGTGCTATAAAGGGAGAGCTGGCACCCACACTCTGTTTATGTTAAATTGATATTTGATTTACTATTAATAGTCCTTTGAAAAGAAATGAAATGACAAATCCTGTATACTGGTCTCAGAGTTGCACGTTTCTCATACAACGTGCTGCAATATTTGTACAGCACACAGAAAAGACAGACGCAAGTCTGTATCTATATCCCATCGCCTGCTCCAACCAGCACAGTATGAGAGTTCATTAACTTGATCGAAAGCTGAAGTGCCTTTTCTCCCCAACCCATTAAAGAGATACAGATTTGAACTGGCAGAGAGTCTACTTTGTACCTGCTCAAACAGCCCTCTAAATCACATCCTCATCAGTGGCTCTAAGCCACGGAGTTGGACTGTGGCTTCTATAAAATGTTTGTTTTTCAGAAGTTGCTAAATTCATCCTTCAGCCTCTTGGATACCTTGCGACAGGAGACACTCAGACAGCTTCTGCTGCAATGCTATCCAGACATGCCTGCCAAGGGGTCTCGCCCTCCGCAATGGGCATGACTGGAGTGAACAGCTAAGCCTGCTGAAGCCTGACGTGAATTGTGCCTAATCAATCCCTTTGAAAATCCCCGAGGTCCTCCTCAGACCTTAGTAGGCAGTTTCTATAAAACATGAAAAAAGTAATTTGAATTGAGGCAATGGTCAGGTTAGATAAACACAGCAAGAGAAAGTCCTCCACAGGCAGAGAGCTTGCTGCTTTTTGGCTTTCCACACCCCACTTCACATTATATGGCATTCAAAGAGTAGATGCTGAAACAGGCTAAAACGGTGTCTGGCTAAAATATATCTCCCAAGCTGTCTGCAGTTCTTTGGTATTTCAGGTGTCCTTTTCTGTGTCTGCCTATTCAGCTCACCAGTCCATGCTGGCACTAGCTAGTGGGGTGACTGAGCTGTGCAGGGCAGCAGCACCCCATCCCTCTGCATGCTGCTGGCACACAACACCCACAGCATGGCAGCTAGGGAAGCCTTGAAAGGGGGAAAGAGCAACTGAAGCACCAGGGAGCTGCTGTATCTCTCAAAAATTGCAAATGGGCTCTGTGAGGCAGAGGAGGAAAAGCAGGGACTGCCAGTTAGTGCTGTGCAGAGACCTGCCAACCAGCTGAGGAGGGAACGGATGGTGCCTGTCCCTCTGCAGGGACAGGGGACCAGTTGGCAAAGGCAAGAGAGGAGACGGCTGTATTTTTCCATGGCTAGACAAGGGAATATAACTTACCTGTGGAGTCTTTTATTTATCATGGGCCCACCACAAAAAGATGCTGCATTTTGCAAATCTTTATGTGTGCACAGCAGAACACAAGCCAACTCTCTAGAAAATCACTGCAGGACATAAACAGCAATATACGTCACAGTGTCTACAACTGCAGTAGCAAACTGAAATGGTCCAGGGCATGGATCCAATCACTGGCACCTGAGTATCTGCACTGTTTAACTGTTGGTGTGCTTATTGGCACTGTTTTGGCCTGGGCCAACTTTCCCAGGCAACGCCAGGGCAAGTTTTGGTGCTGGGAATTTTTCACAATAGGCAGTATTGATGAGGTTACTTCGTTTTTGGAGGAAGACAGCTTACCTACATGGTTTCAAGCTGTGCCACTTGCTGGCAGGGCTGGAGAAGGAGCCCTGGGCTGGTTTATTTGCTGGTAGAGATAGAGCCACTGAGGCCAGAACTGGCCTGCTTCTGTGCAAAACTTTGTAATTATTGTTATAACTATTTTTAATAATGAGCCATAGCTATGCTACTAAGACAAGCAAATATGCTAAAACACATGCTTGGAAATTTATTAAAGTGGTGAAAGAATAAGTCAGATGTATTTGATGCTGCATAGCATATCTGTATTAGTTTTTATGCTAAAAAAACCTGCCAAATGCTAAATTGAGTAGTTTATAAAACCCATGCTTCTCAGACTTTACACATTTTATTTTCTTGTCTGTCGGGCTCTGGAAGGTTGGCTGCTCCCGATCTAGGACAAGGAACATTTAACATCACAGCAACCAGCAGTGATCAAAGCTACTTCAGCTGAAAGTTCATTTTTTGCCTGTGATACCGAGTATTATTTGCCGCGGTGCACACCGACTGTGTATGATTCTTTCCTCCAAAGGGATAAGTCCTCAGTGAGACACATGGCACCAAACAAGCTAACTGTGCTTGTTGTTTACAATATCTGCTCTGAGAAGTAGTTCTGCTGCCAGCAGAAATGCTGCCAGTGGCGAGAAAAGTTCCTTAAAATGTCAAAGTTATCATTACTCTCACATCATCAAAGACCTTATTGAGACAAATCGCAATGATGTTCACCTCTTCCTGAGGATTCTGCCTGTCAGAAGGCTCAATTCCTCCATCTCCCAAACCACAGGCTCCTTTCCCGTGGCAGCTTCACATGACACATACATGATGCACCTCCATTCTGCAAACCACAGGGATGCAGTGGGAGGAAGCAGATACCCTGTGGTACATTTCTCTTTCTTTTTCAGATTGCTGCCAGTGAGGCGTTCCCTATGAGTGTCTACAGAGTTTTAATCCCTCTTTAAAACCTTATCTTGCTGTGATGCTTACAAAAACCAACCTGCAACACAGTCAATGCAAAAGTTGAGACAGGTGCTCATCAAGTTGCTGTGACTCCACCAGACACACTGTCCTTCCAACAGACTCCCTCAGGACATGCTCCTCAGTGCCTGAAATTAGGTTTTCAGAGGAGTTCTTCAGAAAAAAGGCCCCCTTCTCTCCATCAGCAGAGAGAGAGTCTAGCAAGATGGGTCACCCTGGGTTAGGGTCACTCTTCTTTCCCCTCCCTCTACCCCATTTCCACACTGTTTGAGTTCCTCAGCAGCCTTTCAATAGAAATCAACAGGAAGGGCAGGCAAGGCTGATCAACATTGCACATATCAGGAGGTGCTAGTGCAGTCATCAAGAATTGGCACATGGGTTTCTGCCCCACGACAGAAAGACAACAAGGATGTTACACCACACATGAAAGTTTCAACTCAGCATGGGTGAAAAGACTCCAAGAAGCAAGGCTCTGTTACAGGTAGCATGATGCTGCTGCCCTCAAGTCAACCACTCCAGATTTACACCTATGTTGCCCTTTGCATCCCTTCTTCCAAAGGAAGCATTGCAGCCTTGGATTAACAATTCCCATTAAAAGAAAAAGAAAGTGATATTAACAGATCACAATCACCTGCAAATCGTTTGGAAAAGAAGAGCTCCTTATCAATATATGTAAAATCTTGAAATAAATTCAGTATGTTATTTATTCTCTGTGATGATAAGCAACTTGTGTATTGGTTTGGGATATTCTGTGATAATGGAAGATAATTTTCTCATTTTAACTGACAACATTAAAACCCGGGGAGCCTTTTCATTGACTAGTTCATTTTCATTTATCCCACACAGCCAAATGACAATTGAAAACAATGCAGCACAGCAGTGACACAACGGAATAATTCTGAAGGCAGATTTTACAGAAGTAAACACCAA
Organism: Strix uralensis; assembly: GCF_047716275.1. Taxonomy (NCBI): domain Eukaryota; kingdom Metazoa; phylum Chordata; class Aves; order Strigiformes; family Strigidae; genus Strix; species Strix uralensis. Next base: position 80,224,329 of record NC_133974.1, on the reverse strand, counting down.
TAAATGTTGTTGGTTTTTTTTTCTTCCAAACAGTGTACAAACTTGTTTCCATCAGCCATTTCAAAAGGCAAGTTCTTGGGTTTGTGGTGGATGTCATAACTGTAAGTTTAGCAAACATGTGCGTGGAAATCTGATGGGTTATTTATAAAGGTCTCCCATGTAAATATTGATGAGCCAACTGTTCAGCTAAGTTACTCAGCATACATATACTATACATGTGAACCAGAAACCTAAAAAGCTTAGCCAGCAAGGAAACTCTCTGGATAAGAAAAGACAATCTTTGCGGCCTGCAGGCCTGTAGTTGTAGTTTCCCAACAGAAGCAGTATCAAGACAGCTAATCTTAATGTTCAGTTCTTTGTTTCCTACAAGTATTTCCTGAAAGTCATCTGTCCTTAGGTTCTTATCTTAAGTCTAACTGCAAGTGGACCACAGTCCACATGTTTGTACCTTTGTATCCCATTCACAGAAATCATATAAAAGCAGGTCAGAGCCAGGTAATATATGTGATGCAAAGGCCTATATCTTACATCACTGGCATATGAAGGAATAGAGAAAGAAAAAAAAGGGAGTTTGTGGCCTAAGGAGCAAGATGAAGGGCTAAAACTTTCTTCCCACAATGGATAAATGCAACAGGACCTTAAGAAAACTGTTTCAAAACCTGCAAGTGTTACATCTGCTCCACATGCATCTGAGACACCATTATGTATCTCAGAGACAAAGAAACCTAAAGTAGTAAGAAGTTGAAACTCTGCATCAGGTCACCGGGGATTTTCTTTGTCCATATATATGAAGAGTCCAAAAGGACTGGACAGTCTTTAACTTAAAGGCAGACTGGATCTGGAGCTCCAAGTTCATGTTGACAGAAAAGGGAGGCTTTTCAGGCTTCTCACCATGGCTGGTAGCATGATACTATTTGCAGTTCTATCAACTTAGAGCGAAGATGATGGAGTTGTAATAGCAGTTTCAAGAAGGGAAGAGTTGAGATGTAGCATCAGATAATTCAGGGACAGATTTTGGTTTAAAACCTAACTACAACCAGGGGTGTGGGAGATGAGGAAAACGGAGCTGTTAAAATTTGCTGATTCTTTAAAACTATCATGTTCTACAGAAACAGGTGGATTTTGAAGAGGTTTTGGCAAAATCCAACTATGGGTTCAATGGAAATGTGCTTTTTGTTCAAGTTGTCTTATCTGGCTTGTAGCCAGACCATCTCTTCTACTGTCTTGAAGTCAGAGAGCCCAGCATCTGATGTAACCTCCAACCCACACTTCTTTCCTTTCTGAATCAGAATCCTTCCTTTTTTCTGATTTCCCCACCCCCACGCCTGCAGAAATAGTACTCTAGGACTTATACCAGATAAGATCCTAATGATATGTCTCCTGTCTTCTTTGCAGAAGCAAGATATTTCTGCAGAAATGCAGAAGCAAGACAATTCCTTGTCTTTCTGATAGTGCCACTAACTTTACACAGTCTTCTCACTAGTGCGTTGCAGCAAGGGGAAGTGTTTTGATGAAGAAATGGGCATCTTGCCCTAGTTTCATAATGGCTTGGCATTAGGACCTAACAAGAACTACCTGAATGCCTCAAACACTTTTCCTTTCTCTCTCCTCTCTTTCTTCCCTCACCAGGTAGCCTACGCCTTGTGATCACAGTAATAATGTTGTTATACATCTCTTACACTCCTTCTTCTACCCTATTCCTTCCACCCAAGAGGGCTTTTCTGCAAGTTACAATGTTTTATGATTGTTATCTCATTTCATAAACCATATATCAAAGCTAATATTAAATGTATACACACCTTATTGTACTTGTACCTGGTGCATCGTTGTTCGTTACTCAGTGACCCTCTGCATAATACCATATGTGGCAGACCTGGCATTTACCTTGCTTTTTTTTCTGAACTGTCTTTGTCCTTCCTCCAAATTGTTTTGGGGGATTCAGCTGTCACACACCAGCTTATTCTCTTTCTTTCTTTCAGATGCACATAAAAACATTTTTTTCCTTCTCTATAGCCTTAGGTGCTCAGACCATTGGTGTCCCTTCACACCTGCAGTGCTATTGCATTCTCCCTAGGAGGCAGCTGCTACCTATTAGCTTCACCTGAGGTATTGAAGACCTGCTCAACAGACTGGCTATTTAGTAGCATGCAGAGAACTTTTACCCTCTAGCTGTACAGCAGTACACCGGACAATTCTCCATCGCATTATTTCAATAAGCCTCTTTATCAAAACTGCACTAAAGCTATTGTGGTAACTTTTGTCCAGAGATTCAGGAAATGCATTTCCTTTCCATCAGTGGAGACTTTGGCTTATCACAACAAAGTCAAATCCTTTGGGTTTTCATTGCATTCGTCCTGCTAGCGAGAGCTAAGCATTAAAACCCCAAACAAATAACAGTTTTATACACTACACAACAGGCAAGCGGGAGTTGCCAAGATCTAAAAGGCAGAATGTTTGCGACTTTATTATTAAGCAAGACCTTCTTTTTCTTTACAATTGAATTCTGAAGATTGCTCCATAAAAAGAAGAGAGGCAGTCAGACCAAAGGGTACCTTTTCTCTGAAATAGAAGATTAAATGTAAATGCTGAATGACAGATCCTTAAAACGTGGAGATGAGATTGTCAAAAGACTTAGTAGCTGTTCTATTCTTATGTGTTCTAGGCTTAAAAGGAAGAAAGTCACTTATCAGGTAAATTAATACAAAATTTCCTACTCACCATATGTTTAAAATCATCTTGGTCTCACTAATTTTAATAGTTCAACTCCCTTCTTATGATTGAAAAATTCACTTCCCTGCTTGTTCTCATTTGTCAGCATTTTCTGCTGAGAAGTGTAATATACCTTGGTATATTATAGCATAGGAAGGGGAACACATACCCAAATGAACAGAGATATTATGGGCTCAGAAAATTGGGACTTAAGGCACAGCTAAAATTCACTACACCACAGCCAAAAGAATAAATCTATTGGCTGTCAGTAATTAGTATATTTGTAGTATATTCTTGCATGGCTAGGCAGTAAAAAAAACAAAGATTGTGTCTTCACTACAAAAACAGTAGTGTTAGCAGGAAATAATTAGCAAGCCATATCTATGTCACTTAAAATCCCTATAGGGCCTAGGCACCTGTAGATTTTGTTGTTAGGTAGGTAAATAAAGTAAGTATTGTGTCCCAAATTAATGGGACATACCTGACACCTAACTGACCTTCTGAAACTAAAGTGAGCTAATCTACACTAAAATTAACACTTTCTTGGCGGTGAAAATAAAATCTAAGTAGGATACAATAGAAACAGGGTAACAAATTCTCAGCTTTGCCTGGGGAGCCCCTCTGAATTCACCTTGGTGCGCACAAGCTGATTTGCATAGATGGTAAACAAAGATTTTTTTTCCTTTCTCCTTTGAGCTGCTCCAGAACTGGACTCCCTTCTAGATGTGGTCCCTTGCAAGGGTCTGGCTCTCGAACGGTTGCCTGCACCTCAGAGGAGGAGCATTCTCACCTTCCTCATCCACAGGCAGAGGGCTGTGCTAGAGGAATAGCTTCTTCATAGCACATAAAGGTCAAATCAAACCCAAAGTATTTATTTTCTAAAAAATAGTGGATAATGTCTCAGAAAAGGTGTTAAATGGTATAGATTTAATTCCTATCAAGGCAAATGGCTTCAATTTAGATACGTAAATATCTGTCTTTGATCTGGAGAAATTAAGCACGGGTGCTGGTTCAGTAGATGTGATGATGTCATGCTTCAGATTACAGCCTCATTTCCTCTCGGTGCTTTCCCACACCAGGCACACACTGAGCCTGCCTATTGTTAAACTACCTGTGGCGTGCTGGAGAGTAAGCCAGCCAGAGACCAGGAGAAATTTCTATTTTTGTTTTGTCTTCTTAAATCAGGCTGCCACGCTGACATAAATAAGCACAAGTATTTCCAGAAGACTGCATTTTCATGTTTTTTTTCTCCTAATAGAAAGAGCAGCAACTTATTATTCTGTCAATGAGCAAACAAGAACACCCACAACCACTTGGTCAAAGCAGCTTCCTGCCACTACCACGCAGCACACTCTCAAAATGACAGCCAAGTTTGGGGACATACACACATACCCCAAAACACTAGCTTATGCTTTCAGGTAGCTCTGGCAACCCAGCTGCTGCCCCAACGGAACAGCACAGCCATGTCCCCCAGCTGCCCCCTCTCCTCATCCCCTCCTTATTCCTCCTCCTCCCCATGTCTGCACGCATGCGGGCACGCAGCTGATTCAGGACCCCGGCTTCAGGAAACAATTCATTTGCCTAGAGCCGCAGAACCAGGCTTATCTAAAGCATGCTCGTGTTTGAAATGGTCAGGGAGCACAAAGCAGAGCTGCGTGGGTCTCAGCAGAAAGAACCCAGTCCTGGAGATGAAAATCATTTTGTCTTTAAACCCACAGCAGAGAGATAAGGCAAATAAAAATTACAAAAAAGACGGGTCAGCTTGCAACCTCCCCTCCTAAAAGATAAGTCAGAAGGACAGTGTGTCTCTCCCTCCTGATGCTTTGTTAATTTGAGCAGTTTTGTTAGCTGGAAGATTTAGAGGAGGGAGGGTTAGCAAATTTTTCTGCATCTCCACTGTGCCAGAAATTTCCCTAGAAGCAGAAGACTTCGTATCACATCCTCAGCTTTACACCAGATTTAAAAAAAATACTATGTGACAAGTACAATCAAATCCATGCACAATGAAAGTAGATGTAGAGAAACTATTTTATAAATGCAAATTAACATGTGTTCGTCAGTATGCCGCAATGCCAAAAAGCTTAAAGTTGTGTGAGAAGGGAGGAAAATCAACTCCAGAAAAGCAAAACTGTTATAGATTATGATCAGCCAGTGCCATTCCAGTTTATCCTGATGCAACTTTCCTTCTTCACAAGAGGACAGGGTTACAGAAAATTCGTATCTGGAAAATAAAGAGGAGAGAGAGCAACTGGCTTGCGCCTGACAGGAATTTCTCCAGCAGCACAGAGAGACTCATTAGAATTTTTCCCATGACACACCACAAAAGATGGCTGGAGAAAACAAAGTGAGATGCTGGAGCTCAGTATATTTCTTTGTCCTTGAGAAGCCTGGCCTTGCTGAATCTCACGGGCTAATGCATGCATAATTTGGGGCAGCTGATTAAGTTTATTGTGTTCTCAACTAAATCGAGAGGAGTGAGGGAGGGAAGGAGAAAAGAAACAAAGTTGGCTTTAATTAAAGCTCTGCAATTGTCTTTAATATTTACATAATGTGCTATCATAATTGCCCCTGATTGGAGACTTAAGATACACAGAAGAAAATGACAGGCTGGAAGTCCCCAGCTGAGGAAACAAAAAGCAAGACAGCCCCTTTCCCTCCCCCTTCCCCCCATCGCTCCAAGGCAAATCAAAAGCCACTGAAGAAGAATTGCGCCAGGGCGCTTTATAAAGTTCTACCATGGGCTCAGACCAGCACACCCCTTTCTGCACACTGGTGGGCTGCGAGTGGATGGCTGCTCTGGCAGAGACTGTAGCATCTACCGGCTTCTCACACCTGGTCTGATGTGCGCTGTTTCTCTGGCATGGGGCTGTACACTCAGCAGAGGCTGGGAAGAGCTGCTAAACCCACTGAGGGTGTCCGAGGGTGCCAATTCCCAGATTTAACTGAGAAGTTCCCAGTGGGGAGGAGACCAGGAGCTCCACAGGAGAAAGAAGCAATGCTGTCTCAGAGGAGGGTAATTGTTCCTTAAGATTCATTCCACTGATGCCAGTCATAAGGAGTTTTTTAGATGGGAGGTGAACATGTAATTCTATTGAAAATTTATAGAACTGTCAGTGTTTCTTAAATTTAAAAAGAGAGAGAAGTCTAGATCTGAATCAAAGATGGGGACTGCCTGCAGCCTGGGGCTCATCTCCAGTCTGGGTCCAAGTGCTATGGATGAGAGCCACCTCTATAGTGTTCTGGGCTGCAGTCACACATCTGATGTTGGAATGCAGATGTTCTTAACCACTTGCGCATGCAGCATAGGTAGCTCCCAAAGAGGTGTTTTAAGCATCTGTGTGAGGTCCCCTTTGATTTGGGATTGCAGACATTTTGTTGGTAATTACATGCAAAGTCAGGCACGATTCTGCTCTCAGTGTTGCTGCAACCACTTGGGAGGAAAAATATGCATTGCAGTCTCTCCCATGGAAAACTCTCTTCTGTTTTCTCAATGACTTTCCTCATAGAAAAAAATAAATAAGTACAGTTTATGTTCTTTTTGTGAGAAGAAGTATATCAAGGTTGCTGGTGATAAAGAGGATTTCATCAACTGGGAGCAATAATAAAGTTTCCATGACATTGATGTCCCTTCACTTTCTAATGGACCACAGTGTCGTTCAGAAATAAGGTTTTGTTTCTGCATGATTTTCTCACACATTTAAGATCTGTACCTAAAAGAGAGTCACAACTGGTTCAATGTGTCCTCTGTAGTTTGTGCAGGTCCAAGCTGTATCCACAAGAGCTTCCACAGGTTCACCTAATGAGAAAAATGCTGATATGTTTCCATTGTTTAGTCTTAAATGTCATCATTGAACATTTTGCTACTGATTTTTTCCTAACAGCCATGGAAAACCACCATTTCATAGGTACACAAAGCACCACAATTCATGTTTAATGGTTTAAGGGTGGAAAATCGTGTTTGCAAAGAGGTATTAGTGAGCAAAGCTCACAAATACTCCTTCCCAGTGACTGAATGAAGGAGAAGTGGCATACAATGTAGTGGCCCATATATTTCCAGCTCATACACTGCCTTCATTACAAGCAGCTGCTCTCCATGTCTGCTGCAGCAAGAGACTGAGGGGAGAGCAGAACATTTTCCGTTTAGTCCGCAAGGCAGAATGCCAGTTACAGCATCCTACATCTAACTGCACCTTTTGCACTAACGTTCCTGCTGAGAGATGTTTGCTGTATTGCAGAGAGTCTATGCAATGCCTTTTGGCTGGACTGCTGTTTATAGTGATTTTTTCTATCAACAATATGATCTCACTAAACAGTAGCAATGAAGCAGCTGGGACATGGGAAATACACCTGCTGTTACCAGCCACTCTTGGAGTAGCAGCTCTCTTGGAGCACAGGGATTAAACTACAGTAATCTAACTTACTTTTCAACACTAGGTTACTTTTTCATATGGGCATCAGCATATCAATTTACTAGACTTTGACTCTATATTTTTGATTGTTTTGCTTTAACTTTCCAGGCACTGCAGTGGAAATGGACAGATAAACCAAAAATGAGTTTCTGTCCCTCCCTTCAGAACATAGTTATGACTCATGGAGTTTATGCATTCACTTGGAAATATGTTGCTGCATCATTCTCACTATATAACAGCAATAACATACAGAAACTGCACTGATGCTTCAGGCATCAAATAACCTATTTACTGGCAGGGAGGGCCTATATGTACACTGCTGTTTTCACTAGCTCCTGACTCAGAATACAGCAGAGACCACTAGCAGACTTGGGAACTACATAAAGGTTTAGTACCCTGATCCAATCCATCCATTATTTATATTCTTTTACCTTCAATATAAAAATTACAATGCTAGAAGTGCATTACCATCATTAGATATGCAAGACACTACAAAATGCCTGGGAAACCATTTGCAACATCTCTCTAGATCCTGTATTGTAGCTATCATGACAGTATCCAAAGTACTGGTACCATCAAAAACTTTCTGCCAGTAATCATAAATCTTGCAGAAATGGATACTGGTAGAGAAAGAGTTTTCCTAGAGACTAATATCACTGAAATTCAAGAACTAAATATTGCTTTTGTCCTTCAGATTATTCCACTTCAAACAGTCAGGTTTAGGCTTTTCTGCATGAGGTCACCTTCTTGCCTATGATATAATCTGAGCATAATGCTAACTCACAAGGAACATGAGCAAGTTTTCAGGAGACATGCTAAGTGGGACATGAAGAACAGTGTGGAAAGAATATTTCTACCCTAACCTACACTACTGATTCTGGAAAAGAAAGCTCTAGGAGTCTGAGGTTCAACATGGGCTGGTGTTTTATTCTGGGCCTAGGCATCCACTCAATTCTACAAAGAAAAAGCATAAAACAGGCTAGAAAGTGCACTATAGGTAGGAGCCAAATTGTCAGTGGAAAGGGATATTTTCTCCTTTTCATGGCAAGCGGTCTGTTTTATCCTAGCAGTTTGTGTTTGGACTATATTTCCAGACACATAAAAGTTAAGTGGGAATAAAGCAGCTGAACAGGTGGTCCTTTTTAAAACTCTTTTCTACTTAGGTGGTATTTCAAAGTGGAGATGAACATGGAGCACTGGTTGAGGTAGAAACTCTTTCTGTAGCTCACCATCTGCCGTTGCGCAGTGCATTACAACATTTGTTGGCTTTACCTAACTGTTAATGAAAAACTACCATCAACAGCTGCCATCACTCCCACTACAGATTGTAATAAATAATAGCCTGTTTGGCTCATAGCCCTCATTCTCCTGTCCTAGAGAAATAAGTGCTAGGGAGTCCACAAAGAATCAGTAAAATTGGGGTACAAGAAAAGATGCCTAGAACTCTGTGATTGATTTGACTTTTATTGGAATTGTGTTTTGCCCAGCCTTAAAAAACATCTAAAAATAAAAAAACTCCACCATATAAAAAATGGATATTTAAAGAGATTCTAGTCCTGCTTTTCCCTGGAGTCTTTTGCACTGACTGCAGTGGGAGCAGGATGGTCCACCAGCCTATTATAAAAATCCACTGGCCTGTTATAAATGTAAAAATTTATAATGTTGTATGCACTCAATTTCAGACTCTAGAATTTTTACTTGTTCTGATGTTTTTTCATAAATCAGCTTTGTTTTACCCCACTTTTAATTAAGTTATGAAATACTCTGCTTCATTGGCTCTGGGGTTTGACTAGATATTTGGAAGAGTTCTGCTTCTCTTTAAGTTCCTTAAACAACCTCGAAGAAGTTGACAGAGTCTCAAGGGTTCTTCAAATTTTCTACTGGATATCTGGCTGATCAGTATCAGTTTGTCCAGTTTTCAGACTGAAGAAATACAACTTTTTGAAAATATGTCTTCAAACATCTGCTCAAAGTGTTGTTTCTAATCCTAAACTGGAGCTCTTTGTTACTCACACTTAGAAGAGTAATATAGGTGGACCACTGTCAGTGTGATAAAATGGTGTTGTTTAGTTTTATGCAAAGTCATTGTAAAATTAGCCATACAGACATATTCATGGCTCAACATCTCCTCCAAGTGAAAAAAAAGGCTCCACCCATGTTCTTCACAGATCAGTGAGAAAATGAAAGATAGGATAACTGAAACAACCAGCAGCTGTGCACATGAGTATAAATCCTAACAGAGATGCAGACACAGAAAGCACAGAGCTGCAACAGGGGCGGACTGTGTTTTATCCAAACTTCACGTAGACATCCTTAAGTGAGATAATGTCAAGAAAAGTACAACAAGAGTTCATCCAGTAAATGACTAGCCTAAAAATAAGTTTAGAGATATGGGAAATGAGCTAGTCTTGGATTTATTCTAGAACAGTTGGCTATTTTCAGGCTCTTGTCCTGTTTCCTTTACCTATCATCTAGTATATTTTCATTTCCTACTTTGAGAAATCCACACTATGTAATTCCAAACAATTAGCTATATTTGGAACTAAAAAAAGGATTTTACACTTTCATTTCCATGGTTCTTGACCTTGTACAAGAAGAGAGGAGTACATGAACAGAGGAGGAGTGAGCAGAACGATTTTATCAGAGTAAGTGAGACTGGTGAGACCAATGCTGGAATACTGTAGACAAATCTTGTTATCACCATTTTAAAAAAGATACTTGAAAATTCAAAGAGAGGCAGAAAGGAGCCAGAAAAGTTTTCAATACGCCAGAGAAAATGTGTTACAGTGAGATAATGAAGAAGCTCAGGTTGCTTAGAACAAGGAAGTCAAGATAAAGGACAAATATCAAGAAATGACTTGACAAAGTATATAGAAATTATTTCCCTGGAATAAACAAGCAGCTAGCAAACCTCTGGAGTAAATGGCCAAACATTTAAGTTATGCAGTTAGGTCTAAATAAACCTTATTTTCAGTCTTTCCTCTTACCAGGCCCATCCCTAGCCCCTCCGTTATGAGACACAAACTCATGGAATAAACTGCCAAAGGAAATGGTGACTCCTGCATCTTTGACATCCTCAAATCAGGATCAAACTCGCATTAGCCAAGCATAAGTTACTGAAATCAGTATGCAAGTAACCGGATGAAGTTTAGTGGCCTTTTACATGGAGGAAGTCAAACCCACGATATTTCATGGTCTTTTTTGGTTTATCATCTATAGCTCCCCACAGTCATCATATCTATATATACTTAAGTGCTTTATTGACAACCTGAAATGCTAAAAATAACTAAAAATCCAATGTAGTGAGCACTAAACGCTCTGATAATTCAGAGAGCTCTAAGCAAGAACTATGTCTTCCGCTACAGAGATATTTATGATCATTTCTTCTCATAATGTGATGTGCTTTGTTGCCCTTTCCAAAGTTCCCTCCTTGGGCACAGAACAGAACTCCAACGCTCAGCAAGGGAGCAAGTTGAGAGCCCACGATTACAGCTCTGTCTCCAGCTCATTTGTCAACCTCCACCTGCTCTCCTGAGCCTGGAACACCCCTGGACACAGAGAACATTGGGACCCTATTCCCACCTCTTCCATCACTCTCTTCAGTTACCTGCAGCACCTCTGTCCTGCCTCTATACCCCTTACATTTGTGAGAACAGGGGAAAGGAGCATTTTCTCACCCTTGCAATATAGTTTGAGAAATTCAAGCAAAGAGTGATATCCAGTTGCCACACACCTCTATTTTTTTCAGTATCTGTCCATACCACAAGAAGAGAAGAAATCTGAGTGCTAAATATCTGAAATACACTAGGCAGGAACAGATTTAATGGGAAAATTATTCCTCCCTTCTCCCAGACCAGACCAGATCAGTTGTTTGAAAGCATGAACTACTTCACCTAACACAGTCCCAACTCCACAGCTGGGCCACATCTGCCCACAGCACTAAGGAAACTTCTTATTTTGTGAAGTTGCTCTGAGCAAAGGCATCCCCACATTTACTTTCACAACACCAAGGCTGAGGACTTTCTGTACCACTCTAGAAATGCAGCCACTGTCAGACCCACAAATGCTCCCCAGAGTGTGGGTAAACTCAGAGTTTGGGTTTGTAAACATTTGGACCCCAAGCTATCTAACACAAAATGGGCTTTTTCAAAGAATATATCTGGGGTGTCAGTCATTGCTAGAAAGACTATTGACACCTGGCTTTCCTTGGTATTTCAGTCACAGATTTGGCATCAGAACTGCCAGAATATGTTGCAATCACTCATATGACTAATATATTAAGGTATTTTTCTGTCAGAGGGCTGGAATACTTCCCACATTTTCTCTTTTGTCTTTTCAATAGAGATGGACTATCCCTTTCTTTCTCATTCTCTGTTAAATCTCTAAAATGTATACTTTATCAAAACACAATGTCCAAGGATGTTAAGAGCTATACAGCATATATAGTCCTCCCTAAACTAGACATTCTGTATAATTTGCTCTTCTGGGACCTCATCGTCTGAGGATGAACCAGGAATCAGCTAACAGGAATAAGGTTCTGGATGTTTGTTGTCCCAAGACCAGCACTGCTTGAGTTCCCCAGCTGCAAAATGGGAAGCCGGGGCCAGAAAGCTATCAAAACTCAGAGGCTGATGTCAGCCAGGATCCTGATGGTTGCCCAGGGGCCCTTCAGGCTTGCCATGACCTGAAGAGGCAGCTTCTGAGATTCTCCCACACCAAGACAAATGCCCATTTCATCTCAGGAGGGATCAAGTACAGCTCCATAAAACCAAAATCCATCCCTAGAGGACATTAAAAATGTTTATTGTTTTACCCATGTGAGAGCCAAGTTTTATAGATATGCCTAAAAACCTGAAATTCGAAGTCCAACCTATGTCCTTACATTTCCAAATAGTCAAAATACTCTCTTGTCTCTTCTCCCCCAATTCAGCATTGACCTCTGAAGACAGGACACGCATAAATTGCCTCTTAACAGGAAAGCCATCTCTACTTAAAAGATTGCACAGCCCTTCATTTGGTATTAGTTGTACATGAAGCACAGAAACCAATGACCATTGTCTGAGGACTTTATCTGCAAGGTAGGTCAGCTCCTATCCTCCTCCCAAGACTGACAGCTTGCACTGACCTACTGGCAGGTACCCTCCCTGCCAAGGGATCAGCTGCCCCCCTTGTTATGGAGGTGGGACACAGGCCTTGCAGGCTACACAGCAAGGGTTGTGGTTTATAGGGCTTACAATTGAACCAGTTGGCATAAACCTTAAACAGTCTTGGTCTTGCTTTTGGGATCCAAAAGTTTTTGGGTTCAAAAGCATTGTGTCTTGATGAACTGAATGGGGATTCTGTTCTTGCCTGGTCTTCTATGGTTTTGCTTTGCTCCTTCTCCAACAGCTTTCTCTGAAATACCTCACAAGAGTCATCGGCTTCCTCTCCTCAGCTTTTGGCTGGGCATGCGCAAAGACAACCTTCATTTTATGGAGGTGCATAAAGCCACACTAATCCCTGTGTTTCCTGTGTTACATAATGAAATCTCTGATAGCTGAAAAGACTTTGGCATGTGCTACACAATTTCTGTTTCCTTTCCAAGGATCTGGTACTCTGTGAGGACTTCATTGTTTGTGGCAAGTGGACAATTTTTCATTCCCTTGCTCCTGCACACTGAGACCTGGATTCCACAAAAGATTCTGCACTCACTCAAGGGAGTCATCCTATAGACTTCTGCTGCAAGTAAAGATAGCCATAAGAACAAGCATGCCAAGGCTTTACACTCTTCTTGACATATTTTGGGCACAACGCTGATCTTCTAGAGTAAATCAGTTTAATAGATTTTTCTTTCCGTGCAAAGACAATGGAAATACTAAGCAGAACAATAAATAGCAAAATATTAACTAATGCTTTGTAGCTAAAAAATCTTACTTTGTAACAGTGTTTGATGTTTTTATTAGTAACTTCAAGTACAAATATTCCCCCTTTACAGTGATCAGCAGCTTCAGGGCCTTTTGATTATTATTATTATTTTGTATCCTGTTTTAATTATAATGTGTTTAGCACTTCTCTAGCAGTTTTCATCTGAAATCTTAAATTACTTTGCAAGCATGAATTCATTAAACCTCACAACATCCCTCTGAGGAAGCTGTTTAATTAATACACCCAAGTTATGGATGGGCAAATTCAGGCACACAGATATTAAGTAATTTTCCCAAAGTCAGAGAGTAAATCATCAAAAAGAACAGGAAGAGAATTTAAGGGCCACATGCTGCCAGGTCACATGGATATGGATGTGGAGAAATATCTGTGAAGATAACACAGAGCTCGCAGGTTCCCACCGATCTGAAACCAGCTCAGGGTGCTCCCTCTCCTGCTGCCTGCCAGACCACAGACCTCTCTTTCAAATCTAATTGTTTCAACCAAACTGGACTCAAAGGCGTGCTGAGATAACTATAGCGTGGCATCAGTAATGGCATCACTACCACCACAGAGTGGTTTAGATCGAAGGAAAACAGTGCTTTGGGTTTTGCCTGTGTAGGAGCTTTACTTTTTCCTCTGCTGAAGCTCACCCCTGTACCCAGGGTACAGGGGCAGTGGACGCTCAGCAGCCGCAGCAGCACAGCAGCTGCAGCTGGACCCTCTTTCCTACCTCCGACCAGCCCCTGCAATGGACTGCTTCATTGTACCCCAGATCTGAGAGCCCCTATCTCCTCTTAATGTTCGGGAGGCTATTGCCATCTCTTCTAACAGCCGTCATGTGTAAAGGAGCCCAGGATGTAAAGGACTTTGGCAGCCACAGATAAATTTTCACTGCCAAAGCTTCTGTCTCTCCAATGGAAACACTGCTAGTCCATGATCATCTGATATAGTGACAGGTTTTGCCGGTCTTCTCTTTTGCTCAGAGCTCTTTTCCTTGCAAGAATTGAAATCCACAAGCCAGGCAGCAATGCAGCGAGGGAGCAGCCCCCATGCATTATCCCGAGCGCTGCACATGCAGGGCCATGATTTTGCATACAGCTGAGACAGTCTGCATTAACAGTGCTGGTTGAAATCAGTGGGTCCTAAAGGTGCTGAATATCTCCAAACTGTATCTGCACTGTCAACTAACTGCTTCAGGAATAATTGTGTCCATGTTAACAAGGCTCCAAGCACTTTCAGAGCTTCACTCATTCTCTTTCTTTGAATACAATTCTGAATTAAAATCATATATTTACCCAGCTCAACCCATCTTCCCTCCCTTTTTTTTTTTTTTTCTCCTTATTTTCCTCTTAAATGCTACAGAAATTGCTTTCCTGGGACATGAAAACTAATGTATGCAAATTGTTACACAGCATTACCACTGCCATGGTGCCACTATGTTGCTGAGATAGTTAATTACCAGGATAATGCAGTTTGTCTGCTCTCTATCCCCTTGTGCTGCTCCTAAAAGGAAACAAAGGAAACGACATGCGAGAGACAAAGAGAGAGAGAATTCAGTCCCCTATTAATAACCGCCATAAAGGAAATAAAGGATTAAAGGCCACTCGCAGCACACATGGCATACAGCTTTGTATAGCACAGATGCTGAAGAGAGTCTTGGAACTGGGTCTGCACCTGGCCACATTATTCATCAAGAGATAAACCTCGAGATGCTTGCTTAATTTACATTGAATTGCTTTTATGACAAAAGGAATTTCACAGAAGTGAGATCTAAGTGAAAACCAAGGCCAGTGGCAAGAGCATTGCTTGTATTCACACAATGCCTCTAGTCTCGATTCTGTCACTTTTGTGCAGCTATCACATTAGCAGGTGACTTTGCTGTTGCTCTCCTTGTCTGTAAAAGAAGAGGTAAATTTCTCCCCCAGAAAGTATTTGGGCATTTACGTTAGAGCTGAAATCCTAATTTCCCGGTGTCTCCTGATAGGGCAACATGTCCTCAATGACTGAGAAGCCAGGTCCTCACAAGAGGTAAGTAATGTCATCACTAGGCTTTTCATGCTCACTGCAATCAGCGACAACTTTTCTGAAAGCCAATGGCAGAGGGTGGTCCTGAATAAAAATGACATGATTTAGCCTTAGGAAGCATACAGAGACTTAATAAAAAAAATAAAAATCAAGAAGCCCTATGGATTCTAATGTCTACATAATATTTAGAGCTGTTCTGTGGGATTTAACAGCAATTTAAAAAGCATGGTTAAAACTGTCATATTGAATACACAATTGTTTATTGCATTTAAAGAGTTACTTATTTATTTTAAAATTGTCTCTGTTGATCTCATTCAATCTCTTCATGACCATCTTTGTGCTGCTCCTCCCAGGTTCTCTAAGACGTTTCCACAAAAGTGGGTTGTGCCTGTAGGTGACATCCATTAAAAGGGTCAGTTGTTTTGAAAGAAAGAGAAAGAGATAATGAGAAAATCCAGTGCTCACCGAGTGGGTAGGCACCAACACCCCACCTCCAGTTATCTCCAGCCAATAACACTACATGGTGATGAGGTAATGCTTGCATTTGATACTCTACAGCAGCACTTCAGTGGTTTGTAATTCTTCTTAAATGAGACAAAACCGGGAGGCTTCTCTCTCCCTGTTGTGCTGGTGCAAACGAGCATCTGAATTCAGATCTTCACAGTTACAGGGAAAGGGGGGCGGTGGGAAAGCGTGCCAGTGCTCAAGCTTTTCTTCCCTTCCCTCTTTTGTAACACATAAGCCGGTTTGAAGTGTTTTACTCACACAAGTTAAAGGAAATCCAAGCAGGTGGTTTGGTTCCTGCTGCAGACATAATCCCAGGATGGACTGGTTCTGAAGGCTTCTGAGTAAATTTAGAAAACTGCCATTTTCGTATCCCTCACAAACCAGCCTGCTCTCCTTTCATCATCCTAGTGCAACCAAGGGGAAGAAAAAAAAAAAAAGATTTTATTGACTCAGTATTTAAAACACATCAGTGGGGGAAAGACAACAGAAATGGCTTTGTATTCCTCAGCTGATGTATTCTGCGTGCATTTCAGTCACGCCTGTATATTTTCTTTGACATGAAGAACAGCTTCTCCTGTTGTGGCCAGTGCCACCACTGTGGGCAGGCGGTATATGGAGCGGGCTCCCAAAACAACAGAGCATTGTCAGCTAAACCTTGGAAGCAGATTGTGTATTACAGGCAACACTTTGGGAGGGGAACACTAATTCCCCTCTTCATGCTTAGGCCCCAGGCTGCCTCTGCAGGTTTGTAAGGAGGAAGGAAACACCTTGTTACCAACTGAATACACATGGCAAGGAAAAGAGGGGTTGCACCCAACAAGCCTGGTCTCAGCCATCAAAGTCTCCCTGACTGCACTCAGAGCAAGAGCCAGACTGGTGGCATTTTCCAGTCACTCTCCTGACTGCGAGAGTGATTTAAAATGGATTAGCTGCCCTCTGTACTTGCGCATCACCAGCCAGATAATTGTCCTCGGCTGGCCGAACATTTTTAAGTGCTCATTTTTCTGCTAGAAAAAGTATTTCTCCCTTCAATCAAGAGCAATTACCCCAACCATCTCTTTTAATTGTTGTCTTTCCAGAAGATATATTCCCTATGGGCTTTCTTGCCAGTACCAGTGGATGTTTTATTAGGGGATTATATTGACCTGCTGGGTCTGGTGGTCATCTTTCATCTGCAGCAAGCCAGTGTTAAAAGTCTATGGACATGGATACTGGGATGGCTTGTGGGTTTAGGGGGGTGGATGGGTCAGAAATGGAGACCCAGAAACACACATGTGAATAGCAGCTGTGCCTCTTGAACTAGAGCCAAAACTCCACAGATGCCCAGCTGGGCGAGTCCATATGGAGTCCCAGAGATGTTACTTAATTTTGAGACGTCTTCCAATTTAATTGCTGAAGTAGCCTCTTTTCTTTATCTCAACAGGAGTTACAGTGGGAGACCAGAGATACACAGCTTGGCTCTTATTCTAGTATAAATCCACCCCGACAAGGGCAGTGGGAGATCAAAATCTGCTACCACCTTACACAGCTCTCAGCTCCAGTCTGATCAGGAAGAAACAAAAGGAAAAGTGGGAGCATGTTCCCTATTTGCAGCACATCTGCTTCAGTGCACCCAGATACACAGATAAAAGTCCAGTGAAAAGAATGGAGTGAACATGAACTTAAAGAAATCCCTCCCTAAGTATGGAACCCAATAGCCCTTCTTAAAGGCAGGAGATACACTGGCTTTGTACAGCACATTGGGAGAAGATTCAAATACAAGAGATAGAAAATCTTTTGTACAGAAAAAAAATGAAAACAACACTTCAGTTAACCTTGAAAAATGATTTTGAACTCTCTTGGTTTTTTATCAAATGTATATTACAGTAGGCATTTTAATGTCTGTCTTCTTTCTATCTGTAGTCAGCTTGGTAAAATATGTCTTTCGTTGTACAGTGATTTCTCCTTTGCCCCTTACCTTTCTCCTCACCCAGTAGAAAAGGCATTTTGGACAGATTTCCTCATTCATCTCCACTGCAGCTGTTTTGCAACATGAATGTAGCATTACTGTTGGCAATGACAGCTTGCCCTAACTCCTCTTCACTAAGCAGGACGTATGTGCAGAGCCATGATGAGGATGCTCTTCAAAGTGTTCACTGATATCTAAATAACATCACTGCACATTGGTAAAAATACTTGTCCATCTACTCCCTGGGGCCCTGCTATATAAAAGGACTCTGCCTTTGCATGGCTGATGCCTCTGCAGGGGCAGCCATTTGCTAGTTCAAGGATGCTGTAGCCTGTCTGAGTTACAGGGGCTATAAAAAGCCACCTGAAAGATGGCAACAACTGGAGAATACAGCCAACTCTCTCTTCCTTCCTGTTAAGTTACCACTTTACTTGATTCATATTCCTGAGTCCAGAAGAGCAATTGTTTTCTCCATGCTGTAGAAAGAGTGGAGAAGAATGAGAGTGCAGTGCAAAGCTGGATCACCTGAAAGTTTTCTTTCTTCCAGATTCCTGAGAATGAACACACTTAGACTCTAAAGTTCAGACTAGGATCCTGATTTTGATGTATCCCAGTGGTTACATGTTTTTCAATCAGCAGATCTGTATCAGCTCATGACAGGGATGGACCTAGGCACAATACTGGACCCAGGCACAATACCCTGATCAGCTCAGGAATTGACTGTCACTCCACCTTCACAGATATGGAGGTACCACTCTTGATTTGGGCCCGTGTTTAAGTTAAACTTTATATGTTCAAGAGAGATTCCTCCTACAGGGGAATACTGTGAATAAGAGCTGTGGGTCACAGTCTCTGATCTGAACATCTACAGGTATTTAAAACTTTCACTTTGAAGAATTGCAAAAACTGTCACTGCAGAAACCATAGTTGGTATACTGTCGGTCATGACCAAGAGGGAAACATCTGAGGAAAAAGAGAAATATTTTTTGGCAAAGCAGTGAGGTAAGCCACCCAGGCTAAGGGAGTCAAAAAGTATACATGTTATTAGGAGAAAATAATGCTCAGGGAAAGGAGGATGGTATGCAGACATCTAGTTGGTGTGACCAAGGTGAGAGAGCAAATGAAGAGTGAAGGGAAGCAGTGAAGTCAGTTTGTTTAGCAAGGGGCAAAGCATGCACTTGATGGTTTGGAGTACATCACTTTGTGGATGACCCACGTGAGACCTTTTAGTGGAACCTGATTTCCAGAAATGCATGAGCTCTCAGCTCCTGATGCTCAGGGGCCCTTTAGAAAGGCAAGCAACAGTGGTTTTGACCTTCCCACATGAAAGCAGCTAAATTGCATCACTACTGCCTGGACTGCCTCCTCACAGAAGAGTTGGCTACAACTGTCCCAATGCAGAAGGAAATTGGGAAACTGTGATATAGGAAAGAGGCTCCTCATGCCTGAAGGAACATGCAACTTGAGGATAGACAGCACAGCTTCAAGAAATGGGATTCTCAGGGTGTTGAAGAGCTGGGTGCAGGTAAGGGATGGCATGGGAAGCAACCACGGACATTTATTAGCAGGGGAATGGCATGAGGCTATTCCAGGAGACTAAGATATCGCAGTGAGAAGGAGGAATAACAAGTCCAATTCCTACACAGCAGCTGCTCAGTGTGTGAGTGTAAGAAGGCTGTAGCTGCAGTGCCTCTCACACCACATTATCCAGTGGGAAATATCTCCCCCACCTGACACAGTCTCACATGTCCATTACATGAGGAGCGAACAGCCATACCTTGTCTCAGCTCTCTATCACACCTGCATTCAACACTAGCTCTACAAAAGGTCTTCTAGTGTTTCATAAACTGGATCTGTCCTACAAGAAAATCTAGCATTTTAGTTCAATATTTACAGCATTGTATCCTCCTGTCCTTATTTCATATAACTTCTTTTTTTTACTGATGACTATTTTATCTTTCTTTCTCCATAGACCTTCAGCCGTAAGTGCTGATTTAAATGCACCTCTTCAGAGTCTGTTCATTAAATGCTAAACTATGTGTGTGTTTTTCCCTCAGCAAAACAATCTACCTACTGAGATCCTTTGCCCTGCAGAGGTGACTATTGCATCCTTGAAAGATGAGGAGATAACACTAAGAGGAAAGCTAACAAGCAACAAGGGGAAACAGTGACCACAGAAACTGGACATCTGTAACAAGATACCAACTGAAAATGAGACAGCACTGACACTCTGTTCTTCTACACAGAGACAACATCATTCACCTTGCATAATGAGCAGTGTGCCATAAAATAAGCAAAAACTGGGATTCAGCTGCACTGAATAATCTCTAGTACAAGCTGCACTAATAGGTAAACTTCATCTGGTGAAGAGTGAACATACTTAGCAAGTACAGCAGAAGTAGCCCATGATTATTAGATGAGGGGGGGAAACAAACTAAATTGCATTTATTTAAAAGGACACAGACAAGAGGTCTCTCAAAATTCTTAAAATAATAATCTCTGTTCACTCTTTTTATGAGTCACCTCATGGAAGATTGAAATTGAAACACAGTTCCCTAAAAACTTCTCTGCTCACCATTCAACAACCCTCACTTTGCTTGTTGGGTTGTGCCAGTAATGATCACTTAGAGATCAGAGGAAGACATTTATGCTTTGTGCCAGCAGCAAGTGCATTTTTAGTGAGACATGTTTCAGTGGCACAGCTTAATGGCCCCACAAACATCTCAGAGACAAAAGGATCAGTCACTGCCACAGAAAGCAAGAACATTCATCAGAAATATTAATTCTCATGAGTGATCTGAGAGTTTTAGAATATATGTATACCTGTTAGCTTCAGAGCACTAGTGAGCTATTAAATATAGTGGGTTGGAAGAAGCAATAGCAGCAGCTATCCCATAACTACCTAATGTGGGATGCAGGGATGTTTTGCACCTTTCTTTGAAGTGGTTTATTTTGGTCACTTTTGGATACACTGTACTGGATAACAGAAACCACTGAGCTGGCTAAATAACACAGCTATATGCCATCTTCCTACTTCTGTAGTACTGAGTTGTGCATCTATAGTACCTTTCATACCAAATTTCTGGAATGCATTACAAATCTAAGGACAAGACCTTCAAAAGCTACCATGTGTCTTGCTCCAGTGCATGTCAGTGGGAGCTAGGAGCACAAGTTTGGCCTGTGCTGGAGTGGCTTTTTGCCACTTGGTCCTGCTAAAAATTAGCAGGAATTCAGGATGTGCAGCAGCATACCAAAATAAGATTGAACTATTAATGTTAATGAAAAAGATTTCTTTAGCTTCAGTAGTATGAGCAGAGTCCTAGCTGATTCAGCTGTGCTAGGCACTGTGAGGCGGGCAAACACAAAAGGTAATGACTTAAAACATTGTCTGGATGCAGCACGTAAGACAAGGCATTGTGCTGGGGTGGGGAGAGGCAAGTAAAAGAGAACGACACATCAGATTGAATCCATGGGGAGAAGTAACAAACAAAATGCAATAGTCAAGCTGAAAATTGGCCAGAGACATAGCAATATCTGTCCTGCAGGGGAAAAACACTCATCTGAGATTCAGATTAGTTAGCAGTACAAGGTATGAGTAATATAGTCTTATTTATCACAACTGTTTCATTCATTCCTGTTCCAAAGGAAGGAAATAAAACCAGCAACTGATAATGTTTAGCATTTTTGTGGCATTGCTCATTTCATATTGCAAAACTGTAATTTAAATGTTTTGATACAAAGGCTAGTTTATACATGGGTGACTGAACTACTGAAATGCAGCCTCCGCAAGAATAATATGGTTTGCAGTACCAGTGGGAAAAAGTGGTTACAGTGAAAAAATTATGAAACAAATAGCTGTTGAATGAACAATGTCAGGAAACGCTCTGTGACTGCACAGGACTGGGAGGCGCCAGAGGCCTAAACTGGCATCCAGAAGACACCTGTACAGTACACCACCTGACATGCTCCTCAGCTTCCCTAGGAAGAAGAGATATTGACTCACAAAAAATTGAGGGTGTTTTCTTCTGAAACTAGTTCCTGCCTGCTGATATGGCCCCTGAGCACTAGAAGGAAATGAAGGGGAGACAGGCTTAGAAAGTACCCAAATATGGATTTGGGATTGCCAAGCCAATACTGGTAGCTCTCAATGTGTAGTCAAGGCCTGTTGTGCTGTTTATGTGCACAATACAAAGACAGTGATTGTCTCCTTCTTAACAATTACCACATTACATTTATCAGAAATTATTTTTATCTTCAGCAAAAAAAGTCATCAGCTCCCCACTCCTCAGCATTAGTGTTGCCTGCAAGACACTCAGTTCCAACAATCAAATTACTGAGTCACATTTGAATCAGTACCTCTACGAATGGAGAATGGTGCATGACTGAAGAGGACACCTATCTTCTGTCTTGTCTCAGGTCTAGGTAGCATTTCTATAGCTTTTCTGTTCCCTTGGGGTGTAGTTTAGAAAAAAAGAAGCAGGACTACATGGAGACTCTGCAATGTGAATAAAGAGGTTTGCCTTTTCCAGGATGTTTTTGAAGGACAAAGCTGAGAGCAGGAAGAATGGCTTCAAAGTAGAGAACGAATTCCTAACATCATCTAAATCAAACAGGCTTCTCCTCATTTATGCTGTCAGGATATTAATGGCTTTTAAAACAGGTTAATCCAAGAAGTAACCAAGTGAAAAGAGAGGACTATCATTGCTGATACTCCTTTTATCCTCCTATTTCTGCCTCTGTGACTACAAGCCATTTCCTGCCAGCTGGAGGAGACATGTCAGCTGGTGCTGGCCCATGACTCATGGGGACTCAGTCTGCAATGGGCTGGGCAAGACCTTGGTGGCCCAGAGGCCAAGTTAAAATTCTTCTACCACAGGAGAGGAAAAGGGCTGAAAGACATCCCTGACCAAAGCATTGCTCCACCCTTCCCCTGCCTGAAATGCCACAAATGACAAACCCAGTGGAAACAGAAACCCTGAGGATCCCTTGGCAGAAGACCCTCCTGGGGACTGTTCACTGTAGGGGATGGGGCTTTCTTGTGTGCAACATGGATAGCAGGCACTGGAAAAGGACTGGCATGAGTATTGGGCAGAGGGGGATGCTCAAGGCCCACACAGCTCCTTCTCAATCTCTGAGGAGCTCTCCCCAGGCCCACTCACTTGTGGTGCCATCAAACCCCACAGAAATGACTGGTTGTGTAGAGCCGCACACAGACTGGAGGCAGCCATCACAGGTCAGTCACTTGGAGTTTATCATAAACAATGTTGATTGCACCAGATACTACCCTAGGAGGTCTCTTGGAAAAGGGTCTCTGTTTTAAAAACTTGATTTAGGCATAACAAAAGCCCAACAATTTCTATCTTATTCCAGACTGGGTTAATCCCTGGGGGCAAAATATTTTGTATATGCACAATATATAAATATTTTATATATGCCTCCTGTGAATGACTGCCTACTTACCCAGCTGGTGATGCTGGCCACTTAGAAAGCCACTTGTTCTCCAGCACTGAAGGCCTGTCTAATAATGAAAGATATCTGGTTGACATCAGATAATAGAGATGTTCAAGCCCCTTTTTTCTGCCAGAGTTCCTCAGCCTCAGATAATACAAGAATATTTTAAAATATTTTTTGGCACTTAAAAATGCAAACAGTGCACAACTAAAGTAGTATTTGCACACATGTAAATGTGTCAGCTAGCTAGCTTTTCTTCATTTTCTCCCACTTTCAGAAATTAAACTTTTGGAAAATATTGGCAACTTTTACATGACATTTGAGATAAAAGAAAAAACTCAACACACCCAACAGTGAACTTGATAGTAGGATGGTTATTGTGTGACTCACCCCTGTAAGTATAACAACTGAGAGTTTATGAAATATGCACTTAGGCTCTGGGCTGCCCACCTACACTCAATTTCCTCTGGCTGTGGAATGTCCTTTGGCAGCTTTGCAGCTAACCGACACTCAGGAGTCTGAGAAAAACACTACAACTTGTACAGTATTATTGGTCTAAATGCTGTGGGTTCATATTTCATCCAGCCAGCGCAAGGTTACTTGTAAAACACAACCACACCTTGTGACAGACAAGAATTCATAGGGCCATGGCTGGAAATTGTGTGCTCAGATAGTACAGAGATGAACACATTAAAACTCTGAGATAGATATTACACCAAAAGGCATCTGTGAATTTCTCCCTTTCTGCCACAACCTTTTGGTTCACAAGCCAAGCTGCATGCTAGTTAAAAAGGAGCCTGCCTGGCTACACACCCTGTACGTGGTGACACACAAGTGTTGATGGAAATATTGCTTCTTAATTCAGCTACCCCTCTGCATTACTGGAGGGCCGTGCCTAATGCACATTCATCACTCCAACATCATTCTCCCCAGTGGAGCTGTGACCACCCCTGTAGAAATCCCTTGCTGGACATTCAACGTGCTTCTGTTGCACGTTGAGCATCCTGTGAGACTGAGTGGAGGCTGCTGTAACAGTATTGTCTTTCACTTCTAACATCCTTCTTTAGCTGGATGTGTGTAAGCCATCCTGGAGATGAGGTCTGTGTTCAGCCTGCTTGTGGCCCTCCTGCAATTGGAGGTGGCCATCACAGTTATTAAAAAATAAGCATACCTGTATGCAATTCGCAGCCTTCTTTGGTGGTCATTGAGGCTATCTCATAACCTTTAAGTAATTCAGTCCTTCTCCTACATGTAACTTTTCCTGGAGTCTCTCCTAAGAGAACCGAGCCTCTTCTCTCCAGAGGCAAAGGCTTCTCTTGTCCTGCCACTCTGGTGCTATCCTTAGCCTGTCCGAGTCACAACACAGGCATTAATCCTAAAAGCTTCTGTTGTTTTTTTCACATTTTGTGTAGTGAGGGGAAGGGGTATTCTGTTTGACTCACTACACAGCTAAGCACTTCATCAAAAACAGTTCCATACTTAGAAGTCTTAGGAAGTTATAACAGGTTTGCCCAGTCATGATACCAGTCCCCTATGTTTTGTCAGAACAGTGGACCCATCCAAAGAGAAATTGTCTTTTTACTTCAGTGGCTGCTGGACTGGCCTGAACTCAGTGGCATCTAGTAAAATCCCAAGTAATGGTGTCTCAAACAGGACACGCAAAAATATCAGCATGAAAAATTCCAAACTAGGGACACTACAAAGCCAGAACAATCAATTTGTAGGAGAGCATTGCAACAGAGTACTTTAGCACTAGAGAGTCTGGAGCAGCAGGCCAGTAACACCCACCTGGCACACTCAGTGGCTTATTTGACCTTAAGGGAAAACAAAGGTTCAGTTCTAAGTTTGGGCGCATTAAGACACTGACTGATTCTACATTTAGATAGACATTGGGTCTCTCACTTTTTTCTCAGCCATTAAAAATAAAAACTGAGTTATTTGTTTTGTTTTTAAATGAATTAATAGGATTCCAATACTGATTTTTCCCTAGGATACTCGGAATCATAAAGGTCTGTCCAGAAAACTGCAGTACGATGGGAACCTGCAGGCTTGACCTTGCTGCTAACCTACTCTGCAAGCACCTCTTCTCTGCTTCTCCCTTTTCTCCTCTGCAGATGAACAGAGAAAAGGTGGCATTTCCCTGAGTTTGTAGAGCAGCTGGGTTTTTTGTGCTGAAGAGTTTTCCTCTCTAAACTAAAGATTAGCACAACTTCAATCCCACCCCAAACCATGCAAAAAACCCTAACCCTCTGCTTGACACAGAACAGAACCCTCTGTCAAAGCTGTAGGTGCTGAAAAGGAACCTGTACTGTAAGGGGGTAGGGTTAGGGCATGCCTCTGCTCCCAGCACAGTGGCTGGCTCTGAAGCAGTCCTTGCTCAGCAGGACATCTTTCCTCAGAAGGATCATTCCTTCCCAGGATCCAGCTTCCAGAGGGCCATGTCAAAGCCACGTCCTCTGCACAATCTCCTTAGCTGAAGTAAACTCAAAACTAATATGGGTAAATAAACACCAGGCTGCTGTATCCACTTGTTCGCTTCAACAGAGTAAGTTGCAGCTACAACACATTAGGTGCTTCCTGAGCATAGGGGAGACCGATACTTTTCCTGTGCAGCAT
Source organism: Strix uralensis (assembly GCF_047716275.1). Classification (NCBI taxonomy): domain Eukaryota; kingdom Metazoa; phylum Chordata; class Aves; order Strigiformes; family Strigidae; genus Strix; species Strix uralensis. Next base: position 80,198,760 of record NC_133974.1, on the reverse strand, counting down.
TCATTAAAAGCAACAGGTAAAGGGCCAGATATATGTCAGCAACCCAAGCAATTGGATGGGCCTGATCTAAAATCCCCTGAAAGCAGTGGAAAGACTCCCACTGACTTCAGAAAGACCCTGCCTGAATAGCAAAGTGAAATGTTACAGAGAATGTTATACATCTTTGTTTGTTTCGTTTATGGAACTGAATTCCACCTTTCCTACACATGCCAGCAAACCTTCCCATGCATCCACCTTTTTTCTCTTTACCTCTTCCCTCCCTGCTTTAAAAAAAGGCTGATATTACCAGAATTTTTTTCAGTGCTGTAGCTTAGTCATGACTGTCACTTACTCCCACAAAACAAACCAGAGAGTCCTCCCCTCTTCCAGGAACGAACAGCCACGTAGTGGGAAGGAGCAGGCCACCAAGCTGCACAGTGAGGAAGCTGTGCTCCTGGCACTCCACACTCATCACTCCACCTGCTCCAGCTGCATCGAAATTGCTCATTTTCTGCGAGGCTGGAGGGCAGCCTTGGGAAGGCAGCTCACTTGCTCCTCAGCATCTGCACAGACTTTGTGTTACTTTGGTTTTGCATGAAAATCAGGCTTTCTCTTTAGGTTTTTGACAATGCTTTGTATTTTGGGACTACAATACCACATATCAGAGCACTTCACACAATGTTACTTTCTTTACTAAAGGAAAAAATCCAGAGCTCTCACTTTTCAGCTTAATTTCTTCCCTTCTCCAGAAACCAAATGACTAAGGACTTGACAAATCCAGGGCTGGCCTTGACATCTGTACATATGACATGGTACGTTGAACTACAGTGCTCAGCAGCAGACTGCTGTAGTGTTATTCAAGAAAGTGAGCAGATCACCTTCTCCCATCCCAACTTCTGTCTGAGCAGTGAGCTCAGGCTGCTCATTATCTCCTGTATTTCCGTCAATGATAAAAACAATGCTAGTGCTTTAAAACATAGAAAGTAACAATAATAGACTATCATATCAGTGTTCTGGTTCACTGGAGCTAACCAGACCTGTTCCAGAATAAGCAATATAATTTTTCATGGGGATTATATTACCTGAGGACGTTAAATGCTGGGGAAAAAAAACATAAAAAAACCCTAACCACCAAACCACAAAGCAATCCTGGAATCATCTACAAAAAACCCCACTCATAATCTAGGAGTTGCTTTCCCAACTCACATTAAAAAATCCCTAAATGTTATCTTTATCTCTTTCAAACAGAGAACAGCACCAGATGATTGTCATGCATGTGTGGGCACATGCTCATGTGCATAGACCTCCACATGCTGCATGTGTACCGGGATCACAGGACAGCTAATTCAGCAATGGGACATATGATGCTGGGCAAACCATGAGAAATACCGCAGCATGAAGGGCAGCCCACGTGACTGGCAGTGATGTGAGAAGCCAAGCAATTCCAGTTCTCAGAAGCCTTTTGCCTCCTGGAAGACTGTAAATAAAAGGGGAACTATCACCTTTGGCCTGAAGATTGTGGTGCTGTGATAAACAGAAAATCTAATTAATCAGGGGCATTATGTCTGATTCATGCAAACTTGTGACTGAGCATCTATAAATTATATCACCATATTCAATTACTGGAAACAACAGCTCCACTTCTCTCATCTCAGACTAGCAGAGTCCTCTCCTTCATATTCCAGCACCTTACTGGTACTCACAGCACTAAGGCAAGTGAGACAACAAAGGCAACGGACAAGTGGTTCTGGCAAAAACTTTGTAACCTGGATGGTCCTAGGCCTCTTTCCTCTCTCACATAGTTTGCACTGTCTGCAACTTCAGTGATTTATATCAAGTTACTCTGACATGACAACCATAATTGGCAGTAGTAGGTCCTCTTGGTTTAGAAAACTGATTGCCCTTGTCTACTTTGGATTTATCTTCTTCAAACTTCCCAACATTGTATCTCCAGCATTGTCAAGAAGGAAATGTAGCATAGATAAGACACTGGCTGCTACTATACTACCAAAAGCCACTTTGAACAAGAGTATGGGCAGAGATGGTTGAAAGGCTGATAGCTGTTACTCACTTGTGCTTTCACCATTGCTGGGTCTAGAATACAGGTTATGGATTCTACTTTAGATTGACAAATGCTGGGGGAAAAAACCCAACACTGCCACCAGGACCCAGGAATGGTCATTGATATCTTTTGAACAAAGGAAAAGGCAGAGGTGTGCAGCAAATTAGTAGGGGCAGTGAGCTCCAGTGGTTAGACTCCTCATACTTTCACTGAAGAAGAGCTATCAGAATACACAGTCTGGGGAGACAGTTCGGAGTTGACTAATGCTTAGTGAGGCACACAGATGTCTGGCTGTTTGAAGCTTTAAATCATTGAGTTGGTCTTAAAGGCCTGTTATGCTAATCTTCAGATTTTTTGCAAAACTGACTAAGAATGGTCAAGCTAGTGGGAAGTAAATTATGTAAAAAACCAACACATTGCTCTCAGCCATGTCCAAGAAATGACATACTCAGCAGAAGGAGTCCCCTTGTTCCTCAGTCAGCTCTGAACCCGAGCACTCTTCTAAACTGCACTGATGGCCCATGGTCCAGAGGGACTTTCCCAGTATCAGGGACTCACAGGGTCAGACAATAGCCTCCCCTTCCTTCCCTCTCAATATTTTTGGCAAGAAACCATCAGGAAAGACATGTCTTGCTGGAGCTCCACCTCTTTAGTGTCTAGGGCTGTGGATCCAGTATCTTTCGTTAGCTCTGCCATGACTGACATGACCCACGTTGAAATTGTGGAGATAAACTGGATAGCTGTGTAAATAACATCTCCTTTAGCAAACTAAGCAAAATTTCAAATACTGTCACGGAATGATTGCAACAGCAGTGAAGCTATCACTGGGTATTTATTAGTGTAGCCTGTTGCCAGATACTAACCACAGCAGGCAGGGAGGGGTTCAAAGCACCTGTGCTTTTTCTCCACAGTAACCCATGACACTGGAGCAAATGACCATGGAAACTTCACAGGCAATACTTTTCCTGATGCAAGTAGTTTGGAAGCCTCAATCTTTTATCTATTCATTCCTTAGTCCTTCCTTCAAATATCCCACATCTGCTGTTAGCAGAGTGCTACCAACTTCATCGAGTCTGCTGAGGGACCGCTTATGTTCACAGATAGCAAGACCCCATTTGAAGCCTGTTCATGTAACTCTATCCATTTTTCAGTGATCATATTAAACCAGCTTTCCCCTCATACATAAATGGAGGGATGGAACGCCATCCACCTAGAATAGCCTTAATGCCTCTTGTCATAGGAATGTCTTTGAGACATGTGGAGAGAAGAAAGGATCATGCTTTCCCCAGAACTGATAGTCCTTGAGGAAGTGAGGGACAGATCATTTAATGGAGTGAAATGTCTCATCCAACACAGATTTGGGAAATAAGGCTCTAACTACTCAAATTAAAAACAATAAATAGTGTTTCCCATTCTATCACTGTTTTTCTCAATATTCTGAGATTTATCAGCAGATCTTCAGACAAGTAAGCAAGTACACAGAGATCTTTTTTACAGATAATGAGTACCTCACTCTCTTCTGCTGTCCTGTCCTTCCTACTCCAGATTGTCCCGCACCAAGCAGACCTCCAGAGGACCAGCCTCCCACGATGCAGCATCTGAGTGCTGGCACTCTCCTGTCCTGTTCATCCCATGCACGGCCTGGAAGTGGAGAGAACAATTGATAACATTTTGGTTACTCTCAGGTGAGACAAGGCAGGACACTGGGAATGAGGAGATAACCAGGAAGCAGGATGGATATGCACATTGCATCTTACTAGCTGCACCCTTCAGCTGTGCAGTGAAATCTCACAGAGACATATCAAAACTCCTTCCTACCTGTGCTTCTTCAAAAGAGCAGCTATGGAGCCTACCTTGTGCTGAAGTTACAAAAGATTTGCGGGAATAACTTTTTCAGTGCAGTGAGATTGTAACATGATCTTCTTCCAGTCATGACGGAAGGTCAGGATGACCCTTTCTGGGGCTCCAGCTGAATGCAGTGTGCTACCACTGATCGTTACACAAATACTCTCTACTACAGATGAGTGCTTGACAGACTTTTATGTAAGGTACTCTGATATACATAAAGAGACGGTTGGAATTGGCCTGTCCTGTCAATGACTGGGTATAAGAAGACTGATTTTCACTCTGATACTCAGATAGGACTTCCATTACTGAGACATGCACAGCCTTACAATCTGGGAATGAAAAGACAGAGGCTTTTGTAAACCTTTTAGCCCTTAATAACCTCAGTAGCAGATTTCTTTACGAAGTGAATACTTGCTACAGCTTTATGTCAAAAAACCCCACAAAACTTGAACAAAAAAATCCCACAGAAACATGAGAAACAAAACCAAAAGATCTGCTTTAGGAAACAGCTTGGGACACAAGACAAGATAGGAACCTCCATTTTCGGTTGATCTGTGAGACAAAAAAAATGAAAGGCTTTAAAAATACAATACTGCAAGCCTTCAGGTGAGAGACACAATCTGGAACACCTCTGGAGCTGTATGGGTGTTGTGGGTTAGCCTGTCAGGCAGCTAAGCAGCACACAGACACTCATTCACACTCCCCTGGCTTCAGTGAGTTGGGGAAGGGAATCAGAAGGGCAAAAGTTAGAAAACTCATGGGTTGAGATAAAGACAGTTTCATAAGTAAAAAAAAAAACCAAACAAACCAAAGAAAAGCAAAACCAAGAAAAAACAAGTAAAGGGGAAAACAAACAACCCGTAACTGCTCACAACCAACTGACTGATGCCCAGCCAGTGCCTAAGCAACAGTATCCCTGGCAAACTTTTCCCCCTAGCTTTTATTGCTGAGCATGGCACCACATGGTACAGGATATCCCTCTGGTCAGCTGTGGTCAACTGTTCTGGCTGTGTTCCCTCACAGCTCCTTGGGCACCCTCAGTCTCCTTGCTGGCAGAGTGGTGTGAGAAGCAGAAAAGGCCTCGATGCTGTGTAAGCACTGCTCAGCAATAACTAAAACATCCCTGTGTTATCAACACTGTTTTCATCACAAAACTAAAACACAGCCCCATAACAGCTATGATGAAGAAAATTAACTCTATCCCAGCTAAAACCAGTGCAATGGCTTTGATGGGATAATGCGGGGTTGGCAGCATCTTTTACACCTCTTTATAAACTAACCTTCCCTCACTTCAGAAAATGCTGGGCTAGGAGCAGAGGAAATGAATTGACTTTCTGGATATTTATCCCTTTTGCTTCTGATATTTGTATTTAGAGCTGCTTGTGATATGCTTGAATGGCTGCTGACAGGTATGACAGAGTGTCTCTGATTATGGAAACATTATCAGTTGAGGCACCGCCATCAAATCCTGCACAGTGAGTGCCTGCATCCGGCTGCCCTTCTAAGACTCTCTGTCTCTTACTTCTCTCTCTTTTCCTTTCAGTCATTTACCTTTCAGGCTGATTTCAGCATCACTGTTCCTCCTTTCTCCTCCCTGAAAAGATATTTGGGAACGTATGGCACATAGCTGTCAGCTGTAATTCCTCAAAAATGTAAATGTGTTTCAGAGAAGAGGAAATACGGTATCTGTGACTCATCCATACTTCAGGCAAATTCTCTAGTTCAAGGGGAAAATGAAAAGACTAGCCCTAAAAAAAAAAAAAAAAAAAAAAGTAGAAGGCCGGAATAACGAAGTTAAACAGGAAGAAATACTGAATACAGTCAACAGGCTTCAGAAGCAGCAAACGTCTGATCCACAAGAAAGTAACAATAGGCTGAGAAATTAATTATTCCAGATGTACTGTATATCCTGTACGCAAGTGGAATAGCAGACCTCAGCTCACAGAAATGTACAGCCTGTTTCAGTTTGCGTGAGGACAGGCCACCTTCTGACACACATACAATGAGCAGCACCTGGCCCCCACACAACTCCACTGACTGCCATGTGAGGCAAGGTATAAGCACCTGGCTCTCTACCAGAAACCCTCTCTCTTGGAAACAATTGTGTGGTGCTGTGGTATTTCCTTTCTGTTTCACTGGTGACCCTCATGTAGAGTCACTGAGGTCAGACATGATGTCTTTAAAGGGCCACGAGTTGTGTGTGTGCAGAAGCAGTGGGACAAACCCTTGTCATCCTTCCGCTGCTGCTCATGAGCAAGACTCTCAGTCCTATGAAACAATGCCGCTGTGTCACTGCCTGCCTTGCAGTGACAGCTCGTACACATCACTCCCTATTCCTGGCTGTCCTGAGGACAGCGGTTCACGCAGCACACTCACCCTGGGCTTCTGGGCAGCTGCTGGTGGCATCGAGTTGCTCACTCTGACAGCTTATGTAGCATTTAGTACTGCATTTCATGGAAGACATCAATAATTAGGCGTTCGGGTGCACAATTCTACCTGCCATGGCACAAAGAGTCTCAGGTGATACAGAGGAACTTGCACCAGACTCTGCTGGCATGAACAAGAGTGAAGCAGTCTAGTCCGAAAGCAATACAGTACGTCATGTCTCAGGTCCCAGAGCATACATCTGCAATCCACATTTTAACATCTCTGTAATGACATGACGGCACAGCAGTTCCTGGTGGGCTGGAAGTGTTTCCATGGCAGACTGGCTTTGCAACAAAAAAGCACAACAGGTGGTTGCCTAGGGCAGCAAAATATTAGGAGCTGCACAATGTCAGTGCAGCGTGTGAAGGCGGCAGGTCCGGAAAGGCTGGATGTTCTCCAGTCATGCCGCTGACTGCAGTGTTGGGCGCTCCACTTGTATGCACCTCTCCTCCGTCCAAAGGGTGAAGTGCCAATGACCAGCTTTCACAGCAAAGATATGGTCAGTAAATACACAGAAACACAGTTATTGAGCATTAACAGGCTTAAGGGGAAGATATTGCTTTAATGGATTTGTCAGCAACAATATTTTTTCCAGGCAACTAGAAAGGGACTATCCCCAGAATAGCCTGCTACTGTCCCTTTCACTGAATGCCTAGGTAGAATACTACTGTATTGCTTAAATAAAACTGATTTCCTGCAGAGAAAAATTCAAGCCACACAGTTCACATCTGTATTTAGGTACAAGCTTTCACTGAGTTTTGATCTAATGTTCATTGTGCTCATTTAAGATAACCCACTGCTCTCCCTTAATTCAGCCAAGTACTCGTCACTAGGGGAAAGCCTGAAGGGGGACCAGGTGTCTTCAGAGAACGTGAGGATAAAGCTGTGCCACCCAGCCATGAGTTTTCCTCCATACATATTTTATGAACTCAGTGCTGGGTTCACAGTTACAAAAGTAAATTGGGTATTAGGAATTATTAGGAAAGACATAGAGAATGAAACAGAAAAAAGCCCCATCATTATGTCGATGCAGTTTTGTCATTATGTCGATACAGTTTTGTGGGCCAAAAGTACTTTTTTTGTACTATTTTGGGGGCCAGAAGACGCAAAATACTTGAAGATGACATCAGCTAAGTGTTACTAAGGAGTATTGTCTGGAAAACAACCTGAAAACAATGAGATATTGGAAGAGAGAAGCTTGGCATGCTCTTGCACCATACTCCCCACGCCTCTGCCTATGGTACAGTCAGAAACCAAATCATGGGGCAGAGGGACCCAAGGCCTGAACTGGTACAGGTGTTCCTATGTCCTTACTTCGGTGCATCAGTCACACGCAAAGCACATTCAGTTAATAACCCAACCAGGACAGGCACTTGCCAGAGGTACACAGGGACACACATTTCTGTCAGTGTAAAATGGGGATAAAACACCACATTCTTCCAATTCACACAAGCAGAAGTGGCAAAGCAGGTTGCACAGGATTCTGCTCTCACCCCTGGAAATCTGCTGACACTCATGAATTCCTCTGCTGGGAGACCAGAAATGCCACTGGAGGTGGAAGGCATTGGCAGATTAGACCCAGAGGGTTTCTGAATTACTTGTTCTGCTTCATTCCTACTCTTTCCTGTTTGGCAAAATTCATTCCAGTTTTGAAAGGTTGAGAAGCCTTGAAATATTATATTTGATTAATTGACCACATAACTGTGTTCAGGCTCCCCAGTTGTTTGGACGTGGTCAGGAGTGTCAGGCTGATTTTTGTTAACTGGAATGTGATGTCCAGAACTGGGGGGGCTTCCAACATTGCTACTTTTAGTGCTACAAGTAGCTGAGGACTGTCAGACTGGTCTGGCTGCTCTCAAGCAGAAATGCCTTTGTTTCCAGACTGCACTGGTGGTAATTGGGTCTGGTTTACTAAAAACAAGTATTTAAAGACATAGGTGGTTCCAAAAACCTTTTCTGCTTCCTGCTGATTTTTCCAGGAGCCAAGTTTTCCTTTATTTAGCTCCAAGCGTAGTCCCTCCTCTTCTGTCTGCTCAGGCAGAGTCAGACCTGGGTGCCTCCAGGAATGGACATTGCATGTGGAACCCTCTTGCCCTTATACCCTTTCTGATCTCAGCTCTCACAATGAACCAGTGCTCCTCTCACATTGCACCTCTGTGTTGCTGTTTTTTCCTCCATACCAATTGCTAGAAAGGATGGGTTATAAAAATACCCATGTCACCAGAATACTTTCTGGAGAGGTTGGTTTGTTTTATGTTTTTGTCTGGGAAAAGAAGTGTCATGCTGATGGAGGCTTCCCCTCACCCCCACCCCCATGTTATTTGGTATTTTTGTGAAGTCCCAGTTTCTAGAATTATGTACAAGGATCTCAGCTCTCATTTTAAAAAGCACGGTGAGCTGTTATCCTCATAACTATAAAAAGTGAAGCTTATATCTCTAAAACCAAGTGGTAAATCACATCCTTTACTTATGATTCTTGAAATCTTACTATCTTGAAGACAAAATGATGATGATAGCAGTTACAGCAAGGGTTCTAGTTATAATTTTGAATATGTAGAATTGGTAGTGCTGTCTTTGTGATTTTGTGAGCACAAGGAATGGAGAACACTGAAAAATCATTTCAGACAGCCTGGGACTGAAAGAACTACCGCCTCTTCTCCAGTTTATCAGATGCTAGAACAGTATCGTCCTGAATGAATGGGCACTCCTGAGTGAGTAACATACACTGAACCTGAATATTTTAGTTTGCATCTTGAGCAACAATCAAAATGCATGTTTTGTAACCCATTTCCATCATAGGAGAAAATAACCTCCCCCAGTAAATTAACAAGAAACAACCCTTCTACTGAAAGGCTGACACAGGACACAGGACTAAGCAGGATATCTTGGGTTACTGAATTCAGTCTGACAGGTGCCATTTGTCACTTTCATAAATTGATACAATTATTTTTTAAATTATCTGTGTTTCTCTCAGGTCACTTTCTCCAATAGACACTCCAGAATGTCTTTCTTCTGATGGTTTGACAGCTTGCTTATATGCAGCCTCTATTTAACTGTGGCTACTTCATAGTTATTTGATCTTGCACCATCTTTGTCCTTTAACCTACATAAATCTCCTTTCATAGCATGTTTATTTGTAGATAGCAAGCACGTGGCTTCTCATGCTTTGTTTTGCTGTCTTTGTCTTTTCCTATCTAACAGACTCTCTTCCCTCCCCTCATTCCTTCACCTCCTCACCCCCTATCTTGCCTTTTACTTCAGCATGGTTGACTGGAATTGCATGTGATGTCTCCAAAGGAGAGGTTTGGGCTTTTTTCCTGTGTTGACATCAGTATTATTCTAATTCAGCACATTGAAGTTCTGGGAGTTTTAGGAAGGAAAAAAAGTAATCCCAGTTCAGAACACTCAAATATGTGATCGCTCAACAGTTAAATGTGAAGTAGTTGAGCAAAGTAAAAGAGAAGCTATCACTTAAGATTCCAAACCATTCACCCATAAAAGGATTCCAGGAATCTTTAAAATCTAAGTCCCACCCAACAGTCAATGAAGTTTATGGATAATTGAGCACAGTCTAGGTAAACCAGGATAGAACCTGATTTTACACAGTACCCTGGAGAGCTAGAGTTTTTTAAATAGTATCACTTCCCAGATGGATGCATTTAGTAGATTACACCTATAATTATCAATAAGAGGCTATGGAATGCTTCCTGTAGGGCCTATCTCCTCAGAGGGACTTTACCCAATCATGTTGAGATGTACCTAATACACCATTGTAGGACTGGCTGCGAGAAACAAATTCAATTCCCTCTTCTTACTGCAGAGTCTCAAGCCCATTACTCTCATCTCCTGCCAGAAGCGTGTCCAGCCTGCTAGCTTACAGGCTATATGATCTACCTCCGCCTCTCCCACTTTAAGAAAAGACAAGAAGATTCATTAGATGGGGTAAAAGCAGTAAGCATGTGAATGATTTTGTAATCTGGTGATGCAGGTATTCACTCCGTGGGAAAAGAGGAAACAGACAGACTGGATCACAGAATCATCTAGGTTGGAAAAGACCTTGAAGATCATCTAGTCCAACCATTAACCTAACACTGACTGTTCTCAACTACACCATATCCCTCAGCGCTATATCAACCCGACTCTTAAACACCTCCAGGGATGGGGACTCCACCACCTCCCTGGGCAGCCCATTCCAACACCTAACAACTCATTCTGTAAAAAAAATCGTTCTTAGTATCCAGTCTAAACCTTCCTGGCGCAACTAGAGGCCATTCCCTCTTGTTCTATCACTTGTTACTTGGTTAAAGAGACTCATCCCCAGCTCTCTGCAACCTCCTTTCAGGTAGTTGTAGAGGGCGATGAGGTCTCCCCTCAGCCTCCTCTCCTCCAGACTAAACAACCCCAGTTCCCTCAGCCTCTCCTCGTACGACATGTGCTCCAGACCCTGCACCAGCTTCGTTGCCCTTCCTTGGACACGCTCGAGTAATTCAATGTCCTTTTTGTAGTGAGGGGCCCAAAACTGAACACAGTAATCAAGGTGCGGCCTCACCAGTGCCGAGTACAGGGGTAAGATCACTTCCCTGTCCCTGCTGGCCATGCTATTTCTGATACAAGCCAGGATACCATTGGCCTTCTTGGCCACCTGGGCACACTGCTGGCTCCTGTTCAGCCAGCTGTCAATCAGCACCCCCAGTAAGGGATACTGGACCCTGTATGTATTATTTAACCTATGTACTGGTTAGTATGAAATAGCAAAACAGCTCTACGTCTCCTCTCACAAGTATCAAAGAGTGCAAAGCCTTATGTTCTTGTGTGGATCTGCTTCAAATTCCCCAGAAATGAAAAGTGTTCATAATACACTGTTTCTCCTGTCCTACATTTCCCTGTCAAATATAAGAGGAGAGGAGTGTTTACTCTTAATTTTAGATAGATTAGCAATACGGTACTCCTATGCACTCACTCATCAGCAAGGCAGAAGCTTCTGAAGAGATATGCCTGCCTTTACAGGCAATTCATACAGTCTCATTAACGTACTTTGGTTTTCAATGGATGCCAAATAAGGCAGAAAAAAATCCAAATCCCACAAGTTAATTACATACAGGCAGTAATGCTCAGCTATTTTAAGTCAGCCTAAACTCATTGACTTTAGTGAAAGTACACTGGTTCACATCAGCACAGATGTGACTTCTGAGACTGAAGCAATCCTAGATTCTTCTCCTCTTATTTACTGAAATCTCTAAGACTTCACTTTGACAAGAGTGCCTCTCCACAGAGAGTAATAGCTCATGAGCCAGTAATACAGCTTCCTGTCAATTAGGTTTTAAGAGGAACAGAGAGGAAATACCATGTATGACTTTGTGCATTTGGTGACGTTCAATCCACTTAATTCAAACCCACTGGATTTACCGGGCTGCATATCACAAACACCCCAAATGTGTGTGCAGTCTGTGCACGAGGATGTTCTAGGCAATCAGTAAAAACTCACATTGGGGAACATCTGAGTAAGCATAAGAGAAAGATTACAGTGTGCAATTCCCAGAAGGTTTTAATATGTTTAATATGTGGGATGAAGAGATCATTTGTATTTTATTTGTTTATAAAGCAACCTTAGATGCCTGCTTGACTAGGAAATGTGGGTAAAGCAGACCTTGAGTATGGATGAGTGCAATTATTTGTAAAGGATTCAACATTGTTCTGTGGGAAACCAAGGATAAGTAGAAACCCTAAAATAAATACTTTCCTGTAGCACTGGGCATTAAATAGTCCTTCAATAGCTGAAGTTCTCAGTTTGGAGAAAACAAACAAATATGTTCACCTTGTTCCAGTGGTGACTTTCCTATAAATCAGTAAAGGTCCAGAGATGCCTAAATAGGCAGGACTGCCCAATGCGATAGATACATAGATCCTTACCTGTTCTAATACATGGGAAGTCTGCATGAGGATGTGTTTGTGACAGCATTACTTTCATTCCTATCACAAATAACCTGTGTCCCAGCTGTCTAGCTGACGGTCTGACGGTGTTGTGCCAAGACATTGCTGTCCAGCTTCAGGGCTCAGACCATGTTAGATTCCCTCCGGCCCAAAGTGCCCTTCTCCCCAGAGGGGAGCTGGGCCCTCAATGCTTGGAAAGGAATGAGGCAGAACAGGGCAGTTTCATAGCTCCTTTCACAGGACTGAGTCTGGGGAGTTTCGACACACCAGTTCGCTGCAGCTCTCCTGAAGGGTGACTACGTGGTGCAAATACATGGTAACACTTGAAAGACTACATGGTGCAGGAAACAAGGGAACAAATGGAAAACTGTGATGTGCCAAGGAGGAAAATAGGATTTGCTGTTATGGCAAGCATACGCTTCTTGTGAAAGGTTGGATTGTGGGGAACCTACATATCTTTTCAGTGCAGACAAGACTGCTTTTCAAAGGTTCATCTCAAAACTCAGCCAGACTAAACTGCATGGTCCTAAACAGGCCTGGTCAGAGTTTTCTGAAATCCGGTTTTCCTGGTAAGAAGAGGGAAATTCTGCTTAAACAAGCAGAAATGAGATCCTATTTTTCTAGATGAAGTTGTGTTTACCAACTTAAGAACAGTAACTTGTATGAACTGATACCTCATGACAAGAAGTGCTGTTAGCACTTTTTTTCATTCTTCAGTATACAGGTCTATTAAGTGATTTTCCAACCAACTTCATTTCAAGTGGCTTGGTCACTAAGCCAGTGCTTTACCTCTGTGCATTTGGTTAGCTGTCCTAAAATTCACATATTTCCCTCCCTCTTTCCAATATAGAAAGGTTTTTAAAAAATTTCTGTATATAGGCAAAGAGTAAAGATCACCTCTGTCTTTAAAAAGTGATGGAAAAATGCATGAAAATTTAAGATGCCTGCCATGAAAACTTCAGTTCCCGGGAAAAAAAAAAAAAAGAGTAGATGTATTTGCTACAAAGTATTTGTTGAAGGGAAAATGGAAATGAGTAGCAGCCGGAATGAACTTGTTAAGAAAAGATTATGACACACCATATAGTTTCCTTCCTATAGTGGCTTTGTAGCTAGCTAGAGTGCTGATGAAACTAGTGCGGGTTGGGTGCAAACCCACAGAGAGCTATACTTAGTGACTACATACTCTGGTTCACAACTGGAGTGGAAAAAGAAACTGAGCGAGGTTTTGTAGGTATCTATCCTGGATCTAGTCCTGCTTACTGATTTAACTCATGATCTGGAGGCCTGAATAGAGAAGGAGCTGATTACACCTGCAGAAGATATAATGCTGGAAGAGACCACAAATAAGACAGGATTAGAATTCAGAATGAACTTACAAGTGCCATCCAAGACTTTATAGACAGGGATGTTGTCTGCAGGACATATAAAGCTATCTCTCTGTTCTGCCTGGCATTTGTGAGGCCCCAGTAATTGTTTCCTACAGAAGCAAGAATGACTCAAGTAATATATTCAGAGAAGTTTGTAAGAGTATAACGTCTGAAATAGATTGCCAAGGAAGGTCCATACCACCTCTTTCCTTGGACATCTTTAGGAAGAGATTAGACAAAGGTTTAAGAAATGTCTTAGGTAGACATGATCCTGCCAGCGAACAGATGGATGAACTAGAGGAGCTCTTTAAGTCACATGACACATTTCTTTTTCTCTTTCCACTTTTCTCCTTGGTGCCCACATTCCCTCTCCTTGGAAAAAACAGAATCCAAAATATGTTCTTTGTTTGCCTCATTTCTAAATACTGTGCAATTTTAGCAATCACACACAAAGTGTTTCATGTTACCAAATTGTCAATGCCTGCCTTGGTTTTTAAACTCAATAGCTCATCTAAATTAGATGAAAATTAGGTCACTTGATTGGTCTGGTCCCAGTTTATAAAAGGTTTTGCTGTATTAGTTGGCAAAAATAGTAACTGCATACAAACACAGAATGCTGTAGAATCATAGAATCATAAAAGCATTTAGCTTGGAAAAGACCTTTAAGATCATCATGACACAGTACCTACACATTACCACCACCACCCCTCCCCAATCTTCTTTGCAGTTTTTAACATGATGTTTGGCTTCCATTTTCATGAAGTCTCTGCTAACACACTTCTAAGAGGAGCTTTTGAGCCTTTGGAAGGCAGGTTTGGGTTGTTTTTTTCATTTTATATCCTTCGTGATACTAAATAAATCTTCACAGAAAGTTCTTAGGGAGAAGCAGAAAGTCAGAGGCAGAACTCCCTTTGATAATTTGCCATGCCATGTTTTTTTTAAACAGTCAGATACTGAAGGAGCAAGTTTCCAGGGTCAAGCTGACATGTCAACTATATCTGCTATGTTCATCTTCTCTCTTTATCAACTCATGGCTCAGAGGCTGGAGGGAGGAAGATGATATAATAAGCATGGTAAAAGAAAGATCAGCCATGACATAGGTGAGACTCTCAGCCTCTGAATAGATGTGGAAGAATCACTGAGGAAAATTAGTATGCGGAGCAAGTCCAGAGAAGTTACTCGGGCAAGGTGTCAAATAAGTTCAGTACCTGAGAGTTGCTCTGATGGAAAGAGTTCAACCAGGCAGAAAGACTGCATCAAACCTGAGCAGCAAGTAAAACAGTGCTTCTGATTTCTTAAAGGAAGTTCCTAAAATCCTGTAGTGTTTGGAGCATCAGAATGCTCCTCTCAAGAGAAAAGGGTCTAGTGGCAACTGTAGGAAAAGTATATACACCTCACAAAAACTAACAATAGGTGTCCTAACTCTATACCTAGACCCAAATTCTCAGTCCTCCAAATAACAACCTATTTAAACCCAGTAATTTGTACTAGCCCGTTACCTGCAAAAAGGTTCAAAAATGAAGACTAAGGCAAGATTCATGACTATTAGCCTAATTTTGCACTATGGTCATTTCTAGCAGAGCTTATATTACCATCTACTTGTCGTAAATTTCACAATGGATTCTGTAGACCAGCAACTTCTTTCTCTGAGGCCACTCTGTGCTGCTTAATGCATAAAGCTATGTAAGGTACCCAAGCAGTCTGTAAAATAACAAGCTCTCTCCGTAAGCATCTAATGGCTGAACACATTTCTCACGTGTGTCTCTGGGAAAAGTCTCAGCAACAGTGCTTCCTGCCATAGGAGTAAGATCCATCAGCAGAACCATCCATAGGAAACTTCCACTGTCTGGTACTATTTCACTGGAGAGAAATTTTGCAGTGGTCCTTGGTACAGGAACATTAATTTTAGCCCAGGTTAGGTTGTTCCAGACCTTGTATCGGTTTTTCCGCTTATGTTTCAGCAATGTTTCAGTCTATTACACACAGTGAGCAGAAAACACCCAGGCTTGACAACCTTAAGTGCCCACTGATTTCATGGACAATCCCACCACCTTCAGTGATGAAATAGCAGAAGGCCCTTCATTCTGGCTGGTACCTACTGTGGTGCCTCTGCCTGTCCATCTGGGAGTGACACTGTTTCCCCATTAATAGAGAGTGCATTTAGGAAGCCTAGATGATTAATTGAGTAGCTGAGATACCTTATTTGTGACATCAGAAAGAAGCTTTCCTCCCCTTTTCCTTTGAAGTTTGTGCAGGTAGGACTTTTTTTCTCATAACAGAAGAATATTAACATAAAACTGTAAAAAGTAGAAACCATGAATGATTACTTTTTCATTACACAAAGGAAAACATTTCCTCACTGGGAGGCTAGCACAGCTCAGGAACAGGTTACCAGAAAGACTGTGTAGGCTCCATCCTTGGAAGTTTTTTCAAGACTCAATCTAAACAAAGTCATGGATGATTTGACTTAGCTCCTTGGAATGGGAGGTTGAAGTAGGTGCCATCCAGTGGTCCCTTCCATCCAACATTTATGCAATTCTGTGACTTTTATCCAAAAGGATCAACTTTCTTCCTTCAGATCTGCAGCAAACAGACAATATAATGCTGTTTGATTTTTGCTTGCCTCAGATATATATATATTTTCAGCAGTCTCTCAATTACAAAAGTCAATTTCACAGTCAGTAAATGGTTCATTTATTGATTCTCATCTACTAAATACAAGCAGTTCTACAAACAACAATATACTGGTGATGTACTGAGGGCTAAAAGAAATTACTCACATTTACAGGGAGAAAAAGCACAAAGCTACAAATTGACAGCCTCTCTTTGGTACTGGAGATGTAATTTCAAATGTCAAAAACCTTTGACGTGCCTCGTAGATTACATCTTTAAGAGAGCCGTGTTTCTGTTTAAAAGCTGAAATGAAAGGACTTTTACCCATTTTGAATTGTAATTTCAGCAAACTCTTTAGGCTGCAATATTTAATCTATTTCTCTGAGGTCTGAGCTACTCATGCTGCCAAAGAGCTCTGTCTTGGCAGAAGCTGATCGCCATTCGAATTCTGCACCAACACTCAAAACTTAAATAGAAAGGTGGAAGATTTAAAAGTATAATTAATTAAAAGCCCATATCAGGACCTTGACTTGTAAAGGAATGCTTGCAACCCAAAACACAGACTTAAGCTTCACTCATTGCAAAACCAAGCCGTGTATGGTTTCAGTCCCTGGGTTTAAGGCCCTGGTTGTTCTCCAATGGCAATGCAAAGGACAAGAAACAGAAGACTCTTTCTGGTTGAATTTTCATCTCCGCAGAGGGAACCTACACAGCAGACAGCTAGGTTGTAGCCTGCACCATTACATACCAAACCATGTCTCCTTAGAGCACCAGTTCCAGTCAAAAGCTACCATGAACAGCTAGATTCATACAGAAGTCCCACTTGGTTTTACCATTTCTCTCCATTGCAAAAAGGCCTTCTGGGGAAATAGCCCATGCACCCTGCACCGCCTAAATTGCTGGATGATCAGAGACACCAGAGCTGTGCCCAGGGGCCACAGTTTAAAACAGCCTTGAGGCTCAACACAGGTTCAGCTTAAGGGACCTGCAGGTATCAGAGGGAATTGGACATATTCACGCACAAAGACAGAATCATTCATGTTGAAAATCAAAATTAATTACCACTCATTACAGGATTTTGTGTCATGGATTTTGTATGTTTATTGAAAGCCTCTTCATGCATGTTCTGGTCCTTTAATAGAGCACTGTGAATGTGTGTGTTCTGCCTCTGATCATTAAAAGAAGATGTGAAGAGTTTGGTTGTTTAAGGGTTTAGTAATAAGAAAAACAGGTCACTAGTTTGTCTGCTTTTCTCTGATTGCTCCAGTAAACTCTCTGGTGCTCCTTCTTCATGAGATGTGGTTTTGCTCCCTAAATTTCTTCTCTTCCCTTGCGGAGCAAAGAACTCACAATGAAAAGGCTCTGTAATTGTAAGAGTCGGTCAGAAGATCAGCATTGTCTCAACATTGTCATCAGGGACATGGACAGTGAGGTAGCCGACAACGGCCTGTTTGGAGCGCAGTTGCCGATCCCTGGAGTGGAATGTGGTGCAAAGGCTCCTGAATGCAGAACTGTGTGGCACAGCCAGTGCTGTGCTGTTCTCCTGAGTACTGAACCGTGTGGTGCAGGCAGTGCAGTGCTGTTCTTTGGTGCCTGAGCCGTGTAGTACAAAGAGTGTTGTGCTATTGTTCAGTACCTGGGCCTAGCCGGAGCTGTTAGAGATAATGGCATAGCCATTGTCAAAAAAGATTGATCGCGACTGTTGCCATAACATCGATGAAGAAATCATGAACCTTAGATGAACTTTGCTTCATTATAACACCAAAACACACCTCCTGGTTGAAGGTTACCCGCCTCCAAGACTGACCACACCATGGACACTCCCCCCTGCGCACGTGCGATGGCCTCGCTCGAGAAGGGCGGAGATATGATAATTGAATTCTGAGAAGGGCGGAGACCCGTGAGGCAGAGGTGGAGCAAGGTGTGTTACTAAGCATAAAAGATGACTTCTGGACAATGAAAACTGGAAGCTTCCCCACCAAGGACCACGACGATCGACGATGCAACATCAGCTGGACCCGCGACCGTTAGGACGTCGTGAGATCAGTGGTGGTAGCTATAACCTCTCTCCCTCCTCTCTCTAAACTTAACTTTACTTTTCTCCTTTCTTTCATCCATCTCTAACTATCACGTGCCGCTTCACAGGCAACACAATAAAGTTTCACTGTTTGATTACTGCTATTCCCTTTGGTGTTGGTCACCTTAATTTTGCACTTTCGAGATCGTAGCAAACGAACCATCACGAGTCCACCAAGTGGACCATGACAGTAATACACTTCAGATTTCTTTCTATTGGTCAGTTTAAGAAAAAACACTTATAGTCACTTAAAAAGATATCTCTGGTAGAGAATGTTTAAGGTAAAACTTAAGTCAGCCTTTAATGCTTAATAATTAGAACTACCATACCTCCAAAGGGCTATTGTAATTCCTGACAATTAAGGATATTGACATTTTATTTTAAAGTAGCCACAGTTATATTTATATATCTGGTCTGCTTGTTGGCCTTAGGGAACCTAGTAAACAGAATGGAAATACGTTTTCTCACAGAGAGCCTACTGAAGTTAGAAGTCTGTTAGGAGCTAGATACTGCTTCTAGATTTCCTGCCCTCTGCTCTGACCGTTTTTCCTCCACACTTCTCCAGAGTTGTCTTACAATGTTCAGAAGTCTTTAGCCTCCTGCTTAAACTCACTTTACCAAGCTTTAACTTTCTCATGTGGGAAAGCCAAGGGCATCCATCCACTAGCATATGAAGGACTGAAGCTACTGTTGCCAGAGTTAGCAGTCTTCCAGTGGTTGCAGTGGATCCTGGAGCAGACTCTGTGAGTGACTCTTAATAAGAAAAAACCAACAGTGGTGACTTTCCAAAGATACAATTCAGGCTTAAACTATCTGTATGCAGTGACTATTCCTGTAATACTGCTAAATGACTAAGGAACCAGTGGTAATAGACTGTCACTTTTCACATACAGGTTCCCACTAAGTGCCCACCATACCATCGTGGGGGCAGCTGATAGTTCTTACCATCCTGAAGTTATGGAATGTTTCCTGTGAAATGGACAGAGTTACTCTGATTAGCAATCTCAGCCCCTCTCTGGAGGCAGGAGCACTTTGGTGAAATATTAACAGTTCCTGAGAATTGAATATGCAAGCAAGAATACAAGTGAATAGTAAGCAAGAGGAGGAGTTCTATGTGCCCTGTCTTCCTAAATACTGTTTGCTTCTTGGTTCAAGGTTCACATATAGGCTGATGGAATGAAGAGGAGTTTCCAAACAAGGATGATATAGGAGTTTTGCAATGCTCATGAGCATAGTGGGGCAGTTTCCATAAGCATCAGTGCAAGATTAGAAATACACGGAGGGTTTACTAATCTCCCTAAAAAGGACAGGAAATGTGAAGTTTGTTCAAAGCAGCAACCAAGAAGACACTCCCAGCTGGACTTCGGTACCTGTTTCCAGGGAGGTCTACCATAGGTCCATAATTTCAAAGCACAGGAAGCCACTTCAAAAGGTAATTTGATTTGTCTGAACACAAGGAGATGCAGACTAATGGGCCTGCAATTGGAGGGTCATGTGTGGGAGGAGGCAGGCCTATGGAGGGAAGGAAAATGCTCAGGGATGGCTGGTGGAGAAACAGTGTCCTGGATGGCTTCATGATTTACCGATACTGGGGCAAGGGAAGGAGTCTGTTGCTCAAGCCTGGGAGAGACTCTCTGTCACCCTAGGGGAAGGTTATGGAGCTTCCCCATATTTTATGTCACAGAAAAGGTCCAGTAAAACAGGTAATTACCTGCCCCAGGCCCTTGGTGAGATCTACTGGGATATGGAAGAAGTTTTATTGTCAGAATTTAGTGCAGGAAAGAAAACAACAACAAAATTGTCTATTCTGATTACTTCTAATAGATATCCTTTTTTTGCCTATAACAAACCCTGTACAGAACAGCCCTTTTTCACATTTTACCCTCAAGAGCCCCTGCTCGCTTCTGCAGCTTGGGAGCTCCTGCTCCTATATGCAGTTATAGTATATTCAGTGGCAGCACAAGTGAGGGACAGCAAGGATTACAGAGGAAAAGACTCATGCTACCTTTTCCTTTTATCTGCCATAGATATTTACATTGATAGTAATAAATAGGTGGTAAATATTCCTCTTATGCCAGTCTCCACCCATGGGTGCAAACGATGGACAAATAAAAAGTGGAAGGTACTGGAGAGTGAGAACTTCCACATTCCAGGGTGTCTACACTGACATGTCTTTAAGAAACCCTGCTCTCTGGGACCAAGCCTCATTCTTCTTCCCCTTTTATTCCCACAAGGAGATAAATTGGTCGCAAGTCTTTGTGATAGCCTTTCAAAAGCAGGGGCTTTCTGGCTGAGCAATATAGACCCTTTTTTTGTGCTAACTTGATAGTGGACATTAATAACATAAGCAGCCACCTCTGGACCAAAAAGGAAAGGTGAAAGAACATGGTTTGGACTGCTGACAGTGTCACATCCTCCCAGCCCACATCCATGGGTGTGTGCAAGGAATTTCTGATGCATGCTCATGTGAACAACTAGTATGCAGTTGAGCAGTTTTCTGTAAATGGCTCTTAAGACTTCAGAGCTGCTGCCATACAGAAATCTATTGTTCATATGCAGGATCCGCCTCCCTATCCTTTCATTATAAAAGCACAGATCACAACAGTGGCATGTTTATCTTAGCAGGGTGTTGAATTTTACCAACTGAGTCACAGCTGCTGGTTTAAGATTAGAAATGGGTTTCCCCAGCTATTCTGAAACAGCCAAAATGCCGGGCAAGGCACATGTACAATGTCAGTGCTCAGGCAACAGATTTAAGAAGGTAAAATGTGAATGGGTTGAGTCTGAACCAGATGAAAGCACCTTTTTATGAGAATGAATGCAAGACAACTCTGGTGGAGAAACAGGGGGTTGTTCACGGGCAGCTGTCAGCCTGGAGAGGCTGATCCCCTTAGCTGTCCTCTGCAGAGAGATCAGCTGCTACACAGGGCAGGAGCTTACCTTCAGAATGCTTGAATCTCTTCCTAGGCTAGAATTATTATCTGTGAACACTCTCATAGATGTGTTCATGCATTGAAAGCTCCAGCCAAAATAGATGCAAATCTCATGAGGCAAGTAACATCTATAAGTCCAACACTTAAAGGAACTGTTTCTCTGGCTCATAAAAATTTATGAGTGAGCCTGGACTGGCATCACATCATCCTATCCTAAATTGAGTCCTGCCTTTACTATAGAGACAATACTGGTTATTTGGACAGCTGCAGTCAGCAGAGCAGACAAGTGTCCTGCAGGGAGTGTCTCCTACACAGTCCCACCAATAGAAAAGTCACAACTTCATTCAAGCCTATGGCCTACACCCTCTCCGCTCTTTTTCACTTTGGTTCCCCTTCTAGGATGAGCTGGATCCCAGCCCAGAAGACAAGGCATCTCTCCTCCTCTTCCTTGAGGGATAGGTAGTGGGGCTGGAAAAGAGCCTCTTAAGATATTAAGAGCAGTGTTGAGGGAGGGGGGAGAGGACCTTACAGCCAGTGACCCTAAAAGTAGTGTTACAGCCTGTGAGATGGGAACACAACCAGCATTTTCAGGTGACTCCCTTAAGAAGCAGAAAGTCTTGATGCTCAGGAGATGAGGCAAGGAGGGGGAAGCAGAGAGATGAAGGCAGGATGATGGCTAGGGAACAGCAAAGCAGTAAGGAAGGACAGCATACATCAAGCACATAAAGGAAGATTGGGATAGGCAGTTGGTGCCTCCAGAGAAAGAGAGAGGACATCAGCAGGTAGGATTCAGACAGAAGTGGCATACTGATGTCTATGCAGCCATGCATGTAGAGGAGTCGTGGGAGAACGGATGAAAGGACAATATCTGTGGATGCATTACATGGTACAAAAGGAGCAGTATTTGAAAGAAGAGAAGGGAAATACAGGAAATTTGGAAATG
The DNA here is from genome assembly GCF_047716275.1 of Strix uralensis. Classification (NCBI taxonomy): domain Eukaryota; kingdom Metazoa; phylum Chordata; class Aves; order Strigiformes; family Strigidae; genus Strix; species Strix uralensis. The sequence continues at coordinate 80,176,580 of NC_133974.1, read as the reverse complement.
AGAGCTGAAATGCTGGAAGAGGGGTAGATGTTTAGACCTTTAGAGGCACACAGGAGCAATTCACACTGCTGGAGCTTTTGGCACAACAAAAATTATTTTCCTCCAACTTTGTGGGCAAAATGAGTTCACTGACTGACAACTCCCTTCCAATCCCCTTCCCAGAAGAAAACAGTTTTTACTGCTTGATCTGTTCAGCTCAGTGTTAAGAATCTCACAAGTGAGTTGCAACCCTCTCTCAACATGCAACAGCCTGTATTTTTTAATGACCCTGTCAGGAATGGCTGGGCTTCACAAGGCACATGCACTACATTTAGCCATTCCTGCTTCAGCTCCAAAATCAGCAGGGCACTAGTGCAGGTGAAGGAGGAGGGGAAGAATAGAGCAACATGGCCAGGCTTTCACATCAAGAAAGGAAACGCTGTGCAGGCAGGCTGGACCAAGCAGCTCTGAATTTTAATTAGCCCTTTTTCTTCTGAAGGGGCTAATAAAAATGGAGAACTCAGACATTGGTCTGGTAGGTAGGAACACTGCCGGTATGTCAGGACAGTCTAATGTCCTGGGAGAACAGGACTCTGGCAAAAAAAGAGTAGCTGCAGTAGAGTTAGACATGCCTGGGGATCTCACAGGAGTCAGCCATGCTTTCCTATGCCATCTGCAAACTGTAAAATATTTTTCAGATCTAGATCATTTAATGTTGCCCGATACATCAGCTGTATGTTTTATAGGTACCCCACTCTCTCTGGAGAAGTAATTTGTTTCCTCAGGACACTTACACCCCTATAGCCCACAAAGAGTGTCTTCTGTGTGACAGCCCCAGAAGGGGAGCATTTGGGGTGGTGGTAGCTTAGTCAAAGGAGGGTATTGACTATGCCACAGTAGTCTCTGGAAAGACAATTCAAGGCTCATGTGTCTAACAGGATGGATTAAATAGCAGCAGCATGGGTTCAACCAGCTGGAAGTGTGAGCCAGGTAGTTCTTTGTAGCTTTCCAAGAAGGACCATGCAATCTGCTGCCTTTGCCACAGTTAAGAGCTCCAGCACAAGCTGGTATACTAAGGGCTTTGTAGTACTGCTACAGCTCAGGACAACAGGTTCAGTCCTGATATTCCCCTCTAGTACATCTGCAATGTCTTCACCATGGAAAAAGGGCAGGAGTCAGCTTCATTTCTCCAAGTGGGAATATGAAGACTCTGCCTCCACTCTCCCCTCTACCCATCCCTTTGTTTGGAGGTATCCATGGGCAAACACTTGTCCTCTGCAACTCCTGCTCATAATCAACTCCTCGGAGACCAGTGCCAGTTAGGGTCAGCTCTCAGAACAGCTCCTGAAACACTTGCCCATATTAGGAGGATGGCCAAGCCATTAGCCAGCTGGCATATAAAAATACTCATCTTTTCTACAGGTAGACTCAAGAGGCTAATCAATTAAAAGCTTCCTAAGACAGAAAATCCTATGGTGAGTATTCTTGGTGTTGTTTTTTTGTTGTTGTTGTTGTTAAGAAAACTACCTAAACAATCTATTTAACCACAAAAGAGTAAATAAGGAAATTATAACTATGAAGCACAAAACCCCCAAAAGATTAGCCTCTTTTAAGCAAAGGCTGCCCTCATTTACACTGAGAAAATAAACACAGGAAAATAAATGTGATCAGCCACAGAACGGAGTCATGAATTTAACCACCTCTTCTTGCTCCCATTTTTGTTATTACTCTCTGCAAGACATTTCAGTTTGGTGGCTGTGGTCTCCTATGCGACACCTAAGCCCAAAATGCAGTACACAGCTCCTGAGGCTCATTTAATCTTAAACTGGCAGAAAGAATGGAAGAGGTGTCAAGGGTGATACACAGCAGGCCGGCCAGAGCCGCCCACTGCCTGGTACCAAAGGAAGAGATCCTCCACCTTATCAGATCGCCTTGGTACAGATTCTGCACATTCCTAAGGAGGGGTTCAGGAACAGGCAGTTGGATAACCCAAAGCCCTGGGCAAGGGATGTGGAACAAGCCAAAATGTATTTGATCATTCGAAAGGAGAGAAAAAAACCCCCACCATCCCCTGTATGCTCTCCAAAGTTGTGCTGCTGAGGGACATGACTGAGCTAGGAGTTAAGAATTCCTCCAGAGCATAAGTGATTCCAACACTGCATTTTAAAAATAGCAGACAGTTAATACCGATTTTTTTAAAGCTGTATTGTTATTACTGCTATTGTCAAGAAAAAGCACTAAAATAAAGGTTTTTATAACTAAGTGTGCTTTGCACAATCCTTGGTTCTTGCCTCTGCCAGAGCAGATGATAATTATGCTTTTGTTTAGGATAAGCATTATTCTTCCACTTTCTCATTCATTTTTCCAGTGGTTTTAAACATGTTAACTCAAAAATCCTAGAATTTTGCAGGCTGTTTCTAAGGGGTCAGAAATAGAAACAAGCATGATATCACCAGGTGTAAATTTCTTCTGAATTTCTTCACCTGAAAAATGCAAGGGTCCATAAACCTAAAAAGAGTGGAAAAAGTAACACCAGTTTGGTTTGTAAGCCTTGTAGAGGATTACAATCACTGCAAAACAAGAGCAGCATTGTGATCTAATTGAAAGTGTTTGTATGCTGAGCATAGTAGTCTGTAAAAAAAAAGGCAGTATTTTGCTATCTAGACTTGCAACATAGAAGTACCATTAACAACAGAGAATTAAAAGATTATGTTTTCTGCATTATTTCATTCAGGAAGATTATAAGACAAAAGAAGAAAATTAAAAGGCACATACTGGAATTTTCTCCAAAGTAGAAACTAGTTGTGACCTCTTTCATGTATTAAATGAATTAACGCATTAAAGCGTCTTCCCCTCACCCTCGAATGTCCCTGTGGGAAGCAAAATTGTGCCACCTAGTGGGATTTAGACCAAGCCTTAGCTGTGCGTTCCCACTAGGCGCTACAGACACCCTACAGACCACCTCCACTTGAAGCTCTCTACATTGTAGCATGGACTTTTTGGGATTCCACTTTGTTCCCGAGTTCAAATCCCTCCTCTGCTACAGCTGCAGGAAGGGTCTGTTTGCCCTGCCAAGTTTGGGGGCAGAGAGGGCACAAGCTTTGTGTGCTCAGAAGGGGAATGTTCAAAAGCTCAGGCAGGACTTGCAGGACGGCCATTGTATCACAAATAGAGACACTGCAACTTCACAAGGGCAGGCTCTGGAAAGAGGGGAAAGCAGAGGCAAACATGACACGGTTGGCTGTCTAGGGGGAAACTTTTCACTCCTTGAGCCAGGCAGCACTGGCAAGGCAAAACACACCCCACAAAGGCTGTGTCCTTCCGGGGCCGGAGGAGGGGAGGGGAAGTTGCTTTTTCATTTATCTGCTGAATCCATGCTTCTTCTTGGCTTCTGACTTGATGGGAAAGATGGGGGAAAATGATTGTCGTGAGTATGACTCGGTAAATTTGAAACACCAAAGCCACGGGGTTCACCACGGACGAAGACTCTCCCGCTTGCCAAGCAGCCAGCAACCTTGGTTTGCTACGCTACAGGGCTATAGAGCTGGTGTATGCAGGCAACCCTGTAACACAATCTCATTTCCTAGTACGCTTCTGTAACCTTAGTTGAGCATTAGGCCTAATATAGATTTCAGTACAATCTTTTAATCTTCACCCTTTATGGATTAGTGTGTCTTTATGCCAGACAGTCATTTCACTGCTTGCAATTCTTTTCATCTGTGCTTGTGATAGGAGAGAGCCATATAACGTACGACGGCAATACTGAAATCGGTCCAAGTGTTGCAAGTGACTTATATACCTTCTAATAAAACCTGATAGATGTCCCTTGGGAGCGCTCGTTATTGCCTCAGTCACAACAGGTAAATGAGTAACAACTCCGCAAGGAGTTTTCGGTAAAAGTAAAGTTCACTGGCCAATGCTCAAATAATTAACAACTCTTCTCTCTGCAAATACAGTGAGAAGTGACTTTTTCCAACAAAACATAAGCTGTTTTTCTCCAACTCAAAGCATCCCCTGCAACAATTGGGCCAGCTCTGCCCACCAGCAGACTTTTTGTCTTGTATGAACCAACATGGACAGGAATCTTAAGAATGTTTTGGTCATTTCTTTTGGATTTTTACTTCTCTTCACTGCTTATGGAGGACTACAGAGTCTACAGGTAAGTGGAGCATCTCCCACTTGTTGGCAGGACAGTTGGCCTGGAAGGGCATCAGGCCAGTGTGAAACCCATCAGTCTTTCCATGGTTTCTGTGATGACGGCATGCACAATACATTTTATGAGGTGGGCTAGGACATCAACATGGTGCAGGTTAGTATTCCTCACCCAGATCCATAGCATTTACCTCATATTTTATTCTAGTACTTCTCAAAGAGTTTGAATACTTGTGTCACACTACTTCTTTAGGTCCACAAAAGCGGTTGGAATGAAAACTAAATTTCTCTGAGGTTTTCCTCAGAAGATATGGCAAAATGGAAAACAAATTCCATTTCTGGAAAGGGTTTGTTCTGAATATTTCTGAATTGCTATCATTTTATTAGTAGTAGTATACAGCAGTAGAGAATAATAAAAATGTATGCCCAATCCATTAAAAAATTTAAGTATAAAATAATACAGCAATTCCTGGCATCGTGACATGGCATAATAATAAAAAATATAATTTTAAATCCAAGTCATCTGTGGCTTGCATTGGAATTAACATCTTAAAACACAGTAGCAGAAATGGGTTTCTAGAACGACTCGAACATGCAGGATACCATCAGAGCTCACTCATTTAGCATAGCCAAAATAAAAGACTGAGCGTTACTGTTGCTGTCTGTGAATACTTCAGAGTAGATAAACACAAGGAGGAACTTCTCAGACTAGAAGACTCTGCTGGTCTAACGACAAATAAATGCATATAAGCCATCCATGGGCAACTTGAGGCAGGATATTGAAAGATGACCCTGATCAATTGGGTCAGACTTTCCCACTGGTGTGAGAATCTGGATGCTTTAAAGGTGGAGCTTGATACATAAGGCGAGGCACTTGTTTGCAATAACAAGGGGTTGACCTCATTTCAGGAAGAGGTCCCTGATAGCTCTGTACATCCTTCTCTTCTCCTCTCCTTGAGCAGTTTCTATTCGTTGACACTCAAATTCACAGCTCAGGGAAGTTCTGCAAAAACAGTCCCAAAAATGGACGGAGATGTTATGAGCTGGGCAGACTAACGAGGCAGGGGGAGATAAACCCAAGAAGCCGCAAGACAGCCCCACCATCTGAAACGGTGCACGCTCAGGTTAAGTGCTGGAACATAAAGCCTCCCTTAATGCTGCAGGAGGCAGTGGTGCCTTCTCGTGCTCACGATGCAGCCCTCTTCTCTCTGCATTTTGTCTTGGTGGTTAAAGAGGACTTGCTGAGATGCAATCAAAAGAAATTATTTTATTGTATTGTAGCCTGCAGGAGAAGCATTAACAATTTTCAACATTTATTTCAACATTCCCCTCCCCCCCGAGAAAAACAGAAAACCCTAACCAGTAAGGATTAAGCTAATGATATGATTTTGGAGGCCTGTCATCTAATTCTTGGAAGCTGTAGCTGACAAAACCAGGCGTGTGGTGTTTCAGAAACAAGGCCTCTGTGATCAGGAAGTCTCCTTGCCGGTTTGCAGAACAAACATTCCAATTCTCAAATACGGTGACGCTGCTCGACAGAGAACCTCCTCACCTGCAGTCCTGCTGCCTGCTTCTCCCCAGTGGTGCTGCGCGGCTGCCACCACGGTCCTGTCCTGCGCGGCCAGACCACGCAGCCACCGCAGCGCTTGGAAGTGCTCGGTGCAGCTACCAGCAGCCGCGCTCTCCTCCAGCGCTCTCCAGTGCTACTCCCCCAGCATCCATCCCCCCTTCCAAAATCGTACTGGATCGCATCAGCTTTTCATGAAAACAAACAGGAAAATGTCGATAAGTAGCATCTTGATCTTCTCATTGCAACTTTCACAGTATCAAGACAAGGGGAGAACTACTTTGAGCATAAAAATATAAAACCTGGTTAGATCAGTAAAATGTTATTCCTCCCTTGTGAAAATGTGGGTGAATCAATTACTTCCAACTACAAAGGGCTGCTGTGAGCCTATTAGGATATTTGGACCTTGGCCTCTGAAGAATTTAGAAATTGGAAAAACCCTGTTGTTTAAAGCAAAGGAGCTTCCACTGTTGCTAAGACAGCCCTTGCAAGGCAGACCTGAGGATATTCCTGCCTGAGACAAAAAGTGAAGGCCAAGAAAAGAGGTTATCCTTCATTCAGCTTGTTTTCAGAGAGAAACTCACATGAGTTACATTAAATAATCTAAAGCCTGACTTACCAAGGCTTTGGGCCTGAGCAGTCCTCACCCAGTTCTGTATCACATTTTCATAAATGGGCTGTCACTGTGAGCAAAACCAGAAATCCATAATCAGGCTGCTCTGGGGAAAAGAGACAGTAATACCCAGCCCCAGCTTCTGTGTCCCTCTCTTCCTGCCTGAAGTCACTCCCTGTACACCACAGTAACATGTGCCTGTGATAAAATTTCTCTCAGCCGCTGTTTCTGTCCGTGCAGAGCAGTCTCCACTCAGAAGGCGGCCTGGGCGTTGCTTCCCTCAGCGTTCTCTATGCTGCGCTCATCTTATCGTCCATGTTCCTCCCTCCAATCCTCATCAAGAAGCTGGGCTGCAAGTGGACCATCGCAGGCTCTATGTGCTGCTACGTTGCGTTCTCCTTAGGGAACTTCTACGCTAGCTGGTACAATTTAAATATTTTAACCCTGTCTATTGAGTTTCAAAAAAAATCAGTAAGGGCAAAGGAGTTTCTTCTTTTTCTTCTCAATTCCTGCTCTACCTCTGTGCTGTGGATTTGGAAGTTGAATGCCAAAGGTGGTACTGCAAGAAACAGAGACAAATTAATGCAGTAGCAGGTGAAGGAGAGAGGTGCGAATGTGCAAAAAGCCAGAATGAACGCATCCATCCGCCCACCTGAAGCTGCTTCTCTAACTCATGTGTATAGCAGAGATTTCCATTCCAAAAAAACCCAACCTAAAACCACAGAAGTTTCATGTAAAATCCAAATGACTTTTAGAACTGTTTTTGGACAGACTGAGGGGGAGGCTGCCTTCCAGCCAGTGGCTCTGGGAGCAGAGGACCGCAGGAAGAGGCCATCTCCTGCCTTGCCCTGTCAGAGGTGGATGAACAACTTCTGCTCTCCAGTGACAGGAGACGCACCTCTGCGGAGGAAAGTTGTTGTGATCCATCTTCTGAAGGGCAGGTGCGATTTAATTCTCAGTTACAAGAGGATAAGGCACATGAGCACAGGCCTAGCCAGCCTAGCCTAGGCCTAGCTCCCGGACAAAGCTGGGAGTGCTTGCACATCCTAAACTTCATAAGACTGGCCCTTTCTTGGTTCCATGTAAGAGATGTATTGAATCACACAAGGGGTAGATCTATTTCTTTGATGTCTATTTTTGCCTCTGGATCTTTGGGCAAATGGTTATTATTATGATGCTAGTGGATAATAACGATGCTAAATAAAGTGTTATTTCGCAGGTACACACTAATCCCTACCTCTGTGATCCTGGGCTTGGGAGGAGCACCGCTCTGGTCTGCCAAATGCACTTACCTCACCATTGCTGGCAATTCCTACGCTGAGAAAGCAGGCAAAAATGGGAAAGACATTATCAACCAATACTTTGGGGTCTTCTTTCTGATATTTCAGTCCTCTGGCATCTGGGGAAATCTCATCTCATCCTTGATATTCAGCCAAGCTTCCATCAAAGGTAAAATATATCTTGAAATCTTGGTGCTTCTTTCTATAATCATCAGCTAGTTCTAGATAGTTAAAAGGTAGATTTCGGGAGCTGAGCTGGTGACCCTCAATTGCCTTCGCAGTCAGTTGAAACAGGCACTTCAGATGCGAGTTAGCTCATCTGAAGGTAGATGTCTGAAACAGATGGGCTAAATTGCTCTCTGGAAGAGTCTATTTTCTATCAACTCTTCATCAGCCATAAAGAGAGTTCAGACAGCTAGCGCAGAAATAGATGTCTATTGAATTCCTTTTGAATTCCACCCGTGTGTTGTAAAGCACAGATAGGCTGCTGGCAGTGACAGTCTTTCACATCTGACTTCTATTTAAAGTGGATTGAAACAAAAGGCAAAACACTGGAGCAGCCTTTTTGCAAAACTTGTAGTATTGGATTAATTTGCTGTTAAACATTCAAGGTTAGTCAAGCTGATGCTGGTGCTTGCTGAAAATGAGTGCTTTACAGAATTGCCAAGAAGAAATAGAAGTAGCTGTTGGCAGGAGACTGCGTGCCAGGGCTCCTCTGCTGTATTTCAGGCTCAGACAGCAGATGCCGATGTAGCTTGAAGAAATCGCTCAACAGCACTGCCCTCATTTCCCACGCCTGTAATTGGTGTAAGCTTTAAAAGGGCAGTTGTGAAGATAAATTAATAATACTTGGGCACCACCTTAGAGATTCAAAGACCTACCGTGTATTATCATTGCAGTCTCCCGTGCATTCCCTGTCCTGTCAAAGTCCAAACACGAGGGACATGGAAAGAGATTCCCCTATACACTGCTACTATGAATAGCCAGAAGCTACCTCTCTTCCCCGACCCAGTTAAGCGGTATGTCCTCTGGAGGGTATTCAAATAGGCATTAGGTTAAAACTAAAGGTCGGGGAGCTGGCGTCAGGTTTTACTCTTTGAACCCTCGGGTTTATGTCAAAGTAGCTGTCACAAGGTGTGATACTTCTGGAGAAGCAAGCTTCCTTTAAACCCAAGCCACTATAGTTGAAACACCACCAAAGCAGAGTGCTAAAGGGCTGTATCAAGTGCAACAGAGCCCCGCTGACCTGACCACTGAGCCACACGATGTCTCGAGAGGGACCGTCCGTTCTGAATTCTTTTGCAGGGCAGAGGCTGTAGTGCTCTCAAAGCCAAAGGCCTTGTGTATCTTCACAACAGTGATGGGCAGGCATACCATAAGCTTCCCAACTGTGCCTTCTCAGTGAGACTCAGCTTTCACCTAGAGGGAGCTTCTTGGGGGGCGAGGGGGTGAGGCTCTCCAGTCATTCGCTTTTTTCCCTCTCCTCTGACAGTGCAGGAAAGGTATCCACCCATGTTGTCTTACACTTAAAACGTAGCAGTGACTGACTGAGCAGTCAGAAAGATATGGTATGTATCTGCAGAATCAAAATGCATCAAATTCAGACATGTACGTGCACTTGACCTCTTGCCTGCAACACTGCATCTAGACACAGCAAGGCAAGCTACACCATGAGGTACAACGGAAGACAGTAATCAGTGTAAATTACAAGAGTCATCCTTTCTCGCTCATCAATATTGCAGCCTTATTTCCAGAGGAACAGAGCAAACCCTGCCTTGCAGCTTCCATATCACTAATTGCATGTGCATCTTCATCTTCAGGTGATGCATGAACAGATAAAAAACTTGTTTTATGTATTGCCATGCTTTACCAGTGTGACTCACCTTTTGCATATGGTAATTTTGCTGAGGGTCTGTTTGTTCAAAACTGTGTAGCCGTAGCCATTGGCTATAATAAGGTAATGACTTATGTTGCAAAGTTTTATCTGATGTTGAACCTGAAGTTGTTTATGAAGCTAGTTAAACAGCTTTGATTGGAAGCAATGGAGCAAAACACACTAAAAGTAGTGACACAACAACCCTAATTGAAAAATTGCAGATCAGGTCCTGTTTAAGGCGTCAGCCAAGGTACACTGTATTGCCCTTTATTATGCTTGGAGCAGGGACAAATTCTGCAGTGAAAGCACTGAAATAATTGTGCGGGGTTTTGATCATCCTTCCACTCTACACAGCTTACTCAGGCTCACACTTCAGGTTAGTACTCTTTACAGAAAGGGTACCGGAGGAAGTGGGCACGGTGTCGTGGTGACACGCAGGGTGTGTGAGTACACGTGTGTGCGTGGCATTGACACATGCCCAGCACAACACTGATGGGATTGAACAAAGCAGAGGTCTTACTGCAAAACCTGCCAAACTGTTCTAGTTTCAAGTGTCTTCTCAAAGAGTAATAAAGCCAGTAATAAAGTAGTAAAGCCAGGAAAAGCTGATTTCTTGGAAGACTGCATTAGTGGGTAATCGTAATTTGAATTTATAAAACAAAAAGATGTCTCGAGGCGGTTTCCGTTCCTGTAACGTATAAAGAAATTATCTGGAGAGGGATAACGTGCTCTGGCTGTAAGAACTGAGGTCCATCAGTTCAGTGGAGGTGTAAACTGAGGGGCCTGTCTTGCGGGGTGTTACGGTTAAGAGGTACAGATACACCCTGGAGCTTTACATACTGAAATTGAGCTTGGCTTCAGATCTCAGCCTCTGGCTCTAGTCCACGTCTCCAGGTAACCATCTGTTTAGTGTCCTGTCTTGAGCAACTGCATCTCTTAAGCCAAATTTTTGTGTGTTAAAATGGGATCCTGAAGTTGAGCATCTCTAATCGGGAAGGATTTCAAACCAGGACCAATCACCGAGTGCTGGATTCCTTTCTCCTTATCTGCTTTCGTATAGCGTGCACTCATCTGATCTCTTCCTTTGGTTCTTACTGAATTAGTGGAAATCTCAGAAGAAAACCTGGCATGCTGCGGAGCGTATGACTGCATCACTCATACCACTAACACCACTGGGTCAGCAGAACTCTCCAACTCCTTAATCTACACTCTGCTAGGGATCTACACTGGTAAGTAATCACACAAGCTTCAATGAGTATCACGGATGGGGAACATACTACTCGTGAAAGCTAGTGTGACTTTGCAGACTAAGTTTCCAACTTCCTCCTTCAATCCAATCTGCTAAAAGGAAATAAGATATGTGAGAGCTGTAAACAGCTCCTTCCTAAAGAGTTTCAAATGCTTTGTGCCTGTGCTGTGTCATTCCTGTCTGCGGGAGCAAGACATTCTTTACATTTTTCACCTGGAATAAAGCTGAAGTCCAGTATGGTGACGACACCACGATTTCACCCAAAGTCAGTGTTGCTCTACAGACCAGAATCCAAAGGATGCCCAGATTGCAATTAGAGGCTTACAGCACTTTACCCAGTTATGCACGAGAGAGAGGGTTTTAAATTCACTACCTTCAGGATCAGCAATAGCAAACTAGTTATTGATGGCCTTGGGCAGATTTATATATGCATGCAGAGGTCCCAGATGCTACGAGCAGCCCAGCCAGTGGTACTTGAACTCACCAACTTCTAGTCATCTGGGGATGCCTACCAGAACTGCCTGGTGTCCTACCACGTGTAAAACAGTCCTAGCACAAGAACTGCATGTGATTAGAGGTGGACCTGAACCACAGCTCCCAGAACATGCAGTCATTTGGGGGCAGGTTTTTGGCTCCATCCTGATCTCAAAAGCTGAGATTTTACAACTTCAACTCTCAGTCGTGACGCTTGAATTATAATACCTTAGTGCGAAAGGCAAAGATAAAGAGAAGCACTTAGCATGTTGGCACGTCTCCCATTTAGTAACTACAGCTGCTATAGACCTTCCTTGCATAAGGCTTAGAAAGGAACCAAAGACGGGGAAGGCTGATGCCATCAAAATTCGGAAAGACAAAAATAGATGTGCAAAGATTCATTCAGCGAGGAAAGTTCAAAAAGTATCCGTCTCAAAACAAGTTATTCTCTGCATAAAGGGGAAATATCTGGCAAGGCAATGTGTCACCTAAGCTCTGTTAAAATATCTTTGCCGTCTCTGCACACAGATGTACTCTCTATGCTGAGACAGATGCACGGAATTTGCCATACGCTCACAGAGAGCGTATGTGATCTGGTCAGAGCCAGCCCTCACCGGACAAGGGCATTGCAGCAGACTTCCTCCTTCCCCAGCCCCGTTCCTAACTGGTGACAAAATGCAGAGAATAGCCCCCCACTTCCCTTCCAGAGTGTGCTGGAGCTGATGCCTTTCTGCTAAAGGCAGGTTTGGCTCACAAGTTCAAATTTAAATTTGATGACTAACATATACAGCACTCCCTTAGGCTTTGCTCATGCAAAATGAATGCAACCCTGCTGTCTACTGACCCTGCGTCAGCAGGGTTTCATTTTTCTTTTAAGCTCTTAATAAAAAGATATGTCTTTTCCTACCTCGAGGGAAACCAAATAGCTAAATATCTCATTCACAGACATTTTTTACATGTCTCCTCTATTTGGTTGCTGAATACATGTTTTGCCCAGCTTGGGTAGAGACAATAGCGGATAAGTCTTATGTTCTTCAGTTCTGTCGAGGACTGTGGATGTTTCTATTTATGTTTGTACAAACCACTACTAAGCCATGCAGTTGCTTATCTCCTAAAACTCCTCTTGATTCCTTTGATGTATTTGTTAGAATATTTGTCTTGTAAATATGGACGTCTTGCTCTCGCCCATGTAAGTCCTGCAATCAGCCCATAAGCACTAACAAACACCCTGGCAGAACCGACAATGACTTACGTCACAAAGGGTTTACAACTCAGCCGTGGGGGAGAACCAGGACACTGCAGAATACAATTTCCTTCTAGGAGACGTGGATGAGAAATAACAAGCAATAAAAAACTGAGGCAATTTGCTGTAAATCCGCTAATGTATTTGGACATTAAAAGTTCACAGAAAAGAGCATGCCCATACACGGTAACATAGGAGCACATTAAACAGGCAATGGGGATGGGAAGAGGTGCCTGGTTCTCCTCTTACTCTGAACTCCACTTGTTTCCATGGATGGAATTCTAGCCAGCCTAAGTAAGAGAGGAAACATAATCATGCCTTGCATCTGTAACGAAGCAATCAGTTGTGAATCTGTGGCTGCTCCGTGTATATTATGAGACACAGTTATCTTCTCCATAACCTGAAAAAAATCCTATTGATTCACTCCACAAGCAACAAAGCTAGACCGATGTGTACATGATCATTTTCTGACTACCTACTCCACATATTATTTCGTATGCTGCTTCTGCTAGGAAATTACAGCTTCAAAGCTGTAACCTGCATCTTTTTCAAGTCACCCACAGTTGCTCACCATCATCTTTGAAATAGCACCTATTCTGTACTCAAAGCATGGCTCTGAGGTGACAAAAAAAAACCCCACAAAGACAAGAAAGTGACATATCCTGGGATCCAGGACAGCAGTTCTACTTCTAGCCCTTTATTTTTCTTTCCATGTATTTGAAGGAAGATCCTCCCCCCAGTCATGAAAACCTTGGCACTGGAAGCGAATATTCCTCTCTCGTGTTGATTTAAAGCCCTTTGATAGCTCCCGAGGGAGCTGTTTCTGGCTGGCTCCCAAACCCCGCGACCCCTGGCTTGCCCTGGAAGGGTGAGCGCTCACCCTCTGCGGCCACGCAGCCGGCCTGGCAACCGTCGCAATAGGCCAGTCGCAGCTAAACTGAGGGGATTTGCGAGCTGCGCAGCTCTATGGAGAAGATGTGAAAGTAGATCAGGCCTTCTTGTTTATACAGAAATGGCCTTTACACTGAAGCGGAATCGGAGGCAGCGGCCAAAACGTCCCACAGAGCACTAAGCCCTAAGTCAGAACAATAACAGCAGCAGGCAACTTCCCATCATTCTTCCAGCATTCCTCAGTTTTTCATGAACTTTTTGTTCTGTTTTTGCAGCTAGTGGTGTGCTAGCGGTGTTGCTGATCGTTGTATTTCTGGACCAGATCACATCTGACCAAGCAGAGACTGAGAAAGAGGCACTAGAGACACCATCCTTTTGGTCTACGTTCCTAGCAACTTTGCAGCATCTTAAAGATAAAAGGCAGTGTCTTCTAATCCCTCTGACAATGTACAGTGGATTTGAACAGGGATTTCTTTCTGGTGACTACACAAAGGTGTGGGTGACAATGAAAATCTATTTCTGTCTGATTGGTTTGTGTGCCTTTGTGTCTTACTATTGCATCTGATCTGTAGTTACTTGTTAAATCAAGATGATTTCAACGGTGATTTGTGGTTTGCTAAATTACTGCTTACTTCAACTTGAATGAACTCTGAGTGACATCTTCAATCGGGAGAGGCCAGCAGTAAATGTGTCCCTTGGAAGAGCCTCAAAAAGAACGCGGTAGGGAGCTTAACTCACCAGCGGAGGCCACAGCAGAGAGCTACAGGTTCAAACTCTTCAGCTTGTTGTAAATAACAAACTGGGAGAAAAGCCAGAAGTCTGCAAAGCTTTTCTATCTTCCTTCCTTCTGGTTTCCCTAGAGCTCGTATAAGTGCAAGTCAGCACACATACCACGTATTTTATTTTGACAACCTTTATGGTAAGAGGGCAAATCCTCAGCGTGGCTGGCTGAAAGCCCTCACCAGTCACTAGTGCAACAGGTCCAAACCCTGATGGACTGAAGTGATCAAAACCACCTCTGCTCCTCCAGTTCCTCTACAAACCCAGACACACAGCTGGTGTGTTCTCCAGACATTCAGTGAGAAAGCCTCCAGAGAAAGGGGGCAATCTTCCCGAGGTGCTTATTTGACACTTAAGCCTTCAGACCTTGCATATTAGCAGAGGGTGGAGTGCGCTTGCTCCTGTGCTGGAATGGATCAAAAGGGGCACTCCATGGCCACCTCCATTGGCTGTATGCTCTTACAGGTGAGGTCCTCTCCATCTCTTGGGAGCTGCTCTCTAATGACCATAATGCTGACTGTCAATTTTCATCTCTTGCTCCATGAAGGGAAGGGTAGAAAATTCCTCGTGCCACTTCCACCAGTTTTGTTTGCAAAGCAAGCAGTGCTGTGATTTTGTCTGCTTGTTACTGCTCTGTTTGCATGACATCAGTCTGATTGGGAACTGGGTTAGGACTATTGCTGCTGAAGACCAACTATGTCAATACACCAGGGACTTGTCAGCAAACTCTCTAGCTGTGCTCCTTTGATCTCGTCCATGCTGGATATTTACCAAACACTCAGGCTAAGACCCTTGAACCTGAGCTGCATATTTTCACTGAAGAAAATGTGGCACCGCTGTCTCTTCTCTTCCAGACGTATGTGACCTGTGCCCTGGGGATACATTATGTTGGTTATGTGATGATCTGCTTTTCAGCTGTAAATTCCCTCTGCTCTCTGCTCTTTGGAAAGATCTCTCAGTTCACGGGAAGAAAACTTCTATTTGCATTAGGTATGTAGAGGTCACTTGAAGGACTGATCACCTCGCGTAATATATCAAATCCAGTGCTCCCCCCTTTGCATGCACTAGAAAGGGAGAGCTCACTGTCAGCTGTCAACTAAAACCACAGTCACTCTGGAGGCAAACTTCATTCCTGAGAAAAGAAGCAGCACAGTTAACCACTGTATTGAGGTCGTTGCCTTGCATCACTCTGCTGGTGGTGTAGTTCACCCTGCTTTTCAGGGCACTATCTACTCAGACAGCGCCCTACAGCTTTGATGCTTTATAGCTCTGATGCAACCAGTGATAAATGATCTTACAATACAGATGTTGGGGCCTACACTATACCTGAGAAGGATTTCTCCACTGAGGTGAAACCTCCTCACCTTTATGGAGCGAAAGCAGCTGAGAACCTCATGAGATCCACTGCTAATTTGAGTCTCAGGGGGTGGTGAACTTGGAAATTTCAGCAAGCAATCTGGGAATTTTAGGAAGATTTCTGCAGATTGGCCTGGTGTCCTTTTCACCTCTTGTTCTATAGGGAGAAAAATGAAAGCAAGTCATCTGCCAGTGTGTCAGGCTAGAGTAACTTGAGGGCTTATGCATGGGACAGTAATTTCCAGTTTGCAGAAGAAGGAGAAGAGACTCGTATATTTAAGAACATCTCCCTCTCCAGAGAACACCGTTCCAATGAGTAACAACAGAGTAACGGAGGCAGAAAAATACCAAGAAGCGTTTCATTTGTGTCCCTGTATCCACTAAGCCTACCAAAGTGTACTGATACCTTACTTCCACTACACAGTAACCTGTAGCTTTAGAAACATCATTGACTGAGTTGTCAGCCTATGACAAATTCTAGACATTTCCTCCGCAGGAAATTTTAAACCTGGACAAGGAAGAAGACGTTCAGAGTCCTTTATGCCACAGTCACTAGTTCAGAGATTCTTCCGTATGTGTCTGTCCTAGGTGTATGTCTCACTCTGTGAAACTCATTTTAGATTAAAAAAGACCAAAACACATAATAAGAATGATAATAATACGAGAACTATAGTGTTAGGTATGCAAGACCTCTGAACCTCTCAGTTCTGTTTAACAGTCTTTATACTCAGCCTGTGAAGGTGCGCCAGTGGGGGGAGGAGTCAGAGACTCATGGACAAACCGCTTTCAAAAGGAAAGACAAAAAGTCACCAGACCCTTTAGTTATCCTTAGCTGTCTCCTCTGTCCTGGAAAGGAAACCCGTGCTTAAGGGTGAGGTAAGGAGAGCAGGAGGGCGCTTCCTCCCCCTTTCCACATGCTTCACACGGTGACTGCAGGTCTTTCGGCAGCCCCTTCTCCTACTCAGTGGCAGTTCTTGTCCTTTGGGCTAACAGCCATATCGGCACTGAGGACCTCTTGGCTCACGACACTGCTCAGAACTGTTAATTGAAGACTGTCAAAAGGACTGCATTGTCTTGTGTTTCATGAGATACCAACTCAGTCAGTGCACATATCAGGGAACTAGTAAGATTTTCGGATTGCCTTGTGCTCTAGTTGGGGGAAGAACCTGAACACGTTACCTACCACTGTCTGTCCTGTTTGTAACCGCATCTGTATTTCCCTTCTTTCTCTCTAAACCAACAGCCACAGTTACAAACACCGCCTGTATAATAGCACTACTGCTCTGGAGACCTCATCCTAAGCAGCTTGCTGTGTTTTTCGTATTCCCTGCTCTTTGGGGCCTATCTGATGCCATTTGGCAGACACAAGTTAATGGTAAGTCCTGGTGACAATGAAATGTATTCTCTTGAGATATAAATCTGCAAGTTTGTATTTATAAAACAACATGTGCCTAAAAATGATAACGGCTTTAAGACAGCGTCCAAAAGAAATCCATTAGCTCATTGAAAAGTGGAAGAAATAAGAACAAGTTGGGAGTAGGAAAGTAAAATATTCATTAAACAATTTTTTCCAAGATGAAGAGAGAAGGACACTTCAGAAGGTGGTAGCAGCTATTCAGAGTAAACATTCTGGAGGAGTATAAGTGTTTCAAAGAAAATTAGAAAACTAAGAAGAAGGATACATTTAGCCTGTCATTTGCAATAAAGGACAGCACTCTGGATAAAAAATCAACTCAAAGCTCAGCAACAAAAGAAGCAGCAAATTGGCTGTTGGGAGTTATTAGAAACAAATCGAAGGAGAAAACCACAGAGAGCAACGTTATACAACCAAGTGAATCCATGCAGTTCTGATTTGCCCCTTTTCAAAAATCACAATCCAATGTGATAAGGCATAAGAAAGCAATAAAAAGGAGCTGAGTCATGGGAGACTTCCACTTGAAGGAAGACTAACAAACTAGGCCACTTTAGCCTGGACGAGTGATAAGTAAGGAAAGCAATCAGTAAGATCATTAATAGTATGGAGAAGGTGATTAGAAGTTCACTATTTCTCCTAATAACAGAACTAGTGACACCAAATAAAAGTTATCAGGCAGCTGGCTTTACAGAAATCAAAAGGAATGCTTTTTTCACACAATGCATAATCAAAGTACAGAATTCACAGCCAAAAATGTAACTGTTTTTAAGCTGGAACTACAACCCTTCAGGGGAAGATGTTCTTGGCGGCTCTTAAACTTGGTGGTCCAGAGGAAGCCCCCAACTCAGAAAGGCCCTATGTCTTTGAAGGCCAGAGTCAGGAGGGCACTGGGCGGGAAAGAGCACTGTATACTTGCCTCATTTCTTACACTTATCCTAGGAGTCTGTCACTGGAGGTATACCACTGGACTTCTTATCTGATGCATTACAGTTGTTCTTACAATCTTCTGTGTTCCTCTGCTTTGTGATACAGTGCAATTACTGTGTACTGACAGTTCAGATAATGAGCTGATACAAACCGACTTCCGTAAGGGATTATTTAAACTCACCCCTCAATCAAAATGAGAGGAAGTTCTCTTCTAGAGGCGAAAGTCAGGCTCTAAAATGCTGGAGAGGGCAGGAAGGAGCTGTACTCTGTGAGGACTTGAAGTAAAGTCTGTTCATGACTGTCAGTCACACTCTTTTTAAGTCAATGCCATAGCTCCTGTCAGTGAGACAAATAAATGCTCTCCCATCTGCTCCCGTATTTTGCCTCTGATCTCATGAATATTGTTTTCCTCTATCTCAGATTCATATTTGGCAGATGCCATAGGAATAGGCATGTGACAGAACTAGCTCGTCTGGGCCCACATCAGGTTAAGTGTCTGGGCCTCCCTCCTTCAGGTCCCTCTGCTTGCTTCAGTAGCTCAGGTGATTTCACCCACTAGATAAATGATCATCTTCCTCCTAGAGAGCCAAAGGGAAAACACCACAGTCCTTTGCCCGGCACTGACAGTGATCTCCTTTCAAGCACACCTAAAGTCCCGCCTCTACACACAAGGAAGTGACCGGCCAGACTTCTGCTCTCTTCCTCCAGCAGCTCCAGCTCATATCCCTTAGAGGAGAGCTAATACACACATCAAGGGACACCCTCTCATCCTCTCTCATACCAACCCTTGTGCCTGTGATACAGTTTTAAATCAGGGCTCTCATTATTCACATTCATGGAAGGACACCACCAGTGAGGATTTGCTCTCTCTGAAGCAAAGCTGTTCCTTCATTTCCTGCTTCTTCAGCCACAGTCTTCCTAATTGTTCATCAGGCTTCTTCCCAACACTCTTGAGAGCCATATCTTAGTCTTCCACTGGCATGAGGGACCTGCCCTTTACCCTGCTTCTCTCTTTCCCAGAAAGCCTTGCCCTCAGACACTTGGCTTCTTTCCAAATCACTGAAGGGTTGAAGTTGGAAGGGACCTCTGGAGGTCAGCTGGTCCAACCCCCTCGCTCAAGCAGGGCCACCCAGGCAGAGTCAGCTCCACAGGACCATGTCCAGTCAGCTTCTGAGTAGCTCCAGGGAGGGAGACTCCACACCCCTCCCTGGGCAACCTCTGCCAGTGTTCAGTCACCCTCACCGTGAAAAAGCTTCTCCTGATGTTCAGAGGGAACCTCCTGTGTTTCAGTGTGTGCCCATCGCCTCTTGTCCACTTTTCTTGGACACCACTAAACAGAGCCTAGCTCCATCTGCTTTGCACCCTCTCTTCAGGGATTTACATACATTTGAGAGGTCCTTTGAGAAGGACAGCTCCTCAGTAAGGTCCCTGCATGCCTGACAAAGATGAACCTGATGCCCTCGTTAGGAAAAACGGGGTAAGTCCGGAGGACCTATGTGTCAGAGAAGGTGGCTGGGAAGTGGCTGCAGTTCCCAACCCCCAGATGAGACACAGACGGTGGACAATGCTTCATGCTTACATGATGGCCAGGGAGCTCTGCAGCTATGTGACAAGACTGACCTCTGTTACAGCACTGGAACAGGTCATCTCCATTTCCAGATTCCTGCAGGAGACTTGTGAAAATTTCATGTTTGTGTTAGCTGCGAAAAAAACAAATGTTCCTCATGCTTGCAGAGTATCTTTCTTTGTCTGTACCTTGATCAGCTCTTCCACAGCTCCCAGTTATAAAGTTACACAGAGTTTGCTCTGTCGCATTGTCACACTGAAACATCAAGTGATGACAGGAAACCTTATCAGAAGGGTGCAGTGACTTTGCTCCATAATGCTGCACCCCAGAACAGGATCTTCAGTTTGACATGCCCATTTAAGACTAAATCTCTTCTCCCCTTCATCAGTTTTACGCAGATGCACATCACATGAGAAATTCCCATCTCCAAAGGCTATGAGGTCCGATAAGGCCTCTAAAACAGCATTGGGGACTAAGGTCTGTGGTCCTTCCTTTGGCAAGCTCCATGACTGCTGCTTGGGCCTCAGTAGGTCACCCCCTGAATAAATACAATGGCATTGTGCCACACACTTAAGGCATTCTATGGCAATCGAGGATGGCTCACCTTGGCCTGCTGCGGATAGTTAATCCTGGAGTTCCCCCTAGAGGAGAATGTACAGGCTCACAGTAGATGAGTCACTTCTCACCGTTCCCTAACCTGTTTGTGTACATGTGTGGACACTCTCACTTGTTTCCAAGGAAAGCTGCTCCATTTCACAGTGTGTAGTGCCCTCTCTTATCTAACCTGAAAACAGATGCAGTTATTATCCCTCTGGCAATAACCGCACTGGGGCACAACAATTGTGTAGCACAGAGCTATTGGGTAGACTACAGTAAAATAAAGCTCGTTCCAGGCTGACGTGCATCTTTAGAAAGGCTATGAATCAGACTGGAATGCTTATAAACATGGACGTTTATAAACATTTCCAGCAGTCCTGTTATATGCCTCTCCCTACTAGGACCAGGCAAAGGAGTGCGAAAATGGGCAGTGGTAAACAGGGAGATAATTAGCAGGGCCTTGCTAAAGCTTCAGCCAGGCAACTTGCGCCACACTGCACTTGACAGTGTTTGTGATGAGGACCAATGTTTAGCTTCGAGGCAAAAACAACACTGTGTTCCAATGTAACTGCTACCTAATACTACATATGCATCCTGGAAAAGAGGACTTTCCTGCCAAGTCAGCCCTTCCGATAGCTCAACATTGGACTAGATCCTTACCCAATTCTCCCATTGCTTTGACTGAAAAAGAAGGCTTCGTGCTTGCAAGGGAAAACAGGTACCAGCTGAAAGCCAGAATCTTTACACACAGAATTGTCATGGCATCAGAAATCTTCCTATATGAAACTCTCCTCGCTAATCCCTTTCCAGAAGATAACATGGGGCAGAGCAGAAAAGTTATATGAACAACTTGCACTTGTTCATTTCTTAGGCAAAACTTGGAGGAATTATGAAATAATTCACACTACACTACACTCAGCCAGTTTAATGAACTAAGTACATCTTGTGAGGCACTTGTCCAGATTTTCCATCGTGTCTAAATTGAAACATTCAGTAAATGTCCTCTTATATTCATCAGGATGCAGTAAGTTTTTACATAAGGATGATGTCTCCCCCTTCTTCACAAAACTCAAGGGTTCGTTGAGCCTACCCAGATTTCCAGAGAACTTTGTACTCCTCTGCACCTTGTGGCTGAATGTGCATATTTCAAAGAGATGCGGTGTCAGACAGGGAAGTGGATGAGAAGTCAAGGTTCCTGATATTCCTCCCCTTCCCTCCCTGCACACCACAGCTGAGTCAGTGGAAATGCCCACTACTTTATCACCACTGATGCCAGCTCAGCACCCAGAGGAAAGCAAGCTCTCTCCCCTTCCCTGTGTGCCGGACTAGTCAGGTTGGGAGGCTGGGAATGCCACCCTCACTCCCAGTTGTGGGCGTGCGGCTGACTGAACTCAGCGGGAGCTTCCCAGTGAACACGGCTGCGTTAGGACAATCACTTTAACTGAGTCTCTAGGTCAAGCAAGTTTTCCAGTTGCTGCCCAGAGGTTCTGTATGCATCAAGGAGATTTGTTCTGCCAACCTATCCAGGAGCTGAAAATTTGAAAACCTGGTTGTCTCAGACAGGCAAATCTTCTCTACACATTAAATCTGACCCCAGTTCTAGTGCTCTCCTCAACTGTTCTGGGTCAGTTTGCTTCTCGTAACTTGGCAACTATGACTAGCACACGCTACCACCATTGGCATCACTGTACGAGCCTCACTTGGGGGGGCTCCCTGAGGCCAAGTTCTGGTGACAACAAGGAACACACATTTTATGTGAACAGTCTCTGCATGTTCTTAGGCCTGTGAAAGAAATGGTTTGAAGAACAGGCAGACAGTGTATGCAGGGTCCATGCAGGTTCCCCCAAAGAGAGGTGAAGGATGGCAGCAGGGAGGTCCCTATGGTTCTTTGATCCTTTCTACCCCATGACGAAAGAGCAACTTGATCCCTAAGGACCATGGTGTCCCTAGACAAAACCACCTGAAGATGTGGTATAACCTTCTCCATAGTTATACGTGGAGACTCTACAGTGTCAATGGCCATTTCTTGCCATCTCCTCTTCCTCCTTACTTACTCACTCATCAGTGCAAGAACTTTCCTTTTTGTGGCTGATAGTTTGAAAAAATAAACTTCCTGCCATCTCACTTCAACAGAGACCATCCTTTCTTCCTTTCCCCCTCCCATTTTCTTTCCCTTTCTCTCTGATATTCTCTATTTTGCCCTTTTTGTTCTGTTATTTCACTTATAATAATTCACAAGAGCACAAAGTGTTTTAAGACAAAGCTTGTGTTTTCCTTTCTGTGGCATTTACGAGGGAGGGTCTATCTTCCCCATTGGGGTCTATTTATTCCCTTTGCAGAAAATACATGGTTGCAGAATTAACCTTCACAAGCCGTGTCTCTCCTTCCTTCTAGTACTCTATGGCATCTTTTTTGAGAAACACAAGGAGGCTGCCTTTGCAAATTACCGTCTCTGGGAATCACTTGGATTTGTCATCGCCTTTGGTTACAGCACCAAACTGCAAGTCTACATCAAACTGTACATTTTATTGTCTGTGCTTGTGTTGTCTATGGTGATGTATGGAGCAGCTGAATACGTCGAAGCTAAGAGCTCCCTTGGGACACCTACTGCTACAAAGAAGGAAAATATAGAACCGTGTGCCCAGGAAACACGCATGTAATGCAACAGAGTCAGAGCGATGGAGGCAACTCAAACTGGCTGGCTCCTGCAGGCCTGCCTCCAAGGGCGTTCCAACTTGTACTGTCTCCAGAAAGATGGTAAAGGAACAGATTTCAAGGCCAGTATTATGCAAATGTCTTAGAAGTTAAAATCTCTTTTGACATCTCAGCTTTACGTGAAGATTATCTGACTTCATCTTTCTTACAGATGACCAACTAATTGTTTTCTCTTTTTTAAAATTAATAAAATCTTAATAAATGAAAACGGTACTCAAACTCCTCATATTTTTGTATCTGTGGATCAGACCTAATACCACAGCTTTACAGTCAAACCTGAAAAGCCCACCTATGAAATCAGAAGATGAGAGCAAGTGGGGTGGTTCAGGTAATTGCAGGCAACATACATCATTTCATGGAATCACTAATTATAAAGATTTATATTGCTCTAATCCAGCATTCTTTAACACTTGCTGTAAATAACATCAAGGTATAAACTGGCTATATCTACAGTTTGTATCTGAACACCACATAATCCGCTGGCCACTGAGTCCACCAAGTTGTCTGAGGTTAGCATACAGCTGTGTTCCTGCCCATGTCATCCCTCTATCCCAGCACTGTTTCCCTTTTGATTTCCCTGTCTCCTGCCTTCCACATGACCAAATACTTCTCATGATGAGCTTTTCCCACTTTCCCATCCACAGACAGAGCTGTTTTCAAGATGGTAAGGTCCACTTGATATTTACTGCATAGAGGACAGATTCAGACAAAACTGTCAGGAAGACTCTCCTGTTAACTCATGAGGTTCAGAATGGACTCCCTTGCTTTCTAAACACCTGCTCAAGAAAGGAGTCTAGGTGCAGCTGGAACCACTCCTAGTCCCAGATTTGGTCAACAATTCTTGTCTAATGAAAAGGTACAAATGATAGAGAAAAAAAAAGTTTGGCTCAACAGTCTTTCCATCAGGGTGGGTGCACCTACCACACCCTCACCCAGAAAACACATCTGTGATACAACAGGGTCAGAGTGATGGAGAAAAAGGAAACTGACTGCCTCCTACAGGCCTGTCTCCAGCTGTGTTCCAACATGTACTGTCTCCAGAAAGATGGTAGAGAAACAGATTTCAAGGCCAGTATAATGAAAATGTCTTAGGAGAGAAAATCTCTTCTCCCTTAGTAGTCTGTAAAAAAAAAGGCAGTATTTTGCTATCTAGACTTGCAACATAGAAGTACCATTAACAACAGAGAATTAAAAGATTATGTTTTCTGCATTATTTCATTCAGGAAGATTATAAGACAAAAGAAGAAAATTAAAAGGCACATACTGGAATTTTCTCCAAAGTAGAAACTAGTTGTGACCTCTTTCATGTATTAAAAGAATTAACGCATTAAAGCGTCTTCCCCTCACCCTCGAATGTCCCTGTGGGAAGCAAAATTGTGCCACCTAGTGGGATTTAGACCAAGCCTTAGCTGTGCGTTCCCACTAGGCGCTACAGACACCCTACAGACCACCTCCACTTGAAGCTCTCTACATTGTAGCATGGACTTTTTGGGATTCCACTTTGTTCCCGAGTTCAAATCCCTCCTCTGCTACAGCTGCAGGAAGGGTCTGTTTGCCCTGCCAAGTTTGGGGGCAGAGAGGGCACAAGCTTTGTGTGCTCAGAAGGGGAATGTTCAAAAGCTCAGGCAGGACTTGCAGGACGGCCATTGTATCACAAATAGAGACACTGCAACTTCACAAGGGCAGGCTCTGGAAAGAGGGGAAAGCAGAGGCAAACATGACACGGTTGGCTGTCTAGGGGGAAACTTTTCACTCCTTGAGCCAGGCAGCACTGGCAAGGCAAAACACACCCCACAAAGGCTGTGTCCTTCCGGGGCCGGAGGAGGGGAGGGGAAGTTGCTTTTTCATTTATCTGCTGAATCCATGCTTCTTCTTGGCTTCTGACTTGATGGGAAAGATGGGGGAAAATGATTGTCGTGAGTATGACTCGGTAAATTTGAAACACCAAAGCCACGGGGTTCACCACGGACGAAGACTCTCCCGCTTGCCAAGCAGCCAGCAACCTTGGTTTGCTACGCTACAGGGCTATAGAGCTGGTGTATGCAGGCAACCCTGTAACACAATCTCATTTCCTAGTACGCTTCTGTAACCTTAGTTGAGCATTAGGCCTAATATAGATTTCAGTACAATCTTTTAATCTTCACCCTTTATGGATTAGTGTGTCTTTATGCCAGACAGTCATTTCACTGCTTGCAATTCTTTTCATCTGTGCTTGTGATAGGAGAGAGCCATATAACGTACGACGGCAATACTGAAATCGGTCCAAGTGTTGCAAGTGACTTATATACCTTCTAATAAAACCTGATAGATGTCCCTTGGGAGCGCTCGTTATTGCCTCAGTCACAACAGGTAAATGAGTAACAACTCCGCAAGGAGTTTTCGGTAAAAGTAAAGTTCACTGGCCAATGCTCAAATAATTAACAACTCTTCTCTCTGCAAATACAGTGAGAAGTGACTTTTTCCAACAAAACATAAGCTGTTTTTCTCCAACTCAAAGCATCCCCTGCAACAATTGGGCCAGCTCTGCCCACCAGCAGACTTTTTGTCTTGTATGAACCAACATGGACAGGAATCTTAAGAATGTTTTGGTCATTTCTTTTGGATTTTTACTTCTCTTCACTGCTTATGGAGGACTACAGAGTCTACAGGTAAGTGGAGCATCTCCCACTTGTTGGCAGGACAGTTGGCCTGGAAGGGCATCAGGCCAGTGTGAAACCCATCAGTCTTTCCATGGTTTCTGTGATGACGGCATGCACAATACATTTTATGAGGTGGGCTAGGACATCAACATGGTGCAGGTTAGTATTCCTCACCCAGATCCATAGCATTTACCTCATATTTTATTCTAGTACTTCTCAAAGAGTTTGAATACTTGTGTCACACTACTTCTTTAGGTCCACAAAAGCGGTTGGAATGAAAACTAAATTTCTCTGAGGTTTTCCTCAGAAGATATGGCAAAATGGAAAACAAATTCCATTTCTGGAAAGGGTTTGTTCTGAATATTTCTGAATTGCTATCATTTTATTAGTAGTAGTATACAGCAGTAGAGAATAATAAAAATGTATGCCCAATCCATTAAAAAATTTAAGTATAAAATAATACAGCAATTCCTGGCATCGTGACATGGCATAATAATAAAAAATATAATTTTAAATCCAAGTCATCTGTGGCTTGCATTGGAATTAACATCTTAAAACACAGTAGCAGAAATGGGTTTCTAGAACGACTCGAACATGCAGGATACCATCAGAGCTCACTCATTTAGCATAGCCAAAATAAAAGACTGAGCGTTACTGTTGCTGTCTGTGAATACTTCAGAGTAGATAAACACAAGGAGGAACTTCTCAGACTAGAAGACTCTGCTGGTCTAACGACAAATAAATGCATATAAGCCATCCATGGGCAACTTGAGGCAGGATATTGAAAGATGACCCTGATCAATTGGGTCAGACTTTCCCACTGGTGTGAGAATCTGGATGCTTTAAAGGTGGAGCTTGATACATAAGGCGAGGCACTTGTTTGCAATAACAAGGGGTTGACCTCATTTCAGGAAGAGGTCCCTGATAGCTCTGTACATCCTTCTCTTCTCCTCTCCTTGAGCAGTTTCTATTCGTTGACACTCAAATTCACAGCTCAGGGAAGTTCTGCAAAAACAGTCCCAAAAATGGACGGAGATGTTATGAGCTGGGCAGACTAACGAGGCAGGGGGAGATAAACCCAAGAAGCCGCAAGACAGCCCCACCATCTGAAACGGTGCACGCTCAGGTTAAGTGCTGGAACATAAAGCCTCCCTTAATGCTGCAGGAGGCAGTGGTGCCTTCTCGTGCTCACGATGCAGCCCTCTTCTCTCTGCATTTTGTCTTGGTGGTTAAAGAGGACTTGCTGAGATGCAATCAAAAGAAATTATTTTATTGTATTGTAGCCTGCAGGAGAAGCATTAACAATTTTCAACATTTATTTCAACATTCCCCTCCCCCCCGAGAAAAACAGAAAACCCTAACCAGTAAGGATTAAGCTAATGATATGATTTTGGAGGCCTGTCATCTAATTCTTGGAAGCTGTAGCTGACAAAACCAGGCGTGTGGTGTTTCAGAAACAAGGCCTCTGTGATCAGGAAGTCTCCTTGCCGGTTTGCAGAACAAACATTCCAATTCTCAAATACGGTGACGCTGCTCGACAGAGAACCTCCTCACCTGCAGTCCTGCTGCCTGCTTCTCCCCAGTGGTGCTGCGCGGCTGCCACCACGGTCCTGTCCTGCGCGGCCAGACCACGCAGCCACCGCAGCGCTTGGAAGTGCTCGGTGCAGCTACCAGCAGCCGCGCTCTCCTCCAGCGCTCTCCAGTGCTACTCCCCCAGCATCCATCCCCCCTTCCAAAATCGTACTGGATCGCATCAGCTTTTCATGAAAACAAACAGGAAAATGTCGATAAGTAGCATCTTGATCTTCTCATTGCAACTTTCACAGTATCAAGACAAGGGGAGAACTACTTTGAGCATAAAAATATAAAACCTGGTTAGATCAGTAAAATGTTATTCCTCCCTTGTGAAAATGTGGGTGAATCAATTACTTCCAACTACAAAGGGCTGCTGTGAGCCTATTAGGATATTTGGACCTTGGCCTCTGAAGAATTTAGAAATTGGAAAAACCCTGTTGTTTAAAGCAAAGGAGCTTCCACTGTTGCTAAGACAGCCCTTGCAAGGCAGACCTGAGGATATTCCTGCCTGAGACAAAAAGTGAAGGCCAAGAAAAGAGGTTATCCTTCATTCAGCTTGTTTTCAGAGAGAAACTCACATGAGTTACATTAAATAATCTAAAGCCTGACTTACCAAGGCTTTGGGCCTGAGCAGTCCTCACCCAGTTCTGTATCACATTTTCATAAATGGGCTGTCACTGTGAGCAAAACCAGAAATCCATAATCAGGCTGCTCTGGGGAAAAGAGACAGTAATACCCAGCCCCAGCTTCTGTGTCCCTCTCTTCCTGCCTGAAGTCACTCCCTGTACACCACAGTAACATGTGCCTGTGATAAAATTTCTCTCAGCCGCTGTTTCTGTCCGTGCAGAGCAGTCTCCACTCAGAAGGCGGCCTGGGCGTTGCTTCCCTCAGCGTTCTCTATGCTGCGCTCATCTTATCGTCCATGTTCCTCCCTCCAATCCTCATCAAGAAGCTGGGCTGCAAGTGGACCATCGCAGGCTCTATGTGCTGCTACGTTGCGTTCTCCTTAGGGAACTTCTACGCTAGCTGGTACAATTTAAATATTTTAACCCTGTCTATTGAGTTTCAAAAAAAATCAGTAAGGGCAAAGGAGTTTCTTCTTTTTCTTCTCAATTCCTGCTCTACCTCTGTGCTGTGGATTTGGAAGTTGAATGCCAAAGGTGGTACTGCAAGAAACAGAGACAAATTAATGCAGTAGCAGGTGAAGGAGAGAGGTGCGAATGTGCAAAAAGCCAGAATGAACGCATCCATCCGCCCACCTGAAGCTGCTTCTCTAACTCATGTGTATAGCAGAGATTTCCATTCCAAAAAAACCCAACCTAAAACCACAGAAGTTTCATGTAAAATCCAAATGACTTTTAGAACTGTTTTTGGACAGACTGAGGGGGAGGCTGCCTTCCAGCCAGTGGCTCTGGGAGCAGAGGACCGCAGGAAGAGGCCATCTCCTGCCTTGCCCTGTCAGAGGTGGATGAACAACTTCTGCTCTCCAGTGACAGGAGACGCACCTCTGCGGAGGAAAGTTGTTGTGATCCATCTTCTGAAGGGCAGGTGCGATTTAATTCTCAGTTACAAGAGGATAAGGCACATGAGCACAGGCCTAGCCAGCCTAGCCTAGGCCTAGCTCCCGGACAAAGCTGGGAATGCTTGCACATCCTAAACTTCATAAGACTGGCCCTTTCTTGGTTCCATGTAAGAGATGTATTGAATCACACAAGGGGTAGATCTATTTCTTTGATGTCTATTTTTGCCTCTGGATCTTTGGGCAAATGGTTATTATTATGATGCTAGTGGATAATAACGATGCTAAATAAAGTGTTATTTCGCAGGTACACACTAATCCCTACCTCTGTGATCCTGGGCTTGGGAGGAGCACCGCTCTGGTCTGCCAAATGCACTTACCTCACCATTGCTGGCAATTCCTACGCTGAGAAAGCAGGCAAAAATGGGAAAGACATTATCAACCAATACTTTGGGGTCTTCTTTCTGATATTTCAGTCCTCTGGCATCTGGGGAAATCTCATCTCATCCTTGATATTCAGCCAAGCTTCCATCAAAGGTAAAATATATCTTGAAATCTTGGTGCTTCTTTCTATAATCATCAGCTAGTTCTAGATAGTTAAAAGGTAGATTTCGGGAGCTGAGCTGGTGACCCTCAATTGCCTTCGCAGT
This sequence comes from Strix uralensis, assembly GCF_047716275.1. Lineage (NCBI taxonomy): Eukaryota > Metazoa > Chordata > Aves > Strigiformes > Strigidae > Strix > Strix uralensis. The sequence continues at coordinate 80,147,517 of NC_133974.1, read as the reverse complement.
CAGTTGAAACAGGCACTTCAGATGCGAGTTAGCTCATCTGAAGGTAGATGTCTGAAACAGATGGGCTAAATTGCTCTCTGGAAGAGTCTATTTTCTATCAACTCTTCATCAGCCATAAAGAGAGTTCAGACAGCTAGCGCAGAAATAGATGTCTATTGAATTCCTTTTGAATTCCACCCGTGTGTTGTAAAGCACAGATAGGCTGCTGGCAGTGACAGTCTTTCACATCTGACTTCTATTTAAAGTGGATTGAAACAAAAGGCAAAACACTGGAGCAGCCTTTTTGCAAAACTTGTAGTATTGGATTAATTTGCTGTTAAACATTCAAGGTTAGTCAAGCTGATGCTGGTGCTTGCTGAAAATGAGTGCTTTACAGAATTGCCAAGAAGAAATAGAAGTAGCTGTTGGCAGGAGACTGCGTGCCAGGGCTCCTCTGCTGTATTTCAGGCTCAGACAGCAGATGCCGATATAGCTTGAAGAAATCGCTCAACAGCACTGCCCTCATTTCCCACGCCTGTAATTGGTGTAAGCTTTAAAAGGGCAGTTGTGAAGATAAATTAATAATACTTGGGCACCACCTTAGAGATTCAAAGACCTACCGTGTATTATCATTGCAGTCTCCCGTGCATTCCCTGTCCTGTCAAAGTCCAAACACGAGGGACATGGAAAGAGATTCCCCTATACACTGCTACTATGAATAGCCAGAAGCTACCTCTCTTCCCCGACCCAGTTAAGCGGTATGTCCTCTGGAGGGTATTCAAATAGGCATTAGGTTAAAACTAAAGGTCGGGGAGCTGGCGTCAGGTTTTACTCTTTGAACCCTCGGGTTTATGTCAAAGTAGCTGTCACAAGGTGTGATACTTCTGGAGAAGCAAGCTTCCTTTAAACCCAAGCCACTATAGTTGAAACACCACCAAAGCAGAGTGCTAAAGGGCTGTATCAAGTGCAACAGAGCCCCGCTGACCTGACCACTGAGCCACACGATGTCTCGAGAGGGACCGTCCGTTCTGAATTCTTTTGCAGGGCAGAGGCTGTAGTGCTCTCAAAGCCAAAGGCCTTGTGTATCTTCACAACAGTGATGGGCAGGCATACCATAAGCTTCCCAACTGTGCCTTCTCAGTGAGACTCAGCTTTCACCTAGAGGGAGCTTCTTGGGGGGCGAGGGGGTGAGGCTCTCCAGTCATTCGCTTTTTTTCCTCTCCTCTGACAGTGCAGGAAAGGTATCCACCCATGTTGTCTTACACTTAAAACGTAGCAGTGACTGACTGAGCAGTCAGAAAGATATGGTATGTATCTGCAGAATCAAAATGCATCAAATTCAGACATGTACGTGCACTTGACCTCTTGCCTGCAACACTGCATCTAGACACAGCAAGGCAAGCTACACCATGAGGTACAACGGAAGACAGTAATCAGTGTAAATTACAAGAGTCATCCTTTCTCGCTCATCAATATTGCAGCCTTATTTCCAGAGGAACAGAGCAAACCCTGCCTTGCAGCTTCCATATCACTAATTGCATGTGCATCTTCATCTTCAGGTGATGCATGAACAGATAAAAAACTTGTTTTATGTATTGCCATGCTTTACCAGTGTGACTCACCTTTTGCATATGGTAATTTTGCCGAGGGTCTGTTTGTTCAAAACTGTGTAGCCGTAGCCATTGGCTATAATAAGGTAATGACTTATGTTGCAAAGTTTTATCTGATGTTGAACCTGAAGTTGTTTATGAAGCTAGTTAAACAGCTTTGATTGGAAGCAATGGAGCAAAACACACTAAAAGTAGTGACACAACAACCCTAATTGAAAAATTGCAGATCAGGTCCTGTTTAAGGCGTCAGCCAAGGTACACTGTATTGCCCTTTATTATGCTTGGAGCAGGGACAAATTCTGCAGTGAAAGCACTGAAATAATTGTGCGGGGTTTTGATCATCCTTCCACTCTACACAGCTTACTCAGGCTCACACTTCAGGTTAGTACTCTTTACAGAAAGGGTACTGGAGGAAGTGGGCACGGTGTCGTGGTGACACGCAGGGTGTGTGAGTACACGTGTGTGCGTGGCATTGACACATGCCCAGCACAACACTGATGGGATTGAACAAAGCAGAGGTCTTACTGCAAAACCTGCCAAACTGTTCTAGTTTCAAGTGTCTTCTCAAAGAGTAATAAAGCCAGTAATAAAGTAGTAAAGCCAGGAAAAGCTGATTTCTTGGAAGACTGCATTAGTGAGTAATCGTAATTTGAATTTATAAAACAAAAAGATGTCTCGAGGCGGTTTCCGTTCCTGTAACGTATAAAGAAATTATCTGGAGAGGGATAACGTGCTCTGGCTGTAAGAACTGAGGTCCATCAGTTCAGTGGAGGTGTAAACTGAGGGGCCTGTCTTGCGGGGTGTTACGGTTAAGAGGTACAGATACACCCTGGAGCTTTACATACTGAAATTGAGCTTGGCTTCAGATCTCAGCCTCTGGCTCTAGTCCACGTCTCCAGGTAACCATCCGTTTAGTGTCCTGTCTTGAGCAACTGCATCTCTTAAGCCAAATTTTTGTGTGTTAAAATGGGATCCTGAAGTTGAGCATCTCTAATCGGGAAGGATTTCAAACCAGGACCAATCACCGAGTGCTGGATTCCTTTCTCCTTATCTGCTTTCGTATAGCGTGCACTCATCTGATCTCTTCCTTTGGTTCTTACTGAATTAGTGGAAATCTCAGAAGAAAACCTGGCATGCTGCGGAGCGTATGACTGCATCACTCATACCACTAACACCACTGGGTCAGCAGAACTCTCCAACTCCTTAATCTACACTCTGCTAGGGATCTACACTGGTAAGTAATCACACAAGCTTCAATGAGTATCACGGATGGGGAACATACTACTCGTGAAAGCTAGTGTGACTTTGCAGACTAAGTTTCCAACTTCCTCCTTCAATCCAATCTGCTAAAAGGAAATAAGATATGTGAGAGCTGTAAACAGCTCCTTCCTAAGGAGTTTCAAATGCTTTGTGCCTGTGCTGTGTCATTCCTGTCTGCGGGAGCAAGACATTCTTTACATTTTTCACCTGGAATAAAGCTGAAGTCCAGTATGGTGACGACACCACGATTTCACCCAAAGTCAGTGTTGCTCTACAGACCAGAATCCAAAGGATGCCCAGATTGCAATTAGAGGCTTACAGCACTTTACCCAGTTATGCACGAGAGAGAGGGTTTTAAATTCACTACCTTCAGGATCAGCAATAGCAAACTAGTTATTGATGGCCTTGGGCAGATTTATATATGCATGCAGAGGTCCCAGATGCTACGAGCAGCCCAGCCAGTGGTACTTGAACTCACCAACTTCTAGTCATCTGGGGATGCCTACCAGAACTGCCTGGTGTCCTACCACGTGTAAAACAGTCCTAGCACAAGAACTGCATGTGATTAGAGGTGGACCTGAACCACAGCTCCCAGAACATGCAGTCATTTGGGGGCAGGTTTTTGGCTCCATCCTGATCTCAAAAGCTGAGATTTTACAACTTCAACTCTCAGTCGTGACGCTTGAATTATAATACCTTAGTGCGAAAGGCAAAGATAAAGAGAAGCACTTAGCATGTTGGCACGTCTCCCATTTAGTAACTACAGCTGCTATAGACCTTCCTTGCATAAGGCTTAGAAAGGAACCAAAGACGGGGAAGGCTGATGCCATCAAAATTCGGAAAGACAAAAATAGATGTGCAAAGATTCATTCAGCGAGGAAAGTTCAAAAAGTATCCGTCTCAAAACAAGTTATTCTCTGCATAAAGGGGAAATATCTGGCAAGGCAATGTGTCACCTAAGCTCTGTTAAAATATCTTTGCCGTCTCTGCACACAGATGTACTCTCTATGCTGAGACAGATGCACGGAATTTGCCATACGCTCACAGAGAGCGTATGTGATCTGGTCAGAGCCAGCCCTCACCGGACAAGGGCATTGCAGCAGACTTCCTCCTTCCCCAGCCCCGTTCCTAACTGGTGACAAAATGCAGAGAATAGCCCCCCACTTCCCTTCCAGAGTGTGCTGGAGCTGATGCCTTTCTGCTAAAGGCAGGTTTGGCTCACAAGTTCAAATTTAAATTTGATGACTAACATATACAGCACTCCCTTAGGCTTTGCTCATGCAAAATGAATGCAACCCTGCTGTCTACTGACCCTGCGTCAGCAGGGTTTCATTTTTCTTTTAAGCTCTTAATAAAAAGATATGTCTTTTCCTACCTCGAGGGAAACCAAATAGCTAAATATCTCATTCACAGACATTTTTTACATGTCTCCTCTATTTGGTTGCTGAATACATGTTTTGCCCAGCTTGGGTAGAGACAATAGCGGATAAGTCTTATGTTCTTCAGTTCTGTCGAGGACTGTGGATGTTTCTATTTATGTTTGTACAAACCACTACTAAGCCATGCAGTTGCTTATCTCCTAAAACTCCTCTTGATTCCTTTGATGTATTTGTTAGAATATTTGTCTTGTAAATATGGACGTCTTGCTCTCGCCCATGTAAGTCCTGCAATCAGCCCATAAGCACTAACAAACACCCTGGCAGAACCGACAATGACTTACGTCACAAAGGGTTTACAACTCAGCCGTGGGGGAGAACCAGGACACTGCAGAATACAATTTCCTTCTAGGAGACGTGGATGAGAAATAACAAGCAATAAAAAACTGAGGCAATTTGCTGTAAATCCGCTAATGTATTTGGACATTAAAAGTTCACAGAAAAGAGCATGCCCATACACGGTAACATAGGAGCACATTAAACAGGCAATGGGGATGGGAAGAGGTGCCTGGTTCTCCTCTTACTCTGAACTCCACTTGTTTCCATGGATGGAATTCTAGCCAGCCTAAGTAAGAGAGGAAACATAATCATGCCTTGCATCTGTAACGAAGCAATCAGTTGTGAATCTGTGGCTGCTCCGTGTATATTATGAGACACAGTTATCTTCTCCATAACCTGAAAAAAATCCTATTGATTCACTCCACAAGCAACAAAGCTAGACCGATGTGTACATGATCATTTTCTGACTACCTACTCCACATATTATTTCGTATGCTGCTTCTGCTAGGAAATTACAGCTTCAAAGCTGTAACCTGCATCTTTTTCAAGTCACCCACAGTTGCTCACCATCATCTTTGAAATAGCACCTATTCTGTACTCAAAGCATGGCTCTGAGGTGACAAAAAAAAACCCCACAAAGACAAGAAAGTGACATATCCTGGGATCCAGGACAGCAGTTCTACTTCTAGCCCTTTATTTTTCTTTCCATGTATTTGAAGGAAGATCCTCCCCCCAGTCATGAAAACCTTGGCACTGGAAGCGAATATTCCTCTCTCGTGTTGATTTAAAGCCCTTTGATAGCTCCCGAGGGAGCTGTTTCTGGCTGGCTCCCAAACCCCGCGACCCCTGGCTTGCCCTGGAAGGGTGAGCGCTCACCCTCTGCGGCCACGCAGCCGGCCTGGCAACCGTCGCAATAGGCCAGTCGCAGCTAAACTGAGGGGATTTGCGAGCTGCGCAGCTCTATGGAGAAGATGTGAAAGTAGATCAGGCCTTCTTGTTTATACAGAAATGGCCTTTACACTGAAGCGGAATCGGAGGCAGCGGCCAAAACGTCCCACAGAGCACTAAGCCCTAAGTCAGAACAATAACAGCAGCAGGCAACTTCCCATCATTCTTCCAGCATTCCTCAGTTTTTCATGAACTTTTTGTTCTGTTTTTGCAGCTAGTGGTGTGCTAGCGGTGTTGCTGATCGTTGTATTTCTGGACCAGATCACATCTGACCAAGCAGAGACTGAGAAAGAGGCACTAGAGACACCATCCTTTTGGTCTACGTTCCTAGCAACTTTGCAGCATCTTAAAGATAAAAGGCAGTGTCTTCTAATCCCTCTGACAATGTACAGTGGATTTGAACAGGGATTTCTTTCTGGTGACTACACAAAGGTGTGGGTGACAATGAAAATCTATTTCTGTCTGATTGGTTTGTGTGCCTTTGTGTCTTACTATTGCATCTGATCTGTAGTTACTTGTTAAATCAAGATGATTTCAACGGTGATTTGTGGTTTGCTAAATTACTGCTTACTTCGACTTGAATGAACTCTGAGTGACATCTTCAATCGGGAGAGGCCAGCAGTAAATGTGTCCCTTGGAAGAGCCTCAAAAAGAACGCGGTAGGGAGCTTAACTCACCAGCGGAGGCCACAGCAGAGAGCTACAGGTTCAAACTCTTCAGCTTGTTGTAAATAACAAACTGGGAGAAAAGCCAGAAGTCTGCAAAGCTTTTCTATCTTCCTTCCTTCTGGTTTCCCTAGAGCTCGTATAAGTGCAAGTCAGCACACATACCACGTATTTTATTTTGACAACCTTTATGGTAAGAGGGCAAATCCTCAGCGTGGCTGGCTGAAAGCCCTCACCAGTCACTAGTGCAACAGGTCCAAACCCTGATGGACTGAAGTGATCAAAACCACCTCTGCTCCTCCAGTTCCTCTACAAACCCAGACACACAGCTGGTGTGTTCTCCAGACATTCAGTGAGAAAGCCTCCAGAGAAAGGGGGCAATCTTCCCGAGGTGCTTATTTGACACTTAAGCCTTCAGACCTTGCATATAAGCAGAGGGTGGAGTGCGCTTGCTCCTGTGCTGGAATGGATCAAAAGGGGCACTCCATGGCCACCTCCATTGGCTGTATGCTCTTACAGGTGAGGTCCTCTCCATCTCTTGGGAGCTGCTCTCTAATGACCATAATGCTGACTGTCAATTTTCATCTCTTGCTCTATGAAGGGAAGGGTAGAAAATTCCTCGTGCCACTTCCACCAGTTTTGTTTGCAAAGCAAGCAGTGCTGTGATTTTGTCTGCTTGTTACTGCTCTGTTTGCATGACATCAGTCTGATTGGGAACTGGGTTAGGACTATTGCTGCTGAAGACCAACTATGTCAATACACCAGGGACTTGTCAGCAAACTCTCTAGCTGTGCTCCTTTGATCTCGTCCATGCTGGATATTTACCAAACACTCAGGCTAAGACCCTTGAACCTGAGCTGCATATTTTCACTGAAGAAAATGTGGCACCGCTGTCTCTTCTCTTCCAGACGTATGTGACCTGTGCCCTGGGGATACATTATGTTGGTTATGTGATGATCTGCTTTTCAGCTGTAAATTCCCTCTGCTCTCTGCTCTTTGGAAAGATCTCTCAGTTCACGGGAAGAAAACTTCTATTTGCATTAGGTATGTAGAGGTCACTTGAAGGACTGATCACCTCGCGTAATATATCAAATCCAGTGCTCCCCCCTTTGCATGCACTAGAAAGGGAGAGCTCACTGTCAGCTGTCAACTAAAACCACAGTCACTCTGGAGGCAAACTTCATTCCTGAGAAAAGAAGCAGCACAGTTAACCACTGTATTGAGGTCGTTGCCTTGCATCACTCTGCTGGTGGTGTAGTTCACCCTGCTTTTCAGGGCACTATCTACTCAGACAGCGCCCTACAGCTTTGATGCTTTATAGCTCTGATGCAACCAGTGATAAATGATCTTACAATACAGATGTTGGGGCCTACACTATACCTGAGAAGGATTTCTCCACTGAGGTGAAACCTCCTCACCTTTATGGAGCGAAAGCAGCTGAGAACCTCATGAGATCCACTGCTAATTTGAGTCTCAGGGGGTGGTGAACTTGGAAATTTCAGCAAGCAATCTGGGAATTTTAGGAAGATTTCTGCAGATTGGCCTGGTGTCCTTTTCACCTCTTGTTCTATAGGGAGAAAAATGAAAGCAAGTCATCTGCCAGTGTGTCAGGCTAGAGTAACTTGAGGGCTTATGCATGGGACAGTAATTTCCAGTTTGCAGAAGAAGGAGAAGAGACTCGTATATTTAAGAACATCTCCCTCTCCAGAGAACACCATTCCAATGAGTAACAACAGAGTAACGGAGGCAGAAAAATACCAAGAAGTGTTTCATTTGTGTCCCTGTATCCACTAAGCCTACCAAAGTGTACTGATACCTTACTTCCACTACACAGTAACCTGTAGCTTTAGAAACATCATTGACTGAGTTGTCAGCCTATGACAAATTCTAGACATTTCCTCCGCAGGAAATTTTAAACCTGGACAAGGAAGAAGACGTTCAGAGTCCTTTATGCCACAGTCACTAGTTCAGAGATTCTTCCGTATGTGTCTGTCCTAGGTGTATGTCTCACTCTGTGAAACTCATTTTAGATTAAAAAAGACCAAAACACATAATAAGAATGATAATAATACAAGAACTATAGTGTTAGGTATGCAAGACCTCTGAACCTCTCAGTTCTGTTTAACAGTCTTTATACTCAGCCTGTGAAGGTGCGCCAGGGGGGGGAGGAGTCAGAGACTCATGGACAAACCGCTTTCAAAAGGAAAGACAAAAAGTCACCAGACCCTTTAGTTATCCTTAGCTGTCTCCTCTGTCCTGGAAAGGAAACCCGTGCTTAAGGGTGAGGTAAGGAGAGCAGGAGGGCGCTTCCTCCCCCTTTCCACATGCTTCACACGGTGACTGCAGGTCTTCCGGCAGCCCCTTCTCCTACTCAGTGGCAGTTCTTGTCCTTTGGGCTAACAGCCATATCGGCACTGAGGACCTCTTGGCTCACGACACTGCTCAGAACTGTTAATTGAAGACTGTCAAAAGGACTGCATTGTCTTGTGTTTCCTGAGATACCAACTCAGTCAGTGCACATATCAGGGAACTAGTAAGATTTTCGGATTGCCTTGTGCTCTAGTTGGGGGAAGAACCTGAACACGTTACCTACCACTGTCTGTCCTGTTTGTAACCGCATCTGTATTTCCCTTCTTTCTCTCTAAACCAACAGCCACAGTTACAAACACCGCCTGTATAATAGCACTACTGCTCTGGAGACCTCATCCTAAGCAGCTTGCTGTGTTTTTCGTATTCCCTGCTCTTTGGGGCCTATCTGATGCCATTTGGCAGACACAAGTTAATGGTAAGTCCTGGTGACAATGAAATGTATTCTCTTGAGATATAAATCTGCAAGTTTGTATTTATAAAACAACATGTGCCTAAAAATGATAACGGCTTTAAGACAGCGTCCAAAAGAAATCCATTAGCTCATTGAAAAGTGGAAGAAATAAGAACAAGTTGGGAGTAGGAAAGTAAAATATTCATTAAACAATTTTTTCCAAGATGAAGAGAGAAGGACACTTCAGAAGGTGGTAGCAGCTATTCAGAGTAAACATTCTGGAGGAGTATAAGTGTTTCAAAGAAAATTAGAAAACTAAGAAGAAGGATACATTTAGCCTGTCATTTGCAATAAAGGACAGCACTCTGGATAAAAAATCAACTCAAAGCTCAGCAACAAAAGAAGCAGCAAATTGGCTGTTGGGAGTTATTAGAAACAAATTGAAGGAGAAAACCACAGAGAGCAACGTTATACAACCAAGTGAATCCATGCAGTTCTGATTTGCCCCTTTTCAAAAATCACAATCCAATGTGATAAGGCATAAGAAAGCAATAAAAAGGAGCTGAGTCATGGGAGACTTCCACTTGAAGGAAGACTAACAAACTAGGCCACTTTAGCCTGGACGAGTGATAAGTAAGGAAAGCAATCAGTAAGATCATTAATAGTATGGAGAAGGTGATTAGAAGTTCACTATTTCTCCTAATAACAGAACTAGTGACACCAAATAAAAGTTATCAGGCAGCTGGCTTTACAGAAATCAAAAGGAATGCTTTTTTCACACAATGCATAATCAAAGTACAGAATTCACAGCCAAAAATGTAACTGTTTTTAAGCTGGAACTACAACCCTTCAGGGGAAGATGTTCTTGGCGGCTCTTAAACTTGGTGGTCCAGAGGAAGCCCCCAACTCAGAAAGGCCCTATGTCTTTGAAGGCCAGAGTCAGGAGGGCACTGGGCGGGAAAGAGCACTGTATACTTGCCTCATTTCTTACACTTATCCTAGGAGTCTGTCACTGGAGGTATACCACTGGACTTCTTATCTGATGCATTACAGTTGTTCTTACAATCTTCTATGTTCCTCTGCTTTGTGATACAGTGCAATTACTGTGTACTGACAGTTCAGATAATGAGCTGATACAAACCGACTTCCGTAAGGGATTATTTAAACTCACCCCTCAATCAAAATGAGAGGAAGTTCTCTTCTAGAGGCGAAAGTCAGGCTCTAAAATGCTGGAGAGGGCAGGAAGGAGCTGTACTCTGTGAGGACTTGAAGTAAAGTCTGTTCATGACTGTCAGTCACACTCTTTTTAAGTCAATGCCATAGCTCCTGTCAGTGAGACAAATAAATGCTCTCCCATCTGCTCCCGTATTTTGCCTCTGATCTCATGAATATTGTTTTCCTCTATCTCAGATTCATATTTGGCAGATGCCATAGGAATAGGCATGTGACAGAACTAGCTCGTCTGGGCCCACATCAGGTTAAGTGTCTGGGCCTCCCTCCTTCAGGTCCCTCTGCTTGCTTCAGTAGCTCAGGTGATTTCACCCACTAGATAAATGATCATCTTCCTCCTAGAGAGCCAAAGGGAAAACACCACAGTCCTTTGCCCGGCACTGACAGTGATCTCCTTTCAAGCACACCTAAAGTCCCGCCTCTACACACAAGGAAGTGACCGGCCAGATTTCTGCTCTCTTCCTCCAGCAGCTCCAGCTCATATCCCTTAGAGGAGAGCTAATACACACATCAAGGGACACCCTCTCATCCTCTCTCATACCAACCCTTGTGCCTGTGATACAGTTTTAAATCAGGGCTCTCATTATTCACGTTCACGGAAGGACACCACCAGTGAGGATTTGCTCTCTCTGAAGCAAAGCTGTTCCTTCATTGCCTGCTTCTTCAGCCACAGTCTTCCTAATTGTTCATCAGGCTTCTTCCCAACACTCTTGAGAGCCATATCTTAGTCTTCCACTGGCATGAGGGACCTGCCCTTTATCCTGCTTCTCTCTTTCCCAGAAAGCCTTGCCCTCAGACACTTGGCTTCTTTCCAAATCACTGAAGGGTTGAAGTTGGAAGGGACCTCTGGAGGTCAGCTGGTCCAACCCCCTCGCTCAAGCAGGGCCACCCAGGCAGAGTCAGCTCCACAGGACCATGTCCAGTCAGCTTCTGAGTAGCTCCAGGGAGGGAGACTCCACACCCCTCCCTGGGCAACCTCTGCCAGTGTTCAGTCACCCTCACCGTGAAAAAGCTTCTCCTGATGTTCAGAGGGAACCTCCTGTGTTTCAGTGTGTGCCCATCGCCTCTTGTCCACTTTTCTTGGACACCACTGAACAGAGCCTAGCTCCATCTGCTTTGCACCCTCTCTTCAGGGATTTACATACATTTGAGAGGTCCTTTGAGAAGGACAGCTCCTCAGTAAGGTCCCTGCATGCCTGACAAAGATGAACCTGATGCCCTCGTTAGGAAAAACGGGGTAAGTCCGGAGGACCTATGTGTCAGAGAAGGTGGCTGGGAAGTGGCTGCAGTTCCCAACCCCCAGATGAGACACAGACGGTGGACAATGCTTCATGCTTACATGATGGCCAGGGAGCTCTGCAGCTATGTGACAAGACTGACCTCTGTTACAGCACTGGAACAGGTCATCTCCATTTCCAGATTCCTGCAGGAGACTTGTGAAAATTTCATGTTTGTGTTAGCTGCGAAAAAAACAAATGTTCCTCATGCTTGCAGAGTATCTTTCTTTGTCTGTACCTTGATCAGCTCTTCCACAGCTCCCAGTTATAAAGTTACACAGAGTTTGCTCTGTCGCATTGTCACACTGAAACATCAAGTGATGACAGGAAACCTTATCAGAAGGGTGCAGTGACTTTGCTCCATAATGCTGCACCCCAGAACAGGATCTTCAGTTTGACATGCCCATTTAAGACTAAATCTCTTCTCCCCTTCATCAGTTTTACGCAGATGCACATCACATGAGAAATTCCCATCTCCAAAGGCTATGAGGTCCGATAAGGCCTCTAAAACAGCATTGGGGACTAAGGTCTGTGGTCCTTCCTTTGGCAAGCTCCATGACTGCTGCTTGGGCCTCAGTAGGTCACCCCCTGAATAAATACAATGGCATTGTGCCACACACTTAAGGCATTCTATGGCAATCGAGGATGGCTCACCTTGGCCTGCTGCGGATAGTTAATCCTGGAGTTCCCCCTAGAGGAGGATGTACAGGCTCACAGTAGATGAGTCACTTCTCACCGTTCCCTAACCTGTTTGTGTACATGTGTGGACACTCTCACTTGTTTCCAAGGAAAGCTGCTCCATTTCACAGTGTGTAGTGCCCTCTCTTATCTAACCTGAAAACAGATGCAGTTATTATCCCTCTGGCAATAACCGCACTGGGGCACAACAATTGTGTAGCACAGAGCTATTGGGTAGACTACAGTAAAATAAAGCTCGTTCCAGGCTGACGTGCATCTTTAGAAAGGCTATGAATCAGACTGGAATGCTTATAAACATGGACGTTTATAAACATTTCCAGCAGTCCTGTTATATGCCTCTCCCTACTAGGACCAGGCAAAGGAGTGGGAAAGTGGGCAGTGGTAAACAGGGAGATAATTAGCAGGGCCTTGCTAAAGCTTCAGCCAGGCAACTTGCGCCACACTGCACTTGACAGTGTTTGTGATGAGGACCAATGTTTAGCTTCGAGGCAAAAACAACACTGTGTTCCAATGTAACTGCTACCTAATACTACATATGCATCCTGGAAAAGAGGACTTTCCTGCCAAGTCAGCCCTTCCGATAGCTCAACATTGGACTAGATCCTCACCCAATTCTCCCATTGCTTTGACTGAAAAAGAAGGCTTCGTGCTTGCAAGGGAAAACAGGTACCAGCTGAAAGCCAGAATCTTTACACACAGAATTGTCATGGCATCAGAAATCTTCCTATATGAAACTCTCCTCGCTAATCCCTTTCCAGAAGATAACACGGGGCAGAGCAGAAAAGTTATATGAACAACTTGCACTTGTTCATTTCTTAGGCAAAACTTGGAGGAATTATGAAATAATTCACACTACACTACACTCAGCCAGTTTAATGAACTAAGTACATCTTGTGAGGCACTTGTCCAGATTTTCCATCGTGTCTAAATTGAAACATTCAGTAAATGTCCTCTTATATTCATCAGGATGCAGTAAGTTTTTACATAAGGATGATGTCTCCCCCTTCTTCACAAAACTCAAGGGTTCGTTGAGCCTACCCAGATTTCCAGAGAACTTTGTACTCCTCTGCACCTTGTGGCTGAATGTGCATATTTCAAAGAGATGCGGTGTCAGACAGGGAAGTGGATGAGAAGTCAAGGTTCCTGATATTCCTCCCCTTCCCTCCCTGCACACCACAGCTGAGTCAGTGGAAATGCCCACTACTTTATCACCACTGATGCCAGCTCAGCACCCAGAGGAAAGCAAGCTCTCTCCCCTTCCCTGTGTGCCGGACTAGTCAGGTTGGGAGGCTGGGAATGCCACCCTCACTCCCAGTTGCGGGCGTGCGGCTGACTGAACTCAGCGGGAGCTTCCCAGTGAACACGGCTGCGTTAGGACAATCACTTTAACTGAGTCTCTAGGTCAAGCAAGTTTTCCAGTTGCTGCCCAGAGGTTCTGTATGCATCAAGGAGATTTGTTCTGCCAACCTATCCAGGAGCTGAAAATTTGAAAACCTGGTTGTCTCAGACAGGCAAATCTTCTCTACACATTAAATCTGACCCCAGTTCTAGTGCTCTCCTCAACTGTTCTGGGTCAGTTTGCTTCTCGTAACTTGGCAACTATGACTAGCACACGCTACCACCATTGGCATCACTGTACGAGCCTCACTTGGGGGGGCTCCCTGAGGCCAAGTTCTGGTGACAACAAGGAACACACATTTTATGTGAACAGTCTCTGCATGTTCTTAGGCCTGTGAAAGAAATGGTTTGAAGAACAGGCAGACAGTGTATGCAGGGTCCATGCAGGTTCCCCCAAAGAGAGGTGAAGGATGGCAGCAGGGAGGTCCCTATGGTTCTTTGATCCTTTCTACCCCATGACGAAAGAGCAACTTGATCCCTAAGGACCATGGTGTCCCTAGACAAAACCACCTGAAGATGTGGTATAACCTTCTCCATAGTTATACGTGGAGACTCTACAGTGTCAATGGCCATTTCTTGCCATCTCCTCTTCCTCCTTACTTACTCACTCGTCAGTGCAAGAACTTTCCTTTTTGTGGCTGATAGTTTGAAAAAATAAACTTCCTGCCATCTCACTTCAACAGAGACCATCCTTTCTTCCTTTCCCCCTCCCATTTTCTTTCCCTTTCTCTCTGATATTCTCTATTTTGCCCTTTTTGTTCTGTTATTTCACTTATAATAATTCACAAGAGCACAAAGTGTTTTAAGACAAAGCTTGTGTTTTCCTTTCTGTGGCATTTACGAGGGAGGGTCTATCTTCCCCATTGGGGTCTATTTATTCCCTTTGCAGAAAATACATGGTTGCAGAATTAACCTTCACAAGCCGTGTCTCTCCTTCCTTCTAGTACTCTATGGCATCTTTTTTGAGAAACACAAGGAGGCTGCCTTTGCAAATTACCGTCTCTGGGAATCACTTGGATTTGTCATCGCCTTTGGTTACAGCACCAAACTGCAAGTCTACATCAAACTGTACATTTTATTGTCTGTGCTTGTGTTGTCTATGGTGATGTATGGAGCAGCTGAATACGTCGAAGCTAAGAGCTCCCTTGGGACACCTACTGCTACAAAGAAGGAAAATATAGAACCGTGTGCCCAGGAAACACGCATGTAATGCAACAGAGTCAGAGCGATGGAGGCAACTCAAACTGGCTGGCTCCTGCAGGCCTGTTTCCAAGGGCGTTCCAACTTGCACTGTCTCCAGAAAGATGGTAAAGGAACAGGTTTCAAGGCCAGTATTATGCAAATGTCTTAGGAGTTAAAATCTCTTTTGACATTTCCTAGAGAAAATGATATGTTATGATCTAGACAAGTGGTTTGTGCAGTGGGTGGGGAACCAGCTGACAGGCTGCACCCAGTGCGTGGTTGTAAATAGTTACTTTTCAGTCTGGCAACCTGTCACAAGTGGCGTCCCTCAGGAATCGATATTGGGCCCAATGATTTTTAATATCTTCGTAAGTGATTTGGATGAGGGGATCAATTGTACCCTGATGAAGTTTGCTGACAATATCAAATTGAATGGGGAAGTGGACACTTTCGAAAGGCCTGGATAGGCTGGAAGTGTGGGATAACAAGAACCTTATGAAGTTCAACAAGGACAAGTGCAAAGTCTTGCACCTGGGAAAACATAATCCAGGAGTACAGCAAAGGGTGGGATCTACCCGGCTGGGGAGCAGCTCTGTGGAAAGGGATCTCTAACCTGGGGGTCCTGGTGGACAACAAGCTCAATATGAGTGAACAGTGTTCTGCTGTGGCATAAAAAGCCAACATGGTGCTGGGTTGCATCAACATGGGCATCACCAGCAGAGATAAAAAAGTCATTATCCCACTGTACTTAGCACTTGTCAGGTCACACCTGTGTTCAGTTTTGGTCCCCACTATACAAAAAAGATGTGGACAGGCTGGAGAGGGTCCAGTGAAGGGCTGTAAATATGATCAAAGGACTGGGAAGCCTGCCATATGAGGAAAGGCTGAGAGAACTGGGTTTGTTCAGCCTTGAGAAAAGAAGGCTCAGGAGAGACCTTATCACCATACTCCAGTATTTAAAAGGTGGCTGCAAAGAAGACGGAGACTCCCTTTTTACAAGGAGTCACGTGGAAAAGACAAGGGGTAATAGGCACAAGTTGCTTCTGTGGAGATTCTGACTGGACACAAGAGGAAAATTTTTCACAATGAGAACAATCAGCCATTGGAATAATCTCCCCAAGGAAGTGGTGGATTCCCCAACACTGGACACTTTCAGCTGGACAGGGTGTCAGGCCATCTTGTCTAGACCGTGGTTTTGCCAAGAAAGGTTGGACCAGATCATCCTTGAGTCCCTTCCATCCTGGTATTGTATGATTGTATGACTCTATGACCTCAGCTTTATAAGGGAAGATTATCTGACTTCACCCTTTCATACAGATGACCAATTAATTGTTTTATCTGTTTTTAATTAATAAAGTCTTAATAAATGTAATCAGGACTCTTAAAGTCCTCACAGTTTTGTATCTGTGGATCAGACCTAGTACCATAGCTTTACAATCAAACCTGAAAAGCCTACATACAAAATCAGAAAATGACAGCAACTGGGGTGGCTCAGCCAGTTGCAGACAACACACATTATTTCATGGAACCACTAATTATAAAGATTTATATTGTCCTTAAAGAGCATTACTTAACACTTGCTGTAAATAACATCGTTATAAACTGGCTATATCTACAGTTCGTATCTGGACACCACATAATCTGCTAGCTGCTGAGTACACCAACTTGTCTGAGGTCATCAGACAACTGTGTTTCTGTCCATGTCATCCCTCTATCCCAGCACTCTTTGCCTTTTGGTTTCCCTGTCTCCAATTTTTCCCTCACCACTTACAGCAGCTTTCTGCCAAAAGAGATGACTTCCACACGACCAAATACTTCAGTCATTCTGAACTTTTCCCACTTCCCCATCCACGGATAGAGCTGTTTTCAAGATAAGCAGCCAGGGCGCATTACTTGGGGAACCCAGCCATGAAAAGGATGCAGACAACAGCACATGTCATAAGAGTGAGAAGGAGAAAAGGAGGATGGGCCTATGCTGTAATATCTCCTTGAGACTTATATGCATCTAGCACTGGCTCAGATGAGGATGTCCCTCAGCTTATTTCAACTTCTGTTTAGTTTTATCCATACCATGTTGTTTTCAGATTTGTATTTTTGTGGTTTTACTGCAGGGAGAAGAGTGCTACAGTGCAATTACTGGGCAGTGTCCCCACATCTTGATGTCAAAGCACTGTACAGATATCCTGATCATTACTGGTAACGATACTATGATCGGATCCTCTGTGTGAGGCAGACAGCATAAAGGAATTGAAGACAAGTGCTGTTCATCTCCAAGACTAGTGCTGCCCCTGGAAATAAACTACATGGCTAGTTAAGTTACTGCATGCCAGGGAGCTAAAATTTGAAACTACTTATTCTCAGCTATTAAACATAAGAGGAGGATGAGGCACTATATAGTGTGACAACATGATAGAAATCAATACCATTTATGTGGAAAAAAAATCCCCAAATTATTAGGGCTTTTAAATAACAGTACCTTTCATGCTACTTTACTATCTCTGTAACATTTCTTGTTCCCAAGAATCGGACTCCCCTCCAGACCTCCCCTGTGTTTACTCATGGCTTCTCAAATGATAAGCTTCTTTTCCAGGTCTCATACAATCAAGTAGAGTTCCTTATGTCCTGCAGAAAAGAAGGTGACAGGCGTGCTCCCTCACAGATCCACCTTTCTCTTGTGCCTTTGCCCTGTCAGCTCAAAGGCATGCTGTTAATCTCTCTGTTGGAAATACACATGGCAAAACTAATGTGGCTGCAGAATCCTGATGGCTTCCCCAGCTGCTCAGAGATTGCAGATGGATTTACTAGGCTGCTAATGATTCTCACCCTGCCCTGCTTCCATCTGATACAGAAACTTAATTTCGTCTTCATAGCAGACAGTGAAATACATCCCCGAATCCTCCTCTGATTCTCTTTTACTCAGCAACGTTCAACAGCAAGTGAAGCAAAGAGGATTTCTGAGATCATCAGTGAAAATCTGATCTGTGTGAATGTAATAATTTATTGTTTATTTGTAACAGCCCAACACAAAAATCAGCATCTCACTACACAAGATGCAACACAACCTCAGAACAAAAAGATGATCCCTCCCTCAGAAGATATATAGCTTTTTCTATTTGTTTCTCTTTTTCCTCTTTTTTCACTTTACTCCTGTACTGGGTCTCGCTGGGATGGAGATAATTTTCTTCATAGCAGCCCATATGGTGCTCTGTTTTGGATTATTGTAACTAAAACAGTGTTGATAACACACCAGTGTTTTGGCTATTGCTTGCACAGCACAGTGCTTGCACAGCATCCAGGTTTTCTCTTTTTCCCACTCTGCTGCCTCAGTGAGTAGGTTGTGGGTGCCCAAGAAATTGAGAGGCGACACAACCAGGACAGTTAAGACAAACTGACCAAAGGGATATCCCATACCACATGATGCCGTACTCAGCAATAAAAGCTAGGGGGAAAGGAGGAGGAAGTGGGGATGTTCCTGGTTATGACGTCTGTCTTCCCAAGCAATTGCTACTCACACTGAGGTCCTGCTTTCCAGGAAGTGGCTGGACACCTGCCTACTGATGGGAAGTAGTGGATGAATTTCTTATTGTGCTTTGCTTGCACACACAGTTTTGCTTCACCTATTAAACTGTCTTTATCTCAACCCAGGAGTTTTATCACTTTTGATCTTCTGATTCTCTCCCCCATCCTGTTGGTGGGGGGAGTTAGTAAGCAATGAGGTGGGTGCTTTGTTGGTGGTCAGGGTCAACCCAGCACACCTCCTTAATTGTTTTGTACTCTGTGTGCCCAGGATTTGTCTGCAGTAAAGTTCAGCAGTGGCATCCCAGCAAATGGCTCCCCACTCCACAGATTTCAGCTGAAACCATGCAGAGCTACCAAGGAGCAAGAAAAAGGTGCTCTGACCTTGGAGAGAACCTCAGTACCTGACAGATGGTCAGGATGGTAGACAGGACCTTGTGGCCTGTGGTTTGGGGAGCTGTTTTCCACTCTTGATTTTGTCACAGAACTTTACTGCAGTCATTTCCCCAGTTTTAAAATAAGGGAGAAAACTCCATTACTTTGGTAATGAAAGCAACAGCTACAGCTATTGATGATGCTGTGAACATGCTTACTCCTGGGACAGGGTGAGGATAAAGGTGATCAACTGTCTTGGACATGATCTAAATGGAAATTGACATTTAGGGCATCATTATGAATGGAAAATACACAGTTATAAAATGTATGTGGTTTTGTTTATGATGAAGGCAACAGGAGTTTTGCTGCATACTATATCAAAAAAACTTCAGGCAGAAGTTCAGCTAGGAACACCTCTTCACTGAAATGCAAGAAACAAAATGATGGTTGAGGTTGCTGTGGCAGGAGGCCTCTGCCCTTTCATGGCCAAGGAAGACTCCACAGACCTGCTTCAGCCTAGCAGGCAGCGAGCAGCATAGGTCTGTCTATACTGAAGATTTGACCACCATCAGGGTGCAGGTAGACTCACCCTTCTTCACTCCGTGTTTCACTACTACACAAGCTCTTATCTCACCCACTGCAACAGTGTTCATTCCGCAATGAAACAATAGCTTTTATCAGTTTGACTCTGACTGTGTGAGGTTAATGAGAGCAGCTGTAGCCATCTCAACGGACACTAGCTTTGGGATTTGAAGTTGTAGCCAGATGAATGGCCCAGTCACATGCCTGAAACCTTCAAGAGGTCTAAACCTGGCAATAGGTAATAAGCCTGGCAATGCTGATCTACCAAATACCCCGTTTTCCCTGGTATCCTCAGTTCCAAACTGTGGTTCCATACAGGTATAGGAGGTAAGTCAGGCCTTCACGCAAGAGAACCATGAGACAATGCAGTTAATGAGGACTCCGAGTGAGGGGCCACCTATGTCAGACAGGAGAAGAAGCCCTGAGGAAGGATGCCTGAGCCATTTCTTCCAGAGACTTCAGGGACTGAGTCTGGGTCACACATCAATCTCTGTTGAAGACCTAGGTGTCGGGAAGCCTGTGGATTGTGGCAATCATCTGCAATGTAAAATAGTTAGGTTCAGGTAATTAACATTGACACATTGAGTAATTGCTTTCATGAGGCGCATAATACCCTGGTGTCTTATGGCATGAGCCAAAGGTCCAAGCTGCTGGGGGCTCAGATGCACGCTCAGGACAGAGGAGACTTGCAGGGGCTCAACCAGCACAGGTGGCTCCCGGGTCACCCGGCCCTGCCGGCGCGGGCCCTGGGCGGCAGGCTCTCCCCATCAGGCCCACGGGCACGGAGCTCCGCCCTGGGCAGGTGGGGGGTCCCGACCCTCGTGGGAGCAGAGAGCACCCTGGGCGCGGGCGACAGGTGTAGCGCCACGCAGGCGAGGGGGAGCTGCAGGGGACGGGTTTTTTCCCTTACGGGCGCCCTGGGTGTGCGTCTCCCCCGGGAGGCTCCGGTAAAAACGCTGCGGGCGGTTAAATCAACAAACAGCCCCAGCCCCTGCGAGGGCAGGGCCGGGGCAGCTGTGGTGAGCTCTGCCGTCACCCGCCGCCTGCGCTGCCGGGGAGGAGAGGGGGAGCCGAAGGCGAGGGCCCGCCCTTCCCCATCGCCCAGCAACGGCCTGCGGCCGCCCGCCGGCCTGTCCGAGCCCCGCCGCTCTCCGCCCGCCCGCCCGGCTACCGCGGCCGGGGGTGGGCCGGGGCAGGCGGCGGGGCTTGCGGCGGTGCGGGTGGAGAGCCGGGCAGGGCGGCGGCGGCGGGTCCGGCCGGGCCCAGGTACGATGTGCGGCCGGGGCGGGGGGGCTTAGCCGGGCCCCCGCCCCAGCGCCCACCGCTTTAAGTGCTAATGCTTTCGCTAATAGAAGCGCGATGTGCGGCAGTTCAGGCTCGCCGCTGTGCCTGCGGGGAGGGCTGTCCGGTGCTGGCGGCAGTATCCCAGCGCCGCCGGGCCCCGTGTGCCCGCAGAGCCTGGGCGGCGGTTTTGCAGAGCCTGGCCTTGTGGGGGCAGCGGCCCAGCGCCCGGCCTCTGCAGGAGCCGCGGGGTGAAGCAGCGCGGCCTGGGACAGGCGGGGTGAACCTGGATGCTGTACCGGGCAGAAACCATCGCCTCAAGAAACAATTACAATGGTTATTTCTGAAACTAAATCCGAAGGTGGGCAGCTGCCAGGCCCGCGTTACCATCTGTGTCCCTGGGGGCTTGAGGACGATAGGAAAGACCGCCTGGTCGGTCTGCCGAGTTTAATTACACGGAGACATTCCGGATTAACTCGGCAAACACACACTTTTAATGCCTAACCATTAAGGATCGTATTTCCTCCCATAGGTGTAAAACCGAGCAACCGGAATCAGCCCCGGCCAGCATGAAGCCCGAGCTGACGTGAGCACTTTTCCGGGGCCGCCAGTGCGAGCTCTGCCATCGCAGCAGCGGCACCACCGCACGGCCCTGGAGCGGTGAGGTCGCAGGTGACAGCGTCCTGCTCTCCTCAGGGGAGAGGTCTCTGCTTCTGGGTGCCAGTCGGCAACAGCGGTAGGTAGGTGCTGAACTTGAGTGTGGTCAGAGACAGCTGTAGCAGGTTTTTTGCATTGTGGAAAAATGTCTGCGAACACACCTGTAGGTTTCCAAGTTATTACGGAATGGGCTGAACACAGCCCTCTTGGGAGCAGAGCTAATGAAGAGATGGGCATTCATCTAGATACACATTTATACAGAGTAAAGTGAGTGAAATTTGTGTTCATTAATTCAGACCGATGCCTAATCCTAGAATTACTGTTTCATAATTGCACCACAGGAGCTTCTGCTTATATGTGATATGACTTCCTTAAAAGTGGGTAGGTGTTCTTTGTTAGTTAAAATGGTTTATTTTCTTTGCAGTTAATTACCAGGGAATTTGAAGCTGACATTTGTTATATCTAGACTTGGAGAGCCAATCTCCTGTAAACTGCTCCCTGAATGCAGGAGGTACAAAAGATGTTCCGTTAACACAGGCTGAAATAAACAAACCATCAAAGAAGGCTTCCTTGTTCAGACATTACTAACACCTTAATTTATGATTACCTCTCTGAGACAGTGATGGCACAGTTTACCACGCACTGAATTCATGTACAACAGTGCCTTTCACTGAAACACTTCTAGTAGCAATGTTGAGCACTGCAGAAAAGACAAAGCTAACTGTAATTCGTAAATTGACTCATCCAAATGCTTAGCATGGCTACTTTCAATTACGTAGATTTTTTCTTAATTTAATAATATTTGCCCAAGGATTTGAACCAACTACTATAAAACTTGTTTAGTTTTGTATAGTTGTTTGGGGTTTTTTAAAGCATGTGACATAGTGCTGTTTAATAAGCAGACAGGAAAAAGAACTCCCAGGAATGAAAGTGGAAGCAAAAATAACAGCCATTTCCTGGGACCACCACGTTAGGTTTGTGTGCAAACTCAGCAGCAAGCCCCCAACTTCGTGGTATCTGAAAAGGAGCACTGACTGCAAGAGACAGAGCAAGACTACTTTCCCTATTGTGGTATTTTATGTAAGTCCTATTACATCATGACTGCACCTCAGTAACTACTTACCATGTTTCTCTCCTTTTCCCTATAAACCTCTCACCCAAGGAAACCTCTCGCTGAGGAGAGTTCAGCTGCAGTCTGTAAAGGGAGGGAATCTCTGATCTCTAAGGGGATTCAGAGGAATAATCCCAGTGCAGTTTAGATCTTGATCTCTTCCAACACTAGCTTAAACCTGAGATGGAAGGGTACTGCAAATCTGACTGTAAAACATCACTAAATATATTAATATACTTATTACTATTGGAATATAGAATTACATATTACTTTGGAATATAGAAAGTCATCGTATATAGAAATCAAATTTTGGCCACAATCTCAGCCCAGTAATGAGGCCTAAAGTTCCTTTCCATTAGGAGTCTCATTCCTCACATCCTGGACCAAAGGTTGCTTCAAATCCCTTCATTTTCAGGCAATGATTCCATCACTACAGAATATAAGATGGTCCAGGACTATTTTTAACCTACACACTACAGTCCTATGTACTTTTACCACTTCTAGCCCTGCTTCCCAGCCTCCCTGAAATACTTCCTGGACCCTTCTCTAAAACCCTCCTCCCATCAAGCCCTGGTTGAGACTCTGCTGGGTTTGTTCTCTGCATTGTAATGCACTTGTTACAGACTCCACAACACTGCTTGTAGAAGATCTCTGTGACTGTTACACAGCCCTCAGAGCCTGTTAGCAGCAGCAGAATGCATTGGACAGCCAAGACATAGGTACATCATATGAGAGAGTCACCAAATGTTAGATTGAAGAGAGAAACACGTTTTTTCATCCTGCAAGAATTTTTGAATTGTTTTTCACATTCAAATAAAAAGAATCTTCAACTCTTTTGTGACTTGCAAAGCTTTTGAATTATGTTGATTTACATTTTGATATTGGTAAAGCATTTCATTTCACATTTGGGCTTTTAGTTTTAAAACTAAATTAACATTTTTAAAAAGCCTTTCTGAACCATTGTCTTTTAAAAATATGAAAATATTCTGACAATTTCAAAACAAAATTCAAATTAAATAAAAAGTCTGGCAAAAGATTACTTCTGTTACCTGGAAAAAAGCTGTCCATTTCAACAAATTGTAATTTTTCCACAGAAAAAGCATCCGTGGCCAACTCGGCTGCACGTTGCATTGAGTACTTCCAGGTGTGACATGTTCCCTTAGTTTCTGAAGTTATTTGGAAGGCAGAGGCTACTTATTCTGGAGTCTAAAACTCAACCTGAAAAGAAAGGACAAGGATGTCACTCTGTTAATAGGGTGTGAAGGAGTCTTGTCTAGCATATGTCCCACCCTCTTTGTATTTCTTTTGCTTGCTACTTTCTGAGAAGAGGTGAAGGTTGGTATGTTAATGTTGTGTCAGAATGGTCCTCAGCAGAAACACTCTTCTCTTGTCCAAGACACTCTGTTTCAAACACAGAGTCTGATCCTCAGGGAGCAGCTCTGTAGGGTTTCAGGAAATTAAAACTGAGGGAAACAACAACAGTCTCAGATCTACAGGTCCATAGGACTTTTTGTCCGCTATGCCACCAGACAGGTGCTTTAGTTTGAGTCTTGTATGTATGGAACTAGGTGGGGAGGGAAGAGCACACATCACGAACTGTTTATATGAGAATTGCTATGCCCAAAATAACTCCCAAGTATGTTTCTTACCCATAAAAATAGATGAAGACCATCATCTATTTCTACTGTAGATAGTAGGAAATGGTATTTCATCCAGAATCTACATACATTTCTATGAAACATTATTTTCTTGAGAGGAAAGTGATGAGACAAGAATGTGCCCTGTTCTTCAGGAACTGGGGAGGACCTCACTGGGGGAATAGCAGAAGATTATCAGTGATTTAAATCAGCATATGTCAGAAGAGGAAAAGAGCATTGGAATCAATAGGCATTTTCCTACTGTTTACTGACAGTTTTACATTGGGCTTTATAATCTTAACTAAGAGGGTTTGCTCAGAGCAGGGCAACATGCTGAGTTGGCAGAATGTCTCAGTTATGCAGCAGTGCAAAGTAGGTCTTACTAGGCAAAGTTACAGCCATTAGGCTGACAGCAGTTGCAAAAAAAAAAAGTCTAAGTATCCAAGAATTGTAAAAGCTTTGGGACAACTACTGCTGCAGTAAGCTACCTCAAAGAAAACATAAAGAAAGTGTGGAGACACATAACTTTGTAGCAGTCAGTGCTTTGTGCTGCCTTAACAACTATCTGGAATAGAAGCCCTTTTATATATCTTTCAACTTAAACACAGCCTTTGACTTCTCAGTCATGGACCATAGAAACACACAGGGACAACATACTTTGAGAATACATTGAGAGTGACAGGCATTAAGAATAAAATGAAGGTGATGACTGCTGGCACAATCTGTGACATTAATTTCATTGTTTCCTTCCTGGCGATTCTATTTTCTTTCAGCTAGTAAGATGGAAATGATGGCAGATGACTATGATACAAGAGATATCTTGAGGCCATTGGTGTTCCGTCTCCATGAGAATGTCCCTTCAATAGTCCGTGAGGTTTTACTGGAACGCGGCTGGTCTGAGTTTGACAAAAAGGGACAAGATGATGCAGACTGGAACCTGTACTGGCGGAACTCACCTTTCCACATGACAGACCACCACAGCATTAAACCATGGCAGAGACTCAACCACTACCCGGAAGCTGTCCGGATCACCAGAAAAGACTACTTGGCAAGGCATCTGAAACGTATGAAAGGAGCATATGGATCAGCTCTGTATGAATTTAGTCCAGTGGCATTCATCATGCCCAATGACTATGTCAAATTTATAGCAGAATATAGCAAGGAGAGACAGTCAGTAGACAGAAGACCTAGCTACTGGATTTGCAAGCCTGTGGATCTCTCCCGTGGAAGGGGCATACTCATTTTCCAAGACATTAAAGACTTAGTATATGACTGTACAGTCATTGTGCAGAAGTACATTAGCAACCCCTTGCTCATTTCAGGTTATAAACTGGATCTGCGCCTTTATGTGTGTGTCACCAGTTTTTGCCCCCTCACCATTTACACTTACAAAGAAGGACTGGTGAGGTTTGCCACTGAAAAGTTTGACCTCAGTTCTCTGGACAATGTCTATGCCCACCTAACAAACACCAGCATCAACAAATATGGAGCCTCATATAAAAAGTATAAAGAAGGGATTGGCCGTGGCTGCAAATGGACATTCAGCAAATTTCGTTCTTACCTTCGAATATTTGGGGTTGATGACGTGGTCCTCTGGCAGAAGATCAATAACATAGTGATTCTCACCCTCCTGGCTGTAACCCCCTTACCCGTGGCTTCCAACTGCTTTGAGCTCTTTGGCTTTGACATCCTGATTGATGACAAATTCAAGCCATGGCTTTTAGAAGTCAACTACAATCCAGCCTTGTGTTTAGACTGTTCCATTGATGACACTGTGAAAAGAAAACTTCTTCATGATATTGTTGAACTGCTGAACTACAAGCAGATTGACACTTTCAGGCAAAAACAAGTGGCCGGGATAAAGGCTGGCAGAAGGAGCACAGCTGGTGAGAGTGCCACAGAGGAGACTCCTGGCTTACTCACTTGCCAAAAAGTGTCTAAATGTGCTTCTTCTGAACAACCTGCTTTGCAGGCTGCAAGAGCATCAATTCGTAAGGTGGCTACCCTGACTAGGAGAGCTGCCAGAGCACATCCAAGAAAAACACTGACTTCCCAGCTGCGGGAAAGGATGAACATGCCAAAAATACCCTCCCAAGCAAAAGCTGAAACTAAAAATAAACACTTCCCTGGAGCTGGGCATTCTCCACACAAGTCTGCCCCACTCAGCTGCTGGTTACCTACACCTGACTTCTGCAACTACAGGTTAACCACACGCCCCTATTTCCTCTCCGATAAAGACCAGAGGCCTATCCCCCGCGTAGGAGATTTTGTCCTTATTTTTCCTTTCAATGAAGCTGCACTTCAAGCTTCCAGGGATGGGACAGATATAAAGAGCATCATAAAGGAAATAAACAAATTAATTAGCAAACAGTTACCATTGGAACAGCAGAACACAAAGAAAAGGGTAGGCTACTTAACTTCTGTGTAACTTCATGATGTTAGGTTAGATAGACATACCATAAATGACAACTTTAGCTGGAAGGAGGTAGATGTACACCAAAATTGAATGAGCAAGAGAGATATCTCAAACAATACACAATTTAAAAATTTAACAATTTAGCAATTACCGTGAGATTACTTTTTAAAATTAGAGTACCAATTTTTAAAAGTACTTCTTGCAATATTAAAGTAATCCCAGAATAAAAATGGAGAATTGCATTTCTCAAAACATCCTCAGAAATGCCGGTCATTGTTTATTACTTTTCTCAGCAATCTTTGCTTCTTTTCCTTTTCTAACTAAGGGGTCTTTATGACTTGAAAAAATGGTCACTTTACACCAGGAAGCATTCAACATGCACTCACAAAGGTGCAGGTAATACAGATGACACAAAACTATCATGTTTTTGAAGAATCCAGTGAGCTTCCTGACATTCATTTCCAGAGATAAATTTTGCATTCTGTGAAACAACAGAAAGAAGTAATTTTCATTTTATGACCAGTAGGTTTCTGTAGGAATTCTTATGAAAAGTAATTTTAAAAAAAATCTATATATTGCCCCAGTGTTTTGTTTCAGATAAACTCTTAATAAAGAAATAATTAGACTTCCCAAGATAACAGAGAAATTTGTTATCAGAGGGCAGAATATAAACTGCGAATATAATTTTCTGAAGACAGGATCAAACCTCTCTCTTGCAGACTCTGCATTAGCCACCTGATGGATACCGTGGTTAGGCAGCTTTGTTTTGCTTGCAATAAAACTGATCAGTGGTGCATGGAAAAATACTAACAGTGAACTGAAGCATTTGAGGTGATGGTCAAAATACTACCCTTTCCTTGTACATCTTTGCTGCCCCCAGCTGTGTGAATGGAAGTTACTCTGTTCAGAAGTCACAGTGTATTCTAAATTTGAATCAAAATGGAGACCAAATACTGGCTGTAGCATGCTTCTGCTAATGCCAGAAAACCTGTGGAAAGACAAGAAGTGGGGTTTCCGAACTGTGTTCCACCTCCCTGAAGGATTCATAAAAATTTGTTCAGTATAAACCCTCTAGGACAAAAACCGGTAACGTAGGTATGCGTATTGCTACAGTTTAAGTACATAGGCAGTTACACTTATTTTGGATTATTTGTGGTCCCACAGCTATGAACTATGGCTGGTAGAGCCATTGCTGCTTCTGGTTAAGTAATGTAAGTGGAAAGTGGAGGAGGTAGGGTGTGAGAATCAGCCTGTGAAAAATAATGTGGCATAACTGGTCTGTGAAGGACTCCCAGTTATAACATACCTGACAGAGCATGTCATTTTTGTAGGTGTTTTTCTGTCTTCTCCTTTTCAAATCAAATTTGTGCCCCTTATTTCAATAATCCCTTTGCTATTATACTATAAAATATCACTTGAAAAACGTGTCTTGGTAAAAGCGGTGGCCAGACACAGGTTGGCAAAAGTGCTGTGAAATCCTCAGTAGTCTCACCCTTTGATTTCACCAGATGAAGGTTTGCTGTTGATTTGCCAGAAAGTAAAACCAGGCCAGTGCTTATGTCCTGTTGCAGCCTCCATGTAAGCAGGTGCTAACAAGGTGAATGCATGCATCAGCAAGGTGAATGCATACGTCAGCAAGGTGTTTGCACGCATGCGTCGCTGCATGTGTAGTTTTAGAGAATCACATATCCCCTACTGTTACACCTGTGCAGTACCATACGCTGAATTATTCCAGAATCAGAATGGTTCCTGCAAGTGCAGTCGAGAGTGCTAAATGAAGCAAGGAGCAAGCAACATACAAACAAAATTGTTCCTTATTTAATTTACATTTAGAAGGGACTATATACACAGGTTATTGGATGGCAAACAGTGATGTAAGGCTAAAAGCTGCAAACAAAGCCTGTTTTCTGTATTACTATAGAAACAAAGATAATGTCAGCATATTAACTAGAGAACAGGGACCTTTTATTAAAAGGAATTCCTGGGAAAAAAACAGTGGTCCTTTAGAAAGCATTAGTATCACATCTAGTTTCCCAGACAAACTGAAAACATTAATCACATTCATTTTTGTCATGATGCTAAACTGAGAAAAAAAATCAACATAGATTTGTTTTGGTCAGCATAAGGCAGCACTGAACTGAAATTCTTAGCAAAACATGGAAAAGAATGATATCTTGGATTTATTTTAATTAGTTTCCTTTTACAAAACACATAAAATATATTAAATATTTCAGTAGTGAAAAAGCACAGGTTTATAAGTTGTTCCTTTGTTATACAGGAGTAAAGGAAACAGTGCAATTTTATTATCGCACCAGCTGACATCAGACTACATGGATGTTCACAGCATCATAATTAAATTCATAAACTGAAGCATCTGTATGATAAATATTAGCAACACTTCTTGCTCTATTCAATCTGTTTCTTCCAAAGATGCTCTGTAATTTGAATGGTGATTTGTTGATAGTCTGACCCACTGGAAACTGAAGAGAAGAAAGAACAATTCCGTAATCTTGCAATTATTGTGCACCTAGGTGTGAGAAAAGGCTAAAGCAGCATGCTATGAAAGTGTGTTTGTTGCTACAGGAATTTGAAGGGCATAAGGAAATAATTGGTCTTCTCAGTCAATGGGCAGGTAATGAGCTGAGTTCTACAGGGGAAATCCTTCAGTGCTTTGGAAAAATTCAAGACAGATGATGGACAGGCAGTCTACAGGGAAGACAGTTGAAAGCAGGGTCTGATAAATGATTAAACCCCCTAGGTATCAAGTGTCATCCAAAGATCCTTAAAGCTGGAGAAATTCACTGACCAGAAATACTTTTCCACTACTGGAAGAATAAAGGCAATAGTGAGAGAGGTTAATTCAAAAACAATGCAACACAAGAGGTCTGAGGAAAGACTGCTGGAGGAAGAAGAAAGGGCTGTTTAATCTGGAATAATGACCGGGATGGAATAAACATTACATTTTGACTTCAGATGCACAAGACAGAGTTCTTAGATTATGATCACATAGTTATTGAATAATTTAGGTTGTAAGGGACATCTAGAACTGTGACTGTTCACTCAACTCCTGCTCAGGTTTTGATCTAATGTACAGGCCTGATACATCTTCTGCTCCAAAGAACCCAACCAAACTGGAAACATTAATCACTTCCATATTTTTTGTGATGATTAACTGAGGGAAAAAAAACCCACATAGGCTTGTGGGGCAGCATAAGGCAGCACTGAACTGAAATTCAAAAAACTCTGTAGATTTGGACTTCTTATGCCATGCTCCTTAATTGTAGTCACTTTTGCAATTAAGTAGCAGTAAAACACAGGAAAGGGTGATCAGGATCATGAAACAAACACTTTGCTGAGAAGTACTATGGGCATTTATTTTAATGTTACATACACAAAGAGGGCGTGACTGCGTCTCCTTCAAGTCTCACTCAAGAGACATTTAATTCGGGTAAGGTTATTCCAAACTAAGCACCAGTCACTGAGCCAAAGCAAATTTCAGCCCTACAGATCCATCCATTCATTTTCAAAGACTTAAATGTTCCTAACAGTTCTGACCTGCCAAGAAAATGGGCTGAGCTACTTACGTACAGTGCAGCCCTTTGAGGGGAGGAGTCACTTCTTATCTAGGATGATGTTACCCTCTTTATCTTTGATTCGAATTCGTCCAGTGGAGTACTTGGTTTCCTGTCTGCCATTGCAGTACACAGTTTTTACAGTGCCATCTGGGTACTCCCGCCTCTTGAACTGCACAGTGTGAATCTCCTTTTGGCCATTACTGAATACCACTGTTTTATCTCCATTCCTGAAAGAAATAGCAATGAATGAAGTGATGAGAAGGCACTGTCTGCTATTAACCTATCTCACTGAGCTGTCTCATGTGGCACAATGAAAGTGGAAAATAATGTCAAGTGGAGACGTTCTCAGGTTATAATTCACCTCTGAACTTACATGGGATGGCACTAGAGATCAGATCTCACAATGAGATTTCAATACAAAGGTACTTCAGTGCATAGTATAATACCTAATGGATGGTGAAATCTGCATTTTACATGACTTCGTCATGCAGGGATCTCAAGGCATTTTTCAAGCAGGAAATCTATTTTACAACAGGATTCTTCCTAAGGCCAGAAGAGGCATGTGTAAGAAAGTCCTATTGTTGTTTTTCCTCATTTTACATGGAGGAGTAGAGAAATAATACATGAAATGCCTTGCCCAAGCTCAGAAAGGGAGCCAAAAGGCTAGGAATAGAGCTCAGGAGTCCTCCTCCTGAGTCCTCTAATACCCAGATTGTTAGCACAGACAGCCGTGCTCCCAGCAACCCTGGTCAGTGTAAAGTTACATGGAACTAAATGAGGAATATTTCACAGTCACTTTGCCAGTGATAAATGGTCACCTATCATCCAAGGTGGAAGTGAACAATTCTCAGTGCCTTGCTGTAGCAAAAGGCTCATTATCTTACAAATCCTTTCTCCTTTCATCTGGAAATTTCCCAGCCATGCAGAATCCAACCACAGTTTTAAATGTCAGTATCAATGTACCTGTGTCCAATGCCTGGTTCCTGTCATTAACACGAGACTTACTTTTCTACTTTTACTACTGTACCATCTGGGAAGAAAGTTTCCTTAAGTCCGTCACTATAGAGGCATTTCACTGTGTGATCTGGGAACACAATTTCTTGTGTGCCATCAGGATAATGTTTTTCTGTGGAAAAGAAGATATAAAAAGTCTGTCTAGTATTCTTTCATGTTGCTTTGCACAGAGCTAGACCAGATTTTTTTTGGACATTGTAGTGAGGATGGATATGATATCCAGCACATTGCTAAAGAAATTAAAGAATCAAATAATCAGATAATCAAAAGTAGAAGAGATGCATTTACATCCCATTATTATCTTTGCTTTGTAGGAGGAAACCAAACAGAAAAGTGATGGAAAATACTGAAAGTTAAATGCAAAGACAATGCAAAATGAGAAGAAAATACCCAGTCTGCTGGAGTCAGAATCGGACTTTCATAATAGAAATCTTACTGCACATATAGTTCACATTTTTGAGCTCTTGCATACCTATCTGATTATTAGGGAACTGCAGCACCTCCAGGCCATCTGGATAAGCAGTGTGGGTTGTCTGTGCATCTGCATAATAATAAATCTGGAAGGAGAGTGAAGTGTTTACAGCATGTTCACAATATTTGCATAAGCAGATTCAACTGTAACTCTGCTTAAAAATAAGCCATCTTAAAAAAGTCATTTCAAGGTGATTTTCTGTATCTGCCATCCACAAAAGTAGCTATGTTTGCATTGCTGTTCCTTTCTCTCATTCACCCCCTTCCTCATGGCTGTGTCTAGATGATGCTACTTTCATCTCTGTAGCATACAAGAGAACAGTGCACACATGAAACTCATCTCCCCACCTCTTTGCTTTGGCTCCCATCCATGCACTATTAATTTAAAATAGTCCCACTGCTGCCAAGGACTCACTTATTTCCACCCTAGCTCACATTATTATTAACTATTTGTATTTACATAATGCCAAGAGGGAAGAACCCCTTGTGCTACCTACCCTGCAAATACATAAAAACTTGCTTCAGATGGCTGCCCCTGTCCTTTGCCTTCTTTCAATTTCCTTTAATCTGCTTGGCCAGCTACCCATTTGTTCCTTTTTTGACTGTTACCTTCATCTTTTTCCACTTTTGTCCTTGTAGATGAACCAGTTTCACTGCTCAGGGTTGTTAAACCAACACCCTTCCTCATCAATTTCTCCCAGAATTGATAGATCAAGATAAATAATAGGACCTTGTTGGAAAATTGCTTCATCATTTTATTTTCCTTAAAGAAAAAAAAAGTTACACACCACTCTCTGATCTGGCATGATCTTCTTTATATCTCCATTGAAAAAGCTAATCGTTGTCATTCTTTTATCAGCACTGATCTCTTTTTTAGTACCATTGCGGAAAGTGATGATTCGACGTCCATCAGTAAGCACCTCTTCTACCTTCAAACACATAGAGCATCTAATGTAAATGAAGTCAAAGGAAATGAGTAACATTGTACTGCCTTCCAATTAAATTGGAGCTTGAAGTAAGTCACACTATGCCTTTGTATTTCAAAAGCTATGTCTGCAGCACAGGTACATCATGTTTGCTTCATTTGTGTGTAAAAGAGGACAAAAGTAATTTTCTTTTAACAAAATGAACTTACTTCTAGCACTGGGCCCAAGTTCCCACCTCAACACCTTGTTTTTCTGTTAAGTAAGGTAAGGCACACAGCCCTGTGGCAATAGGGAAGCCATTCAAGGTTCTCCTTGGCCAAACTCGGTGAGTAACTGTCTGTACTCTTTTCATATATTCTGGTGCACCTTCTACACAAGTCACTCAAGAGACCCTGGTTCTGGATTGTGTGAATCAAAATGAACTTACTTGATGTATTAACACAGACTGCTGACATAGGTTAACAACCATTTTATTCCAAGTAACTAACCCTGTATGGACATTCGGTACTACTGAATTAAATGTGGCTGCTTGCAGAGATCTGCAAAATTGCTCAAAACTTCTTAGCAACAGGGGGCAATAATGTCATTGGTGTGCCCTTCTACAAAAAATACATTGGTCAAAGAAGACTTCATACCTAGCATAGCCTCTTGTTAATCAATTTGCCTGGAATTACTATGGTAGCTAGTTCTGTTCAACGTATATCAAATTTCATAGTATAATTCATTTGGTGAAGTCCAAAGAAGACAACCGGAATATGCACTATAGCTCTGCCATATGGTTCCAATTTTATCAGACTCTCCACAGAAAGGGAATACCTCCCAACAAAAATACTTCCATCTTACTGAGGGCATTAGTTTTTAGAAATTATTTTATTTAAACATTACTATTTAGTAATGGAAAGATGTTCTTACACCTACTTATGACAAAAGGCATTGCTACAAGAAGTCCACATTGTTTAAATGAGAGTTGTTATCTCTTTCTAAAGGCATCATTCCCTATTTTGACCTCTCTCTCTAGTTGCACAAGAAAGTCCAGCCCACCACTCAACTTTATTAATAAAATCCAGTGGTAAAAATGTCAGAGTGAACTATTTTTTATAATTATTTTTCTTTTGAGCATCCAAACAACAGATACTGGTTTTGCTACTTCTACAAGAGGGAATTGTGATTGGTAGAAGCTTTCACAGAGCCCATTGCAGCATTAACTATAAAAGAATTGTCATCTCAAACCAGTATTCCCTGAACAACTGTTACATTGCAAAAGCAATTTCTGTGACTGCTCATGGTTTCATTAATCAACACCTGTATTGGCAGGATGAGAACAGAAGCCCAGAACAGAACAGACACAGAAACTGAATTATTGTCTTAACTTTATCTAGCCAAAAATCTTATCCAGAATTGAAAACTCAGTCAATATCAAAGGAATGTTTTAATTGGGTAAGCCTGGTGCAGTGTAATTGAAGAGACATCTGGGACTGAGTTCAGGTCTGGCCTAGATGAGCAGCGACAGTGTTGGAAAGAGTGCTTGTCTATCAGCAGTGAAACTAGCACCAGCTCACTTGGTCACCTTGCCGACAACCTTTCGCAGCAGCAATGCACCAAATTTCCAATGCATAGACTCATCTACAGAACCAGCCTTTCAAGATCATTCCTGAGGTGCTGTGCAGAAAAGGTGACATGGCCACTTGGGGACAAATTACCCAGTTTTGTGGCAAGGAGTGCAGGGACACAATAGGAAGCCTATAGGAATTGCCCACTCATCCCCTCCTGGAAGACAGCAACTTTCAGGAAAGGGATGAAACCAGCTGCCAAGCTAAGCTATGGGCCTCAGGACAAGGGGCATCTGGAAACAATCTCTAGATGCAGCTGGGGAATCACTAGGAATTTTGACAGGTGGCTGGAGCAAACTGGACAGGCTGCACTGAGCCCAGCTCCACCGATGCTACTGCAGGTGTAGCCAGCTGTGTATAATGAAAGACTTCTCCCACAAGTGGTGTCCAGCTGGCACAGCTCACTGCCATTAGATTCACTCCGAAGGGAAGAAAAAAATGACCTTGAATGTTGCGCTACAAAACACCATCACTACCCCACTAGCACATTTTCATTTCTAATGGTAAGCATATCATTCCTCCCAGACCACAAATGAGGTAGGTGAAACAAAAAGGACTTTGTGAAAGTCATAGAGCAAATCCATGTGGGAGATAAGAAAATAATTTGGTTACTTGATTTCCAGCCCATCAGCTATACATATTTCCTACCATTCATGGTGTGAACTTTACACTTCAGCTCTCCCTTAAGGAGCAGAAACTCAATTGGAGACATAATTGTCTATGACTACTTGAAGCAGTGATTCTCATCTATACTGCAGTCCTGTTGGTGATTTCTTCAAGTATTTTTGCATTCTATTTTATCTCACCTTTCCATCACGATACTCTATTTTTTCCTGCACCTCTTCCTCACTTTTTCTTCTTTCTTGATGTAACATTGGCCTTCTAGATAATATTGATTTTGGAGGCTATATTATGAAAACATCACAGTCAGTGTTACATAAACAGAAATGTTTTTAAAATATTTTCATTGATTTTAGTCAACTGTGCAAAAACCATATTTACTTTCACACACACAGGAAAGCTGCCCTTTCTGGTATTGCCTTGCATTTGTAGTGAATTTTGATCTTTTATTCATAACTAGAAATGTTGTACATTAACTCCAGTTAATTTCAGTTTGCAAAGCAAAAGATAGCATAGAGAAAGTCCAAAAATTAGGTGACAAGAGTGCATTCTGGTGAAACTACGCTATAGGAAACTGAAAGAATAAACATAAGAACAAAGAACAGAACTATGTCTGAGTACCGGGTTAGTGATTTGCAAAGAAAGGTACCTGTATTAGCTAGATCCACTCTTCCAGAACAAATTACATGGCTCTTAGCTGTAGGTGATGCTAACTATGTAACTAAGGGCTCTTCAGATTGTTACACATCCAATTTACTATTGAGCAGTCTTTGCACTGTCTGGCAGCATAAAAGACCCTTAAGTTAATTGACATCTGTCACATATCATCCAGAACAGTTACTAACTAATGTTAATTATAGTTTGAAGATGAGCTGTATTTTGAATTGTGGGATCCAAAGGAGCAGGGAGTACTGCTCCCCACAGGGCAATGATATGTTCCAGTACAAAGCTGTAAACACAGTGCTGGAAATTGCCAGATCCATCATTAAGCTTTGTGTCTGCTGCATAGCATAGGAAATGGGAATGGAATATTTTCTTTTTCTTGGTGTGCTTTATTTCAGTTGACAAATGGAAAGAAAACAGTTGCTGAACATGTAAGAGCCAGAATCATAAGTTCCTCAAACCTTTGCTTCAGCATCCAGAAATGCAGAACTGTGTGTAGATACTTTGTTGTCATATGCAGTTATGCCACTTCTCCTGTGTGTGGTCACAAAAGCCACTTTATTCTGAGGTTTTAGAAATTTTTCTGTCTTTTTAAGATCAAGAGTCTCTTCTTCCTGAGCCAACATTAAAATGTTAACTAGCAACATAAATCTACTAATGTCCAACAGTTGTGCAGGAATATCTTGATACTGTATTATTTGTAAGCCATTGCAATATTGGTTTAAAGACTGTACTTATCATGAGTATAGGCAAGAAAATAAAGCCAGGAGAGTATTGTTCCCAGATGAATGGGAGTTAGCATGTTTATATGAAAACTGAGATCACAGACTCGCTGAATTATTTTATAGATTTACATGTGAAATACCTCTGTTTCTTCATTGTTACTGCAGAATGCAAAGCTGCAAGTGTCATTGCTGTGGTTATGTGAGAGGGGCATGTCTTCTGAGCTACCTGAAATGGGCAAAGACCTGCCTGTAAGAAAAAGCAAAGTAAAAGGGGTCATTGAAAGCTTATGAAAATTGCCATATCACATGTTTCCACACCTATCCCAGAAGGTTTTTTAAAGATGCTAGCTCTCAGATTCCTGCAACACATTGCTTCCATACTGATAATGTTTGCTAACAGCTTGTCCATCCTCCCAAAGGTGCTTTGTCCTAGACCAAAGTAAAGTGCAGATCACATCCATTCTCCCATCTTCTGGGCCTCCAGGACAACAAACTCAGTAAGCAGGCAACAGCACAATCTGTTCTCCCTCTCTTGTAAAATATAAATTCCATAATTCTTCTAAGAATCATAGGAGAGTTTTAGTGACAACATATTGCCTGTGAGCCAAGAGTTGGGGACCAGTGTTTCCAAGTCACTTGCAGACCACTCTAAGCAGACAGAAAGTTCCCACAAATCTTACCTTTTACATAGGAAGATGAGTTAGGCTCCTTAAAACCACCACTCAGATGTGAAACAGCTCCAGGTGATTTCCTATCATCTGTTATCTCCGTAGGAGAGGGTTGATGTACAACCTGAAGGAAAATGGAGAGGCCCTGACATACAGTCGTGCTTCACAGTAATATGGGATCTACCAGTGGCATGGCCAGAGTGCACTTCCCCTTCCTAGGTGTTTAGCCGTCTGTCTGCTGATATAGTACAGGTGTCTAATCTTGGTTCAGACTGTTGTGGAGAAAGGATGTGGGTGGAAGAGTTGGAAGAAGCCTCAGACAGGGCTACCTCCCACTCCCTTGTCCCTTCTCCTGGGAGCTGCACTTCAGCAGCTCTCACTCTTGGGCCATGTTGGGTTGCATCACAGACATGCCTGTGCCTGGCCATGCACCTCATTGATCCACATCCCAACCCATGGGCTGACTTCCTGTTGTGACCCCAGACCTGTCTCATCACTATGGGCTTTGACAATTGGGATTCTGGCCTGACCCTGACTTCCATCCCTAACCTGCCCTTCTCCCTGGGACTCTGGGACAGGCCCTGCCCTGCTGGACTCCTTGGGGAGCTCCTGATGCTCCCAGCCCCTGGCCCCAGGGAGCTGTTGGCCTGTGCGATGCACTGATGCAGGTTATCACCTCTGAACTTTTTCTGAGGGCAAGGGGGGCAGGTTTCAAAGCATTCATCTGTGCTCTAGCCTGCAAGTGCCCGAATAGCTCAATGTATGAACAGTGTCTAAGATAATTTCTGGCAAAAAACCTGCAGTACCATGGAAAGAAGACTTAAGCGGCAGCTATGTGGGGATCAGGAAAAAGAAAATAAAGGCCGTCTAAATAGACCTTGCTACTGACTTACTTCTTCTGGTTCAAAAGGTGTCAGTCTTCCCTGGTGGGGTGTTCTCCTGCCAGTTGGTTTTGTGCTTCTGCCAAAGGAGCAGTTAGAGATTTTCTTTTCTTGATGTTCCTTTGTCATCAATCTCAAGGGATCAGCCCTTTGCACAGAGCTTTTTATTGCCTAAAAAGTTTGAATACATTTGTATTAAGTTGATATAAACATCTTCAAATTGCATTAAAAATTCTTCTACAACAGGTGCATCATTAAGTGTTTAAAACTTTTAGGAAAATGTTTATTTGTGTACGTGGGCATACACACAGACATATTTTATACATAATTCTCTATCTGGAGTCTTATTATGCTTCCCACGTTTCTCTCTACTTGGACAATGATGCAAGTCAAGGGCATTCCAAGGCACATAGTGCGAGCCCAGCAGCTGCTCTCAGGCTCTCATCCCTCAGTCCCAATCATCCTGCCAACAGCAGGAAAGATATCTCTCTCTGGGATACCACGGCTGAGCTGACCCAGTAAAACATATTGCATGACAGTTTATCTTTATTTGCCAGACCTCCACCCTTTTTACATTTTGCCCTCATACCTCTCCATCTATTGAGGCTGACACAAGCTGTGTAGGCCCCTAATAGAGGTATGAGCCACAGAAGGGAAATGACATGTGAACAGGAACAGATTCAAACAAACTATAGCAGATATTTAGACTGGAAAGATTACAGTTACTCAAAAGCACTTCCCCAGATTTTCTTGGAAACCTTAGATCAGAGCACAGAGAAACATAAAATATTCTTGCATGACCACCATGAGATATATGGGATTTACACAATGACTACCAAGGGTTGGCAGCTGCATAGAAAACATTATGTTGGTATGACAGGAAAACTAAGGCTGCACTCTTGCCTAGTCAAAACTTTGAAGGTACTGAACCTAATGTAGAAATGCCTGGCAGTATGAGACAAAGGCATAGTCTCACTGCTCACATTGATGAAGTTGTCCCAGAAATGGCAAGGGATGATGTCTGTGTCTGTTGGAACAGGTAGCAGAAGAATCTCTAATGCATTGAGCTCATGAATGACTAGGAGTGAGCACATGATGATCAGAAACAAAGAGGCATTCAAAAAACCCATGGAAATGGTACCAGGTACTCTGATTTTGAAATGTCTCACACACTGGAGAGTGGCTGCTTGGGAAGATGAGTGTAAGCAGTCCATGGAAAGAATATACTTGCCATCAGCTTCATTTGCTGAAGTCTGTGAGCTATGGATCAAGGGACATGGGACTAGCAAAGTACAAACATGGGAAGACTGCACATTTCCTTCTCTGACAACAGTCACCATGGCCATTTTTTGACAGCTAAAATTTCCTCCATTTGATCAATGAAATTTAGGGGATCTGGTGTTGTTGCAGATGGTGACCTCTTATTTATATAAATAAATAACATTACAATTTAATGGATGTTCTTACAAGGAAGGAGCCAAGAAAGAAATCCTATTGCCACACCAGAAAGCTGTGGAATTTTAAAAGGCTAAATCTTTTCCTCCAAGCATAAAATGGTTCTGAGCAGGAGATAGGCAACTGTTTAGCTCTTTCAGACAAGGGTGCTAAAAGATACAGAAATTAATAGAATTCATTGTTAAAGGAATATGATTTCTATTTTAAATTTGGAGGTGTTTTCTGCAGGCAGATTATGTGAATATGCCTGAGTTCTCCAAATATAATCATGATTTCAAATACAAGTGAGCAGGCAAACTGTCAAAATATGCCTGGGACTTCAGCTTGAGACAAGTGGTATGGTACTAAAGACCTTTAAAACTATTTTTGATGAGGATTTATTATCTCAGAAATTACAGACTGATAGAACAAAAGAGCTCCTAAGCCACCATTTTATTGCTAAAGATCTTCAGACTGAAACTACCAAGTGATTTAAGAGAACTTGAAAAGTTATTGGTGCAGTTTCACAGCAGCTCAAGTCAATCTCAGCCCAGACTGCTGGAGTCCCACTCCTCCTCCTCTGTTCCCAGCCACATATTTCCAGCACCTCCTTTATGTGGCACCAGTAACCACAGAGGGGTATGGACCTGGCTCAGCGAGTAGAATCAGGCAAAAATGAACTGCTTTTTTCTGCCTGGTTAGTTCTGAGCCAGCTAGCTCACCATCATCAGAAAGTGCCAAGAGGGCCACAGCAGCCTAATTATTCATCAGCTTCAGTCAAACACTAACATGTGGCGGCATTTTCTTTTTTGCTGTGGTGTATTATAGAAAGAACATTGCAATTCAAGCTTTTAAAGAACTACCTAGTAAGACTTGTAAATAAAAAATATTTTATGGCAATATTTTTAACACAGAGCTGCCTAGAAAGACTATTTTAGAAAAGGAGGCCTTATGAGCTATCCAAAAGCCACCTTTGAAAAGGATGTTCAGAAGTCAACATTTACTGTTGCAATGCAGTGGGTGATGCCATAGCCAAGGGACAGGGACTGTATAGGCTTTAAAAATATGATGAGAAGAGGCATGTGCTCATTATTTTTTACTTAAAGAACTAATGAGCTCATGAAGTAGAACTCCAAAAATGAAGGAGCAAGATGAAGGCAGAGAGAAAGAAGAGGTGTTTCCATGAACAGAGTGAGTTTTGTTCACGATATATCTAAACAAGCTCTTCAGTTGAGGGAGCCTCCATGCAGAGCAGTGTTAGGAAGGGTACTCCAGCTTGCTACATATGCCATTGTAAAAGCTGCTGATTTCATTTTTTGTGCATCACATAGATTACACATTTTTATATTATACAGTAGCATACCTGTTTTTAAAGCAATAATGTCAGAGGAATCAAGACAGGCTTAGTGAATTATGTGTGGTCTCTGTTTTCATACAGACGGATGTCATTCGAAGAGATTGTTTCATAAATCATATATTCATTCTAAGAGATGTCATTCTAAGAGATTGTTTCATAAATCGTAACAATCACTGTAACCCAGGCAACCACTGCAATTTAGCTCTACACTTTTTAAGAGACTTAAGTACTAAGTATTTGGGTTAATCACACACAATGAGGTTCTTGATAAAGATTCTCTCAATTCCATCACTTTCATAAACAAAGTCATCAAATTATCTCAGTAAATCTTTTTACTTTTCTTCATTGGAAACACATGGATCACCAGTAAATGCAGACCCTTGATACAGAGGGGTTGCAGGGATGGAGGAAGAAACAGCCTCCCAGCATGCACAAGGTAGATCAATTGTTTCCCATCTCCACTGAAAACAGAATAAAAATTAATCAGCTGATGAGCTGGCAACAACAAAAGAGATACAGATTTTAGTTATGAAGTAAAACTTCTTAACTAAAAGAACAAGTAGGCAACAGAAGATGCTGGCTCATTTTGGATATTTCTCATAGGAGCTAGAGAATCACAGGTTAAGTAACCATCAGTGACACTGATCCTGCTCTTCGCAAAAGGGTTGACCAGGTGACCTCTCAAGGTTCCTCCAGTCCTGCGCTATCAGGCAGGCAGTGGAGAGCAGGAGGAGGTGTTGTTACTCAGGGCCCACCTAGACCAGAGAAACTTTAAAAATATGATGTTCTCCTTGAACCTCATGCTCAACAAAAATCCTTTAAATTTTCTGAGCTTTTTCCTCCCTGATGTTAATACCTACAGTTCTTCATCATTCTGATACAAATCAAATTGTCCTGGATATCTCTCATTTGTCAGTTCCCATAAATAAGGATCTCTTATAACCTTCAGATATCACAATGTCATGTAGAGTTTGCATTCCCACTAACAGATCAAAAAGCTGAGAAAAAGCAACAAAAGACTGTCTACGTATTCCCAGAACTCATACTTTCCCTGCTTCAGAGTTAGTAAATGGTCAGGAAGAACATTCATAGACAAGGAAATAACGTGCTTAAAGGTCATCAAAATCCCTTACAAAATTAGACAGTAAAATCCATTTAATAAGACTGGAAGTAAGCACATTTGACCTTGGTTGAAACTTTTCCAACAAAACCATTAAGAAATGTTATCAGTATACCTTTCAGTAGAATTCCCGCCATGCAAATGAATCTATCTTTTCTCATAAAAATCACTAAGATCTATCCATAGTTGCATGTCTGGCAGGAAACTGGCAACTCGTTCCTGCTAAATGTATAATGTGATGCATTCAGAAATCAGCTTGTTTGGAGATAATTCATATTAATAAATATTAATATTAATAAGTATTAACAATTTTGGCAAATTTGTACATCTTTCAAGCCATATTCTGAAAATAATCATTAATGATATGCAGTTAAAATGGACATTTATCTCGTCTCACTAAAGCACAGCTTGAAGTAACCAGTTCCTCATCAACTAGGTCATGCTGCAATACAAAAAGAAAACATCATTAAAAGTATTGTAGGCAACCAGAATATGTCTTTTTCAGAGGTGTAGAACATCTCTCAGATATGGGGTATTTTTTCATAAAATCATGTCTTCCAAAAATGTGTGTCTTTAACTTGTACATTATTGAGACTTGCTCCCCAATTGTTTTCATACATATAAATCACAGAATCATAGACTGGTTTGGGTTGGAAGGGACCTTAAATATCATCTAGTTCCACCACCACTGCCTTGGGCAGGGACACCTTCCACTAGACCAGGTTGCTCAAAGCCCCGTCCAACCTGGCCTTGAACACTTCCAGGGAGGGGGCAGCCACAGCTTCTCTGGGCAACATGTTCCAGTGTCTCACCAATCTCACTGTAAAGAATTTCTTCCTTATATCCAACCTAAATCCAGCCTCTTTCAGTTTAAAACCATTACCCTGCATCCTATCGCTACACTCCCTGATGAAGAGTCCCTCCCCACTTTTCCTGTAGCCCCCTTTAGGTACTGGAAAGCTGCTATAAGGTCTCGCAGAGCCTTCTCTTCTCCAGGCTGAACAACCCCAACTCTCTCAGCCTGTCCTCGTAAGGGAGGTGCTCCAGCCCCCCGATCATCTTTGTGGCCCTTCTCTGGACCCACTTGAGCAGGTCCATGTCCTTCTTATGTTGGGGGCCCCAGAGCTGGACACAGAACTCCAGGTGGGGTCTCATGAGAGTGGAGTAGAGGGGGAGAATCCCCTCCCTCCACCTGCTGGCCACACTTTTCTTGATGCAGCCCAGGATACAGTTGGCTTTCTGGGCTGCAAGCACACATTGCTGGCTCATAGTCAGTTTTCTGTCCTCTACTACTCGCCAAGTCCTTTTCCTCAGGGCTGCTCTCAATCCACTCTTCACCCAGCCTGTATTTGTGCATGGGATTGCCCTGACCCGTGTGCAGGACCTTGCACTTGGCCTTGTTGAACTTCATGAGGTTTGCACAGGCCCACCTCTCAAGCCTGACAAGGTCCCTCTGTATGGCATCCCTTCTCTCCAGTGCATCAGCTGCACCACACAGCTTGGTCTCATCAGCAAACTTGCTGAGGGTGCACTCAGTCCCACTGTCCATGTCACCAACAAAGATGTTAAACAACACTGGCCCCAACACCAACCCCTGAGGAATGCCACTTGTCACTGCTCTCCACTTGGACATCAAGCCGTTGATCGCAACTCTGAGTATGACCATTCAGTCAATTCCTTGATAGGAAGGTGGTCCATCCATGAAATCCATGTCTCTCCAATTTAGAGATAAAGATGTCATGCAGGACACTGTCAAAACCTTTGCACAAGTCCAGGTAGATGACATCAAACCAGTGCTGTAACCCTGCCATAGAAGGCCACCAAATTCATCAGGCATAATTTGCCCTTAGTGAAGCCATGTTGGCTGTCACCAATCACCTCCTTATTTTCCATGTGCCCTAGCATATTTACCAGGAGGATCTGCTCCATGATCTTGCCAGGCACAGAGGTGAGACTGACTGGCCTGTAGTTTCTCAGGTCTTCTTTTTTTCCCTTTTTAAAAATGGGGGTTATGTGTCCCCTTTTCCAAATTCTATCAATTTTGACAGAAATAAGTCAGATGTTAAGTGTTGTTTTGCCTTCTTGACTACAGCTGATGAACCTTACCAATCTTGGCTAGCTTTAACTTAAATACCATATACAAGTATACACATGTCCCTGTGACATGCATCTCTGTTTCTGTTGCTCAAGGTTATCCCATTCACTTTGATGTGTTACCATGCACAGTTTCTCAGTTCTGGACAGAAACAGCATGAGAGTTTGTTTTATCTATATCCAAAATTCAGAATTCTCTAGATTCACAGAATCTTTGAGGGGAAGCAAAATGTTGAACAAAAGAGCTCAAATACAAAGGAAACACTAGTGAGTCATCATGTTCAGATCTATTGCTATGACACAGATTTGGGGCTTCTGTTTAATGTTCCATTTACCTGAGCCTTCAATTCTAGATTCAAACAATCAGCAGCTACTCTATTCACTGCAAGGCCGCCTTCTGCCATCAGATCACATAAAGAACATGTGGCTCTGTCAAACATTTCAGAGTTCACTCAGGGCATCCAGGCACTATGCCCACTAGTCTCGTTCATGCTTGTGCTGGATTCCAGTTGGATTGGATCCAATGCTGGATGGATGGTGAAAGCTTAGATAACAGAGAGCCCAAAAGTCTGCTGTCCTCAACTTCCCCCTTCTCAGAACTGTTACTGAAACCACAATATTTTTTGCACATGGCTGTGTGCCACAGGAGACAAATGAACTCACTGGGTCTTAGGGAGTGTCTATGCAGAATAAATGTTTCTGATTTTAACTCATTTCGCAAGAGTGCTTGAGATGTTCAGCTGAAGCAAACTCTTTCATGCCTTTCCAGGGTAAGCTACCAAAGATAGCCTTTTGACTTTACTGGACACTTTAACTGCAGATAGTATATTATACATTCCTTGTCTGACTAGTAATTCTGTCCACCACAGCACAGAGAAATGGAGAGATCCCAGCTATAGAAGGGACTGGGGATATCC
The DNA here is from genome assembly GCF_047716275.1 of Strix uralensis. NCBI lineage: Eukaryota > Metazoa > Chordata > Aves > Strigiformes > Strigidae > Strix > Strix uralensis. The sequence continues at coordinate 80,103,142 of NC_133974.1, read as the reverse complement.
GACATCAGTATAGAACAAATAAAACAATTTCCTGCAGCTAAAAACCTTCCACCTTCTGATTTATAAACAACATATATTGCTTAGAAATATAGCCAGTCTTGAAGGTAGGCACATAATATCTGCATCCTTTTTGAAGCTGTATTTCACACATGACTGATTCTGCTCTTTTAAGCATATTCAGTTTGAAGTTGTTCTTATCATTATCTCTTTTCATATCTGGCACCATGCAGGATTCACTAAAGCCACTGTCTAGTGACTTTCAGGACACACACTGTCATGATCACTAGAGTGGAATAGTTGCCTCCTTTCTCACCTGACATGTTTTACATTTGATTTCAGTCCATAAACAGGCAGAGAGAGAGGTGCGTTGGCTAATGTGAGCTAAGTTTTACTTTAGCCAATAGATCGGGAGATTAATTTCCAGCAGGTAGGAGGACTTTAAGAAAGACTGTTCGCTTGAACAGAGCACAGATTTTAGCTAAGTGTGAGCAAAATGAAGAAAAGGGAGTTGTAATAATCAAGACGCTCAGAATAAGAAGCAAGAAGTACAAAGCCAAGAGAAAGAAGAGCACAATGAGATACTTAGAAATCTATATATTCTAAACAGTCAGATATATAAGAAATGTGGTAAACTGGCTGTGGAGGAGCAGTTGTAGAGATACCAGACAGAAACAAGCATGTCACTTGACATACTGAGTTAACTTATCAAAACTTGTAAAAAGCTAAGTGATTTTCCCACTGACTATCAGGCAGAAGACCACTAGTGCAAGTAAAGCCTCAAATGGCAAAATACTGGATTTATGGTTTGCTGAGGCAAGGTATGGCAGTTCCCTATAAAACCAATCTGTGAAGTAACAGGTACAATGAATTCAGAGCATACCTGCAAACAACAGGCAATTCAGTTAGGTCTAGAAAAGGAAAAAAGTTTTGTCTCCTGCTACTGCAAAACCAGAAGGAAAAACTACAAAGTTATGCTGAACGATCACACAGCACAAGCCCACTGCAAGAAAACATGACCATGCTTATACAGACACTTTCATCTGCACACATTTTGATTCCAAAAACCATTATCTTAAATAAATATTTGAAACTGTGGAAAAGCGACTACTGACAGTAGGAATGCATACTTTACTATTCTCATCTCTAAAGAAGTGTTTTTGCAAAGATGTCTTTGGTCCCGCATGAGAGATGCTGTGGCTCTTGTGATTATTTCTCCATGATCTTTCTTCTTGTTTGGATGAAGATGCTGTCTCTCGCAGAATAGCTTCTGCAACCTAATGGAAAATTTGTTATATAATTTTAAGTTCAATTAACAGCTAGTAGAATCAAACAACCCTCAAAGCCATCTGGTTTTCTGTTGTAATAAAGATTATTATATTTAAACACAATGAATGAAATTCTACATATTGTTCTGCTAGGGACTGAAAATCCCCAGTATCAGACACAACAACCTTTGTATATGGCATCCTAGCATCTTCATATACAACATCCTAATATTACTCTCACACAACAAAAATCTTCAGTGGCTTGAGCAGTAGTTCTACATCACCAAATGTTCCAAAGCAGTAGAAATAATACAGAAATCTAGCCTACAGCAGAAGCCAATTAGCTTTTTCTTATCCTTGATTTCATTGGAATTTTAATATTTTCCATTCTGTACATGTGACTAATATTTTTTTCTGATCTTCACAATCTATAAAAGGATGAGTCATACGAACAGGTAGGTCTGGGAAAATTAAAAATACAGTGAAATGTAACTTGAAATTACATTCTCAATGGAACTTAATAGTGTTAGGTGAAAAATGTCATTAACAAGTACATTAAAATCAAATAAAAGGAAAGACCAAAACTTATTCACTCCATAAAGCAAAGAACAGGTTAATTGGTTGTTCTAATGTCTTTTAAAGATACATTACTAAAAATTAGATTTGCAAATTAGAGAAATACCTAGGAATAAATGGCTCAATTTTATTTTCTCCTAGGTTCAGCCACTCTGTGGAAGAGTAGGATTCATCTCACCACACTGCACCATCTAGAAGATAATTATTTTTTCTAGTTGTCTTGATGCACATAGGATGAAATTGATCCTTCTTTAAAGGCACATATTTTTCTCCCTTGAATACACAAGGAGATGAAGTGACCCACTCAAACCAGACTTCTGTCCTTTGAATTCTAGTCTCAACCATTTAATTTCACCAAGACTTGCTGTCTCTTATGTAAGAAGTGGATCACAGCATTTTTCTCCCTTCATTTAACTCCCTTAAATGAAATTACTAAACCAAGGTAACAACTAACCCTACAAGTATATTAAACAAATGAGATATTGAATGAGAAATGACAAGAGAATCTGTAAACCTATGATTAAACTGTATTTCAGGAGATCATCAGAGACATTTAAGCTAGCCAGCTATATTTTCCACCCTGATTGTCCTTCCTGCTCCACCCCAGTGTAACTTCCATTCAGGAGTTCAACATATGTTTTCTTCACAGAAAGTTTACAGCACAAAATAAGAACTGAAATTAGATTTAATAAAAGGTTCCACTATATCTGTTGCCAGAAACCAACCTGCACCTGGCTGAAGAGCTGTTTTATTAAAAAGATGAATGGCATTATATACATAAAGAGTAGAATTCATTTCAGGATATTTTAGTTGTCTAATTTAGGCATTGAATGAAAATTAGTTATCTAGACTCCCTCCCTAGTTAGTAGAGGGAGTCATCTGCCCTGATATAAGTGTCTAAGATAGGTTGGCTATATCACCTTGTAGAGGTGCCCACCTCTTGGATCAGTAAGGCTAAGTGGAAGAGGACCACAAAAAGAGTATATTTTAATATGGCTTACTACAGAGCTGATTTCCCCCCCTTCAGGCTAAGCATGGCAGGAATGGAGGAACAGTATTCACACAGACCAGTTCCAAAGAAAAACTACTCCTGAACTTTTCAGGCAATATTAAACAGAAAATATCTTCCAGTACCGGGGTCTCTGATTTTCTGTCCATGAAATTCACAGCTTCTGGGGGGTTTTCTGCTTTTCGTCTCTGATGTTCTGAAACTCTGAGCTCATCTTGAAGCTCCATGTTCTGCTTGGTCAGCATCTCAACCTGGTCTCTCAGCTTGCTGTAGGCAGCATGCCAGCAGGACTCATTTCTCTTGAACTCCTCCTGCAGTCCAGCAATCTGATGTTTTAGTATCTACCAGTAGAAAAAAAGCGTGCCCTGTCATTGCCTGCTCTGGACTCAGTGTGCCCACCTTATACATCCAGAAGGAAGCATGGGCTCGTTTATTCTGCTTCAAGTTCTACAGTATAAAGGTCTTCAATATAAAGGTCTACAATATAAATGAACACATTTGAAATGATTTCTTAAAAAACTAAAAAACCAAAAATCAACCGCAAACTAACAAAGAAACATTACCCTGCAAGCTCCTATATTTAAAACAACCAATTGTTACAAAGTGAACAGAGTCCTTGCTGTATGAAGGAAAATCAGGAAATGCAAACTAATCATGCAAACAAACACCTTTAAATGTGAATATTTAAAAAAAAAAAAAAGGCAAAAATACAAGATATATTTTAATGGCAAAAATGTCAGTTCATCAGATCTTCATGTAGTGACAAGGGCACCTGAATAGTTAAATGGTCCTATCCCCCTATTCTATCCCCCAGGGGATTGCAGAGACATAATTTCCAAATGAGTTCAGGAAACTTAAAGTAATGAAATTTGGTGCATTTTGGAGAGGCCTTTTCCATATACCTGCATCTCCATTGTTTTTGCCTACTGCCTTCTCCTTCCCTCACCCGTGCTGAAACCCACACTGAGTCGTCTTCCTTCAGAGCACTCATGCTGGATACTGAAAATGGAATATTCATGGCATTAAGCTAGATATGCGCAGTTTGCTCTGTAGTCAACCAATTATCACATGCACCCTTTTCCTACTTTTCCTTCACTTGTGTATCTGCCCACTTGTGTCCTAATCACCATCCTTTCTTTGTTGTGAGTTGCCTGGTCAGAATTTGGCACGTCCATCAGCCATTTTCATGAAGAAGCAGACTTCTGAACTTGGGAATCACACAAATACGTGACTCAGAAAGTGTTTTGGAGCTGTTTTGTGGAAAATTAAATTTTTGAACCTGCACTAATTATGTTATCAGGTGGGAACAAAAGATTAAAATAATTTCATCAAACTTCATCTCTAGAACTAGACCTAGTCAGGAAACACTATTATTCCCTGGCAGAAGTTCTCACAACTTTTTTAAATCCCAGATGTAAAGAAAGATGATGTTTCAAAATATTGTGCAGAGAGGACATTCAAAATACCTTTAATCAAAATACTAAAAGAACCTCACTGAAACAGTTAATAATTTCCTGTTGTAAATGTTACCTCTAGAGAAAAATGGAACATGAGCAGAGAAAACATTCACTATGTGTATGTATGGTACAAAAATATGTAATTTGAAAATACACAAATGATAAATAAAGTATAGAAAGTTTGAACAAATTACTCTATTGCCAGTTTTATTTGTTCTGGTCAAGAAAATAATTGAAATTGTCAGTTTGCTGTCAAATATATCAGTTTGGTTTAGACATCCTTTTGCAGCAAAACATTGTTCCAGACATTTCTGAGCATTACCATTGCCTACTATTTTATTCTATAAAAATAAGGCTTTTAATTGTCCCCATCTCCTTTATCACTGGCTCACATAGCTTACTTTTTTTTTTCTCTTTATCAGTGATTCTAGAAAATTACTTAAAGTCATATTATGTCTAGCTGTTTTTAATAGGGACAATAGCCACAGATATTCAGAGATTACTTTATCACTAAGGAGGGTGAAATAGAGGATTCAAACAGATAGAATCCCCTAAAGGAACTTAGAAAAAAACATGACTCAGGGATATTATTAGGGAGATTAGGTTGCTAGGTACACAGCTAGATATCCTCAAAATACCTCAAAGCCAAAGATCAGGATAGTTTAAAGAGAAAAATCAGCAAACTCCCAGCTCAGGGATGAGAATAGAGAGTGATGGCCAATACTTCTGTGGCACAATGGCTTTTTATATCAAAAAGACATAAAGCCCACTGTGGCAGGAGTTGGAAATTTTTCAAGAGCCACCTCAGATCTGGGCAAATCAGTACAAGGAAGAATAAGGAACATAGAAACCTCCCAACCTTCCTTAAGAAATAAAAGGCAGAACCTAATTTGTTTCTTATATAAAGAAAGCAGAATGTACATTTAAAATACAAGCCGAAGCAGTGTCCTAGTAACATAAAACACCTTCACTGTACACACAACTGTCCTCAAGAAGGATAATAGTTGTTGAATAGAAGTTGAATAATTGGCCATCTGTGGCAAATGGAAGGATTCAGGTACTGTCATAAGATGCTGCATGGAAGGTTATTAATTGATGAGAACTGCATATTTATTCTACAGAAGACAGCTTACTTGTATTTCTTCTGATTTCACTTTTTCTGCAGTGATTCTAGCTGTTCCTTTGAACTTGCTACGGGCATTTTTTTCTTTCTGCAGTGGGTGAATTTGGTGTCTATTGTATTCCAAAGGGTGAGTTAGCTCCTGGCTTCTGGCAGTCTTGAGCTGGTCCATTCGTGTTCTGTTCATAAGGTAAACAAAAAGTATGAAATTGTCATAAAAACTAACAAAAGACTATCTTTAGATGTACCTTCTTTGGGCATGATTTTTGGAGGGCTTGGGCATGTGCCATATATGCTGATACTGCTGGGAGTGGCAAGTTATCAGCACTTGTCAAAATTGTGGTCCTTCGTCACTGGGAACACTCACGCATGCGTTCAGCTTCAAAATTTATTCTATTGAGCAGATGGAAACAATTCTTATCAAAATTTTCTGACAACATAATGACCATGAACTTAGAGGCTTTTAAACACATTTTCTGTTCAGACAGATAGCTAAATTAGGGCAAACCTGCAGAAGGCACAGCTTGTTCCCTGGCATTACACCTATGAAGCACTTCATCACGCAAGGCTGTGGTCTGAGCTGTATTTCCAGCAGCCCAGTCATTACTACAAATCAGAACAGCCATGGACCTGAATGAAAGGGGATAAAGTACTTTACTTTCCATAGGTAAATATGTTAAAAGTGGGAGCTCAGCACCCAGAAGAGATTTTGCCTTTGAACTCAGTGTCTCAAGGCATGAGTTGTCTGGAAGTGCACTTAAAAACTCAGCAAGAGTGGAAGGGTATAAATCTTTACATATATCCTCAGATGGAGTATATTTGCATGACTATGATCTAGCTGCTTAGTTCATTTTTAAGATGATATTAAATTATTTATTAGCTTTCTGCTTCAGCTCACTTCATGGCCTACAGCCACCATCTGGCCGCCACTATTACTTGAAAAGCAACACGAGCTACAGGAGGCGACCATGACCTCATGTTTTCTGTCAGTAATGGAGTTTTGCACTTCAGCAGCAAAACATGAAAGTTCTCAGAGATACTAAGAGATAAACAAACTCCCCATATCCTGCTGCTCTTTACAATCCATTACCTAATTTTTGGTTTTTCATTGTTTTCTATCCTAAATAAGCCTGTCTAATATTCTGCTTAAAGGCATGCTAAAAAAAAGTCTCAGCAATAGTCAATAGAAGTATTAACTCTCCTCACATTAATACAGTTAAATTAGCAGATATAGCCCCTGCATGATTATGTCCAGCTACCACTGCTCCATATCCAGACTAGTTGCCCTGAAATACAATGTACTAGAACAAAAGCAAGATGCAAGAGCTATATATAACATCTTCCACTGAGGACCGAACAGTACTGTCTTAAGTTTCTTGCACCCTGTAAAATAAAATCCAGCTAGCTATTCCTTCCAGCATCTCAGCTGGTATCAACCTATTCAGAATTGCACAAGAGTTACACATTTGTACAAATAAACTAATCAGAGCTGGAGCATGAACCCAAGTGTGCAATTGTCCAGAGCGCCACATTGCTAGCATGACCTCTGGTCTTGGCATGGGCCATCCAGCACTGCACTAGGCCATGCTAGGCAAGGTTTGGAGGTTACTGCAGCCCAGGGATCAGGTCCGGCAGACGGCTTGGTTGTGCCCACTCTGGTCTGCAGGGTAAGACAGGTTGGTCACATGGAGGTATTCTGCTGTGCCTCTTTGCCTCAAGGCTAGAAAACAGACCCTGACCTGAGGAAATGTAATAACCAAGGACACCAGAAGCACACACAATACTTCTTTAGAGCTTCTGACAATCAGTTCATACCCCAGCTATAAACTACAAATAGGAGCTAGATGCACAACACAGATATAAAATACATAAAAAAGGCTAAGCACTTTGTGCTAACTCAAATTCTTGCATGCATCCCAGGCACAGCTCTGTATGACGCACATTGAAGCAGTCTGGCTGTGAGGCAAAAACATAGCTGAATCAAAAGTCTTTTTTCCAAGAAAAAGTCTTTTAGTGAGAATGCATGTGGGGAAAAAAAACCAACATGTTGGCTACTGCTGTTAGTCCAGAGAGAGTGCAGATTCAATACTATGAGGAAATTATGTATTAAAAATGGCAAAAAAGCTGTCCTTGTTGAAGAAACAAGGAAATAACCATCACTGAATCCCCTCACTGATGCCAAGATCTGGCAACAACTACCTCAGTGCTGCAAGGGTGGAGCCATAGGCTACTGCCTTGAGCACTGTCCAGGTTCTGTTAGGCACCAGATATACACAAGACACTATTTCCCAACTGTTTTCACCCTCTTGCCTATATTATTTGTGCCTGCAAAGGTCTGAAAACAAAGTGCTTGGAAATGAAAGAATGGATAGACTGAGCAGGTCCAGGCATGTTTGTGCTGCTCTCAAAAGGATTCTCTTTGCTTCCAGTGAGCACAAGTTGTCAACATGGCACAAGTGAAGTGTTACTGATGTGGTGGCCATCTTGTGTTCCTGATAGGGTTACTGGTTTGAAAATGCAAAACAGATTCTTGGATTGCATAAATCAGCACAGGGCCAACACATTCAAGGAGAATAAGCTGCCTTTCGCAATTAGCTTTAGCTCATAAGCTAGAAAAAGTAAGTGAAAAGATGTGCACATTATACTAGACAGGCATTTCTGGATAAACATCTGTATGGAAATGCTAGGGGCTACTATGGCTAATGACATGAATAAATCGACGGAAAGCTCTTTTTAAAACCGCACTATTACAAAAAAAAAATCAAAGCCATGTCATCTGAGAGGCAGCACTGTCAGCAGGAGGAGAATGCAATGCTGGCAGGGTGCAGCACTGCAGTAATTCTGCACCAGTACATCACTCCACAGCCAAAATTTACACCAATAAAAGTAAAAGCAGCACCTAATTTCATTAGTAGTTTTATGAACTGCCAAATCCCACAAATATTCACATCTGGAACACCTATCACAGTCAGCCAGAGATCATCTTCTGATATGTTTTCAAGATCACAAACGAGAAGGACCTTTAAGGAAACCATTTATTTTTAAGACGTTGAAAGTATTTTGCTGAAAGACATCTATGGGAGGAAATTATACAAACTGATAAATGTAATTCAGAAATACCCTTTGGCACTAATCCCATGGTCTTTGAAATCAAGAGGAATGGACAAGAACATGAAAAATAATTTCTTACTTTGCATTATATATTGAAATAAAAATTCAAATCACTAAACTACATTAATTTGGCACTAGTTAAGAACTAGGTTTGAAATGCAAAGAGGAAAAGAATCTCTCCTGTGTTTACAGTAGATAGTGCCTAGTAATTTCTAACAGATTTCATCACGTCAAAAATACATATTTAATTTGATTGTAAGTATGCTCAATTTTTATTAGAGGCATTTGCATAACCTGTGATTAGTTATAGTTGTGAAGGCACTTCCATTCCAAACCCCATAGTTTCAAAACTTATTTCTTGCAGGGATTTTGTGGTAAAGAATTGTTTTTCTTCTATGAAGATGTAAAACAAAACAAAACCAAAACAATTTTCAGCATTTAATAATTACAAATTACAAAAGCAACTCTCTTGAATTTTCAAGTTCTTCATTTATATGGTACAAAATGCATCCTCAGTCTAGTCTGAAGATAGGTATTCCTGAAATAACAATTCTGTTAACATTGACATATGGTATACACTTTTGTTAACTTTGAAATACAGGCTACAGTGATGTGAATGTGATATGAGAAGTTTATCCTTCACTCTATCAGGGCCCCAATCCCATAAAACAAATTATCCTGAGTTCTTACTGATTTCAGTGTTATCTGAAGATGTTCAGCAACTTATAAAAAGCATTTGGCATTACTCAGCTTTAAGACCCAAACTGCACCAGTGTTTTCAGAGTTGGCCCCCTTCAGTTAGGCGCTTTACTTTTAATATAGACAGCTAAATAAGTGTTTCAGTTCTGAGTCAACATAGATGCCCTCTAAAAGAAGCTAGCTAATAAGTAAGAATTTAGCAGTCTGATTTTAAGGATCCTAAAGGAAATATTTGCCTCACTGCACACACAAATCAATTTCTGGTGTATACAGATTTACCTGCGAAAATGCATTGCTTTCTCTTGTTCTTCTTTCACCCTAGTCAGTGAAGGGGTTCCTCGGCAGTGTACACCAGTCTCTAATCCTCTGGTAAGGATGTTCTGGGTTTCTTCTATAAAGATATTTATGTTAGTACACAGAACTCTGTGAATATTTATGAAACATTTCTACGTATTTAAAGCCACAGACCGCATAAGTGCAGTAAGCTTTATTGCTTAATCTATCAAAAAGAATTAATGTATCTTTGCCTAATTATGCAAGTGTTCTGTTCCCAGCAGAGTTCTTAGTAGTGCAATCGAAGCCCTACAAATCATGATGAGTGAAACGGATTTGGGGATATATCGGAGTCAGTAGCTGAATTCCTTTTCAGGAATGTGAATGCCACCTGATAGTTCAACCTAATTTTGAATGTAGCTTTCAAAGAGGCCTCAGGAACCCTTTTTTAACAGCAGCCTAAGTGTGTTTGGCAAGTTGTGACAGAGCAATTGAGAGCCATCAGAAGTTAATATTTCTGCACGGTGATTACTGCAGGCAGGACAACTGATTTTGACTGGTCCTACACAAAGACACAGCCAATGGTATTGGGATGAGGAGTCAATGTGGGGGAAGTCGTTCAGTGGAAACTAAGAGAGAAGAAAAGTCAAGAACCAGTTTAATAAAAAGGAGTAAATCCTGCTTAAACAGGATACCATTTCATTGCTAGAAGTAAGATCGCTGGGCCAAAAGACTAGAAAGATTGGTTGACCAAAGAACTGGGACCATATTCAGGACAAACTGAGTGAAGATGTTCTTAGGAAATCATCATTTTCCACTGATGTGAGGCTCTCTGTGTCTTAGGAAAAAAACATGCAAATTTGAGAAATTATTTTGTCCACCTTTTTTGAAGTCACATTATCTTTGAGGAGGGTAAATAGAAAATGTGAACATCTCATTGTCAAGGGGTCAGTGGGAGAAACATACCTAAGCTACAGGTAACCCTAGCACTGACTCCAGGGACTCACTGAATCTCTCACACATCTTATGGGGTCAAAAGTCTGCACCTGAAATTGTAATTCAAGCAACAGAATTAAGAAAAATGGCTAGTGACAATGGAGACCCAAGCATAACAAGGGGCTTGCAGATATATCTCTCCCCTCTTCTCTTTTTTTCCAGTTTAGGACTGACAGATACTAACAGAGGTGGGCATATACCTGGAGAGCACAGGCAGAATGAGTCATAAATCCAAGAGAAATTTTTTTCCCCTATGGAAAATAAATGTAAATCAAAACTTGGGTAGCTCTTACCTAATGTGTCTGCAAACAGTTTTTTCCATGGTTCCTCCACTGCAGGGGTTTCTTTAATCTTGAAAGCAGGAATCTCACCAGCCACTGTTGAGGATGGCAGATGTAGGCTTTTAACATCCCTGGCCCTATCCTCATTCTTTGATTCCAGCTCTTGCTCTCTTCTTTTCAATCTTGTGAGATGAGCCTTGCTCCCTTTCAGCCTGACAGCCCCAGTACTGGAATCGCTGCTGCTTGTGCTGCAGGGGAGACCTTTCTGTCTTGAGATTGCTTGACTATCTCGCCTCCTTGGGGGTGATCTGCTGTACTTTTTAGCAGACATTTTTTCAGTTCCACTGGGCTCATCGCTAGCATAATCACCGTCAGAAAGATCCAGATGTCTGTCAATGTGATCTACTCCCTGAGGCCCATGCTGGGAGGGGTACTGAGCATGGTGAGGTTTGGGGTCATCATCACTGTTGGAGGATAAGCAGCTTGACTCACAGGACAGAGATGCAACATGCCATGTTGAGGCAGCTGTCCCTTTCCTTTGCCACTCCTGCTGCAAAGCTGAGGATGAGCTTCCCTTCTCCACAGCCTTAGGTGAGCTACATGTAATTTTTACTATTTTATCATTGACCATCTTAAACCTAGTATGGATGTGTCTTTTGCTGTCTGAGATCTGGCTTCCTGAAACAAGTTCCTGTGGGCATACCTGAACCCACTTCTGACCCTGTCTGAATTCAGGGCCTGCACTCCACCCTGCCTCCTTGATGTGATCTGTTTCTAAATCCTGAAGTGGAGAATGATTTTGCAGGACTTCCAAGGGGGTTTTTGCTCTCTGTATGAGATGACCCTTCAGAAGCTGCTCCACCCTACCTAGGTCCTTTTGCGGAGTACCCTCCACAGGTCTTCCACCAGTTCTGCCTGCTTGCCCTGGAGAATCCATATGATGAGTTTCCTTTTCCTCACCTTCTTGTAGGTTCATTTCTGTTACTTTTTCAGGACATGGTTGCAGGATTTCAGGCCACCTTCTCTGTGGTGAGTCAACAGGATTTTCCTTTACATCTTCATCTCTCCCAATCACTTCTTTTTCTTCTGCACTTTGGTCAACTACTTTTACTTCACAGTCAGTCTGAGTCTTTATCTCCCACTTAGCTAAAGCACAGTCTGCTTTTTTTTCATGTGTACTGATCTGCATGGAACTACTGACCTGCAGATTTAACTCAGAGCATTCCCCTGGCTTCATTATACCTGCATCCACTTGGCCAGGCTGGGAGAAATGATCCCAGCAGTCCAAACCAGCTCTTCTGGAATGCCTGCTGTCTTCTTTTAAAGGCTTCTGTTTATTTTTTTTGAGCCTTGCCATACCTTCTTTTCGTTTCAGAAAAGCTTTCTGAGGTGTTACTTTCACCTTGCTCTGAAAAAAACAAAAATCCTGACAATCACAGTCTGAGTATCATTCTCCAGAAAGAAAAATATTTATGATAATTGAAAAAGCTGAGACACCAGAAGTCTTAAAGACACTGGCTATGGATAACTGAGTACATAAGTAACAGCCCCAAGACTGCAGGGAAAGTACGAGAACTTTTAGAAGCAGTCACTATGTGACAGCTCCATTAATTTATTAGTAGAGTCAGGTGGTTAAGGTGATGCTAACTGCTTATATGATAGAAGATGAGAAAAGTTCTGTGTTTCTTTGTTTTTAAATGAAGTTTGAGTGTTTTTTACAATGTGACTCAGAAACATATAAATGCATCAGTCTGAGATGTTATTTTGCCAGGGAGACATAGAGAAAATTCCTGAGTGATGAAATGTGCATCTTCCAAGCCAACAAACCTAACAAAATGCTGAGTCATAAAGTCATCTCAAACTGCACATAAGGCAAAAAGCAAAAGATTTATTGTGAAATAAACTAACAGAATCAACCCTGAGGTCTAATTTAGCTAATCGTGTTGAGACTCAGGAACAAACTATGACCCAGAAAGTATGTGGAAAGAGAAGAATCCAGTGGGAAACAGTCGGGAATATGACAGTGACTGAGTAATACAGGTTCTTTTACTTTTGGGAAAAATCTTCCAACATCACATGAAAGAACAGTGGAAAGATGTGCTGTCATGCAGTGAGCCAAAACAGAGCCCACACAATACCCAAGTCCATGAGAACTTGTCAAAAAAAAAAAAGTGAATGCACCAGTGGCAGAGTACCTGCTGCTCCTTCTGCTGTTTTTCTACGAGATGATTGTCTACTTTAAGTTGTTCTTCAACAAATTCTTCAGAAGTCTTCTGTCTAATACCGATGGGTAGTGTGATTGGCCTAGGCAATGCACAAGAAGGTACTTATTTATAAGGTTCTCCAATTAGTTTTCTTTCGAAATGGATACAATGTTGAGTTTAGAACTGAAATGTTCTCTGCATTTTTTAAAATGTGAAGCATTTTAATAAAGAGCCCACTATTGTGTGACATCTGAGTCTCACTTTAAAACATCCTGTCTAGTCTAAAAATTAATTACACTTTTAGCAAGTAACATTTTTTGGCTGGTATCAATCTCTCCTTAAAAATAAAAAAATAGCCAAAAGGAAAAATATTTCAGGCATTTTCTCCAGACTAGAGCTGGTTACAGTCACAAAGAACTCACTATCTCTGACAGAGTGGGTTGAATTAGCTAGTGAAGAGTGACAGAGGAGAAAAATAACATCTATAACGTTGTGGAGGGACAAATTGAATGCTGACTCAAAATGAAGCATAATACAGCATACATGAATGTATCTTATTTCATTGGAAGTGTGCTTAGAGCCTTAATTTAGTCACTTACTAATAATTTCTACTGAATATTAAAAAATCCTGGATTTAATAGAGGTACTGGTTATGCAGCACATTACTGTTCTTTCTACACCCCACCTCCACCTAACAGCACTGTTCTAGGGATAATCCTTTCATTTGTCAGTCTGACTGTCTGTTAGCACATGCCATGGCCTAATAGGATTAGATTTGTAGAGCAAAACTGTTGTTACTGAGGACTCAATGTTAGATGACACACATTTCAGGGAAGTTTACTTCAAACTAACTATAGCCTTGTCCCATAGCGAAAATGTCATGAAGAGTTGGAGTACATTCTGTGCTTTAGATTCATCCAGCTCATGCTAAGACCACAGTGTAAACCAAAGCACAAGTCAGGGTGACTGGGAGACAGACTTCAGAAGCTCACTGCTAATCCAAAAAGGCATATGTGAACAGGCCCACTTGCCCAGAGGTGCTTATGGTCCTGCCACCTCTTCCCAGCCCTCTGCTCTGCGGGTCCCTGTCTTCCTTCTCTGCCCGACTTCCACATGGTTAATGCACTAAAACACACTCATGACAATCACTCTCAGTCTGTACTTGCCTAGAAGTTTGCTGCTTCTCTCTTATACTTGATGGAAGGCTTGGTGTGCCAAAAAGCTGCTGCTTCTATCTGCAACAGCTGAGGAAAGGTAACAACTCTACAAGCCTTTCTTCCATCACTACCGCCAACCTAGCAATTCTTGCCTAGCCATGAGCACTCCCTCAGTGTGCTGCTACAAATACTTCTGCAATGCAGTGATGAACCAGATCAGACAACTGGTCCAAGTTAAAAGTTGCATTTTACCTCTCTCCAGATCATTTTAACAAGGATTACTTCACTGACATGTTCACTATATAGGCACATAAAAATTGGTCTTGTCACAGCTGAAGAGTCAGAGCAAGGACAAGAATGAATGAACTACTCAGACTGATGCTGTCATCACAAACTGATGACCACTGCAGAAGAAATGATGGCATAACAAAAGAAGTTATCTAGCCCTGCCAGCTTTTGACTGACTTCTATCCTTTGAAGATCATAGCTGCAAAACCGGTTCATTTAAATTGGCTAAACCAGCATCCTATTATATAGAAGTAGATTAACTGCCAGTTCCTAGACCTGTCCAATCTCTGCCCACGCATACCTGCCACTCTCAAAGGAAAGAGCCTTTGTGTTGCAAATATAACGCATACAGTATGTGTACAATCAAGGAAAACATGCTTTTGTAGCTTGATGGGCTGATTAAGATAATTTCTCACCTGTCTTCTATGTTTCCAGTCTTCATCTTCCCCTCTATGCCAAAGGGAGATGGAGGAATCTCTTCCTTTATTTGTTCTCTTTGTTCTTCTTTGACAGCAGAAAAAGTTTCAGGGAAACTCCTTTCTTTTAATTGACAGTTATCTAAGCAGCAGGAAAAAGGTCAATGAAAGCAAAGCCTTTATAGAATGAATAAATGAAAAATAAACATAAAATAAATGAGAATTGTTTAAATTTTCAACAACATATGCAAGATTTTGATTTTTGAAAACACTTTATAAAATACAATTGAATTAAGGAGGTGGAAGGATGTAACCCATGAAAAAAAGAGGCTTCGGCTCCTGAAGTCTAGTTGCTAGAAATAAGGAAAGGGCAAATGGTATGATTTCTACTCCTAGCCTCTAGAGATTTGTAATGCTTGGTTAATGTGTTCACTGCAGGACTTTGCAGTGGAGACACTCTGCTAGACGGTACTGAACTACTCATGTGTCTGTAATTATGTGACCTGCAAGCCAGTTCATTAAACAGTTTAACAAGCAGTATTTGTACACATGAGACTTTCTAACTGGGCATTTTCTATTCTATTTCACAAAAATGCAAATTTGTTCATCTTCCTATTGAAGCTTGTTGGCTATGTTCACTACAAGGCTCCCACTTCAATTAATCTTTTTTGTAAGTGTCAGCTAATGAAGACTTGCCCTTTTAGCTCATGTTAGGCCTGTCAGTCGGAGCAAAAAGCCTTTACTGGCTCATTCATACTACCCACTGTTGCCAGGAACTATATAGTTCACTTTTTTCTCATTAATGCACCCAGTGCTACTGAAGCCCTTTGCAACATCCTGAAAGGACTTTCTGGTCCAACAACAGGCATACAAAAGCATCACATCCTTCTCTCAGCCTTTCCCAGCTACACACCAAAAATCTCCAGTCTGATGGCAGACAAGCAGTGCTGTTTCTGCAACCTTCTCACCTGCCTTGCACCAGAATACGGCTGAGGAGGCAGAGGTGACACAGTAGATTGACAGCAGCAAGGGATGTAAAACCCATGTGTCCCTCCTCAGTCTTGCGTGGGGCTATGCTGTCTCCAGAATGCTCTAATAGGAGCGGTGACCCAGCACTGTTATTTTCAACTAGTGCTTCCCAGTGCAAGGCAAGAACAAAGTGTCCAAGCAACTGTGTAATTCACCTTTGTTTTCTTTTCTGTTCTCTTCGTGAGCATCTTGTCTGGAAACATTTTTTGTGGGGTTCTCAGTACACTGAAGCAATGGCTCGGTGCTTATCCCTTTAAATAAGAACGTGAAGTGTTATACAAGCTGTTGGTACATTCATGTTTATGTTTCAGCATTAAAAACCCACACTCGACACAACAGTCAGGAAGGTCTTAGTTCAGCCCAGTCCTCAAGCACACGTTCAGCTGAAGCATATTTCAAAGGCAACTGCACTGACCAGCTTCCAGTCAGGAGTTAACCTGATGTACTAAGGCCTCTGCACCTTCAAGCCTTAGTTTTACATACATGAAGCAAGTCTAAGTCAGCACTGCTGTCAAAAAAAGCAGCCATACCTCCTCCTGTCCTCTGTTCTAATGTGTTCAGGTTCCAGCTGTCCTATCCACCCCGCTTCCCACATTTGTGCTGGCAGAAGTATTTCTGAAACTCTCTGATAAACTTCACTGGGCAACTGACCCTGGTTCAGGTTAATCCAGCAAGAAAATAATAGTGCCAGGCACAGGAAGGAGACAAGTCTCTTTCAGTGAGAGTACTGGTCCTGAGCTAGCTTGAAGAATATGAAATTAAAGTTTCAATTGTACTATGGGACTGTCTCACAGCATCACAGTCAAGTCTTGCTATAAAAGTTCAAAGGAATCCAGGATGCAGATCTGATTTACATCTTCTTCCCCTTTAAGTGGTTTCATTTCCACTTCTTTTGTTCTTCTTTCACCCATTTTGAAATCAGCTTTTGATTTCTTGCAAATCACTCTTTCTTCTTTCTCACCCTTTGGTATCTTCCCACAGAAGACAAGGCTGGCAAAGTGTAACAAAATGACGCCAAGTCACAGCTTACGTTGTTTTTCCTCCAAATGTTGAGACTCCGTGTCAGTTTGAGAAACACCAAGATTGCTGACAAAGACCAGGCCTTCCTAGTTAAGAAACACACCCTCTTGCCTTTGGAAGCTATATCCACTTCCTACTTTTTATACTTCTCCCCCTAAATATAACATCCTCCCTACTTCATATAACAGCTTTTTCAATTTAATGACTTTCTTCTCCATTTATATCTACAAGGCCCAATTTCTCTGTCAGTATGAGACACAGGATGACAGTGATTCAAAAAATTTTAAAAATCAAGTTTAAAATTCCTTAAAAGCTTTTAGAACAAACCACCATATAAACAAAGTACCTTCCCCTGACCTGCAATAAAATCAGTAACAATCACTAGCAAGGGCAAAAATTCACAGGACTTGCACAATAGCCTTAGCTTCAGATTTCCAGCGCTTTTTACCCACCTGAATCTGAACACTGCACATGCTCTCCTGAGATTTCTGAACTGCTCTCATTTGGCATGCACAGCAGGGATCTGCTTTGCCAAGCAGAGTGCTTTGCCAAGGGAGAGCTTTGTAAGTACTCCAGGGTCTCAACTTGGGAAGGCTTTTCTGATGGGAACTGGACAGGAATGAAAGTAGCTGGAAAGCATGGAAAGGGTGGCATCGTGGCTGCTAGGTGGGAAGGTATCCCAGGAGAAACAGAAAGGCCTAAAAATAATTACCAGAGAAGAAAATTAGAGAAGCTTAAGACAAATATTTTGCACCAAACTAGAAAACTCTTGCTAAACTGGTATTGCACAAAACCCAGTGTTGCTCCCTGATGGTTTGCATGTTCAGAGTGATATAATCAAATTCTGCTTTTGTTATTTTATTTAAATTGTAAAATGTGCTTGCTGCAATCATCAGTCCTAAACAAAATTATCATATGCTACAGGGATGCTAAATTAAAGAGAATTTACAAAGCACTCCTGAGCACGTAAAACACACCTTTCCTCTAGGACTCCTTAAGTCCCTTAGCAGGTAAAAGTTAAGTATTGCAAAGTGTCTCTGAGGCTCTCCTTGATGCAAAAGAGGGGAAGGTTTTCCTTTTAGTTCTAGATGGCTGTTACATATTTTATTAGAAGACTTCCGAGTGGAAAAGGCTTAAGCAGTTCTGCATAGGGACCGGAGGCCAGGCTCACTACTTCTGGGAAAGAAACCCCTTTATAAGGTTACAAAATTAGGCTTGCTTCTTATCTTTATTCTCCACACCATGATTCCTTTCTGTCCTGTGACCTGACTTCAACAAGAATAGAGAGTGCCTGCGACTGAAATTGCCTCACCCTGCAGTTAAGGCATTTTTTGGAAGAAGGCTGATCTGTGGATTTAAATCTGGTCTGGCACAGACTCAAATGAAAGTCCACCTCACTGCTTCTGGACAGGTGCTCTAACCACACAGCTAGCAGATGGGCAGAGCCACTTCTGTCTGTGTTACCATGAGACGTTTCAATGACAACCTGTAGTTCAATGAGGTGTTGATTTTATTGTTGGTCACTGTATTATTTCTTTAAATGCATGGCAATATTAAAGCAACTACCTTTACCATAATAAGGTAATTATAACCCTAGTAGTTCTTCATATTTTACTTCTTTAAAGCTTAATGGGACCAGATCATGCAATGTCTTTTGCTACCCTCAACCTACACTGTCTCCACTCACAAATGAGAACTTTCAGTGCAGATTTTGATCACCTTTTCATTCAAGTAACCATTTTGTCTGTGGCTTTATATGTTAGCTAAATGTATCTGGATATGTAAATACACCCAAACAGCATCCTATAAATATTTCTTACTGTATGAGCTTGGTCTTCAGCTCATGATACTAATTGTGCTCACTTTCTTCAGAAACGCATCAAGTGATTTACAGCACTGGGGAAGGGGGAATATGAAGCGTAGCAGTACCCAAGGCACTTTCCTTTGCATGCTGTTCAGTCCTTCCTGAGAACCCGAAGAAAGTGGGGCAGCCTAACTGTTCTGCTCATAGCTAACGGTGGAAGTAACAACAAGCATCTTGCTAATTGTGGCATTTGGGCAGGGATTAATGAGCAACATAAGTGCTCTGTGGATGTTTGGCTTTGATTAGGAAACCTGGAAGCCACAGACTGTGTACTTGTTCAACCTGGCCATTGCAGACAGCTTGCTGAGCATTTGCCTGCCATTTCAACCAGACTTCTCTGAGGCAACAAGCACAGGATCATGAAGATTTAATTTACTCAGCCATAGCCTTCATTCTGTCTCTTTCTCAAGCTGTCTCCCAAGTATACAGCAGTGACTCTTGACAGCTATTTCACAGTGGCATAGCTCCATCAGGAAAGTCAGTACAATGACAGCTGGGCCTGCTGATTTCGCTGCTGGTGTGGCTTGGCCTCTGGCTGTGGGGTCGATGGTTGAGATCCTGCTTACCCCCCTAGCCTAAAAAACTGATTGTCACACAGCATCACGTTTGAAAACAAGACCTTCAAACAGATGTGACACTGTGTTCTTTCTCAAGTTTCTTGTTCCCTTCAGTCTCATATTGCTTTGCACTGCTGGCATCGTCGGGAAGCTCAGAAAAGTCCCCATAATACAAGCAGACAACCTAAGCTGCAGAAAGCCAGGTTTTTGATGGTCGCTGTGGGGTGGTGTTTGGCCCTTGCTTCCTACTTGGTGCGTATACCCCCATGTAGACTGCTAATTATGTACATACTGCACCTCTGAGAGCCATACAGCTTTTCAAGGTGCTAACATGTTCAATGTCAGTATCTGCTGCACCCCAACAGCACAATGGATGCAGTTGTCTGGTGTTTGTCCAGCCCAACTTTTTGTCTTTCTAACAGAAAGGTCTCTGACCCTATGTGGCTGAGGGAATGAAGCAAAGCCCCAGAGCTCAGATATTCTTAAAAGACACTGACACTTGAAGCCAACAGAGACCATTTGGTATATTTATACAGATCTAATTATGCATGCATATACACAGGTTTAAAAGACTGGGTTTTTTTAAGTTTTCTTCCATTTTTGTTACACTGGAAGTAGAGGGAAGTTAAAAGTCTGCAAACATTTCCCTGGCCAACGTTGTTTTATTCCACTTTTCTAAACCGTTTTATTTTGTTGGCTAGTAACTGCTACTATATACATTAGTGAGGTAGATGAAACTTGCTAAGATTTCAATTTCTTTCATGGCAACAATAATGTAAGGTCATGGTTCCCTAAACCCAACTAACAAGTGCCAGCTCCAGAGTTTCTGTGCTGGGGGTGGGGGGAAGGCAAGAGACCATAAATGCTTGATGGTTTTATTATTATCATTAACTCTGTATAAAGTAATGCCTATTGTTTTGAGTGGGCCTTTGAAGGCAGATGTTCTTCATATGGCAACTGAAATAGAATTTTGATTATAAATTATTCTGTCCAAACTGGTCAAACTAGGTGTGCTATGAAGTATTTTTATACATGCATGGAGGGACAGCAAAAAACGTGGCTGTCTTTAACTGAGAGGACTTCCTCACACCATGTATGGTTGGAACATGGGAAGCAAATTTTGAAAAAAATGTAGCTTTTCAGCTCTAAAAAGCTATTTGTAAGACCCCATCAGGGTACACAGAACTCTAGCATGCAAGGTGCCATCACTTCTCCTAAGTATCCTCAGAAATCTTAGCAGAACGAGATTCTTGCAGCTCCTCAACTGGTCAAAGAAGCTTAAAAATCGACTGAGAAACCTGATGCCAGATCAATGCACAGATGCAGGCAGGGGATGCCTTAGGCTGTTGAGACTCCTACCACGTGGATTAGGTAACCCCAGCAGGTTATCTGAGGAGCAGCAGCAATCCAAGGATCACCTGGTCTTCCTATGCCTTTTTGGACGCTCCCTGCCTGATGCTATGCACAAGCAGCCCTGCTAAAGCCAGGCCAATGCTGTCACAAGTCTATGTGATTTCCCTAAATTCTTCTTTCACCATGGGGTCACAAGCTGAGAAGAATGTGCTACTACTGTCGACAGGGTGGGAAGGATGGGGGGATCCTTTTTTTCTACCTGCTGAGCAGATGGCATTTTCTAGCAATGCCACTGGTAAAATGAAGCTGTTCAAGGAGTTGTATCATGCTGTGAGGAACAGGCTGTACTATTAAAGGTAAAAGTCTATTAACAGAGGCAGGGTGTGTCAACTTTCTTCCTCTTCTTTGTTCTACGTGAAAGCTGTAACCTTCATATATAGGTACAGAAAAAAAGGATATTTCAGCTTTTCTGTAATGCTCACCACTATGCTATAATTGTCTGCAGTACCATTCAAATCTATACTTCAATAGAAGTCTGTACAGAAGGTCTGTTATTAAACATAAAGGACTCCTCCTCATGGTTCTCATGGAATTTTAATATACAAAAGTGGAAAGAAGCATTTTCTGGGGGTTACATCTTGTGTGTAATCTTTGTAAAGAGATGAACGTTTTAGCTCAACTGCCAGAGGAGGAGCCCGCAGCCACTGAAAACAACTAACTGACACATTTCACTGCTGGAGTGCAAGCATCAGCGGGTGAGAGTGCCACGGCATCAAGAGGGATTCCCCAAGTACCTGGGTTGTAAAGTGAGATGACTTTCTGCTGTTCAGCCACCAGCCTTTGCAGCTGCTCCATCTGCTGCCTCATCACCTGGTCCTGCTGCCCTGGAGTCTGAAAATATCATGAAGATATATTATCAAAGTATGTTTCTGGATGATTTTTAATCAGAAAGAATCATCATATCTGGACTTTGGGGGTAGGTATTTCTTGAAGTGTGTATTATTTTTAATAAAGAATGTTGGCTTTTGTATTTAAAACTCTTTTGCCATTTTACAGTTCAAAGGATACACTGACACTGTGCAGGCAGTATGTGCCTTACCAGGTTTTGCTACTCAGCCTCACACCAGCCAGCATTTTCTTCTGGTTTGTGTGCTGGGATTTCCTTCCCACAGAAGCTAAAGCACAAAAGGGAAAGAAGTGTCTATCCGTGTTTCGCACCAAGGTGTTAAAACAGCATCAGAGCAGGTAATACCCTCAGGTCAGGCTTCACTGTAAAACTTCAAAATGTGCCAGGGTACAACATTTCATTGTTTGTTGAACTATCTGATAAATGAAATTACTAGTATCATCTTTGAAAAGCAGCTTTCAAAAGTCAATATCCACAGAGCACAGATGCAATTAGGAGGAAATATGAGCACAGTCTGCAATCAGGGACGAAAAGATAGAAGAACAAGTTCAGTCTTTGTCTCCATGGAAATTTTCACTAACATGGAGAAAGGATGGACTCCGTCTCTGACTTAATTGCTGCTGATAGTTCTTCAGTCCCTTTGCAGTCCAGACACTCCCGCCTCTCTGCAGGTACACACCTATCCAACTTGTCTTGGCCTTCTGAATTTCCCAGTTTATCTTTATTTGACTCCTCCCACTCATCTGTTTCATCTGTACTGTCCACTGAGAAGAACTACCAGAGATCAGCAGTGCAAGAGACAGATCTTTTTTTTCTTTTCTTTTTTTTTTTTAATTTATTTATTGTGAAGTACCAGATCTGTTCCAGAACTAAAACTTACAGTGTAAAGACACCCTCATGTTGTTGCTGTGCTTGGAGCTTCCCAGCAGTCTGCCTGGAAGCATCATTTTCACCCTACTTCCCCTCTCTCAGGTATCACTTGAGAGCACCATCTAACAAAGCAAACCCCAAGTTCACTTTTTCTTTACCAGAATCTTTGAGAACATTTTAAGTAATTCACATAGTCAATTGCCAGAAGCCACCAAAGAACAAAGAATGCCCAAGACCCAGTGTCAGATTTTATGAGCAGCTGTTGACAGTTTAGGATATCACAGGATACATTCTGGTCATTAAACTTAATGATCTGGTTTATGTCATCCAAGAAAAGAAGTAGCAGACTCCTGGGACTCACAAGAAGTTATCGTCAACTTCAGCCTTACCTACAATTAATACTTTCCCAGCATCCAAGGAATAACAAGTTTCCTGTCCCCATATGTAAGGTACTAAAATCGTCATTAGATTGTGATCCAAGGGTGGTGAGGACTCCTGATTGACTCTTAAGTATCCCCTTGAGAAGACAGTGGAGAACTGGATCCCAGGGCAGCCTCAACACCCCATTTAGCAGTCCTCAGACACAGGAAATTTAGATAGTTGAGGAGCGAACGCACTGGCACAGCCCACCTGCAAATCTCCTAACATATGACTGAAGAACAACAGTTTTCCCAGCTCTTGTCTATTCAACAACATCAAGAAAAAAGCCCTAAGGTGAGATGGCCTCAGGGCAAGAGGCAGACAATGCAGCCTTGTTAGCATAGGAACTTCTGATTTTGACATCATCAAAAAATGTTAAAACGATGATAAACTTTCAGTGGAGAAAGTGTTGAGAACTGCCAACAAGGACACATCCTAAATAATAAATTCAACTGTATTGGAAACATAAGAGTTTATTTAAAATATGCAACTAAGCCACTGTATTGTTTACTATCTTATAGAGCACTCAGTGGAAGAGATACTGTGGAGTTACTGTTTTCCATCACTTTGTCAAAACTAAGAAGAAGAAAAAGTCAGAAATGGAAAAAAGATAAAAAAGGAGATGGAGCATGAGGAGAGACCTGACAGAAAGACAGGTGCAAATAAGAACATAAACATGCCCCACAACCATTAGACACATGAGAACATGGACCTAGAACATACAGTCATTTTTGCCAGAGGTAGGGATATAGCTATGATTATTGAACAAAAGGAATAATAAAAAAATGGATTAATTGTCTCTTGGGAAAAGCACTTTGTTGCATGGATGCATAGGATTATGATACACTTCCTAGTGCTTGCCAGTAAAGCTTTCTGCTTCATAGATAGACACAAATTTACCAGCCCTTTCTTCCTGAAGAGGCTGTGCAACTATCAGAAACGTACAATATGGAGTTATAAATTCAGTGATTATTTAAAGAAAACTAACCTGTTCTGTGATTTTGTAGGTGGGAGCATAATGGTTCATCCCAGGCTCTGAGGCAGGGAGCAGAGGAGGAGTGAACATTTCCAAGGTGTCACTTGCATCATGAATTCCAGCCTGGGTTACACCAGAAGCCAACTTCTGAGGAAAAAAATCAGAGCTGGCCAAATAATATAATTGCCCTGCATGCTGAAAACCTTGAGTGCAGCCCAATTTATCTGTTGAGACATTACTGTTGCCCATCATACCGCTGACTTCTGAACTGTATAAAACTGGACATTGCTTGCTAGAAGACTCACTTGTATTGTCAACCTGAGCTGGGGATAAGGAAGACATGACCTTCTTAATTGTTATATTGGAAGACAGTATAGTGTTTGCCAGATCACTGGTGGTCTGCTGTGACATATGGTCTTCATCCTTAAAGGCATCTGCTTCCATGCCCTGCTTTCCGAAATCCGTATTAGGGATGTGCAGTAAAAACCACCATGAACTAATATGTCATACTGACATAGTAAATCCTGTGGTTTGTCTTCTTTCTTTGTTTTTTTTTTTTTTTCATGCAAGAGATTATATTTTTAGGCCAGGCTGAATGTAGAGTAACTTCTGACTTCAGAAACTGCAAAACATACATATATCTATTTATATATATATAAAAGTATATATGAATATACACATATATATGTAAAATACTGTTAGGATACATGCAATACAAAAAGCGTATGAAATCACAGTATTTCTACCAGATAAAATAGCTTAGATGTACTGCCTGCTTTCTCACTATCAAATCCTAAAGTCTCAGACAAACAGGAACAGATATAAGATTCTATTAGAATAAAAACCAAAACCCATTCACCATTAGAAGCATTTGTCAGTGGCCTGACTTTGTCTTTCTACTAAATCTTCAGCCTTTAAATTCAGAGAAAGTGCTTAATGTCCAAAGATGCCTGCAGAAAGCAGGGAATGGAGATAACAGGAGGAAACAGGAGAAAACAAATGGTATGTGAAAAAAGACCCAAACAAAAACATCACTAGAAAACTGCCTGATATTTAAGTAATTCAGAAGAATGATTATTTCAAAAAGATAGAATAACACTGCTACAGCTTGCATCCATTCTTCCTGAGACCAGTATGGCTGAGACAGCTGCGCAACACAAACATTCTGCTTCCCCTCTTTAGGCACTTGACTTCAGTCCTTCTGAGGCAGGGGCCAGACATTTGCTACTTACCTTAAAAAACTGGGGTGCGGGGGGTATATTTCAGCAGCTGAAGCTAGTGAGCTCCCCCATCTTGCCTGCTATGGGAGGATTCAAAGGTAGTTTATTTGCACTCTTTGAGAAATGTGGAGTCTCCAAGACCTTCATTCACTCACAAGAAAATTATTTAATGCCTGCTTCCTACTTTAATGTAAGTGGTTTGCGTAAGATGCATACACACCCTGCCAGGTTCAATACCTGCTTTGACAGATCCATCATGTGTAGCTAGGAAACATTATGTTGTTTGCAGGCTTAAACTCCCTTTAGAGTAATCTACAGTTTCACTGGAAACATTTTAGAAGTCCAGGCTGTCTGGCCAGATGCTTGTATGCTAAAACAAGAACCCTACATAATGGATCTTCAATAGGAGTGAAAAAAAAAAAAAAAAAAAAAAAAAAAGGAAGCAGGTGTAGAGAAGACGGAGAACTGGACAGGAACAGAACAGAAAGGATGGG
This sequence comes from Strix uralensis, assembly GCF_047716275.1. Classification (NCBI taxonomy): domain Eukaryota; kingdom Metazoa; phylum Chordata; class Aves; order Strigiformes; family Strigidae; genus Strix; species Strix uralensis. The sequence continues at coordinate 80,077,580 of NC_133974.1, read as the reverse complement.
TTAAGAAATCACATTTAAAGAAAAGAGTAGAGCCCATAATCCTATATTGCAATTCCTTCCAAAACCTAAGAGAGAACACCAAAGAGGGAACACCAAATTCCTGAGTCTCCCTGTTCCTCTACTGTCAACAGCAGTATTGCTTGTATTGTGGTATTGAACAGAATATGTTATTTTGCTTCTCCTACAGATCCCCACTTCAGGTCAAACTCGAGTGGAGCTAAAAGTTCCAACCTGCCAGTGATTTTTCTGAATATAACACTATATGCCAGTTGGTTGGGGTTTTTTTTGACTTATATTTAAACCTAGGAAATAACACATACCCACAAAAATTGCTTAGCTATTCATAGGGTACAAAGCTCAAATGCTGAGCAGTTATCAGCTGCCAGCATGAAGGTTACTCTCAGTAATAAGGAGCAATACAAAGGACTGTGGGACAGTTGCCTGTCCCACTGACATCATGTTTTGCACCAGGTGCATGGAGACCTCATGTCCTGGTCATGCTTTCTCCAAAATACAAATGAAGGAAATACAGTCTGAAGACTAAGAATGGTGGGATCTGGAAACAGGCAACATTTGCCAAGAGTCTCTCCAAACACATACTTCACTTTAGGCGTTACACCCACAGCACAGCAGGTAAGGAATTATGAAGAACTGGATTTTCTGAGAAAACCTCCCTGACATCATCAGGAAGAAAAAGATAGTCCAACCTTGACACTGATAATGAGGTCTCTGTGTGACTAACTTGACAGTGTCAGCTTTTATCCCATTAAAAATAAAAAGTAATTCCAATAACTGTCTATCTTAGCTGACCTTCTTCATCAGTTTAATATGTTATAATCTCAGACAGGCATATTCTTAAAGGTGTATTCTTAATGTATGAGGTTTCATAGGTAAGAAATAATTCATTTATAAATAATTTGCTTATAAAAATTAACACTGCCTAGGTAGTTGACTTTAGCTTGGATAAGAAACTGAACACTAAAACTTGCTCTATCATGAACCTTTTCAGTGTTTGCTTTCTCATTGTTGTGGATTGCCAGGGAAGTAGTGAGTAAACAGAAGCTCTCCCCCACAGCCCTGATTCCTGAGGCTCTTCCCCGACTGCACCACTCAACCAAAGATACACAAAGCCTCCCCCTCTCCAGGCAACAAAGTAATTCCTCAATATGGTCAAAGCAGTCAAAACTACTCCCTCTGAGGTAGAAATACCTTTGCACAGAGCACCTTGGCAGCCAGCAGGAGCAAACAAAGAAGTGAGGTGCAGGCTGACGATTGCCTTGTGAAGTGTTTGTGGGGATTCTCTGTTTTAGCAGAATTTTTTCATTTAAAAACAGTTATAAAGACTAACATGTTTTATCTCAGGTAGTCTCCTAATAAATACTAGACAAAATAAATAAGTAAAATACTTTGCACTTTCACAGAGCCTTTCACCCATGTAATTTTAAAACACTCATGTTAACTACTTGCATAAAGTCAGTATGCCTATGCATATGCGACCCGATCTTTAACACTGCTAAATCCTCACAAATTCCCCTGAAAACAAGTAGAAATCTAACTGAAAGCCCTGACAGTTTTAACAAGGTCCCCAAAAACAGTGTTAGGAAGTTAACAGTATGCTCTCAGGCCTGCAGACCTCAGCTGAAGGCTCACAGCCCTGTGAGAGCTGTCGGTGACAGAGGCACCCTAGGGAAACCCTTCTTCCTGCAGCACTGTCTGAAAGAGTTTTGGGAGAAGAATTTTCCTACACCCTGGAGCAGTTCCCCAAGTGTCTCCACTACTAGAGATAGCAATAAGAAGTTATTATTTGTAAATTTTCCTTTTGCTTCTTAAAATCATATTGTTAAGAGTGGAGCAACAGCCATCAACTTGATGCATATAGATAAACAGAACAAGGAGACATAAATCAGTGGTGATAATTTTCTTTTAAGCAGCATAGAATATGAAATATTCAGCAAGCATTGAAGTGCTGAACTTATCCTCACTCACTGCATTGTCTAAAAATCTGATGAATTTTTTATTATTCTATATCTGCACTGCTCTGATACCTAACAATCCCAGGCACAGCTCTTGATCCTTCTCTGCTGGGAATGGTACAACCCCATAAGAAAATGACACTTCATTGTATAATCTGTTTATGCAAATAAGTATGCAGCTCCTTCATGGGTTATATTGGGCTTCTGTAGACATGAACATAAAATATAAAAAGCAACAATAACATAAAAAAGATGAAGTTTGTCCATTAATTCACATTAACTTCTGTATACTTCAGGAAATGTCTAAACTGATACAACGAGAAATATCACACATTAACATAAAAATCCATTAAATTTTTTCCCTTAAAAGTACTGAATAATTTCCAAAAATACTTAGCTAGTCAATTAATTTTATAGGGGAAAACAGAGCTATCTGTAATACCAGAGCAATATCTAACTCTTCATACCTCAGACTGATTCAAGAGGAAATCAAGACGGGTATCAAACTAAACAAAATGGAGTTTCCAGATACTTCCTGATGATATTTAGGATTTAATTATACTCTTCAAGTCTTTTGTTGTAAGAGATGTACTGACAACTACATTTAGAAGCTGTATTGGGTGATCATGTTTTTTTAAGTTGTTAATGGGTGTGTCATAGGTTTATATTTGCTTATTTTTCATTATACTTTGAGATTTATTCTTCTTATGCAATATGCAATTGTTTGATGATGTAATAGGAAATTACACATTTATTTAAGGTGAGGAACTTAGCCATTTATTTGTATTAGGTTGTTACTTGTTCGGTATGACCACAATGCTGGTGCATTTGAAAGCTATTATTTGACAACTGATAAAACTCATTGCTGTGATGACTGACATCAAACAGAGGCAAATTATTTCTAATCTATGGCTAGTTTTGCACATGTTGTCTCAATATTTGCTACTGGAGCATCATTCATGCCACTGAAGTCAAGAAGGGCCATGGTGAAGCCCTTCCTATGAGGTGGAGCGACACTACTCCTCACCCCTGGCTGTGAGCAGCTCACCTGAACCCTGGCCTGTCACCTCTGCTGCAGCAATGTATTTCTGCAAAGTCTGCGTACCGTAACACTGTCATTTCTAGAATTTTCCCTTTTTTCTCCAAGTGGGTGCCAGGTCTCATCCCAGTAAAACACTGCCACCCACCTCACTAGCAAGCTGGAGTCTTTAAAAGCACCTAAACGTAGAGCATAGACTCATTTTTCTCTTTTTATTTTCTTAAATCTCTCCTTTTTACTCAGGTGCTGGCAGCACAGGCAGCTGCCTGTCCCAGACAGTCTGTGCTGCAGTGTGGAAGCATGTAACATCAGTGCAACCTCCGTTCTCAGCTTTTTGGTACTTGCTCCTATATTTTTTGGCTAAGCAGTTTCAGACCAAGCTTATGACTTCCCCCAGGATCTAGCTGCAACAGCATAGCCTGAGGCCTTGCTCTTCCCCAATCGAGAAGTAGTTACTGTGATTTGTTTACCACTACTAGCAACTTAGTAACAGTCTCCACAATTCAGTGTAAAAATTTAGTTGACGTGTTACTCTCATTTAAGCACAGCTCATTTACTACCATTTAGGATACTCCAGGGTGCTTGAATTGCAGCTAATTTATCTTGGCCTCTGCAAAGACTCCCCAGGAGAGATTTCTGTTGCCTCTCATATTGCTCATTCAAGTTTCACTACAGCGGAATTATTGTCACAGTTGAAAACTTACTAATCAGTTTGGGTTGGGGGTTTCTTTTCTTTCTCATTTGTACTCCATGCCATATAGAAAAAGATCTCTGTTAAATGTAGGATGGTTTAGTTACCTGTTAGAGTTAAATATGATCCACATTCTGAAAATGCAACTCAAAGTCATCTTAACAATTCTTCTCTCCCTCTTTTTTCTTTAGATATTCCAGGATATTAAACAGATGGGAATTACAGAGCAAAAACTCTGCAAGGCTGCATGTGAAACCACAAACTAGAAAGGGCCACCAGTGCCATGCGGCCAGCAGCTCTTCCAGCCAAGACAAAACAGCATCCCTGCTTCCCTGCTTGCTGCTCATCCCAGAGAATTTAGGGCAAGAGGAGGGAATTGGAGATATATCAGATGAGAAAAGAAAGAAGCACTGAAACAGCTGCTGCCTTGTTTGACTTGCTCAGGAGTGCTCTACACCGCTGGAGCAGAGTGAAAGTCTTTGAAGGAAGAACATCCACTTAGTAGTCAGCTCCCTTTACATGACAGATTCCTAGGTTTCTTCTCCTGTCTACTCCAAGACCAACTCAAGTAGCACTACAGAAATGCAAAATAAGAAACAAGCAGCACCACAAGAGAATGGAAAGGGTGAACAAATTAAAGGAAAAAAAGGCACAGTATCAGATACCTGTGACTGGGGAAGAGATATCACTTAGAACCCATTCTCTCCCTTAAATTTTGGCAGATAGGAGGTTTGGAGGAAGAAATGAGGTTGCGTTTTCTGTTCCATGCAACTAAAGCTAGAATCCTACATGTAACAAAAGAAATTAACATAGTTCCAAAGAGAACTGTCTTTCCAATATGGAAATTTTACAGTTCAATGTCAGTCTTTTTTTCTGAGTTTCTTTCTGTGTACTCACCTCTTCCCCCACCTCCTCCCATAAATTGCACTATGGAGTTTATTGCCCTTCCTGTTGGTTTGTTCTGTCACACTGGGAAAAAAAAGCACTTGAAAAAATACAGCTATCAGCAACAGAAGCTGAACCAAAGAGAAATTCCCATTGCCTATGAACACATCACATAGCTTTTCCCTGCCAATGATGTGAAAGCCAGCTGCAGTTCAGCACCTTTCACCTGCCCCAGCAAAAAGACTAGGCTGGAATTGAAGGCAAACGTGGAAGGAGGTCACAAATTACATGAAGCTAAACAAGATCAGTCAGCATGTCCAAATAAAGGTTTATCTGGAAATGCAAAAGTATCCTACTGTTTTTCTTATGATCTCATGTTACACATATGCTACATTTCTCTCACTGCCCATTTCTTATCCAACCCTCCAATACCAATCCTCTGTCCCACAGTGGAGCTGTGACTGAGTTGCCACATCCTCAACATCCATGAGACTAACATGGTGAGATGTTGGCAGGCCTCTCGTATCCAAAAACATTCGTATTCAAGAAGAAAAGATAAAGGGAGCAAATATGATGGGAGCAAAACTCAGATCAAAACTGCCTGAAGTCTACCCAGCTGTACAGTTAGTCAGGGGCTGTCTAGCAGAGGAAGTGATCCCAAAGACTTGCAAAGCAGACAAATATGAAGCAGCAGGAATGCTTAGGACACAAAGACCTCTGACAAGAATTTTAAGGAAGACAAAAGCTGGATGAAAGTGAGACCTGAAAAGTTCACAATCTAGGAAGAACTACATAGGTGTATAAATATATACATAATATTTAAAAACATCTATAAATAATATATAATATACCATATTATATATTTATATAAATACATATATATACCAATTATACATAAATATGCTTCTTGGTTACACAGAGTTTATGAGGAAGTTATCGAAGCCACATACAACTAAATCTGGAGAGAAAGCTCTACATATAAAGACATCTGTGTCTGCAAGGGACTGCCACAAGGTCAGCGCAATCCTTTTCAATAGTTCTGTTTAATCCCTGGCAACAAAGGCTATGTGGAATTTTCTGGGTGGAACTAGGATCAATTTACCTATTGGCAAGTAGAGCAAAACCAGTGCCTCCCTAAGACAAAAGAAGTACGCATGGACAACTCGCTATAATTTAACCCCCAAATAGAATAGTAATTAAAAGTAGCTTGAGAATGGATTTCAAACTTCTTCTCCTGTTGTTCATTTCTATAAATTAATCCTTAGACAGAAGAGGAATTTGCTAAATAGCTCCCGGCAAGTGAGCCTGAAATGCTGACATGGGCATGTGATGCTTTGTCCCTTGTATTATCTGTTGCTGTGTCTTAGAAGAACAAGAGTTTGCAGGTAGAGTAAAAAAAAAAAGGCCAGAGTTTAATTCTCTGCAGACACTGGTATCTGCTATGAAGCAAAAAAAGTTTTCTTTTAACTGAAGAATACCCCCCCACCCAAGGGAAAAAGCTCAAGTAATTGGCAACATGTTCTGATGTAAACGGGTACGTATTCCCCATTACACAAAGACAACTCAAGTCCACAACAATGAAAAAAGACCCAGCTTTGGGAAAAAGTAAACTCTGTGACTGCACTGTTCTCTGTAATAGGTCTCTCTTCATTCAGGATGCAGAGGAGCTTTGATTACATCTACAAAGTAATAACATCTATTTAAGGTCTGACATTTCTGTATATCCTTTGCGATGTAAAATTACCAAAAAAAATAGTACTACATTACTCTTTCAGACAATCTGTACGAGTTTTAACCACTAGAGGGAAATCTTGCACTATTCTGAATGAGCAAACAAACAAATCATACACAGATGATTTTTAAAAATATAACAATGAAAATAATTTTATGCCTAAAAGAAATGCATGCTCTCTGAAGTAATCTTAAGGGATTCTTAGGATAGTATCAGTGTCTCGCAACATGTTATGATATTAAATGTGCAATTTCAAAAATTCATAATCAACAAACATTTTTTTATACCCCACTGGCTACTAAACTCAGCCTGATGAAAAGCCTGAACAGTTTCCAAATACACCCAAGCCTCCACACTCGTGTCAAGAAGACAGTAGCAATGATTTGTGAACAGTTTTAAAATTGGAGCACTGCTTTATTTCTGAACTAGGTGGTACCACATAATTGAATCTGTCTGTTTATACCGTGCCATCCACTTTTCCAGCTGGAATCACCAGCCCACCTTGAGCGAAGTCCACAAGAAGGGCACTCTGCCAATGGAGCTACACTGGCTATAACAGACTGTATCAGCAATAATGTGGATACAGCTTACACCTACAAAACTGACTTTCTGCTAGTTACCACTAACCCCTACTTCCTCTGCAAGACTGATTTTCATGAGCAGTATTATTTTGACAGCTGGGCCTTTGGCCCTTAATTAAGTAAAGATATTTTTAAATCTCACTGTAAATTCCTTCTGTGCACAATTCTTCTGGATAAGCTTCCCCGCCCAAACAAGATGCATCTGATAGTGGCAGTCAGTATCTGGGCGTCTGGGAGCATAAACATCTCTGCAACCAGAACCCTGTAAATATGAGTGTGTCTCAGCTGGTGTCAGATCCTATAACAGCTGATGTTTCCTTTTAGCATTTTCCCCATGAGATTTTTCTGGTGCCTGGTTCTATAGCATATTAAGGTCTGTGGGAATAGTCGTATACAAACATATGCTAAAAACATCACCCAGTATGGTTTTAGCTGTCAGATCCCATATCCTGCACTGTCGTGTGGTAGGTTTTGTTTATCCTTTCAGTCCACTCGGATGCTTTGAATTCTATCCTGAGGCAAGAAAGCTATGAACTAGCCCATGTCTAACAAGATTCCTGTATGCTCCAGTTATCTGCTGGAGATACTCGAGACTTTATCTGGAATACTCTGGAGTACCCAACAGTTTGCCTGTGTCTTAGGCATGTTAGCTGCCTTTGCAGGAGAAAGCAGATCTTGAGAAATAGTCATTTCTGATAACTGCATTCCCAAAAGTTCTTTCGTGGGGTAGAAGTCAGCAGAGAAACTGGAGTCAAAATGGTTTGCTAAAAACCTGGTTTTATAGCCCTAACAATAAATGCTAATTTTTCTCATGATCAAGGGCAGTGACAGAAAGCTCACAGACTCTTTGCAACTACAGTGTCCAGGCAGAATCCTTCAAAGAGCTGTTGGGTTTGGGGTTTGCTGTGAGGGCCTTTACAAAGGTCTAAGAATGTCTGTAACTTGGATTTTGTACTTCAGTCCAGACTGAGCCCTTTGTTTGCCTTTGTTTTACCTTTTCCTCCCTTTATCCTTAAAATCAGTTATTTTAGCTTTTGTTATGAATACATAAAATTTACATAAAACTGCTGTGAACATTTCTGCAATGAAGCAGGACTTAGAGTAATTTTTGCACAAATATATATATATTACTTAAAGGCCAAACAAATAAAAAACCACCCGCCTTAATTCACTGCATTCCCCACCAAATAACCATTACCTTATCAGAGATCACAAACTATATAACAGAGCAGCAAAATACAGAACTTTTTTACATTCTCTGCCAATAATTTCATTCTACCTACGCTGTACCAAAACTTGGTCTTCACTTAAATTTCTTGAGCAATTTCACTCTTAGTGAATATTACAAATTGCTGTGGCAGCCAGACTATGAAATGCATAAGAAATTGCCCTTCAGTATTCTCCTATAATACAATCAACTGGGAAGCCGGAGAGAGACGTTTTGGACAAGAGAAATGCAGTTTGTGTGGCACTATACATGCTTATTTTCCCTCCTTGGGGAACTATACTGTATCATTAAATCATATAACTTTGTGAATTGAAAAGATACAAATATAGACCAGAAATTAACTTTTACAGACTGAGCAGGGACTGAATTTAGTTGACAAAGCCCCTTGATTTCAGTGATCTTTTAAGTGAGATAGTGACAAAGTGCAAATCCGTACCTATGACAATCTGTTGATACAGATTTTCAGAATTGCAACAGCATATAACTAGTATAACGCAGAGAAGAATCATGTGAATGTGTAGTTACAGTAAAACCAACAGACATTCAGATGTTAAAACAACACCAGTTGTTAGAAATAAACACTATTTTAATAACGATAAAGGGTAAATGTGTGCTATAATGTGTGTTGCATCATCTATTAAAATGTCTGTCATACAGAGTTTTCATCTGTAAATGTATCAAATACCTTTTATAATAAATAATACAGTGTTATTTTTCAAAGATCCGTTTGCATGTGCAACTGGGGATTTCTTATTCTATTTCTATGTTCTTCCCCCCTAATGGTGTTAGCTCTAAAAAACCAGCATTTTAAATGACATCTTACAGAGTCTGAGTGCCTTTCTTACTGGGATCGTAACAAACCAGCACCTCTTGATGCAAAACAATAATGCACTGCTCCCACTGAGTTTTGAAAATTTTACAAAATTCATTAAACTAGCTTCCTACAGAATTTAAAGATGGGGTACAGAACTGAGAAGAAACTTCGGGACTTATTCCATTGTTTACATTCTTATTTTTCTACATTTTGCACCATTTTCTGGGATTATTTTGGCACAGAGATTGATATTTGCTAGGGTTTAAAAAGTTACCTCCCTTTGGGAGGTCACTGGTGCTCCTGTTATCAGCTGATATCAGCCCCAGTTACCAGCTGATAACCTGAAAGCCCAGCTCATACATGTGAATAAAACACTGCTAAAAGTTGTTAACACAACTCAGAGTCAGGTATGGAGTCTTACCTGAGAATGTGACACTTGTAAAAATATATTCAGGGCAAGAAGTTTCTTACAGAGTTGTTTTGCCAGGAAATATTTGTCCACAAATGTCCTTAGGGAATGTAGCAACAGTTAAATAACTTGATGGTTTTGTAATGGAAAAAAAAAACAAAAGTGATAAAATGAAACCCCATATTTAAAAAAAAAATCCAGAAGAGCAACATATTTTTGAGTGTTTTGTAAGCAAACCCAGCAAAAATACTTGTTGAAATTGCATAATAAGCACACATCCTAGCCCTTCATCATTATTGAGACCTCAGTGAGGCATAGCTGCACCTGATTTGGCACAGGAGCAGCTGTTGCCCCTCCAGACATGGCAATCCCAGGTGCCAGTGAATGTTTCATGGTACAGCAAAAGCTTACCATTATCAAACCTATTAAGATCAGACAAAAACACTTAAAGATTAAAAGCAGGAAAACTACTCTGAATTTGGAGAAAATTAGGTTCTTCACTTTCTTCCTCTTTCACTGACAAGAAGCAGCAACAACCCTCCAGGAAGGGATATACGGGTGGAGAAAACAGGCAACAATCACAATTTCAATTCAGCCACAAACCTTAGGTTTGAGGAAAACAACAAGGTAAAGCTTACAATGCACATATATTATTCATTATATGGTTATAATATACAATCATATTATTATATTATAAGGCTAAACTAAGGGATTAAAAGCATGGCTTTGGGCCTTAAATCTATAGAGATTTTAAGAGATAGAATCTGAGCATGAGTATTTTAAATGTGGTTCAGGTTCAAATAAGTAAGCCTTTTAGATAGTATTTCACACAAAAATCAAGTGAGTGAAATTAGCTATCACTGAGCTTTTATGTCCAATATTTTGTAACTTTAGTAACAGTTTTATGCAAGTTAACATATTTCTGCAGTGTTGTATCATTACAATGAAACAATAATTTGTACCCTTACAGAAATAAAGAACAGAAAAATTGAAAAGGAAATTAGTCCTCTAGTAAGAGCAATAAAACTGTATTAAAACCATGATGTCTATGGATTTATTCAATATTATATATTAAAGTCAAATTACAAAACAACAAGTATTTATAGAAAACTTTGGAGGGAAGAAAACTGTTGAGAGCAACAGCAATTAGAAATATTTTGTAATGAATCCAGCTCCATGCAGCCTATGACAAGAACAAGAGAGGTTAATGAAGATAAGGTAGAAAATGTTTCTTGCATTGATAAGTCTGTTAAAAATTCCCATTTTTATGACAATGCCAGAGAACATAATGTTTTCATAAACAAACACTGTTCATGCCAAATTAACTACAATGTAAAAGGTACAACAGGTTCTTAAATCTGTTTTGACTATTTGCATCCCTGCTGATACTGTCCTTTATTACTAGCAGTTGCTTCTGAAGTGTAAAACCAACATATATATCCACTGGTCTGAAAATACTATAAACTGGAAAAAGCCTCTGAAAACAGTACTATTTTTACCACTGTTGTTATGATCTGAATCTGTTTTGAATCTGGATCCAAAAAATAAATACAGAAGTGTTTACATTTTTCTATTAAAATTTTATGAGACATATGATTACTATACATTATCATTCACCTAGGATACATTAATAAGACTTTAATTTTAATTTTCATAAATGGGTCTCTCTTAGAAATCAAACCATCTACCATAAATACACATCATTCAAGCATTCTAACAAACTAAACTATATTTTCTGTATCTTAGTATTCTTTTTTTCTTCCATTCTATATTTTTGTAATGGAATACAGAACCTAGAAATTGTTTTCATAAAAACGTACTTGATACTAGCAAATATAATAACAAATTACATGGACTAGAAGCAAAACTTGATCTGATACCTACCAGAAATTCAGAGGCTAAAAACTGAATATGAGCAAAAGCTGAGCAAAGAAAATGAAGGATAGCATTAAAGGATTTCACCAGACTGTGGGTACCTCTAGGCTTGCTTTATTAACTCAGAGTTGGGCCACCACCTCAGTGAGTGGCAACAGCTAACAAAAAGTGCCCTCTCTATATACAATATAACATGCAATACAAAGAGTCTTTGGTGATTTTCCAGGAACTTTCAGCTCTCAATCCATCATCAATTTCAGAAGTCCATCGTATTCCACAGTTTCAGCTAGTTCTTATCGTTCTGTTCTAATTCCTCTTCGGACGCCACTGTTCACTGATGCAGTCTTCGGTCATCATGGTTACTTATCTTCTGAACAATCTTCATCATAATTCACTTTTAGACTTCTGAGAAAATACTCAAAATGTTCTATTTAACATATGCTTAATCTCTGTCTAGCTTTTTCATTACCTAGCCTTTCTAAGCTGCTTAAACTGTCAGTATTGTTCCTAGAGCAGCTGTGCCCTATTAATTAAACCTATAAAACAATATCTATTTATTAATTATTCCTGCTATTAATAACATCCTAAGGGAAAAGAGTTTTCTAAAGTGTGTTCCTTTTACAGATAGCAAGTAGAGTTCCAGTTGTAACTACTTTAATGGCTCCATATCTCTGCGAAGGTTTTTCAGAAATGGGACCAGAAATCACAACAAAACTATAGCTGGATGATCCAATCCAGGCTAAGAAACAAAAAAATATCACCAATTTTCTGGTAATTAGATAAGCATTAGATAAGCATTTCTGGATTCGATAAGCACAAATTCTTCACAAATAAAACTACCATGTTTTGTACTGAAGCATCACGGCTGTCTATGGTTGACGCAAATCAAGATCACAGATATTTTCTATTTTGAAGAAAAGTGTTTACTTCAATGTTCAGCCATAATTTCTTACGGAAGGAGCTGAGTCTTCTCTACTTCCCCTAATCCTCAGTGAATCACCAGTTTATAAATAAATTGCAGTTACTACAGATTAAATATATATAATTACATTAATTTGTATTACCCAAAATAAATGTCTAGGAATGACAAGGCTATAATAAAACTGAACAAGAGCTTTAAAAAGCTTTGATAGAAGAATATTGACTAGTTTAGCTTAGCTTTATGTATATAGATCAAATTGATAATGCAGTAACTCAGTATGTATTTCTAATGAAAAGTCAATGAAAATAAATGGAAGATGATGATTTCATTAAAAATATGAATGGTGCATCAGGATGTACAGTTCAGTTACAAAATACCATCAATCCAAAGAAAACTGACCATGGTTATCAGCTAGAATATTATACAAGCAACAGGTTTTTCAGTTTGTAGGGAAGGGGATCCTGACTTGGATAAGAACTTTCACTATCAAAATAACTCTTTAATGAATAAGTTTTGTTTTCTCGACTAAATAAAACCCAGACACTTTTCAACTCAGGTTAGATAATGGAGTTCATTCAACCAAAAATGGAGAATTTGTTTTAAGGAACTTGTCATAAAAGGAACTTAACTATGCTCAAAGCTGCCCAGAAAACCACTCCTTGCTTAGTGGTCACAACATTACCACCAGGTCTCATGTCATTCACCCACAGCAGAGAAGACATCATTTAATTCCCTCTTCAGCCTGAAAGACCTGCAATGACACCACCTAGAAGAGAATTAAGAGCTATTGGTGTAGTACAATTTAAGGGTGAAACATGATCCTCCTTTTTTGTTGTTTTTGGAGCTGTACTTTGCATAGACTGCTTCAAAGAATGTATGAGCCCTTAACCCACAGGTGGTGGCATGAGGTGGTACCTCCTACCACAGGAGGAGGTAGGAGAGAATACCCTGATTGCCCAGCAGCAGCATAAATAAACAGTTATAAACCTCCTTCAGTGGTTTTGTGAAATCATTTCCTTGGCTTTTATTATAGTATCTGAAAACTAACCAGAAATGTCAGAACATTTCAGATGTTTCATGAGATAAACTTTGACATTTTGAAAACGTTATAATTTTCACTTTATCTAAAACTATTTTTTCCAATTCGGTCCAAATTCTGAAAGCTTCAAGTTGCATCTTCTTGCTACTTTTGCAGAAAAAAAGCCCCCAGATTTTCACAATTCTAGTCAACAAGATTGCCCTACAAAGATCCGAAGTGGAGTTTGGTCTAAATAATAAAATCAATTATACCTGTTATGTACTTAATCATTATCAATAACCTTCCATCATAAAAATGTTCCTCTCTAGACTGTTTTTTCCTGTTTGTCTTCAGTTTCCAGCCATCATCTCCAACTGTTACCTATCTTTGCATACAACTTTCATTACATTTCCTCTGCCTTTTCTTGCTAGTAGCAAGACCCAAATGACTTTGATCTCTTCTGTCCACTGTGACTCTCTTGTAGGTTCACCAGCTTATAGTGATAATTCTTCTAGAGAAAATTAATATATAAATAGAAAAGTTAGCACATTAAATTTAAATACCATGGGAAGAAAGTTGACACTTTTTATGGGGAGCTGTTTAATAAATTAGGTCCATTTTCAAGATTATATGTGTCAGAAAACAGATGTAGCTTTAGGCTGTCTGCACCGAGATATTATGCTTTATTTAACACTGTGCACTGACGACCTACCTTCTTCTGAACTGCTTGAACAGGAAGTGTCAAACAGGGCTGCCATGGAGCCACCAAAAGCAGAATGGAACTCACTAACTAACAGAGACTATGTATGTGCAGCCAATACCACAACCCAGCCCCAGCCCCCAGCGAGAGGAAGGTATGAATTGTCTTCTAGAAGCTTATCAGCCACATCTGTGTGTACGACATGACACCGCACAGTATGTAACCTTCTCTCTTTTAATATGGTAGGAAACAAGGACCTGTATAAAACCAAATTTTTTTCTTCAAAATAAGAGATGGAATACATGCAACAAAAAAGAAAATTTCACCATGTGTTTACTATGCAGTGTACTGCACAGTTACCAACACATGAAAATAATAATAAAAAACAGCACCCATAGGAAGCTCTGAAAAGTTACTCCATAAGCAATGAAAGTAACACCCAAGTTCCTATAAATCTGTGCTCTTTTCATGCCCTAAACTCCCAATACCAACCCCAGCTCACCTGTCAGTCCTGCTGACATGGCCACTGAAAGAAAGACTGAATATCTGAGGGCCCATCATCAACATCCACTGGCTAACCTGTTACTACGGTCACCTGCTGCTGAACATTGCACAGTGGGGTTCTCCTCCTCCACTGCTTTCTCTCTGAACTGGTCTTGCTCTTACCTTTCAGTCGATTTTTAAAAAAATGCTAAGAAGGTATTGCATGTAAATTAATTTTTTAACTACCCACACTTCCATTCCGTAGTTGCCCTCAAAATTTGAGTGAGAAAGCCAGAACCTCATGGGTTGGAGCTGCAGTTCTATCTGCTCAGCAGCCCCTTGAAAGCCCATCCTACCCTTCATCCCTATTTGTCCCAGAGGCAGATCATTCATGGAAATTAAGATTTCAGCTGTTATCTCCAGTGGGATTTTTAGCATGGCCTTGACATCAGCACAATTCATACCCTGAACACTGTTTTAGTCCCACACATGCACCACATTCCCCTTCCCTTAGCAACACTTCTCACCCACAAGAATTGGGGAACAGCTGGGTACATTTTCTACTTTTCAACGTAATTCCAGTGAGCATTTTTCCCTCCCACAAGACAGCAACCAAGAGGCTCTGTTGCCTCCCACGTGAGGCAGATGTCCCACCACCACTGTTTCCTAATCGCCCGGGTCCCTCATGGTTACCAGGGGCTGGCAGAACCATGAGGCAGCCTGGAGCCAGGCTTTAGTCTTCTGCCCCTCCTCCCTCACATCCCTCACCCCCGAGGGAGGATGCCCTTTCAGCCAGGAATCACTTCACGATGGCTATGGCACACTCGCCCTGCCCCAGGACTCTCCCTCTCTGCCTGGGGTCTGTCAGCGAGCCCCCTCCGGTGGGACGGTGACAGTGACAGGGTCAGTGACTACCCCTTGGCCGCCATCTTGCCCCCCAACCTCACCTAACGGCCATTGAGGCAGTGTTTGGGTTGTTCGGTGGCTAAAGGCCAATGCAGGCATGGCAGCAGGGCCAGCAGGAGGGTTGGGGGTATGCTTTCAAGCCTCACGGAGCTCTGACCAAGAGCCACCACAGTGCTCGGTGGACTTCAGCCATGGACTTCGCACCCTAAGGCACGGTTCCTCATGCAGCCTCTGAGGGAGAGACACGACATTGTTCAGATTTGAGAGATTTTACACTGAATGTTTCAAGGTAATACATGTAGCAAGAAGCTTAGATCCAAGGAGCTTTTTAACTTTTCAGTTACATTTTTTATTTGTTGAATTCTCTTCCAGAAAATCATCAGTGCTATATACAGCAAATGCATGCATATGCATTTACATAATTTTGTATCATATTCTTGCCTAAGTTGCTATTCAGTCATGATAAATGTATGCAATTTTTATCACACCTGGCACTGATATTTAAAAACCTCACACTGCACTGTAAACAAGGATGGATTGCACCAGCCAAGGCAGTACTAGTTTTGTGTCGTGCTATATCAATGCACTTCCTCACAGGATCTTCAACTCCAGCACTGTCCTTCTTGGCCTTTTGCATTGCCACTGAACGATGTGGTTAGTGATCCAAGCTCCACTGTCTCTTCAGTTGTGAACTTTAAAAAAAAACAACCAAGGAAAACAGCAAGCTGCAGATTGCATGAATTTACACAGCTGTAGGAGTGTAATGTCCCACACAACAGCAAATCCAGACACTGTCATGGTTTATGCTCCCATTGCAACAGAACTGCAAGAGGACTTTTAGGTACTTCAGCAGGCTGCTGGTGCTTCTCTGCTCCATCCTGCCTCTCTGCCCTCCAGCTCTGACTCCTGTCTACCTCTCCATTCCACCATGACTGCTACAGTGTGGTGAAGCTCACTCAATGAGCAGAAGATCCACTGAGAATTTGCTGAAAAGTCATGGCTGGGTAAAACTAATTGCATTTATTATAAATATTTTTATATTCATAGTGAGTTAAATGCTGACTCAGTAAAAATTCTGGCTGAATTAAGTCAGATTTTGGTCTTATTTTTAGATATAGTCTTTAATAATTTCTGAAGCTAATAAAGTAAATTTCATATAGGCATATTTGTGCTGGTAAATCCATTCCTAAGGAAACTTTGTTAATGGTAGTATCATGTTTTGTCACTGATCAAGTTCCAGCAAAAAGTGTTGGAAAAATTGCAGTTCTGTACAGCTTGTCACCTTTTAAAAAGTAGAGTGTGATTTTCGGCTAGAAAGAAAAAACTTTTCACAAAGAGATGTTCACCAGATTGTCAGCTTTGATGGATTCCAGCACCTGAATCCTGTGTCAAATGAAGAGAAGAATCTCTCAAGCAAAGCTCCATTCTCTGTTCAGAAGATAATCTCAGGAGGTGTCAGAAAACTTTTCTGTGGATATTTCAGTGTTCTCTTTAATGAATAATTTTATATTTTTCTAATATTCTTTTTAGTAGACATGTTCACTGTTGGCTTTGACCAGCCTCCACCTTGGTGTAACCAACTCCTGATGAGCAGGTGGAGTGTAGAACTGGGCAAAGATTTAAAAGAACTAAGGCCAGCAATGTCAGCAGCCTTGAGCCTGTTTCTTTATTTCTGTTTGCTTTCCTTGCTGTGCTTTGATCAAAATGCCATCTCTTTAGGTTAGTATTGTCACAGCGTGACCTGTCTGCAACAAAGAAACACTGGAGACCTACACTTATATAGGATTTCCAGATAGAAGTAATTAACAGATACAGCATAAATGTAAGTAGAATGAGCCTGGACATAACCTGATTCATTTACTTAGTGCTTTTGGGATATTTCAGTGATGTACGACAGAGGAGATGCAATTTTTCCTTAGCAAACAAGGAGGATTCCTCTGTAAACTTCACTTTCCTGATAATTCTAAGAGAGTGCACTTTAGAATAGTGTGAATGTTAAGAGAGGTGAATAAGAATTTTCCACAGGACAGCATTATTCTTTTATCTTAATTATTTTCCTGAAGGGAGTTGTAGATCATGGGAGCTCCCTTACAGGTGCAGAGAAGTCCAGATGACTTACTGTCAGTCACAGTGACTGATTTGGGTTGCTCGGTGAGAAGAGTCCCTCAGTAATAATGTTGTTCAAATTGTATTATATAGTAAAAGAAGATCCATTGTCAGTCAGAATTTCACTAGTCTGTCTTGAATGATAAATATCAGAGTTTGTCCTTGAGCTACGTTTATTGTATTTCTTGTATCTCATGCACCATAGGTCCTTCATTATCTTCACAAAATAACTTCTGAACTTCACTCCAATAAATGCATAGAGCACAGGGTTCACGCAACAATGTAAAAACGCTATGGCTTCAGTGGTGTATTTTGCATAGGCCATTATCTTGTCATTGTCACAAGATTTGTCTATCTTGCCCATATTTACAGCTGTCACAAGAAGAACAATGTTATAAGGTACCTGGCAAACTAGGAAAACAGCTACAATTAATACGATTACACGGATTGCTTTGTTTCTTTTGGAATTCTGAGCTTGTTGTAAGGATTTGACAATGAATGTATAGCAAAAAATCATGAACACGAAAGGTATAAAAAATCCAAATCCAACTTGTAGACACAGCAGTAGTGATTTCAGCATTGTGCTTTCAGACATTCTGTCAAATCTGTGATCACAAATCTCTTTGGTTTCATTGGTAGAGAAACTGTAACTTTCACTGTATAGAAAAGAGGAAGTAGAGATTAAAATTGATGATACCCACACGACCAAACAAATTAGTTTACTATATGCGAGCGTCCTTGCCCTGAGTTTAAATGACTTTGTTGCTTGTACGATAGCAATGTATCGGTCCACGCTGATAAAGGCCAAAAGCAGCATGCCACAGCTGAAGTTGATCGCATAGATACCTCTGGTCATTTTGCAAATGAAATCACCAAAAATCCATTCATCAGCAGCATAATTCACTGCCCACAGTGGGAGAGTGAGAACAAACAGTATGTCTGCTATAGCCATGTTGAAGAGGTACACATCCGTCATGGACTTGGTTCTTTCATATAAAGCGAAGGTCATCACTACAAAGATGTTACCAACTAGGCCAATGATACAAATCAATGAATACGCAACTGGCAGAAATGCTTTTGTGAAGTTTCTGACTTCCAACTTAGAACAAGGTTGTGTGATTAGAGAAGCATAGTCAGAATAATATGGATAATCTGTGGTACAAGGGTCCGTCTGTAAAAAAGAAGATCACCATTTAACACATAGCTGTTAATCTCTAATTTCTATATGGTAGAAAGATGATAGATAACACAGTCATACAAATACAAGGTACTTTGAAAATCTTGTGCTAATTAGTATACAAGTATTATATGGCTTGCTGATTTGAAATGAAAGTGACATTTCCCTTGTGATAACTGTAATACTTCTGTCCAGTCCTTCCAATGTCTCAGCTTCCAGACTATATCAATCTCAAGACAGTCCACATCACTATTGTTTCCTCCAACTTTACATGTTTTGCACTGTTTCCACCAACCACACACACCAATTACAAATGCATTTAACACTGCAGAGGAGACTTGTAAGAACTAACTAGAAAATTTAATAAAATCTTAATTAAAATATGAACATGGAGATAATCGTTTTGGATGGCCTAAAGGTTTCCATCTTTAAATACACTGTGCAGAAAGGATTGTCTGCCATCACAAAAAACTCTATAGTGTAGAAGTCTGAAGTTGAAGTAGGGGTCTAGACTTCCTTTACCATCAAGGGAAGGGAAGAGGCCTTTCTAGCATGATGTACATTTCATACTAATGTAGCTTGTCTAAATCAAGTCCAAAAATGATTTCTTCTCTCCACTCAGCTAGACAGGCAACCCAGGATGGCTAGCCTGAGACACAGTTACCTGCACCACAAACACCAAACCTGTAGTTACATTAGGAGAGTGCAAACCCAATAAACAGTGTGCTTTGACAGTGAAGTCTGCTATCAGAAAAGTCTCTTCAGCTAAACACTCCTGAGATTAGGGCATTTGGACTAGCAGCCTTGAAGATCTGGGGTGTCCAGAGTCATTGCTTTATTGACACATTAATATGGTTTATCAATTAAGTACTTACAAAATTCATTTTGGCAGTACACTGCTCAGAAAAAAAATATGTTGAGAAGAACTTCAATATACTTTCCCAAAGATTTCTGAAAAGAAAATAAAGTCAATTGGATTGGGAAACCAGCACAAGAAATGTGAACAAGTAGAAAAGCACAATTGGAAATAAAACATTTATTCAAAGAAGAATCTCATCACTTCAACTATGTCAACAATACACAGGAGCATCTCAACAAATCACACATCTCTGCAGCACAACATGCACTTGTGAGAAGTGGATGGTTTGTATCAGTATCATTAAGAACACAATTTTACATATGGAATGTTTATTCATAGAGCTAATAAATGTTATACAAGAATATGTGACTCTTAATTCACATTGACTTTGCACCACAAGAAATTAGATTAGATTAGAGTAAGTTTTACTTACAGAAATACTGTAGGGCAATGGCAATTTTGAGGGAAATATGGAACAAATAAACAGCACCACCTCAGTATACTCCATAACAGTAATACAGCACTTCAACTTTTTTTTTTTTACTCTGTTTTATCAGAGTATCTCAGCACTTTTAACGTCACATTACTTGTCCTTTTTTGTTACACTAGTGAGGTAAATTAAGAGTGTCAGAATAATTGCTTCTTATAGTGTAAAGGATAGTATACTACATATGAACAGACTGAGCACTAGTGTTGTTTTGTCTTTGTTCAGTGTGCAGATCTTTGAGTTATAGATGGCACTCTATGAAAATAATTTATTTTCTTTATCACTGTATTTTACAAATGGTAATTAATTAATTTGCACAACACCCCATGGCAAGGAGGTATTGTTACCAGTATCCACTTGAGATGTTCAGTTTGAGACACTTGCCCCCCCCCTAACATTGCTTTTAAGAGTGCTTAGCATTATGAAGGACTTCAGTTATGTAAAGGATTAAATCCATTGACTCTGGTTGTAGCCAGGCTCAGACTTCTGCAAATCAGACCAGAGTCTGAAGTCCCTGCTCTCATGAGATCCCACCTGGAGTACTGCGCTCAGCTCTGGGGTCCCCAATATATGAAGGACATGGACCTTCTCAAGTGGGTCCAGAGGAGGCCATGAAGATGATCAGGGGGCTGGAGCACCTCCCTTATAAGGACAGGCTGAGAGAGTTGGGGCTGTTCAGCCTGGAGAAGAAAAGGCCCTGGGGAGACCTAATAGTGGCCTCCCAGTACTTAAAGCGGGTTACAGGAAAGATGGGGAGGGACTCTTCATCAAGGAGTATAGTGATAGGATGAGGGGTAATGGTTTTAAACTGAAAGAGGGCAGATTTAGATTAGATATAAGGAAGAAATTCTTTACTGTGAGATTGGTGAGTCATGGGAACAGGTTGCCCAGAGAAGTTGTGGCTGCCCCCTCCCTGGAAGTGTTCAGGTCAGGTTGGACGGGGCTTTGAGCAACCTGGTCTAGTGGAAGGTGTCCCTGCCCATGGCAGGGGGGTTGGAACTAGATGATCTTTAAGGTCCCTTCTAACCCAAACCGTTATATGATTCTATGAAAATGGGGAACATGCCATTCGTGGCCACATGCACAAAGCTAGGCTTAAATGACTTGTTTAACCACACACAGGAACCCATGGGCAGGAGATGCAGTTCCTCGGCATTTCCCTGCATGGGTTCTGTCATCCTCTTCTTTCCATTAGCTGCTCTGTGAGAACAGCACATACCAGCAATGCAGTAATTGCAGGGACTGGACAACATGAGATCCCATATTTGCTAATGCTGTGAATAGCAGTTTCATCTAGAGTTTCTCTGCTTTTTGTTAGTTGTGATGCTAAATAGGAAGTGTGCATGGGTCAACTTTAAGTCTAGATAAACAAATCCTTCCTGTTTGGGAATTACCTGAATTTTGAAAGAGAGAGAGACAGATAATCTGCAAAAGTGGGGCAGATACAGTCCAGATATAACTGGGAGTTGGGGGAAGGAAAGGACTGAACACTCTCCAATAGCATAATGAGGATGAGACTCTCTATGACTCATGTGGAGAGGCTGGCTCATGACAGAGGGCTACAGATGGGTAAAGACCCATACTATGCGATGTTGCTTAAGCATCACAGCTTCTCTGGCTTTCCTGCCCTTTAAATAAATCTTTAACCACTTCTTCAGCTTCCTCTGCTGTCTTTTCAAAGCTGATTTTTAGAAGCTGTGGGAATATGGCAGACTGAAAATGCTTGAACACCTTCTGAAACAAGCTTTAAACAATTTAGTTTCTCTCAGACGTGCAGAGGTGTATAAGGCAAGCAGGTAGGTTGCACAGTTCACCTGGGTCTGTGGTCCCCTCGCCCATCTTTGAGTGACTCTAGTCTCCATCTCTGCTTTACCCACCCTTGACCCCAGCCAGCCAGACACCCATGCCCTTGCTTGGTGTTTGTTACACTTTGCACTTGGCAGCAACTGCAGTAACTCTTCAATTAGACAGCACTAAAGTGGTACCTGTCTAGGTTATTATTTTAGAAACTCTTATTGTTGCAGGGAAAATACCTTTCTAAGTATCTGTCATGTATATATCTTTCTAGGATACATATTTCATGGTTAAAATATACAAAGAGAGCCTGAGAGCATATATTCCCTATAAACCAGTCACTCTTCATTCCACTTAGCCAAAGCCACTCCTAAATATTAGTATAATGTGTGGAAGGAAGAAAAGAGGGTGAAGGCATTTAGAAGAAAGGGAGAACGAGTGTTTCCTACAGCCTGCAAGAAAGAGAGGGCTAAGAAAGGAGATCTCTTCAGATTAGCACTGAAGAAGGGATCTCTATTCCTCAGAAGAGCTTAGCAGAAAGTCTGTAGGGAACAACAGCTACTCATCATGGGAGAGCTGTGTGTTCTCCCAGATGCTACAGGAATTCACAAAGGCACTACCAGTCACACATTTATTCAGAAAAGGACTTCCACTGTCCAGCAAAAGCTTATTGAAGATGGTTGGTACGAGAGTAGTAGAGAAGGACTCAAACTGAAACCAGATTTGCAGAGATCAGATTTAGGACCTGATTTAAATCTCTTGAGCTGATTTCCTTTTCTGATTTTAAAACAGCATTCACTGAAGTTATTAAGAAGATGCACTGGCTGCAAAGGAAGTTGAATCAGGACTCCTAGAAACACAAATTTGTTTTCAATTTAAATCTTTCTAACAGTCTTTCAATAGGCTCCTTCAGAATTTATAATCTGCTTATTTATGGCTTTATTTAGCATTAATGTATTGGGTAATTATAAACAATAAATTTCCGTATATATAAGGGAGTGTGTGTGTGTGTTCCAACATTGTTTATATATTACATATGGGCATGTCTATGCATGTGCCCTCAAACATACTTATGTTTTGAATTTTAAATATATAAGCCTTGCATTTTTTAGCTTACTATTTTTCCACTTTATCCACATTACCATATTTCTTTTCACCATGAAAGCAATATGTGAGTATTTAAAAGTAAGACTGAACTACAATCTTAAATATGAATACATTATTTGAATTATACAAGCAAAAGACAATGGATAAAGAAACACCTCAGGAAAAAGACAGATTTCTATAAGCAAAAAAATTCTCAGTACTTGGAGGGAATCAATAAGTATTTTTTAAGCATTGCCCACCATTGTAATCACACTCCTACTTATGTGTTTGGTTTAATACATTCATCACACATACATACATTACAGATTCCTATTTTATTTTAGTACTTACCAGATTTGAAAATTGTCTGAGGATCAGGTGAAAGAGGATGTGTGATTCTGTTACATTCTTTTGTGGCTGCCTCAAGCACATTTACCATCAGCCTCAACAGGAGTACACTTTCAACAAGAAATAACAGCATTAGTTAAAGGTACAGAGTTAAATTGAAATAATCACCACTTCCTCCTGACAAGCAACAACAATAACCTGCTTTTTTTACGTAAAGGAAGATATTTAACCTTGTCTGTGTTGGAAATATGGAAACTGGAGGCAAGTCATTTACTAATTAGGCTACCTATGTAATGATATTATTTTTAAAATATCAAGTTGGCATTAGAATCATAAAAAATGCTCAAAACACCTCCTGATTGATGGCCTATTTTTGCAAAGGGTGAGCTTAATGTCAGGCAGATGAGCAGTTTAATTATTAATCATTTAAATCAAGAAGATCACTCACAATAGAACTGCAAAACTGAGACAAGTGTTAATTACAGAATTGAATAATAGCTGTTTTCTGAAGAAAAAATAATAATATGGTATATCTCAAGGTGCACATTATCCAAATGTTTTGCCTGAACTGCTAACACAAAATATGTAATTGGCCAGGTAAAGAAGGAAAATGCAATTTTATTTACCTGTTTGGCACAAACATTTGCTGTTTGTGTGCATGCTGTTCAGGTCTGTCGTTAAAGCTAGTAGGAGCTAGACATGGAAATATTTTATTTTATGATTCCTGAATTTTAAAAGCTAGAATAATTTCATTTTTCAGACCTTAGTTTCTGATGACAACCTAGATGTTTGCATTAGCAGGAAAAACAAAAACTCGTAAAAACACCCCTCAAACTTCTTACTTATTTTAGAAATTGTGTATGTGAGCATTCAGTTGCAGCTCATGATCTCATTAGAGACACCAGATGGCATTAGTACAGGCAGCCTTGTAAGATATGATTAAATTAATAGAGCACTGGACCTAAAGAAAGGCAGGCTGACAGATGTCAGGCTTGGTTTTTTTTCAAAACTGAGCATATCACAATAGCAATGGCTCCCTAGCAGTTTAAGTATGGCGCTGCTTTCCACTAACCATGCCAAGTGAGTGAAATAAAACTGCTGCATAGTGTCAAAATGTGACTTGGTAGATTTAAAGTATCATGTTGTAATGGTTCATAATCATTTAAGCAGGCACATTTCATTTTCTTGATGGCTGATTTTTATGAGATCTGAGACCTTGACTTCAGCTATGACAAAATCCCAACATATTTGCATAAAACAACACAGAGATACTTAAAAACCCTGAAATGTGAGTATCTTTTTTTCCTATATGTGTGTGCATATGTGGACACAGTGCATGAATGTTTTGATTGTTACTGCTGAAAAGCAATCTTCACTGTTTAATGCATACAAACCAAAAAAAGTGTGAAATCTATCTGGATTGTGACTCAAATAACTTCAGTGGGCTCACTATAATATTAATTTGGCCTCCTTATGGCTGTTTGAACGAAACCGTTCCCGATCATCACAGATCTGGGGAAGGTTATGATTAAATCCATAAAGTAGTTGAGCATTTGAAATATGGTTTGCTAAAGTCCAGTTACATGGAGGAAAGATGACGTGTGAGTTTCAATGCAGAGAAGAAGAGGTAAAGATAGATAGCCAAGAGGAACAATTGTAGCAGATGACTAAGATTATCTCCATTTTAAAATGCTATTGACAAAACAAACTAGCAGGACCAGGGTGCAGCAATGGTCAAAAGACAGATTCCTGAAAGCTGCAAGGATATCAAAAAACAAGGCATAAGGCAGATTTTCTTCTCCCCAGGTGTCTGCATCTGGCCATCTTCAGAAGTAGGACATGGCACTGGATGGACCTTTGGTCTGTGGGACAGTTTTTCCATTCTTAGCAGTCACCATGCTCAGCAATGTATCTTAACTGTCTGAAGCAGTGCAGACTTAGTGACTTGCAACAGTTGCTGAAGGACACCTATGATTTAATTGGCCTATGAAGATGAGCAAGGAGAGCTGAGCTGTTGGTCAGTGTGAGAGGACAGCACAGAGGGGAGGGTGCATGAGCCATGATGTGGTGAAGGTGTTAAACAACTGCACTGTATTTTGGTTTTCTACTTTAAGATGATTGGCAAGGTGCCCAGATCTTGTGAATCTTTCAAGACATCCTTAATCACAGTAGTGAAGTACTTTTCACTGTATTATTTATTTCATAATTCATAACAATTTCCATCATTAAAACTTCACAAGTTTTCAGGCCACCCTTTTGACCTTTGCTAAGAGGGGCTTTTACTTTTTTTAAACTATGTTTTTATACTGTTTTGCTAACTTGCTGTTCTTATTTGCATGTCAAAATGTAGTAATGGAAATAATCTAATTAACTTAATTTGGGCTTCAGATGAGGGTCCTAAGGTATTTTCTGAACTTTCTTGGAAAGAAAATACAAGTTTAATTTTTAAATCTCCTGTCCCTCAAGTGCTGCAAGGAATAGTACATTTGCTCTTGATAAGCTGAGGTGCATATATTTTTTGTAATAACATAACTGTATATAGTAGCCTAGATCCCGTTTACAGACAACTCACTTTCTGTCTAAATGCTCTCTGAAGCAAGCCACTCATTCCTGCTCACAGTGTCTGACATTTTGAAACGTGGGCTCAAATCCTGTTAAAAACAACAAATTCAGAGTAGGTGCACATTCTATGTCGATAAAAGAATTTGCCAGTATTTCACTGTGGGCCTTTTAAGTGCTTCTTTCTCATAACTCTGGGACTGAAGAGACAGATCAGTGTCTTGCAAAGCAAGCTGCATTACATAAAGACAAACCTAGCCCATGGCAGTCATGTTAACTGCAAATAATGAGTAATAGAAGTAGAAATTCCCTCTGTATTACAAAAATGGATGTGATTTCAAGCCACCAACCACTTCCATGAAAATTGTAGTCCACATTCAAACAAGCACTTCTGCTGCTAGTAACAGCTTCCAGCATCTCTCTCAGACAACAACATACTTTGGGAGATTAGCCCATGAAGCAGCTGGATATTATCAACACTGTTTCATGGAATGAGAGTCATTAAAAGATAAATCATAATTTTAATGGTTAATTAAAAGATAAATCAGAATTTTAGCTTATCCATTACAAAAAACTATTGTTCATCTTGTTCGGTATTCAGGTGTTTTCTAATTTAAATGTACCTCTGCTTTTAGTCTGCAATATATTCAATATTCAGCATGAATAACAATCTTTCAGAAGGTGAAGAATTCACCATGTAGGTGAATGCTAAAGTTAATACATGGTAGCTAGTCCAACTTACCTTCTCCGAACGTTTTCTTTTGACCCAGTTACGAAGCTCAGACAGCCTTCCTTGCAGACGCTTTGTGCTTCACCTTCATGCTGTGACAAGTGGAAAGGGTTTTTTTCCTTTTAGCACAACTATTTGAAAATCCACGTTATGTAAATGAAGCCCCCACATGTAGTTAGTTTTTGTTCATATGTTAGAGCTCCGAAAGGAAATCTACTCTCGTTTAGCTAATATGGTTATTGTGGTTTCTCAAATCTCACCACATGTTAGTTTTCTGCCACCACTAATTAAGGAAAGAAAATACTGAAATATAAGGAAAACAAAACCAGCGTCTGAGTTATTCCAGAATCCCCATGTTTCTTCTGGAATGACTCAGAAAGTTGGGTTTTCTTAATTCTAAAAGAAAGACAGCATCCACCCCACACACTGTTCCATCATGCTTTAATGTTCATTCAGTTAAATTTAGATCAGTCTGATCTGATTCAAAAATCTAGCCATCAGCTGAGGTTCTGGTCTCTCCATCATTCTTTCAGACTACCAAATGTAAACTATATATTTACATTCTGGTTGTTTATATTACCAATTTAATTTTTTTTAACATTACTGTCCTATATTGTCAATATATTTTTTCTTATTAATTCTTTCAAACTTTCCTTCTTTTGTTTACATCTGGCTTTTCACTCCTTGTCAAACATGCTTTTTCTGGTTTTGGTATTTCTATATTTAGTTTTTTGTTCTCCCTATTTCTTCCTCTTTCTTTGTTCGGCTTTTCTACATTTCTCTTATTTCTATCTCTTGTTGTCTTCTTAATTTCTTTCCAGCATTACATTTTGTAGCACCTTTGACTTGCTTCCCCTTTGATCTTTTTTGTTCACATTTTCAGCCTCACTCCCACCTGATTCTGTCTGCCCCATCATTCAGACACAACCCTCCTCACTCATTATGAGATGTCAGGGACTGAAACAACATGATCCCACCACTGACATCCATCCCACATTGACTGGTATCCATCAATGTTTTAATTACTTGACCACTCTGTCAAACCAGTTAGAGAAGACAGAGCCCACCTAAGGCCTTCTACAGGGTTTTTGCCACAGGATCAAATAGGGCTCAGGAGATGAAATGGGTAAGGGTTGTAAACACTTGGGAAGGAGAGGGACTGCATAATCAGTGTTTAGCTCTCACCCCTAGCCCAAGACATATGACTGCATTTGTAAAAACTCACAAACCACCAGTTTTCTTTCACCAATGTGCCTGCTATTTTATTCGAAAATGGAGGGAGACTAAAAAAATTGATGGGAAACAGTTTGCTGGTCATGTGAAAACAGTAAAGATTCAGAGGTGATTTTTTCTCAGACTGAACATGGAATTTCTGAAGGAGGAGCACAGTCATACTCAGAGCACTCCTCTGCTTCACTGCAGCATCACTTCTTAGAACCAGACTAACTCCTAGCTGGCCTGGCTTCCAGAAAGAAGCATAAAGAGCAGTAAGTATATCCTCCCATTGATAATCACTGGCTTCAGAAAAGCTGGTTAAAAATATTTTGGTTTTTGACTAAATGTTGATGAAACAAAAGTTTTGAACAAAAAAACTGTCAGATTTTTTATGGAAGTTTGTATAGCAAAAATGTCAATTTAGAAAAAGCACCAAGATGCACAGGTGAGTTACCATACAATTATTTATGCTTTTATTCTCTTTTGTAGCATGAGCTTACCAATCAGACTATGTTTCCTAGCTTTGGATAAAGTAGGCAATGAGTAATGTCGTTCCATGGTCTAAGGTCTCACAGAAGCCTAGACAAGAAAAGGATTGGTATTCATAAGAAACAACAACTCCCATAAGAGAAGCATTAACACATTTCAATTTTTCATCAAAATGTTTTTGGGATAGCTAAAGTAATTCTGAAGGAAGTATCTGTTTATTCAAATCATGCTTTTTTCCATTAAAACAACTTGAGCAGACAATTTCCTATCAGTTATACTCCTTTAATTTAAGAACTTCTACCTGAATTATGTTGTACTTGGTCTGTTTCCTACTATTGCCCTTCAGCTGCTTATCTTAAAGATGTTTAAGAACCTTTTCTGGTGAAAGCGTCTCCCAAGGTTATGCCAGAAGTAATGAACATGTACAGTGATGAACAGAATGATATAATATTCATATTGCCAAAGGGCAATTGAATGAAAATGCCAGGCACTCATAATCTTGTTTATCTACCTTCTCTGCCCACAAGAAACTATTATACAGATCAGAAAATATATGTTTGTTCCTGAAATCCCAAGGAAGAAAGTATAATGAGTCCCAGTCCATTATTCTCCACCACCTGTGCAATGCTTTGCATACAGCTGTGCATCACCCAGACGTTTTCTCTTCCTCAGTGGGAAGAGAATGCTTTCATTGTAAGTGTCCTTTCTGAGGTCATGGAGGGGGAAAGTGGCTTCATTCCCGTGTCTCCCCTGCCAAGTGGAGATTTACATATCAGAAACACCTATTACAACATTCTTTGATCCCATCTGGGTCAACAAATCCATGAAACCAAGCCCATGTTACTGCAACAATTACACAATGTGTCATTATAAGACCAAGCTTAACACTGAAAGACTTAAAACCAGATTCTTGCTAAAGTGGATCTGATTTCTTTTAGTAAAATATATCAGTACAAAGCAGACAAAATATTTCAAAATATTTCCAAATAACTGCAGCCTTCTGAAGTAAATGGTCCCCTGCAAGAAAGTTCTGCTGAATTGCCTGCCAATGTATGACTAATTTATAGTAGGATGCAGAGGACAAGTGAGTTTTCATATCAGAAATGCTGCAAACACAAGACAAAGAGACAAGCAGAGTTAAATATGCAGTTGCTGACATAATTTCTATGGTTTTGATGCTGTAGTCAGACTATAGCATTGTGGTAACGTTTTTTTTCTTGCTCACTCAGTCTCTTAGTCTCTGTTTCATGTCTCATTGAAATAACTACCAAAGTAGTTTCTCACAGCCTGTCTTCAGTCTAGACTCCCAAGCACTGACATTTCAACCTGAGTATATTTAATTCATTGACCTGATTTCTTTTTAGAGTTGTACTTTCTTTATATGACTGTTTTTACAAGAGACCCACACTGTGGAATGTCCCAATCACATCTCTTTCCACAGCAGTGGCCTTCATGGCTTAAGTAAGAGCTAAAAGATAGAGTTTAAAAGGTGCTTATATATCTAATGATGCAATTGGTTGTTTAGTCATGGAATTTTTAAGGCATCTGGGATCCTGACTCTCACCTAAAACCACAAATGCTGAAATGGAAGAATTAAATTTGAAATTGTGTCTGCACAATATGCAATCCCTGCATTGGCTGGCTACAGCTCAAAAAAGATTTCTTTCCTCCTGTGTGGACCAAGATGCAGCGTGTGCTTTTCAGCTCATAGACTGTGATTTTCCCAGTTTTAAAGACAAATTGGAGAGGTTGGCTGGCCACTTCAGTGAGACAATGACTCCCTCATTTTACTTCTACACCATAGTGCAGGCTGTAACCACTAACCACACCAATGACCTGAGGCAACCCAGAGAAAAACTCCCACAAGAGATTTCTCTGCAAGGAGGAAAATTTCATTCCAGGTCTTCTGCGCAGAGGGAATTACTGTTCCTAAACAGTCACCACTGAGATGCCACTTGTACAGACTGGTGTAGGAAGGAGCTTGTGTCCTAATCATAGATCCTCTCTATGATCAGATGAGGATCAGTGAGATAATCAAGCATATGTTTAAATCATTCTGCTTTTAATAAGTTTTAAAAGTTTTGGGCTCTTAACTCTTGCAGTCAACAGAAGCTAGAGGTACCTCAGTCCCTTTAGAGACTTGAGCATACCCATGAATTCCAATGTGGATTAGGACAAAAAGTAAATGCACATTGGGGTGCTGTGCCAAGCAGATGACAGGGAAATCAGTTGCTGACATGGGATCCTCTGCTGAGAACAGCTAACATCAGCTCTCTGAATTCATATTGCAGGATATAGTTCACCTTTCACTTCCCTTCTAAGAGTGGGCAACTGCTGTTATCATTTGATCTCTAGGTCTTCATGCATGCAGTTACTGACTGGTGGTTAGTGCTTTGATAAAATTGATTTTTCCACTGTGATTATAGAGGTGGTAAAAAAAAAGAAACCAAAGTAACAGGAGGCACATTACTGATCATTTCCTCACAGGAGCAGCAAGTTGGCAACTGCTGTTGTTTAATTCTGTGCTGCACAGAGAATGCAAGCATGTCCTCACATCCCATGCCTAAGAGATGATGGGTTTGTCTCCATAAATATAATCTAGACCGCATTAAGACATGCACCTGATAACACTGTGGGGCAGGTATGTTGGAGAACCATGCAGCACAACTAAATCTACTGCAATGATACTATCAGGCAACAGGCTGGATAGTGAAGAACAGTAGATGATTAGCTCAGATATCCAGGTATAACTCTCCTGCCAGGTGGCACCGGTAGCACAGAGGAACAGATTCAGTTATTTAGGCATTCTGGCATTGATTTGAACTTAGAGCTGGAAAACCGGAAACTTGGTTATGGATCTTAGCTTTGCAAGGAAATCTCTCCATCTGCAGCAAGCCCAAGACTTTTTAACAGGTCTCTCAGTATATCTTCCTTACCCAGTGGAAAGCTATGCCAGATAGCTTAGGTGTCAGAGGCAGTACAACCCCCAAAGGATCCATTTATCTTGCTCCAAGTTAAATTGCTTTTGACGCCCACCAGGGCACATTACTCCTGGTATTGTCCCTGCTCATTACAGGGCCGGGGGGATTGGACTAGATGACCTTTAAACCTCCCTTCCAACCCAAACTATTCTATGATTCTATGATTGTGTTTTGCAGCACAGACATGTTCTTTACTGAAGGGAAACAGCATGGATGTCTGTGAGGACACACTTGAGAAAGCTGGCAACTGATAACTACCCATAATCCCTCCTCCCCAGGATGTTTTGGTTGCCTCCGACGTTGAGATTTGGGAAAGTGTGCCAATATTAACCACTTCCTTCTTCTCTGCAGCTTCCTCCCACTTTGTTGACCAGAGTTGGCAAATATCTAAATTTGCACTGGTCCATCACTCACCCCCAGTGGGCTCCCACTACCCTGAATTTTTAGTGCCTATCCCAGGAATCACCACCTAGATGCTAGCAGGGACACCCACACCAGGATCTGCACCTACTCCCCATGGCTGCTCTCTGTGGCCTCATAAAAAGCAGTCTTGGCTCTGCCTGCTTCCTCCTACAAAGAGGGACAGGGAGGAACTGAATTTAACATGTCCCAGCATAGTCCCTCCCTTCAGAGAGGACCATCTGACAGATATGTTTCTTTCACTCATCTTCAAAGCATTCTTTCTGTCCATGTTCAAGTGACCTCACCAGTCTGTGTTTGGAGTCAGGATCATGCCTCAGCTGGGAATATTTGGGCTGGCAGTCTTGTTCTTTCATTACTTCACATGCACAATATTCCTTTTCCTATTTCACAGCTCACTTTCTCCCAAAAGCCATTGCTATCTGAAATGCTGAAATGAGACCTGGCCTAGCCAGTCACTTCCTTCTACCCAACAGCAGTCATCAAAGCAGAGATGCTGCTCCTCTGTACCTTTTGTCCATTTGTCTTAAGCATATCTTCTCCCTGTTCAGTCCCAAGTGCCAGGACTAAGTGCCCTAACTGTCAAGGCACATATCACAAGAACCATTTAGCAGACTACCTTTTAATACGAAATATACAAAACCAGAATCTAAAACTGCAATCGCTTTCTCAAAGCAATGTTGCTCACATGAAGTTTGTTGACTCTGTTGACTTCTCAACATTAGTGTAAAGTGAAGGCACAGGGTCAACATGCCCAGTGCTAAACATCGCATTTCATTTAACGTTGCAGCACTGACTCTTCAGCCCCTTGTGAACCAGGGAAGGCCTCAGTCCAGCAAGGCATTTGGACCTCTGCCTACTTCGAAATGTGTGAATAGTCCCAAAGGTGCTTTTCAGTTAGGTTTCAAGAGACAGTTGACCCAAAGTGTCAGCTGCCACAGGCAGTGGTCCCCTATCTTCTCCTGGGCTCTGGCACCTGCCTTTCTCTCCAGGTGGCTGGCTTAGCTTGCCAAAACATTGGCAAGCTCCTCATTCTCTTTCTTTGTTGGTTTGGTTTGCTTTGGGTTTTTGTTTGGTTTTTTTTTTCCAAGTGAGGAATTTCCCCCTTGTTTAGCAAACAGAACTGAGTCCTTCAGGGGTCAGGTGAAAGCCAGCGAGAAGAGCCCAGACCTTGACCCTAAATAGAGTTGAGTCTAGCTTACCTCTCTTCACTCTGCTTGTGAAAAGAGGGTTCTCCTTGGTGAGAATTGTCATTCCCACACACAACCAAGAGGGAAGATCTTACCCACACAGGTGAGGTTTGTCCACACTAACCCACAGTGATGTGTGAAGTCCAGAAAGGATCCCCTAAGCCTCACCCTGACCTGGTTCTGGAGTGACAGTGATGTCTTCCTGGCAGGACACTATGTGTTGTGTGTGCCGATCGTGCCTGGATTGCCCTGCTGCAGCTTGCACACAGAGCAGCCCACCCTTCAGGAGCCTCCTTCTGCCTGTCCAACAGAAAGAGGCTTCTATTACATTGACATCAGGACTGGCATTCATTGCCAAGCCAGGTCTTGGAGGATATCTTCATCACCCAGCTCCACAACAGGGTGTGTTCCTCACATCCAAGTTCACACAGCAACCTACTGTCAGCCAGGGTGTGTCCAGGGGTTGTTTTCCTTTTTCCATTTTGAGGTATACAGGTGTTACGTGACACAGGCTTTACCTACTGTCTTTTGGGAGGATGGAAGGAAAACCTGCTTCCCTGTCACCACCACTCCCAGCACAAGCAGGAAGGGGACTTCTAGGTCTCAGCCTACATGGCTGCAAAAGAGATGGATGTCTTGCTACTCCCCACAGCAAGTGCAGGCAGCAGGACTAGAGGGGTTTGTTCCCCTTCAGATGCTGCCAGACCTGTCCAACCAGCCTGATCCACACTACCTCTAGCATAGGCTGGATCGTACCCTTGTCAAAGAATCCTTGCTGTTAATACTTCAGTGGTGCTAAAACGGGCAAGCAGCTTCCCACTAATATAGGATTTTTTTCTGCAATTTTGCCAGTAATTTTATGTGATAAACACCATGCCTTGGCTGTGACAGAGAAAGGGATGGAATCCTACGAGCTGAGATCAGCCAGAGGTTCCTGGAAGTCCTGAAGTGATAATGTGGGGCCACTTAAAAAATTTAATCCAAACAAGTACAACAAAAGAGCTTGCACTGTGATGTCTCACTTAATGGTATTACTGAAGAGTAACTAAGAAAGGAGCTACACTGTAATTACTAGATTCATGTCCTGTGTTACTGAGATGCTACTGCCTGATAACCATGAGCTACACCTCAGAAATCAGAAGTTCCCCAAGCTCTACAGAAGTGGAACCAATGGCAGGATTAATGACTCAAAAAACAAATTCTTGTTACGGTATGGTATTGCGATAGTAATTTATCTCCTTGCGGGTTCCTCACCATCTGAACCAGCTGTGAAGTTTCAGTACTCAGGTAGACACTTCTCAGTGCAAGATGGTGGAAGGAAAGGGAAAGGCTGAACTTCAGAATCTACCCCTCTGCTCAGATGTGCCACTCTGCCCACAAAGGGTGAGAGGAAGGCCATGCCAACAACCGGAGAGAAGTCCTCAAGCACATAAACCAGGTCCTGCCTGATTAAGCAAAATGGAGGGTAAGTGTGAGGCCATTGCAGCCTGCAACAAAAGGTGTGTGGGAAAAGCCAGTGTTTTTGCAGTTCTCCCTGCAGGTTTGCTTATGACTCTGAAGTAACTTTTGTTTACAGTAATTTTCCTTTTCTGTCACAGCTGAGTGCAAGAAAGACTGTAAAAGACAAGACAGAATGTTAGACTGAAAGATTTTTAGAAGCAACAGGAGATCTGTGGTTAATAGTTATTTTGAGGCCTTACTGTGGAAGATGTTCCCTCACTGAGGGCAGCACGAAGTTTTATTCTTAAAAGCTCCCCTCTGATGATATGTTAAATAAAAAGCTGCAATTTGAATAAAGAAGAAAGAAGCTTTGAGAGAGTTCAATTTGCTCTAAGCCACGTACTAAGGGTGCTTTGTTTTGGAGAGGGCTTCAGATTATTTTTGATGAAGTTGAAATCTCATTAGTCTAATAATTGGAAAAGACTAGAATCAGACTTGTTTCTTTTAGTAGTCATAAATGCAGAGATCGTTCACTGCCTCCAACTTTATCTTGTTATATCTGAGATGGTAATATCCTATGTTAGAAGTCTTTCATCTTCTCTCTTTCTGCTGTCCTGCAAGGCCCAGAGTGGTTTTCAGTCTGTGTTAGAGTACCTTAGCATCCAGCTCACACTGAGGCTTTGAAGCTCTTGTAGACAGCAGCTTCTTCCTGGGATAGTTGCCAGCCTGCTCTCTCAAGGTGGATCTCTTCTGTTCCTATTCCACTCAAATGCTTTGAACTTCAGACTACAGTCTGAAGCACTGCCCCTGCACTTAGGACTCCTAAGTCTCTGGGGTGCCCAGTTCTGCCCTTCCTGAACGTTTAACCTCTCAGTCTGCCTGGTTCCTGCATCTCCTCCCACACCACAACAGCTTTAATGTACCACCAGAAGTGCAGGCCTCCGCTGTTGAACTCTTCAGGATCTATTTAGTGTTTTTTGGGAGAAGCTAAATCTTCTGCTTGAACTAAAGGCAATTCAAGGGTTTCCTTCCAGGACCCTGAGAAGACCAGTAGTTATATTAGTCAGGCCTTCCACCCACATACAGTATGTTGAACTGTCTTTACTCCCATTGAGAGCTTGATGTCTCTCTCTTTCTTCTGCTCTAAAGGCTAGGATCATCACCAGGGTGGGTTTCATTTCCTTCTGAGCAATAGTGGTGCTGTCTCCTCAGACCTAGCCCAGACTGAAGCAATGGGGCAGCTGCAAACCATCTCACCTTCAGCAGAGAGTCGTTGAGTTGTAATGACAGGCCATTGTCCTGG
Source organism: Strix uralensis (assembly GCF_047716275.1). Taxonomy (NCBI): domain Eukaryota; kingdom Metazoa; phylum Chordata; class Aves; order Strigiformes; family Strigidae; genus Strix; species Strix uralensis. The sequence goes on along the minus strand of NC_133974.1, from coordinate 80,042,140 downwards.
GTTGGAGAAGAAGAGGGCGACTGGACCAGCATGAGAGGAAATCCACACCAGCGCTAGTGGTCCTCAGTGACGTAACAAACTTCACGAGCTGTATGGTCTGACAAACTGCCAGCTTGCAGCAGGTCCATCCACCCACATTTTATGGTTGAGGACTTGGCACACAGAAACATTAAGCAGTTTAGCTAGAGTCAGCCATGAAGCCTGTGTCAGACCTGTGAACATACCTTGGGAGATGCAGGTCAGTGCCATAAGGGCTAGATGGCCCTTCCTTGGACCATGTTTGGACAAAAGTATTTTCTCCTGGTGCTGGGAACAGAGGTGGTTGGTGGGAGTACAGCTGTCAATCAGGTTTGTGGTGTCATTCTGCAGAAACCAAGTGCAACTGGGAGCTGAGGAGGAGATGGGATGCGCAGGGGCAATGCACGGACAACAGAGGGAGAAGGATACAGCAAGAGACACAGGGGAATAAAGGCAACAAAGGAGGTGAGGAAATTCAGAAAGGAAACCAAAGAGGAAACAGACTATATACAAAGGGAAGGAGCTTGAAACAATCAGTCAAGGGACTTTTTAAGCCATCGTCTTGTGGCTACCTATGCTGTGTTTAGCATGGCTGAGTTCCCAGTCTGACAGGCCTCAGGACTAATGAATGCAGAGGGCATTTCTGAGAACAGCGGTTTTTACTTTTTCACAAGCCATCCAACAAATGGGAAGGACGAATACCCTAACCTCTTGCTAACACCACTGTACAAATCTGAGAGTGAGGAAGGCTCTGCACCACACAGCCCAAGCATGCCTCACTGTGCTCCACCAGGAGTTTGGCACTGGTCCCACACTGCCTCACCACTGACCATTCAGGCTCCAAATATAGAGCAGAAGATCCTCTACTGTCCTTCATCCCTCCTTCCTGTGCCTTACTGAGACTAGACACAAATTTGTGCTTGTGTAATTTTATCTGAATGTGCAATTTTCTGCAGGTGGAGGCTAACACAAGGCCATAAGAGATGTCAGTGTCCCTGCATTTATTCACTTAGGTAGGTTTAACATCACATTATTAAATTCCCCTCCCCTGGTGTAACCTTGTGCACAGTGCAGGCACTGCCCCTTCCCAGCCAGAATGCACGGTGGGGACTGTCCTCTTGGCACATCGTACTGGTGGGCAATACCTTGAATGGCAAAACTTCTGGTTTCCCCAAAGCCCTGGAAATTCTCCACCATATGAGATTTTTCTGTACTGCCACAGCTTTGAGCTGGAGCATTAAATTCTATGAAATATCATATTTGTTAAAATAATGGCCAGAGTTCACTAACAATAATTCCAAATAACTGCATGCCCCAGGCTTGTAGCAAACAACAGACTACTGCAGTTTTAGATTAAAACCTCAGGTTAAGAACAAAAGCCACAGGAGGGAAGGGGCAGTCATACTCAAGAAAGCAGACTGTCTTTAGCTATGTGGTCGGCTTATCACAGTTCAGCTTCTGGACTCCTGTAGTGTTGGAATCAAGGAGGGAGAAAATAAGCTCCGACTGATTAAGTTTGCTTGCTCTGGATGATCTCTTTTATGTTCCTACCTGTTGAATGTTTGTTTCAATTCACTTTCTCAACACCTCGAGGTAGCACAGAGAGGACCAAGTAACAACAAAATGATTCATTAGCAGAATTTGGCTCTACCATGCAGAAAAAAAGCAGTCGACCTGAAAAAAAGCACAGTAGTGACAAGAAAATGTATAGATGCTATTTATTGCAAAAGACCATGCAACTGGATAGTCTTCAGTTTGCTTCCCATGACCAACAGATCCTTGGTGATCAGTAAGAACCTTGTTATACAACAGCATGAGTCAGGATGCATCCTTTTTTTTTAAATTGAAAGGCCACAAAAGCAAACAACGTTGGGAGATGAACAAACGAAAAAGAAAAGGGCTGTTCTGCAAGATTTCCTGTTCGCTGATGCATGGGTAATTGGCCTATATTTGTGACCCCGTTTTTCTTTTAGGTTTGTAGCTGTACTGCAGAGATTCAATCCTTTGCTACAAAGCCTGTGCTGTGAAGGAGCGGGAATGGTCAGTGCTGGGTACAGAGTGAGTCTTGCATGAGGTGCATGGCACTCTAACTTGCATGCTTTCTAGCTTCCACGTGGCCCTAAGCCTGAACCAAACCTTAAATGCTACTCTTCAGCAAAGGGACAAAGGAAGACACATGGAAAGAGACAAACAGCCTCCTCTCAGGCATGTCTTTCTGAATTGCACCCAAACCTGAGCTGCTTGGTAGAGCCAAGTCCCAAGGTGGGGTGGGGCTGGCTGTTGCTGGCTGTTGCAGTGAAATGCAGAAGACCTCTGCGGTTCTGTTCCCACCATTAACCAGGGAGAGGGCAGTAAGTGACGTTTATGGAGCTGCCCCTAAAAATCACGTTTCACAGGTGTGCACTGCAAAATCATGCTCTTTACATGGTTTGCACATGCAAATAAGTGCTTTGGGCACTGCTAGAGCTGTTGGGTTACAAGATATTTCTGTTACACAAAAAATGGTGGGCCAGAGCTACGAGATCATATAGTCTATATGAACTGCTACAGACATGCAACTTCTCATCTTTTCCCAACAAACATATTTGCTAGCACATCCCCTACAACACCAGGCTATAACCAAAGTCCACCTTCTAAATTTTTGTTCACAAACAGGATTCTGACTTTCTGCTTCAAAATCAGAGTGCTCCTCACAGGTAATCTCTAATGTGCTGCTTTTATTTCTTCAGACTTTTTAACTTTTTAACTCAAATTAATCCTCTCATCTGCTGCCCCCTGCTCTAAATTGCCCAAGTTGGGATCTGCTTCACTGTCAAGAACATGGCCACCTGCCCCAGGGTAGGGAGCACACCTTCAGCCCTTCGGCAACACAAAGGGAGTTTCCTGCACCAAGCCGTCGTTTTCATGTGCTGGCTGCAGGCACTCTTACTGTTTCAATCACTTTGACATAACTAGCTCTCTGCTGCCGCCCATTGCCTTCTCAGATTCATTGTTCTTTGGGCTAGCCTCAATTCATGGGTATACATGTGCTTGATTTCTTTTTCTTCGTATAAACTGGATTAGCTTGGGTTCTTTCAAAGTGGTACTTGACACTCATTTCTGCCCATATTTTTAGTAACTCTGGACTCCTTTGCATCTTTCTGCAGTTTAGCTTAATTCATTTTGATATTTAAGGCAAAAGGAGCATGCATGAAAGGAATCGGTGCAGAAGAGCTACTGTGCATTAACATCACACCAGCTTATTCTACCCTAGCTTCTCAGGTTAGATGAGACCTATGGCCCCAATGCATTCTTTTTTTTTTTTTTTTTTGACTGGTACTTTTACCTCCTTCAAATTAAGTACCATCAAATTAGCACACACTTATTGAAACCAGAAACTAGTGGAAGAGAAGTTATTCATTCATTTTATTCTCTCTTTCATGGAAGAAGTCCGTGTGAATTTGTCTTACTTCTTTCCAGGAAAATCAGATTTCTCATGTCAGCACCTCCCCACGTCTCTAACCACACCTTAAAGGGTGCAAAAACCTGCAGTGCAAAAACCTGCTCAAAGTTCAGACTTTCTCATAGTTTTGTTTAATGGTTTCTGTTCAGGTGCCTACTTTAAAATTTCACTTAAATTTAATTTCACTAATTTAAAATTTCACCTAATTTATAACTTAGTCTAGTGCCTGAGTGTAACTGAGAAACAGTTTTGCAGTGCGACAGTTAACAATAGCTGGGGGGTGTGTGTGTTGCTTTTTTATGGCAGAGTTTGTTACTAAAATCTACAATTTATTCCTTAAAGCATTATTTTAAATTTCATATTTCTCCCATTAATGTGTGCTAAACTATGAAGTTTAAGTGTACAAAATTCTAATCTCCAGGATTGCTTTAGTGTCTGAAAACCAGATCTAGTATTTTGTAATTCCCTCTTGGTCTGATTGTAATTTTTCAAACTGCGTATCTTTCAAATTTAGCAGTTTCCTTTTAATGAATAAAGCACAGCCCTTCTACTTTGCAGTTCAAAGGAGATGAAGAAAACATCAGTCAGCATGTCAGCCACTCATTTGAGCCACTTAACACTATAAAGGTGTCTTTTCTTACAAAGGTTGCCAGAGTAATTTTGTAAAACCCAGCCTCTGTAAAACGTTGCTGAAGTAGGCAAATATCACATTGATTTCAAGGAAATGTATGCTTCAAGATTTTGCCTAAATTCATCCCTAATTCACCCACAAGCCAGAATTATTTAGACTGTTTTAAGCATATTTACTCATGTTTAGAAAGGGTTGGAAACTGCTCAGGGAGGAGACAGGACAGACAGCGCTAGTCAGGGGCAGGCATGGCCGGACAAGCTGCTGAGCAGCAGCCTGTTTGCACACCCCCCAAACTGTCCTCCCTGGCATCACACCGTGAGCCCATGCCTCTGTAGGTCCCTGAGCCTGTGATGTGACCGGGGGGCTTGCCTGGGGGACCGCAGGCTGGCACCTCTCCTGGGACAGCCCAGGGGAGAGACAGGGCAGGGGGCTTTGGGGGCTCCAGTTTGGTATCAGCTCCCGCTGCCCTTGCTCCTCTGTGCTCGTAAGACTTGAGCCTTAATTCCATAATGTAACATTCACCTGTGTAAAGGTAGGTGGACTGCACCATCCCCTCTCCTCGCACAGTGTTTCCCAGCCACGTTTCCCCTCCTGGGTGGGCAGTGCTCCCTGAGCAGGAGGCTTGTCGGCCTCTGTGGCTGCAGTATGCTGAGCCTCACAGCCCCACGCCTCAGGACAGGAGCTGCAGGATCCGAGTTGCCCCCGGTAGTGGCAGCTGGACCTGCAGGAGTTACCTTGTTCCTCTGCCCTCCTTCCCATTTGTGGAGATGAGCTTTCAATCACATAACCTAACACAAAACACCAGAATTAAAACATAACATGAACATTGCTTTAAAAGCGATTCTGTCATGATCGTTGAAGCCAAAAATGTAACTGGATACACTACTTTGCCACATGCCACCCCTTTCCCAACAGTGCCCCTTGCAGCATGCCCTGAAGGACATCTGTCAGCCAAAACAGACCATGTTTGTGAGCATGAGGTACAAGTTTTTCCATTTCGGAGCAAAAAAAGCTGAAGCACCTTTCTTGCTATGAAGATGCATGTGATACTTTTACAGGGGAACTGTGCGAATGACCTGATTTTACTACCTTGTATCTGTTGTGGTTTCCCCAGAGCATAGAGCAATTGAAACAAAAAATTTGAAGCTTCTAAGAAACTGAAAAACAACTTTTAGAAACCTTATGTCTTGTTTTTAAATGTAGATAGATCTAAGTGTAAGGATCAGCTGCAGTTACTTGCACAGTGTACTACCCAATTATGTTCTAAGTTCACATTTTCTAAGAGATTCCTTCAAGGACATAAGGTTTAAAACCTTATAATAAAGTTGACATTAAACTATTGTATTTGCAAATGCTGGCCTTTCTTCGTGAGACAGTTTACACGTACATGACCATCTGCATCGACAAACTGTAGCAAAACTGTTTCTACATGCAAACAAGGTAGTTTGGATGCACAGAGGCAGCCAGATTGAGTCTGTCTACCCCCATAATAACTAATCTTTCATATAAAGGTCTGCTTTGGTAGAATCATGGAATAATTTAGGTTGAAAGGGCTCTCTGGAGGTCCAGGCTCCTGCTCAAAGCAGACCTATCATAAAAGCTAGATCAGGTTGCTCCAGGTCTGTACATTTGAGTTTTGAAAATTTCCAGTGATGGAGAATTCACAACCTCTCTGGGCACCCACTCTAGTCCTGGACCATTCTCATGGTGATTTTATAGATTTTATTTCATGTATGCAGCTGGAATTTTTCTTGATGCAATTTGACTGTTGACCTTTCACTGGGTACCTCTAGGAAGAGTCTAGGACTGTTTTCTATACAGCCCTCCGTAAGCATGGAAGACTACAGCTTAACCACCCACCTTTACCTACTACAGGCAGAACAGCCCCAGCTCTTTGTAGGTCACATGCTCCAGCACCATCACCATCCTCCGACCTCTATTTTGTACTGGGGGAGCCCAAACTGAACACAATACTCCAGGCATGGTCTCACAAAGAAGGGGATATAGGGGAAATAACCACTTCGTAGTGGCTATGCTTTCGTAGCCATCAGGCTGACTCACTCTTCCAGGCCTCCACTCTTCACAGCTGTTCCCAGGCCCTTTTCTGCAAAGCCCAGCCCATCTGTTCACAATTTGGCTACATAGATGCTTTGGGAGAATTTGTCTAAAGCCAAAGAAAATGACATCCACTACTGCCCTCAGAGCCATGATAGAAAGGGATCATACTGGTCAGGCAAAATTTGCCCTTCATAAACCCATGCTGGCTGTTCTCAGTCACCTTATTTTCTTTCATGTACTTAGAAATGGCTGCCACAAGGAGTTATCTCAAATTTCCCAGGGACTGAGGTGAGGCAAACTGGTCTGTAGCTTGCTGGATCCTCCTTCTCACCTTTTTAAAAGCTAGATGTAACATTTTCCTTTTTCAAGTCATTGGGAATGTCCCTTGATCACCATGACCTTTCAAAGAAGTCTAAGAGCAGACCTTGCCAGTAAAGACAGAGGCAAAGAAGAAACAGTACCTCAGCCTTTTTTACTTTATCTTCTCACTAGGTCACACACTCCATTCAGCAGCAGGCCCACGTTTTCCTTCACCTTCCTTTTACTGATGCCCCCCTTGTGGAAACCGTTCTTGCTGCCTTCACATTCTTTGCTAGTTTCAGCTCCAGCCAAGCTTTGATGCCCCCTTGTACTGTTCCCATATGCCTGTGCGGTTCCATAGTCATCCCTTGTAGCCCATTCTTACTTGCACTTTCCATAGAATTTTTGCATTCGAGCTCAGCCTGGAGTTTCTCAATCAGCCAGTCTGTCCTCGTTCTATGCCTCTGCATTGTTTTGCATAGTGAAAGGAATCCCTTTCAAAGGCAACCAGCTCTGGCCCTCATACCCCTCAGGGCAGCCTCCCACAGGTTCCTGCCAAACAGAACCCTGAACAAGATAGAGTTCACTTCCCTGAAGTCCAAGACTGTTACTCTGCTACTTGTCTTCCTCTCTGCTCTCAGGATGTTTAACTATCATCTCATGGTCACTGTAGCCAAGGTTGCCATTGCATCTGAGTACTTCTTCCTTATTCCTGGGTAGCAGACCAGAGTATCCCCCCATCCTGTCAGCATCCAAGTAGAAGATGGTCCCTCACACACTGTAAGTCTCCTGGCTTGTTTGTGTTCTGCCATGTTGCTCTTCCTGCAAATCGGAGGTGGTTAAAAATCCCCATGAAAACCACAGCATGCAATCAGGAGACTTTCTCAAATTGTTTAAGGAAGGCTTCACTCTCTTCCTTTTCTTGATCGAGTGGTCTGTTGCAGGTGCCTACTACAATATCCCCTTTGTTGGCCTCCCCTTTAGCCATGATGACAAACTCTCAGCAGGTCTGTCATCAGGGCTTTTTCTATTCCATTTATGCTCTGCATATTCAGACTTCTCCTCTGGGGACCTCTCCCCCTCCATTCTTCTTCCCTGCCTGCTTGTTAAGCTTGTGTCTATCCATTGTAGCACTCCAGTTATGCAAGCTATTCCACTGTGTTCCTGTCATCCCAGTGATGTCACAGCTTAGTGACTGCACAGACTTTCTCTTGTATTCTCTGTTGCACGTTTGTGGAAAAGAACCTCAGATGATCTGTCACCCCAATTTCTTGCAGCAAGGGATGTCCCTCCCTCAGACTTTCCTGTGTGCGCTCCCTTCAACTCCCAGATACCTGCAGGCTTTGGTCTCCACACCCAACAAACCTAGTTTAAACTCTTCACAAGGTTAGCAACCCTGCCAGCAAAGATAATCATCTTCATCAGGTGCATCCTGCCTTTTCCTAGCAGACTTCATTCCTCAAAGACGGTCCCATAGCCATAAAAAAAAAAACCCAAACAGCGCCTTGCCCATGACACCAGCAACACACTAGAGGTGGGGTCAGGCAAGGAACAAACAGGTCTGATGGGCAGGCGGTTCCTTCTTCCCTTTGCAGAAGTCAGTCCCTGACTACTGTTACTCATCACCTTCAGCCTCACTGTCTCCAACAGCACAGCTAGATGCATCCCCCCACAAAAGTCACTCTGTCTTGTTGTCAGGCCTCTACAGTTCTCTCAGTAAGCATCTGCAGCGGGAGAAAAAGCTTTCTTGTTTTGTCCTCCCTGGGAATCCCAGTCCTCCCCCGGTTAAACAATGCCTCTGGCCCTCCCCTCCTTCCCTGCAATGGGGGAATGGGGGTCTTGCTTTTACAATTGCCACAAAATACCTTTGCCCTCCTGTTGGCATTCCTGCTGCCATCTGGCCTGCTTCACTAGGCAGCTCAGTGTCGTGACCAGAGCACAGCTCCTGCAGGTGCAGCTGCTGCAACCCCAACCTCTGAGAAGCTCCAGGCCCTCCCTGCAGCCTGCATGTGGACAGCCACATCCTCCCTAGGGTTGTGTCTGGGTTGAGGGCTCCCATGCGCTGTGGTAGTTGCTCTGGCTAGTGCTGAGGACTGCGGCTTGTCACTATCATCACTGTCCTCTACTGGTCTCAAGCACCATCCAGGGCCTTACTGTTCATCTCTTCCACCAACTCCTTCCTGTTTGCACAGGCTGCTCGCAGTGGTCCTTAGGTGTTAAAAAATAAGATGAACGCAAGCCTGCTCTGCTCCCCTGTACTCAGCAAGCAACTTCTCCATCTCTCAGTTCTGAGCTGCGTTTCCCCCACCCTATGCATGCTGGCTCCCCTGGGCAGGCTGCTTCCTCACGCACCAGGTGCTGACCAGGACACTGAAGCCCAACACACACCTCCTACGTCCCCATTAGAGCTCCTCCTCAGTGTGCAACTCCTCATACTGCTTTTTGTTCCCAGCTGCAGTTCATTCAGCTCATAAGCACCAGGTCTGCATTTTTTTCTCCTGCACTGTGCTTATAAAGCTTTAAAAACCTGTTTTGAGGAGCTTAGAATGCATTCTGTTGCCCTAGGTCAAATGACACACTAAGGCAAAAAAACCTCAACACTAGAAGCAAACATTCAGTTCATTGAACAAAGCAAGCGTTCCCCAAAATAACCTTTTAATTATATGGTCAACTTTGTTGTGATCTATTGTTCCTCGACTACTGTACCAAGACAACACTTGAAGACTGCACTAGTGAAAAAGAATGATGGTCCACCCTCTTTCTGTACTTAAAGGCTCACTATTCATTTATTGGCCATTTCTCCCCAAAACCTACAATGGATGTAGCTAAGGTGATTAATTTCTAGGCCTGTTCTTTGAACAACAAGTTATATACTTATATTTTGCACTGTGAAATGTTAAAAAGCATAAATGATTCGGAAAAAGTTACACAAGAAGTTTTGAACTGTGATTGACTATAAGACATTACGGACATATTCCAAAGAAGTGACACACTGTGCATGAAAGGACAGCTAAATGCTTTTTTCCTATTATTCTTTATTTTAGAAAACCGCAAACAAACCACAGCAGCAACAAATTTTAGTACCCCAGTAACCTGAAACCAGAAATTGTATGCTAGAGGTCACTGGGCATTATTCCTCCCCCCTCCTCATTTTTATTAGGAGAATTTAGTACTGTTCATCATATATAAACAAAGGAACTGACATATTCGATGTTCACTATAGTTCCATCAGAGGTTCAATCTCTGGGTAACTCAATGACCTTGAATAGCCCAGTTCCTTTTTTTTTTTTGAGAAATCAAGGCAGTCATATGTTGCAAGTTATATTTTTGCAATACTGCATTCATTATAGCTAGTCTGTAGAGTATTTTGCTTCAAGATGAATGAGATCACTTACAAATCTACCAAAACTACATCTTTTACAACTCAGTTTCAACTTCTCTCTTGGCTCTACCTTACAAGGAAAACATCAAACTAAAGAGACCTACTAAAAAAGATGCATCTGGCATTTCCTGAAGTGAACACTGTAGTGATCTTGCCAAGATCTAATTCCTGCTGCCTAGACAATACTAAAACTAGAAGTTTGTTAACTTTTATCTACAACTGAACTGAAATATCCATTAATGCATTCTTTCCTGAAGAGAAGGCTGGGCTTTGTAGAAACGATTTCATCAGTGAAAATTACTATGCTAAAAAGCAAAGTAGTAAACTCGTTCTTTATCATCATCACCCAATGACCCTGTCAGTTACAGAAGTGTTTACATTGTCTCAAGAGCTAGATATATTGTCTAAATAAGGGCTATATTGTCAAAAGAGTCTAAAGCTGAAGTGGTTTTATTACAGCTGGGAAAAATGTCACTTATGAGGAAATATTTTATCAGATGTGCCATGGTTTCTCACTTTGCTTAAAAAAAGGGAAAAAAAGGGTGGAATACAATAACTTTACTACAAAAAAAAAGGGACAGTTATTGTTTTTATAATCCATCCTCATTACCATAGCCCTACTAACGGTATGGAACTGTCAGCCATAGCTTAGTTCTTTATTTTTTACTTCCGGAAGTTACAGGATTTGCTAAACAAATTACAGAATGTGAGCATTTAACAAAAAAGCATGTTTCTACCCAGACCTAGTTGGTACAGAACTGCAGAGTCCAGTTGTAAGTGCCCCTCTTAGATGCTTCCTTCTCTGTTTGCAGAGATGTCTGTGAAAAGGCAGAACCAATACAGAACAACACTCAGACAGGAACATCCCCATCTTTTATGACAATTGTTAATTCTAACAGACAGATGAGGTTGGGTATTCAAATGCATAAGACCCTTTAGGGAGAAGCCTAATGTAAAATACCAAACAACACTGTTTGAAACGTACAGCAAAACAAGCATTCAAGAGAGCTTAGCTTGTCAGTCATGTTTAAGTAACTCTAACAACAGTAAACAAGACAAAATTTTGCCAATCAAGATTGGATTTTTTCCCCCCCTTTTGTCTGTTGAATCACAAACCATCTGACAACTCAGTCTGACACACAGTAACCTTATTCAGTCTGGTCTTAATCAGTCTTTAGGATTCACCAACAGGAACTGCAAGATCCTTTTGAGCTTAGAAGAAGCCTGAGCATGCACACGTTCTCAGCTGCAGACTGGACTATGAAAAACATATTTTTCAGTAAACCCTCCCAACACCCACGGGGCTTCCTGAATTTCCTAAATGTTAAGATTTTTGGTTCAAGAAGTCTCAAAAATACAATTTAGCCAGCACAATAGCTTTATTTTGTAATTTGAATTACTATACACAATTCAGTAAAAGTCCACAGGAGGAACAGCATGGAGACTTACTACTTTTTGGCATTTCCTTAAATTAGAGCCAAAGTGCAAAGTCTCCAATTAACCCCCAAGGTAAGAGAACAACACTTCACTGTTAACAAAAGTCATGTTAACACTTAAAATATCTAATTAGTTATTTAAAAGGCCACATCTTCAAATGCAATTAGAAATCATTTAATAAAGTTTTTGTTTCTTTTGGTATGATAAATTGCCACATATCCTACAGCTAACAGGTAAGGAACATGATGTTTTCCCAAGACATGTAAAAAACCAAACAACACTGTCTGTACATTATTCCATACACCTTAAAAATGAATGTCAGAAATCAATTGTTCCCAGGAATCTTATTTCCTTCAGACATGCTGTTGCTCTTAAAGAAAGAAAGAAAAGCCCAAACCCAACTTTTCGTATATAGTATCTTGAGGCACATGTTCCCCCATACTTAAAGGAATTTTTACACAGGATGTATCGTATGTTACAACACTGTTACTATTTAAAGTCTATGGCACATTGATTTTTTTGGGGTGAAAAAAAATTCTCCTCTGTGTCCAGCTGCTACAATATGGCACAAAGTTAAAAGTTAACACCATGACTAAATATATTCTGATACTTTTTTGCTGGCTATTTTGGGGTGCACATAAATAAAAGGCACACTTTCCCTCTCTCCTCTTAAATCATTTATGTACTGTACAAGCCTAACTTCCCAGCACTGCTCCATTCCTGCTGGCCCAGTGCAAAAAAAGATTTAAGTCAGCATCCAATGCTAGTAGCAGCTCTCTATGCTTAACCAATGGCTTTAGTTTAGCATGCTACTTCCACTGTGGTGACCACTGATGAGAGGCCAACAGTGTTCCTGAAAAAAATTACAAAGCCTTAAAAAAAAAATTTAAGTTATTTATATTCACTTACATGTATATTTTCCAAATGTGTTTACAATGTTCAGAAAGTGCACATTTTGAAGTCCTGTTTATTACATATGTCCATGACCTATATATTATAGCAGCGCCATGTACAACAGTATCATTGAAGAATGTCAATGTTTCCATTACTGACCCTGTTTTGCAAGAGTATAATGAAAATACAAGAATTTGCTCTTAGCTAGAACTTAGTGTCCATAATGTCTTCGGCATGGCATTTTTAAATATTTGGATTCAATTCTGTACAGCAGTCAGAATCTGAAACACAGAAGGTTAGTGGTTTCACTTTTTGGCGCTCATTTTTCTGTAACAAGGATTTTCAAGAACGAAAGTGAGCTTACAGCACATGAAGAGCCCTCAATAATAAAAGCTCCACAAACCATTACCACACTGTTGAAAACTTAACAAAAACCAGAAGTTAATGATTTGTGGATCCTTACAAAACTACTTTTTATGATTTAACAACAGGTAACATCAATGAAATTATCATATACAAAACCAGCTTAGGTCTTAACATCAATGGTTGGACAAACATATTTAAACAAGAATATTCAGAGTTAAGACTAGTGCTAAGTTTAGCTAAACTTAGATTTGAGAGTTTAGATACTCTCAATTTGATATGCCTATAAAAAAAATAAGTCCAACTTTCAGAAGAGTCTGAAAAACAGCAGTTTCAAGTAAGTCTGGAGCAATTAGGTACTGTGGCTAAAGTTACCATAAATATGTACTACGTGTTGACTTGACAAAACTGTGTTAAAAGAAGCGTGAGTCGAACCACTACCTCTGAAGGTTCTTGCTTTGGTTATCTTTAAAAAAATTCAGACTGTTACAATAACAGTGCAAGTTCATTATAAAGCCACATGCCTCTCTGATGTTCTCTTATCAACTGGTTTTTATTATGCCCACTGCCAGCAATGGACATTCTGCTTGAAAATCCACCTCCTGCTGTAAAAGGTTTGGCTGAACCAAATGAAGAAAATAATTCTGATCTCAGACTCAAAAGGGAACGCACTATTTCATTTAGTTCTTGTTAAGAATATTTGAAAGCCTTCTCCACCTACAGTCTTTTTGAAACACAAGGCACAAATAGGGAGTGGACATTCCAGCAAAAAGTGATTGTCTGAAATTAACAGTCCACAGCAGTCTTCTAGTCCAGCACAACAAACATTTTTGCTGTCCAATTCTATGCCACGTCTTCTAGATAATCTGCAACATCGCTTAACTGAGAAATGGTAAGGTCTTGCGTGATGCCTTCAAGCTAAAAAATAAATGAAATTACAAACTCAGAAATCATAGAAACAGTAAACATTATTTCTTATAGTCTTTCATATAGCATCCCATCCTTTTGGCCTCAAGCTCTTTCAGTGAGATTTCATACTCCTTTAGGAGGTGCTCAGACAGGTCTTGAGATACAGGGATAAGACATTCCTATGTTGGATACTAAATCAATCTCAAATGCATCTTACATGTCTAGAAACAGACAGTGAATTATGCTACTGAACAACTGTTGTGGGGTTTTTGTTTTGTCTTTTAATCAGTATAGTATCTAACTTGGCAGGAACACTTGGTGTAAAAATACAGAATTATAACAAATAATATAATCTTAACGTGTATCCTAGGAACCTACAACAATGGCATATTCCTTCACAGAAGGTTAAAAAAAAAAGTCAAAAAGAATGTCAAAAATAATAATTTTAAAAGAATCATACTTTATCACTGGCATTTGACTCTGTTTCCACAGAAATTTCATCTATTTCTTCACCAATACTGATATCACTTTTTTCTGAGCGGTGACTAGTACTAAAAAGAAAGAAAACAATAAATGTAGAAATAAGACTTACTTTTCAAACACCCAGGCATTACATTCACTTTCACTTTATACCTGACATTTGATTGGGATTTCAATTCCTAGCAGATTAAATATGAAGTTACTTAACCCATAACACCTAAAAGCTTTCTATCTAGATGAAGCCATGATAAATAGCAATAAATACTTAGGCCTCAGTCCTGCAGTTTACAACACCAATACCTTCACATCACAAGGATGAAGCTGTTAAGTATTTATTACTGACTACTCATGATGTTTTATTTTTTAGCTGAATATTTCAGTACACAGCATATTAATTGTCTAATAGCACTAATTAAAGTGTTAAAACATTGTTAAGTGCATGGTTCAGGAAAAAAACGCCAAACACCTTCCACAAAAACCCAACAACCTATCATCTTAAATTTAGCACCAGGTTTTTAAGGAGCTTGTTACCCCCTACACAAAAGGGGTCTAGGTTTTTTTTTAGCAAACTGAAGTTTAACAGAGTTCAAAGAAACTGACAAACTCCAGCAATAATGATTAGCTGAAATATTATGAAGTAACTCAAATATGCTAGTGGATATGCTTACAATGCATGAAATACTACGCTGCTGCAGTATCATCCTTCTCTTACCTGTTGAAGTCATCAGCATACTCATCGTCATCTCCATTTCCTAAATAATTTTTAAAAGGTATTAATCAAAAAAGTTTTCTCTTCAGAAAATGCAAAAAATAAATCTATTCCTGCACCAAAATACATTGATGGCAAGCAAGAGTGGGAGTAGATTGAATTACTTGTGAAGATTAGGAAGAGAAAAGGAGTTTATGTTGGTTATTAATTATCATACATACATTTTCAGGATGTTGACTACATTGCTGAAGATCACATTTAAATACTTGGCAGGTCTATCTTGAGAGACCTGATATTTCTTATATCACATCACCTTTATATTGCTCCTAAAGCTTACAAAGCAACTTTCAAAGGTTTGAAGAGCAAATAAACATGCCACTGAAAAACACTGAGACAAGACTTGTCTAACTTTTTCCAAAAATGTAAAACCCCTCTTTTCATAGGAGCCTAGACGACAAAATTTATCACTTGATACGAGCAAACATATGCTCAGAATGAATCAAATTTTTGCTGCATGTGTAAAATACTATTCCACATACAATACACTAGTCTTCACTTTTCTGTATTTCTTTAGAACAGATTTTGCTCTTAACTTCAGTAAGTTTCACACTGGTGTTAAACAAGAGTGACAGAAGTAAAACCTGAAGATTTTAGCTCAATATGTGCATTTCAGTTTCTCAGATTCCTCTAAGAAGCCAGGCCAGAACTTACAGTTAAAAATATCAGAGCTTCCTCATGTTTAGCAGTACTTGCCTAATTCTAGTGATCCCAGTTTTGCATTCACCAACCTCAGGTCTTTCAAAACAGAGTTTCTATTCAAATCTGTAACAGAACAAAAGCATTTGTATCAGAAATTTGACCTGTGACACTCTAATAAGATCCCACTTAAACATACCCATCAACCATTTATAACAAGTGTTCTTTTGAAATAACCTGATATAATTTTAATAGTATAGTATGGTAGTATTATATCCAATTTTCAGGTCTGAACTCTGCTAACAATTAAAAAGATGAGTAGCAAACAGGGACAATCTCCCAGTATTCAGGATCAGATTTTACAACATGAAAGCAAATATCCCTAAAGAACTTGTGCAAATAACGTAAGATAACAATACAAAGGAATAAGTTCATTTCAGTTAAAAACTGAGCAGTAGAATTTTATACTCCTGAAAACTGCTCCATATACATAAAAAACCAAGGAGTGTAAATAAGCATTTCACACTCCAAAACATAAGATGCCCCAATGGCAGCATAATATATCAAAACTAGTATGCAATCACTGAGTGAAACAAGCATTACTATAAAGCACATTACAACCAGAAGGGGGCCACATACTTAATCACATTTGCATCTGAATGTGTAGATCATTCATCAAATTATGGGAAGTATCTCCTACATTCATCAAAACACACAAACATGTGGAAACTTACTATCAGACTCCTTTGGTGAAGGAGCACCAGTCAGGGAGCTTAACCCACTTTTTAGAGGCGGTGCATCAGAAAGGGATACTAGACCTCCTGTTTTATTAGCTTCAGTTTTCCTAAAACGAACCAAATAAATAAGTAGTCCACAGCTGTAAAATGTGCATAGTGACTTTCTTTTCTATTATTTACTAAATTGTCATAGAACTAGAACAGCAATATTTACAGCAAAAAGAGCAAGGGGAAAGGACTATTAATTCTGTAATCTTAAAAACAGTAAGGAGTTTACTGGCACAAGTGTCAAGCAAGACATTCAGTAAGAAAGCCACTTTCTCACCTGTGCAAAGACTTCTGCCTGCCTTCTTTCACAGACAGAGCTCCTGCACCTTCATCAGCATCGCTATTTTTATCAGGGGGCCTTTCATTATCCCCCCATGTAAATGCAGCCAAAAGAAGAAAGATTCAGATATAAATCCATATTTAAATTAGTTTTAAAAGATATCATGTCTGACAAAACTATTAATCCTAAGAGCAGTTAGTTCACAGAATGAAAACCTCTCAGTTATAGCAAGAGAGATCTCATCATCATGTGTTTAAGTTCACTCGGCTAGTATCTATTCCATTCATCTACTTAAAACTGTTGAGTTCAAATACTACTTGCAAGTAAAAGATGAAGAAACACTACTAAAAAGAGATCAAGATTTTCACATTTAGTATTACCAGAACTGTTTGTTACTGTGATTCCATTCCTATTAGTAACAGACAACATTTGAATTGTTCATTATATCTATATCACCATGTATACCTCCACGTAGTAAAACACTTCAAAATTTTGAACAACAGGTCAGAGAACTAAGGGCAATGAGAGCCTGGATCATCTCTTACTCTGTCCTTAGTAACTGCTTGCTCGCTTCCTCAATAACGCACTCTTCTTACCAGAATGGCCAAAGCTCCCATAAGTCATTTACCTTTTTGCAAATCAAGCGATGCTGGTGCCTCTCCTACTTACTCATCCCCTGGGACTCGGGCACATCAGCACAACATACCACAAAGGGATTTCACCTGAAGAATATGTTCTTTTCTCTCCTCTAGAGGAGCTACCAGGAAGGTAGAAGCAAAAGACTCAGCAGAGACAGCTCAGTCACAACTAGTTGCTAGCTCATTATTAACATATACAGCAACCCTTATTATGAAACATTACTATAATAGCTACATCACAATAACATTATAAGGTACAAGTTACTACTTAGTGGACTGTGACCCTACTACAGACACACATAATTTGGAAATATTTTTTTTCGGTAGGGAGTTTCTCTACTAGGAAAAAAATCCTTATTTGACTGAATAATTAAGAACCTTTCTTCTGTCACCATTTAAAAGAAAACCAGTTTATCCAATTTCAAAGTGAATTTCCCTTCTTGTCATATGAAAATGCTTGAACAGTTAGTAAATATTATTATTAGCCAGAAGTTTTTCCAGCCTTTCTAGTTTTCCCAACTTATCATTTAAACCTATTTTATGGCAAAATAACCACCTGCTCAATGGTTAGACTTTGGTTAAATGCTAGTTAAATGAGCTCTTGAGTAAGGAGGAATAAATGCACTCAGATGGTTTTAATCTTGATATTTCCAATAAGAGAAAAGAAATACCATAGTAGGGTTATTTGTAACACGGAAAATTTTCCAGAGAAAAATCACTGCTCTGAGGAAAAAAAATTCCACTCCATCTAAATACATCCAACAAAAGCTGTATTATAAATAATCATTCTCAAAGAGCCTGTTAATTTATTAGAGGAGACCTAGTTTACCTGGTGCAATTGTTTTGTGCTGTACCAGAATGATCCCATTCCAAGCGTAAGCATCTACTGTAGCAATAATACAAAAGTTTATGTTGTTCTGCCCACTATCAATGTAGTTGGGGGAAAAAAACAACATAAGGGGAACTACTGTCAAACTGACCTGCAAATGCTTCTGCAACCTCTTCTGGTAACCTTACTAAGCTAGAACAATGCTCAGATTACTTGAGCACAGCAAAAGAACACCATGATCTTGCAGCATTTCTCACTAGAGATATCTAAACTAAGCTTCAAGATAACCTGACATGATAACACAAAGATAGGTTTTTCAGTTTTATAACAAAGCTGTTGTATAGTTCAGTCACTAGTTCTTGCTTCAAATGGTATTCTTCAGTCATCAGACTCCAATAGATGAACAATAAAAAAATGCCCTTCAGAAGCATCTGCAAAACTGGCATATGCAGAAACAAAAACACTTCACTGAAAACAGAATTGCACACAAAAGGTGCTGCAATGTCAAGAGGAAACCCTCAGCTGTGAGAAAACATTCCTTACTCTCAGTTTATGGAGCCAGTTTGAACATTCACCAGATTTTTTTGTACTCCTTACAAAGTCATATAGACATCTAAAGCACTATCCCTTGCATTGTCCGCTTCCTTTAGTACTGATCAGCGCCGCAGCTCTGCTGAGAGAAGAAACACTGATGTCTGTGCCTCACACACGTTCATTCCACCAAAGAAATAGGCTGGGGACATTATATAGTCCAACTGATGCAACTTAAAGTGAGACAGGTTTTCCATTCATGGTACATTCATGAGATCCCAGATGACACTGTGCATTTCAAAGAATAGAATCATAAAAATGTAGATTTCAGAAACAAAATGTTACATAACAGATCTAAACACTCGCATTTACAAGTGCAAATAATCAAACATCAGCTAGCTCTCAGCAGTCTGCAAGCACACTGAGGACAAAATAAGCCTGTATTAAGTAGAACATCCATGTTACTTACCAGCCATAAGTTCTTTCTGGTTTGGGTATAGGATCATCAAAAAAAGAATCTCCCTCTACATCATCTTCATCCACACCTGGATCACTTTTTTCTTTGGTATTTAAGTCTTTGTTTTCTAGTTGAGGATCTAGCTTTGTTTCATTAGGCAGAAAATGAATGCTTCTTTTGCTTGCTTCCCCTGACGAGACACTTGTATCACTTTGAGTGGTTTCAGCAGCCTTGAAAGATAAAGAAAAAAGCCCTCACTGAAAGGAATAAGTATTTATGTCTTACAATACTGTAAGTGGTAATATAAACACACAACATACAATATACACCTACCATCACTTTTAAAAAAGTTAGCTCAAATTTATTATTACTTCTCAGGAATTCATTAGTGTCATCAGGAATCACACAAGAGAAAAAAGTTGTTTTAACACTTTAGAAAGGAAATGTTCTTTACTGTTGCTGCCATTAAAAATTTTTGTTCCTTCCTCCACATTGCTTTGCTACCTAGATGACCTCTATTATAAAAGCAATCAATTTTAAAAGATGTTGGTCATGAAATAAAGAAATCTACGGACTGATTCTTACCTCCTAGCTTTGAACATAACAGGGTTTGTTTGTTTTACAGCCTGAAAGTCACACGATGCTTTATTAGTGTTACTTTGCAACTCATCTACAAACAAATGTTGTTAATTACAGCCATTGTCTTCAAAAGAAATCAGTTTAAACCCATGCAAATTACTCTAACTTCCATATTAAACGGTAATCTCTGCAATATTAGGCTTTAAAGCAGCAAGCATAAAACGACTGAAGTTATCGACACATTCTCCCTCCAAATACTAAAACCAAAAATGACACAAACAAGTCTTTAAGAGTACATAACTTTCAGTCTTTGTATCATGCTTATGGCTCAGTCCTACAGATACTCAAGCATGTAAAGACTATTCTATACGCTAACTTTAAGATCAAGAAATACAGCTCAAGTTGTATCTTTGCAAAACTTCTTGGCCTAAAAGACAATATTCAAATTTACCTAGCCAATCAAGCTGTTGTGAAAAACATTATTTTTATTTTTAAACAACAGCATCTTGCTACTTAGCAAGCAATACGGCAATTTTTATCTTGCCCTAGACTTAGTAAAATTAAGCCGGTGAAAAGATCTATTTATTACGTTAACTTCCTTCCTGCACACTAAGAACAGCAACAGTTTTGAAACAAAATCAACAGTACTGTTTAATCCAGATAACCAATATGGAGGCTGCACTGTCCCAAATATTTCTTTATGAGTCATTAACTTTCATTCAGAAGGCTGAAGTAAAATTTTCAAACTGTAGGCCATGAAAGCTGAAAAAGGCCTACCAAGGTCATTTTATCTCAGGTCACAGAACCACATTCAATTGCTGGCAGCAGCTCAGGTCTTCTAAGGAAAGAAAGAGTAAGTGGTAGTAACAACAATATTAATTTCCTATTCTAGAGGAACAGAATTGTTGTTAAGAGCTTAGTGATACCCTGACTGGAGTAAAAGGGAAGTTACAGCTACTTTTCTTTTCTGGGACCTGAGCGAGTGAGCTGCTGCTATCTTATCTAAGAAACTACAAGCACAACAGCTGGCCTTTGCTTGAATTCATACATCATTTCACTTTTCCAAAAGTGAAATACTTTCAAATTGTAGTGATAGGTTAAATGCAGCTAAGGGTTCAAAGAACATGCCTACCTTGGGTTTCAGACTAATGGTGTTAAAAAGGTAAGTCGGAGTGTGGTTTCACACCTGCATTTAAACAAATGCAATTCTGTGCTGTTGCCAAGAGCTGTGGCCTTGGTCTCTCCCAACATGCTCCCTTCTACATTACACGTATTGGTTCCCAAGTCACAGTCAGAGCCAGTTCAGCTCACAGGTTTGCTGAAAAACCACCAGAGAATATCAAGTTTCAACCAGGAAGTCTAGACTGTTCAGGTCTAGACTGTTCCATCCTGCTCCAGCTGGGGTTGGCTAAAGTTTCCTCCTTCTACATTATTTTTACTCCAACTGCATTGCACAGACAGAATATTTCCCATCCTGCCTTTGCCAAGGAAAGAGAGAACCAGGAAAAAAATATATCTAAGAACTGTAGTTCCATTAAGATATTCACTACTTATTCTTAGGGGAGTAAGCAACAGCTGTTGGCTGCATTACAATGAGAAACATCCACACAGAAATCAATTTTCTCCCATTTCTGAGATAAATATATTTTCACGGAGGATTCAGCAGTATATTATAAAAAGCATTTCCAGAACATGTTCATTTATCTCCCACTGCAATGGAATTATGATTTGCTTGCCATAGAAGATGGGTATAAAGGATATAAAAAGCCTGATCATAAATGTTAACTTGTTGGAAATTATATTCTACTTGCAACCTCATCACACCAGGAGGAGTATGTAAATGAAATTGTTCTTATCATCACCTTGGCTGCTGCTGCATGCCATAAGTATTCAACTCAACTGTGATGTTCTGACAATGATAAAACCCCTTAAAAAAAGAAAACATGGTTCAGTGAATGACCTTTTACCACACTACTTGCTCAGAATTAAATACTCCTATTTGGTAGATTCTCTGAAACTTAGACCTTAAAATAAATCTTAGAATCACTTTCCTGTGTCCATATAGTTATGGGGATTAAGTATATACACATTAACAAAATGCCACTATTGACTGGACCAGTTCCAATCGCTATCATTAAGCTGAAGTCAGTGAACAGAATCTTTTGCATCTATGGATTAGTGCATCTAAATAGTCAATAGCAGCCTGAAGAAGAATTCTGACAACCTCAACACAGAGAAGAATACAATGCGCTGCAATACAGTATCACTTCTGGAAAACAGCACTAGTCTTTGGAAGTCATTCAGATACAGTTTATATTTATTTTCTACCCAGTTTGGACAGCACTATTTGAGCTAGGTACAGGAGTTCCTGTTTTGTACAGGCCCAAACGATAGTGATAAAAGAACTAAGACTGTCATTTATTCCTCTTATAATCTTAAACAGGAATGACTGTTACTAATCCATGACACCTCCTCTAAAGCAGTTTCCAGTCATCACTTAAAACTCATTCTTGTCAATCTAGTTTCCTAATGAAACCAGTCTTAAGATACTATACTCCTCTGTGCTTGTGCCTGTCTGCCTTGCCCTAATGTATTTTGGACTGGCTGGCTAAATTCAATCACTGAAAAAAGGGTAGAAGTTTAAAAAAACCCAACCAAACAAAAACAAACAAAAACCCCCTCAAAACCCAAATCAAACAGAAGCCCTGCAAAACTGCACTGCCAAAAGTTCTGTCAAGAACAAACATATAGGAATAAGATTCATACCAGACAGAGGATGGACCGACCACCTTTGAGACACGTGCGTGCACACCCAGAAAAACACCCACATGAAACCAATTTACAAGCTACTGGAACTCAATTTTTCCTCCCCTAGACAAATATTCTTTTCCTGAGGAAAAGCCATATAACAAACACTTAGCTCTTCTCTTTCTAACCTACTTATTTCAAATAATTTAAACCTGAAGATGAAAGGTGGTATATGCAAGGGAGAATGGAACACTTGAGACATAACTCATCTCCAGTAGTTGTTAGCTAATCTAGAACCACCCTAAGACAAAAGCAGGGGCTCAGGTATGAAGCAACAGTATTGGTAACAGTGATATTTAAGCAGCATTCAGATCTTTGTAGTGGTTTTGTTTTGTTTTAAAAGCTGGTGCCAAGCAAGAATTAACTTCTAAAGCAGGTCTGACATTAGACTTTCCATTCAAAGGTCAGTTACAGAAATATTAGCTTTTAAGGTACTATCAACAAGCACAGCTATTAATAAAGTAACTCAATCTTGAAATGAAGCTTGCTTTTCAAATTGTATTTTTATATAGTTTATATAGTTTTCTGGTCTTGCATGGCAAGAACTGAAGAACCGGAATAAAATGAAGCAGATCCAAACTGAGCTGACATTTTATTTTCTTTTATCCTTATCACTCCCTCTCTCAAATGAATAAACTAACAACAAAATCCACACAGTGTTACATTTCTCAGCTTTCACTAGTGAGTTGGAAAGCTTCCAAGTTATTTCCAGTAATCTTGAAAAAGCTATTAAAACTTTTTATGTGATCAGATTACATCAATAATTTGAACAAACTTTAGTACTTGAATCAGGGTTGTTTTGCTTTGGGGTTTGTTTTTTGTTTTGTTTTTTACTGGGTGTAGTGGGTAACTGGTTTCTTGTGGAAAAGAAGCTTAAGTGATCATGCTCCTTTCTGTGTCCTACACTTTTCCCTAATTCTTAAGATGTGGATCAGTTCCAGTTAAATGTAAAGAAGTTTTAGAGGCCTGGAAGATGTTACTTAATACAGCTTTTATGCTAACAGAAAGCAGAGAAAAGAAAGCCACAGGCCCCAAAACAAAAACAGTTGTATCCTAACACCTTATCAATCCCAAACAGCAATCAGTCAGCTGTCCCATAAACAGACAAGTTAATTCCAACCTGTCTGTGTCTCGCAGAGACCCTGTGCACATGCTGTCAACAACCCAGTTGGAACAATACAGGACTTTACAGATCATTTAAGTGAATGCCATCGTATCTGCAGTTTCACAGGAGTTCTCTCTTTTACCTATCTCATGTATGTTATGTTGCTTTTTCATTATATATAAACAACCTTACCTTATT
Source organism: Strix uralensis (assembly GCF_047716275.1). NCBI lineage: Eukaryota > Metazoa > Chordata > Aves > Strigiformes > Strigidae > Strix > Strix uralensis. Next base: position 80,018,611 of record NC_133974.1, on the reverse strand, counting down.
TGATATAGGGTGTGTACTTGACCTTCCATCAGATGACTTCGATGTGAGGCACAGGCTGTCACTTAGAACTGGAGCCACCTAAGAAGTTTCACATAAACACTTATTAAAAATATATTGAATTTTGTCATAATACCATGCACGAAGAAACAAGGCTGCCAGCCTTCCTCAGATGGTATGCAAACTGTGACACCGTGATGCTATGTTAGGAAGTCTACAACAACTACTTCTGAGTTTAATCTTTTGTTGGGGTACTGAATGCATCTTGGGTGCAGAGAATTTTCTTTTAAGCCACAATCACAACAGAGACCAATTAAATGCTCTTGGTTGGATTTCATTCACTTAATTAACAACTTGGTTATATATTCCATTAAAATATTACTGTCATTGCCTTCAGGTAGTTCAATACTTCCATATATTTAGTTTTGAACACATATGTTTCTAGAACAGCTCTAAAGCTTTTAACAAAACCCATTCTAGGCTTTTCAGGTCATATTAAAGTTAGAAGTATGCCAAAGAAAACAGGTACAGTAAAAGTGCTATCAATCCACACTAAAAATTAGAAAATAAGTGACACATCATTTTGTGTCATTTAACTGGATTCACTCCGTGTTACTATGTTGTAGCAGAATATTAGTAAAGAGTACTAGGGTGGCATTAAAAGTAATAGGATAGTCATAATCTTTATTTTTCAGAATTGTTTTCTGATGTTGAAGGCATAATATAGTAAAATAAAGTCTTGAAACAGTATAATACTACAACAATAGCCAAGTGTTCTTAATTTCAGTTTTTAAATCACTGAAATGAAAATGAATAAAGAATTATTAAGGAAGAAAGAAATTACATGTTAACACTACTTACTTCTCCACTGCCTGAAATCTTTTTCTGCTGACATTTTCTAACAACCTCTAACAACAGGGGACCACCCACAGTACCTTCTGCTTCTGTAATTCCCAAATCTCGAGCTAAATTTTCTCGACCATCAAGGCCATTTAGCTGGATGAAAACACACACATTTAAAAAAAAAAATTACAACACAGAAAGAACTGTTAGAAAACACAATATATATTTTGTAGTATAACTCCTAAAGCTTTTTGGTCTTATTTAACACAGCAATATTTTGACTAAACAGTGGTTATTTAAGACTTCCTGTTGCATGTGGACTAAAGTAACGATAGCCTATTGCATCATTTACTTCTGATCTGTACCTGAACACAGACCATCCAAAGTTGTTTTAAACATGCAAGTACTCATCATTAGCATGCTCAGGATTTAAGGATCTATGTGGATAAATTACTTTAGTCTATCACTTTTAAAAGTGGATCCTAGGACACGTAGCCAGTGATTCTAGCAAATTCACAGATGATGGAGAGCCCCCATTCCCGTGCACATAGAAGTACACCAGCACAGGCCAACACTTACAGTCTCTGTTTCACTTTAAAAAACCATGGGTTTGGAGAGAAACAGGGATGAAAGTAATTCAATATCAGCCAAAAAAAAAATTGACAGGAGAAAAATTAAAGTACACTTTTAAAAACTGAACTTCACATTACAGCCGAAGCAGAATGTTGCAGTAAACTCAGGTTGGTTGGCATAACCTCAGAACGGCAATGCTGCAAAGGGCACCAGTTCATCTTGAACTCTTACAACTATTTAGTGACACTTCCTATCAAAACACTCATCAAGCAAGTACTGAAGCAAGCCACCACTACTCAAGCACACTGAAATGCGGAGGATAGACAATACAACTGATAGCTCAGAGGCAGGAGCTAGTAGAGGAACACCAAATAAAATCTTTCAGCACTATACACAGCAGTCTTGGCCAACTTGCTTAACTTTGGCCAGATTTCATATAGGCACTGTAATAGGTGGAAAAGATGCTTTTATTGAAAAAAGGAAGGGGGCATTTCAAGGAGAGTGAGATGCCTTTGCATTGTGAATGAATTAGTGTTCCCAAGAGTGAGTGGCAACATGACAGAAAGCATGACTGTTTCGATTTGGTAGCATGAACATGAATCTTTGTACAGATGTATCCTAGTGCAATAAATGCAGCTAAGGATATTTAGCAAAGGACAAGGGTGCATGGGATTTTCTTTGATTAAGCCCCTAGAAAGAAACATGAACTTCTGAGAAACAGAAGTCAATTAACTGATTTAACAAAGTTGGATTTTTAATAAATTAACTATATAAACTGACATTAAGAATAAAAATGAGCATTTGAGATGTAAAGAGAAATTCTTCAATTAAATGAACTGTTTCAAAAGCAAATTTGCTATTAAAACCTTTATATCATAAAAAGAGACAAAGGGACAAACATGATAAAAAGCCTCTAACTCAGTATCAAAAGCCTAAAAGCAATCAAGTTGGGCTATGTGATCACTGTAGGTCCCTTCCAACTGAGCTATTCTATTCAATCACTTTTTGTCATGTACATCTGCACAAAGTCCTTTATTTCACTGAAATTTCTCTCAGTCTAGATTACTGACATTATTTTAATTTTCGTATTTAATTTTCATACTAGTTTAATATCATGACATAATAAATTTATTGGCAAAAAGTGTTGCAGTACTCTTGTATATACTGTTATATGATTTCACAAAAATTATTAATTTGTTAATTCAAAATTAACATATTCTCAAGCATTGATTTTTTTATAAAGAGAATACTCACTCATATTAGCACACTTTCCTGGAATATGTGTCTTTATGGCAATAAGTACCTTTTGCAGACTAAATATAAAAAATTATTTAGAACAAACACAAGCAAGTGACTTAAATCTACTATAGCTTCTGTATTCATTGCCATGCACTCCAAACAATCAGCAGAGCATAGAAATAAAACCAGTATATCTTACTGTGCTTGATTCGGGCTGAAAAACAGCCAATGTAAAATCAAGATTGAAAAAACGTAGAAATTCTGCAACAAGACCTGCTACCAAGCGACCTAAAAAGGAAATGAGATGAGTGAAAATACACCAGACAGAAACAATTCTTACTTCAAAGATTTAACATTAATATGGCTTCAGTATGAACATCTGCACTGATTCAACACTCCTACAAGCATCATTTAGACATTCAGCAAACTACCACCACAGAGCTAATTTGTATACCAATTCCCTAATTTCTAATTCAGCCTTCATATCAAAATTATTTAAATCAGAAATACTGCAGGAACATAGATTGCCTACAAAATTCAGGCATAAGATTACTTTTTTAAACTATTCAGTTGTTTTAAATACACCATTTTGGCATTTCTCCTATGTGTGCATTCCCTCCTGTACCTCTGCAGTCAGTTTTCACTGATTACTGTTTCTATTGGTCTAGAATGGCTCTGAGTTAGCATAATCGTAACTCATCATGAAATATTGATTTAAATGCATTAGTCACCTCAGTTAAAAATATAACTTAAGCAATATTAACTTCAAAAATTATAGATTAGCTTCTGTTCTCAATGACTAGTAATTATGACATTTGACAGGAACAAAAGCATCCTTTATGTCATGAAGACTGTACTGTTAATAAAAGATTCAAAGACGTAATCCTTTGTTTCCTATTTGTATTATTTTGAGAAGTATACTAAACAAAGAACTTACCATCTTTTGTACCTAAAAAACTTTTCAAGCTTTCATTTACCAGAGGTGCTTTGTTCTATCAAAAAGAAAAAACCAAACAGTAGTTAACATCATCCTTATACTAGCAAGAAATTGAAAGCCACAGCAAGTTGGTATTTTGGTGTAGGCTGTTCCACAATGCACCTGGCACATGTAATTCACTTCTTCAAAATCTACCTTTGTATTAATTCTACTGCCTGCAAGTAAAAGCTGCAGTCATACATTTACTTAAGCAAATTAAAATGGTCTCAGTGTTTCTATTATAAAAGCTACAAAGCTAGAGTAATTTCACCAGAATTCTTAATGACATACTGATTTTTATTTACTTAATGATTAAAAAGGTAAGTTAAGCAGTTAACCTCACAAATTGCTCCTCTAACATAGTGCCAAGTTTGTTTAAGGAAATTCAGTCCCACTTTTTAAAAAATGGGAATTTACAAGTCATCTAGACAAAGCGTAGACTGTACTAATTAGTGGTTCACAAATCAATACTGATCTCCTATTAATTAAAAGACCTTCAAAGATATTATGAAAATGTTTTTTCTCCCTTGTTAGATTTGCCCTCTTCAACCTTGATTTTTAAACAGCAATAAATCAATCTGCTATGTTTGACTTTGTTAAAATTGTTCAGGGGTTTTTCAAACCAAATTCTAAATGCCATTCCTAACATACCAAAAAATCCTGGGTAAGAACCTAACTCAAAGAAAAGGATTCGTTATAGGTATTTATCACTATAGTTGTAAATGCTAGCAGACACAAGAAAGCACTGTGTGAAGAAATACATCTTGCTTAATATTTAGGAATTCAGAATAGTGATAAGTATTAATACATTTCCAGTGTCTCTGCAGCGTAAAATTAAAATCTCATGATACATTTAAGCCTTTTGAAATAAAGGGTGAGCCAAGACCAACTGTAGCAAATCTCTCTCCAGTCCTTATCTCCTACCTCCAGACAGTCTGGGAGGTTGTTCTCTGGGTAGTCTATAATATGCTGAAGCTTCCCATAACAGATGGAACAGTTCTGCTATATCACTCTTCCATTATGTCTTCTTCAGCAATCTTATGTTAGATTTCTGGAATATGGAATCTCATACCATAGAATAACTACTTCCTCTTCTTACTAATGTCACAATAATGTCATCTCAGTTGTGCAGTTTTCCAGAAAGAGCACAACCATTTAACCAGTAATGTGACAGTCTTCCATTTCTCTCTTTTGAAACAGAGAGCCTGGACATAGAGCACCCTCTCCTCTCTAGTTCTAGAAAAAGGAAAGACACAGGAAACAAGGCAATGCCAGCAGCAGAAGGGGTCACAAAACTAGCGTCTGCATACCACAGCAGCATTGTTAATCATGCTAGTATCACATATCCTTAATATTATTATATTGTCTAGGTATCAGTACATAGTCCATCTCTTAATTCAACATTCTTTCTTAAATATAAGCAAATTATCCTGAAGTAAGCCTACAACATCCTTATGAGAAACACCAAAAGCATTAGCATACTTGGCAAGTAACTGCATTATACTGCTTTCACAATACACTTGTCAAAAAATCCCACTATAATATTTCAAATTTCAAAAGACATTATTCCAATTTGATAAAATCTTGATCAGTCAACTAGATACTTTTTTTTCCTTAAAGAAGTATTTGATGGAAAAGATATTAGTTATTCTGGTCAATTGGACAGAAGCAATCTAAAACCAGCAGAGATAGTTACTTAAAGCTACAGTTTCAAAAGGCTATGCAACAATTCCTGTATCTAAACATCAGGAAACACCCTGATAGTCCTGCTTTGTGTTCTTTAAGCATCATACTCTTAGGCAGCAATACATAATTTTGTTACATTTCACAAATAAAAAGTATTAAAAGCTATTATATTTAATTCTACATTAAGAACTATCAGGATGCTGATGATTTTTTTAAGATTGTCTTACCTCTACTTTCTCTTGTTCTTCTAATGCCAAAAAAACAGCTGCTCGCAACTCTGCCTGCCAAATAAAAAAAACAACAAAACCAAACAGCATTTCTACAAGCACTGTTTTCCCTATGCAAATAGAATGCAAAGAGCCTGCAAGGACCTTAACAGCTATTTGTTTCTCCTCAAGCAACTTGGCATCGATTGTAATCTACACCAGTGCAATTAAAACACTTAAGATTACAGGCAATGTGACTTGAGGCTGAGAAAGAAGAGTTTTCAGTCTGAGAACAACAGGGGGGGGTGTCAGGATTTGATACAAGACTTCCTAAATTATTTCTTCAAACACAGAAAGATTCCAAGTTACTTACATTATTCCCTATTAGTTTCTTCTGAGACTTAAAAATCCAGCTAATTCAGGCAGCTTTGAAACACCTACCCTTCATTTACGATTCATTCAGGAAACATGAACAAATAACTTGTGATAATACATTTTAAAAGTTAATGTTATGATACACAAATTCCTATGATTACTTCTCGGATCACGCTTAAAGAAACAATTTCTCAAGGAAAAGAGAGCATTATTCCAGTCATTCAAATACTCCTTTAGTGAGGTTTTACCTAACTGATTTTGAGTATCTTAATATCACAGATCAGAATTCTTCTAAGGACTGTTTTGAATAAGCCTTGCCTATTTCTTAAAATTTCCTCTACTTCTTTCATTGAACATACCAAATGGACAACATACATTACATTTGATGAAGTGGTTTGCCACTGAACTTTTAATCTGACATTTCGAAGTAGCCAGCAGATAATACTGCAGTAATAAACTATAAAAGACAGTGCTACTCTGTATGCCAGTTTTCTCAAGAGCAAATCAGAAAGCAAGCTTTTAAAGAAAGATTGATTTCCATAACTGAGAACAACATGAGGAGTGTCTGGATTTTCTCACGTATATTACAAAAGGTAAGTAAACATGGATTACCCTGTAACTATTCCCCCCCACCAAAATAATTTAAAAAAACCCACAAACTTTTATGGCAAAAATAAAATAAACACTTCCTTTTTAAGCATAATCCTCTTTGGACACCTTTTTAAAGGACAAAAAGTAAAAAGTTGAAAAGATTTCCCATCAAAAGAATACCACAGTTGTACACAGTGGTCATACTGACACTGCAGTTACATTTTTTCAGGTGCTGGGGTACAGCATTCAATCAGCAAATCCTCTTACAACTCATTAATTTAAATATTATTCTTACAATATCAGTTTACATTTAATTTTCTGATCAACAGCTAATGACTAGTTTATTTAGTTTTATGTCACTATGAAAAACTTCAAATGGTTGCAAGGTTGACTTTATTTTCCACTGATGCTACAGAAAGCAAGGACAAGAAGAATAACAAAGCATTTATGAAACAGACTGGCTATTACAACCGTTCAAAATAAAAGACACCAGCAATTACATGTGCGTAGGGGTAAACCCCCTTAAGGGTCTGGATCATGAGACTGTAGAAGAAAGTTGTCTGAAAGTAGTTGCCATGACACCAGCTGATCAGAGTCTGATCTGTTTGATATTTTGGAACAATATCACAGCTGTCATTATTTTCACATAACTGCAATTGTTTGACTGCTCCACTCCTCTAGGTCAATCCCAGTGGCTTTTAAATACAGACCAAGGTGGTTTTCTTCCTCTTCTCATTTATTTAACAACACTGTGTCAATTCCTCCCAGATGTTGCCATTCCCCATTAATAGCAGGTTCACCTTTATTTCCATTAATATCCTTAAGGTCAGGACCTCATCACCAGGAGATAATGCCACTGGTATTTACTACACCTCCCTTTAGCTCACTTGCATCGTCTAGAATACCACCCTACAGACTTCCCACAGAGAAGCAGCCCTCCACTTGGTCCTTCAATCCTGCGAGCATGACAGTAAGTTTGAAGTTAAACACTCCTGTACTATCTGCACCAGGAAGGTTTTCACCATTCCAACACACTGACCTTCGTCCTTTGAGGTGGGTACTGCTCAGATCATAGCAAGATATTCTCAAAATATCATCTCAATACATTTAGACATGGAACCATACACTTGAATCTGTCTGATGTTAAAGCAGTAATTCTCAAGTTCATGAGGAAAAAAGTAAAAAGCAACAATAACAAAGCTGAGGCCAAAGGAAAAATCACCCCAATACAAGGAGATGAATCATATTGGACAGTCAGATGGACAGTGTCATATAGGCTTTTCAGGACCCATGACAGAGAACTTGAACACCAAAAAATTTCATCAGGTATGGTCACAGCAATCTGCTCCCACCAGCAGATATGGAGGCTTATATAACTGCATAGATTAATCCATTTACACAGTGCTCTTCTCCCCTCCCCCCCATCCCTTTTCTTTAAAGTAACTTAACAGTTTGTGTGTCTTTGACCTAGTACCATTTGGCACCAGCCCAAACAGTGTTCCACACGTGGTTACAACCTGCTCTTGCCATCCCCCTATTCCAGATAGCCTCATTCCACTAGCAGTTTTCAAATAATCCAAATACATTTTGAAGAATTTTATTCACAGTCTGACAGTAAAGCAGACCAAAGCTTGATATTCAACATCCCCACCCATATCCTTTCTAAGTCTTCAGTGGAACAGGGTTATGCCAATAGAGCCAGATGTTGACAAGTGACAGTGTATACCTGCCACTCTTGCATCCACCAAACCCACAGGCTTCTTTCTCATCCTGTGGAAGGTGCCCATTCCCTTCTATCCCTAAGTAGTTTTATCAGGCAAAAGCTCAAACCAACGAGACGGCAATTTGATTCCACTGAACTTAGCTGAAATGAGTAAGGCTAACATTGTATATGACAACTGCTGTCTGTACTCAGCAGCAAAATGTACAGGTCAGTATTTTGAAACAAAAGTACATTTTCTCTTTTCCTCCCAGGCATCTACAGTTCATCAGACAGCACTGCCTCTTGCTGATTGCTGTTGTACTGTAAATCAGAAGCTTGTAATCCACAAAAGCATCTCTTCTGCATTAGGCTGCAGTATCTCTCTTCAGAACCTAGGTAAGTTTATCCTATTTTAAATACAGAGCCTTTTGCATGTATCTGAAGTACTGCAGAGGAAAACAGCTCCCTCAGTCTGCAGTTCCTTGGGATGAGGGAAAACAGTTCTTACTACCTCAAGAGCTCCCCAAACACATTTTTAGGTAGCATCTCAAAAATGCCAATCTGATTTGGGAATATGCTCTTAACTGTAAGATAACAAACACCTGCCTTAACAAGGTCATTAGTCTGATTTAATACACTTGTAAAAGCCATCCACAGCAGCTTACATAGACAGATGCTGCACAAGAAGTAAAAGGATAAGATGGAGACTGTCCAGGACTGACAGATGACCTGTTGCCTGTAGCTACCTCCCACATGCAGAATGCAACACATAGGTATGTAGCATGCCCCTGGAGTTTTATTGTGGCATTTGTCTTTTAATGTGCAGGAATGCATTCGTCTGGCACTTAAACACAAGAGTTTATTGTCCTAGGACAAAACTTGAGACAATATTTTCCGGTAGGAAAGCATCTGGGGATTTCAAACTCATTCCTATGCCTCAAAGCATGCAGGCGTATCAGCAACCAAGATCTTGACTTCCTATAACAGGCACTAAACGCAAACTGTGGATATGGCTTATTCCTTGCACACTAGTCTCCTTGCATAGCTACGCAATGCACTTGCAAACATCCTGATATCCAAACACATCCAAAAAGATATCAGCAAATTTTTTTCTGTCAAACTTCATTCACACTTTCTACTCCTGAGGCAATATTTTAGATGAACAAGCAATGGTTTCACAACACTCATCTCAATATGCTGTGGAATACTAGATCAAAGTGGTCACTAATTTCATTAAATGCTTTGTACATGTAGTACAGTTGAGGATAACACTGTCTGCTAGTTGACAAAGCCTTGCTGTTTCATGCACATATCAACATCATTTCTACAAACCCTTAGAGTCCTCAAGTCCCTAGAGCAGCTTTTGCAGAGGAAGTCCTGGGACTATTTTTTTTTTTTTCATTAAAGATCCATTAGCAGAAAGCATAATACAAATTTCAGTTTGCCAAATGCACGTGTTACCACCCTTCTCAACCCACTTAAGTAGCTGAACACATAGTTTTTGAAGCCACGTACAAGCAATGTTGTGCATTCCCTAAGAAACAAGGGGTACGTAGGCAAGTTCAGCAAGTGTCAATAACAGAGACATTCACTTCAGAGATCTGCCACAGGCCAGAACTCTCCTGCAAGCTTGCATTCACTAATCATTACTAACACATGCATCAGTGGATGGCGTAGGTAAATCTATGTTTAGGGCAGTGAAATGATTAAAGTAATACATAAGATTTTGCAGGGTAAAAGAACATATCACTGCTGAGATAAACTGTTTACAGATCTTCCAGGCAAAGCACAGGCATGTATAACTGCATCTTCTCCAGTGCTATGAAACAACGCCATGTGTGCACAAACGTAAACAATCTCTGGCATATGTAAAATTCAATGGCACATGGGCACCTTCCTGTACAACTTTCAGCATCTCCACTTCCTGACTCCAAAATGACTGTCATACACCTCGGCAGACACAGAGCAAGACTGGAAGAGCATTAAGCAGTCTAACCACTGGTGATCACCCCAGGCTAAACCCCTGTATGCATCAGGCTAAAAGTCTGTACCAGTCCATATGCATCACAGATCCAAAGCTGGTGCCAGAAGGTAAACAGCAACTTCACTACCAATGTTACTCTGCAGAGTCTGTGAGGTTCTCATCTTTGAGCACGACCAGTAGTTTGCATGACCATTTTTTGTCCACTTCAGTGAAAAACTTCAATTTAGCAGCCTTAATTGGCTAAGAAAATCAAACTTGCTGGCAGCGTAATTGAAAAGAATGCTAGAAAAAGAAATAGGAAGAATCCATTCCACAAACGAAGTAGTAAACACCTAAAAGCCACAAACTCTAAATACTTGCAGCTACATTTTTCACGTGCTTACTCCACATGACACAAAGTTCTCATTCTCCTGTTCCTAAAAGAAGGATACATCCACAGTGTTAATACCACTATACTGACATTTAACATATGATTTGAAATCATTATAAATGGTTATATTTTACTTAATTTATAAAAATAAGAAATAGATGTTACATTGAAAAATTATTCTCATTGATTCCAAGAAATGACTTGACTTTCTGATATGAACTGCTTTAAAAAAAATCAACCGAAAAACAACATCCAGAAAACAGAAGATTACACTGGAGTTGTGCGACATACTCATTATGACAATTAATAATTCACAGACATTTAAAAGCACTGTTCATTATAATACATGGAATGAAGATGCAAAAGCAAGTAAGACAATTTTAACTGACCTATGCATATGCAGTTAACAGCCCATTTTAAAAACAGTATTTTTATTCTAACAACACATTACTTGCCAGTACCTCAGCTGTCTAGGTTTTGAACCAAATTAGCAAGAAATTAGTAACAACAGCATCAGCTGGCCAAAAGCACTACAAGTCATATGATATTAGTGATGCTAATCTCCCTCACATTTGTAGCAATAGCAAGTTCCAGAGAAGATGCAAAAATCAGGTGGCATAAACTTATTTTTCCCAAAGAAAAGAGATTAAAAGAGACAAACCAAAACAAAATAACAAAGGAACACAGTAAGAAGTATAACGGCTCTTCTTGCTCTGATGATGTCAGCTTCCCTAGGAGACAGAAAGATCACATTCTCTTCAAGACAGAACATCTCCACTTGTACAGCATACATCACACTGTATCAGAGATAATTTTCACTAAAGTACAAATATCCACAGTATCTTTACACACTGCAGCTTAGAGAAGCCAGGGAATTCTCATTGCAAGTGGCAAATATATTTACACATCTTCCAGTTTTCACAATATGACTTCATTAAATACTCCAGTGCTCAAAGTCTAGGGTAAATAGAAAAATCATGAACAGATTTTTAAAGTGTCATACAAGTAACATTTTTTTCAGCTAAATAATTACATCAATACCAATGCGCCCAAGAAATTAATCTCAAAATAAGAATTAATAAACTGCAAACCATTATCAAATCATGCCGTATTAGAGAACAAAGGCATCGTAAGTTTTTTTCTAACAATTACTCAGTCATTATGTTACAAAATGTATTAGCTGATAGCCTGATACCTTCTATCTACTGAAATAAGTCCTTTGAATTCTAATCCTTCCAGAGCTGTACAGTGCTCCATACCAATTCAGCTATACATTGACCATGTATTTTTCTCTTCAACGTATCTACTTCAATAGATCTCAGATACATTATTATAGTTAGCTTTCTAGCCTCATCCATCTTTAAAAAATGGTCAGTACTCATTCTGAAATATAAAATAAACAACTGCTTTGATAACATGTAAATGCTTATTCAGTTCTACCACATAATAAAAAAATACTGACACAGAATAGATAAACACTATTGATCACAACTATGTTTAATTTATGTTAATGAAAGGATGGTAATTTTTTTTAATGCATGGTATAATCTAAATTCAATTAAAAGCTAATGATTTAAGAAGACTTGTTCATCCTTAATTCTTCTAGAAGACACTAGGCTTTTTGTCAGGTACTAGCAGAATAAATCCTGTAAGTCATTAATACTTTCAAGTAACAGACGTCATCAAATTTGTGTGCCAATTAAGGTTTACAGATCAGAAAAAACACCATGAATTCCTCAAATGAACAGCCTTAACCATAAGCATACCAATTATTAAACAGTAACTTCTAGTATTAAAAAGAGACATAATCTTGTAAATAAGATGCAGTTTGTATTTTTTTAAGTCATTCGCTAGTTTGCCTTAAGGGTACCTTACGCCATATTGGATACTACACACTTTTAGCATTATACAACAGTGAGGACAACAATAAAGATATTTGCGTAAAACTCAACAAACTGGCAACCATAGTACAAAAACTTGCATACTACACAAAGGCAGGAAACTGCAGCTCACATGCTCAATATGACCTAATCGGCTGGTGACTTTTTTCAATTATCATTTTACCGGTTAACACTATATGAGAGGTTAACAGGTGTCCCAAAAGGCCTATTTGACACTTACCTAGAAAAGGGTCTCCCTCCTCAAAACACAGTTACATCAGCTAGAACCTTCATTTACTTATTATTATATTATCCATTTGAAATGCAAGAACAATGCATTTTTAATAATACTGTTTTGTTGAAAAGTATGACAGCTGGCTCAAAACCCAGTGAACTTCAAAGTACATGCACAAAGATGCTCTCACTTCCATTAATCACTTAAGTTACTGAACTGTTCCTGAAATATCAGTAATGATCATCCACCTCTTGAAGGCTTAAATAGAACAGTGTGGATAAATTCCACTATACTTTATCTGAAATCCAAACTTCATTTCTCCTTTACATTGTAAGGGAATCCAGCAGTTCTTATTCTTCTTATATCAGTATGTCTCTTTGCTATACACAGCAATTATTGATTTTAACTTGAACAAGAACTCACAGAACCAATTTTCATATCCTTTCTGACACAAGCTCAAGCTACACAGGCTTGGAAATAGTGTACACTCCACTACAACACTATCTCCAATATATTGTCCTTAGCATAGCATTATTTGTCCCCTGTAGGCAGGCAGCGTCCCCAGAGAGCTTCCAGGTTTAGCAAGCCTTCAAGCCACACTTCAAGCAACCCACGCCCAAGAAGAACAACGTTTAAACAGCGACCCTCAAGAACTCCTGCTTGAAATTTTCAACAGGGGCTTTTCGTACCGAGGCAGAACCTCTATCCACCGTGTCCCACACCACCCGGCGGCTGAGTTTCCGGCGGGTTTGGCAGCAGCGAGAGCTCCTGCTGCCACACGGTATCTACGAGGGCGAAGCCGCACAGCCGGGCGCCGGGCTCCCTGCGGCGGCTGAGAGCTCCCCTCCCTCTCCCCGCCTGGGCAACCTCGCGGCTCCTGCGGCCGCCGGGCAGACCCCAGGCGGCGGCCGGGCCTCGCCTCCACGGCGAGCACGTACTAGCTCTACGGCGCAAGGCGGGAGCTGGACACGGCTCCCCGCCGAGCCCTGGGCCGAGCGGCCGGGGAGCCCCGCGGGGAGAGCAGGCGCCACCGCCAGGCCGTGACGCCGAGCGAGGGCCCCAGGCGGGAGCACCGGCTGGGAGCGGCAGCGAGAGGGGACGAAGCCCGTAAAGCCTCAGCCCCCCCTGCCCCGCGGGGCCGTTAACCGCCGCCGGCACCAGCCAGCGCTCCCCCTCCCCGCTGGGCGAGGCGTGCGCGGGCGAGAGGCTCCCCTTCCCCCCACCTTAATCTTATTGAGCACCCCGCTGCTCTCCAGCGTCTGCACCAGCAGGTCCCGCAGCTCCGTGTCCTCCTCAGTCGCTGCGGCCGCCATCTTGTTTCTCCCTGACAACCGCCCAAACTGCGCTAGCGGTCGGAAGAGCCCAGCAGATTCGCCGCCGCTGCTGGCGGAGGCACCGGCCCAGCGGCGGACCCGAAGAACCGGGGCGCGGCGGGCCGGCGGCCACCCTCAGTGCCGCTCTGAAAGGGGACGGAGGGAGGCCGCGGGCCGCCCGGCGCCTCTGCCCACCGCAGCGCCTGGAAACGGCGGCGGCGAATAGGCAGCGCGGCCACCGGCACCGCGAGCGGGAAGTTTGAAGCGGGGGGTGGCGTTAACGGCTGAACTGCGCGGCTGCCCGCCCGCCTTTGGCGGTGCCGTGACCCGCTGGCCCCCGTAAGCCGTCCCTCAGCCCCTTCCCGCCGCCACCGGACCCCACAAACGCTGAACCCACCCCCCTTCTCACGCAGCCGGCGGCCGCAGCCGCTCTGTGTTCGTGCTCTCCTCCTACGGGGGCAGGCACCGAAACGAGTTTAAGGAGCCAGCAACCGCCTCTCCGGAGCTGAGCGCCCTCCAGCAGCGAGGAAAGCGCCGTGCCCGGCCTCTGAGGGGGGCAACTGCCTCAGGGTGGCGGCGGGAGAGGTCTCCGCCGCTGAGCCCGCCCTGCTCCACCGCGCACAAAGGCACCCGCCGTCGAAGAGCATTAAAAAGGCTTCTAGAGGCCTTGTTTTATAAGAAGGATGTTCCTTAATACCGTGTCGTAGGTGTGTCAGGCTCCAATGTTATTGTGCCTTAAAAAAATATATATCTAAAGCTCTGTAAGCTGTAATGCTTAATTTGAAGTACTACGTGCTGCTTTCAGGCCTTTTTTTCACGCCGAACCCTCTATGATTTTTCTTGAACTCAAATATATGATAAAGAATTTCAGAAGCTGCCAGAAATTCAAAGTGAGCGAGGACACCTCCCGGGCGGAGTAAGACGTTGCTGGAAGCTGATTTTCGAAACCACGCAGTAGGTGGCACTGATTCTCCAGGGATGCCCTAAGGACTGGGCCAAGCCCGGGAGGGCAGGTGGCACTGACACCGCCCTGATCACGGGAACCCGCCGGAGGTACTGCTGGGTGTCTGAGCCCCTTTCCAGAGCCGCTCCAAGAATATGGCACTGCATTTGGAACTCCTGAAATTTGGGAACATTAGCAGTCTTCTACTTCAGTACAACATTGTGTTAAAGTAAACCCACAACACTGCACCTTCTCAAGCAAGACAGTAATAGTTTCCATCTAATTTTTCAAAACCCTATCAGAAACAAATCATAAATGAAGAAACAATGTCTGGTATTACTGTTACCATTTTTATTTGCCCACTAAATCTCCAAACTTGATAGAAAGACAAAACCTACTTGACAAAATACTTGATATTGCAAAGCAAAGGAAAAAAAAATAGACTTAGAAGGTAGTTTATAATTTGTTAAATTCATTTCAGCATTTCAGTAACAGTGCCCTCCTGCTCTCAAATACGTGTAGAACATTTCGAATCCAGTCTACAGATAACCCTTTTTGAGCTCTGCAAAATACCAGAGTATTACTTAGCTAATTATTCATCACCTAGAGGGCAGCAAACCATTCTAATAGTCCAACCTCCTATCAGTGCACAATGCACCGTGTCAAACTGTCTCATGTTTTAAGGAAATGTTGCCATTCTGAATGTATTTCCCAAGTCTACCTTTATGGAGCTCATAAAAATTCATTGCAAAAGATAAACCAAAATTATTTTTACTGTTTGTACAGCAATGTAAATTGACTAACATCTTACCACAGAAAGAAGAAAAAGTGTTTTCCATGGGAAACCCAGTATAGCTTTAAAAAGATTCTGTAAAATTAACACTGCATTATTCAAAACAACAAAAAAAATATGCTGTGGTAGCATTGCTACAGGTTCTTAACATAATTCAAATCAAATTCAAGCTTTCAAAATCACGCATGGACCAAAGACTTAAAACAGGAATATACATATATTACAAAATTTGTGCATCTGATCAGAGTATTGTAAGGGTCTTATCAACACACAATTAAGAATAAGGTCTAGCTAGATTTGCTTCTATTTGTGCCATGGGAATAATCAAAGCAAAACAACACATTGTGTTAGGGAGACAAAATTGGAAAGTCTCTACCTTGATTCTTAAATCCCAATATGAATGTAAGCTGCTGGAAGCTGGAAAAATGTATTCTTCTGACGTGTTTCATATAAAATCTTTAAAGAAGATGAATCATGCCAACCTCATTTTGGGTTGTGGGTTTTTTTCAGGCAACACATTTCAGCATCTAAGCATATAAAAATCTAAGATACAACTAGATTTGTTCAGAAATTTTTGAGGAAAATCTTATTTTCATGAAAACTTTAAAAGAAACTTCAAATGTTCTGACATTTCCTCAGTTTTCCAGCAATTTCTAGTCATAACACTATGAGTGTTAATAGGCAACGAGCAGGAGAAAAGTCAGTACAGAAATGAAAGATCATAGTAATTTTAATGAGAAATTCCTCAAATGAGGTCTATTATTTGTCACTAGAATTCTTCTCAGATTTAGGACACCAATCTGTTCTCAGAATTCATTATATAGAGTATTAAAAATCCAATTTAACTCTAAGTTGGTGATTGAGGCTCTAGTTCAGGAAAGCACTTCAGTACTTTTTAGTTATATCCCAGTTCAGAAGAGCTTGTTGGTATGTGCTCGTGTCCTAGGATTTGAGTGTGTGTAAATCTGCGGAGCCACATTCCCATAATGCTGGACACAGATATGGGTCAGGTACCGAGTTTCAAAGTGGATGGCTAGCCTGTTCACTGGGGGAATGGCTACAGCAGATCTCGTATCTGAGTGAGGCTGTTGCCACACTTCAGGAGAAGTCAAAGGTCCCACCAGCTTCCAAGGCCTCTATGCAGATATTCATGCATAATAATTTCTTGTCCTTTCATTATGACTTACATGGTAAATTCTTTCTGCCTTACTCTTAATGAATAGTCTCTTATGTTGTGCACAATTCCACTGAAGTCGGCGGAGGCTACTGGTGACATAAAGTACAGCTCAAAATGACTGAACTGCCTAAGTCTTTTAATATAACCAACAGTCAGAACGTAGAAGAAATACTAAATTCCAGTCAGTAATTATTAAATGAAGTCTTGCCACCACTTTACATCATACAAACCTGGATATTTACATATGCTTGTCAACAATCCCCAATATTCTGAGTTGTATTAAGACGGCCTATCTGCCAACTATTGATGAAAGATGGATGTATTTTTGTTTCACAAATGACTATTTGAGAAAGCAGTCTTATTATGATTGGTTTTATTCTTCAAACAGGTTGCAACAACAGCTGTTCACATTACTGAAGTAATGAACTTGTTAAGAGTGGAACATTTTCTAATCTTAACATAAAAAGGTTGAAAACACTGAAACTAGAAATTGACTTTCTCATTATAGGTGCCAGCATCTGCATCTGACACGATGTTTGATTTTAAATTATTGATTTATTAACAATTTTCTTGTTCCCAGTACGTAGACAAACATTAAACGGAAAGTCTTAAGGAGATAGTTATCCAATGTAGCTCTCCATTGTCTGTCTTTCTCATATTCCTCAAAAACACTCTCTTCAGTAATAGCCTCCATCAACATGCATCATTTTGTAATGATATAGTGACATAAAAATATGGCTTCCTTGTCCTAATACCTTAAGAGCCTACATTATTTTAGAGTAGCTTTGGATCTCTCTTTAAAACCACCTTAATGGGAAACTTGTCTTCGGGCTTAGTTTTCACAAAGTGCAAAGTGTTACCAGCCTCAAACCAGGACTGACTGACACTGGAGCACAAGACCTTGCAAGCTAGATGGTACGTGGAACACAGCCTACTCTTTTCATCCCTAGTGTGCAGACAAAGATAAAATCTGAGGCTGAGAATGAATAACTTGGTGTCTGTGTCTACTGACCCATCATGGGCAGTGACAGAGACTTCAGTGCCAGATGGAGCGGTGGTGCCCTCAGCAGCAGGAGGGGGAGGACCAGCGCTGAATACAAGGATCTGGAGAGCTTCACTATTTTTAACTCTTCGACAAAATTTCTGAAACTTTTGATACATCTCAGACACTGTCAGAGACAACAGCAGATGGATCACTCATTCCATCCAGCACGACATTTTCATGTTTCCATAGAACAGTGGGCAAAGAGATTAGTTTCACCTCATCCTCCTTCTTACTGTGTAAATGTGTAAACATAACTAAAAAATTTTTGCTAGTGAATAATACTGTAACTTTGAACAAAAACCTTATTACACAGACTGTAATTAATCTGTTCAAAACAAATGTTTTACTTGGGGAAGTAGATCTGCCCACATATTTCTGAAGTGCGTTAATAGAGGATGGTTGTGACATGTCCCCCCTAGTTCAAAACTGTGTAATAGTAATTAATAATTGCACTTTGTGATTCATGCATCAGCAGAGAAAGAGGGGTTGGAATCATGTTTCATGTTACTGTAGCACTGAGAAAACGCGACCCAAGTCCCACCTGGGATACTTGTGACTCATCCTTTGGGTTCCTTCCTCAGAAACTGCTTATTGTTTCCAAACACGAGTGTTACTAATTCAAACTTCCCTCATTATTTTAGAGAAGCACACCAGAGACGTATGTGTCAGCGTTCTTCTGTTCCCCTTGCAGGGCTCGCTTTAGTCAGTAGCCTCCTATTTGCTGTTTGAGTAGGCAACTCAAAAGTACGGAGCTTCCTTGTTGCACTCCTGAAGACCTCTGTGCTGCACACGTTTCCAGGAGGAAATCCAAGTAATTAAACCCTAGGGTAGGTTAAGAAGAACCAACCAAAACATTCGGATAAGCAAAAACATGCATATATACGGTTTTCTCCGCGCCTTGCCCGCGCACACACGGGCGCGCTGCCCGGGCCGCGCGGCTCCAGCGGCGCCATGCCCCTGCCGAGCCCCTGGGGCGGGCGTGCCGAGGCGGCGGGCAGGCCGCGGGGCAGCACCGGGCAGCCGCTGCCGCCGGGAGGCGGGGCCGGCCCCGTGCGGCCTTGTTGGGGGCCGGGCGGGCCTGCCCCCCGGGGCGAGGGAAGGTGGCGGGGCCGCGGCGCTGCTCCCGCCCGCAACCTCGGCCGAGGCGGGGCTGTGCGTAGGCGGCCCTGCCGGGAGCGCGTCCCTGAGACAGGCCCGGGCTGCGCGGAGCCGCTGCGCGGCAGGGCCGGGAGAGCGGGCGGAAGGTAACGCGGAACGGCGGGTCCCGGGCCGGGCCAAGCGGCGGGCTGGGGTGAGGGGAGGGCTGGGGTCCGCGGCAGCGGAGGCCGGATCTGAAAGGCTCTCGGCTCCGGCGTCCCTGCAGCTGCCCCTTCCCACCTCTTGCCCCGCATGTGGCTGCGTGTGGTGGCAGGAGACAGCCAGCCTTCGGCCTGCCCGAGGTTCCTCTGTAAGTTCCTCGGCCTGGTGTCTCCGGTGAGATTGCCGGTTTGCACCAAGTTAGGTGGGATTTGCAGGACTGGTAATGGTAAGAACTCAAAGCGTATCAGGTTTGATTTCTTACGCCTTAAATTCCTAGTGGAGCAAATGGAAAGTCAGCTAAAGAAATTGCAGAGTTCTCCAGAGTTGGGAAAACTCTGTTTATAGTTCTTCTTTGTACGCTTGTCAGCAGCTTTGGCATCCTCCTGAGACTTGCAGGCATCCCGCTTTGGGTTCTCTCGTCTTTTGCATTCTTTACAATTTATGGAAACACTTTTGTCATAAAATGTGATGATTATTTATCTGGAGCAAGCGCTTTATGGTGTCAGGAAGTTAAACCTTACAACACTGTGCTAAAAGTAGAGCAGCGTGTTAGTTCATGTGTGGGGAAAGCAAGGTGCCACCTTCCCCAAGACTTTCCCAGGGAGCCAGTGGAAGGGCTGACTACAGCCCCAAGCTCCTGCCGGGCTCGCCCTAAATCCACTGCTCCGCACATTCTGCTTTTGATACAAGGAAATGATCACCTGCTTTGCAACTTACTTATAGCAACTTATAATGATTTCTGAATATTGTTTAATAATCCTGCTTGCCCTGACTGTTCTGTGGAAACCTACGAAGGACTACTGTGTTCATCAAAACAAAGCCGTCTTCTGTGGAAACTTACCAAGAACTACTGTGTTCGGCAAAAATAAGAGACATGTCCTTGGATAGCAGATGTGTTCTAACAAGCTGAGTCTTTGTAGTGGATAGAGAGCCATATATGGGCGGTAGAAACTAATATACTGGTGCTTCCAGATAAGATAGAGGTGGTAAACCAGCCGGAACCACTCTTGTTCAAGAAATTGGCTAAGAGAATCTGCGCGCGCTCTGAGGAAGAGTACAAGGTGAGAAGGACTGTGAGCCTTCCTCCAAAAGACCCCCGAAGACGACCACCAGGAGGCAATGTGCAGGCACAAAGATAACATAAACTGCTGACACCAGCCTTTTGAACTAACCCAGCCTTACTCATGCACATGTATATTTGTATTATGTAATCAAATGAATATGTATATCCACACTCTGTAAGTTTCTGGTAAAATGTGCTGTTGGTGTGCAAGCTTTGTGGAGAAATCCCCTTGCGCTCCGGTGCCGGAGTAAACATACCTGCTTTATAACTCTCTCTGAGTTGTAGAGTCTGTTTCCACAAATCACTTTGAAGTGTACTTTGTGAGAGAAGCAGTGAGAAAGTTCTGCTAAAAGCCTTGCTGTGTCAGTGGACGTGAGTAGTAGGTCTGAAAAATCTTTAAAGCGCTTTTTCTAATTACTTAGGCCAGCACTCGGGCTTGGGATGAATGGTAAACTGGGAGCAGGCTCTGGAGGTAAAAGTTGCCAGAGCTGAGAGCGTTGTTACAAATTAAACTAATGCTTCTGGTGTACAATTTTGTAACTTGGCATCTAACTCGTTGTGGCAGAGATAGTGTGTGCTGCCTTGTTTGAGATGGTAACAAAACCTTGGGTGTTGATTTTTGTGGTTTTTAGATGCCAGGGTAGCTGCCCTAATTTTTATCTCTGGCAGTTGTTGCTGACACTTAGCTGCCTGTGTGCTATGCTGTTAGCTGTGGGAGTCCTCTTGCAAATGTTTAAGTGCTCTTCTGCAGCCTCTTCTCTAATGCCCAAACTAAAGCATAAACCAGGAAATTTTATGTAAATGTGGGGTTTATTAGTCGAGCTAGTTTGTTAAAAGCAAAAAAAGAAAATGAGAGTAGCATACAAATAACTGCTAGTGTCCAAAAGAAGCTATGCTATGTTGGCAGCCCCCTCAAATGTTATATCAGAATTGAAACGATAGTAAATGTGTTAAAGAAAGATTTAATCACTATTTAAGTTCTCCCTAGTCCTTGATAAGCTTGGACAGGTAATTTTGATACCAGCATTGAACAGTGAAAACATAGCTGAAGGTGACCTTGTCCTGACTCAGTTACTAACCCACACACAAGTGTTGTGCATTCCTATCCAGGTGTAGAACCATGAGTCATCTCAAAGGTATTCTTATTCTTTGGAATTTTATCTGTAGCAAAAATGAGTTGATACTCTAGTTTCAAGTAATTATTTTATGTATGTGTATGTTTCATTTTTAAGTTTTCTTCATTATGAAGTCTTTTGGGACATCATGGCTTTTTTTATAACTACTTTTCATAATATAAAGTCCGTGTTTCCTCTTAATAGAGTAGAATTGGTGTAAAGTTTGTTAATCTCCTCTTTCTTGTATTTGTGGAATTAGTAATCCAGTGTAATTTTTAGTAAACAGAAGCAATTTTTGTAAGAATTTAATGTGCTTTATACATCTTAGTAGTTAATACAGTTTTAATTTTGATGTGCATTTCCTCAGCTGTGCATCATTTGGATGCTTTTCAGGTGAGATCGATGCACTTTTCACCTCCCACCATCAATGTCACAGACTAATAAAAGGTCAATTTGAGTAAATCATGCAGTCTGTCATGATAGCTGCAATATTGGCTTCCAAGCTAAAACCTTAGAGAGAATTTATGGTTTTTTTTATCAGTGGAAAAAAATTAATTTGTTATATAAAAGTTACAGATTGGGGGTTTTTCAGATCACTGTCTCTCTTGTCCCTGTGCTCCAGTTCCAGAGTGCAGAGCAATATGCAGAATAAACCAGTACATTCCATTGCTCTGATAGTAGCATTTTTTGAAGCCCCCCCTCAGTTTCTGGTCATTATTTGATCAAATTTAAGAGTTTAATGATAAAGGGAGATAACTGCCTTTATGCTTTTTTGTAACTCAGTCACTGGAAAAAAAAATTGATTCTTTGTTCCTGCCATCTTAAGTCATACCAGTTTGCAAAAGAAATGCCATAATGCTTGCGGGCTTATTTTTATTCCGTAATCTACTTAAGATGTTTTTTTCCGCACGCTTGTACAGTGCACCCTTTTTTGGTAATGGTTTGTAACATTATTGTCTTTTAAGTGATGCTTTCTTCTCCTGAAGAAATGTGCTTTTTATAGGTAGGGCAGAATTTTGCATGAAGACTCCTTACATCTCTCAGTGCTTTATCTTGAGTAGACAGTTCATCAAGCAGAAAAATTAAGTCTTACTTGATTGGTTGTCAGTTGAAAATAACAGTAGATGAAATCATAAACAGGTCTATAAGGCTGAATCTTGCATCATTAATGCCTACTGCTCAAGTGATGAGACTTGAGATCACCCTTGGGGAAATTTAGATACTTGGCAGTTAATTACTTGTGAGGTTTTGGGGGGTTTTTTTTGTTGTATCACTGTGAATATATCAATTTCTTTAATAGAAGGTGTACATCTTGCTTTAGCTAGCTTTTGGTAAAGATTAGTTCTACATTGTCAATTGCTTTTTTTTAATATAGGTAGCATGCTCCAAATTACTTGATGTTTTTTATGTTGTCTTGCCTGGTGAGTGAAGAGCCTTCAGGCCATTTTTAAGAAACTAGATCACAAAATTAACAGTTGTCAACTAATATTTATCTAGTAATATCTTCTATTAGGCCAAGCCATTTAACTCGATAGTATATCATTACAAATTAGAGAGACACTAACATATGAAATCGATGAATATCTTAAAGGCTGTCATTTCTTCACAATTTAGCAAAACCTTGTGATAAATCTAGCTGGTTAACTGTTACAGTTGTTGCCCAAACCCCTCACCGGTTTTGAAATCTCAACACATTTTGCAAGCTGCGAAGCTGACTCGTGTGTCAATCAGCTCTGCTGCAGTGTTTGCAGAACTGCGGGGTGTAGGGCTTGGGGGGCATCTGCAGGCTGGGTCTGGAGCCACACCATAATGGTGGGAAAATAGACTCTTGTTTCTAATGAGCAGAATTACACTGAATTTCCTGAGGTTAGCTTTAATGGCTGAATCAGCAGCGTCTTTTACTGGTATCAAAACAGGCTTTATTTGACTCTTATAAGAAAGGATTAATTTTAAAACATAGAAAAAAGGATACGACTTTATGTAGTGAGCGATCTTAGAAGGGGCACATAGGTTACACGCAGTGTCTTGTGCTTTTTTTAGGGTTCTCAAAATGAGAAGGTTGGAAGGTGGGTTTGGTGAGGCGTTAATAATTGCATGTAAATACATGCATGTACATCTATTTCTGTCATCTAGGAGATAGCATTTGAAATGCTTTGAAATGGCTGGCGGATGTAGGAGGCAGCTGGGGGTTTTTGACCTGTGCCAAGTGAAAGTCCTCCTGCTGGTGAAAGTTAAGTTGATTTGTTTTTTCTTCTCTCCTGATTTCTAGGGTTCATGAGGTAGTAGGCAGATCATGCATGGTTTCATAGAGGCTGTCTCGGGTTTATAACAAGAACAGAAACTAATCTGGTTTTAGCAGCAATTTTTTTAACATCAGTTTAGTAGTCAACTGGCATTTAGAGAGAATTTCATCCTTGGACATCATGCCTCACTTCCAGCGAGTTTCTAACATTAGCCTTGGTCAATCCAGCATGAATGTTTAATGTTAAGTTCAAAGTTTCTTTAATGAATCACTTTGAGCATTTGAGCTGACCACAAGTAGAGTCTTAAATTACATAAAGTATGGTTGCATAGAAGATTTATGTATCTCTATTGGAAAGTGGCTCTGTTGGGACTGTGTGCAAGTTAAAAAAAACCCCAAGAAACCGTAATCTCATCCTTGATGCCATTAGTTTATGAAAATTAGCATACAAGCTGGGGAATCAGGCACAGCCTTGAAAGAGATCCTCATTTACCAATGGCTGTAAATCTAGTCCAGAGTTGATATTACTTGCTGTTTCTGATATAGTTGTGTTTTTCTGCATTTTAACACTTGCAATTTAGTGAATTGGATAAAGAAGTAACAGATTTCTTCTTTTAACACTTTTACAGCTATTTGATTAACAAAATGAAGCCTGCAAAGCTGCACTGTTGGATTCTGGGTTGGTTTTCTGTGGCATTATGTTGTTGGTGTACTTCAGATAAGTTCACTCAAAGGTAAGTTATGCTTTAAAAAGAAATCTGACAGTTCTTTCGTAAGTGCAGAGCAGAATAATTTATCTTCTAATGAGTGTGAATTTTCTTTTTATTATGTACTGGTTTTGATGTGTTATTCTTCCCTTAGGTGACTGGTAAAATGAGGCATCTGCATTAACTGGAGGAGTGGGAGTCATGCCTAAGAAAAGCTTTACGTTTATTAATGTGTCAGCATGAAAAAAGAGGGAAACTTAAATTACATTCATTGCCCTTAAAAACTTTGCAATCTTGCTTTAAATGAATCACTTAGACTTGTGATGTAGTAGTGACAAAATCAGAAATAATTCTGGGACCTGTAACAAAAAATTAGAATCATCCCTATGGCATTAATTGCACCAACTGTTACACTGTACACATTTATATCTTTTTTTTTTTCCTTCTATTTTCTCAGTTCCAGTAATTTTAAATTCCTTTACAGACAGCATGCCAGCTGGGTCTATCAGTGCTGTGCATCCTTTTGGTGATTGTTGCACTTAGCAAAATCTGAGCTTGAATACCAATGGACCGTGGGGGAACCATGCCCTGGATCACACCCTGCTGTGGTAGAAGCTCAAATTCCTATTGCATTATATGAGGAAATAAATGTTTTTCTTTCCTTTCAATGTTTTGGCAAGAGAATGGTTAAGGGTGCTCATTTCAGTGCTGAACTTCATATAATGGCTACATTGCAGCTGGTTGGTCACTTAGACACTACTGAGGTTTTGTGAATCACCAGGACCTGGGCGACGGCTTGGCCGTCTCGACAGTAGAGGCAGCTTTAGAGGCACGGTGCCGAATGGCACAGAGCAGCATAACTTGGATTGAAAAAAGGGGAGGTATCCCTGAAGCTGGATAAATACTGAAAATGGCTTTCCTTGGATTTCAGTTCTGAGCTTAAGTTTCTAAAACTTGCTCTATTTAATAACCAAAGTTTTCAGACATATCCTTAGCCAAAAAGCGTGTTCTAGGAGAACTTGTTTTGGCATGATTGTCATTGCAGAAGTTCAGCTGCTATTTCAAATACAGGTGACAGATACTGTTTTTTTAAAGCAAAGAAACTAATTGCTCTACAATATTGGGGAATTCTTCTATTCAGGTTTCCACAGCAGCAGTAAAGACCAGTTAGAAGTGTTAATAGTTTTCATAGTGGCTATGCTTGATTTGTTCCAGAGCTATTCTGCTAAATTGTTTAAAAACCACAAGTATATGTGAATGTTTAAGAGAAAATGTGGCGATTTCATATTAATAAAACTAGAGGAAAAAAATGAGAAGTGATGTAACATGGGAGCATCCCTACTTCCTCAGGTTGAGAAGAATTAGCTTTCTCATGTATATTTTTATATACCCTCTGGCAAGCACTAATAAAGGATGTGTGGCTATTAGCTTCCAGAGAATAACAATTTGTTTTGATAGTACTGCACATAGTGCTGTCAGTTTGACCAATTTACAGTTCTGGTTTTGTTGATTAGGTTTTCCCACTTGCTATTCTATTTAGTCACTTAGTGTGGTTGAATATATCTGTTGTAGTGTCTGAAGCAACAGGTTTTTTTATCTATTTCTAGTTTATCCAGAAGAGGTCTGCTCCTAACTGTTGGAAAATGTCTCTGTAGAAGTACCAAAGACATGATACAGGCTTCCAACACTTTTTGAACAAAATTTTTAAGCTTCTGTTTTTCCTCTGCATAGGAATAAGATAGTACTGATGTCTCTGTTAACTTACAGATTTCTTTATTCTCAGAGGCTTTGAAACACAAGTGCTTTTGTAAAATATGGGATATTCCTTCTTTAGTTCTTCCTTAGGTAACCTTAAGACTGTTACAGTTTGATTATTTATTAAATGCTTAAAAATTACTTAATTTATAGTAAGCATTTTAAAAACATAATATTTGAAATAAATGTCTGTAAAATTATAAAGTCAGCATTTTTGAGATTTATGGTTGTGGTGGGTTGACCCTGGCTGGATGCCAGGTGCCCACCAAGCTGCTCTATCACTCCCCCTCCTCAACTGGACAGGGGGGAGAAAATACAACAAAAGCCTCATGGGCTGAAATAAGGACAGGGAGAGATCACTTGTCAATTACTCTCACGGGCAGAACAGACTTAACCTGGGGAAATTAGTTTCATTTATTACCAATCAAATCAGAGTAGGATAATAAAAAATAAAACCACATCTTAAAACCACCTTCCCCACACCCCTCCCTTCTTCCCAGGCTTACCTTCACTCCTGATTTTCTCTATCCTCCTCCCCTCCAGCAGCTCAGGGGGGCAGGGGATGGGGGTTGTCGTCAGTTTATCACACGTCATCTCTGTTGCTCCTTCCTCCCCAGGGGGAGGACTCCTCACACTCTTCCCCTGCTCCAGCGTGGGGTCCCTCCCATGGGAGACAGTCCTCCATGAACTTCTCCAACGTGAGTCCTTCCCACGGGCTGCAGTTCTTCATGAACTGCTCCAGTGTGGGTCCCTCCCATGGGGCTCAGTCCTTCAGGAACAGACTGCCCCAGTGTGGGTCTCCCACGGGGTCACAAGTCCTGACAGCAAACCTGCTCCAGTACAGGCTCCTCTCTCCACGGGGCCACAGGTCTTGCCAGGAGCCTGCTCCAGTGCGGGCTTCCCACGGGGTCACAGCCTCCTTCAGGCACATCCACCTGCTCTGGTGTGGGGTCCTCCCTGGGCTGCAGGTGGATCTCTGCTCCACCATGGACCTCCATGGGTGCAGGGGCACAGCCTGCCTCACCATGGGCTGCACCACGGGCTGCAGGGGAATCTCTGCTCCGGCACCTGGAGCATCTCCTTCCCCTCCTTCTTCACTGACCTTGGTGTCTGCAGAGTTGTTTCTCTCACATATTCTCACTCCTCTCTCTGCTGCAGGGTACCCAGCAGGTTTTTTTCCCTTCTTAAATATGTTCTCACAGAGATGCTACCACTGTCGCTGATGGGCTCGGCCTTGGCCAGTGGTAGGTCTGTCTTGGAGCTGGCTGGCATTGGCTCTGTCAGACACAGGGGAAGCTTCTAGCAGCTTCTCACAGCAGCCACCCGCCACCCCTGTAGCCCCCCTGCTACCAAAACCTTGCCACACAAACGCAATACAATGGTTTTTACTTTTTATTCTGATTTTTTTTTTTTGATCTGAAAGGTTGGAGATACTTGCAAGATCAAATTGGATCTCCTACAGTGTCAACTACGTTGCTCATGGTTGGTTGTAGTCTTTCTTTTTTAGAAGAGTAGTTACAGTTCCAAGAATGTTGTATACTTTCTTTTCAGCTACTATACCCATCAAGAAGAATTAGAAGATTTTTAACATCCTAAACAAAGATATCTTTATTATTATTAGTGTAAAAGCTTGCCAGTAGGCACTCTCCTAAATATAAAACAGAACAACATGTTTCTTTTGTATTTAAGAAATAGAAAGTGTATGGAGGTAGGATGCTAGGAGTTGAATTTGTTTAACAGTGTGGGGGAGGTATTAGCAGGTTTCTAAATAAGTTGTTTCTATGTGATTTGTTAGTTTGGTCCTGCTGTGTTTGGAGTTCTCAAATACTGTGAAACAAGCTATAAACAACAACCAGCTGTAAAATCAATGCATTATACTGGTAAGCATCGTGCTGCTGGCTGAAGGTGTTGCTCTTGTTAAAATGCTTAAGGAAAAATAGATTTGTCTGTCTTTCTCCAGTGACAACCACCCTCATACCTGGAAGAAGCTGTATCTTGCTCATCATTGGCCAGTGACTGTATGTAAGGTGAGATTTCTGATTTTGTTGTCTTTTATCCTAACAAAGGTATCCTTGGAAAAAAATGTTTGAAAACAAAACGAACAAAGCCCATCAAGCATTTAATCTTGCTTATGCCCTTATATCTTTATAAAGGCTTTCACTGATCTTGGTGCAACTTTTGCTGTTTTCCCTGCACTCCAGAGTAGCAGTAAACAACACAGGATTGTTGTGTGTTACAGATACAGTAGTCAATGTAGGACATACTGTATGTTAAGCCTTAATCGCTTGTTATATATTTTGTGATATCTTGTTAGTTGTAAACTTAATCCTAGACTTTCACCAGACTCTGTAAGGACATTCACCTGCCCTATCTAACTGAAGACAGCAGAATAGTACTTGAACTGTCTGCTGTACAACGAGTTTTAGCTTTGTAATGTTGGGTCCAGCATTTTAATAAGTCATCAAATATGGATCAGTCAGGAAAGAGAGCTATAAAGCTGTTATGGCAGGTGTCTGAGCATTTCTGTGTTTGAGGGGTGGGAACCAAAAGTGAACCCAACTTTCCAACATATGTCTGTCAAAAGCACAACTAAAAGGTGTACCAGTTACGTCCTTTTTTTCTATTAAATGCCTTCTACCATCTGATAAATAGAACACTTCTCCTATGCTGGAAATACTTGAAGGCCTCTTCTCATACAGCTGAGTTAAAAATATGCTATACTTCAAAATGGAAGATGTGATGAGATTTACTGCCACAAGAGTGAAGAACCCTGTAGATAATAGAGAAGCTTCAGTTTTGGGCAAATGTCTCTGGACCCAAAAATATCCTGTTTCTGGGAGACTTAGTCTATTTGTTACAATATTAGAGTCTTATTTTTTGTGCTTTAGATACTTTTTTATTCCTCATTCTTATTTCTGGAAGTATGTATAAAAGCAGTAGCAGCAAAAGTCACATGCTGCCTAAATGTATTTTACATTAGTTAAATGTGGAGGGGAAGTATCAATAACAAAACTAAGATGTGGATGACTAACTGAGACTAGGGAATGACCACTGTTCTGTTTTTTTGTTTGTTTGCCTGTTTTTGAGAGGGGAATAAGGGCGTATTTGATGCAATTTGTGTCTGATTTTCTGTTGAGTAAATATTACTCTTACTGACTTCAAGCAGAGGTGTTGTTCAGGAGTCTGCCTGGCACGAGTGGGCGTTCACAGTCAGTAGCAGTGCAAACCCTTGCTTGTATGAATGAGATGTAAACAATTAAAAACTAAAAAACCAAACCAACCAAACCCCACAAACCAACCAAACAGAAACTCCTATCAACCAGTTTTCCCACTGTATATTCATGCTAGCTACTAGTCTTAATTCCAGGGTAGTGCTATTGGTAAATTGACAAATAACCTTTATAATTTCCACGGAAATTGTAATGAATAATTGAAGATATTAAGTATCAGAAAATGTAGGCTTTCTTAAACTTTGTTGATTCCTTACGATCTTCTGTAGTGAGAGGTAGACAGAAACATTCCAAAGGAGTGAAGAAAAACTGAAATTAAAATAATATTGTGACTTTTTGCCCAGTTTCACATCACTGAGTCATATAAATAAACAGAATAGCAACTATACTCCCATAACTGCTTTCTTTTTGCTAACATTAATGTAAGAGAAGTTCCCAAATTCACCTGTTTTTTTTTAAAGTACATAGATTCTTCTGCATGTTCAGTGTATTTATATATGATTGCTGTGTTATTTCAGGGAGGAAGTATTTTTAATGTCATTCTTCAGTTCAAAACTGTTGACATGATGTTGAAAGGAGAAATAGCTGGGTGAAGGAAACCGCAATACTCATTATATCATTTATGTAAAAAACCTTTGAGACGCTACTTTGTGCAACTACTTACTAGTTTATGCTTCCTATGTAAAGGAACCTGATTATAGACTACTTCGCTACATACTGTGTTCTCGATAGGTGTGTGGATGACCTACATCTTAATTCCTACCTGTTTTGCATATCTGTGCTCAAAAAGTTTTTCAGGCTTTTGAAGGCCTGGAAGATCTTTTCTAAAATTTAGTGGGCATAGTTCAGAATGCCAGAAATCTGAGAATACACATCTCCCAGCTCTTCCTGTGCTTTAAACTGTATGTGTTCAGATGGTGCTTTTTAATACTGAGTGTGATTGGCACAATTAAACTGGAAAGTAAGTGTTTTCTAATCATATCTTCTAAACTAACCTATTAAAATAAAATAGTGAGTATCATGGAAGCAATAATAACCTCAGGACTTAACTACTGACTGCTGCAGTGATAGTGAGGAGGAAGAGAGATGTTCTTCCTCATCATGTGATTAGAAATTCCAGTACCATTAATTGAGCTAAAGTGCCTATGTCTTCTACAAAAATATCCAAGCTAAATTCACAGACCTCAAGTGATTAAGAATTTAATGTTTCCATAGTAAATTATACCAGTGGTGCAATTTGTTGAACTTCGTGTGGCTGATTCTTGTCACACTTAAACTTTCTGGTAACAAATTAATGTAAATCCTGTTAGGTGGAAATAGAAGCAACTTAAGGGCAAGAAGAGGGAATTTCCCCCTTCCTCTTTATGGAGTTGTGAAGATCTTTAATACAAGAACTGAAAGAGAGGTATTATTGCAGCTTTTGCAGCTTGGAGATTGTAAAAAGATAAAATCTTCTGTGGGTGTTTCCTTGTAAAATGGGGAAAATCCGGTGCAAGTTTGTAGGCTATGAAGTTCCTTGTCTGTTTAGAATGGGAAGGATGATAAAGAAATGGGTACTAAACCCTACTGTCATCTGCATTTTACTGCACATATGTGCTGATCAAATGAATAGGGCTGGTTAACAGAACAGCCTGAATTCAAGTTTGAATGCAGTGTTAAGCAGCAGATTAAACTTTTTCTTTTTTTATATGAGATAAAACGTTTACTAATTTCAGGCTTTGTCAATAATTTTATAGCAAAGGCTTAAAGGAAGACTAGAAATGCTATTTTTTCTTTGTTTTTGGTAAAAATAGAGGTAGTCACGTAATATAGAAAGAATTAGAGTGACTGAGGGTAGTACACTGTTGTGATCTAGCATTAGATCAAAAAGTTCCTTAGATGAAGGGAATACCTTTATTTCTTTGTTTGTATATTAAGCCAGGTTTGTCAAAGTGACTCCAGCTCTTGACATATGCTGTTTTGGAGAAAAAGGAAAGTGTTTTTTTTTTTTTTCCCTAAATGCCCATGTGACTCATAAAATAACTCTTAATATGTGCCTCCAACTTCTCTGAATACAGTCTGGTTTAGACGTTTTTGTGGGTCGTTATCTCCTGTAAGGATCAACACATGAAAGGTTTTAGCTTATCAGCTTGTGCCAGAAAGGTGTTCAACAAGAAGTAAATTTATTTCCCTCATTCCAATTTTTTTCAGCAACCTTATCAATTTGTTTCGTTCATTGATTGTTTTACCCCAGGGGGTAGGGCGAAGGAGGAAGGGGAATAATTCCACACTATTTGGGGAGAGAAATTGAAGAGCTGAACTCTTTTCACAGTTTCAAAAGCAAGGGTTTTTCATAGCAGACATGATGCTTCATTACAAAATAACACTTAAAATTCATGGTGGCCCACTTAAACAGGGGGGCTGAAAGGAAGAGCAGGATTAAATATTTAACTTCCCAGAAGCTGACTTTTCATTCAAACCTGGTGTGTCTCTATGTGATCTGGTAGCACTACCCTCTCCTATGTACAAGCTGCCGTACCAAGGGATTTGTAACTTGGGCAGCTCTACAGGTAACACTTCATGACAGTTTGATGGTGTTTCACTTTTTGACATTTCAGAGGTGAAAGAAGCTTCCACGCTTCTGGCAGCTACTCTTTGCTTGATGTCTTGCTGTTACAAATAGGCTAATCTTTGTGCTGCAGCATTCCCTCTCAGCATGGTGGGTGCTGTAAAGGCTCACTGGCACTTTTCTCAGTGTTACAGATCACGTATGGTTAGTTTGGATTGTTTTGAGATTGCTTTATAACAGGAGAAAATAATGTTCCTTTTTCAAATTAATCTAGATATAGAAGGCTTTTCAGGGTCCAATGCCTACCTGAAAATACACATTTGTAACCGTTTCAAGTCAACGGTTGCCTGAGGTTGAATTAGTCCTTCAGTGATCAGTATATGATAAACAGGAAGGCTGACAAGAAGTGTTTTTGCAGAAGGAGCATGGGTACCCAGTTTCTCAGATTAGCGTTTGCTCATTTTATGATATTGATGTAAAATGAACATTGGAAGATACTATGGCTAGAATTAAGAAGGAGGATGAATGAAGCTGGGCAAAGCACACAAAGTGTGATCTAATGCGTTGTAGGTTTCATTGACCTCACAGTTCTGCCAGCATACAGTGTAATACCAAGAGCCTGATGAAATGTGTAATAAGGTTAGTGCCGTGATAGGGGAGAACTTATTCAAAATTTAAAATACTCTCTTTCCTTTAGCATGTCTGAGAACTGCGGTTAAAGATTGGGTAAGGAGTGCAGTTGCACTGTTCTTGTTACCACCCTTGGTTGAGCAAGCTGGTTCACTGTCAGTGTTTTTCAGGGGAGGATGCATTAGCTGCTGGCTATTAATTTGGTGTATTTTGGGCTGGATAGCTCAACTCTTGCAGCTGCACAAAGCTTGTGTCATGACAAGAGCAATATTGCTTAGGTGTTTGCATTGTGTATTTGTTGAAAATATTCCTTTCAGGAAAAAAGCTGTTGCTGGGCTTAATTGCTTCTATTACTGGTGACAAGAGAGGAGAGGACGGAAATAGGCACAGAACAAGAAAGTCTTGCAGAGCTTGCAGTTTTGCTGCCGCTGGCCTGTGGCATGTGGAAGGCAATTAGTGAGATTACAGGCCTCTCTCTGCTCTTGTCTACACTCTGCTCTTGCTCTGGCATCACATAAAAGGCATTGTGGCATAATTAAGACAGGATGCAGAGCTGAAAAGGAAAGCTGTTATTATGGAGAAAGAAAGTCTGAGGATGTTGTTATTTAATGGCAAAAAGTGTTTACTAAAAAGAGCTGTAATTACTAAGCAGAATAATCAGGGAAAATACAGTAATAGTATTCTGTGATGTCTGCACATGGATTTTTTTGGTTTTGTTCAGGAATATGTACTCTGCTCTAATCAATAATTAATGTGTAGGCTATTTCTCCAGCATTATCAAAAGTTTTGACTGGAGACTTTTTTTTTTGTAGGAATGTGTATAGTCTTTCTCCTTCTCTCCATTCCCTTGTTCCTCAAATCAAAATCTTTAAAAAATATATTTTGGAATAAGCAACCTATTTAATCTCTTCTTTGTATTTTTCTATTTTAATACAACAGCAAAACTACTCCTGGATGCTTAAAGATGGTTGTGTGCTTGTCTAATATTATAGTTTATTTTGATGTTTTTTATTGTAATGTCTTTGCACTCCTTGAAAAGATCTGATGATGAGAAAAATACAGAAAGCTGCTAGCTGGCGTATGATAAACACAGATTTAGCTCCATTCATTTAACATGGATCAGGACACTTTCTATTATGTCAGAACCTGTCCTTTGTCGTCTTTTTACACTACCTTTCAGGATTCCCCCTGATACTTGATCTGCTTCATAATTTTAATGCCAGTTGGTCTCTGCAGAGTGACACAATCCATGACAGCTTCAAGTAACTGGAATTCCCCAGTTCCTGACTTGGGCAAGCAAAAGTTCTCATGTCTCACCAGAGCCCTGGACCACCAGTGAATGAGCTTTTATTTTTTCTTCTAAACCATTGTCCCTGGACACATATAACAAATATTCTGTATTTTTTTTTCCCCCACAGATGAGTGCTAATGATTGTCAAGACCCTCCTGAGTACTGGACAATCCATGGACTGTGGTATGATCATAGAATGTTTTTATTTTAGCCTGAAAAGGAAATCAAGTTTTGTACCAGGATGTTTAGTGCTTTTTTTTTTTTTGAGAGAGTTTAATCTAGCTGGTTTTATGATTCCTGGACACAAAAGCCTTCATTTTGTTGGAAGTCAAAACCCTATGGTTTGATATAAAACTGAGATACACTTCTGTAGCTCATGACTCACTGAACTCCTGAAATACTCTTGCCACATGAGCATTTTATTTATACATCTCCTTGTAAGATCAGTAATGTTCTCAAACAGAAAGGGAAGTATAGTTTCCCCTCGTTTTTTTTTTTTTTCTCCCTGAGTACACAGAATTTGTTAATGTCTCGTGACTGCTTGTGGCTTTAAGTACCTTAACACAAATACTGCAAAACTTGAAAAACTGATTTGCTTCAGAGGAATCAACTCACTGGCATTGGTGCCAATAACAGCCATTCAAAAGTTTTTCTGAGAAATACAGGGAAAAATTCAGTACAGGAGTTTAAGCTATGTGCGTTGGAAAGGTGAACAGCATTATGTCTAGATTTGCAGTGAGTGTCTTGATGATACTTGCAGAATCATCACTTGGTGCAGTGGTTGAGGAGGTCAGTGTCATTAGTGACATCTTGTGCAAGATCCTTCCATATCATTTACTGCACCTGTATGACTTCTACACAGAGTGAGAGGGACTGGAGAGGGCCTGACGAAGAGCTTCTGCATGGGGAATGTTTTGGCCCTAATTAATGTCTTGAATTTTTACTTCTAAAACTCTGTGGATGCTGATGGGTTACTTGCATTTTTAAATAAAATCTCTAGCTATTAGCTTGCATATTTAAAATTCAAGCTAATGACATAGAATAGAATTATGCTAGTTAACGTTAGTGAGTTAGGAGACCTCTTTTTTTCACTTTTATTTTGCTTCCCTAGGCCTGACAAAACTGAGGAGTGTAATAGGACATGGCATTTCAATGTCACCGAGATTAAGGTATTTAAAACAAAAAATACCAAGCAGAGCTAAGTGCAATTACTTTTGCACATCATATATGCAAAATCTGTAGCTTATAATTTATCACTCTTAGTGTTTGCTGAAACGTATCTTCTTTTAAGGACTCCACAAATTCATTAGGTGCTTCTGGTACTACTTGAAGTTGCAGTGCTTGTGATCTTGAGCAGCTGTTCCTACCTGATTTTATAGACATGCAGTTCAGCCGCATCGCGCTTAAAAAAAAAAAACAAAAACCTAGAGGACATACGTAGTGGATCTGCAGTGGCAAAAAGTACCTGTGAAAAAGAGGTTACAGTCAGTCCACGTTCTCTCTTCCATTTTCTACTACAAAGCCAGAAGACATTAAATAAGAGTTCAAAGTACATTTTTTCTGTTTTTTCCTCCCAGGGCATTAGTCTTTTTTAATTAAAAAAAAAATATATTCCAAATTTCATTCAAATGTGTTGTAAACAGGGATAGGAGGTTTGAGCTGACAAATGTGAAAAGCTGCAGGATTCGACAACTACTGCAGGGACAGTTGAAGCGAAGTCTTACTTTGAGGTAGTGTGTCGGTATTAATCCATCCAGATATTTGGATAGTTGTACCTACCTGCTTCTTCCAGTGACAGCATTTTCAGAATATTGAGGAAAAAGACCTTTTCTTTTTCTGAGACTAAATATTTCAGTTGGGGATGTTGAAAGATAAGGCTTCAGTTCTAGAAAAATGTATCAATATATGTAGATTGTAAGAAATAGCTTTTCAGTACTGTAGGTGCATTTACTGACTGTGACATTTTTAGGATCTTATGTCAGACATGAGACACTATTGGCCTGATGTGCTTCATTCATCTCTGAATCGCACCCAGTTCTGGTGAGTACAATAAAACCTAAAAAGTATTTTGGATATTATTTTATTAAAAAAATCTGAGTTAGTAATTCTTCAGGTGAGATGTTGTACATGTTCTCATGTGTCTGGGAGGCCACTGAAAGCAGTGTGTCTCGTCAGTCTCAATTACAAAATAAATCTGTTTTCTTGTTAAAGCACCTGCAAAATGCAGCTGTTGAAGAGAGGGCTATGGCAGAGGTTTTGGAGAAATGAAACTTAGTGAGAGAGAGAGAATGTGTTTCTTCGCTTTGTCCCCAGGGAGGAGAAGCAGCTGCTACTGATACATTAAATGTGAATAGCAGTAGTGCTCCTGGGATGTCACAGCTAGCTGCAAGGGCAGCTTCCAGGCCACTCCTCTTCCTAGCTAGCTTCACTGTGTTGCTGGCCTTGAGACTTTTGCTTTTGGGCTTTCTCACAGAGGAGGAAATGGAAAAATAAGATGCATTGGATCATCCTAGTCACTTGTATACCATGGACTTCAGGAGAGCAGACTTTGGCCTCTTCAGGGATCTGCTTGGCAGAGTAGCATGGGATAAAGCCATGGAGGGAAGAGGGGCCCAAGAAGGCTGGTTAATATTTAAGTATCACCTTGTCCAAGCTCAGGAGTGATGCATCCCAACAAAGAGGAAGTCAGGTAAGAACACCAGGAGGCCTGCATGGATGAACAAGGAGCTCCTGGACAAGCTCAAACACAAAAAGGAAGCCTGCAGAGGGTGGAAGCAAGGACAGGTAGCCTGGGAGGAATACAGAGACACTGTCTGAGCCAGGGATCAGGTTAGGAAGGCCAAAGAACTGGTAGAATTAAATCTGGCCAGGGATGTGAAGGGCAACAAGAAAAGCTTCTATAGGTACACTGGTGATAAAAGGAAGACTGGGAAGATGTGGGCCCTCTCCAGAAGGAGACAGGAGACCTGGTTACCCAGGATATGGAGAAGGCTGAGGTACTTAACAACTTTTTTGCCTCAGTCTTCACTGGCAAGGGCTCCAGCCACACTGCTCAAGTCGCAGAAGACAAAGGCAGGGACTGGGAGAGTGAAGAACTGCCCACTGTAGGAGAAGATCAGGTTTGAGACCACCTAAGGAACCTGAAGGTGCAGAAGTCCATGGGACCTGATGAGATGCATCCATGGGTCCTGAGGGAACTGGCAGATGAAGTGGCTAAGCCACTATCCGTCATATTTGAGAAGTTGTGGCAGTCTGGTGAAGTTCCCGCTGACTGGAAAAGGGGAAACATAACCCCCATTTTTAAAAAGGGGAAAAAAAGGAAGACCTGGGAAGCTACAGTCTCATCTCTGTGCCTGGCAAGATCATGGAGTGGATCTTCCTCGAAACTATGCTAGGGCACATGGAGAATAAGGAGGTGATTCGTGACAGCCAACATGGCTTCACTAAGGGCAAATCGTGCCTGACAAATTTGGTGGCCTTCTACAACAGGGTTACAGTGCTGGTGGATAAGGGAAGAGCAACTGACATCATCTACCCGGGATTGTGCAAAGCATTTGACACTGTCCTGCATGACAGCCTTGTCTCTGAGTTGGAGAGACATGGATTTGACAGATGGACCATTCGGTGGATAAGATTGGTCCTCAGAGTCTTGAACTGGTTCCACAAATGTCTTATGGAAACCTAAACCTGTAACTGTTGAAAATGGTGGTCTCATTTTTTCCTCCCTCCACTCCTCTTGCACTGTGCCAGGGAGAGCATGACTGCTTCTTTCTGTGGTAGCACAAGTTTATGCCACCTTAAACTGTTCCTGGAATTAGAATAAGAAAGATGTGCTGTAAATCTAGCACCTCCCATGCTTTGACCGCCTACCTGCTCATAAAAACAGGTGCATACCAGTCCTTATTTACTAACAGAGATATTTTGGTAGGTAGCAAGTATGAACTGATACAATCTAAACCTTTTCCCTTTCACTTCAAGGCTAGCAAATAGCGGTTATTTCAATACCTGGAAATAGAAATATCATAAAAGCAATACAAAAGTGAGGTTATAACACTAATATTTTGATTGACAGAGTAATTCATTCCCTTTCAGTAAGGTGACAGATGCACTGTAACTGACAGCTCTAACTGCAGACTTTGTAAATGCAAGCTTTAAGCCAACTGAAAGCCAGTAAGATCCCATTGTACATCTCCCTTCAGTTAAAATACTGTACTTCAAAATTAAAAAAAAAAAAAAACCCTATAGTGTAAAAATCCCAATACAGCAGAAAAAAAGAATCTGAAAGTAAAACTGACTGCAATTTTCATTGTTGCAGACTAAAGGCATCTTAATTAGGTAAAGAGCATGAGCAGTGACAAGCAAAATGGATACTGAGTATCTTAGCATATGACATGAGCATTTTTCCAAGACTGCTATAATTGTGTAATATGTTTCTTCCTGGCTTTACCTCTAACTGTAGCCCTGGCTTAAAAGAGGAGGTAAGAAATCTTCCTGGTGATTTTAGTATGGCTGTGGGTACTTCTGTAAAGATAATTGCAGATCTTTGTTCACCTTGTTAATTTACAGACTGACAATTGCCACCCAAGAGTTTGAACTGGACAGGATAGAATGCCTTAATACAGGATGAAGGGTTATGTGTGCTTTGTACCTCAAAATTTATTAACTGAAAACATCCCTTTATAGTAATTAATAATTTTTTTGACCAAATAAAAATTTCTCGACCAAGAAAATTCCCTTTAGGATGAGTTTATACATATGATACAGAAGAAGGAATCAGTGTTTAGCCTATAGGACAGCTGGGTGTCCCTTACCTTCTACATTTTGTGGCAGCACTTGCAGTTGTGCTTTACAGATTTTCTTTGTTCCTACCCTAATAACGAGCCAGTTTTTGAGCTGGGTGGTTTCTATAATCCTTGGACTTACCTTATACGCTCCTGACTTTGTCTGTCACGTGTACATGACTTTGTGCTTGGGGGAACTCTGTCCTTGTTGTACATAACAGGAAGCAAAATCTCTTTGAGTTTCAGCTTCCTTTCCACACAGCTGAGTTGTGCCAATTTCATTCCTTTGCATTTCTGCAGCCCCCTGAGACTTCATTTGTAGGACTTAGCTTTGAGGTATGGAATTGTAACATTTATTCTTAGCAGCACCATAGAGGAAATGGTGAAGGATAAGTTATATAGTAGAATCCAATCTGGTGCTGTAAGCCCCACTCCTGTGTGCCTGCCAAAGTACTTGTGTCCTACAAGGAGGAAAAAATGTTCATCAAAGTTCTTGACAGCTAGCAGATGTGCTCTGTGCTATTGCCTAGTTCATGGGAATGAGAAATACAGAAGGATGGGTGGCCTTCATGAATACAGGCAACTGTGTTCTGTACCCACATTTCACCCAGCTGTGAGCTGAGGCTCAAGTAGAATTACCTTGTCTTATTATGGTCTAGGTGAAGGATAATGTGTCTTGGTGAATAACACTGAGACATTAATTCTTTTGATTTCTAAACAAATTATTTTATGTTATTCCCTGGTACCTGCAGCTTCAACATTTCCTAACTGCTTCAGTTTGCATTTAAATGGAGGATGTGAAGGTGAAATTTCATATGCCTGTGCTGAATGGTCAGAATTAGCTGTATCTGCATCTTTTTTTTTTTTTTTTTCACATGGCTGTCTG
This sequence comes from Strix uralensis, assembly GCF_047716275.1. Taxonomy (NCBI): domain Eukaryota; kingdom Metazoa; phylum Chordata; class Aves; order Strigiformes; family Strigidae; genus Strix; species Strix uralensis. The sequence continues at coordinate 79,979,136 of NC_133974.1, read as the reverse complement.
CAAAATAAAGTAACACTGTCAAGAGTGTAATTTGAAAGTTTCAGTAATTGTTTTGTAGTGACTCTAAAGTAGCTTTCCATTTTGGAAGCTCACAGGACTGATTAAAAAACTTGGTCCCGGTGTATTCTTGGCTTGCTGCAGCTGATGATGCATAGGTAGTGTGTGGGTAGCTTTGTGTATTTTCCTTTGGGATCCCCATGGCCCTGTGATCAGTGTGAACTGTACCAAACTACTTCAATAACAATTCCATGTTAGCACTAATATGCTCTTGAGCACCGTCAGATCTTTTGCCCTCTATTTCTGCCTTCTTCCTGGAAACAGCAGGACACTTAAATACAAGTACAACAAAAAACCTTCAAAAGACAGGCACAACACTTTAACATTAGTTTTGCACACATGCATGCATATATTCTCTAAAGAAAAATTGTGCTCAATATCTCTTGCTAAATTTAACCCTAAAAGAGCTTCCATTTTCTTTAAAACTGTTGTCTCTTTTCTCATCAGTAATTTCAAATCCCTTGTTGGGAAATCTGCTGTTTGGCCCAAGTAAAGAGGACTTGTCCAGGCAATTCACTTGACATGTAGTCAAGTTGAGTGTTACAGCCAAGATGAGAACTCTCTACAAGGCTAAATTTGGGAATGTATGGTGAAAACCTTCCAGTAACACGTCTTCTCCCCTGCCTCAAATTTCTTGACACCACAGTTTCTTCATTCATTCTCTGTTCAGAAGTAGTATATGAATTTCTCTAGATACAAACATAACTTATTTGAAAGCGTTTTCATTCCTTAAGAAACAAACTGAATTTTTTAATATGAATGGACAATTCAAAGGTAGGATTTCAAGTCAATAATAGTTGTTCTTGTGCTTCTTTGTTTTTCCATGAGGTTCTTAAGGCATCATAAGGTCAGAGAGTGCTGTGGTAGTGGCAGAAATCTGTGATTAGGTATCTTGTGTACATCTGAATTCATACCTATTTAATACAAGCGGCTTGTGAAAATTTGAAAAGAAAGTAAAAAAAAAAAACCAAACCAACCACCACCAGCTCCCCAGATCCACAGGTGGTCTTATTAAAGACCATACTGTTTAGTCTTTCAATAGACTTCAGACTTGATAGAAATATATTTTGAGCTTTGCCCCATTTTTTTGTCCTATTTGAGTTTGTCTGCCATAAAACTGCAAAAATTGCTTTCTTTCGCACTCTGTTCCATGGTATTAGATGACTTGATGGTAGAATAGAAGGAAGACTTGAGAGCAGCCCTGTGGAAATACTGCCACAGGCCAAAGTAAAAGTATAGGCAACAGTCTTGTCTTAGCAGCTTGTGCGGTTTCACCATTCCACCCAAAATAAGGGTTAGTCTCTTCAGTTCTAAAAAATTTTTAGTGCTTTGAAAGTACATTTAACATAAAAGGCTCCATTAAAACTTATACAAAGCTTAGAAATTTTCGTTTTCTAGGCAAATTCTTACCATTCTGATCTCCAAATGTCTCTTTGTAATACACTGAGAGACCTTTGTATCATAAGAGGTACATATACAAGATACATATTTACTTCGTAAATTACTTAATTATTTTAAAAACAAGCAGATTCAAAGGAGACAGCTAAAAAAAACCAAACACCCAAACTGTTTGGGCTAACAATCTAAAGAATCACCTGAACAGAGCTTCTGGCTTTGTCACACTCTCTTGACACAGAGTTCTTTTAGTCAGTTTTGAAATGAAGTAATGGCTTATTCCACGTTGCTGTCTATCTTGTCTCCTCACCTTACAATGTCTGATCTTAAAAAGATAGCTGATGTGGGGGGAGAAGAGTGTTATCCCTTTGGTGGGAGAACAGGTGAAGGGCTGAACTATAAATGAGTTTTGCATAAATGCATATACATAATTTATAGGAAAACCAAATACTGATTCTGAATGTCCCACGTCCATAATAATATCCAAACCATTAGATCATCCTCTCCTTTATTTTTTACAGCTCTTACATTAGTTTGAAAAGTCTCTCTCTTGCAGCTGTCAATGTTAAGGCGAACTCATTTATATCTTTTTAATACAACTTACTGTCTGAAAGAGTTTTTTCTTAGTCTGATGTTACAAATCATAATGAGGGACTTCTTGGGCTTCTTCCTTACTCTCCTGATAGGTCCAAAATCTCTTGGTAAATGATTCTACTAAAAAAATACGTAGATGTTGCTGTAATTGAAATGGTGGGAGTGATCTTTGTTTTGCTTTTTGCACGTGCGGTATTTTTTGACTGCAGTGTCCTACTTTACACATGTAGCCTTTCAGATACTTGATTTAAGTATATTGGCTAGATCGTGCAACACATATATCTTCAGATAGTGTTTTCTAAAACTTAAATTTTGCCTTCTTCCTAAAGGAAACATGAGTGGGAGAAACATGGCACTTGTGCAGCCACGCTTCAGGTGCTTAATTCTCAGAGGAAATACTTTGGTAAGGCCTTGGAACTCTACCAGCAAGTTGATCTTAACAGGTACGTAAATGAACTCAGTGGTCTGCCTCTTATTTCAAACAGTTTCTAAAAGTTTCAAATCTATCCTAAAAAAAAAAAAAAAAAGTCTAAAAATGTGATGGCAGATGGGAAACGAGTATTAGCATAAATTAACTTTAGTACTGGAGTTCAGAAGAAGGGTTGTCTACTCTGAGAGCATGTGTCTGGTCACTTCAGAGTCTGGTAAGCCAGCCATGTTCTTTGCAGTGTTGTCACATTTTAGACACTGGCTGTATTGGCTATATCTCACTACCAAAAGCTATGGTACCTGTAAACTTCTAAATCAAGTGACAAATATCCCAAACTTCTGAGTCATACTGAAACCCAAACACTTGTTTTTAGAAAGACAGTACTCTGCTCAGAGAAAAGGACAAGCTGCAGGCAAAATTGTGCAGAACATCCTGGGAAAAAGCTGAGAGGTAACAGCAAGAGAGCATGCCCTGAGGAGCAGTGTTCAGTCACTGCAGGCAGCCCTCTGTTGTCGTTTCTAACAGCCCCCACGTGACACTCTTGCTTTGTCCTAGGGGCTGATTCCTCCTCATGGTTCCAAAGCACTGGCCATTTCAGATAGAAAATCTTGATGGGAATGTTGTGGTTTGTCCAAGTGCTGTATGTACATGTTCTGACTGCAGGTGAATGCCAGAAGGCCAGAGTCCTTTCCTGATCAGTGCTTGGTATGGGTGGGAGAATGTCTGACTCAGATTTGTTAACTGGGAATTGTCTTTCTGTATAAGATGACAGTATCTGAGAGAGGAAATAAGTTCTTCTGTATCTAGAAACGTATCTTTAAAAAAATTTTTTTTAAATCCTGTAAATGTTCTGTCAGTATCTTGCCCAAGCAAGTTCCTAACAGTCTCATTCACTTTGCATATGCACAAAGGAAATGCATCTTTCTCCCACCCCCCTCCTATTTTTGTAGATGTCTTGTAAAACTGAGATTTTTCTAGTCACAGTGCTTAAGAGCATGTCATATGTAGTGTTAACATTAATAATGTCTGAGAAGTCATTTGCCTGAGTATCTGTGATGGTGTGACTAAAACATTTAACAGATGGCAGAGTGACCAATTATGTGACTCTGTATCAGCATGTGCAACACTGAAAAAGAATAGACTGAAACATGTTGAAATGAATTGCTCAGAGCATATTCTCCGTTGTAAAAATGAACATAATTAATCTTTACTGAAAAGAATAAAGACTGCTAATGTTCTCATTGTACTTCATTTATACTTGATGGAAGAAAGTAGTGTTAGTGATTAAAAGATTGTTTCCAAAAAGGAAATTATTAATAAGAGGACGTTATGCAGGCTCCTGTAAGAATGACAGAACATCATCTATTTTATTGGCCTCCTTATATCCAGAGTCAAATGACTATGACAAACAGATCTGTAGTCAGCTGGGTTAAATCTCCCCTGTGCAGAACTTGGCCTTGGAAGGGTTGAGCGTTATCAGCACTTGTGGATTAAATCCTGCAAGATGCTGAACATTCCCATTCCTTACAGAAGAAGCTGGGACTTAAAGACTTGGCACCTATCGAGTCCTGAATCTTCTTGTCAGCTTAGAAGTGTGGGCTTCCCTCAGGACCGAATCTAAAGGAAGGGCTATATAGGCTAGAGGTTCTTGAGAGTTACTTTGTTTCTCTTACGTGAACAACCTTTTCTCTTCAAAACCTACTTGTTAGGAAATATTGCTGCCCTGACGATGTTGATCCAGATCCACACACCATGTCCCTCTCCCAGTGTGCTGTGCACCTCCCGGCCCAGCAAGCCCACCCTGTATTGGAACATGAGGGTGCCTAGAGCAGTCTCACAAGTCTGCCTCTGCCCCCTCCCGGTGGCTGGAGCACAGGGGTATGGTTCAAGGCAGGGGAAAGGAGGCAATTAAACTGCATGTCCTAATTGGTGCCCAGTGGAGCATTCTGAAGGTCCCACAAATAACAGTAATATTGCCCTTTTTCCTAGCTGTGTGTGAAGACTGAACTCTCCCAGCTTCTCAGCTTAAGATGGGGGAGAGGGTTCTTCCTCACCCTGCTGAGTTGGATAGGAAGTGACCTTTCTGAAAAGGAGAAGCTTTCCTAGGCCTGGTAGAGGGTGGAAGGAAGACAAGTTTCCCTTGCTCCCCATCACTGTAATGCTTGTCAAGTTCTCACTAAAATTAACTATTTACCTAATGATTATGAAGTTATGTTTGCATACAGGAACCATGGAAAAATGTTTTATCTTTGTTTCAGTTGTCTTCTGAAAGCTGGGATAAAGCCGAGCAGTTCATATTACCAGGTAAGAGGCAATCTTTTATAAAACAAAATCATGTGCGGGTACTTTCTTTTTCATCAGGAGGCAAGTAATTTCTAGAGTATAAGTGATCTTTTTTAAATTGTATAGTTCTTTAAGGTTGTGTTTTATCTAAAAGTTTTTGTGAACTTAAGTGTGGGAGCTGTTGGAAGATGTGCTAGTGACTTATTAATTTATATAAGCTTTTTAATTTTTCAGATGACTGCCATAAAGGAAGCTCTTACAAGATTTTATGGTGTAATGCCAAAGATCCAGTGTCTTCCTCCAGAAGAGGTAAAAATCCCAAACAAACACACACTCCCCCAATCCTTCAAAACTGAAAACCAAACAAAAAACCAACAACTTTTTTTTTTTTAAAAGCGCTTTTTATCAAAAAAATAAAAGCAAAAATAGAGTGAAAAATCCTCAGCATGGCAAAATTTAGGTCTGGGTGTTCCTTGTGTATACAGCTCTTTGCAGATTAGCTATTGCTTGATTCTTGGAGTTGAGTTCATAAAACATTGCTTACTTACTGGCACCACTGAGTTCAGCTTATGTTACTGTTGCCACAGCCTTTTCTTAATGCAGAAAAATTGTTAGTGGAGGAAATGTCCATTCTTTACCTAATAACTTTGCTGTTAGTGTACTTACCCAGAAAGTGGGAGCACTGGGTTTTAAAGGTCTCTTTGTCTTAAAAGATTCGAACTTGCATCTTGTGCAGGAATGCTGTAACCACTGTGCTGGTATTGCTGTAGCTGAGTACTTTCCACTCCTGCTTAAGCTTAATTGCCATATGGCAAATTACTAGAACCAACAAGAGTGAGGTGAATGGAACCAGTGACTGTTGGTCTTGACAAAGGGTATTGCCTGTCAACAGCAGTCTTCCCTTCACTGGGCATGGCTCATGTGTCCTGCATGAAGAACAGAATCCTTCAGAAATAAAGCAGCTCAGAGGCTTGTCTCTGAAGTTGTTCTCAAAACCCCCTACCTAAAGAGGTATAAAAAGGCATTTTGACCTTCACTGTGGTTCAGGATGACCGTAGTCTTTCCTTCTGAGCCAATAGTGGCTAAAATTTCCATTTCTTTCTACTTTTCCTTGCCAATGATTTTACTGTGAATCACAGTGCAGTAGAGAATGTGGTATGCAGAGACGGTGTGTTAGAACGTAAAATCAGATCATCATATCTGAACCAAAAATGCCTTTGAAGGAACAAAATAGTATTATGAACAGTTACATGGGTAGGCTGCATAGCTGTTTCTTTCCTTTTCAGCTAGGTTTCTCCACTTTTAATTCAAAAAGAAAACAGAAAACCAAACCCACAAGATAGCTTTCCCTCTTACGAGTGGTTCCTTATTATCTCAGCTTGATAAAAATGGCTTACTACAAAACACTTGACAGAGTTATTGCCCATACAGATGACAATTCTATGAAAACTTGCCAAGATACAGTTGCTGTTGGAGTTGAGCTGACAACATAGAAGCTATTCATTTGCTTTAGTAGTGCTCTGAGGTTTTTATACTCAGACGTTTCTTCATGTGAAAAAGAATTCTAGGTTACAATTATTTTTAAAACATATTTTTACGTTACTTTAAGCAACAAAGGAATGAGAGTTGAATGTGGGTTGCACACTCACCCACCACTTGATGTTGAAGAAATACAGAGCTAACAAAAACCCCAGTTTCCAGCTCTGTTCACTGTAGTTCTGCCATTGCTTTTAGTACAATTGGGATACTGCTCAAATTATGTGAAGGTAATTTACAGCTTGAGTCTCCTGTGCTTAACAGCTGAAGCTAATGGATAATAGAAAGGAAAAAGTACACCCCAGTTACTTAAAGATAGCCCTTTTCAGAGTTCCAGCCATGTTGATGCCTGAAGTGCATTATGGGGCTACTTTGCTTAAAACATATTACACACTTGCTGTGTTCTTAGGTTTCTTTTTTTTTAAAAAAAAAAAAAACACAAACAAAACAAACCACAAAACCCTTCCAAAAAAACCCCAACAACAAAAAACCCAAAACCAAACCAAACAAAATCCCAACCAAAAAAACCACAATAAAAAAAAACCAAACCAACAACAACAAAAACTCACCACAGTTACTTTTGTCTTGGACAAATATATATGTACTGTTTAGTGGTTTCAAAACCAATTTTTTTCCACATGCACTTTGTCATACCTAAGCATTCTGGGGGACTTTTGTAGAATCTTCTTTCCCACATGAAAGGCTTCTGTGCCTGCCTGCCTCATTAATGGCCAATATTTTTCTTCCTAGTCTGTCCTGTAGTCCAAAAATGACATTTCTGCTACTTTTGACAGCTTGCTTCTGTATTCTTTTCAGTAAAAGCTATTATAAAACCAAGTTTCTTTTCTCCTTTTTGGAGAATTTTCTTTGCCTCAGTTCCCATCCTGCTACAAAAGAGTTGGTGAAAGGTGACTTCCAGGTCACACACACCCTTCAATATTCACAGAGTTCAGCCAGAGCTCATGATTAAGGTGAACAGCTTCTGTGTACGGTGCAGTTTTGGTAAATGCTAAGATAATCGGTGCCACAGTATTTCATAATGAGACTTACTAGTTAGGCAGTTTCCCCAAATTGTTACTGAATTATGTGGTAGGAATGTGTTTCCATGTCTGCTTGCTCCTTAAAGACAAGTATGTACTATAAGCTGCTCAGGGTGGATGCCTCTGGTGTCTCCTAAACATTTTTCAAGTAGCAGATATACAAATAAGCACTACTGTATTCTATAGATAAGGCAATATATCTGAAAAATTGATTTATTTTCTTCTCCTCATCAAGCTGATCTCATCCTGTACATTTCTAGGGTGAAAAAGCACAAACAATTGGTCAGATTGAATTCTGCTTCACCAAAGAACTGCAGCTGAGAAACTGCACGGTGCTGAAGGGTGAATCTGAGCCAGTGCCGGCTGACTTGAAGCTTGGAACTGAGGAGCTGTCTGTCTGCAGTGATACTCTCCCAACCTATTATCCTTCACAGGTCCAAGATCACAAGTGAAGCCATAAGAGTTTGAAAAACTTTTTTAATCAGCAAAAAAAACCCAAACCCTTGAACAATATACCTTGGAAAGGAGTCTTGACTTGGCAGTATTACAAAGCCCTGTCCATATCATGCTGTGAAGATTTCTGCTGGAAAATAATGCTGCTTTTTGCCATTAAAGGAGGATGGTCCGCATTGTAATATCAGTTATACAGGTTGAAATATTGAATGGGGGCTCTGATATTGATGAGATCAGAATCTGATTTAGAGCTTTGCCTGGACTTTTGGCTTGCTTATAGTCTGAATCAGTGTTCAAAAGAGAACTGTGACTTCTTAGTTTCACTTGTAGTTAAGTCTGCCACTTCAGCCACTTCTGATTTTTACCAGTGAGTAAGGGAAATTAAGTCATTCTTTGTTTTGAAAAGATGCTTGTCTCTCTGAGATGTGATGACAGTTTATTGAGAAGAAAATAGTGTAGACAAAAAGAACTTGTAGACCTGTCTGGAGGTCCTTTCCCAGAAATAATACCCCCTGCCTTGCATAAATTTGCTCTCCAGAAGTGCTGAACAGAGGCCACATCCTCTGAGGCTGTTGCGTTTAGGGTGAGAATAAATTTGGTAAAAGATAAATCCCCTTGCATTCTAGCCGGTCCTCAGAGATTAGAGGGACTAGGGGCAGCTGGACTTATCCCTCAATAGGTATGCCAGTTGGGGCTGTAACTATCGGTCTGACCCAGATGCCCGAACAGCCCGTATGCTGTAGGTCCGGTTGCGTTCAAAACAAGCCGTCAGGTTCACAAATAGTGCGGATTAGTGGCCGTCACTATAGGTCTGACCCAGGCCAAACAGCCCATACACTGTAAGTCTGGTTGCATTCAAGAGAAGCAGATTAATGAATAGTACAGTTTATTTTCATGCAACATCTACAGATTCTTTAAGATTACCTACGATACATGCACAAACTGCAGGTTGGCTATATAGCACTACACAAAAGAAAAAGGATTGCAATCACACACATGCAGTTCCTGGGTATACACTCGGTGTAGCTGAGGAAATCTTACCAAAAGGTGTCCCTTCTGGGGGTGGGGGGGAGTGTGTGAGAGCACAAACCTGTTGATATGTCCCTCCGATTTGGCATCAGATTATCGTCCCTCCAAGTTAGGTACAAACTTGGGGTACTATTTATCTTAGTAGGTATGAGTGAGTGGGTGGGACTGTAGTCAAGTCATTGTTCTGTCAGTAATGACATAATTTTGTGGTGCCAAGGGATACAGTTGGTTTTTGTGGGAAAAAGAGGGAGGATGAGAAGCAAGGTCGACTTGGTGCGAGGGTTGCAGCTGGGTTGTGTGGGAAAGAAGGGAGGATGAGGCACAGAGTTGGATGGTTGCTACAAAAATCATCTTTCAAGGGAAACGAGTAGAACAGGAGATAAATCTGTCCTTGAAGTGAAAGAATGGGACTGCGCAGCCTGCACCCTGCTTCGCATTCCTCCTTGGCGCCACATCAAACACAAATCACTGGACCTCCATCCCGTCCTGTGTTTATTCTGGGCACTCTGTGTCAAGGAAAATGTGTGCTTTGCAGATTTCTCACTGTTTTGCTGTTTTTGCCTTCCTCACACTTCCAATACCTAACAGAGGCATTAAACTTTTTCTCACTTAGAGATCACAGTGGACCAAAGATGGCAACTTTTGCATAACTTCTTAATGAAATAAATAACATTCACCAAGTTTTGGCACTTCTGCCTAAAGGACCCCAGGAAATCTGTATTTGTAGCCTTACCTAATCACTGATTGATTTTGCTACAGTAGCTCTATACAGTCTTGAAGAACAACCAATCTTAGAACTTACTTGCTAGTACAAGAAAATGTTAGAAATATGTTGTTATTAATCTTTCATTGTATTTGAACATTTAGCATTACCCCACAAGTGAGTGCCTGCACTTTTATTTAAAAATGAGATTGTCATGTAATCACTTTTTTCCAAGAAACAGCTTTTTATAGGTGAAACATTAAATACTACATGATTTTCAGTGAAAAGTACAAATGTTAGCACTAGTGCATCTCTGTTCCATAATGATTAATAACATACCACAAAGTTGGATGTTTTCAAAGGGGACCAAATTTTGATGACATGCTCTACACGGTGCTGTGTTGGTGTGTCTCAAATTGTCTTGCAAAGAAAGACAATTACAGCTTAAAGAACCATCTGTTAGAATAATATTACTGTGAAAATATGAAATGTGATATTAGGAACAAATTTGTTACATCTTTTGGGGTTTAGAAACTTCTCACATTTACTCTCTTTTTGATTGTCCCTGTTTCTCTACCACCTTTCATTTAAGGCTCTGTTACATTGCCTTGCCAGAGTGCTGTCAGTTTTTTAGTCCTTTCTTTAGAAACTCAGATATTTATGTATTTCACAGTTAAGAAATGAATATGATCTGACTCTTTCAGTAGAGCAAGAGTTTCTTTTTCAAAATTTGCCTTCCTTCCTGAGAGGGCAAATATACTAATATATACTAATACTATATTAGTATACTAATGGTAATCAGATCTAGTGTTTTTATAGTAACCATGGCGTGTTCAGTTCATGTTGCACATGACCGGAAGAATCACAATTCTTCATTCCCCCAATTCGCCATCTTCATCTAAGCAAAAGTAGGGAGACCAAACTAAAATGCTTAAAAAGACTAGAATGTACTTCTTTTTGTGGAATCTTTTTGAGATCACTAATATTTTTTTCCTTCTAATTACAAAAATTATCTCAGCCTAAAGAAAACAAATACTTGTTGGGAAAAATGCATTTCTCTGTAAAGGTGCAGCCCAAGGCTCATGTACTTTTTAAAACTCTTTCAAGTATTATTTAGATGATACATAGGTTTTAGGTGGACTACACAGAGTGCAAACAACTTAGAATGAACATTAATTTACAGTACGCATTATAAGGTGGGGTTTTTTAAATAAGGAAGACTTCCCTTTTCCTCAAAACTGCTTTTTTTTTTTAAAGGTTTGGATTTTTTTGTCCTTTGAAGTCCCTTGTTCTCCTTTTCCTTTCAGAGCTCTCAGAGTGCAGTGCCATATCCTTGCTTGTTAAGCTAATCAGCAGTGAGGGAAGTGGAAACAGTGATTGGTAACTACCATCAGACCATCTCACCAACATCTTGCTCAGTGCTTTTCAGTCACTAGTTTGGTTATGAACACAGTCCTTAATTAATAGTAGACTTCTCAAAATCTCGCTATAAATATTGCCACCTTAGATGAGCAGGTGCAGTATAAAAAATACCATGAAATCCACAGCAACGTGATGTACTGCCAAATGAGTGATTGTTAGGTTTGCCTGTTTTTCTGCAGTTGTTTTAATTCCTTGGTCCTCTTCACAGTTAGAAGAAAATCTGAAACTTGGAAGCAGTGGTAGCATTGGTTCTTGCACAGACATACGCTTAATGGAAGCTCAAATGAAGAGCCTGATTTTTTTTTAAATTGCAATATAAATTATATTTTCTTTTATAATGCCAAATAATGCTTAGGGAGACAAAATATACAGTATGGGTTCTCTGCAGTTCAAATGTAATGCATTAATTTGAGCAAAGCAAACAACTGCAGATACGTCCTTTATAAGGAAGGGAAACAGACACTAACAGCCTTCACAGTGTAAGTCTCAAAGGTAAAGCTGACTCTTGCCAAACAGAGAGTCAGCAGATACAGACAAGAGTCAGCAGATAGTATGGCTTCCACTCATTTTTCAGCCTCATTTTCAAATGCAAGAAATGTGAGGGAGCTGATAAGTTTTAAAACTTTGAGGAAAAACTAGCATAATCTGAAATGAGAAAGGGAGAGGAAGGGAGAGAGACAGCAAAGCCAGCAGCATGCTAAACAACAGCCTGCCTCTGAGTAAAAAATGACTGATGAATGTTAAGGTTGACTAAAAATAACCTCACAGACTCTGAAGTCCTGTTTAAAGGGACATACCTGAGATACTGCATTTGCCTTAACAAAAACACACATTCTTTTTATATTGCCAACTTATTACACATTAAATATTTTAATTTGATATGATTAATTAAAGTAGTAGCTATGATTAAAGTAGTAGCAATAAAACACTCTATATGACTACTGTTGCTTGGTTTTTGACAATCCCACCTGCCTAACTTCTAGGAAGATACAAATGTCTTTTAGAAGCTATTGACTGATTTTTAGGCAGAGAGATGCCAAGACACTGTAAAGTTTTAAGTGATACATTCAAGGGATGCTTTAAGAGCTATGTCTGAATGTGGGCAACCAGGATGAATGAATGGTAGCATCTGTTCAGACCAAAGATCTTGTCCAGCCCTTTATGTTCTCTCTAGGAATGGCTCACAGCCAGTTTCCAGCCTTGGCAATTGTTTTCCATCAGAATGTATATAATTTCAAGAGTTGGATTAACACAAACTAAATAGAAGAGGTAAACAAAGGTATATTGGGAGCCTTAAAATTCACTTGACTTCTGAAGTGTCACTCACTTCCTTAAGCAAAATAAAGTCTATCAGCCTTGAAGATTCAACACAGCCTGGGGAAGATGGGGGCTATATTAATTTCTGCATCATCAAATAAATTACCTAAATCTCAGCAGGGGAGTTGTTTGTGTAGTCTTTGTGCTTTAAAACACTAGTCAGCTTCACAAGGGGACCTAGCTTGTTTATACCCTTTGTCTATGTGCTCTCTTGTGCAAAATGCATAAGCATCCCTTGGTGTGTAGGTTAGACCATGGGCTGTCTGTTGTCTTTCCAAGGACAGCCTCTCTTCCCAGACCATGGGCAGGTTCTTTTCTCCCTCTTGTTCTCTCGGTCTCTTCCTGGCTTGCACTGAGCCCTTCTTGGCTGCACAGGACCCCAGCTTCAGCCAAGTTTACGGGGAGGAGGGAAACACAAGATTGGAAAAAGCTGCTTCCGCTCAGTTTCTGTAGGTAGCTACCCATGCACGTGTATATTGTGCTTAAGGCCATGTCTGTCCCTCCCTACCAGCAGCCAGCTGATCTGCCACTGCCAACGGGAACAGGAGATGGGAGAAGCAGAGGGGACTTCTCCCCATCACTCCTGTTCTTAGTAGGGGTAGCAACCGGTTGCTGTTGCCCAGCTGATAGGCAAAGCTACCTCTGCAGGCTGAAATTCAGGTGGCACAGGCCTCTGTCATGTCCCCACTCCACTCTCAGCAGCTGGCGAGCGCTGGGCAGTGCTGCTGGCCCCAGCTGCTGCCAGTCATAAGGAAAAATGGCAGCAGGACTGCAGTGCCCATGCCAGATGTCAGTGCACTGCCAGTCAAGTCCTACAAATGGGGATGGCCTAGGTGTCTGCAGCAGCAGCAAAGCAGCAGGTGCTGGCTTTTACAGTGGGGAAGGGGGATTTTCACGGGGATGGGTTCTTGAATTTGGGCACTTCAGTTCTGGTATGGTTGCACCTCAGGCAGTTGTGCTCTGTTTGGATCTGGCTCTGAGCACCATTAAGCCAAGGCCATAGAAGGATAATGGCACTGTTAACAGTATTATTGCTGCCTGATGATGGTTACTGATGATGCAAAGGGAAAATGTCAGGACTTTGCAAGTTGCTTTCCCAGGAATGGAGCAATCCATGATGAGGAATGTTGTATTTATTCTACATTCAGACTGTCTTGCTGCTCAGGCATCTGCCTTCACAAGGTTCACTGCACGCCTTCCCTTCCTGTGTGTAAGTATTTGCTGCTCTACAAAGTTGTAGATCACCTAGAGTTGGTATAAATAATTAATTTTAGAAGGGTTTTCAATTACTTGTGCTTTGGAGAATAAGAGCTTTAGTATACAGACTAAGTGAGACCTGATGTGGGAGATAGGCAGCTTATTTTATGTTTGTGTGCTGTGGTCTTCATTATTCCTTACCCCAAGTACACTGAAGCATCACAGATTGGTCAAGGATTAAATAGACCTCAAGAGCAGCCCAGCCCAACTGTACCCCCAGTTTGGTGGTACGGACCCTATCATATATATTCAGCATGAAAAGCACAGCACTGATGTTCAGACACAGTACTCATTTTGAAGGACTGATGTTTCAGTAATCTTTGATAAAAAAGAAGCTAAAATGACCATATTTGATAAGAAAATTCTTAAGCAGGTGATCGAGAATTCTCAGGCAAGCTGAAGAATACCATGGGGCTGTCTGTAAGAAATACTCCCTGAGTACAGCCTCACTTACCAGAAAACAGGCTGTTCACTTAAGATTTTTCTATAACTCACACAATTGTTTGGTTAAAGAGCTGTGTTCTGCATGTAAATCAGAAAAGATGAGCAAAACTGAAATTAGTAAGAACTAAAAGCACAGAAGTTACCCCGTAATAATTACAATCTCTATAAACAAGTGTGATGTATCCCAGCAGGTACCCGCCATTAGATCACTTACTTCGGCTTAGTATTGTTGAGTAAAACTTGCTACTGTCAGCTTTGGAGAGAGGCTTCTCTCTTTCCAAAGTACTCAGCTGAGAGCAGAGAAGCTGTGCATACTTTCAGGAGAGGCTGGAAGAGCTGTCACATTGCCTGAGTGCTGTCATTTTAGCCCATCAGCCTTCCACAGATCCATCTCCCTTATCAAGATTTCATACATTAGGTTATGCTCGTGAAGGCTACACGTGTCCAGATGACTTGCGGTATCAGTTCCCAGTGCCAGCTGTTGCAGGTTGTGTTCAAAAGAATATTGTGCAGGGACTGTCCCTCCTCATAAACCCAGGTATTTGCCAAATGCCTGGGGCATGCATTTGTCAAGGATTTATTAGCCAGGAGGCTGGATGACTGATACATGAAGTGGGAAACACTTTCTTGTCTCCTGGGCTCTCATATGTTTGGGGCTTACAATGCCGGTATCCTACTGAGGTGGTCTTTATACACAACAGCTGGCCCTGCCTTATTTGTCTCCCAGCCCCTGGAGAGCTTAAGAGATTTTGGTCTCACGGTTTCTGTGGGATTCAGTGAGCAGCTTGTCATTTCTGAAGCTGCTGCAGGATGATCACTGTAACAAAATAGTTCTAGGACACAAACTACCCTCTCATTTCCAATGCCTCATGTTTTCAGTTCTCTCCATTGTGCTCAGTGACTTGAGGGATGAACAGACCACCCTCTTCGATCTTGCAGAGTAACCAAACCATTCACAAAGACACAGATACTGTAGCAGAGAAAAGTCTCTTAAATATCATGGAGAAAAAACACTCAAATACCAATTTTTTTCTCCTTTTTTCCCTCCCTCTATTATTGTTTTGAGAGATTCTGACTGCAAGGATCACTGGAGGTCTGGAGGACGGCAGACATATTGATGGATAGCTTTTAATCCTTTATTTGCTACCCCTTTGGCACCTGTTTTTTGGCATGTCTGGCCAATTAACAGGCATGCTGTCACACTCACACCTGACCAAGAACAATGTCTCAAAAAATTAATTAAAAAAGATGGCAAAAATGGATATTTGTTAAATCAGTTAACAGTCTGGGGCTGTCATAATTACTTAAACAAATATGGTGTGGATAGCCTGGTCCATCTGGGCAGATGGGAGAACAGGGAAATTGGAGTATCTACTTTTTTACTTAGCTCTGCCACTATCCCCTGTGAGTGAAATTCAACTTGAAATCTGATGACAGTTTAAAGTCCCACACAAATTAAGTAGGCCTTACATGCACTTGCTGTCTGCAGAGGGGCATTTCATCCTCCCTAGCCCTGGACAAGTAATTAAAGTCTAAATGCTTAAAAATATCATGGCTTTTGGAGACACTTAGAACATCTGGTCCCTACAGCAGAATCAAAACCGTGGTTTTAGGAGCTGAGCTCCTTGTGCTTACATGGTGGGAAGTATGTGGCACTGCAGAAAGATGATGTATTGCGTTTGAGAGGCAAGGTTTTCGTAGCATGGGGGCTACAGGGGTGGCTCCTGTGAGAAGCTGCTAGAAACTTCCCATACATCTGACAGAGCCAATGCCAGCCAGCTCCAAGGCAGACCTGCCACTGGCCAAGGCCGAGCCCATCAGCAATGGTGGTAGCATCTCTGCGAGAACATATTTAAGAAGGGAAAAAAACCTGCTGGGTACCCTGCAGCAGAGAGAGGAGTGAGAATATGTGAGAGAAACAACTCTGCAGACACCAAGGTCAGTGAAGAAGGAGGGGAAGGAGATGCTCCAGGTGCCGGAGCAGAGATTCCCCTGCAGCCCATGGTGCAGCCCATGGTGAGGCAGGCTGTGCCCCTGCACCCATGGAGGTCCATGGTGGAGCAGAGATCCACCTGCAGCCCAGGGAGAACCCCACGCCAGAGCAGGTGGATGTGCCTGAAGGAGGCTGTGCCCCGTGGGAAGCCCGCACTGGAGCAGGCTCCTGGCAGGACCTGTGGCCCCGTGGAGAGAGGAGCCCGTACTGGAGCAGGTTTGCTGTCAGGACTTGTGACCCTGTGGGGGACCCACGCCGGAGCCGTTCATGGAGAACTGCAGCCCGTGGGAAGGACTCACGCTGGAGAAGTTCATGGAGGACTGTCTCCCATGGGGGGGACCCCACGCTGGAGCAGGGGAAGAGTGTGAGGAGTCCTCCCCTGGGGAGGAAGGAGCAGCAGAGACAATGTGTGATAAACTGACCACAACCCGCCTCCCCTGCCCCCCCTGAGCTGCTGGAGGGGAGGAAGCAGAGAAAATCAGGAGTGAAGGTAAGCCTGGGAAGAAGGAAGGGGTGAGGGGGAAGGTATTTTTAAGATTTGTTTTTATTTTCTCATTATCCTACTCTGATTTGATTGGTAATAAATTAATTTTCCCCAAGTCGAGTCTGTTTTGCCCATGACATTAATTGGTGAGTGATCTCTCCCTGTCCTTATTTCAACCCATGAGGCGTTTGTTATATTTTCTCCTCCCCATCCCAATGGCAGAAAGGAATGAGTGAGCACCTACATGGTGTTTAATTGCCAGCTGGGCCTAAACAATGACAAATTACTAAGGCTGTAGTTCGACTAAGTCTTAAATCCAGCTCCTTCCCAGGGTGGCAAGGGGGCATGCCCAGCTGCTCTGGGGCAGCCCTTCCTAAGCCTTTTGGGATAAACCAGATATGGCATTCCTGGCAGGAGCCCAGATAGCACTGGTTAGTGTAAATATATATTGCTGGGACATATGGCACAGCCACAACCTTCCAGTTACCCAGGAGAGGTTTCTGCTGCTACAAACGGCCTATGGAGAAAACAGACAAATAGGTTTTGTAGCAGAGATGAGGACTCAGGGTTTTTCTCTGCCTTAAGCAACTGCAGCCAATTTTCTTCACAGCTTCACAAGGCGAGACTTGGAGGAGGCCCTGTGCAAAACAGCCTCCAGTCTGGTGCTCAGTGGCTAAAAAGAAGTCTTTGTCCCTGTCTTACCCAGCCAAGGGGAGAGTACAAGGGACCTCCTCTCCTGTGGCTGGGACTACTTGCTTCACTTGCCAGTGGGTCCTACAGACAAACAGCACTGGCACTTTCAGCTCTGTGTTAAACACAATGGCTGTTGTCTTTTGCAAGCAACTTCATCCTGTCGTTGTAAGTAAAAATGGGCTCTTAGGAAGCCACCCCAAGGACTGGTAGGTGAAGGAGTAACCTGGCCAGGCAGGAGTGCATTGGATGCTGAACTCCTCCTCCTCACCCAGATGGGCCATCCTCAGCAGCACATCTCCAAGTGCCTGGGGAATGTCAGAATAAAATGGTGAGAGTGTGTACCTTGCAGGACTAGGTGCCAGGTGAACCAGAGTTTACTAAGATCAGATTTTATGATTTGCATGCCTAAATCCCCCCAAATCTCTCAAGAAGCACAGGGGCTTTTTCACATCCATCTCTTAAAATTTAATACACTGTGTTTCTGTGCATTTCACCTTCTCCAGCTGAATTCTGCTGGGAGCCACCAGTGGTCAGTGGTGAAAATTTTAATCACTTGCAGCTTGTTTCATAAGCCACAGAGATCCAGATGGAGCCAATTCCATAATCCTGAAATATAAATAATGCATTACTTAATTCAGAGTCTGAAGTCCCTTCAGGCTTGCAAATTAGCCAGTTAATAACTTTTTGTTTTAGATGTACTGAACACTGTAATAACCTGATGTCATTTTGAACACAGTGATTAAGTATTCAGTTTACAAGATAAATGGAGACTCATTACAGTCAATCAGGGAGGAATTACATGAACTTAAATTGCAGGTATTTATAACAGTTCCTCAAAAGAATATTTTACTAGCTATTTTGAAAGAAAAAGCTGCTTCTTTGTTATTCTGTAAAAGTATTGCCTTCTTTATAAAGAACTTCTAATGAGATCTTTTTCTAATCCTAATGTAATCCAACTGCACTATGTCATCATAGGTCATTGTGAAATTAGATAGTGAGCATGACAAATATATATTGTACTGGCAATTTCTTAGCAATCTATTTTAAGTTTTTGCCTTTGTGATGACTAGAATGACAGAAAGCTTTACTTTAGATAATACAATATGAACTGATTCAGCAGCCAGTGACTTCCAGTACATTGGCCAGAAAAAAAAAAGAGGAAAAAAAAAGCAACAAAAAGTAATATTTTATATGCTTAGTTTGTCATGTTTGCTTAAGTTGGAAAATATTGGGAATTTTCCAATAATTTAGAGTTCAGTGGCATAAGTAATACAAAGCACACTTAGTTAAATACAGACTCAATTTTTTTATTGCAATTTTTAATTCTTTCAATTCCACCCATCTCTATAAGTTTTGTACTATATCTTTTTAATGAGATTATCTAAACTGTAATAAGGCTGCCAAAACCCAGTTACCAATACTGGGGTAATACTAATACATTGTAGCGAAGGAATTGGAATAAAATGATTTCCATTTAGCCAAGGATTTCAGAGTGGAAATATTAAGTAGCATCATGACTAGATTTAGAGAAAGAAAACCAGGCTGATGCTGCTTTTCTGAAACTTGCTTAACATTTTTTTCCCTGAAATTCTTTACAGCCCAGGAGTGCAATGCTATTGGCTCCACCTATAGCACTAGGGGCTACTATTGCTTTAAGATAAAGTTTTATTATCAGTTGAACAAATCACAGTCAAACTCTGTTAATCAATAACCTTAGCATCAAGAGTCACTTACAGTAAGCTCCTGTTTTAACTCCCTGCTTTCAGTAACAGCATGTTTCTCTTCTAGGTTATTTGGTATTATCCATATTAAGACTGAGAGGCTGTGTTTTGTGTACTCGCTCTTTGTGAAGACATAATTTAGAAGAGCATTCCCTGAAATGTCACAGTCAACTTCAGTTTCGTTAAGAGATGTTGGTATTCCGAGACAACTGGAATTTGTATTCAAGTAACAAAGCAGAAAGGTTTTCGGAGAAAAGCATGTTGGTTAAGTAGCTTTGCCTTAGAAAAACAGTTGTATTTCCATAGGAAGAAGGGAGAAGTTTTGTCTTCATTTTCTTTATTCCATGCAGAGAATTAGATATAAAGACTCTGAGATAGTGAGCATGCCTTGATGCAACCTGACTGCACCAGACAATTTATTACCAAATTTTATTCTGGACTTTATATATTTACTGGAATTAACTACCATGTGGCCTGCTCACAGAAGCATTTCAGGGTAGTTCATACAATAGAGAAAATTGTACAGTTGGTGTAATTTGTATGAGACAATAAGCAGTTCCAGATTCTGCTAGTTGGGATTTTTTGGGAAAACTTTTAGTTTTGAAGAATCTTTTCCAGTTTGTCAAATGAAAAGTGGGATTTGGTCAGAAGAGGAAACCATCAAACCATCTAACATGCCAACCATGTCCAGGTTGGACAAACTGCTGATTTGTTCCAGAAAATTTCTGAATCTCAGTTGTTCACACTGTGATCATTGGCTACATTTTCATTTCTGTCCTGGAAGAACAACTTCCTAAGCCAACCATTTTCTGCAAGTCAGAATTTTATTTCCCAGTGAGCCTTTCCTAGACTTCAGCAACCACCAGAAAGCATCTTAATGCAGCCAAGATATTTGCAGTTCCAAGAGTATCACAATGTAGAGCTGTGCTGTATTCTGTAGCTGGATCAAAGCATCAGCATTTCAGACAATTCAGTTCTGAAATTTTGAAACTACTTGTACTTCTAATCCGAACTTCTGCCCCATTTATGTTAGCCTTCTTATTCTGGTTTGTACGGAAGAGGGGAAGAAACCAAAGGACTTGCTGCAGCTTACGCAGAGAAGTAAAACCAGCCATGACCAGAACCACATTTAGCGCTGCATATGTTAGGTAAAATTAGATTTGCAGCATTAGTTGCTCTGTTTGTAAGGGATTCTAAGGGATTTGTCAGAAGGGTGGTTTATGTGACAGAAAGATGAGTTATAAATAATAATGGTTTTTTCCTACAGGTGCTGGTTTACAAATAAGATGACTGCAGGAGAAATAGAGTTCGAAAATAAAGTGCCACATATCTGAATTCAAAATGTACTAATTTATAACATTAAGGCAAGTCAGCATGCATTTTGAAACACTTCTTGTAAGACTTCAGTTTCCCTCAGACAAAGTGTGTTGCCCATGTGGAGATGAATTTTTGCTGTCCTTGTAAACTGGAGCTGGTGGAAAGCTGTGCTGTCAGTCGTCCAAAGAGTGTGTTTCTACGAAGTACCCACCAACTAAGAACACTGGTCCCTTAGAAAGCTTTCCTGAACTTCACAAAGGGTGCTGCCTTGTGGGAGGCACTGCTGCAAATTTCTGTTCTGCTTGATTTGGGTTATTCAGGATTGAAAATCTTTCCTTCTTAGCAAGCAGAATAAGCTCTTGTATCATGCTCTCCCAAGAACTGAGAACTTACCTGGAGACTGCAAAGCCTGATGCACATGTGGGCCGTTTTCCCTAGAGCTTTGCAAGAGGTTTGAGTTTTTCTTTGAAATAAATTCTGCACCTTGAGAGCTGTTGTGAGGCAAGAGAGTGCTTTACAACTGGGAGGGATGGGTCAGAAAGTGCTGGTCTTCCAGGTGAGTATTTTACTTCTGATTCTAGGTCTTTGAGTGTCAGAGGTTTGAAAACAGGTAGCAGATTCAAAGGGATTAATTCAGTCTATTAGATCCAGAGAGAAAGAAATAAACAAACTGAAGAACTTTTTTAATAGCTATTTGCTTATTTTGTGAAATAAGCATGAGTGCAATGAATAGGCTGGGCCAAACCTAAAGTAGTTACTCAACTCCACTGGTGATCTATGGTGGAGTTTGTATGTTTTGATCAGGAACAGATTTCTCTGGCTGGAACCAAACAGAGCAGGAGCCAAAGGAGGAAAATTGGCTCTGTTAAAACTGTTTAGAGGGCACTGTCTGAGAGGTCTAGTAATTAGATATATACCTAAGTCAGGGCAGCTGTTTGCCTGGGGTTTTTTTTCTGCTATGTGACTTTTAACTACTTGGTCATGTTACATTGCAAGATAATACAGTCAGAGAAATGGTTTAAATTGCTTTATGTAAGAAACTGCTAGTCAACCATGTCACACTAATGTCTCAAGGCAAATTGCAGCAAAATCTTTAAAAGTGTTTTGCACATGATTTAGGATGTCATAAGCAATGTTTGTCTGGTTTTAGTGATACTGAGATATCGTAATTATTCAGGTAAGTCTTTGCCTCTCCAGTGATAAAAGGCAGGTGATTAAGACACTGTTTGAAAATAATACTATGTCTCATATGCTGCCTTCTCATATGCTACTCAACAAGGATAATATCTTTTTCTTTCAACAGGCTATTGTGAGGCTTTATTATTGCTTATAATGAGGTTAGTGATATTAGAGTGGGAATTATACCAGTGATTACTCAAGTCAGAATATCCTGACATGAGAAAATGACATTTTCCAAACCCCAATTAACTGAGCTGAATGAAGATTCAGAGATACATACAGGACTTATTATTGGTCACCTATAGAAATGATAGGTGCATAATTATTTCTAGAACATTTAAGCCAGCAGTTACTTTAGCCATTTAAGCAGTGGAAACATGTTTAGGAATACTTTTCGTAGAAGCAGTAAATGAAATTATTTCAAACGCTATGTTTTAAATGTGAGGTAGGAACCTAGGGGTCTGGAAAACAGCAAATTCTAAGATAAAACTACTTTTTACAAACAATTTAAAAGCGGAAATTATGTAAATTCACTATTAAAGTAGCTGCAACAAATGTAACATTTTCCACATTAAGCAATACACACATCAGCCATCATTATGGTTTAAAATCAGAGGATAATTTAGAGATGCTTAATAACCACATGTATATCAACTTTATTGAACAAGGTGCCTAAGAATACCTATACGAATATTAAGCATTGCAGAATTGTTGTGGAAATCACTGCAAAATAACATTCACATATAATTAACTGTAGGTCAATTGCCAGAGCAGCAATCATAATGGAGGAAATCAGAGGAGAAGAGACAGAAAGATAAGAATACCCAGCACAAAGTAGGTTCAAGAATTCTAGTGGCTGTGGGTAATACTGAACTTTTAATTCTCATTCTTTGCCTAATTCCGTCCACCTATGTTCCCCACAAAATTCCCAATCAAAATAAAATAAAATAACCAACCCAAACCAGAAACATTAAGTAGAATACTTTTTAAGGAGCACTGGGGAAATGAGGCAAAATCAATTTCTGAAAAACTGGTTGTGCCCTTATTTGGAAAAGGAAAAGGACTGGATTTCACTCTCCATTGTATCTATGCAATTACAGCAGAAAAAAATGTGTCCAATAATTTTATAATTGGGTTTATGCCATCTGCAAAATAATTCTGGTTCCTCTGATAGGTTCTCCTATAGGTTTATGGGCTAGAAATTATATATGTAGCAGATATTAGTTGCTAGCATGAAGTATTTGTCAGTGTAGTTCCAGATTTAGTTTTATGGAAGTGCATGAACTGCTAAAACATTTGAAGGTTATTTGTTTGACTGATTCTGTTCAGCTGCAAAGTACAATTCTTTGTTCACTACACAAGATGGGTTTACTAGAGAGCTTTGACTTCTCTTTCTTCACTCTTAAATGTGAGGAGTGGTCCAGGCTGTACAGGTGACCCCTGAGGTCACTTGTATTCTTCATGAGGCCATCATATGCAGGAGGTTACTCAGAAGGGCTGATTATTTTCTTGGCAAAAGAAGCATCTCAGCAAGGACACAGGGCTTTCTACTGTTTCAATGGTTGGCACAGAATATCAGGTACAACAGGAAGGAAGTAGAACATGAGTTTATCATTGTGTTAGTAGCACTTCTTTTTCAAGTCAAAATTTAATTATCAAAAAAGATCCTTAAGACAATATGAATCTGTACCTAAATGGTTTTCTGGAAATAATGATTCATACATCAGAACAGTCCCTCCAGCACATATATGAGTCTCTATTCCTATTTTTAAAACTTCTAGAATGTAGAAAGACTTTTTAACAAATCTGATTTTTTTTCTGTAATGATACAAAATAATTATACCAATATATTGCAGCATTTGATGGAATCTATGCAAGATATAAGCTTGTTTACATAGAAAAAAAAATTTATAACTAGTTTTCTGAGTGCAGTGATGTTAGGGTCTGTATGAAGTCAAGAAAGTCATTAAAACTAACTGCATTTTCCTTGCTGTATTTCTGGCTGACACAGATAATGATAAATCATCTCACAAAGGAACTTCTGACCGTCAGTGTCAAGTCCTGTTTGTAGTGTCCTCAGACAAGTCATTGAATTTAGAACCTTTTGAGGATCTCTAAGCATCATTTTCCTTTGTTGTATCTTAATGCTGCTAGGAAAGGTCTAGGAAAGGTTGTGCGTGTGTAAAACCAGCCCAAATCCTAAGAACATTGACACTGATTTCAGCTTGGACAAAGACGACTTACATAGCAATTTCACTTGATTGGCATTGAACAGTGGGTTTAAGAGTCCTTCTCTACTGGACAGAAATTGCTGCTTACCTTCTGTGCAGTTAACCTCATTTTGCCACCTAGTTGCAATATGCTCTTACTTGGTCTTAAAGCCCATTTTCAAGACCAAGATAGGTAGGATCTAATCCTACTTTTACCATAAAGTAATATTGTGTGATACTGCTGCCTGAAGACTACTTAGGAACGTTAAACAAAGGCTTAAATTGGGACAACTTTTGTAGGAAGTCTGAGGATGTGCAAGACAGAGCAATACCTCTGATGAAGAGAAGTGGAAAAATACTTCAGTTAATGCCAAGTGGAAACATGAAATCCAAATGACTCTGAAAAGTAAAAATAGCCTTATAAAGATGGATATAAGGAAATTATATATAAAAAAGCAACACAAATACTAAGAAACCCCCTACAAGGTAACACTTTGTTTTAGTTAGGGGGCTAAACACTCACTTGGGATGTAGGGATACTTCCTTTAGCTCCCTTTTTTGCCCAAAAGGATCCACAATTCCCACCACTCATGAAAGTCCCTCACCTGGCAGAGCAGCCTAGTTTGGATTGCAACTGTTTGTATTGCTATTTCCTTTTGCACGAGATCAACAGTCTTTGCTGACAGGACTAGGTCTCAGGACTCCTATCCATCTGCTGAATGTCTGAGACACTAAATACAATCATGAATTGCCTCTTCTCTACTTCTCAGTGAATTTTCAGATGTTCTATGGAAGGTTAGGCAGCTTTTTCAGCAAGACTCAGGTGTTTCTCCATGCAGATAATAACAATTAAGGACACTCACCAGGTTGTGGGGAGTAGGAAGTCTGGGTTAAAGTGTCTCTAGGGCAAAGAGGTGGCAGCACATCTGCAGTTCTGGAAAAGGAAAGGTAAATCCTGCAATGCACTTATTGTTTGCTTCCTAGAAGACATTTTCATATAAAAGAATGATGCATGGGGTAAAAAAGTGCGGGAAGTGAGCACTGTAGATACAGTAAGAGGTATATGTCAACTAATCTGGAGACTCACTATTTCATAATTATTTTGTTATAGGTGAACATTATTTTTCTGTCTTCCTGTGCCTTTTTTTTTTTTTTTTAATCTTATAAGGCATGTCATTCTGCAATGCAAATAATTTAGGATCTAGTTCCCTTTCACTGAACTTGATAATTGCCTCCAGAAAACTTAAAAATGCTTTATAGATGGTGGAAGGATGGAAAGAAACTCAGCACATCTTGTTGAAAAACTTCACAGCGATAGGCTCCATGGCCTTGGAATTGCACTCTTGTTACAGGAGGTATAAGACAGCCCATGCCTGGCAGTCACCTGGGAAGCATGAAGGCGAGGGTAGGTTCATGTGGTGTCCTTTAAGATGCCAGTTAAACATGCACAGCCTGTAGAGGTGGAAAGTAGGAGCTCACTCTGGTCAAAGGCTGTATGCAAAATGTATGAGTGCAGCCTGCTGCTGGAGAAGGCCAAGTGGATGCTCCCTGCAGAGAAAAGTTGAGTTCCTGTGATAAGGTGTCCAGGACTTCTGTCAGCATTATCAAGACCGCAATTACCAGTGGCATTTGTAATGGATGGTCTAGATTAGCTGAATGGTTGAGCATTTAGGGTTAATTCCTGACTTCAGCCTCAAAAAAATCAGCTGAAGACAATCATTCTGTAGAGTTAATGAAACCCTGAAGACCCAGATAGGTATAATGAAGCTAGAGTGGGGAGTTACTAGACCTTTGAGAGAGTGAATGTGAGTGTGGATACGTTTAATTCCTCCTTTATTCCTCAGCTTCATTTATCTCTTGCATTTTGTTTTGCTGCTTATTGAGCCTAGATGGAAACACTGTGAGGGACTTGCACTGAACTGTTTCAGATTTGCATTCTCTGAGAGCCTGTGCAATCCAGCTAAACTTGAACCTTTTGTTTTTATTCTTTTTGATATGACCTTGGTTTTATAGAAGCTTGCTAAAGCTTGAAAAGCCAATTGCAGGTCTAGTGGGTAACAGCAGCTCAGAGCCTGCAACAAACCCTGTCTGTCAGAATGGCTCTAATGAGGTCAAGGGAGCTTTGTTTTGAAATCTAGAAGCATGACTGCTCTTGCAGAATTCTTCTCTTTGCAAGGAAAATCATGCTTCATTTACACAAAGCTAATACCTTTGGTTTGCCTCTGGTCGCCATCACCCTGCATTCTCTGGTTGAGTACTGCTATGGAAGTGCTACAACTCTGGTCTAATTTTTGTCTTTTGCCTTTGGCCAGCTGATGGTCAGGCTCATTTGATCACCTGTGCATAACGCCTTGAAATTTTCTTGGAAGGAACCTTAAAAGTAATTTATGATAATAAATTCTGCTATTCTTGCAAAATAACTGTGTTTCTAATGCAAGCAAGTTTTTATTGATCAGTACTCATACAGCAACTTTGGCAGGCTTTTGCTTTTCATGCCTTGCTTCACAAATTGTGCTTTGAATTTTTTTTTGAGAAATACAAAAGCAAGCTAGTGACATATAATGGTTCTTGAAGCAGAATGTGGAAATCATAAAACATAAGCCAAATATAAAATTCTACTGAAGACTTTACAGTCCAAAAAAGCAGACGAATATTGGAACAAATTTACTAATCTATACTTGTTTTTTCAAACTCTATATATAGCAAATGTATGATAAAAGAAAACCCAGAAAATCAGTAACTCAGAACATGAGTTTGTTTTACTAGTTGGGATTCATTCTATTATATCTTGTTTCTCTCAGTAATTATTGTTAGCAACAAAACACCATTATAAGTTACTATTACTATAATTTAACATCATCTGAATCAAAACAGCAGTGAGCTAGTGGGCATCCAACTGACACCCCCATGGGCCACATTTGAGACAACGTGCCTGCGCTTTGTGCTCCTTCCTGTACAAACGCTCTCTGCCCTTGCTTAGGGGGAGGAAGTGTGTCTGTCCCATAGTAAACCGGACCATGAGAGGTCAACTGCTGCTGAAGCAGCAGGGAACCAGCTGCTCCAACCTTCTCAGGAAAACTTGTTCCTGGAAAACTCCAACCCAGAAAGTGCTCCCAACACTAACGCAAGTACTTTCCCTTCCCTCTGGGGCCTAAAGGCAGGTGGCTTTTGGCCAGATGTCCCTCATCCAGGTGGCCCCTTGCTACACTAACAAGGAGCTATAAATTAGTGCAGGCAGGGAGTGGAGGAAGTTTATCTGGCTGTGGTCTCTGCTGTGCATAGAAGCAGTAATGTTGCCTGTATGATGTGGTTTGGAGTGCACTATCAGTGTGAGCTCCTAGAGCTGCTGTACTGCTGTGCCTTGACCTGTGAAGGTGGGAAAGTGGCTTTGAGCAGCCCCGTTTCCTTACTGGTTCTCAGATGGGGGAAGAAAGGTGTATAGAGGTAGGAAGGTATGTGCTACCAGCCTGGCTTATTCATCTTGAAAACATGGTAAATGGTGTGGAAGATGTATGTCCTGTGTGAGCAGGCTTGCTGCTTCTGAGTCATCCTGCTGCTGTGCTGTGGGGAGGGAGGCTGCCTGTGTGGCATGACTGGCTTACCTGTGGGCACCTCTGTTCTAGCCTTATGTGTTCCTGTCCTGTCAGTAGGTAGGAATTCTGGTTTGGTCATGTAGCTTTGCCCAGAGATTGTCATAGGAAGTATTTGCTTGACCTGTAATGTCTATTTTGGAAAGAGTTGCTATATTGCAGCTGGCGTCTCTCTCTGCTAATGGGCAGTGTAAGTGATAAATGGGTTGGTCTCTTGTGCAGTGTGATTTTTGACTTGCCCATCAAGCTGCTCTTTTTGCCTTTTTTCTTTTTCAAAACAAAATATGAAATGTGAGTTATGTGGGGGTGGTATACAGCTGTGCCACATAGACGGGCTTTCTGTTCCCTCTCACAACATTAAGATTGTAGCTCTGGTCTATGTCTTTCTGTCCTTAGCTCTCCCTGCTGCTCTTGCCTTTGCTAATAGCAACTGCAGTGATGAGGGCGAATTCTTCCTGGAATTGCACAGTTGATATATGCAGGTTGGGCTGCAATCTAAAAAGCCTTCAATCATCACCCATAATATACTTCATTTCTTGAGCTTGGATATTCGAGGCTGTACCTCAGTCATTTTATATACTTGTCTATAAAAATAAGCAGCTACTGTGGCATTCATTTGGAAAAAGTGATCAAAATACAGCATGTGAAGCATTGAAAACAAAACAAAGTACAAACCCTGTTACTTCTGTGTGTTTAAAATTCAAAACACTGAAGAAATTCACTCAATTTTTGTTTGTATTTGTTTTTTTTTCTAGAACCAGATATATAACACCTGCAATATGTAGTAATTTTAGATGAATGCTGACTGGTTGAAGGGGAAGAAATCATACTGCATATTCATTTTTTATGTTAGAAATTCTTGAAATTCTTGATTTCTTATTTATTTTGTGTGTATGCTTTCTGCAGCCTTTATTGATTTGAATGTCGTGTTCTGTTTGAGAGGTAATAATTCCCTTTGAAACTCTTGACACTTGATGTTACAAACCTTCTGTAATAATAGAGGATTGGTGTTGTTTACTTTGAATAGACTTTATTAGTTCTTGCTGTAGATTAGATCCCTTAGAGGAATTTGTGAAGCTGAAGTATGTCACTGTGACTTCAGTCAGTCCTACATTTACTCCTGTTCTGAGTGGGTGAGATCATGATTTAGTGAGTGAAAACCAACCAGCATGTATAAGCCTCCAAAGTAAATTGAGAAGGAAGTCCTCTGATGTGCTAGTTCTTCCCTCCACTCAAGGGAGCAGCTTCCTTAACTCTGCCAAAGCCCGAAGGGCTCTGGGTGAATCTTTTGAATTGGGTGGTTCTTTTTGTTTCTCCACTGTTCCTGCAAATATTGCTGCCGTTGCTGAAAAGCTTATGTGTCTGTTTAAAGGTTGGATGAGTGTCTTCTGTCTGAGTAGACATACTAAAAGGAAAGTGGGCAGTTTTCAAATATAACATGCTCTATTTAAGTGTCATTTAGAAGTCCTTTTCTTGACACTTTGCTACTTTCCCTAATTTTGATTGAAAAATGGATCTTTTAGGAACACTGTAATCTACAGTTCTTTTACCTTGATGTATTTAAGTAGAGTGCATCTTTAGCAGGTTCTAAATGAAAGCGTGCCCCAAAGTGAACTGGTACCCTTATTCTCAGTCACCTTAAGTGTCTGTGTCACAGTTAATTGGGTAAATTATTGTGTGGATTCCTATGACTCAGCATGTAATCTTCTGTCTCAGCATGTAATTTTCTGTCACATTAATATTACCCTTGTTGATTTATGCTTGAGAAGTATTGCTGGCAGTCTTCTGATATTTCTCTCTATATTTCTAGGCGATCTTGCCTTCTATGTTATCACAGTGTTTCCTAGGCTACTTCCTCAATTTGCTTTCTGTAACGTAAGTTTTTAGTTGTCAATTCATTTTTTTTGAATTTTCAAAATTTGTATGGAAAGTTTAGATCCTGTGCATTCTGTTACCAGAAACCTGTTGTTCTGTATCCGAAATAACTTCATTATGTACTTATGTTGACAACTTGTGTGTACTTCTAAGTGTAATTACTGACAGAAACAAGGACCTGTTCCATCAGTGAAGGCGGACGAAGACCTGAATTCATTTCTTGGGCTCAATTCCCTATGTGTATGCTGGCGTAGGTGCTCTTACCCTGTTTCAGTGCAGTCACATCCACACTAGTGAGATGCAGATTTGTTGCCTTATTATCTTGGTGTTTCTGCCCCAAATTGATCTTTGCTTCCTTTCTGCATTGTCCAACTGAGATAGCAAAGCTGTTCCTGCTACTTTCAGTAAGGAAGAGTTTAAGCAGTTGGAAGGGGTAGGTTGCAACTACCCCTACCTGCAATGTGCCCCACTGCTATGGCATTGAGGGGACAGGCCTGAGGCTTCCCTTGGTTCTTGGGGAGGGAAGGAGGGTCTTTTAGGATGGTGGTGTCTCTGGATGCAGTGTGGAAGGCAGGGTACATGAAGGGAGCCCCTGGCTCAAACATTTTATCACCACCACCTGAATTGCTCTATTGCCTCCAAATCAGTCTTTCTGATGCCAGATTGAGGGCAGTGCAACTGCCCTTGTCCCTTCTCATCCCCTAATTTTGGCTGCAGTAAATGTTCAAGGTGTGTTGCAGCTGCTGAGAAGCCTTGATCTAGCCTGACTTGAGCTGTTGTGTTCAGCTCTCTTATCTCTGATAGAAGTGGCTGCGTGCAGCAAGCAAACAGAAACCCCTTTGCTCAGCTAAGGTGCCACTGCTGCAGTAGTAACTGGGCAGAGATAGGAGTGTGTCCTTGGCATCTCTCCCCTATGGCACTGAGCTGCTCCTTGAAGAATTATGCAATGTATTTTGAGGAAAATGTAGTCTCTTCAGTGCTTGTGAGATGAAAACATTAAGAAGTCCCAAAATTTACTGTAGCCTTGTGCAGCAGGAAAGCTTTCACTACAGCTAAATTTTATTGAACATGTTTAACTGGTGGTTTTTAGTGTAATGGGGAATATTGCAGAAGCTTGCACAGGGGATTGCTGTGTAAGAGATTACTTGGCTGAATGCTTCTGAAAGCCAGCCATGAGAGTCCCTTAATTTCTTATAAGGTGCAGGAGGTAGCAGGTGAGACTAGCCTGTGTTTGGCAGCTCAGCTCTGCAAGTGGTTTGTGTCTCATGTGGCAAGGAGTCTAACAAGCTTTGGCTGTGGGACAAGCTGGCAGCAAATCAGCTCAGGCTTTCCAGCTGTGTGGGCCCACCAGTGCAAGCATGATGCAGATATCCCAATTGCTTGTGGAGAAACCAGTCACCACCTGGTTTAGTGTAGGTGGCACTCAAGTGGAGTGTACAGCTGAGGCAGGCCTTGACTGGTGCCATGTGATGCCACTTGGTGCTGCTTTGTCTGCTGCACTGGCTCATCAGCCCCAAGGTACACAGACTATGATACCAGGCCCAACACTGTACCTCAACTGAACTGATGACACAGTGCAGGAAGACAACAGGCTCCTGCTGTGCTAGCCAGCTAGTCCAATTTGGGACATCAACTAAGCCATGTCTGTATTGAAGGAGGTTGTCCTACTCCAGATATTTGACCTAGGGTTTCAGTTTTCCAAGGTAATTTTTACAGTATTTAATCAGTTGATAATATTAAGGACTGATTAATGTAGGATGTGTCAAGTACCTGCAGCCTTAATGCAGATAATTAACAAGGATTAATATGAAAAGTGTTCCTTTTTCTACAGCTCCTAGCAGCCTTCCTCCCTGTTCTGCAGAGGCACCAGGTTGGTTGGTAATACCAGCCTGTTGCACCCTTTAAACTGCAGGAGCCTGATTACCATTGTTGCTCTCCAAGCATTGATTTTAATATTCAGTCTAGACCTTCTCATTAAATACAGATGGGAAAGGCAGAGCATTGCAAAGGTTAAGAACTAAGCTGACCTTCTCTCTGGCATTGAGCATTTGGTATTTCAGGAGACACAGCAGACGTGACTTTAATTTGAAAATGTTCATCTGTGAGCTTCGCAGGGGACAGATGTGCACTGCTTTGATGCTGAATGCCTTACTTTATCTGCCACTGTTTCCTTTAGTGTTTCTCAGGGATGACCAGGCATGTACTTCACAACAAAATAGTAAATTGTTTTAGCAGCACTAGGGACACCTCTTATTGGAGCAAGCAGTGTTTCCCCTGTACCTTGCACACTTAGCAGTGTGTAAGTGTTGTTTCATGCTTCTCTTCATGTTCTGCACAAATGATGGTGAACATCCAAGTGCTGAACTTGAAGCAGTTAATGTCGAGGCACTGAACAAAGAACTTCTGCTGAGGAAATATAGTCATCTCATTTTAGAAATGAGCTTAAAGCATTTCAACATCTGCTCTCAGGGAGAAAAAGTAGTGTGGGGGATTTTGTTTGTTTGCTTGCTTTCAATCAGGAAGAGTAGCTTTTGATAACTTTGGTATAAAACCAAAAAAGCATAGGCAACTGAGACTTCCTTCCATCAAAGAATGATGCATAGTTCCTATGCAGTTTAAAACCTGCCCTACTTTTACTAGCTTACTTCTAGCATTTGACACTTACCCATCCACTACAGATTTCTTCCATCTAATACAGGCTTGATTGCACAGATTATAGGAAACTAGTCATGCAGAGCATGTTTCTTCCATACTTGGGATGGTGTAGTGACAGATTGAGGCTAGTATGGGACTATGGTCTTGCTTTCTACTTCCCTGACAGAAGGTTGCATCTTATGGCAAACTAGAGAGGCTGTTGATAGATCTACATGTCATAGTGGGCTGTATGATTCTAACATGATCACTGGGATGTGCTCAGACACCTCCACTTGCTGTTGAAATTCTGCTTGTGCATGATCTGTGTATGCATTGCCTTCTGCACCTCTGAACTGACAGCAGTGTTGCCTTCATCACAGGGGCCGACCAATCCTTTAGCTGAAGCGTCTCCATCAGCAGGTCTTCCATGTTGTTTTCCTCCAGTTTATGCCAACTGTTTATTGTCAATTAATGTATTTTGAAGTGTTCTTTAAGTGTACCTTGGTCTTTCAGTGTTCCTCACAAATCTGTGCCTATATGTTGGACAGGACAATACACCTGCATATTCCATAGGTATGAATATCCTACAGAATAAGGAGGCTGGAAGTTGGCTGCTTGCTTGAAATCTGTATGTGTGTATGTGCTGCAGGGCAGAGTTTGTTGTTCCCCAGGAGGTCCATCATTTTTGGCTGCAGTATGTAGCAAGAATCAGTAATCTGCAGGAAATGTTGCTAATGTTTTGCTCCTATTTTGGTCTTCTCTCTTAAGCAATCTTTGGGGAAACTTCAGCACACACTTCATTGTGCAGTCTGATTGCTTTGGAGATTAAGGGATGATCAGTGGTTGGGCATTCAAGGATTTCCAGGAGCCCTTTGGCAGCCAAAAATGGTGTCAGACAGGTGATGCACTCAAATGGCTGGATGTTCTCTAGTGCAACATC
Organism: Strix uralensis; assembly: GCF_047716275.1. Taxonomy (NCBI): domain Eukaryota; kingdom Metazoa; phylum Chordata; class Aves; order Strigiformes; family Strigidae; genus Strix; species Strix uralensis. The sequence goes on along the minus strand of NC_133974.1, from coordinate 79,946,540 downwards.
TTAAAGGGATAGGGCAGTGTTACTTCTTTGCCTGTAGCAAATTTTTCCCTTCCCCTCCCCTTCTACAATGCTATTGACACTTCAGAGACCTGACCTTTTCTCAGCTGGTGCTTGGGGTAACCCATCCTTTAAGAAAATGTTCCCTGTAGCTGTTGTGTGCCTGGGAGGTACTGAATATGAAGTTTAAGTTTTGCTGGCACAGTGCTGCAGCTGAACAGACAGCTAAGTGTCAGCCTTAACCCAGAAAACTATGTGCAGGAGACGAGGCTTCACTTGAGTGAAGACTTGAATAAAATTCAAAAAAGAAAGAAGAAAAAGCAAGTTAGGCAGATAATGCTGGTGTGGCCAGCCTGATAACAGGTGATGTTTACACTGTGGCAAGCAGGAAGAGGCATTTAAATGCAGAGGGGGACTTTGGGAATGCCCTTGAAGGAGAGAGGATTGTTTGCTGGCTTCTATGTCAGTAGTACGTGTTTTGGCCATGTTCTAGGTACAGATAAGGTTATCTAGTTCAAGTTTTAAGTGAAGATGTATGTATGTGCAGATGAATGCATGAGTTTTGGCACAAGGTGATTACATTGAATCTAGAACTTAAGTCATGAACCTAGATGTGTGTTGAGCTACTGACAGAAAATAGTATTTTCCTCCACATCTTCCATTCTGTGCATCAAATGGGAGATAGTATTTTCCTTTTTCACAAAGCAGTGGAGGTATAAGTTATTAATGTAAGGTATCTTAATACAATTTATAGACAATGCATTTAAGAAATTTTCTTCTGTAATTATGTATCTTCTGCCAGTGTAGGAGTCACCATAACACAGCAGAAAACTGATGTGTCTAATCCCCCATTCTGCGTCTGGCAGCAGCCATTAGCTAGTACTCAGGAGACAAGTAAAAATAGATTAAAAATCACCATGTAAGTAGTCCAGCGCTTTGTTACACAGGAGATAAAAATGCTTTTATGCTCTTGAAGCAAGTTAAACTGATCTCTTGCAATTCTTGGCCTAGTTAGCATATCTGCAAATATTACTTCTGCTAAACTGTGGATGAGGCTAACTAATCTTTCCTTAGGAAAAAAAATCCATAACTACTTCTTGCTCTGACCAGATTTCTTGTGTGTCCTCGGAGACCAATTGCTTTGAACTTCCATCTGTTCCTTTGCATGTCTTTTGCCTCTGTTATGGTCCATGTATGCTGTACCTCCTTTCCTTTCTATTTCTTTATCCCACTCCTAATGTGGTGTTTTTGGAAGCAGACTATGCCCAATTCTGTGATATTCAGTCCCTTTTCTGACCCAATGCTTTTGTAAGTGGATTATAGAGAGATGTGGGGAGGGAAGTGTGGATTTTTCTGCTACTCTATTCATACAAAAGAATGTCAGTCCTGGCTGTCAATTAGATGTTACTGTAATAAAAATGATTGATCACTTTGGTAACACTATTATTTCTAACACTACATAATTAATATTTTCTTTCAAATTCCTCTTAATTACATCAAATATGCCCATTTCTAATATGGCAGAATTTAGTTTGCAGAATACTTAGGAATCTGAAGCTTGCTTGTGGACATCTAAAGATGCTTTTCCTCACAAATGAAGATTCTGCTAGAATACTTATATCGTTAAGAAGAAAATCAGTATTCTTATTAATGGAGTCCCTGTTCTTGCAAAATCTCTAGTCAAAAATAATTCAAGAGTTCAGTGGGATTACTCTGAGTAAATGCAGCAAAATAAAAGGAAAGAAATGACTGAAAACCATATTATTTGAATTTCTTTTTAGCTGAGGTTGAAAAATTCTGCTTTTATTCAGGTAGGAATAAGGGATGGAATATGAAACACATGCTTTGGTTAGTCCTATAAACTTGAATGCTTAATTTAGGTCCAATTCATATCTTGGTGCTGAAAGAGTGTAGTGAGTCTACTGCAGGATACAATGTGTTATGCTTATAACAGAAGTATATACACTAAAGAAATAACAAGATCTCATCACCTTGTTTTCTCTTAGTTTCTAGCTTATGCATGTTTACACTGACCAAACATATCTGGAAATATACTGTGTTTCTTTATATGCTGGTTTGGTAATAGATTAATACTTAAGGAAGCATGTAAATGCATGTCTCAAGAAGTAAGTGAAGTTCTTAAGATATAAATACATTAGATCTGCATGCACATGTGTTTAACTTGACTGCAGATGCAATGATCCCAAACTTACTACCTTGATTTGCCTCCCCTAGGATCACCTGGGCATGTCCTGTTTCCCCAGTTCCCTGCTGTTATAGGCACTCGGCTATTCCTCTCAGCCTGTGGCATCCAAGCTTTGTGTCCCAAAGCAATCCTGTACATCAGAGCTAAACAGAGTTTTTAAAACATCAAGATGACACATGATATAATCATCTACAATCTTCATCTATCTTCTCTGGGAATGACTCCATTTGATTGATGAATATCACTGGGTTTTGTAAACCAAGTGTTGTTTGTGCTCTGAATTTGCTGCACCTGATCTGATCTTGGCTCTGGCCTCACACCTGTTGGCACTATAGTATGTCAAGTTAAAGGTAGTAAGTATGTCTGCCTCTCACTCTGGGGGAAAAAGCAGGGGCAGAACACAAGAGACAGGGAGTGTGTAGTAGTCAGATAACGTACCTTTTGATTTCAGGTACATGTCTGTTAAGTGATTGACATCACTCCCACTACACTTTTTGTGAGCAGTGAATAAAGCCAATAATCTAGATATTTAATTGCTCAATCTGTAAAGCAGATGAAGCTGCATAATTGGTGTTACAAGTTGTTAGTTCAGTGTTGGCACAGATGTCAAGGAAAGTGTTCGTATTCTATCACAGAAGTAAAAAACTGAGTTCTTGCAGCAGTATCTGAATCTGTGGCTCTGGTTGAGGTCTGATATTTTTTCATTTTTTTCTTTATTATGGTCAATGAATTTGACTCTCCTAACCCTGCTTGTCATTTCAATTTACAGGGCAGCTTGTTCATGCTAAATAGTTGAGGGAGCTGAGATGGGACTGGAGGAAATTCTGCTCGAATGTTCCTTTGTAAACTGGCAGAAGAGTTTTTGTTGTTCACAAAAACTTGCTCTGAATTTGTACAGCCCTGCTGCTATGGAAATAAACTGTGGCTTTCTGAGCATGGAACAGAAGAAAAACGCGCTTTGCACATTGACTATCTGTTCTGAAATGGTTCTTTGAGGAGCAGTGATTTATTTAGCTGTGACACCTTTCAGAATGTGGTAATAACGTTGCCTGAGAAAGGTAATGTGCATGTTTTGACCTCAGTTTGAGGAGAATCCAAATTAATGTCGGTATAAATCATGGTCTCTGCCGCTGGGTGTGCGGTGCAATGTGTCATGCCTGTTATAGTACGGTTGTAATCGGCTGTGAGAGCTACAGGAGGAGGAAATGGCATCTGAATAGACAGGCTTCGTAGTAAAGAAATCGAACAATAATAAAGCAAGCGATAATTCTTTTTAAGACTGGAATTAATACTGGGCTTGGTAAACTTTAGCTGCGCTCCCTATCAAGACATCAACGCTCTGAATTCGGGGCGGGGGGGAAGTGCCAGTTCGCTGGTTTGATCCCCTCCTTCACCCCCCCGCCCAGCCCTGCCCCTTGTGCGTGTCCCGGCCCCCCCACCCCGGCACAGCCCGGGCTGCCCGGCGGCGCTGCCGCTCCCCTCCGCGGGGCCGGGGCCGAGGCCAGGCGGGTGGGAGCCCCGGCGGGGCCGAGCCCGGCGCGGGGGCCGTGCTGCCGTTGCCATAGCAGCGCCCGCCGCCGCGTCCTCGGGCTCAACTTTCCCCTCTCGCTTAAAAGCGAGCCGGGGCGGCGGCGGCTGGGAGGGCGGGGCCGGGGGGGGCTCTGTGCCGGGCTGCGGAGCCGCCGCCGTCGCCTTGCCCTGCCTCCGCGCCTGCGGAGCGGCCGCGCCGGCGCCCCCGCCCCGGCTGCGGGCTCCCCCGGGGAGGCGGGGAGCCATATTGCCGAGCGGGCGGAGGGTCCCGCGCCGCGCCGGGGGTCCCGGCGAAAACTGACACCAGTTCCCTCTGCTCCCGCTGTCCCCGGCGGCGGTCGCCGCGCGTTCCTTCCGCTGATCCCGGCTCCCGGCAGGCATCGCCCAGCATGCCGATCGCCCACTTACTGGAGCTATGGAAGGGGATCGAGGTGGAGCCCATGGAGACGGAGGTGAGCGGCGGGGGGGTGCGGGCGGCCCCCCTTTCCCGCCGGGGGAGCCACCGCGGCGCTGCCCCGCACCTGGCCGGGGGAGCGTGAGGAGGGACCCTCGCTACTGACAGCGGGGGCCGAGGCGAGGCGGGGAAACCTGTTGCCCCACGCCCGGAGGGGTGCGGGGGGTCGGGCGGCTGTCCCGGCGCGGGGCCGGGAGGGCTCCCGCCCGCCCGCTCCTGCACCCGCTTTGGGCCGGGGTTTGGGGCGGCTGCGAGGGAAGGAGCGCCTAGAATAGATGGAAGCCTGCAAAGCAGGCTGAGCAGGACTTAGGCTCGCATTTAGACATGAAGTATCTGATGTCTGGTTTGAGGCTAGCGCAGGTCCGTGGTCCTCGCTTCTGCTTCGATTTCCGAGCTTCCTTGCGTTTGTTTTCGCACCAGCACAAAATTAAAGCCAGACCCTTGCCCATTACCTCTAAGGACAAGACTGCGCTTTGAGGATCACGCCAGAAACAACGCCGTGATAACTAGCTGGCTACTGTCTTATATGTGCTCGCGATTTGTCTTGTAGAGTTTTTATTACCTGCAGTTTAAGAATGTCTTGTGTCAAGAAAGGTGTCATCTTTTCATGCAGTAACAGGCAGAGTGGATTCCTGAGTATTTCTGGGGCTCTTCAGTAGTGTGATAAAACCCAAGTACTTGTGGTCAACTATTTCCAGCACAGAATACATCTTTGTAACAGGTGGTAGAGGGAGATGAGTGAAACTTGTGAGGTGTGGTGCTTTGTGTTTATTTTGCAGCGCTTCCCCCCACCATCCCCCTCGGTTCTTTGATCGGAGCACTCTAACGGGGTTTTGGGGAGAGGGACAGAGGGGAGTGTGACTTAACCAGCCAGGTTACAGGGAGCACAAAACACTTGGTTCAACAGAGGATTTGCTGGACTGTGGGAAAGGTTTCATACAGACTGTTAGTTTATATGTTTAAACAATACAGCAGAAGTGATACGATCATAGCTCATTCTGGGTCCCTAGATTAAGAACAAGTCTGGGGGGTTTGCAGAGGTTTATCTCGTGTAATTCACTTCTGAGTGCTGTCACTTGCTCCACTTTGCATGATGCAAGGAATCTGAGTGCTAACAAACAGGTTATATTTGGAAAATAGTCCCTGATTTTGTTTAAGTCAGCTGATGCCTTAAGTCACTTTCCCAATGAGAAGACTTGTATAACTATACTTACAGTGAATGGCTTTCTGCTGAACATCATAGAAATTATGCTTTCCCTGTCCCAAGTCTGCCTTTCCATTGACCACAGTACTCAAATTGCATGTACATACTTGTTCTTTGCCTTCTTCATTCCCTTCCTCCTAAAATCAGTCTGGTCTGTGTGTGTCCAGTATTTTTATTTCTGCCCCAGACAGAAGACACTTCAGTCGTTGCTCAGATGGCTTTTTCTGCCATCAACTTCTTGGAAAACTTTGCTAGCTCATAGGGTAAGCTCCTGCACTAAGGCCCAGTGTCCATTGCTTGGGACAACTGCTTTCTGTTGTCACCCCTTTTGGTGGCAGAGGATCATTTAGACATTTCTTGCAGAAGCAGCTGTGTAGGTCTTCTTACCAAGTGTAAGCAACCCATTACAATGCTAGTTAATCAGATGTCTGGTTTTATAGTTCCTTTTTTTGCGTTTCCTGCTTTAAAGAATACCATAGGTATGAGTTAACATTGTTCTATCACTCTTGCTGAGATTTCACTTACAAAAAGTTTACAGAGGGTTGAGGTATTACAGGCATGAACTTTAGCAGTTTAGGTGAGAGCAACAGATAAAGCACTGTTTATTTGCTCTATTTATTGCTATCTCTAAGCACATTAAAGATATGCTATAGCTTATAACCCTTTTAAATTGTGCTGTAGATAGAATTCCTAAAGTACCCTTAACTACATTTGAGCAAAGATACATATAAATTAACTTTGTCTCTTGTGGGCTATTGTCCATGAAGACCGGTCTTCTTTTCAGACAGCGGTGACATCTTTAATGAGTTGAGTGGAGCTTAAACGCTAGCGATTGGACTGATTCAAGGGGAGCTGTCACAGGCTCTGAATCTGCGTGGGATAAAATGTTTTCATGATTGTCTGCAAGTTGTTCTTTTTTTCACGGAAGCTTTTCACAGTTCCTAGACAAGGAGGGAGACAGTTTCATTCCCTTATGCATATGGACCTCTTTCTCCTCCCCTTCCTTAATGCCAAAAAACCTTTTAAAAATAGAGGCATTTATGAGTGCCTGTGCATGACTCAGGTGAATGACTTGCAGATATTAAGACAGCATTTATAGTAAATCAATTTCTTGGTAAGGAAGAGTGCATTGAGGGCATGTTCTATATTATGTTTGTATAAAGGAAGATTGGAGCAAAATCCTGCTTCTTTCACCTGTTGACTCAGGAGGTCATTAATTGTGTCTGTCAAGTAAGCAAGAAAATTGCAATATTTGCTGGGTCTAGAATTTCTTTGTGGGTAGGCAGTTATTGATCCCTCTCAAGCTGGATGGATGGGGTAGTGAATTACAGCCTTGGGAATATTTTCCTGAGGAAGGGTGGTGTGATCAAGCTCTATGTAATCTTTCTACCTATTTTCCAAAGGGTTCATCACTTAATAAATTTCAGCTGAGCACCTATTAAATGACAGTATTTAAATAGCAGTTGAGTGTTTAGAAAACTTGGTCCTATGTATGCATATATTCTCCTCAGCAAGAAATACTGTTCCAGTTCTTTAGTTTATTCATGAATAATCTTTAGTTCTTCATTCTCGTGCAATTTCTATGACAAACGTGGTTTTGACTATTCATCAGCAATTTTAATAGTGTCAGTGTGCTCTTGCTTTCTCTTATATCTCTTGCCATTTTATATATCTTGCAGAAAGCAGAATGTTAATTTACCTGTGCTAAGTGTGAAAAATTGAACATGCCTGCTACAGTAGTATAAATGTGGAGTAACTTAACTGACTATAAGTAAACTAACTGTATTTTGTGCTAGAACTGGTCTTAGAATTGTGTCTTTCTCAATAACATATGTTTACAAAACTTTTTTTTTTTCCCCTCTCTCTTTCTCCTCTTTGTTCACTAGCCTGTGGTGGAAGAGGTTGCCCTGGATGAAGAACCTGTAAAAGAGGTAAATCTGTTTATTTGTGGATCATACAAGTGTTAGGAAATTATTGTAATATAATCTTCTGCCTTCATGGAGACAAAATGTCTCTGGTACTTCTTCTCCACATACCTCTAGCCCTGAAGATGCAAAATCAACCTACTTTTTGGTCTCTTTATTACAAGGTCAGGTGAAAAAAGGAGAATAGACTTGTTCAAATAGAGGTTAGGGAGTTTTATTTTACAGATATCATCCTTGTGCTGGTTTTCCAAGAAAGAACATAAAACTTCTTCAGGCATGTGGATTTCCTGCAGAGAAGTTTCTGTAATGACCTTAAAAAGAGTAGCTGTTGTCATAACAATGCTTGTGAATTGTGCCTGATGAATTAACCCCAAATACTATTAAATTGATTTCATTCCTGTTTGTCCACTAGGCTGGTTCTTCATCCAGAACAAGACTGAGCTAACTCTTTCCTTCAGGTTAATCTGTTGTTTGTGTTGTGATAGCATTGTGCTATTGTGTGTTTTTTTTTTTTTTTGATGAAAATCAAACAAAAACCCCAAATCTACAGAAAAGCACAAGTCTTGCCTCAAAGTCTTTAAATATCAAATCTACAGAAAAGCACAAGTCTTGCCTCAAAGTGTTTAAATATCAAATAGAAGAGATAGAAGGTGATATGAAGATACAAAGCAGATGAGAACAAATTGACATTCACTATTATGATGAGCTGAGGGCAAATCTTGACTGTAAAACTGGACTGCTGCTGGTCCCAGGTGTCAGTACAAGGTGCTGTTGGTTTGTGTAGAGTAAATCAAGGTGTGCTTGAAAGATCATTAGGCATCTCCTGATCTCAAAAAGTGAAGGAGACTGAATGCCTTCAGGATTGAAGGAAGGCTGCAAAGGCACTTGTCTAAATAGCCACCTTTGAACATGCTAAATTTCCCAGTATCTCTTACTCCTTGAAATTTCACCTGTCTTTGCGATGCTTGGTTTTCAGTGCAAGAGTGTGTTTCTATTTTCTGTTATGTTAAAGGAATAGTCTTTTAAAGGAATAATTTTAACCTCTCTAACGATAGAAAGGAGGAAGAAGTCTTAGTTTTGAGCTCTGTGAAATGGATGCAACTTCCAAATGTAATTTTTCTCCTCCTTTTCCATTTCTTAAAAAGACACCACTAAATTATTCTTCAAAAAGCTTGGGGTTGAAATTAAGTGCAGGTAACTGGACTCATCATGTTATCTTTGAGGATATTACTGAAGATTAAATTTATGGTTTGTGGGCTTGGGTTTTAGGAGGGCTTTTTTTTGTTTTTGAAGATAGCCTTCATTTCCTAAATGAGTTTAAACTCATTAACAATGAGTTAATTTTCGTTAGGGATGCATCTTACAATTATTAAGTTTTAAATTTGGCAGAAAAAAAATGCGCGTAATGACTACTTATATAGAAACCTCAGTCCTGTGTTCTCTCACTTTCTGATGTGTTTACTGCTGAAAGTATTACAATTTGATATCTGTAATTTTGTTTATCTTTATGTCTACTCCTGCCTCAACGAGGCAGTTGCAGAGTCTGTATGCCAGTTGGGAGGATGTACTTATGTCTGATTGAAAAACCTGCTGCACTTGTGTATTATGAAACATGTACACAGCAACCACTAACAAATTATTGAAAGTGAAATATCGCTGTCCAATGTAGAAGTACCCTCACTATTCATGTAACTTTCCTCGGTATGCCTTCATTACACAGTACTACAGAAAAATACAGTAAGAAAAACAGTGACTCTTTTTCACCCTTGCTCAGCTGCTGTCATGTTACTTCAGCCCTTTACTGGCTTAGTCTATAAACTTGTTCTATTTCTATGAAGCTTGCATCTTGCTCTAGTGGAATTGCAGGAAAGAAGAGACTACCGTTCTGATGACTTTCTTGCTAATAGCTGTATTGTGCCCAAGCCCAAAACCATTTTTTTTTTTCCACGAAACATTAAAGCATGTCTTAAGGGGTGAATTTAAATCATGTAATGCAACAGATCACATTTGCTCAAAGGATGTTCTTGTAAATAACCTGCTTGAGGCTATGTTGGTTTCCTGCTGTTTCTCCTATCCTGTGTGTAGTACAGCCAAATGAGATGTGACAAAATGCATTATAAAAATGGCACTTTTTGTTTTTCTGAGGTCTGATCTTGCTGTTGACGAACAAGTTCTTTAAATGTCTTGGGGGCATAAATTAATGGGACTGTTGGATACAGCAAGTGTTTCTGAGGCACATCTTAATCCTAGAACAGCGTGTGTCAGCTCTGCTCTAAAATTGTGTTGCCTGGATTACTTGGGGTTGCTATCATCAGGGTGTTCCCCTGGGAGGTCCTCCCAAAGCCATGGACCATGTTTGTCACTGCCACAAAGGCAAGAAGGTTGATGGGAATTTTCTTGAGAGAACTTCAAACTCCTGTAGCAATCCTTGCTTAGACTTGTGGGATACAGTTATTCTGTGAAGTGGTTCTTTTTGGCAAACTAGCCTTTTTTGATAGAGAATGATAAGTTTGACCGCCTGTGATTATTAGAGGCCCAAACACACTTAAAGGGTGATGTGTCTTGTGGTTTGGTCTAGGTTGAAGTTAACCATTGACATTCTATGAAGGTGCATTTGGCAGGAAAATGTCACATTGTTCTAAAATAGTGAGCATATGTGCAATACAGCTCACAGAACTTCGAAATTATCACATTTAGAAGCTAGATGGTGACATTGCTGTGAGCTGCTTTACCCTTTCAAGGGAATTTGTATGCTCTAATTGAAAGCTTGCACAGGGCTCTTGATAAAGTAGAGGAGAGATGGAGTGGAAGTGCTGATATCCAACCAGAAGCACAGCTGGTTAAATCCTCTGTAAGTTTCGCTCTGTGAAAACTTAATGGCAAAACTGAAAATGGCAGGACCTAGGCTTATTGTTAGCTCTTGTACAAAGTTTCCGAAGACACATGTAACTTCTGCTGATGCTGTGTACTCTTGTACAAATCTGAATAATAAAATTGGAGGGAGTTAAGGTGGATTCTCTGTATGTAGTCTCATGGCTAGCATCATTGCAGACTCAATCACTGTCCATAGAGGATATGAATTTATTGGATCCCCAATGAAAGATCAAGCATTTATAGCTAATGTGATAGCATTTAGGAGCTGAAGAAAGACTATGTTGAATGATCGCAGTGAGGAAAGCACAAAACCTCCATAGCAGTGGAAAATTTTACATTTGTTGCTCTAGTGCTACTGTTATCAAGGCAATGATAAATGTTCATAGCATCATAGAAACCTGATGTTGGAAGGCACCTCTGGAGATCCTCTAGTCCAGCCATCCCTGCCTTGCTCAGAGCAGGGTCAGCTACAGGAAGGTGCTTGGGACTGCATCCAGTTGGGCCTTGAATGGACTCCACAACCTCTCTGGGCAGCCTGTTCTAGTGTTTGATCACCCTTAGAGCAAAAATGTCTTCTCATATTTAAATAGAATTTCCTGTGTTTTAGTTAGTGCCCACTGCCTCTTATCACTTCACTGGATATCACTGAGAACTCTGGCTCTGTCATCTTGAATTGTTCCCTTCAAGTATTTATACATGTTAATAAGGTCCACCCTCCATTCCTTTCCTGCCCCCTGCATTGTATTCTCCAGGGGGAGCAGTTCCAGCTTTCTCAGACTTCCCTTTTAGGTCAGATCTGCTCATCCCTTAGTCATTTTTGTGGTGGTCCACCTTCACTGGGACTCTCTCTAGTATGTTTGTGTTTCTTGTGAACTGGGAAGCCTGGAATAGGGCAGCACTCTAGATGTCTCAGTAGTGCTGAGTAGAAGGGAAGGATCACCTCCCTTGACCTGCTGGCAACACCTTTTTTAATATAGCCCAGGGTGTTGTCAACTTCCTTTGCCAAAAGGGTGCATTGCTGGCTCATGCTCAAGTTGTCCACCAGGACTCCCAGGTCCTTTTCTGCAAAGATGACTTACAGCTGTGTAGCTCCCAGCCTGTAGCAGTGCATAGGGTTATTCTTCTGTAGGCGCAGGACCTTGCATTTCACTTTGCTGAACTTCAGGGTAAGCCCGTCAGCCAATTCCTCCAGTCAGTAAAGGTTGCTCTGGACAGCAGCACAACTGTCTGGTGTAACAGCTACTCCTCCCTGCTTTGTAACATCTACAAACTTGCAGAGTGTGTACTCTGTCCAAACATCCAAATCATTAATGAAGATGTTAAACAATACTGGATCCAGTATTGTTAACTGGATCCTGGGGTATGCCACTAGTGACAAGCTTCCAGCTGGACTTTGTGCTGACCACAACCCTTTCAGTATAGCAGTTCAGTTTTTGATACATTTCACTGTCCACTTATCTAGTCAATACTCCATCAATTTGTCTGAAATGATATGGAAGACAATGTCAGAAGCCTTACTTAATCAAGATAAAAACCACTCACTGCTCTGCCCTTATCCATCAAAACACTAATCCTTTTATAGTAGGCTACCAGGTTGTTTAAGCACAATTTTCCTCTTCCCAAATCTATGCTGACTACTCAAAATCATTTCCTTGTCATTCGTATGTTTGTGACTGCTTTCCAGAAGGATTTGCTTCATCACCTTTCTAGGGATCAAGGTGAGACTGACTGATTTCCCTGGATCCTCCTTCTTGAAGATAGGAACTACATTTTGTTTTCTTCCAGCTCTCAAGAAGCTCTCCTAATTGCCGTGAGTCTTCAGAGTATCGAGAGCGGACTCACAATGACATCAGCTAGCTCCTTTGGCACTCATGAATATACCTCATCAAGTCCCTTTCTTTTTTTTTTTTTTTTTTTTTTTTTTTTGTATGTCCAGTTTGTTTAAATGTTCCCTAACCTGAGCCTTCTCCACCAAGGACATGTCTGTCTTTGCCACCTGTTTCATGGGCTTGGGATTCCCAAAGGCCTGGTATTACCAGTAAAGATCAAGGCAGACAAGGCACTGGGTACCTTGGCCTTCTTGTATCCTTTGTCACCATCTCAGCAGCAGAACCAGAGGTATTCCTTTTGCTGCTAATATACCTGTAGCAGCCTTCTTGTTGCTTCCCATGTCCCTCACCAGATTCAACTGCAGATGAGCTTTGGCTTTCCTGACAGTGTCACTAATGCTTGGATAGTCTCTGTATTCCTCCTGGTCCCTGTTCTGTGGTTCCTCCTCTCTTATACTTTCATGTCTGAGTTTTGTCAGAGGCTCCTCGTTCATCCATGCAGGTCTCCAGCTGCCTTTGCATGATTTCCTGTCGGTCAGGGTGGCCAAATCCTGAGGTTGGAGGAGGTGATCCTTAAAAATTAACCAACTCTCCTGGATCCTTCTTCCTTTCAGGGTCATCTTTCATGGGATTCATCTGAGCAGATGCCTGAAGAGGACAAAGTCTGCACTACTGAAGTCCAGGATTGTGATCCTGCTCTTTGCTTTGTTCTTTCCTCTCGGGATCTTGAGCTTCTCCTTGTCATAATAGCAGCAACCAGGACTGCCCTTGAACTTCACATTTCTGACCTGTTCTTCCATGTTTGTAAGGATCAGGTTCAGCAGAGCAACCTCCCTCATTGGCTCCTTGATCATCTGTGTCAGGAAGTGCATTCATCAATGCAGAAATCTCCTGGATTGCTTGTGCACTTTCAGAAGATACCTGGGTGGGTAAAGTGGATCCTTTGAGGAACAGGGTCTGCACATATAAAGCTTCTTCCAGTTGTCCGAGAAAGGCCTCTACTTGCTGGTCAGGTTGCCTGTAGTAGGTACCTACCACAGCATCAAGGTACATCTGTGCTAGCATAATGCTGAACTCCCAGTAACAGCTTCTCTTTCAAAGGTGCTAGAGTAGTATTCAACTACAGAGACAATGGAGAATGTTTCCAGGCTCTTTGTTGCAATCATCACTAGGATTATCTCAAAACAGCCTAACCAGTGTTCACAAGAACTAGAATTGCTGGTATATCACTTCAATTCTCTGACCAAGAAAGGCGGTTAACTTAAGGCAGGTCAGAACATTCTGGCTTGCCATTCAAAGAGTTGCTTTTGTTCAAAATGGGAGAGGTGGTTGTCAGGTTTTTTAGTAGTATCTGGTGAACTTTCCCTTGCATCTCCAACTTCAATTGATCAAAGGTCTCAATACACCTAGTATGGACTACTCAATTCATTGTAAAATCCATTATAAATGTTGTGGATGATTTTTAATAGTAATCATAATGACTGCATAGCAAAGCAAAAAAACCTGCATCTCGGTGGTTAAGCTTGCAGGTCACAGGTTAGTATATATATTGAGGGTCTACAAAACAGTAACAGTGAATTTCTCTGCTGCTTCCTGAGTTGTGTGTTTTGGTTGTCAGGAATGATCACAGAACACAGACTTTTCCTGGGGCAGGAGGTTATTGAAGAGAATGACTGAAGCTTCTTGGTTATTTGTATTTGTGTATATGTTTTTATGCATATACACACACAAAAAAAAGTCTGTACCTTGTTTAAAAAACTTGGGTCATACGAACAGCCTGTCCTTTCAGGGAAAAACTAATAGGAAGCTGATCATCAAATGAGTGGTGTGGCACAGAGTGTAGGGAAGTATAATTATATGATGTAAAAACTCTTGAGGAGAGAAGCCTAGTTGAGGTTGCTAGATGATGACAACAATATACTTAACACGCTGCTTTCTTCTTCCCCTAAAAAAACCCAAACGCTCAGAAATAAGGAGCTATGTTTTTTTAAAAAAATCAAAGAAATGAAAAATAGTTTTCTTATCAAGAAATGCATTATCACAGTAAATAAGTAACTGTGAAGCCAGATATACTACACACCTCTCTTTCAGACATGCATACAAGTCTCTCTGGGATGACTTTTTTCTTTCTAGAAAAGTAGATACTGAATGAGCTCAAATGCAGGCCCTTATCTGATTACTGGAAAATTATGACCTTGCATAGATCCTTACAAAATTACTGCTGATGTATTTAAACAAATTATGGGCATTTTCTCCTTCCCACTGTTCTTTGAGCGTTTTATGTAGGTAGTATAAGCTGTTTTACATTAGGTAAATTTTTAAAAAGTTTTTTTTTAAAATGTCAAGTATTTGGCTCTTATGAAGGATTTGGTAGGTAATGACTTTGTAAATTGATTTTAGAAAATGATTTCTTTTTTGATATTTGGGGATTTCCTCCACAGTGCTTATCTTCTAACACTTTTTTTTAAGTAAATGACTGCAATTTGTTTTAGAATGAAATTGATCAGGCAACCAATAGAATATTGTTTTCTGTTTAACTTCATGCAAAATAGTGTTGTATAACAGTGTGTCCTGGATGGAGGTGAAGGGTTATTCCTCCACTAACTTTGTGTGACTAAAATGTGAGAGGGGACAGCTGGAGTCATGGCATGAATGGTCTCCTCTTATTGCACCTTACAGCCTGTGTTCAGAATCCTAGCACTGGAGGGAAAGCTGACAGGGCATCAGCTGTGCTGCCCTCTTTGAAAGAGAATTCTGTTACTTCTGATTCTTTATAAATCGACTTCTTGTTGTCAGTGTCCTCAACTAAATCAGGACAGACATAGGGGAGATACCAGTATAAAAAGAAGAAAACATTATTTTTTTTTTATTTTGATCTTTTTCTTTCTCCTTCCCCTCATACAATTCATACAGCAAATAGACAGAAAACTTCAAATGTTTTGGGCAAAGTACTGTGTAGAAAAAGTTGTTACACAAACTGAAACAGTTGTGACACTTGAATGGGATATCATTGAACTTAAAATGTTTAAGTTAGTGTTAAACTTTGGTTTCTAGCTATTTTTACTGCACAGTCTCTGCTGCTTTTTGAATTGCTCTTACTGCTTTCAGAGCATGTGCTGTTGTGGCTCAAATGCATCAGAGACAGGATAGTAGCATTTAAAAGGACTTCTGAAAAAATGTGGACCTTGTTCAGGGTTTCTCAAGCCCTCTGGCTTTCTGCAGCCGTTGCTAAAATGCTCATGTTCTATGGTGAGTGGCATTGAAACGATTTTCTCCATGGCCAAAAGGTGACACATCCTGTTTCTTAGAAACCTGAGTCTTTAAGAAGCAAAAATGAACTCGAGCTCAATATCTATTGAGACCCTAGATGAGGAGGTGATGGGGTTTTAGCTGGTAGAGAAGGTAGCTGATAATTAAAATTGGTGGCAGAGCTTTCCTTACCTGAGATAACAGCTGATGCTTGCTCCCACTGAAGTGTGACTCTTACCTGTGTTGGCTGTGATCTTCTTGAGCCTTTATTGAATCAGGACTTTGTGGCAGTGATCTCTGATACTCCTACTGCCACAGTGGGGTGGTGCAACCTGCAGAGTTCAGGGTCAACATGTGTGTGGGGGTGTGTGTGTTGTTGGTGTAGTTTTTGGTTGTGTGTTGGATTTTTTTGAATTTGCAGTGTGTAGTTATAGAACAAACAGCTAACCAACCAAATATTTTCCTAAGTGGACACTAAAATGACCAACTCCAATTTACTCAATCAGGCAGGCACTTGGATGCGTAGTGATACATGTGTTCAGAAGCTTTTAAAATAAACTTTGCACACTGGACTGCAGAAGTCACTACTGAGCAGATGTCATGCTGAATGGGGAAAAGAAGTTCTGACAAAGTAGAAGCAAGATGTAAAACACTTCTCACAGAATTAGGGTGCTTGATTTTGAACAAGGGTTATTTCTTAAGACAAATGAAAGTTCATCTGTGGAAAACTGTTACCTCATGGAAATAAACTTGTTTCATAATGGCAGTTGGTGTCCAAGAGAGTGTGCTGGCTATGAGAGAATTGTATCATCAGGAGTGAGAAGTCACTTGGCAGACCCTAGAGTCAAGGAGAAATTGTTTCTTTGAGTATGGTGCCTCCTAGAGAGCTGTATTTTCTAAAGTGGAAACTACAATTTACACATAGATGGTTACAACTCGAGGGTGAGAAAAATCTATTTTTCTTCATTACAATATGCTGAAAGTCAATTGTTGTTGTCCTCAGCTTATTCTAGTTTTCTTGCTCACTCTATGGTTTGTTCCCTCCTAAGAACTTAGTGTTTTGTGTTGAAGTAAGAATTCTGCCTTTGATTCCTCTTCTCTCCTTTCCCACTACTTTTAAGGTTTATAAATAACTTTCCCCCAAAGAAAAAGTGATGTGGCAAAGAAGCAAGACGAGCACTGCTGCTGTTGTTCAAGAAAAGCCTTCCTCTGATGACTACTTTCCAAAGATTTCATGGGAAAAATCAGAAGGTAGCTCTGCCATCTGTGACTGGGGGGGGGGGGGGAATTCTCAAATGGACATAATTAGACACAAAAGAATTATCATGTTGTCATTGTAGATGTCAAAAATTAAGCTTCTGTTTCTAAGTAGTTATGTGCTTCAAGGGTGCAATTTCTTTTATCCAGGACCCTACTAGTTTTCACTGTTGACTAGAAAGGGAGCTTTGGCTAATAAATTAGTCTGGCTGCATTTGAAGAAATGAGTCAAACCCAGGGCTTCTGTAAGTTTATAGGATGTCTGATCAGTATGTGTCTGTGTTTTGCACTCATTGTTTAACGAAATTATGTTGCAGTTTACAGTGGTGTGCAAAATATCTAGTACTTTTTGTTGGTGCTCTAAATGTGTTTTGGGAGTTGAGGAAGGATGATTACCACTTCTTAAGCACCTGGATGCTTAAACTAGCAGATGTTTTGTCTCATTTGGCTAGTTATTTTTGACAGGTGGCTAGGAAATGTCTCTATGGAAGACAGAGGGTTGCATCAACACCAGAAAAGTGTGGGGCTGAATATAAAGATCTGATGTCTACAGTTGCAGGTGGGTATTGGTACATTATTGCCTATGTGAAGCTAACGGCAAGTTCCCAGCAGTTCAAACTTTGATCCAACATCTATATAGAATTTCTTGCATATTGAAGTTACTTGAAGTGTTGGTATTACGATCAAATGACCTGTTTGTAATTATATGAAATTAAAACCTTAAGTCTTCTAAACATTTTTATTCTGGATATGAGGAGCTTAGTAAATGACGAATTCTGACCCTGCTTAGACCTGTCTCATCCAAAAGGGGTTTGGATTTCCTGATGGGTAATTTTGTCTTCATTTTGTAGCCGTTTTCTCTCTTTTTCCATTGCTATGTTTCTGTGAAGTCAGTAATTAAAGTGATTACTAGGTTCTTTTAGTCTGGTCTAGGATTTTTCTTTCTGTTACCAGACTTCAAAAAGAAAAGGTGAGGGAAAACATAGTGTGTATTAATTTGCGATCATGTGTATGATGGATGACTGAAGTACAGTCTATCCCTTTCATTGATGTCTTGTGTTATTTGTGGTGCCCTGAGTTTTAAGTGTGGTGTTTAACCAAATTTATTCATATTCAGCACTTGAATAAATAGCCTGATCCTTTTGTACACTGTAGCAACCATAGTTCTCACCTCCAGTAACCAGGAACTGGGGGTTCTCAACGCCCACTAATCTAAAACTTTTTTTTAATCCACTTCTCAATTTTCAACTGTGGTGTGAAAGTAATCCTAATATATTTAGTAATACCTTTTATGGAAGAAAATATACAAACAGAACAATGAGAAACACAGTACTGCTGAAAAAGCTGATACACTCTTGTACATGAGATTGTTACCTAAGTGGATTGATTTCTGGTATATGCTAATAAACATGCATATTTAATTTACATAATCTCCTGCATTTTCCTGTAAAAAGTCTTCTATTATGATAAGCAGTCTTGAGAGAGACTTCTTGTACAGTATGTATTATATCAGCTTTTAACACAACTTGCTTTATTAATTTTTTTTTAAGGAGACTAAAGGTGGTGAGTCACCCTTACTAAAGAGAGATGATAGAAAGGAATTAAACTGCAAAAGTAGTGTCTTGGTTACATTAGTGAGCCTTCTGTGTGTGTCTGTCATCTGAAAACTATCTGACTTACACAGGAGAAGCGTACCTGTGAATTTCCACATCCCGCTGTATGCCTGAGGGCTGAGTTACAGACTATAGCACTGGTAGCTAAAGGTGCAGAGCACTCTGCTTGAAGTGCTGCAGCTGTGGTCTTGCAAGGTACTCTGAACGCTCTGCCCAGCTGAATAGGGAAGGAATGGTGTAAGGGGTGTGTGTTTATATACATGCACACTCTCATTTTTGCTTTTAGCTAAAAGGGATGTTTTTGAAATGCTTGGTCTCTTCATCTCCTTTTAAGTAATTTTTGGAGGCCAGGCCCCTTAGAAGGGGGAAAGTAACAGGAGAAGAAGGGTTAGCTTCCTAAAATCAAAGCTAGAGCAAGGCAATAGCACTCCTGAGCCTCCAGCTGCATCTGACACAATGGGCTTCTGGAGCGAGGTCTGTCTACAGCCTGTCTTGCAGCAGCATTGCAGAGGAGCTGGTTGCAGAGATGGGGGTGATGAAGTCCATTCAAAGGAAAGTTTTCCTAGGGCAGCCTCCTTCGGTCTGTCCTGCTTGTCAGCATGCAGTGTGATCCAAAAGTAGCATTGGTTCCTTGGCCCTGTGGGTGCCAGGCAAGGCTGGAGTGAGCTCCATCCCAGCAAGGCTGGGTGTTAGGTAGTTTGATTCACACAGGTGTGTTTGGGGGTTCCTTCTCAAATAAGTTCTCCACAGATGCCTAAATGATCTCTTGCACTGTTAGCAGCCAGGTACTTGGAGAAGATCATGTCAAAGCTGAATACCTAGGCCTGATAGGTATAATGCTGTTCACTTCTAGGGGAAAACTGAAGGAGTACCCATTTCCTTCAAATTTGGTAGGGTTGCTGTAGACTTGCACTAGATGCACAGAGCACATCTGACCCAGAGAATGGAGTCAAAAGATCTGTCATGGCAGGACAATGTGGTGTGTGTCTGGGTTTACTTCTGTATTTAATTACTTTATACTCTTGAATTTTCTGGTGTCAGTTTTCCTAGTCTGGCATGTGGTTTTATCACACTTGGGGTGGGGGGGCACAGAGGATGATCCTGAAAGTCCACAGCATGCCTCTAGTTTCACAGGGAGAAATTTCTTCTAGTGTATGAGAAGGAGCCAGTTGCAGATACTGACACATTTCTGTGGGTGACAGTCTTCTTGAGTGAGTGGGAGATTAATGTGGATTAGAGGTCTGAATAGTGTGAGTTTGCAGTGTGTAGTTAGCTGTTTACAGAAGCAAACTAAGGTAAGTGATCAAATCCTTTAAACATCAGAATCAACAGCCAACAAATACTTAAGCAATAATGTACAATGCCAAATAAATATGACTTTATCCAAACCTGATGCGTATCTCATGCAAGATCTTACTGTGGATATAAAGGTGAATTAAAAGGTGTGACAAGGTGACATCCTTTCTCTTATTTACTGGCTTGAATCCGGCTTGCTTTAAGATTGTATGAAAAGTTTTGCTGTCTGATAGCTCAGTGCTCATAGTTGTGCTGAAGAGTTTGGCATTGTTCAGATTTGTAGAGTGGGAATGGCTGAAGGACTAATCTTTTCTTCTACAGAGCAGTTGTGGTTGCCTGAAACTTGAAGTGTGTTAGTGGGACAGGTCTTGAAAGTCAGTATAGCCTCTGCCATGAATGTGTCTCTTCTGAGCCACACACTTAACGCTAGTGCTCTTTGACTAGGGGAGGGCAGTAACTGCATCTGCCACGATGTTTTGTAGTGGCTTCAAGTTGACAAAGGAAGCAACTCCAAGCATGCCTGTGAAAGACCTAATCCACTGCTATAATGGGGACCTCTAATCTTTTCTTGTCTTTATTCTGCAGGATGTATGCCTTCAGTTGTACAACTTTGTGTTGGTCGAAATGACAGCAGTGAAAGATCCTGACTCTGAAGGCCATGTTTGTGGTGTGTGAGAGAGAAGGAGAAAAGCCTTTGCTCTGGAGGTTGCCATTCAGTAGCTAAAAAATTGCTGGTCTCTGGAGTAAGCAAAGTTGCTGTCTGCTGTGTTGACAGGGGAACAGGGTTGTAATTCCATCTTCAGGACAATGGTGTGAAATGGAGTTGCAATTCCAGTTGAGTGGTGGAAAGGGACACAGTGAGAAGATGCTGAAGCCGTGGTTGGGACACAATGTAAACAATGTAGAGGCTGGTGTGTTAGTGGCAGGACTTGAGCACACCAAGTTTCTGAGCTACTGTTCTCCAAGGTTCTGAAAGAAAACAGCCTCTTAAAAAAGTGGCTGTTCAGCACTAGTGGCAACGTACTCCATCATTCCCTGGTGTCAGTAAGAGACTGACAACTTTCATGTGCAGCAGTATGTAAGGGCTTGCTGGCTAAGGGCAAAGCACATAGAGCTACTTACCTCTTTCCCAATCACTATTTAGTTGTTATGTTGGGAAGAAGGATGCAGTGCTATGTTGTAGCCTTCCTGTCATTTCCATCACTCTATTGATGCTTTCTTTCTGATAGCATTCTTGCTACAAGTGCAATGGAAAAGAAATAGGAACAAAATGAGAAATGTTCCTGCTCTATATTGACAACAGGTGTGAATATTGCCTTTACTGTGCCAACCTTGTAACTTGAGTGTGGGTGCAAGTAGCATGCAGAGGTACTTCAGTTTGCATCTTCTGATGTTTGATAGTGCCCCTGAACTCAGGGTGGCCTTGTCAATGTGGAAAGCTAGTCATCCTGCAGATCAGCACAGTGATGATATAGAGGATACACAAGCAGCAGTGCAAACATGGGGGAACTTATTTCATTGCAAACTACTTTAGACATTTCAACTTCTGTTTCCTTTCAATCAACTAGTGGTGCATATATATGTTTTATAACTTGCTATTGCTCTCAGATTTCCTAGGGCATGATGGGAAGTGGTTTATAGTTCAGCATGTTATGGATGTTCTGTGGATCCTTTTAAACTAAACATCTGTGGCACATTATTCTGTGGTCTTGTGGGACCTCAGATGTTGGAGTTTGCTTCTCCCTTCGTATTCAGCTGTCACCAGCAACCTATGAACAAGATAATGTACCTATTTGCATAATATTTATTTTAGTACCAAGACTATGTTGTGCAAGTTTGATTTCTGTTGCTAGTAGTTTAGCTCAGTATTGCATCTTAAGGTTATGTTTTTGTTAAGTAAAGGAGCTCAGGATACTACAATGTGTTATGGTATGTAAAAGAGGATCACAAGTAACAGTAAGTATGGTAACCACTGAATAAATGCAGTGATGTGCACAATGATGACACAAAACTTCATGCTAATGACATCACCACTACCTCTTCCTGGTAGTCTTTGGCCTTGATATGCCATTCTTTTTTGGAGATAGCTGTGTAGAAGACACTAAAGGGAGAGCATTAGATAAATGTTGTAGTGTCGGTTGACAACATACTGATGATTAGAAGAGGGCTTGATGGCAATGCCTCCCCTAGAACTAGTTGGTGTAGCATCTGTGCTTCAAGTTATGGCAGTTCTCTCTTCCCCCCCCTGCTTTCTATCCACAGTATACTTGCCAGTGAAGCAGGATATTTCCTCCTGGATTCCTGCTGTAGTAAGTAATTGTTCAGCTCCAAGAGTAAGCAGTTAAGTTTTTGAGTTGCTTTGAGTTTGCTCCTGTGATCTAGCTTCCATGATTCATACTCCTGCTTGCCAACTGGAGTTAGTGTAAGGCTTAATTAAATGTGTAAAACATTTTGAACTTACTGAGTCATTTTCCTGAAATATGGGTTGTCATGCTGTGTGTAGCTGGCAGACTTGCACACCTTTTTGGTTCTCAGAGCCAGCTTTGAATAAATAATTGGCTTTGGGCAGGGGGGGTGGGTGGGATATTTGGTGTACATACTGTCAGCCTTGAAGTAATTGTGTAAAAAAGAATATTTAATTAATAATTTACAAAGACTTAAGACTAATGGGTATATACTTAGTGTGGAAATGAAAAATGCGTTCTTTTGTTTGCTTTGTGCTCATTGTAGGATTTCAAAACCTTAGAGGCCTTGATGTCTACATGAAGCTTATACAATCCTATTGATGAAGAAGATAGGCAGAATCCATCTGCTGTCCCTGGAACAATGCATCTTTTCTGGATTTGAAATAGGAATTTGAAAAATTATCTTCCTGTCAGGCAAGCAGGAGTCCTGAAGTGAATCAGATCAGCCAGGGATGTCTCTAACATTGTGACTTCTGGATCCTCACTTTGACTTCTCTAACTTTAGTTTTGCAATAAACTTCTTTTGTAAATGTAGCTTGAAGAACCTGAATATTTTAATCTCTAACTGTGGCAAAGAATGGGAAACTCACTAGGATGTCTGAATTTAGGAGAAAGGAAAATTTAAGTTCTGCTTATAGAGTAACTGTTTATCTCTTAACTGACTGATGATTCACTGTTGTGACTGATTAGATCAGTAGGAAATTATTCTTTGTTCTTACAGATTTTAGCAGGTTCTACTAGTCTTTCTTTTAACAGTTCTCTTAAAGCTGTCTAACTTGCCCCAAGAGCTTTGAGAGAAAACTTGACCAAGTTTCTTTGAAAAGCCTGAAACAGGTGTTTAGAGTTCCAGATCTTGTAGACTGGCAACATATTGTAGGGACCTGACTGTTTTAATCTTTAACTTTTCTAGTAGTACAGCTGCTAACTAAGTAATTGTACCCTGGGCTCTGATTACAGGTACAGAGTGGGTTGGCGTGGCAACCTGTTGCTTCTCTTGCCCAAGAACTGTTTTATCTTTACACCAGAGCTCACTTTTGGGAATATCTAGAGCTATAGAAAGTGCTTGATTACATGTTTCAAATGGCAGCTTCATCAGTTTGCCAGGCTTGGTGCTGGGACTCTGGTGGTTCTTGCAAGGTGGTGTAAGGGGGTAGGCACAGGATGTTTTCTTGGGAGCTATCTGACCCTTAACCCCCCCCACCTGCTGTGGCTGGAGTGGAAGATCTCCTGACTATTGTAGAATGAGTTAAAGTAGGCTTAAAAAACAGAAATGCCTTCCATATTTCTTCTGTGCTGTTGTTGGGGGTTTTTTTGTAGCGCTCTATGTGTTGTAGCTGTTCTCTAAATATTCCTACGTAATCGTCTGTGTTGCCTTCAAGGCTTTACAACTACTTTGTTGTTTTTATGTTAGTTTCTTGATGGCCTTTAAAAGTGCATTGCAAGCATACTTACAGACAACAAGTGGACAAAATGAACTTTACCATCTGGTGACTTAACTGTGAGTACCAGTGAAGCTTGTAAGCCTGCCTTCCAGCTGGTTTTGCTTATGTCTCCGTTATGAATGTGAGGTAAATGTGGTTCTGGACTAGCAAGTTAACTTTTTTTTCCTCTGTAGATATTAAGGGAGAGAGCTTGTTGCCCTATGTCAATCTACTGAGCCTCCTCTTAAATTTGGCAATTTATTCCTGGCATAGTAATCCTTGTCCTTGCTGAAGGTCTTGGCCTTCAGCTTTATTCATAGAAAGACAGCTATATGCTTACTTATCCAGCAAGAAAAGTATGCGTGCAGTCCAAATGTTTCCAGTGTGCTTATGCAGGTGAATTTGAGCAGAGCTTCTGATCCTTCCCATTGAGCAGAGGTGCAGTATCTCAGCTGTACAGCTGGGATGAAATCAGTCCCAGGCCCTGGGAGAGAAGTGGACCATTAAAATATTGCTTTGCCTAGCTTGCTCTTCCTTCCTTTTTTCATTTTTTAACTGATGTAGATGCACCCTGTGTGAACAGTTGGAAGAGCTTCTTTCTATGAGACATAGCAGCTCCATATCTCTGGCTGCCAGCTGGGGAAGTGTTTAATGACACCATAAGCACTATCAAGGCAGATGCTGACTGCAGGAGAATCGGTGTTGGACTGTTTTCCCTAGCTGTCTGGTAATGGCTTGTGCCATTTTGACGAGGAAATCTAACTTGGATTAGGGTGTTCCTTTCATAGTAATAAAAGATCTTCTGGAGAATGGGGAGCACCTGCAAATCCTGTTCGCTTGGTTGTAGCAGACAATACAGGTGCTGGATGCCTTCCCTGCGGCAGCTGCAGGGTGATTATGAATTCTTGTCTTCAGCTCACAGCAAACTTCAGCTTCATATTTCTTTGTCCCAGTGGACAGAAAGACCCTCTGAAAATCTGTGCTACTGTTGATTTGCTACTAGATCATCTGGAGATGTCTTGGAAAAAGTGGGGTAGCTTTTCCTGCACTGTTTCTCTTGACTCTTAATTCTTCTGCAGTTATACTTGGGCATCATGCAATGTCCAGACAATACTGCTCTTGGTCCCTTGATTTTACGTTTGCTAACATGCATTGTTAAAACTGTCTTTCATATCTCTTTAAAAGTAAAGGAAAAGTAAGATCATGTAATGGAATACTGATTTTTTTTTTTTTTTTTTTTCCTCTCCTGTTGGGCTTTTCACAGCCAAACAAGTTGAATGTTTTCAGAAAATATAATGAAAACTGGAGTTTCACCTGATCTCATGACTCCAGAGATTTAAAGAAGATACGAAACACTGAAAGACCTGCTTATGGGGCTTGGGAGCATATAGCTTTTGTACAGAAGAGGTCTCCTTGCTTATGGTCTCGTCAACAGAAAACCCCTTTAGTCTTTCAGTCTCTGGCCTAGGGACTGTTTCTGGGCCTGAATAGCTGATTTTCTGATAAAGCTTATGGCTGAAGACTGTATGTGTGCTACAGCTTAGTAGAGAAGGGATATTGCTGTCCTTCGTTTGAAGAAGAGAGGCCTGCCTCGGTGGCCCAAGGTATTTTACATGTAGATTTGAAGAACAGTAAGGGTTTTTTTGATCTGGTGGGAAAAGTATTGTCTTTATGAGTCTAGAAGAAGTCAAGAGTTTACCACACTCCTTATGGAGAGTCAGCTACTGATCTGGGCACCTAAACCTATCTGCATGTTGTATATGGCAAGTTACTGTAACAAAGAATATCTTCAAGACAGAAATTAATAACTTCATTGTTTCTCCTTGTTTCTGAAACATTTTGATTTCATATATGGCAACATAAATAGTAGACTAAATCTGTTAAAGGAGAAGCAAAAGAGCTTCCTGTGTGAATTCTCCAGTTCTCACAAGAACATGGATATGGGAGACCAGGAGCAGTTTTCCTCGCTGCTTGAAGACATGGAATGGGCATAACTCACTCCTCAGGTGAGTATATTGCAGGGGGCTGAGTGCACTTAGTTGCTGTGATGCAGTTCAACCTGTGTGAATTAGCAGAAATATTCAGTGACTGAAGGTGGTACCAGCTGTATACAAAGGTGTTTTGATGCATCCGCTTGTTTTGTTTTGGTGGTTTTTTTTTTTTTTTTTCCCCCTCTGATCTTCTGACTAATTTGAAGAATAAAGCTGAGGCAGCTCAAACATAAAAGTTTAAACCCCAGAGGTTTGGATGCTCATGGGAAAAACTGGATTAAAATAATTTTTATCATGTGTTGCTGTGGCACAACATGGGACTGCACAGGGCTACCAGACTTGTGATGGGTAGATGTGACTTTTGCTTAAGCAAAGCAGAAATTTAATTTAGATTTTGAGTATTAGCCTGATGAGATGGATTCAGACATGTTCTTACTCAGGTTAATTAGCATTTTAATATAACATGATACCTGGAAACATCCATAAGCAGAAGGACTGACTGAAGCAAAAAGTCTGTTGGGTACCTCCATCTGTGGTATGGGAAATGTTGCCTCTCCTGTTCTGTGTCTATATTAGTCACAAACATCTTAAGTGACTGGGTTTTTGGGAGGTTTTTCTGGGGAGAGAGTGCAGACACGCAATGTACGCCTTGTGTCTTTTAAAGTTATTTGAATACATTACACTTCTGTAAAATGCACACTGAAATAATTTCAGATAACATGATGTGCTGATCTGTAGCTGCTTGTGCTCTTTCTGCAGCTGTGGGATAGAAAGGTTCAGTACCAGGAGTAGCTAAGGGATGTCAACATGAGCTTTAGCTAGTGTCTGAAGACCCTAACATGTACTGCTTTGGATGTATTATATTTTCTTGAACTAGCTTGACTGAAGCTAGCAAATAAACTGCAGTCACATCTTCTAACTGCAGTGTGGATGTGTCTGCAGTCTGTTGCCATGGGGACAAAGCTAAGTCTTGCTTTAAAGAATTGTACTGGAAACTCCCGTACTTTAAGACTGCTTGACCTGTAAGCCAGTAATCACGCAGCAGTCTGTTGCTGAAGGCTGCCAAGGTTAATAGACTTGATTAGATCTTTAGCCTGTTCCTAGAGGAGCAACACTTACAATCACACTGATAGTATTCCAAAGCTACTATTAGGGATGTACTATGGCCAGCTTCAGTCAGACTTGAAAGAGGGGTAGGCACTTAGACCTTTTCAAAGGTTTTGTGAAAGTTGACAGATAAGCAGAGATGAAAGACTCAAAGCAGTGCCCTACCAAGGGAAGAAAAGGCAGAACTGTACTTGTCCACAAGCTAGTGTGTACTATTCAATGAGATAAGCAGGCTAGGAAACCTGTATGCTATGTCCTGGTCCAAAAAGGCAAGAGGAATAAAGAAGTCTGAGGGACAACAGCCATAAATCTGTTGAGAAAAACAGGCTCTGTTAGTTCTGCTTCTTGTAGAACAACTTTAACTTACCTTTCTTTCTGGGAAATTTTATGTTCCCAAAATTAAGTACAGAAGTTTGACAGCTTTGTTTCCCTACGGAGACCAAATTGCACTTACTGCAGCTACACCTTGACCTTTTTAAATCTTTCTTTGATGTAGTTTCAAGACTAGCTCAGGTTTGAGAGAGAATACATTTTAAAGACAAAACATGTCGTTTCTTAATTTTTGTCAGAACAAAAAGCATTTTTTGTTCTTGTTAAGCGCTATGCAGACATGAACCTTATTTGCCTAGAAGGAAAGCACAATGCAGTGCTTCAGAAATACTTGTTTTCAGTATGTGCCTGTGCTAGTTGAGCCCTACTGTACCGCGGGCAATGCTGACATCTAGTGCAGGTTCAGTAAAACTGAACAGTCGGCTTTTGAAGCTCCTGCAAAGTTCAGTAAAATTTACTTTAAATTTAGGATGTCGTAAAACTTTTAACGTTTAACAGCTTACCTGTTTGGAGATCAGATATCTCACTTGTATGCTTCACTCGTCTTTCTAGCAGCTAGCAGAACTTTTGCTTTAGTGAGCAGTGCAACCTTGGGAGTCTGATGTTTTAGAAATGTGGTCCCTTGTTACCTGGGGTGACTTCCTTTCCCTAGCTGAGTTTAGGCCATCAAAGACATATTTCTATATTATTTAAGGCCAACATCCACCCTGTTTTCTACAGATGCAACTGTCTTAGTCACGTTACTGTCACGCTTTGGGCTTGTACTACTGAGATGAAAGTAGTACAAGCACAATACTGTGCCTTTTAATTAGCGGTAACAGAGTGTCTCATCTTGAAGGGAAGAGAGCAGGTCTTGGAGAGTTGAAACAAACCCAAAAAGCAGGGTGAAGCTTAACCATAGCAACTAAGTATTTCTAGTCTTGAAGTTAAGCTATTGCAGAGCTTCCAGATAAATTTTGTACATCTGTGTTTTAAACTACTTTGTGATGTGTCTTGTATCCTTATCCTGTAAAAAAACTGCATGTGGTGTAAGTCTGTTTCAGATAACACCAAGGTGCATCTTGAAGAATAAGTATCGTAACTATAATTATTTATATTACTGTAGCAATAGTTTATCTTAATACTCTGCACAGCCATACCCTAGCCAAGCATTAAAAGAAATAGCTTTCCCTCTCCCCAGACAAACTGCAACCCCTAATTGCCTCATTTCTGCCAGAGTCTGAGTCCCATCTAACTTGAGAGCGGCTCCTGCTTTGAGCATAAGATTGGTCTAGATGACCTCTAGAGGTTGTTTCTAGTCTAAATGATTCCAAGAAGTAGGATTTTACCCTCTCTTTTCCCCCTGTTCTGGCTTTAAAGAGTGAGGAAGGATTAAATCTGTGTTTCATCTTAAATCACAGTCTGCCATTTGAATGGAAGGTGCAAGGGAAGTGCTAGTTGTTTCTTAACTGAATAAATTACCACATTGTCAACTCTTTCATGGTGTTGGGAACATCATTGCAGGGACATAGCAGTGTTGCAAACCACAGTAACTGTGGTGCAGTGTAGGGATCTGACAGTGAGACTGGCACTAGGTAACCTGGGTACGGTTGTCAGTTTAAACTTGGTAGGGTTGGAATGCTGTTTGGGATGCTGTACCTAACTGGGTGATATGTATTAGTCCCAGTGTTAGAGCTCAGTTCAGGTCAATCTCAAGTAGGGTTTCAATGAGGCTTTTTGATATTTGTAGTATATGCATTCATCTTACTCTTTTCAAATTTCTTAGTTTCAGCTATTCCATCTTTTCAGTCTGTTGCTTAGATCTACAGCACATTATTTTAAGCAGCAACAGTAGTGACGCAAAGTGTAGCTCATCATGGGGTTTTAAGCATGTTTGTTTCCATCATATCCTGTGCTGCATTGAAGTGTGGCCAGCAGGTTGAGGGAGGTGATTCTCCCACTCTACTCCCCTCTCATGAGATCCCACCTGGAGTACTGTGTTCACCTCCGGGGCGCACAACACAAGAAGGTCATGGACTTGTTGGAGCAGATCCAGAGGAGGGCCATGAAGATGATCAGGGGGCTGGAGCACCTCCCCTGTGAGGACATGGTTGGACTAGATGATCTTCAAGGTCTTTTCCAACCTAGATAATTCTGTGATTCTGTGATAGGCTGAGACAGTGGGATTGTTCAGCCTGGAGAAGAGAAGGCTCCAGGGAGACCTTATAATGGCCTTCATCAGGGAGTGTAGTGATAGGACGAGGGGTAATGGTTTTAAACTGAAAGAGGGTAGACTTAGATTAGATACAAAGAAAAAATTCTTAACTGTGAGGGTGGTGAGGCACTGGAAGAGGTTGTCCAGAGAGGTGGTGGATGCCCCCTCCCTGGAAGTGTTCAGGGCCAGATTGGACGGGGCTTTGAGCAACCTGGTCTAGTGGAAGGTGTCCCTGCCCATGGCAGTAGGGTTGGAACTAGGTGATCTTTAAGGTCCCTTCTGACCCAAACCATTCTATGATGCTGATATGGTCCCTTTGAAAGAGGTATGGGGAGGTACTTCTCGCCTCATCCCCTTATGCATGGCTACCTCTGCTATCAAACCACCTCAGAGGTATTGTGCCACTACGCTGCAACAAGAGCCTTGAGTTGCAGTGCGTAACTATAACCTATAGCTAGAGCAATAAAACTTTTCTGGAGTAATGAGTAAGCTTGTTTAAGCTTGCAGTAACTTTGTCCAACAGTAGAGGTCTGTCTTGTTTGGAAAAAGGATTTTTATCAGTTAAGAATGAATCATTACAGGAGAACTTGAATATCTCTTCAGTTATTTTAGGGTGGAGTTTTCTTTTTGTTTCTTTGAATACCGATTTAAACTTCTTTTAATAAGAACTGGTCTGAAAGTGCTGTATGCGGTTTGGTGAATCACATGTGCCAGTTAGTTGGGAAATTCTGGCAGTCACAGAGCAGGTGTGAGAAGCCCTAACTGGACGCTTAAGCCTGTGCTCTGTCCCCAGCCCTGGTAGCTGAGAACAAAGCTAGAAACCAATGCCAGAATTTTGGAAGTGTGGATGGCTAATTGCTAGGACAAACCACAGCTGGGAAGTGAGCCTGTCCTCCTCTTGAAGCTTTCAAGTCAGAACTGAATTCCCTTCCAGAAAATAGGATTTAGCCAAACCCCAGGTATTTGGTTTCAGATAGGCACCAGTGGATGAAAATTCGTGGCTAATGTTAGACAGGAATTGTTAGAGTAGATGATCATAGTTGTTCACAATTACAAAGCTTCCGCCAGAATTTTTAGATTTCAGCCCAAATCAGCTCTAAGTATTCTCCATATCCAATTATCTGTTAGGTCTATGAATTGAGGGACTCTGTACAGTTCAGAAATTGTTTCACAAGCCCCTAAAAAGCCCAGGTCTCTAGTGTAGGTTTTCTGTGTTACTTAAGACTCAAACCTTCTCTAGTTCTGGAATCATTATCTATTGAAGTATGTGATCCTTCCTTCTCTAACCCCTTGGTTATAGTGTCCTGGTATATTTCCCTTTAAGTGTGATGTTGTATTGCATTGAGCTGTTGGAAGCTTACTTTTGGTTTTGCTGAAGATGAGTGACCTCAGTGCAAACACAGAAGGTGCCATTTCTGAGTGAAAACAGTGTTAGTTCCTGCTAATCATCTTGCAAGTAAAGCATCTTACAACTTGGATAATACACAATGCATAGATCATTCTTTTGTTCCCTCCATCCAAACTTCATGCATTTTGCTATTAATCAATATAGACTTCAAAATCCTGTTTCCAAATTCCTTCCTAATTTTGCAGATAAGAATTTGTGAGAGGCAAAATTTCCACTGTAACATCATGACCATAGGTGAACTGGTCTCTCATGTTAAGATTTAGCAAATTTGTTCTGCAGTGATTGTTCTTCGGGTACTTGTCAGTACAGAAATTTTGAAAGGTAAACACAGTGCATAATGCTGCATAAATTAATTGGATATCTGAAAGTATATCAAATTTAGCTGAAGGTTACAGGTTTTTTCTGTTCAGTGCAAATACAGTCCTGCATTAGCTAATCCTCAATCAAACAGATCTTGCAGTTGCCTAAATCAATCTGCAGCTTATTTTATTGCTGTCTTCCTGATTTTGGTTTACATGCATGCTTTAAATACAATTTCAGAATCATCCAGTATTGATGGTATTTCTGCTGCCTTGTTCCTTTTAAAATTCTGGATCCTCTGTCACCCCTGCTTGTGAATTTTCCAAGCATTAATCCCCTTGTGCATTGTTTTCAGGTGACTTACTGTAGGTTATGACCCACTGCCAAAATGACTGGAATTAGAACAAAGAGTGTAATTGCACTACCTTACATGAGATTATAACATTGGCAATGGGAAGGGATTTTGTTTTTTTTTTTAATCTATGAGTAAAGAACTTGTGTGTTGTCATTGTGACTTTATATTCTGCATTCACATTTTTAGTACATCCACAATAGAAGAATAACAGTGTCTTTAATCAGGACATGAAAAAGCACAGAAGGTGACTAGAAGAAGATTTTTTTAAAAATCAGTACTGTAGCTATTTCTAGAAATCTCTCTTCAAAATTCTGAACAGTATGCAGGTACAGCCTTCTGTTAACTATTGTGCCACTGTGTGTGTACCTGTGGGAGGTGCAGAATACAGGCTTTGGAGCATCAACCCTCTTTCCGCTTGTGAAGCGTACAGGAGGTACTGCAGGCGGGAGGAAGCAGATAGGCTGTTTAACAGCAAAGCTGTGCCACTGTGCTGATTTTTTTTTTTTTTTTGTCATTTGGAACCCTGTGTTCAATTCCAGTCCCTTCACCTTTGAAAGAGCATAGTGAAACATGGTTATTGAGACCAAATAGTTCACAGAAAATTATTAAAGGAATGGAAAAAAACTGAGAGGAGAGGGGAAGAATATTAAACCTCTTTAGTTAAAGGTGAAAGATGTAAGAGATGGTTCTTTTGGTTTGTGTGTTTTCTTTTCATGTAGAGAAGTGAAGATCAACCAATTTAAGAGGCAATTTTAAACTCTTTTCTACGTGTATGTCTAAAATGTGCAAGTATCACGGCTAAAATTAAAATGCAGGTAGAATCAAATGAATGCTAATAAATGAAGAGAATAGAACTATGTATGTATTTTATCCTGAAGGAAAGATGTGACATATTTCCAGTTGTGGGTGCTCTGGTTTTCTCTGAAGTTTCTGGCTGAAGCCATGTATTACTTCTGTTTCTATATCCTGTATAGCTATGAGCAAGGTTATAAGGGTTATCAATGTAATAAATAGCTTCTGTAACTCTGAAAATGTATCCTTTTAGATCATCTGTAATCTTAGAATAATCACTGTCCAAAAAAAAGATGCCCAAGAGAAACACACTTGTTAGAGCACTCTGAGTATATTCAGAGATGTAAGCCTGAATCTGAGGCATTCGCTTTGGATGATAGGCTTTCCTCCTATTTCTGAATTTCCATGAATTCATCTTTACGGTGATTAGTGTAATAAGAACAGTATATGGTATAAAATTTTATCCATTCTCACACCAATTTAACCACCTCGATTATTCACTTGGATTTACTCTGCCTATTGTAAAGTCAGGAGAAGTTAAGAATCTATGTTCAAAATCTGACCTTCCACAGCTTTTGGAAGTCTTAGTTTCTAGGCCAATAATAATTTACTGAAATGGTGTATTTCTAGTCTATCTCAAAATAACCTATCTACCATAAAGACATGAAACACCAGCCTAAAGCATAGAAACCCTATGCAATTCCAGGTCATACAGAGCTGAATGATCAGTTACTCCTCCCGCAACAGTTCTAAATTTATAATTTCCCTTGTTAATAAATGCAGTAGAAAGTGAAGAGTAAAATGTGATTGGGAATCATCTTGTGATTGTCTTCAAATGTGTGTGGCTTTTGGTAATCAGATAAACTATGCGTGTATGTAGAGAAGTATGGTGTTAAGGATGTATCCATAGCCTGCAGCCTTTTGGTATCCTGTTGCTTTGTTCATAACTTCCATTCCCTTCCCATGCCTCCTGCAAGGGATGTGTCTAGTGGTATGTATGTGAGGCTATAGGGAGACTGTGAGAAATGGACACAGAACTGCATGCAACAGGACAGGAAAAATTTGTGCATGTGGGTATTTCCCCTCCCTGCACTCCTTAACCCTGTCACCTACATCGGTGTGTATGCAGAGGTGCCCCTCTTTGTCTTCTTTCAAACTTAAGTATAGGCCTTGGCTGTATTAGAAATGAGGTACAGTCATCTCATGTCTTAACTAATGTGGGTTTTGCAACCGGTATGCACAGTGTAAAGTCCTAATTAACTCAAGCTTAGTTAAAAACAGGCCAAAATTTCAGCAGAGCCTTGAATCATAATGCATCTCTTCAGGATAACCTGATTTTTTGTATTCTGAGGGGAAAAAAAACCCCAACACTGTGAGTATGAATTATTGTGAGTTTGTATGAAATTTTCTTGGATGTTGAAAAGATTTGCAAATGGCCAAACTAAGCATCTTCTTTCAATAGCTGCTGTGTACTGATGTTGCTTAAAAAGGTTTGTAAATAGAAATCAACTTGAAGATGACTTGTACTTATAATACAGACTTAGAGAAACTACGTGGAGCATTCTACCCTTGCAAAAGTCTGTAATAAAGAGGGGAAAGAAAAGTCTGCATCAAACCTTGATCACAGTGTCCAAATTCACAGCAGAATGGGGAGTGAATCCCTTAAAACCTTGGCTATAAGACTCCTTAAGCTTTGGGGTACAACAAGTTTCAAGAAATAAAATAGGCTTATCTTCTCTTAAAAAGTTGTTCTGATTTCCCTTTACAGTACTTCTACATCCATGTAGTACGTCTACAGCCATGATGTAGCCATGTTTCTTTTTCTCTCTTTAATTGCAGAGGTGACTTTTTGTGTTTCTGGTATGAAGGTGATGCAGTCATTTCTTGATTAAGTGTCCCAAAACATAACTCAGAGGTTCTTATGGCAGCAGGGAGACAAAGCAGGTTCTGTGGAGAAGCTTATATCCTTGTTTTAGTTGCAGTCATCCTTGGTATCAGTCCCATGGGAATCTGCCTTTGTGTTGGGTGTTTGGGAAGGTGGGAGGGGAGAGGGGGGTTTATATGAGAGTTGTTTTGAGAGCTGGAGCAAGGTCTGCCAGGCAGTGATGTTGGCTAATTAGAACAGAAGGGAAAAATCATGTGTGAATGCCGCTGTCTGTAGTGGGCACTTCCAAGGCCAAACTGCTATGGATTTTGGCATTGTTTATTTTGGAAGAGGAGTGGAGTTCTCTTTTCCAAGGTCAATGCTTCTGATTTTGCTACCATGTATTTAGTGCTATCCAGAAAACAGGCAATATGCCCTGTGTTCTGCTTCCTCATTTGTCTCTCAAGGTGGCTCTCAAGGAACTGGAATTGGTGTATGAGGACAGAAGAAGAAAAGAAAAAGATGTTTCATACCTCTAGCCTTTTGAGTGGGAGGGGAGAGAAGAAAGTCTTCTGCAATCCAAGCTTTTTGATCAAATATACTCAGTTTGCATCTTTTTTTAAGTACCTGTTCCTAAACATAGCTTGAAACAGATAGTCATGCTGGAATCTTTCTTGATCAAAGTTATTAATGATCTGTAAGAGAGCAATATCAGTTTATTTGCTGTGTAGCCCCCGTTATCTTGAATAGATTTGCACTAGGAAGTTATCTGGAGTACAAGAGAAATCTTTTTTTGTACCGTAAAGGAAAGAATTCACTCCTCTGTGTGTTGACCTCAAGTAACTGAGGGGGAGAACTTGACAAAAACTTCAGTTTTGTTTTTTTGAGTATGCAGATCAATAGCACCATGAGCAAAGACCTTTGGACCCCAGCGGCAGTGTGAGTGTTGGTAGCTGCCATGATGACCTTGCTATGGGTTTGCTGGTAGGGTTGTAAGAAACGGAACTTGAGTCCGAAAGCTACTGGTTTTGTTGTTGCTGTCATGGCTTGGTCCAGTGGTCGGACATTGGGGAAAATTCTTCTCCTTGCTCATAAGGGCCATGTGTCAGGAACCGGGCTTCTGTGTGTTGGATGGGAAGCCTTGTGACTGACAGTGGAGCCGGTGGGCCTTCCCTTTGAGAACTGGGGCCTGAGCATGTTCTCAGTAGAGAAGTTCAGCGTTAGGGTTACCATGAGTTGCGTGTTCGAAGCTGTTGCTCTTAAAGGTAACGTTTATTGTTTAGGGTGTCCAACTTAATCTTGAGAAATTATTTCAGAGTCCCTTGCCTAAGCACAAACTAATACTGGTGGATTTGATCTGATATTTACTAATTTATTGACTAATTTTTTCAAGGGGTCAACTAACCAGGGAAGAAACTGGCTTGTTTTAGAAATTCTTCTGGCATTTTGTAAGTTTGTGAATTTGTAAATCAAAACAGAAGGTAAAATGGAGAATTGTCAGCTACAGGGACCGATATTTGGTTAGAATTACTGATAAAACAGTTTAACATTATTTTTTTCAAATTGTGCTTCCTCTTACACTTCTGTCTTACCTGTGTGAATTAAAGCAGGAAGGTGTTTTATCTTTTCAGGTATGACTTACCAAGAAAGGTAACTTAAATAGGTGTAGAAAAGGGTATCTGTGATACCACCTACCTTTGTATGGTACTCTTTAATATTGGTTATAGCGAAGAGTAACACTGTACTTAAAGAAAAATGTGAGCTATATTTGTCTTTAATATAAACCACTGTAACAGATGCTATATATGCAAAACTAAATACAGCCATGGAATACATTGTTCCTTCTTCAGTCTTGGCTAGCTAGCTTGTCTTGGGATGCTAATGCCATCTTTCCCATGAGAGTTAGTATTAGATGGGAGCAGGCCTGCTAAGAACTGTGTAGTTCATAAAACAAAAAATACTTCATTTAAAAAAAAAAAAATGTGGTGTTTCTTCTGTTGGTTAGGTCAGAAAGAGCAGGTAAGCGTTCATTGATGGATGAAGCATCTTTGATTTAAATTGTCCAAGCAAATCTCATGTAGCATAAAAGAGCACGCAGACTTGAAAAGGGCGAGTAGCAGTACCTGGATGTAAAGATGTTACGCATGTGGAGTTTGGAGAACTTGTTTGTTTGTAAATGTTGCATTTAGCTGAAAGAACTGTGAATAAGCAGAAACTGTACGTGTTACGTCTGCCACATTTAACAAAAAGCAATTATCTACCATAGTAATGATGACAGAATTCCAAATGTATTCAGACACACATAAATACCTAAAAATAATGCTAAGGTATGTCTTAATTCCTCAATGTTTTTCTTGATTTTAAAAAAAG
Source organism: Strix uralensis (assembly GCF_047716275.1). Classification (NCBI taxonomy): domain Eukaryota; kingdom Metazoa; phylum Chordata; class Aves; order Strigiformes; family Strigidae; genus Strix; species Strix uralensis. The sequence goes on along the minus strand of NC_133974.1, from coordinate 79,910,509 downwards.
AAAAGCCCAGAAATTCAGAATTATAGCTGAAAGTCTACCTTTACCTGTAATGCAGCTATTTTCCAAAAATGGGTTATGTGTTAGAAGGCATAAAAGAATGTCTTTATGGTACTTCCAGCTTAAATCTAATTGTTTAGCTTGAGATAACACTTTGAAGAACTAGGTGAAGCTAAAGACTGGGATGATGGTATGTTATGTCAAAGGAAGGAAGTATTTTGAATTTATTTTAAGAGTCTCTTCAAAGTATTTTGATTTGCATATATTGAGGAGAACTTTGCATCCTTTATGGATGTGAGAGCAGAAATAGAAATGCAGCCAAATAATTACAGTCTGGAGAACTGAAACACTAAGTCAATGCTGTTTGACTCTGGTAAGCTCATAGCTAGAAGTTGAGATGCTAAGAAGTGGTGCAAATCCTGGTGAACTGGAGTAAGAATTGTGAATTTTAATTTAAAAGTAATATGGTTCTTGGTAATGCATACTCCAAAATTGCAGGGTTTTTAAACCATGTAACTTGAACAGTTCCAAGTTAGGAAAAAAGAAGCTTTCCCTTTTATAGCAGAAACTATTGAGGAAGATAGTAGGGTTGCGATTTATATTCCTGCTGTATGTGTGCAGGTGGCTTTTATGGTGTTTTCATCATCCTGTTTTTACAGGTATCTTGGATTCTTTTCCACCTTGCACAGTGAGACTTTTCTAAGAAATGTTCTTGTCTTTTATCAAAATTGCACCCAAAGGCTTCAAGCATAAAAGAAATAAAACCAAAGAAATAGCCCCTGTCTTGCTGCTCAGATTCCCCAGTTGCCAGTTTGGGAACCATTTCTTGAAATGGGACTTGGAATCATATTCTTGGCATTTTCTAGACAGATACCTTTCTGGTATAGGATGCTTCTCAGAAAACTTGTCGGCAATTCTCCACCTGTCAGGCTGAACACCTGATGGCCAGAAGATCTTCTAAATGCTTTTACCAGGTCTACTGCTTACCTTCAGCTTTGGTTTATCTCAGTGGCTGCCTGGGCCTGTGTTTTTCTCATGACCAATACTCTGACACTTCTCTTCTGTGACGTTGTCAGTGTGCCTTTTTGGTAGGACTTGGAATTTCTCATTGGTGCACAGTGGCATCAGTTGTCAGAGTATGGTTCTGCGCTTTGCTGCAGCTGTGATTTGCCTGTCATATTTGGCCCTCCCTTAAATACAAAACTCTGCAGCTAACTTCAAAACTCCAGTTTCCATGGCTCACCTTAGACCTTGCCGCTTACTGGAGGTTAAGTATGTATGCCTCCATAGGAGTGGAACTTTGCAGTGACATTTGAGAGTGTTTGTGGTACATGAGCTCCTGAAGAACAGGACAGCAGGAAGGCAGAGGAACAAATACAGCTCTTGTGGTAAGAAAATGAAGCAAACAGCAGAAACATGACAGAGGTGGACTATTACAGGTTTGAGTTTGGGGTTTCTTTTTCATCTGCAGCTTGTGTGAAATAATATTTGTAGTATTAAAACAAGAGATGGAGATTTGGGAGTGACTGACAGTGTTTTGAAGAAATTCTCCTCATAATACATTTCTGTGTAGCCTCACAGACGCTGTCTCTTGAAGCACTGCAGTACTAGTCAGGGAGGTAGCTTGATCATGAAGTGTTTTGAAACTGATTCAACTAGCTGCTGCAGTGTGTGCGCCATTCTTAAATATAGGAATTATCCCATGGGCATAATTGGGAGTGCACACTGTTCCAGAACAGGTTGTCCTACAGCACCTTGCTGGTTTAGGACATCAGTGGCCCAGGAGATGCAGCATCACTGTTGTGCTGTTGAGCGCCTTCCTTCCAAATCTGGAGCTGAACTTTGCTTTCCCTTTGAGAACCTGCAAGCAGCAATACTCATGATCTCTGGTTCCTATGGCATTGAATCAAACTCAGCATTGGTACACGCTATAAATACCTCCATGTGTATCTGTAGATAACATCTTTGTGTGTGATCTCTTTCTTCATAGAGATTTTTCTGAAAACTATTCAAAGGAAATGTCTCCAAGCAATTTAAAGAAAACATAAATGACAGGCTCTTTTCTGTGCTCAGCTGAGTCGCATACAATGTGCACAATTAACAGGTGCAAGGGGGCAAACTGCACTCAGCAGGCAATGCTGGGTAGCTTCCAGAGTCCTCGAGGTTGAATGAGTTTCTCCTGTAGCATGGCGTTTGAAAGGACCAGCGAGATACTGAGCATCTTGGTACCTCTTACATTCTCCTGTAAATTCTTGCCTCTGGATAAGCACCTTTCTTAACTTTGCAGGTTTTCTAGGAAAAAATGCAGACCACATACCTCTTCTCTTCCTTATGCTGACAACACGGCTATAGGCTTCAGCTGGAGCTGGAGTGTCTGTATATAGCTTCCTCATTTGAGTCAAAGATGAGATCCAGCCTAGCTCTTGCCTTTTAATCTGTTGCTGGGCTGGCGTCTGGTGACGCGTTGAGCTAAGCTGGCTGCAGCGAGTTAATAGAGAAGACGAAAGGTGTCAAACCCCTGCAGAATGGCTCAAGTACTTTCAGTATCTGACCTGTATCCTGAATGCTGAAAAAAAGATGATAAAGCTGCCTCACAAGAAATTACAGAAATTTTTCCTTAAAAAGGTAAAATGCTTTTTTTCTTGCTGCTTTTCTTGCTTTAATTAGGTTGATGACAAAGTTTGACAGTTGCATTGTTTTTGTGCAGTCAGCCTTGTGTTTTCTTTGCACCGAGATGCCTCAAACTGTTCTCTTGATGTAATGTTATTCTTGGCTTGTGGTTTGGGACATGATGAAAATCATCAAACCTGTACTCAACCAGCATGCTACATGGGTTAGTTTGATTACAGCTGCAGTTTACAGGTTCTGTCACCCTGTTGTGTTATGCTGCCTTTCAACCTTGCTTCTTGACTCAGTGACACTGTATATTCTGAATCTGTTAAGCAATTTTAGTGCTCTCTAAGTTTTTTGCAGTGTGAGAGAGAGAATGCTGCTTATTGACTGCTGCTCATTTAAAGCTGATATTAAAAGATGATGTGTGTATATTTTACATGTAGGTTGTGTATTTGTACTCTGTTTTCAAATATAGCCGTGTAATTCAGTAGAGATATGGACACATCTCATAAAAAAACATATTATACTTTCAAGTAGAACTCTGTTTAAAACTACCTGGGTTTTAGCTTAAAACTACCCTTAGATAATATTTTTCTGTTATGCACTATATTTAGCTAGGTATTGACTGCTGTGGTAATTGGCTATCTGAAATAGTGTTCTTTAGTGTCTGTGTTATCTATGGATTCTATTTGGCAACATATAAACATTTATATGAAAATATATATGCTTTTTTTTTCCCTCTCCCTCCCTCTCATCTTGGCTACTCATACACACAGTTTATTAGTGTTTGATCAGAAGCACAGTCTGTTTATTCTGTAGAGCATCTCAATTCTAGTGCAGGGCGCTGTCAGTTTTAGTCAATTGGAGTTTTGCATGCAGTTATAATTTCACACGTATGGAATTTCATATTGATGTCTGTAGTATGCTGCTTCAAAATAAAATATTCAATTTGATTGCACTCAGACTAAACAAATTTTAAAGGGGTATAAGAGAAGACAGTTTCATTTCAGTGCAAGTGAGAACCTGGCGCATAGTTCACTGATTTTTGGCACCTTCACAGATGCAGATGGTTGGTTGTACCTCTTACTCTGGAGTAAATTTCCAGCATTTAAACATTGACATCACAGTTATGCAGTTGAACTGTTCTTCTGGGGTTTCTTATGAACTGAATTTTCCCTCTTGCTGGAATATATACTCCTTACTGCCGGCAATATCTGATCAGACGGTCATAATTCCACTAGGATATAATAATAACTGTGGATTTTCTGTTATACTCTTGCACGTAGGACTGAAAGCACCCAACTGATTAATGTGGGTTTAAGTGCAAGAGAAAGATGAATTATGCTAGATTTTATTTCAATATAGTTTCTGAAAATGTATCTAATTGAGCTACTACTTTGGAGTGATAAAGTGAAGGTGGCTGCAACCAAGAAGGTGATGAGCATAATTCGACATGAAAATAGCAGTAGTTCATTGATAGTCTTGGGAGTCCCATAGCAACTTCCTCTCTCATAAAAAGATGTTTCTGTATGGTGCCACACAACAGAGATTTTTTGAATAGGATTCACATACTTGACCGTGTTGATGGTTCATGTTATTTCTCTGGAGGTGAGTGGAGTATTTTCAACAAACTATGGTTTTATTTGTGGTAATGTGTGGAACAAAATTGGTGAAAGTATCTGCAGTCCTCCTAAGAGTTATCTGCTAGTTCAGTTTGTTAGAGGCCTTTTTCTAAATGCTAGGAAGGGGGGGCACCCCAAAACAAGTGGATCTGTGTGCATACCTTGGACTCAAGTGAGTGCATGAACATACGAGGACAGAAACTTGACTTGGACTGGTCTTGTGCTTTGATTTAAGTGACAGGATTCAATAGCGTATGTGATCCCAGATTACCAGATTTACACTGTAGCCTAGTTAGTGTTGAGAATTTTGTTTCCTTTCCTCTTTAATGACTGTTGCATGTAAGCAGGCAGTGTTGTGGTTAAAAAAAGGAAAATAATGTAATCTCCAATAATCTGAAGATTAATTGGGTGAACTATGTCTTTGAGTTGTGGCTGGGAAGAATTAATGGATATTTTCTGGTTTTTGATTTTTTTTTTTTTTTCTTTTCTTTCTTCTGTCATAGTCAGGTATGGAATTCAGCTAATGATTTCTTCCTTTACTTATGTGGCCACTGTCACAACAATAGCTTTTTGGAGGGAAGTTTTGAAAAGGACCCATAGATCCCTTCTTACTTTTATGAATACAACTTTACAACGATTTACCTGATGGCTAGCCTACCTGAATATCGTGTAGATGTTGGTGCAGCTGAGTAGCTGAAAGAACATGCTTTTAATTTTGTATATGAAAGAATGCTCTAAATTGACAAGTTCCTTAAAATAAATAAGTAAATCAGGATGGTCCTGTATTTTCCAGGAAAAAGTATCTACTGAAGAATGACATCGAATTTGATTATTGCAGTGAACATCTCCTCCAGAGCTTCAATACTCAATATAATGTACTGAAGTTGCAGTCGAACACCTTATCAGATGTTACTCAGCTTGCTATTTGTGTAGGCACCAGCAGCTCTGAGACAAGTGAATGATGCTTTTTATGTACATGAGGGGTGGTTTCAGAGTTAAGCCTTTAATGGCTGTGTTGAAAACATGATTGCCCTGGAGAGTGACTGAAAACTGGCATGTTGTGTTTCAAGCTCACAGTATTACTCAGTGGTTCCTAAAAGAACTTCTTTTCAGGACCAGCAAAAATTAGTTGGTAACAGTACATTTAACAACCTTGTTGCCTACTGAACTTTGAAAGAACTGTTGTCTTTTCAAAGAAAGGACAGCTGCTTAATGTGTGTGTGTCCTTCCATGTACATTTATCTGTGCAACTTGGTCTCTTCTGAAAGCTTTGTCAGAAACAATCACGCAAAGGCAGAAGTGTTCCTCCTATAGCGTAATAACACTGAATTTAGGATGGTCTATGAAATTGGTGTGCATGGAAAATTCAACATCATGTAAGCTGTTAGATTTAAGGAATGGATATGAAAATTATTGCTTGTAGTAAACTATAATTCAGTAATTGAATTGACAGGAGAATAAAAAGCTAGTGCAAAACATTTTGATTTGAATGGCCTTCTGGCAGAGAAAAATATTTTCATTAAAAAGAGTAATTTAGAGTTTCACTGTTTAAGAGCAAGATATAATCTCTGCTAATAGGAGAAAAGCACTTAAGCAAAACAATTTAAGACTTCAGCTGATGCACTCTTTTATAGGGATCTGGTGCTGTAAATGCTGATTGTATGATTTATGGAAATGCGCATGTTCTTTATGTCATCAAAAGGGGAGGCTCTTTAATTTTTTTCAGTGTTGTGAAAAATCATTTGGTAATGACTGCAGTATTGGCAGAATATTGCTCTGTTATAGATTGTGATGAATGTCTCTGCCTTTTCCCCATCACCGCCAATAGATGTTTCTGTCCTTAGAGAACATATGACTGAGTCACTGATACAAAGGAGAGCAGAATGGAAAGATACGTAGCACCAAAAGAATCTGAGAGTGTAGACCTCTTAGATGTCTTTCTGTATATTCACACATATGTGAGCCATACATATGGGCAAGATATCTTGTGATCTTTATGATGTTTCTGGTGGTTTTTCCTATTTTATATAAAGCAATATATTTCATACACATGTCTATAAGATGAGCTTTGTCATATGCGTGCTTGTTGTCTATTGTGTTCTGAGGGATCTAGGCAGCTTGTTGAGTTGAGGAACTGCTATATCTTGGTGATGCTGCCTGTCCATTTTGGGTGGGGGGCTGGAACCCTTCAGAATGGAAGGGTTTTTAAGTCATCTTGCACACACATGCACACACCTCCCGTAATACTCAGTGTCACAGTTCCTGTCCTCAGTGATGATATTGATCAGTACAGGGTCAGCCCTCAGGAGCGCGGGGAATTTTAGTGGTGTTTAACTGACTTGTGTATTACTATGTGACTATTGCAGGGCCGGTGTGTTAAGGCATAGAAATGTGACTGATCTGGCAAATAGTCTGCTTCTGTCATGACTGGGATGTTGTTAGAGAAAGACAGGGATAGTCCTCTCCAAATATGTTAGAGAGTGTGGAAGGCGTGAGAATTCACTTTTGGACCTGGTTTAAATGAGTATGTAGGGTTTCTCTTGTGTTTTGTTTTCTAAATAACCCATTAATGGGGTGGGTGTATGTGTGTATATGTATGGAGGGGTTTTCCTATATCTGGTGCAAAGAAGGTACAGGTTCACTCAGTTGTCAGCTGGAGCCAGCCTCCTTGGCTCAGTTGGCAAAGACCTAGGTGTTCAGTTCATGAGGGCTCTGATTTTGTATATGACATTAGCTGGCCCATTGTGACCACTGTTGACATTGCTTTGTCTCATAAGTAAATGCTAATGAATCTTCATTTCACTATTGTGAAGACTGGGATAGAAAAGCAAAATTATTTCAGCTTTGCAGTTGTAGGGATGCTGTTGAAGCTGGGTATGTGAGTCTTTCTGTTTTTCTCAGCGTATGCTGCCTCAGACTGTTAAGCTGTCTAGAGCTGTTGTGGTCTGGAGCCAGCAAAGCTGCTGACTGGGTATGAGGATGAGAGGTGACTCTAAGTATGAAGACCTGGGGCTAGTCAAGCCAGGCATCTTCCCCACATGACGAGGGGAGGAGAATAGGTTGGAGCTGGGACACCAGGTCAGGGCAGAGCTCTGGAAAGCCAGGCTTGTATTACTGCTGCAGCTGTCAGGGGACTAGAGGGATGAGGCAGACTGGAGAATACTCGGTTTATCACTTCTGCATATGTGGGGCCAGCTGCTACCCTGAGACCCCTACCCTGCATTTTGCAGGAACATTCATCTGCCTCTCTCTGGGGCTCTGGTATAGGCAAGATTGGGCAGGGGGAAAGACTGTTTTGCCACATAAACCAGTCTGTTTCTCTAGGCAACCACCTGCTTTGCTTATGCCTAGTTGACCCCAATGCTGTATTGTCTTCCAGCTATAAATCGGTGTTAAGGAATAACTCATCTTTTGAACACACAGGATTTAACTGCAAGTCCATAGATGTCTTTACAAGGAACCTTGCTGAAAATTGTACTCTAGAAAGTATGTAATTACTTATAATAATTTAGATCTTCAAAATCCAGAACAGGTAATGGCTAGGCATGCCCCTTTGAGCAAGTGATTGCATACAGAGAAACCACTGTCAAACTAATTCCTGAAGCAGCGGTTTTCTGAAGAGAGGAAAGCAGAAACAACTGGACATGATTTCTGTCTGGGCTTAAAAGGAAAAGTTGCAAGCAGGAGCAGTCTAGGCCTCTTGGTCATTCCTGGTCATTTAAAGAGACTTACCTACTGCAGTTTCAGAAGGCAAGTTTTGGACCTGCCTGCATGACATAGGCAGGAATTAGGGCTCTTTGAGACTTATTTTTTTTCCTGTTCTTTCCCCAAGCAACAAGACTTTTATAGATTTCTGTCCTCTGTATTGATGTCAGGGTTGCAAAGGAGTGTTTTATTTGGGGGAATTGGGGAAGGGTTTTGTTCTTGATCTAAGCAACGTATGTATTTTTCTTCTCACTTTCTTCTCAGAAATAGCTGAACCAGTCAAGCTTGAAAGTCTGCAGAAGAATTGAGCCTGAGGCAGTCTTCTGGCATAGAAAATTTCAGTCTAAATAGTCTCGATTTGGCAGAAATAGGAGCAAATGAAGCATGGTTCTGTGATGGGGATGTCAGCAAATTCAACAGGTGGTGGTGCTTGTGGAGGTGGTGTGGGAGCCACAATACTGAGGGATAATGCAATTCAGCTGTTGGGGAACTGTGTCTTCACACCAACCCACCCCCCCAAATTTGAATGTCTTGAGCAATGCCATGCCCAATTCTGTGAGCAGAACTCAAAAAGATCTACTTACACATACTATGTCAGTGGGACAGCTAGTGCTATCCATGGGTTGTGTAACTGGACTGCAGGTGTGATGCAAATGAAGATTAAGCCCCATCTGAGAATGTTGTATGTGGTGAATGTGCGTCAGTGCTGCCTGGGTGGAGTTATGTTGGTGTGTCATGTGCAACGCATGACATGGCAATGATTTCAAGGCCTGGAAACAATAGGGATGCATATGGACAAGAAACTTTTTATTCCGGTACTTGACATGGAGAAAAAATAAGTTGCTTTTAAACTGTCCCAATGCCCCTAATGAGAGGTTTGGGTGGAATAGCAGTAGTTATGTGCAACAGATTTATATGTAATGTGAAAACTCCCTGAATTTCTGATATGAATTAAGGAAGTAAAATAGCAGCTCTATTTTCCTGAGCCTAAATGCTGGATGGGGCTGATGCATCACTCTTTACTGGCATTTTACTGCCAGGCTTCCTTCTTTCTGCTCTTTAAAAAACAGAGAAACAAGTAAAAAAAAAAACCAACCCAAAAATCAACAATACCCCCACCCCCCAACTCGAAAAAAACCCCAACCCACCCCCCCCCACCCCCCCCCCCCAAAAAAAAAAACCAGCAGCAAAAACCACCTTAAAACCTGACAGTGATGCAGAAGGACCTGTGACGGCAAATTCCCACCTCTTAAATGTACCTGTTGACCTCCTATGAAATTTCTTATGTGGAGACTAATACGTCTTAATGTTTCAATAAGCTGTTGATCAAGTGTGAGACAGACCTTGATAATGCTTTGAGAGAAGTTGTATCGTTTTGGCCAGGAATTGTAACCACTACTGGGAGATCTCTGCTTTCAGCCTGCCGCAACTGCTCTATGTTCCTTGCTTGCAGCACGGCTTGTCACCTGCCTTGCCCCCCTCCACAAGGCATCTCTCTTGGCCATGACCCACCGTCATCTTCCTGGGAATGCTGGGTGAGATGCTGGGGAGAGCAGGACCTTGCTGCACAGGGATGTGGGTGTGCTCTCGGTGGACAGTGCTTTTGTCTCCCTGGCTGAGGATGAAGGACTGCTTGAGCTGTCTCCTGAAGCTTACATGTCTACAGTGTTTCACCAACAGGCTCTAATTTCAGTAGGACTGGGAAGGCTGTGAAACAGGGTCTGACTGAGGAATGCTGGCTAGGGTTCCAAGATGGGAGAAGCACTGACAGGGACTGAAGAAAGGAATGGGGATTTTGACACTCATCTTTGTAAAATTGATGTGAATTTCCTTGCTATTGGTAGCCTAGTATGTCGATTAAGTATGCCTTGTAATTTATTATCTTGTTTAAAGAATTGGTAGGTAAAAGAGGAAGACTGCTTGAAACGCCATCGTAAGATTAAACAAAAGAGAACAGAAGCGTTTGGTGTCGCCCGCTTATATACACTAACCTATGTCTTATGTAGGTGTTTGTTAGAATAATATGAAATGTTCTCCCCAGATCCTTGCACAGGGGTGACATCTCGCCTGGAGCAAAGGACAGTACTAAGATCTCTGAAGACTAGTTGCTATAACAACTACTGCCTGAGGGCCTGGTGCTGAGTGTGCAGAAAACGTAAGGCTTCGTTCTTATATGAGGCTTTCTAGTATTGTGCAGATCTTTGTACTGCACAGTGTTTTCTTAAAATGTGCAGTCAAACAAAAACTAAAATTCAGGGGAAGAGGTATGGTATATCACAGCTTTCTCTCCCCCCTTTCCTTTTCTGACACACTTCTCTCCTTCATTAACACAACGCTTGGCATTGTGCAGTGTCTCTTAAAGAGATTGTATGGTTAAGCCACTATTCATGGAAGTCCTCACTTGAAATACCTTTTTCTTTTGTCTGGAGGCAAGTGCTGGTGTTTTGTTCTCCGGGATCTTGCCACTGGCATTTGGGAATTATCTCGAGGCTTCAAATATGTTCCTGTACTCTTTGTGTTTGGGCAAATGCTAGAGTGTAGTAAGCCCTTTAAATAATAAATCTCTTCTGAGTTTCAGAAAGGAGCCCCCTGAGCGGCTGGCTCCTGGCTGTACTCTACTACCTGTCACGTGCCCTCGAGGGCACTGACTAGTTAATTTTTACTAGCAAAGGTGCAGGAAGATGGATGTGTATTTGCTTTGCAAAGAAAAATCGATGCTGTTTGAGGCTTACTGCTATGAATATGCTTTGAATCTCAAATAAGAAAAACATGCAAGAGCTGAGGAATTAGTAGTCTGAAAAGGGCTAATGTGCTGTCTGCTCAGCTGCACAATCAGAGGAAATTATCCCTGAGTCTGTGGTGGGCATGTAATTGTCTTCTGAAAGGATCTTCCAAATGCCTGTGTGTGATATCAGATGAAAGTACAGGGCTCAGGAAACTATTGCATAAGAAATGTTTTTCTCCCAAGTTCACTCTGTTCTGATATGTTAGAACAATGGGAAAATGTGATTTATTAGTGCCTGAGACACAGTGCACTTGTCAAGTGTAACTGTACTGTAGTTGCTGGATGTATCTCTGGAAAACAGCTGACACTGCTTTCATATCGAGTCTACATTCTCCATGCCTTTCTACGGTTGTTAAGGTTTTTTCTTGTGAGAGGATATGTGGCTTTCTGCAAAGAGAAGCTTTTTGTTTGGTTTCTGTTAATGATTCTTAACTGTGGTGATCTTCAGGTCAAGCTATTGCAGCTTCTGCACCACACTAGCTGATGTGATACATAACACTGGAGACCTGATTGGTTGCAGAGCATACTGCACACAATTCAGCGTAGCTGGTATCTTTGCCTGCAGTGCATTGGGCCTAATTCAGCCCCTGTCGTAGCGCTTTTAGAATCGCTCTATGGCATAAAGGGCTATCCTCCCCCCTCTGTAGCTCCCATGGGTAAAAGACCAGAGGCAATAGGAATCCATATGCTATTAAGGATTGCTGTTCCTGTAGCTTGGCTGTGCCCCGTAGATGCCCTAGCTTTTCATGCACCCCTGAATTCTCTTTGAGCAGTCCCACACTGTCTGCTCCCCTGATACTTCACTGAGAGCTAGTAGAGACTCGTGGTGAGGAGACAGTCGACAGGAGTGTGGTGAAGAAGTGGAACTTTGCATTGAGAAATGATCAGGCTTGGTATTCAGGAAACTGAGTCAGACTGGAGTCATGCCCATATTCTGTGGGGCTTCTGTGCTTAGTGTGGAAATGTGGCATAGGAGTGGAGTTTGTCTGCAAAGAGTTAGTGGCTCAGCAGCCTTTGTGGGGACAAAGTCAGCATGAAATAATTGATATAAAATCTTCCCACTTATCCTACACTCTATTTTTTTCTATAGCCTGTTATTTGAGCATAATGTGTATACTACATTTGTATTGCCTCTCAAAAAAGCAAAATATATTACAGCTTGGAAACTCTTAGTAAAGTCATCTTTGAATGATTGGGAAATCTACACCCCTGGTAGAGGAGTCTGAGGCAGAAAGTGATATTTATGTGAAAGATTCCTGAAATATATAATCTCTTCTCTAAAGCTGTAACTCTTAAGGAAATACAGATTTTTTGATTCAAAGATGATGATGGGGTTTTTATGGGATTTTGGCTTTCTGATCCGTTGAGTGATTTTTTTTTTTTTTTTTGAGACAGTTTTTTGCCCAGTTGTGCTCGTGTCTTCAAGGGAGTGCATATTTCTTCATGAGTTCCGGCAGCACTCTGTTTGTAGTGTTGGCTTTAGTCAGTTCTTATTTTCTGCACAGGTAGTATGCTACATCCTTCATTTTAACTAGACCTTGTGATGATAAATACCGGTTTCTTCTGAAAATTAGAGCTTTCTTCCAAATGGCTTGATGCTCAGTGGTTCCAAACAGGTACTTTTCCCTGCATGGAAATCTGTCTGTTAGGGAATATATCTGTAAGTGCTTCGTGTGCTGTTGTCATTCACATTATTTATCCTTTACTGAACTGCAAAACTCATGATGTATTATAGAGGGGAGAATGAGTTATCAGCTTCAAAACCAATTCATGAGTATCTTGTGTGAGCAAGTTGATTTCATTCCAGCATCACCATTTCCTTCACAGATATCTTGAATAGCAGTTAGTAATGTGAGCTTTTTTCCTCCCTTTAATTTACTGCTGTTCTATTTCCTCTCTGTCTTTCTGACATATTTCTTTCAAAGCTTTGGTCTGTTATACTCAATCTCTCTTTCTTTTTTTTGATCTTTAGCAAATAATCTTCAGTTTTAAAAAGCAATAAACTGGTAATAACGTAGTTCAGTGAATCATGAATTCACATAAAAATAGACTTTATAAGTTCATTAATGCCAGGACAGCATAAAAGTTGTCAATTGTCTTTGAGCTTTTTTACTTGCACTGCCTCCTCTGCTAGTTTTGTGGTTGGTTGGGGTTTTTTTGGCTTTCGGGTTACAGTCTCTATTCCAATTCAGTGGTGGTTGTGTATGATGAGTTTTATGACATAAAAGCTTCGGAACTACAATACCCAACTTGTCACTGTCAATGAGTTAACGGCCCAGATTCTTTCCTGATCCTTTTACTGGGATGCCAGAAAGTCCTTCATGAATTTGATGGTACTTGATACAATGTATGTGAGCATGTCAATATTTTTGCCTCCTGAGTAGACTGTACAAGACACAGAACTATTCTTATAGAGGCTTCAACTTCTTTCTTTCTGTTCTTAATGTTCATGTATTTCTTTAGCTATCTCTTTGGTTATACCTAGTTCTGTACATCCATCAGAAATGGACCTATGTTTGTGCTGTAGTCTATACTGATACTCTCAGGACCTGTTGGATAAACTGGGACAGACTGGAGAAGGAAGAAGAGAAGCAACTCCAGCTACTGCACGGTATTTAAGTGTAGTCATCTTGTACATCTGCACTTAAAATTTAAGTACACATTACTAGATGTAAGCTAAATAAAGTTTGCAGGAGAAATTAAAAAATAAAATATGCAGCTTTCCTATATCTATTATACGACATATATCATCTGAGTACTAGCTGTGATTATGGTGCAGCAGGATGGCTACCAAATTGCAAGTCCAGTGTAACTACTGTTTGAACTTTTAGCAGTAACTATGTCTACTCAGAGTAGTTGGCAACATTACCTGAAGGCTCAGAGCCTTAAATTCCAATGATGCCTTTGTGCTTACCCAGAAATTTTGACATGTACAAACGGTAGTAATTGCTGGTCTTGCAATGAAGCAATGGTAAGTTCATCTATTTTTTTTTTTTTTTTTTTTTTTGTAAGGCTTGTGGAAACCCAAATGAGAGGCAAGAATTAGGATATTTGGATGCTGTTTCTAGCTTTGCTCTGAATGTTTGGTTTAATATTTCTGTATCCTGGGCCACAACATCCCTAACTTTTAGCTTGTGGTGGTTGTACTTCTCTGAAATGAGACTTACGGGGAAAAACTGAAAGAATAGTTCTTGTTGTTTTAAAGTTTTCCCTTTCTCAACTCCCTGTTTATTTTTTCATGTGTCTTCCCTAGGTGAAATTTGGGAACACAATTTAAGCAGCATCCTCCAAAATGCATTCAGTCAGGTCCTCTGAATGTTTTAAGGTTCAGCCTTGCTATGTGTTGCTGTTGCTGAATAGTTACTCTTTTGGTGTGCAGTGGACACAGAGATGTTGTAGGATTCCTGCTTTGTTTGGAATTTGACAGAAACATTTTACCAACTTTCTCTTGCTGTCATTCAGTACTAAAACCTTTCTACAAAGACAAGTGAAACTTGACTCCTTAACTACCTTTTTGCTTGTCTTAATATGTAGCCTATTTTGGAAAAATTGTTTCTCTGGGCTTTGCTTTAAGGAGAATCTTCATTCCCCTGCTGAGTCTAAGGCATCTTAAACTACCAATTTTTTCATGTGTTTCCCCTTAAGGAAAAGCTAGTGGCTGAGCATGGAGATTTTTCTGTCAGGTCTATTGCACCTTCTCCTTGCATTACATCCAAAGGATGCAGTTTTGAAAAATGAAACTTCTTTTTCTTTACCTAAATGACTTTAACCTCTTTCTTTGCTAAAGACTCCAGTTGTCTTCTGGCATTATCCCTGCATTTTTTGCCTTGTTTTAAAGTGATTTCCCATTTGTTTTGTTTGTACCCAAGATTCAGCACTGTAGCTAACAGCAAAGCACACATGCTGTGCACCTTCTGCTGCAGGCACAAGTCATCCTTCCTGCTAGTAGCTGCTCCAGTATTCTGAATGTCATTCAGGCCAAGTTGTTTTTTCTCTTTTTTTGTAACGGTGATCTCTGTCTTTTGCTTTTTCACTTTAATTCATGTTGTCTTTCATTTCTTTAATTGCATCCCCCGTGAATATGGGTATTGACTGTCTGTAGCAAGTATATCCCATATATATTTCTGCACATGCGGCTCTATGTTTTGCTTGCCACACTGAGTCTAGCAGGTATTAGCACTGACACATTTCATCTTTTTTGTAGTTTTCCAGAGTGATGCAGCATCTTATTCCAGCAGTTGCTGTTGACCTTCAGAAATTATTTTTAAAAGGGAGAAACATGCAAGTATTCAGTTTTCAAACTCTCAGGAAGTAAAAACTGCAAACTTGGCACCAATCTTCTCTCAATGACTCTTGGTGCTACTATATAAAGGTAGGTATGAGTCATGCAAAGGAGGTACGGTACCTTCATGTACATTTCCAGATATCATGCAGACATAACTGTCCCTTCCTTGGTGTTTTTCTTACCTGTCTTGGAGGAAATATATTTCTTTCTTGAGAGAAATATATTTACTTCTTGAGAGTAATAAATCCACACTAGTTGTGTAGGTGTAGAGATACCTTACGTTTTTCTTACTAGGAGTTGTGTCAACTCAGCACTGCCAACTTTAACCTGAAAAAGTAACTGTGAGATATGTCTTCATTTTCAGCTCTCCCATGGGCATGTCTGTATTCCATCTCTAACTCGTTTCCTGTACCCAGCAGAGTAATATTCCATCAAGAACACTAGAAATTGTTTCTGAAGGTACCTTTGTAACCTAGCATATAAACCAGGATTTAGTACTTTCTTAGAAAGTATTGTGTGCTATATTTCTAAGACTGGAGTAGTTTCCAAAAGATATCCTCAGAGGTGAGGAATGATACGTTGTGGCTGTGAGGTTCGTGTTAGATCTCAAGTGATGGTCTGAATAGAAGTAATGGGATTGTTCTTTGGCCCAAGTGAAAACAGTAAGCTCCTTAGGAAGACCTGTGTCAGACAAACAGTCCCCAAAAGGCAAGGCTGGGGTGGAGGGTGTAAAAGAAACACGAGACTGATTTTACTAGCTCTAGTCCAGGATGCCCCTTTTCTCATCTGAATTTCTGGTGATAGTTAAATGAGATTTGCAGCACAGACCATGTATTTTGTTTAATCTGATTTTGCCCCCCCTGTTAATAAATTTTGGTTTTAATTACATTGTTTCGGCCTTTGACTAGAGTGAAGTCAGCCCACCATGACATGTCCTTAAAAGAAAAACAGCTTTCTGGCCAATTGGAAACTGAATTATTTTCCATAGGAAATTATCTTCCTTCAGCTCTGCTCACAGGTTGGTGAGAGTGGTACCATTACCAGAGCAAACAGTGAAGGCCCTTTCATGTAGGCATGGGGTCATGCTCAGTAAGATCTCCAAAAAGTCTGTGGGCTGGGGTGCACATTAAGATTAGGGGATAGAAGGTTACAAGTGTGTCTTTTTAGTTTTTCATTACTGTGTTGAAATCAGGGGTGTTTATGCAATCTTTGAAACTTAAAGGGAAATAGGCAGTGTTGAGGGAAGAGCAAATAATATGTCTTTAGTGACCATCTCACAAGGAAGTGAGACTTAAGATAGGTTGCTGATGTTTTTCTACATTACAATAATAGAATCCAATAGGCATGTGGAAGTGTTGTCAAAGAAACACAATACATGTCTTTAGCCTGAACTGTGGTTAGCTTTTTCCTCTTTTACCATAAAATTTTTTATTGAAGTTTCTTGCTTTTCTCACAGCTCTCAGGGTTCAGGTATTCCTCAGCTCTGCCTTCAGAGAAGTAAACTGTAACAGGAGGCAAATGATTATACAATATGATTATCTTTTTTTTCCCCACACTTTTCTAACTCTTGTAGTTAAATAACAATGGAACAATGAATGGACTTTATTCTGGCTTTTTACTTCTTTCTTTGGAATTTGGACTTGCCTTAATGTGGGTTTTTTTCCACGCTAGATTATTTATTCCCTTCCCTATTATGCTGCACTACACTTCTCACTTGTGAAAAACTGCTACACTAAAAAATCTGCAGACATCTTAACATACATTTATTTTTTAAGTGATCATTTTTATGCTCTTCTCAATCCATTGCTTGATGTTGTTTGAAATGAGCCTCTACAAGCCAAGTGATAGACTTATATAAAAAAAGTGTTTTCTGTATGAAAGTTATTCTCATCCCAAACTGGTTTAAAATTCTGTTGGAAGTTCTCTGCATTTGTAACTCTAGACTTATATTGTTGTGAGTCATTCAAACCACAGAAATGGAAAGTGAATCTAGATTTTCAAAATAGAGCTTTTGTATGAGCTTACACGTTTGGTGTAGTTCTGGTACTGGATTTCTGTGGAAGGCTGATGCAGCAAGCAAATCATTCTGTTTCTTAATGCCCAGTTGTTGATAGGATCTCGTTCCCTTTTATTCTCTCCTTCCTATCCTGCCTTCCTGATATTCATACTGTTTTCCTCCTCCCTCAAGGATAAAAGAAAGCCCTGTTATTAAAAAAAAAAAACAAAAAAAACCCAACACCACCACCTTCTCAGCTCACCTTGCTCAACTGTAAGCAGCCTGTAAGTCTGGAAAATAAAGCTGCATTTACATAGACTGAAACAGCTAAGGCAACTGCTGCAGACGCTCTGGCTTTTCCTTAAGCTTTTTAATAAAAAGGAAAATGAATGCTTACTTAAATTTCATCTCAAGAGTATTATCTCTGGAGGCTTTAACAGAATGTGTTGTTTAGCTCTGAAAATCAAGGAGATCTTGCAGCCATGGGAGCCCTTTTTGTTGCACAACAGGTGCAGCTGGTGTTTATCAAGTTTCTGTGTTGAAAAGCTTAGAATTTAATTTTGGGCAAGTTGCAGTGCAAGAGGTGGCAATATAGGATGGAGAGGTTAAGGAAAGGGGAACAAATCTGTGTTATTAAGGTTATGTAGTTACTTAATTTAAGAAGTGAAGAAAGAGGGTAAGAATCTTCTAGTACTTTTTTCCCTCTCCTTTGAACAATTTTGGGGAAGAACTTGCCTGGGGAGCTGATTCCTGAATTGGGTAACACCAGTATGTGTTGGTGGACCTTGAACAAAAACCACTGTTAAATTAGTACACCATTTCCATTTTTCCTCCTCGATCCGCTATGTACACAAATCTGTTAGGAAGAAATGGGAAGTGAAATCTTATCACTATTTCATGCTCAGCATTCAAAACTTAAAGCTTTTACTCACAATATTAATGAAAATTTTGCATGATCATGGAGCGTAAGACACACTTCCATCAGATACTAGGAAAATAAAAAGCGAGTTAAAGTTGTTGAATGTTAGTGTTTTCAGAAAATTGTTACAAACAATCAGTTTTTATACTCTCAACATCTTGTATCAGGAGAATATAGATTCAGTATGGTAATAAAATCTCAGTTTAGAGTTACCATAGAGAAAAGAAGAAAGCAAATGTATAGTCATAGTCCCTGATGGAAACTTTACACAAGCTCCTCATTTGGCAGCAACGTGTCAGGAGTATTTTACCAGCTTTCCCATTAGATTTCAGCATGCTGGTTTCTGGTTCTGATCAGGGCAGATGTAGTTCTGGGGTCTGAAGCAGCATGCTGTTTCTGGTATGCTGGGGAAAAAAGTAATCTCTTGTTTACCTGTTAACATCTGATCCAACCACTTATTCCGTATTAGCAGTAATGAATAGTAGTTTCTCAGTATGCTCTGTGTGTGCACGTATGTGAATACAAAAGCTGCTCTGCAGTTCGATGCCTATCTTTAGGAGAGAGGTTGAAAAAGAGTAACAGATGTTCCCCTCAAACAGCATTGAAGCTAGCAAGGTTTTATTAGTGACCAGCCTCATGGACAGAAAAGATGCAAAACACAAACAGCCCGCTGAATAAAATATGCCCAAGTCCTGGTTTTATCCATTGTTTCCATGGCAGCGTGGGGCACCAAGACCTGATGCAGCTGAGTAAACTGGCCTCCTCAAACCTAGATAATGACCCTCTTGCATGCTTGCCAAGAGAGTGAGAAGGAGAAACCTTCCCACCCAGGCTTGCTGGTAAGCAGTACCTCTCACAGAAACAGCTAGAGTTTACAGAAATTAATTTAAAGGCTGTCAGAAAGAAGTAGGAGAAGATAGTGAGAACAAGGCAGAAGAACCATCAGAGACAGGGGTGACTGACACTAAGTGTCTGTTCAAAGAGACGTGGGAGTGGGAAGAAAAGGTCAAAAGGACAGCTGTCAGCACCCTTCTTCAGAAAACTGAGCTGGAAAAAGAAAGCAGGGTGTCTCAAGAGGGGATGGATGTCTATTTTGGGGAAAGTGAAAAGGAAGGTAGGAGGGAGCATCTTGTAAGATGTTGTAAGGAGCTGGCTCAGGTGGTCACTGTTTGTGCAGCCTTCTGACTGAGCCCTCCTTTCTTGGGGCAGATGCCCAGACAGGATGCAAACAGAGAAGAAGGGAAGCTAATGCTTTTGCTTTCTATTGCTTTACAACTCCTCCCAACCTGCGTCACTCTAGAAGGATCTATAGTGTACATTTTAATTAAGAAGTTTAGTCTGGAATCCTACAAGCCGATTTGAGAACCAGCATTTACAGATGAGTGACTTTTTTAATTTTCCTCTTACGTTCCCAGTGAAAGGCTTGTGAATGAAAAAAAAAAATTGTGATGAAGTTTATAGTCTGCAGGGTGCTGTTAGATTGAGACTGGTGTAATTTGAAATAACTTATAATTCTGGCATGAAGTTTATTTTGTGTAAACTGTATTATAGTAACAATATATGATAAGATAAAATAACTGAGTCTGCCTATTTGAGAAGACTATCCAAATGAAACCGATTTGGACCTTTTATTACTAGTGAAAAATACCTAAAGTTTATATACCTTTGCAAATAACTAAAATGCAAACTGAAAGGGACCCATAGCTGTAGACGGTTAGTTGGAGGTCAGCAACGGGATAATGTTTCACATTAACCGAATTGAATGAAGGATGAGTACAAAACCATATAAAATCCGTTAATTCCTTTAAGCCCCCACTAATCTGTGTGATAGTGCCATCCCAAAGGATTATCCACAAAAATCGGTATGTGGAGTATAGTCATAAGCATGATGTTCAGCCTTGCAGCATTGCTTGTAACCCACCAGCGCTTTTCAGAAACTGCATTGCACGTCATTTTCTTCTCTTTGACCAAAATAAGAGTGTCTTGAAGTTTAGAAGTGTGCGTATCATTCTCTTCCTCCTTGTCCTCTGCCTTTGGTTTCCTCAAGAAACTTACATTGGATGGTAACGTGTTTTTCCAAATGGTCTAAGACACGGGTTTTTGTTTAGATTGTGTTTAGTCAAGAATGGAAACATTGAAAACAGGAAAGTTCCTGACATGCTGGGAAAAAGCAAATTAACACCTGCATGTTCATCATCTCTCTTTACAAATCACATGTTGTGGCTATTTATTTCAGGCTTAATATTCTTTACTCAAACTACCAGAGATTAACAAGGCTCTGTCTACTCAAAGGACCATTTGACCTACCATGGTTTCCTCTCATTCCTTTCTTTTCCTTTTCCACCCCTGCCCTTAGAAGTATTTCTCAAGAGAAACAAGCTGAAAAATCCAAACCGTCATCTTAGAGCAAAGAATTAAAAGGTGTCTCAGTTATACCTAGACAAGTTGCTCTTTCTTGTTACATGCATATGTTATTCTTTCTTCACTGATCTCCGGGTTTAGTATTGAGTTTTGTTTTCAAAAGATGGAGACATACTTCAAAGCTGTCTTGAATCTGTGACACTGGAAAATTAAGAAGAGGTAGATATGGGGAAAGTGTTTTTACATTTGAGATATCACATGCTTCATTAGGAATACAATTTAATTGAAAATCAGTTTTGTTTACAGTTTAGCTTCATAAGCTTTTATTTACTCTTTGCAGCACTGATTTCTGTGCAAATAGCTCCTTCTAAGCTTTAGCAGCATTACCACCACAACTTGTTCAGACAGATGGTGTGCTGTTAAATCCACCTGACTACCTCGTCAACAGTGAGGGTAGTCATGAATGGTTTAGCTGGTTTTAGTAAGGGGGTAACCCTAGCATTAATGCTGAAACAAATTGATACAGCATTGTTCACAACAGCCCTGACAAGTGATAATGGGAACTCCTGAAAGTCTTGCCTAGATATTTTTGTTAATTGGATGTTTTTTTCACTTTATTGTGGTTTTCATGGCCTCATTCTGGACTTGTGATTGTTTGAGCTTTAATGTATTGTGCTAGATGAAAATAAACCTTGTGCTTAAAGATAATTAAAGGGTTCTATTTAATTGGAAAGAATTGCTATCTAAATATGATATCAATTATAATATGTCTTATTGAAAAAGTTAAGAGCAGTAATTAAAAAAAAGCATTGATCTTGTATGTGTGAATAATTTGCAATGACTCATGCAGGTTGCTGAATCATCTGACTCAAGGACTTTGTTTCTGGTAACCACTAATCCATCAGAAAATGGCTATTAATCACTGCCCTTTCTAGACTTGTCAGGAGAGCTTAAACATATAAAAGGAAAAAACCAAAACCCAAAGTATTAGTCTACTTAGTCTTATCCAAAGTGTAAAACTAACTTGGTGAACCTTGCTTAGTTCATGATTGATCCCTTCTGTATGTGGTTGTTAATATTTACCTGGGAAGCAACTAGCCCTGCTACAAGTTTTGCTAGTAGTGGTGAAAGGCTTTTTGGTTTGGTTCCTTTTTGTGTTTGTTGTACTGGAGTTGGTAGTATGGTGAGAAATGATAGCACAGTATGTACTTCTGACAGTCTGAGAGTTTGCTTGTGTTTTTATGTGGAACTATTGATTTAGGATCCTCTTTCTATTAACTGATTACTGTTGCCTTCTACAGCATGTGGAAGTACATAGAGTAGTTTTGGTCCAAGCCAAACTCAAGACACCAAGTTATGCAGACTCACAGAATTTAATCTCAAATGTAGAGAAGCTTTTAAGTATGTATTTAATTCTTTCAAACACTAAGAATGAATGTGCTTCTTGCATCTACATGTGTATCAGTTATTTCTGTCTGTTTGTTCTCAAAACTGCTTTTTTATTTATAGTGGAGACAACCCATATATTATTTTCTTGCTTGCAAAAAACTCAAGTTTCATGAATCACTTGGAGCTAAGCCATTTTTTGGGGACCTATTGATGTATGGCAACGTGTGAAAAGAAAACAAAGTTCAAAAGCAAGTGGCATGATATGGGAGAAAGAGACAGTGGAAAGCGCTTAGCTTTTCTTACTTTGTTTTATTAAAGAAATAAACTTCACACTTTCCTTGGAAAAATTCCAACCACTTTCCCATGATCACTTAATACCTTAAATGAGGAGGTGGGGTGGAAGACTTTAAAAACTGGATGATAAAACACAATGCCATATGAAAAATATAGGAGAGCCTACAGAGATACTACTACAGGATATGAGCCCCAGAAGCAGAAAAACTGACCAGCTATTCCTATGAATTCAGAAATTGATGTTTTAATTAATAGCTGCTTGTGTAAAAATAAGGAATCAGAATATGTCTCCAAACATGTGTAACTGCAGCCTTTTCAATCTACTCCAAAGTTTACTTCTCCATCCGCTTCCCCATACCTTTAACTCATCTATTTTGTTTTGTTATTCAGGTTCACATAGATAAAATATTTGTTATGGATCCCAGCAGTGCTAGTTCTGATGTACTTAAATAGCTTTTGTTATTCTCCCATAGTCTGCTTCACCCTCAATTTCATTTATTAGAACATTAGCTCCTTCCATCACTTTCCATTACTATGCTTTTCTTCTCTCTCAATTGCGTCTTTAAGAATACTGATAATACATGTTATTAACTCCCTGACCCTGGGCTTGTGATGTATGGAGAAGCTGTTAAGGGTTTGAGGTATTAACGATCAGAACGGATGACAAGCTTTTCAAGCATGTTGCTCACCTGGTGTACAAGGTTAATGTAACTGTTTGATCTGTTTGATGATGACCAATAACATTAAATATTTGCTGAGTAAACTTCCAGGAATCTAATTGGTTATTACAGATAGGAGATAAAATGAGTGCAAGAAGGCCTAATTCATATTAGTTTAAGAGGATGGCCATGAAAAATGGTCTTGCAGATGTTGCACTATTTAACAGCTCTTACTTTTGGGCCTAATGTCAGACACCATTGTAAAAGATTCTGTCCTCCTACCGAATTAATATTTCTAGACACTTTCTCAGGTAGTGTTAATAACGGATTATTACAACTAGATCTTTGCAAAAGAAACTACAATCAAAACTTTTCAGTGGTGGCTCTTTTGGCTTTATGTTTCTCTTTATGCAGTTCAAGACAATTATCAAAGGAAATCAGTAGTCTCAGTGTGGTCCAAAGAACCGGACACTTGTTCAAATGCTTATGTTCCCCTTGGGGATTGAAATATGTTTTGTGTACAGCTGGAGAAGAGATTACAGTTTAGTTTTCTCTGAAGGAATACAGTATACATGCACCAAAATTGTTAAGTGATCCAAAGCAACATGAGTTAGTGTGGATGATGGGAGGATTTGCTTCATAATCCCATTACTGCTCTTAAGTAAAACAGTACTGCAGTCATAGTGATGGAAGATGAATCAGTGTTTTCTAATCTCAGGGAAAGAATGCTATGTGGTAATCAGTGCATCCCTACCTTTCTTAGCTGTATCCAAACTTAGGATAGGTTGTTTTCCACAGGCTAACCTGGGCAGAACTGTTCTTCCATAACTTGTATACATTGGTCGTCTTTTTTTAGAAGCTAACTTGTATTGTGTAAAATTAAGCACGTGGCTTGATGTCTAGATTGTTCATGCACATAATGATATGGTTTGACTTGTTTATTCCCTGAGTTCTCTTTATGGCCTCATTTTGATATAACGTTTTTTCAGTTACTGATCTGAGCAGTTCAGGAGATGACTGAACACTACAATTTTCCACTTCAGAAATGGCAGTGCAGCAGCTGCAGTGGAAATGTTCACATACATGCAATCTTTAGTTTGTATAAATCAAAAGGGTGACACTGATGTACTGCAGCTGGGGATCTAGGCTATCAGAGAGAGAACATACAATGAATAAAATTTGATTGAAGTGTGCTATAAGATTCATTTGTGTGAAAGATGTTATTTATGGAAAAAATACATAATACTACAACTACGCAGAGCTGGAAGTATTGCTTAGGTAGACTGTTTTCTAAACAGAGTTAGTAGCCAGCCAAGTTGTGGATTTTTTGCTTTTAACATAAAAGAAAATGATCTCTCCTGAGATGCTCTTTCTTTCTGTTGTTGAATTTTGTGGGGTTTCATAAGCTGCTTAATTTTACTTCCAAGCTTCATGGACTTGATCCCACTTCCCATAGCAAAGCCAAGCCCTGCCGGGTGATGAGAAGTCCCAACAGAGCTCTTTCTCTTGCCAGTTTTATAGGACTGAGTAGTAGCTGAGAGATTTGCATGGTTCTCTCTTTTTTTTTTTTTTTCTTTTTTTTTTTCCCCCAACCTAGTTTTCTTCATTTGCAGGGTAAGCTCTTATCTCTGGAATTGCTATACTCTTCCTCTACAAGGAACCAAGTGCTTTGGAGCCTGGTGCTTTGCTGTTGGGAAATGACAGCATCCATGTCTGGCTTTCATATTTGTTTTCCATGCTCTTCATCCAAGAGTTCATAGATCTCTGTCAGTGGAGTATGCAGTGGGACTTTCACTTTTATATCTCTACTCTACTTAGGATGCACTTAGAATAAAGCAGTAGCACTTTTGCTATTTATTTTGAAAAACACGTTTTCTTGGGGAACAATCTCCTTGAAAAGTTCTATGCTAGCAGAGTGCCAAGTAAACACTGAGGAATATGGTATTTGGCTAACAGAAGTATTTCAGCTGAAAAGAGAAAAGGAAGTGGATTTGAAGTGCCAACTGTAGAGAGGTTCTAAAAAGAAGGTAAATATTTCTTGGTTTTCATACTTATGCTACTAGAATTAGCAAGCATAATAATGAACATTCATACACTTATTTTAAATGAACCAAACACCCATATTTTTCTGCTATGATTTCCTCTCTTTGTACATTTCAGACTAATGTTCTGTGCTAAGTAAACCTTTCAAATATGTATGAGAAGACAAAATATAGATGATGAAATTCTCTTCTACCTCATTCTTTTGAAAGGTTCTGCGTCAGTTCCTTTAACTGTTCAGCTGCCAGGAGAAGCAGCTTTTCACTGATGAATGGAAGAAGTTCTTTACTGTAAAGTGCTGAGATGTTGTTTATTAATTTATGGATGGATGGATTGTTTTGAACTAGCTTTCTTCTACTACCACAGATACTCAGAATGTAGTAGACTTGTTAACCATCACCACCCTTTTCAGAATATTTCTTCCACACTTTTTTAATAATTTAAACTAACAAATAATAATTGTCATCCTAAAATTATTTTGATACAGCTGCTAAAATAAGGACTGTATAATGTCACAGAACTGGATTATGTTTTTACTTCATTAACAAGCAAAAGATCATGAGGGAGAGTACAGAAAATTACAGTCAGGCTGTGTTTATATCCCCTTTTTTCTCCTTGGAAATTTGCCCCAATTTGAAAGTTGCGGTTTCTTTGTCTCTTAGATAATTTTCTTAAACACTATGAGCTGTATGGATACTCTTTTTTTTTGATGTTTCCTTGAAACAATGTAATACTTATTTGAGCATAAGTATCTTTTAAGTTTCTATCACAATGCATAATGTACCAACACTTTTGAGGTGCCAACAGCATATCTAATACAATTAACAGGTTCTTTGCACTTCAGTGTTTCATTGTTAATTTTGTCATCTCTGTTCTTCATTTACACTACATCCATTTTATTTCTGCTTCATAAATAAAGTAGGACTTTTCTCTCTCTGTTTAAATATATAGTCATTCTGAGGAATTTATTTTGTCTATAGACTTTCTTAATCACAAACCTTTAATCCTTATTTTCTGTGACCAAAGCAATGATTTATTTTTTTATACGGGTTGCCCATATTATGTGTTTTATAATTAACATACATCTATTGAACACATCAGCAAACTGTAAGAGGGGAACTCAACGGGAGGATGGAGGATTGTAATATTAACGTGGTAAATGGTGTGTGGAAATGCTTTTTTTGGAATAATTTCATAGAGTGCTTTAATTATTCAAGTACTTTAATTCACATTTTTTTTGAGGAAAACATTGTTGAACAAAGCTAATGTCTTATAATTCCAAGGCTGTTTGAACATTGCTATTTGAATTTACACGACAAGCTATTAAAATGTTCCTTGTACATGCTTAAACTATTGAAGTAGCTGACTTGTTCATAGCTTTAGTCTAATGTCTCTCATCAGAAAGAAAGTGTCTAAAGAGTACAGTAACTGGTATATCATTAAAGGGATTTTCATTCAGTATTATCCACACTCATGAGAATATTCTGGGAAACCTAGAGAGGACCTATGGGTTTCAGAGGGCATGATCAGATAAAGAACCTTGCCAGCTCCATGGTGCTGTAGAGAGTTTGAGTGCACACTGTGCATAAGATAACTTGTGTTCATACATTTGCTTTCATCCAGAGGACAATAAGATAATTCTTCAGTAAAGATGATTACATGCCAGGTTCTGCTCTGCCTTGTACCTGTTGGAGCAGATAACCACCATGCAAGTCAGTAGTTTCTCATAGGGCTGCAGTTTGAGCCCCCTTGGCCAGGGTAGAAGACTCCACAGACAAGACTGAAGAGTTTGTCCTTGTTTCTCCTGTGTAGATCATCACACATGGATGGGTAGAGGCTCATCTGATAGCCTCAGTCAGGATTGGGATTTTGCTTTACTAAATGCTATATAGGCATTCAAGAAAGAAGACTGTCCTCTCTCTAAGCTTGATGACCTGAAACGTATGTCTGACAACTTAATGTGGACTGAAAAGCCAAAGCGAGTTTCTAAAAATATGAAACTTACTGCTTTTTTTTACCTTTCTCCTCCCTTACTTGCCAGGTCAGAGGAGCTGCTCCAGAAACTGAGTATATTAAAACTTTCTAACCTGCTTGAAATTAATTGGTTCTCAGCTGCTGCTCCTCCTGCAGATATGGGATGTAATAATCTTAGACAATATTGATTTCCTATGGGCTAAATAAGACTTTGAATAGAAATTGACAAAATAAAAAGACTGAGGAATTCTAGTGGTATTAACAGGGGGAAACCTGGTGCCAGGTGGGTGGGAATGCCGATTGTTTCCTGTAGAACTTAATGCTGGGGGACCGCGACAGTATCCTGGTGTAGTTTCACTTATTGTTATATCATTTAGGCATGCAAGTCCTGAACACGGTATTTTTTTAGCAGAAAAGCAGCACTTTTCAGTGTTTTGGATGAATTATTTATTATTTCTTGTTTCCTTGTCATTTATATAGTTATGCCAAGAACCAGTGATAGTTTCCCTTTGGTAATATTTTGGTTTATACTCTTATTATCTTTTGGTGTGCTCTGCTACTCAACATCATGTGCTTTCACTAAGAGTGGGACTGCCTTATCCAGGAACACTTTGTACCATCCAGAAGAGTTACAGCTGAAATTGTTAAAAACAATTGGAAATTGTTTAAAAAAAACCCAAACCCAACAACAAAACAAAACATAAATCAACCATGAAGTGAGAGGGAAAGGGTTTGCCCTTTCCTCCTGTATTATGCTATGTAGAAGGCTTAAATGTAGCTTATAAATTTTTTTTTTTAAAAAAGAATTAGTTTCCTTTCACTATTTTGAACAGTATATGAGAAAAGGTCTTGGCTACAATGGGAACTTCAGTCTTTGTTATGGATGTCACTATCCAGCTTTCAGAGAGAGTTGACATAACTTCTAAATCAAATGTCAGTGATCGTTTCTTTTCGTGTTGTCTTAGAAGTACAGAAAAGTTTGGCTATTATGCTGCTGATAGCACTGTGGGAAAAAAAATAGAGAAGTGGAACAGAATAAAACATTATTAATAGAAAGAAAAAAATTTTTCCTTGTTTGCAGATAATCTTTGGTTATTTGTTTTTTCCAAGTTAAATTTCTCATTTAAAACCCAGTTTAGCTCAATATTTTTTTCTAGTGAGTTTTTTCTCAGACTTTTCAAATCATAACTGTGAGTCAGAACTATCAAAAAGTTATGACAAATACCCACTGCAATAATTTTGTATTAGCTCATGTACATGACAAACTAAAGAGTATCTATGGTAACTGTTGAGGATAATCTCTTCTCTTGTTCTTTAAAAGCTTTGGTATGGTTATTTATTTTGGTGTAATATTTATTTCTCACTTGCTAGAGGTTTTTATTTGAAATCTATGAAATGCAAATCTGATAGAACTTTTAGATCCATTTTCCCATTGGTGGTGATGTGTTTTTAAACTATGAGTGGCAGTAGTGATACACCTATGATGGTAAATGGTCTTTTATGAATGTGAGGTTTTCAAAAGTAGAGATACAGTAACTGCCAAACACCTACTAAAGTTCATGATGTGGTTGACAGCTCTTGGAACACTGTTTTATCTAGTCTCATTGGTGCTTTTTTTTCAGCTTCTCTCTTCACAGGCCTCTTAGTTTTGATATCAGCACACCCACCTGATGTTGAAAGATTCCAGGTTTTGCTAAGTTTTCCACTAGAAGAGCTGTGTATATGTTTTGTGACATGGAGCATTCTGAAAGACCTGAAAATGAATGAAAGTACATCTATAAGAATGCTTAGCTGTACCCTCAGTGTATGCCAAAGCTACTGCTGGTTTGGGCAATTAACTAACTACTTATTAGAAGCTGGGAAGTTCTGCAAAGGCTGGGGGAGAAAGGCAGAAAGAGAGAAATCTTTACATATTTGTCCTGTTTGTTCTGCTGCTTCCCCAAGCATGTTGTATTTGCACCTCTGAGGCAGGTGCTGGCCTAGCTGATCTGATCCTGGATGTCCTCTTGCTTTTGTGCCTCCATCATCTTTGATAAACATGGGAGGTTCTCCTGACTCATTGGGATAGTTTTAAATACAAGTCTGAGGGAGACATAACTAATGCAGCCTTTTTGAATAGCTTTTTATTAAGGTCACTGCTATTGCAATTTAAGTTCATTGCTGTTAGGCATAGCTTCTGTTCAACGTGTACTGTAGTGATCTGCTTCAGAGTTGACTCTGCCTTGAAGGGCAAAAAGTTCTTTCTCCTCCCCACCCTATTTTTCCTCACCTTGATGTGACTTTGTTCTGATTCAACAGGGCACGAAACTTCTTCTGTGGCAGAAATGCCACACAAGAGGTCTACATCCCCTATTTTCAAAAGTAACCATTATGCAGACTTTTTTACATTATTTTTGCTGTAACCAGCTGCATTTGAAATTATAGCTATCTGTATCCCACAGTCCTCAAGGAGGAGGAGTCTTTATTAGTTATAAAATCATATCCATTATGAATTTTGGTTTAGTATTATCTGCTGTAAAATAACTAGAAATGAATCCCTTCTTGCTACTACTGTGATCCTTCCATTTGCTCTGTAATAGCTGCCCTTCAGACTAGTATTGATCCACATATTAAGACTGGCAGCGTTTGCAAGTTCAAGTCAGAAGTAATTGAGATTTATGCCATATGTTGTTTGATACTTTGTTTCAGGCAAGCTATTTTAAAAAGCATTTCTGCCTGAGGATGCCATAGAAAGAAAGAAAAAGGCCACTTTTTCATCACCTGTTCTTGCCCATTGTGAATCTACGGTGTTGGTCAATAGGCTACTCTGTACCAGAAGTTTTTCAAATTATTTTGTATATCACCCTCTGAGTTGTTTAGGCTAAGTCAAGCAATCTATCAACATATACAAGGAGTTTCCTTCAGAAAACAGAACAAATCTTTCTACCCTATTACTGCTGCGATTTCATATGACGTTTGACAGTGGAAGTCACACTCCTATTTCACTGTTTTGACTGAAATTGTAAGTTCAAGTTCCATGTTCAGCAGCAGGAAGTTTTTGCTCCGAGAGGCCTTTTGACTGTCTTCTCCCTGCACCCACCAAAGCACTTGCAGTACTGCTGGTATATTCCAGATCATCACCTGTAAGCCCATTACCCATGTAGGCAGCATGCCCTCAGCCCGTGCTGAGATTGCCCCTACATCCACCTGTCCTTGTAGCAGTGCCTTGGTCCTCCTGGGAAGCCTCCTGCCAATGGTCTGTGCCTCTGGGGCACTAGCTGCTGACTCTGGGCGTGCTGTGATCTTCCCTGTTGAGAGTGGTCTGTAGGGAGGTGGGCCTGCATGCAGTTAGTGTTCTCCCTGATGAATACCCCATCCAGCTCTGAGGGAGAGAGGTGTGACATACATGGGGATGCTGCTTGAGGTTTGCAGGCGCTGTAATTTGATGTGGCTTTGATACCTGTATGTTTGTGACCTGGGTCAAAGGGACTCTTGTTTTGGAAGCAGTTTATCTTGTGTAAACCTACCTTGCAGATGCCTAAGAACTGTTTATTCTGGATGAATGTCTTGTGAGGAGTGCAGTGAGATGACCTTAAATTTGCATATCAGCAATTTATGCAATAGGCATCCAAGCTTCTACCTGTATGCTCAACTGTAACTGGTGAATGAGCTGTTCAGTCTGTAGTTGTGCAAAACTGGCTCATGTTTCTTTTAAATCAGCTTAACTTTTCCTCCAGCCTTCTTTTTCATACCTGTTAGTATGAGGGGCAGTGTGGCAGCCTCACACAGAGTGTCTTTGGCCAGAGGAAGGAAAGTGAGTAAAAACAGAGCTCCATCATTATTTCCTGCTATCCTGAATTCACCTGTCTCATCATTCCGTCAGATCATTAAAGCTCTGTACTGAAGCATGTCAGCTGCCTGATGTGTTTGGGTCCCTGGGAAATCAAAAATGTGAGCTGATATTTCCAGGCTTCTGCAGGATGACATGCAGCTGACTTGCATTGCAGTTCATGTAGTGCCAGCTGTGTGCAGTAGGAGCAGGATCTCTGCAGTGTGAGTGGGTGACAGTGTTGAGGGGTGGGAAGGGATGGGATGACTGGAATTTTATAATACATATGTCCAAACAGGCAGCTAAGCATCTGGTGTTCATTAAGCATCTCTTAGGTAAACATATGCCAATGCTGGCTGCTTGCAAAATGGGAAGAGGTACATTTTTACAAACTCAATAGAGATTTGAAGGGTGATCAGACAAGAATTTACCATTTTAAAAAAAACCAACCAAACCTGAAACCGACAGTGTACCATATTGTAAATATTTAAATACACTGATTACAATTTCAGGTGCTAATTCTACACTCGAAGCAGTTGAAATGATCAGAGGAGAATGGTTCATAAGTTTTAGGAACAAATTGAAATTTGTGCTAGCCTGCATATACCTGAGGCTATAGAGTTTATATGAGCAATTCTACACAAGGACCAAAAATTTTTGATTGAATTGGAGTGTATTTCTTTAGAAAGAAGGCTTATTCTCAACTTACAGGCTTTAAAGATAAAAAAATGCATGTGTGCAAGAATATGCAGGTTTTGGCTTATATGCAGCTTTGTTTTCCAGCTAATATGCACATCCAGCTTGATGTATTGTTTCTTCTTCAAAAGTTACCTTTTAATTCACAAACGCACTTTGTTCTGCACCATCACATCTGTTGCCATCAGGTTCAAGACTTGTTCCTGGTACAAGTTGGCACTTACTTGAATCTAGCATGTCTCTAGAGCAGGCTACCTAGATCCTTGTGACTTGGCCCCACTGGCAACCCAGTAGTTTTACTTCAGAGTAACTTTTCTGCTCCTATGAAGCTGTGGTGCTTATAAATGACAAACATGACCCTTCTGCAAAATCTGCATGCTTATCTGGCACCTATCCAAGGGTGCTTGATATCTTCAAATACGGATTAAAACACTGCTATTAGGACTTCGTATTTTCTCCACTATTTTTTCAGTGAAGTAGAGGAAGAAAGAAAACAAAGTTGGCTTAAAAATTTAAATAAAGGGAAAAACTTTCTCACCTACTTCTCCAGTTTTCTCTTTTACTTTAAATCGTGTTTTTGCCTGATCTCACCACAGCAACAGAAGGAGGAGGAAGATACAGTGACAGCTGGAGAGAAGTTTCGATTCCTAACAGGAGACTGGTTTTGGCCCATTGTTTAAAGGGCTTGAGAGATGTGAAGACCATTTTAGGATTGGTCTAGTATCTTTCTTGAGTTCATGGGGCTATTGTGTTATTTGAATGTCAGGCTTTCTTAGGAAGGAGACTGATAACTTCCTCACACACGCCTGTAGTCAGTCTGGTGGCTGCCAGAGAGATGGAGGTTGCCTCATTCCTTGCTGCCCTGCCAAAGTGCTTCCATAATCTCTGTAGTTTTAGTGTTCTGCAAGTTTTGTTACTCTGTGTGGGCTGATTCAGGATGCTAAATCAGAAAAACTTCACAAAAGTAAAATGAACAGTTTTCTTCCAGTTTATCTCCCTGAAATGATTCCCTGTGGTGCTAGAGCCTGCACACAGACACAAGCTGTCCATATTGAGTAAGACTGTTGTATATGCCCACAGGCAAACTTACTTGGATATGTAGTATGTGATTTGCCAGTGTTTATTTTGTATTAACAAACAATTAAATCCCATCTGTTCTTTCTCAGTTTAACATACCTGCAGAATTAGATCTCTTCAAGGTACAATAGTCAGGATAAATGGGTCTTGTTTCATTTGTTTGGTTATCAGTGCTCTCATGGGTTCATTTTTTGCAGTCACCAACACTATGTCTAATGGACACGCTGAAGCCAGTATATCTCTAGATAGGTGTATCTGGGTTTCCAAAATCTCTTAACAGAGTTTAAAACCAAACCACCTTGTGCCTGTTATTTGCCATGTGAATTGGTGAATTTTCTTCCCTCTATCCTTTTGTTTGTGGATTTCATAGTACACGCTGTCTAGGGAATGAGTTAGTTTATTTTATTAAAGTGGTGTTTCTGCCAGAAAAGTGTTTAACAGTAATGGTGTTAATAACAGGGTGATTTTAAATGGAGTGATGTTTGCTTATTAGTGCTAGGAACCATTGTTCTGAATCTTCCCTTACCCGGGTTTGCCAGGCAGATGTTCAGAGCTCACAAACTCATTTGTACCATTCAGCTTTCAATGATGGTGGAGGAAAAAGATTCACAGTTTTGATTCAGAAACAGAGGAATTTAGCTCTTTACCTCAGTGTTTAATGTTCATTGTCATGTTTTCTAGCATTATCTTTCAAACCTCGGCTGCTATAACTCTGCTAATCCATTAGAAATGTGGCTTTAATTTATCTTTTTAAAGCAAAATGTCTACTTGCCCTTCTAGAAGAAGCCTTGAACATGTGATTCAGGTACAGTATAGTCTAAAAAGCTGGAAGGCAAATAAGAAGAGCTCAATATTAATTGATTCCAGAAAACCTGGTTGGTTTTGATCTAGCCCTGCTATTTCTGGGAGTCAAGCCTCTCCTTTCTGAACTTCTGCGTGGAGCAGCTGTGCAGGCTGAAGGCCCGGGGGGGCTGGGTGGGGCTCTCCCCTGTCCCTGCGCGGCACAGGGGCTGTCGCTCCAAGCCCCCCCTTCCAGCGCTGCCACTCCCCGAGCCCCTGGGCTGGGCTGGGAGGGAGCACGAGAAGGGAGGTCTAACGAAATTCAAACCCGAACGATCGCTCAATCCCTGCCCCGATTTTAAAAGAAATTTATTGAGAATATGTATCAGGCATACAGACAACGAATAAGGTAACACAAGATGTATGTTGCTTTAAAGACAGGTGTAAGCAGCACTGCTTTACAGACTTAATAGAGTCCTGATGCTAGAATTCCTACAAGCTGTTGAAAAATCCTAAAAGCTGGCCAGCTTGTTATGGAGGAGTCTGCCCTTAAGCTGGTGTTAAATTGCAAGGTGGGAACTTCTTTAAGTGCACAAGCTGAATGCTAAGGGGAGGTAATTTTAGGACAGAGACTTCTTTTTCCGATTGATTCGGTAATATGAAGTGGCATTATTGCAAACAGGGTAGCTGTGATCATTGTAAGATCTTTGGCGCAACAGAATATTGGTCCAGGACTTGGATTTCCAGATACGGCTGGCAGTCTACATTGTTTCAAAGCTATTGATAACAAATTCTTATTTTGCAACAGTTGAACAAATGTGTATCTTTACTTGTAGGAGAGATGATATTTGCTCTTCTAAAATATTTCTTTTGCTAGCATCAGTGTATTGCTAAACAAAATTTCATGTTAGAAAACAGAGACAGAATGTTTTCTTAGTCCTTCATTTATGTATGTTTATGCTTCATAGCTTTCACTATGCTAAGAGGTATCTGACGTGATTACATTTTCAGTTTTTTTAAAAAAACATTGAGTTGCAGTATATTGTTTGACCGCTGAATGTCTCTGAAAACCATGCAAAGTTCTAGGAGCAGCAACTCTGTCACCAATAAAGAGCAGAAAAAAACACATAACTTGAATTCCACAGTTGTCACTGGTGGTAGTCACTCAGCAAATTATTCCAAATTATACTTCCTGTGATTTAGCATATTCTGATAATTGGCCCTTTTTTTCAAATTACTCTGCTTCTTCCTACTTCACGTATTCACAGAGTATAAGCCTGGAGTGAGGTCCTGCACTGTGTATCTTGCTGGCCATCTGGTTATCCCTGGGTTATCCTGCACAGAGCCTGCAATTAGCACTTACAAGAGACTGCCCAGGAGACAGCTGGGCTTCACTGAAAGACTTCAGGAGACAGACACATTCCTCGCATCTCTTAGAAGTTTATTCCTGTGTCTAGTAACTCTTGCTCAAAAATTTTTTTGCCTTACTGGAAATATGAAAGTGGTGGGCTATGGCCTCTGCCATTGTTTCTTGATGTATCCTCCTCAGCTCAGGTAAAAGTGTATTGGGGCATCTAATGTGTCCTATAGTCATGACACCTCCTTAAAGAGCTCATTCTAGTGAGTTTATCAAAAAGGGAAAGAATATGTCTCTTAGGATGTTCTCTAGCTGTTGTTTCATTCTTTCTGCAGCTTCTCTGACTTTTCTACATTTTTCTAGAAATGTGGACACCAGACCTGGATCAGCCCCATTTGCAGAGGTAAAATTCTCACTGCAGAGCAGTGTCAGGAGTGAGAATATGGGTTTCTGAATTTCCCATTTAAATCTCATTCTTGACTCACACCATTTTTTCTATGCAGCAGTGACTATTCTTCATGTAATCTGTTGTCCACAGTACCTTCTATCCACTTGATTTTGGTGCTGCCCATTCTCTAAATTTTCTCCTAAACTTCTCCACAGAGACCCAGAGCTTCTTGTTTCTTGACTGAGATGTATTTGTAGTAACCTGAGTCTATTATGTTTTGATCTAGTAATGATTAAGCGCCTTGAAAGGGTTTTCATTAACATTTAATCTTAAACTGAGCAATTCACAACTTTTATTTAAATACCTAATCAAATGCAATCTGCTTGTTTCAAGCCTGAAAGCCCTTCATCATGGGCAGATGATGTTCAGTAGGGAAACAGGGATCAGGACTTTGGTTTGGAGAGTAATACTGATTTTTAGATACGGATCTGGGTTGTTTATCTTAAGGCTTCAGCTTACTTATGAGCATGTGAGTATCTGCTTCAGAAGGGTATTGAGATGTTTTAGACAATGGTTTTACAGGTCTTTAAAATCCTACAAGAATGGCTTCTGTATGTGTTTATTTCCGACAATAACAGATTAGAAATAATTCTTTTCCTTTATTTGAACTTTGGACACTGAGCTGTTCTGTGTGGATTATTTCATTGCTTGAAGAATGACCTATGAAGTAATGAATAAAAAAAGGAAAAAATTATTCCCAACAAGAAAAAATCTCTACAATTATTAAATGTTGATAAAAGGCATGACTCACTGTGCTTAAAACAGAGTTGACATTTATTATTCAATTTTAGAATAACAACTTTTAGTAGAGTTGAATTTGTTATCAAATTTCCAACTGCTCATGCTTTGACTGGGGGGGGCGGCAATATATCTGGCTGGTTGGTTTCAGGACCAAAACTTGTCATGCAAACATTTTGTCAAGAAAGCTTTCCTCAGGTCGAGGTAAGGAAGTGTTTCTGTGGGTGTGGAAGACAGAGCAGGTGCATATGGTGACGCCCAAACCAGGGGTCATGGCAGACGGCCAAAGGCTGTACATGTGCTTACAGCGGTTGCCTGTCTCCTTGAATCAGGGCTGAGCCAGGAGGTACAAGAAGGAGCTAAGGAGGGACAAGGGGGCAGAGCCGGTGTGTGGTGGGGAACATGTTTGTTTAAAGCTGTGTAGAGTGTGAGTTGCAGGGAAAAGGTTGTAGCAGTGTAAGATACACATCTGTAAAATGGACTTCTTCAGTACCCTGTGCACAGAACAGGCTTGCTAATTGCCTTTATAGTTTGGCAAAGTGTTACATATGTCATGGTTTTCTGAGCTGTTTAACAAATTTTAGGGGGAAAGTTTATGACGCCTAATAATATGTCGTTTCTACGTGAAGACTGTCTTGGGTTGCCACGGATGGATGTTGCTGAGAAGCAGTGTCTGTAGTACAGATGTCTGTAATGGTTAGAAACCATTAGACACAGTGGTGTGCCTGACCATATTTCACAGCAAAGTAACTGCAGTTTATATCCTACCCTATTTTTCTTATATGTGCAGTTCTTTGTATAAAAGATTTGAATTGTTGGTTTTAAGAGTGACAATAAGTGCTAATGCTGCTAGCAAAACATAAAGGTTTTTTTTTTTTTAAATAGATCACAACTGAACTTGACCCCAGTCCATGGGTAGCAGTGGTAGAGTTTCCATGGCCATGTAAATGGAAAATATGTGTAAGTGATCATCTGTGTAAGTGCATAGGAGGGTACTTGGGCAGGTACAACTGCTGGGTAGGATTTTCTGTCACTGCAGTTCATTTAAGGCTTTCATGCTTCTAATCCATCTAGGTTGAAAACACTTTAAAATACAGACCGAGAAGTAACTGCCACAACATGATGATTCTTGATATCTGTTTGAAGTGTTTGACATACAGAATTTGGCCTAGGATGTGAGTATTTATCATCAAATAAAAGCATAATATTTTTCTAAAAGTTATTTTTGTATTTGCCCTTTACATTAACAACAAGATGACAACTTTCTTGCTCTCTGCCTCTGTAACAAAATCTACAGGTGTTTCCTGGGGAAGGTACACATTCCGGGGAAGCAAATGTCACGTTGCAATCATTAAAATTAAATCAATTAACCTACAAAAATGTTGTTTGTACTGTGACGATGTCCAGGGCTTCAGAGCTGTGGAGATGCGTTAGGCACCAAACAAGTGTCCAGAAAGATGACTGTGGGAGGAAGAATCTTGAGTTGGGGGAGTTAACCAGCAACCTAACACCTGTGTTACAGTCAAGAGATTTCTTTGAACAGGCTTGTGTAAGGAACTAGGAGCTCTGGCAGCCTCCAGCAGACAACAGGTTAGAGACCTGGGCCGTGATCACACAGTGTCCGCTTTGTAGGGCGTGGGCTTTGAAGGATGATAATTACTTTATAAGTCACTTCAATATGGTATAAAATATGCTTATTTCCTATTGAGAGGTGGGGTAATCTACTGGAGAAACAGGAAGGTGGTATTTACAGTCAAAGATCTACAGGAATCAGAGATTGAAAGGGAAATTCTCACCCTGCTCTGAGTTAAGTCTTTCAAATATATAATCCCCACACATGAGTCTGGCAAGGAAAAAGGAGAGAACTATTGTTGGCCTAGAGCAGTGTTTTGGTTTTGTTCTTGTTTGTTGTATTTAAGAAGGAAAAAAAAAAAAAAAGCAGCCTGATCTCATTTGTCCCGAGACTAGACCAGAATCTGTGAGTTCAAGTACTATATAGACCTTTTGAAGTTGTTACTGGCAAACGCAGCTTGGTGTTTTCTTGATAAAGTGTTTCTGCACGCCCACTGTTGGTAAAGAGCATATGTTTTTGAAAATCTGTCCCTAGAAATAATGGGCTCTACCACTGCAGGGCATTACAGCCTTTAAAAAACACTCCTTCATCAGGTCTGAAAGACAAAAAACTTCTAGCTGGAAAATTAAAAGAAAAATGATAAAGCAAAGAATGAAGGAATGAATTCTATTTTCTACTTTTTTTTTTTTTTTTTAATGAGCCTTTTAAAAAGAAAGAGCTAAGAAACTGCTGAGGTCTGTGTGGCTGTCACTGGCCACTTGGAGAACTTGTGAAGGTGTGTGTGCAGGGGACACTTCCCTGCCTGCCCTGGTTCAGCAAAACCTAAATTCAGAGAGGCTGCTTGTGCTACCTGTTGCTGCTGAGCTGGCAGAAGTTCCCACAGTTAGGTAATTTCTTTTGGGTGATTTATATAACATCTGCTATTTATCTACCCCACTCATTACACAGGAGACTTTGGATAGAATATGCTGTTTAAAACCATTGCCAAAATAAGAATTGTACAGAGTATTTAGTACTTGGTGTTGCATGAGTAATAGCACTGAACTAGAGATGTGTATAGCAATGCTCCCTGTAGCTCTTCTGATCCGTTAAAAATTATTTACAATTATCTAAGACATATTTGCATGCATTTTTAATTTGATAATTTATGGATCAAGTCATAACTCTGACACAATTTAAGATTATAATAAGCTTAATTTTGGTGCTGCCTCTTTCACAGTCCTTGCAATAAGCAGCTCACTGGCAAAAATCATCTACCAGAGCTTGCCAAGAGATAAATTTTTGTAGTTTTGAGGAACGCACTTTAGATATGATCTTGAGGCAGGGAAAAAAGGATACTTCATTCACTGTAAAGTTTCTAGTTTTATCTATGATATGTTTCAATTTTATAAAAAGAATAAATTCATTAAGGCTTGAGGGAACAGATCCAGCTAAAATTAAACATTTTGCCTGACATGTTGAAGTATTTTCCTCTTCCCCTCCAAACATTTCCAAAGATATTTTGTGTTTAGAAAGTACAGAAAATGACTTCATAAAATGGCTGTGATAATCATGGAAATAGACTATACGCTTCTGTATTATTTTAGATGCACCCATCCCCTGTTACTTAGGCAGTTATACACCCTTTTGAGATAAGAATGGGATGTTACCCTCGTTTTACAGACCAGTAAGACACAGGCAAATTGTGGTTTCTGTGTTGCACGGGGAGTTGGTGACTGGGAGGGGATTGAATCCAGGCTTCTTGAAGCCTGAGCTAATGCCTTTCCTCCTGCCATGGAAGGGAGAGAGAGTCCTCAACAAATTTAATATATCCTGCCAGGACTAGAGAGACAGGGTAGAGTTGTTCGATTTGTGTAAAGTTCAGAGCGGTAGAGGACATCAGGGTTCAGTCCTCCTCTAGTGCTGGGCAGTTTATAAAATCTTTCACAGTCCTGGTGTTTGGTGGCATTTCTGTTGCTGAACAGAGCTGGTTCTTTTCCAGACATATTGGAGGCAGTTGGGTGATATTTGTGTAGCTTCTTTTCCTTCATTTTTTCCTTAAGTATATTTGAGATAAATCTACTGTTGCAGAACAAAGAGTGAGGATTTGGAAGAATTTGGAGCTTGTCAACATGGAGAATTCCTGTCACTTCTACTTTGGGCATGTTTTTGTCTAAGCAGCACAAAAAACTTTGCAGATACTTGATTTAAATGCATGAAAAAAATCAGAAATTTGGGACTTGGCACTGATACAGAGATCCATATTGGTTCAGAGATCTTAATCTTTGTCTTAACAAAATGTTAGATTTTGCTTTCATTCACACTAGTATAAGTCATAATGCACTGAAAACCACTGATTTATTCCAGACTTGCGTGACTGAGAGCAGAAGTTGCTTCATTAATTTTGTCTAAGAGCAAAGACTGGAGTACCCAGGTAACTGAGTGACGGTACTTAAAGTGAATTACTTCCTGTATTATATTCTCCTTCTAGCAAAAAAATTGTGTGGTGGTTGGGTTTTTTTTGTTGTTGTTTTTGTTTTGGGTTTTGGTTTTTTTTTTTTTTTTTTAGAAGATTTGTAAGGATTTGTAGTCAGCCTCATCAAGCTGTAGCCAGCCTCTCTGCGTGAGCTGTGTGCCATTGCCTGTGGCTTGTGCTGTGGAACTGACACCGAAGAGGGTGATTCAGATGTCTGGGCTTTGGCCCAGTTCCCTTTTTGTTCTGGCTGTCACTTTTTCCCTTTCCTTATGCCAAGATTACCCTCTGCCTTGGGTATTGCCTCTTGTGTCTCTAGGAGGGGTCACCCTGAGGCACCTCCTTGCAATCTGGTACCACGCATGGTGCGTGCCAAGTACTGGAACAAACTACAGAGAGACTCTGGTGCAAGGAGCGAAGCAAGCCTGCAGCTACTCTACCGCTTCCTAGCGGTCAGATCACTTACGAGTTCATAAGAACAGAGCCTGTCTCTCTTTGTGCATTGATTTTAGATTATCCCTGTGTGTATAGATATAAAGGCGGTTATTTACTGAGGGAAGTGGATTCTTGCAGTCTGTTCCTATTGCTTTTTATAATAGCTCTTCTTGACACTTTCCTGGCTCTTGTCACCCGAGAATTTTTGAATGGTTTATGGGTATAAATGTATTTAAGCATCAGTGTACTCCTGTGACACTTGGAGGCCAGAGTGAGAAAAGCAGTTAACACTGCACTATACTACTACTACTTCACTGTCTGTCTAGGTTTGGAAAATTACACTCTTTTCACCTTCCAAAAGATAGCACAGCTAGCAGGCCATAGGTAGCTTGGTCAATATCATATGCTGAATCACAGGAAAAGAACAAGGATATCTTGTTTCATTGATTATTTTATTTATTTATTTATTTATTTATTTTTTTTAGTGATGACTGGATGACTAGGAGCATTCCTTCCCCTGTTTAAAACTGGAATGAGTGAGTTAGGTGCAGGGGAAAGTGGTCAGTATTTCATAGCTAGCTGTCCTTTTCCTGATCCAGTCCTCAAGAACGGCATTGTAGTGTTGTCCTTTAGCAGAGACCTGTACTTGCTGAGAAAAGCAAGTGCTTTGCAGGATGAAGATACCTGTCTAACTGGTTAGAAATAATTCAGGAGGAAGATGCAGAGAATATCTCCCCTTTCACCTGCTTGTCAGGTACAAAGTTTTTTAATGTGTAGGGTTTTAAATGTGCTTGTCAAAGATTTATCAAAAGATCTCACAATATTGTGGTTGAATAGTGCATAGGAAGTGGAACAGTTGTACCATTGGATGAAATTTGGGTATATAGCCAGCTGTGCAACACAAGAACAAATCTAACAGTCTCTTTGCAGGAATTAGGGGATTTCTATTTAGATGGATTTAGTTAGGTTATCAGAATGACTGAGGTGCTTCTCTTACAATAGTGTATTGTGCTAATTGCTACTAAAACTTTGTCTGAAAAAATCAAAATGCTGTGAAGAATCACAGGCAAAAACTTCCTGGAAAACTTCCAGGGTGATCAGTTCTGCGTTCACGATCACATATACATCTCAGGAACAGAGGAGTACCTTCTCTTCAGATCTACTGTAGATTCATGAGGACTAGAGGGAAATAAAACACCTACACACAAAATCCTTTTCTTCACTATTTTTTTATGATTTTTCTTTTATTGATTATGCACATTAAATATATCGTAGTCTGAGAGATACTGAAATTAGTAGGAAAATAATCCACTCTGAATTTCTGCCATTTCAGTTTTCCTACCTGCTCCCAACATTAGAGATGGCCTGATGTATCAGCTTACTTATAAATCTATTAATGATACATTAACTTTCTGAATGCTATAAATAAATTTATTCAATACTTTATTATTAATAAAATTATTGATGCATTAACCATATGTGTTTATAGGCGTTATTCTAGGCAGTGATTTTCCTCCTACTTCTATAAAAATCTGATTTTTTGTTTCAAGATTTTATTACTCCTTAGTTAAAACCCTTTAAATTAACCTCTTTTATAACTAATTAGAGATAATGTTTGTGTGACCTGTCAGGCTCCTTTCTAGCACATGGGAAAAGGAGGGGCACCTCAGGTTTTCCAAGGGAGGGTAAGGAAGGAAAATGCAAATGAAATTAAGCTGAGAAAATTTGAAAGTAAACGTTGATGACAGTTCTCTAAGTGATACCTATAAACTTATGCAATTATTTCCCAAGAAAAGTGCTATAGATCATGCTATTAGTTTCTTTCCTAAACAAGCAACAGGGAAGACAGATCTTCACTCTAGGAACCCAACTGCAGTTTAACCATGTGGTTTCTTACATTCATAATTTTCTTTTAAGTCCTGACAGTGTACCTGGTGATGTGTATGATACGGTATGAAATGTCAGAAAGAGAAGACAGGATTTAGGAAAACTATTATTTTTTTCTAACCCATACAGGTTTTTATTTCCTTCAGGGGAATAACTTCTTTCCTTCAGTATACTTCTATTTATATCTTTGACACTTCTGTTCCTCTTGCCTTTGAGCTGCTTTTACAAGACTTATTATAAAATAATTGCAGAGTGCCAGGGCTCAATGTTGCAGCCAGCTGGGTGTGGATGGTGGCAAGGACAAGCAGTCTGGATGAATAGCTTCTGTCTTGCTCTTTAGCATGGTGCACACATGCTGTGGAGTGGTAATGAGAAAGGGAATCTCCCTACCCGATAATCCTTACCTGTAATTCTGTTGGGATGGAGGGACTGGTGTTGTGTCTCTCACTTTCCATAGTAAGTCTAGTAAAATTGTAGCTTAAACTAGAGATCACTGAATGAACCTGTTTGGCTGGGGGAGGACATCCTAAACAATTCCTATTTACCAGAACAAGTAGGGGCACTCCATTTTCAAGTAAAAGAGGGAGCACTCCTGAAATAATATTTTCATTTCTGAGAGCTCAATCTCTTTTCCATCTGTGTGACCTTCAAAGGGGTGATAAAGGAGCCCTCACCTGACAAGACTCACCTTTCTGGTATGCAGTGGAGAAAATGAGGTAGCTACAGTCAGCTGAAAAATCAGTGCTGAGGAGTGTACAAGTCAGTTGTGATTGCCATCAGTGAGAGTTAGGTACCTGACTGAAGTGCTTTTCAGAAAAATGCTTGAAATACAATGCTTTTCCCTGTAAAGAAGAGAAGGAATATAACTGTCTTTAAAGATTTATTAATCTTACATTTCCTATCGTATCTTGGAATAATTCAGTCACAGATTAT
Organism: Strix uralensis; assembly: GCF_047716275.1. Lineage (NCBI taxonomy): Eukaryota > Metazoa > Chordata > Aves > Strigiformes > Strigidae > Strix > Strix uralensis. Next base: position 79,867,686 of record NC_133974.1, on the reverse strand, counting down.
TTTAACATATGTAGTTGTCATATTGGAAAGATATATATGGAAAAATATTGGGATTTTAAATTTTATACAGTTCTGATTATGGCCAATTATGGATAGGTTGTAATGTAAGAGAATAACTGAAAAGTATGGAAATAAGTATATCTTGTGGGTTTAAGTGAGGACTTTTATAACTTTCTGACTCTGTTTTAATTGATGTGATTGTACAAGCTGAAGTGTAACTTAGTGCTTCTTATATTGGGAAAACATACTCAGCTGTTTCTCAGCTTGGATAGCTGAAGAAAGTGAAGTTTTTCGAAGTCCTGAATAAACATCTGTCCTGACTATGCAAGTATTTGATGAAGCAAAGCCATAAGATGTGCATAACAATGCTTCATTCGCTATCATTTGTTTCAGTTCAGGTTTCTCATTGCAGTCTGTTTCAGTTCACAAATTAGCATGCCAGTAGCCTTTTACTGCATTGATTTCAACTTTTTTTCAGGGAGCAACAGCGAACTGATTGGGGGGCCTCAGACCAGATGGCAAAAAACTTGGAGCCTGATTCTGATCCTGCTTAAATGAGGAGAAACAAGAAATAGTGGTGTTTAAATCAGTAAAACAGTGTAGAATAAAATTATTTCAGAGGGATAAGAATGAAACCCATAGTGTTTTCCCTACTCCCCAGAAAGTCTTAAACTAAGACTTTCAGATTTATTCCATCTGAATTACATTCAAATTTTAAATTTCTAAGCAATCTCAACCTTTGAATGCTTCAATTAATATTCTGAGCCAAATCTTACCCAGGTGCAACTCCACTGAAGTTGGTAGACTTACATTCTGAATTAAATTGGTTCCTAAATTTTAATTTGTTTTTCTAGCACAATGTAAAAGAAATTCCCACAGATCTGATATGTCACATATATTTTGTCTTAAAATGAACCCGAGTTGTAATATATCTGGATTTTAAGTGTATTGGTTTTGTCTCATTTTCTGCTTTTTATTCTATTCTTTTGTACAGTGGTATTTGTTCTAATGGTAATTATTCCTTATGTGATTTCTCTGAAGGCACAAAGAGCTTCAAAAGCCATAATGAAGATATGCAGCATTTTTAGGAATTTGGCAAGTGTCATCACAACCTTTTGAGTGATCAGCATATCTGGTCAAAACAAAGATTAATTTTTTCTGGATTTTAAGATCTGGGAACTTTAACTGTTACCTCAAAGTGATAGCTGCTAATCCAGATATGAATTAAGAGGATCCTCAATTAAAGATATGCGATAAAAATACTTTCTATGGATTATTTTTACAACATTTTAGTATATTTTGTTCAAGTGTGTAAATTGGTGAGAGATTAACCAGTTAATCGTGTTTCCAGCATCTTGAGGTTTATTTGTGTGAATTGTACAGCAGCTGTGGTGAGGGAAGCTCATATAATGTCTCAATGTTGTTTCAGGTGTTCAGCCATAGAGACAGGCAGAATTTGTGTACCCCACCTGAGTTACAGCCAACACAACCCATTTGGGTAATGTCAATTTTTTGTGACTGTTCAGTAATTCTGTCATGTTGGGTAGAAGGTTGTTGTCTGGTTGTTGAGAAGAGTACAGGAAAAGGCAGAGGAGAGTTTCGTCTCACTTCACAGCTTCCCCACTGAACCCTTCTCTTGAATGGCTTCTGTTGACCTGAACTTACTTACCCTATATATATATTTTCTTTTTCATTTTACTTTTAGTAGGTAAAATGAACTGTCTGGCCAGTAGCTGCTGTTTAAGAGTGACTTGGAAGATCATGGATATGTTATACTGACACTGAGTCAGCAGTCGTCTTGTTGTACACATGTCAGAATGACTGAGGTTTCGGCTGGCAGCCAAAAGCCATTTGTAGCATATTTCTTCACAGAACTCTGCTGTAGTAAGGAAGAGTTGGTAGACTTTAATTGCTAGACTCCCAATTAGTGAAATATGTCTTCAGTATCCTTTAACTGTGGCCTTTCGTAGTAATTTTTGTTCAGCTTCGTCTACAAAATTCAATTATTGGTGATTTAATTAAATGATAAAGGGATAAAGCAACATTGAGAGACCTAGTGAGAACAAGGCTACTTGAAGGTCTGCCCTGAGCAGATCTAATTTGCAGTGTGTAAAGAGAGCTTGTGCATGCTATAGCCACATCTGTGTTAGAGCACATGGCAGTGCAGGGAGACACTCTGGGAGTACAGGCAGAAACAGGATTTTGCAGCAGGTCTCACCAGAAAACAAGTATTCTGCTCATGCATGCAGGTAGGTTTTAATATTTGGTTTTGACCTACACTGAAAAGAGGCAGAGACATACAGAAATATTCATCAAAAGCATTTGGATGGAGAAGCCCTTGATGCAGAGCAGTCATCAAGAAAGAACCTGGCTCCTCCCACAGTCCAGATAAGAGGACTGTGTGAATCAACTGATTCTGGAAGAATTTGGTTTACAAAAATAGTAGTAGGGAAAATTGCCCTCTAAATGAGATGGTCCAAGCAAATCGTGCTTAGAAGACTGAAAACGTTCTGCATCTGCTTTCAAACTGCAGAGTGAGATTAACTTCAAATGAACTCAGCAATAATAAAACACAGTTTAAAATATTGTAGAATTCCATTTGAATTGCAAAAAGACACCAGAAGGAAGTAATTTTATTGTTCTAAGCCAAAGAATTCAAAAGGCTAGGGTTAAAAAGACAAACTTGTGATTTTTGAGTACTTGTGACTATGTGGTCTGATGCTGCATTGAATTAAACAGCCACATAAACACTTCCTTTGGAAGTGCTTCATTCGTTGAACAGAATTGGGAATGTTCAGTTAATTAGTGTACATTGACTTTTCTTTCATCCTCTTTCAACATGTGGTTGAAGGGTTGAACTTACTACATGTTACTCTTACCTGCTCTGAAGACCACATTGTTCATTTCCTTCAGGTGCTTTTATAGGCTGTGTGTTGTTAGAATCTGGGGTGCTTTAGCAAAAACACCATTATGAGATAAATGGGGCTGTTCTGCAGCTTGAAGATGGGGAAACTATGTCATAGATATGAAAATGAAAGTATTCTGGAAAAAAAAATATAATTGAGCTCTACTGTTTTAACTGAAACTTCCCTACAAAAGTCCTGCGGCAGGGAAGTGACTGTTTGGAGAGAAACTTCATTCTTGAACAATGCTGTAGCCCTGCCTTGTAACAGCAGCAGACCTGCTTATTGATGCTTTTAACGTACATCGTATTTCATTCAGCATTTTCTTTTCTAACAATTTTGTCTGTAACTTTGTCCAAGAAAGAAGTTAAATACCATTCCTATGTTAGTCTAAGAAAAAAAAAAAAATTTAACAGCACAGGGGTATAGCAGAAATGAGTCATGAATTATATATGTCAACTTGTGTAATACACAGTGAAGAGGAGACACTTTCAGACCCTCTTCAACAGTGTATCTTTACAATCCAAGTCTGTTGAGTGATTAGTATTGTGTACTGTGCTGCTCTACTAAGTTTTTAACAAGAAGATGGCACATAAGTTGATTGCATGGTTATGCAATGCTGTTTGCAATATCTGTTGCATTTTGTCTCAAAACACATCAGACCTGTTGCCATGCTGGTTTTTATGCTTTTTCAGCTTTGAAGAGCAGGGGTGCCAAATATCTATTGATTCTGTTGGCTGAATTAAAGATGCAATATGCACAAAAGCTAAACTAATCCTAGCAACTATATCAAAATCTTTAATTTTCTGAGTCTTTCATGCTGATAAGATGAACATGGTAAAGGGTCAAAGCAGATACCACTTGATCTGTGATCTCATTGCTTAAACTCTGACAAATCTCTCCCAAGACATGCAAGAGGGCTGGTACTGAATAAGATATCTCAGTGTTGTCCTGTGTCCCAGAATACTTTTAGATGTTGCTGGAGGTGTTATTGTCAAAGGTGTTTGCACAACAGAGCTCAAGAATAAATGCTTCAGTTCTCCCCACAAGAATAGGGGCTGTTTACAGTGGTGTCACAGCCAAGCCCTTGTTAAGTGAACCATTAGGACTGCAGATCATTTTCTCCTGTTTTACAAAGACTTGCAGTGGGGTTTTTTTTTCATTAGGTTCTGTGGGGAGAAGGGTGTAAGCTGTTGGAATTAGCCCATATAGGCATGACCAAGTGACTTCCTGATGGTTTACAAGGGAGTCTGTGGCAGAGCAGCAAGATGAACTTGGGCTTTCTGAGAAATAGGGTAGAAACCTGACCATAGGAACAGCCTGGTTTTCCTCACACTAATCTGTAGAGCTGGAGGAGACTTCCTTCAAGGTATTTATTTTTGATTGCCAGTAGTAGAGAAATGCTAAAAGTTAGAGTGCACCCACCCAACAGAATCTCTTCAAGCATTCGGTGTCTCTATGGCATGTGCTGCTTCTGACTCACTGGCATCATTAGGAAAATGCATTATCAGAAAGTATTCGAGCCTCTTTCCTGAGTAGCTGAATAAACTGCTTTCTTGGGGCAAATATTGTTGTACTGTAGATGGAAATTTTTATCGCAGCTTAGTCTGAAGCTACAAGATATTTCTTGCTTTCCTTTCCTCTTCCCTTCACCCAATCTGCTCCTATTCAGCCTCTTACTAAAAGGCTTCAGTGTAACAAAAGACATGAGATAAGTTGTCCTTGGAAGCCACAGTGTGTATGAGAGCAAAGGCATATTTTTGCTGTCGGTCAGCATGTAGCAGACCATGTTTTCAAATTGTTGATGAAGGGGTGAAGCATTTTAATCCCCTTGAAAATCTGGTTCCTACTCATAACCTATATTTCCCCTGTTTAAAGAAGATACTAGTTAATGGTCATTCTGCCTTTTTGATACAAATATTTATTAATTGTTTCTTCATGCAGCCTTCCTGTGGATTTGATGAGAATGTAGAAAACAACATGGGAGAACATTGTTTAGCAGCTGTTAGTACAAGAGGATACAGGATAGCTGGAAATGCTGGCTAAGTATTAAGCAGCAGGATCAACTAACTTTTAGCAGTCCCTCACACCTGGTGTGTTCTGAATATACCCTTTAGGCTGTCTCTAGCCAGCTTATCTGTCTCAACCACTTACCCTGACAACCAAAGCCTCCTTCCAGAATGCATCATGGCTCTCTACAAGTGGACACAGCAAGAAGCCTACTAGATTTGGTACTGTCTTTTGCTCACAGTGAACTTCAGTTTCACCAGTTTTCCTCCCCTGAGGTTGAAGATGGGCCTGGGTCTTCAGAGTGGGAAATGAGTATCAACTCACTTTCCTGGAACAGTTGGAACTTCATTCAGTAGGATGTCTCTTATTTCTCCAGAGACCCATATGCCTGAGAGCTCTATCTTCTCAATTAAACCACAGCCCCTCTCTTTTTCAATTTCCTGTTACTGCTGAAAGGTGATTTTTCTTGTACTTGTTACCATTTCTTTAGGGTTTTTTCTTAGTTTCTTTGTCATTATCTGTATTCCTAGTGGAATTTGACTGTGTTAACAACTTGTTTGTGGGTATCTGGATAAGGATTTTCCAGGGCTGGAAGGGTGGTTGTTTTTAAATCATTGCAAATTACCTGTGTTCTAGTTCATTCAATGACTGAGATTGCAATGGAGAGTAAAGAAGAGAAAAAAACCAGAATACAATAGCATGGAAGATGGGAGAAGATTCCCACACCTGTTTTCTTAGTTAGCACCAAAGTTACCCCTGTGATCTCCTGGATTTCCTCTATTCAGAAAAGGGAGAGTACAAAACTGTCAGCAAAAGAGGCTCCAGGCCAGGAACTGTGCTTGGCCAAAATCCCTTCTGCAAGGAATATATTTTTTGTCTCCTGTTTTGGTATTGCATCTCAGCAATCTTCAATAGCAAGCACAGTGTGGGTTTCTGTTCTTTTCACTCCTCATGTTAGGCTTTTCCTATTCTACCAATAATACTGATTTATTGCTCATATTTTGGTTTTGTCTTATCAATTGATCTTGCAATCTAGCAAATTTGGCTATATTAGGTTGCCTTTTCTTGAGCATGTCTCAATTCTTTAGCCAAAAAAAAAAATGGACAGAGTGTGGAGTCCATGCTCGTCACCCACCCCAATCCAAGCTCTTCAGGGTGGGTAGTGTCTGTTCATTTTGTTCAAAAGTCAGTCTCAGAGCCCTCCTCTGTACTCACCCACTTGTCTACATTGGTATGCCAGGGAGTAGATTTTTTTAATTGGCAGACTGTATTTGAGGGTTTTCCTTGCAGAGGTCTTCACAACTCCCTTCCCCGAAAAATCTTTTGCAAAGGTTCTGCTGATGCTCAAGTAAAGCTGTTTGCCTTGTGGTCCTTCACAGGGCTGTAGGAGTGAGTGCTGAGGAGCTGAGCAGAACTACTTTCATTGCAAATGACAGCAAATCTGTGACAACAGAGGAGCAGAGGCAGGAATGAGAGTTGCTCTGTGATTGCTGAGAAGACTTGGGAGAAAGGATGGACATGATAAAAGTCTTGATTTTCAGTATTACAGGAACACAAATAATGTTGATTGTCTCTTTTTCTTACTGTGAGATAAATATGGACACCTATAGCTCCAGCTGCAGAATGAGGAACTATTCAGGCAAACAATAAAAAATGGATGCCAGATAAAAGCAATTCAAAATAGATATCTTCCTTTCTGAGGAATTCTGTGAGTCTTACTTATCCAGGATTACTTGTCACTGAATAAGGGACAGGTAATGCAGGATATGGAAACTTGATGAAGTTGCTTTCTTGATATGTTTTCAGAAAATGGAGAGTGGAGAACCAGACACTAAATAAAAAAGGACATAAAATTCTACAATATATAATTTTTATTTATTAAAATAATACTTGAAAAAAAGGAGGAGTGGGCAAAGCTTTGAGTTGTTGAAAGAATCAGACAAGTAGTTTCTGAATGAATATTATGGCTATCAGATCCAGCAAAGTTGTGACCACATCAGATAACTCATGAAACTTCATGGACTCTGAGTCAGGGAAACATTCTTTATTATTACGTTTATACAACTTCAGTAAAGTTATGATGCTGAGAACCTGTAAATATCAAATCCATGTTATTTGAATCCTGTTACTTTCATGTCTTTATTTGGTTAAGAAACAGACACAAATATTAATTTTATTGAGAACGAGATAAGTGAAAGTGAAAACATGTTCCAGCCAGGTAGATCAGTCCTGGGGTGGGAACATGCTGTGCTGAATTGCCCACACAGTGCTGCCAACGTATATGAGTCATGAGTACCAATGCCACTTCCATTTATAGATTCCTTAGGAACAGAGGCAGCTATACATGCCACTGAGTGGCAGGTTTTTTTAAGAAGGTTTGGGCAGAAAATGTTGAGCTCCACAGAACTGATTAAATCAATACAAGGTGTCCAGAGTAATTCCCCTTTGAGAAATTACTGAAGTGTTTGCCAGATGCAATTCTTGTCCTCTGGGGAAGTTCCAAAGCTTCAGTAATTGCTTTTGTCCCCAGAACATTCCAGCCATCAGAAATGGTCATATAAGACATTAAAAAATTAAGTATTATGCTTTAGAAGAATATCAATAGTTTGAAGTACAAACCCCTTGAAACAAAATGTTTGATTCTTAATTTCCTAAGGGAAGATTCCAAAATACTAAAAGCAAATTGAATTAGATTCACATTCTGAAAATTTCCAGGCTAAAATGTTGCTGGGTTCCAGTTATTTCATCTATAAGGCATAAGCTGATCATAGATTGAAAGACTAGTGTCCCTTGAACTATCTGTATATACCGTATGTGAAGTGAGCCATATAAGCTGTAAATAACCTTATAGTATAACAGACTTTAACAGGCTGAGAATACCATGTATAGTGTGCATATATTCATGTAATACTCATGCACATACATTATATATGTATGTGTATATGTATTAGGTAAATTAATTTACATCTCCATGCACCAAGTATTTATTGAGAAACTAAGGTTCTGAAGGAATAAGAGTTCTAGACTCTTCTTCCAGTATCTTATAGAAAGAATGGTCTTCATGGCCTACATAATTTAAGTTGGAAAATATCCACTGTAGATGAGTTTGTGCCTGAAATAATTATCAGGCATTCTATTGGGATATTTGTTGTTTCTATTGCTTCCATTTTAAAGAATATTTTTCTTACTCTTTATTCCATGCTGAAAAAGAATTTAAGGAATGTTACTGTTCATACATATATACATACATGTGTGCATATATATATATATGTATATTTTTATAGTTACAGCTACATTTAGGACAGTCTCTCAACATCAAAATGTATCATTTCTCAACAGATGAAGTTTCTGGCATCCAGATGGGAGCACCTGCCCTGGCAGAGCACACACACAATGTCACATATTTAAGTCCTATGAATGTAGTTCAGGTTGAGAGCTTGAAATTATCACTTGTGTCCTATATGAATGTCTTAACCTTGAGGCAATTTTTGGGGTGTTATGATTTCAGTCTCTCTTGTGAAAAGAGTTCTGTTTTGTGTAAGTAATTAAAATACTAATTGAATCTGGATCTTTCACAACTTGAGATGAGTTCCATAACCAGTGGGCTTAGAAAAACAGCCTTGTTAGCGCTGTGAATGTGTAATTAGTTATACAAGATGAGGTTACTCCAGTAGATTAATTGAGAGCAGCTCACCTGAGAATTGTGGAGAGGCTGGTAATTAGTCACTCACCTAGGCTGTAGGAGATCAACCCATTCCTGGTATGACTTAACCTGAGCTGGGATTTGAATTATGGCATCTCAGATCTCCAGTAGGGCTGTGACTGGTTAGATTGTGGATTGTTTCAGAGAAAGCTTGTCTAGATTTTCATAAGAATTTTTAGGTGGTTTGGGGTTTCTCTGGATAAAGAACAAGAGAAAAAGAAATCCTTAAAATGTTTTGTAGCAGAAAAGTTTCTTCTTGTGTACCGTTATTAAGGATAACCGTACAAGAAATTCATGAACTTTAAAAAAAAAAAAAAGTATTTACCACAAATAAATGACTCCTGAAATCATTAATGTGTTAATATTATGATTTACAATAATACATGATAAAAGTCATTCCTGTTGCTGACAGGAAAAGTAGACAATGGGATGTTTGCATTGGCCTGTATTTGTGTCTTGATTTCTCTAAGTGTTTAGTTTTATCCATTTTTCTTTCTCCTGACCTCAGAGTTATGGAAAAGCCTCAGCACTGTGTTTATAATAGACTCTGCATACTTTAACAGCAGTTCCTTTGGGAAAACAAAACTCGAATATCTAGGAAATGTTGCAACCTATCTGCCTTTCATAGGATATGACAAGCTTCCTCCTTGCACAGTACGTGGTGTCTGCCTGCATGCCTGCTGGCACTCTCCACAGACAGGTCCCAGACACTTCTGATATGGGCTGTTCTCTTCCAGATGTTCTCTACCCACCAGGATGGATCAGTGAAGAATATTGGCGAGACATTGTGGAGTAGCTTGTGCTGCCAAAATTCTTGACTGTATTTGTTCCTTGGAATGAATTGAGAGCTTCTCTCCAAAATGGCATGGGACTGTGTACAGCACACTCAGTAACAACCTGAGCTCCAAATTGTATTAACCCCTTACAGTATTTTAAGCAGAACACGACTTCAGAGAAAATCTTTTTGTACTCTCTAAAGGCTCACTGTGTACAACCAAATAATCTGCGTCATGCCTTAGAAAGTAAGAGCATAAGCACTCCTGTGGTAACTGGAGTTACAAAGTCTTGCTGGCTTTGACATTTAGTAGATTATATAACCCAACTCATGCAAAATTGTGCTTTAGCTGTCCGATGCTTATTTTAAATTGGTGAATCTGTCTATAAAGCTTACCTGATCCATTACCTGCTTTGGTTGTCTGAGAGTAATTTTGCTCCATAATTTGTGTGAGGGAACTGGCATACTGAGGCAGTTAGGTTTCTGTCAGTGTGTTGTGTATTGATTCTGCAAATCAAAATGGTTGCTGTCCTTAACTGCAAACTCCCTCAGCTCCAGAGCCTGTCTTTTTAATGAAAATTCCATTGTGTTGTCTGGTGCCAGTGAATCATCCTAAAATGTGCTGTTTCTCTCACCTAAGCAGCCTGCGACACTGTGCCAGACTCAACGGGAGCAGTCCTCTGACTACAGTAGAGAAATAGTAGATGGCTCCTTCTGTGGCAGCCCCTTTTTATTCTTATTGGCAGGGGGTTTTTTTGGCGTTCAGAGACAGATGTTACTGAAGAAGCCTTATTTGGCTTAACTGCTCTCTATGATGTTCAGTAATTGGAAGCACCAAAGTGAAGCCTAGATCCACTACCACAGGTAGATTGATATTCAGTGGTAAGATAAGTTAATCACTTACTTTTATTCTAACTCAGAGCTGTCTGGTGCCCTGTGTGTCAACATCCTCATTTGAGATGTTTTGAAGTTTTGGATGGGAGTTGTTTCTACTCCTGCACATGTGGGTCAGTCAGAGGACCAAACAGTTTCTCTAATGTCATGTTCCATAATTTTCTCTTTACATCAATTAACTGGAGATGTAACTATCGGGGTTACTATTCTAGCTCTCCTTTTTGCTTTCCTTCAGTCATCAGGTTATCACTTGATCATATCATCAGCAGCATTCTTAAAGCATGTGCTAACAACGTCTGTCACTTCCTCCTTGTTAGGCTTTAATATTTTATGTTTGCATGCTCAACCTACAGTACCTGTTGTATTTCTGTTAAAGGGATTCTGGAGGTCTCCTGTGAGATCTTTTAAATGAGTTAATGTCTTTTATCAAATGCTGTTGTGGAGTTCTGTGACACTGCTCCAGGCAAGGAGAACAGATCTAACAATGTGACTGAAAATTTGTATTTAATATAAATTTTGATTCATACTTCTGTTTTATTCCTCTCTCCAAACTTTTAAAAGTTTATAAAAACCACCCCCTGCCTTGGTTTTCATTGCTTGAATTCTAGGACAGTTTAATCATCATCATATATTCCACTTCCGAAAAAGGGAAAAATGCTGTAAATTTATTGATATTCCTCTGTCTGCTCTGGGGTTGGTTTGGAATAATTAATAGCTTTTTTTTCTTCCCTTTTCTGTCAGTAAAGTGACCAATATGTTTTTCTGTATCTGCTAATATCTAGTCTGTTTCTTCCACTTAGGAAGTGAAATTAAAATCATCCAAATGTACCCTTTGTCCATGAAAATTCTCAGTTGATCACTGCAGCTAATTTTGTTGGATCCCAGTCATGACCGGTATTAACAATAACAAGTATATTATACATTCTGGTCTTATTCCAGTTATCATTACAAACAACGAGACTTCTGACAGCACAGTTGCTATCAAAAGCTTTTTTGAAATCTCTAGTATTTTTCATGAAAGGTGATTGTCGCTTCACATTAGTTCTATTAAATGAGAACAGCCACTTGACACTGGTTTAAAATCTGCTTGGTGCTTTCTGGTCCAGAAACCTACTTGCTTCTTGACAGGTTGCAGAAGGAAATTGCTCTTGATTTTTATTTCCCCACCTCCCCAGTGTTGAGAATAATACAAGTTTTTGCTAGATGTTGAGGCTGACAATGCTACCATCATCTGAAATGCCTGCTCTGAGTCTTTCTTTGGTTGCAGTGGTGTCTTTTGTATTTTCTGTATTCTTTTTAAAAGCATGAGAAATGACTAATGGACTATTTGCCACTTTTTTTAACAAATGCTCTCTAACCAATTTTCCCTTTTTGTATTTACTTGCTTTTGTAATTTTTGACACTTTGAGGCTTTTAAATCAATGTCAGACTATCAGAAGATATTTATCACCAGATCTTGTCCATCTTTTAGGCCTAATCTGTTTAAGACAATATAGGCATATCTTGAATGTTGCTTTTCCTTTGTACTTGTTCTTTACTGAGAATATTTCTGCTTGTATGTGGGGCAGGACTGTTGATACTGCTTTAAAGACCATCCATTGTCTGTTTAGTCTCTTTTGGACTCATTTTGGCCTTTCAATCTACATCTCTCTAGACTTTTTGTCACTTGTTTTTTTTTCTTTTGCTTGCTTTTTCTGACTGCTACCAAAGTAACATCAGAAATTTATTCCTTCCTTTTTCATTTAATTCTATTTGGAAAAGTCTTTCTACTTTTCTAGCTTTACTATAGAATAATTGTAGTTATAACAAGATGGCTAAGTCTTCAAGGTTTTTACCTTTTGGGCTTTCATTTATGAGCTGTTAACTTCAAGCCATTTTTTGGGATTCTCATCTTTAATTTTCACTTTAGCCATATAAAAGTTACCGTTTATATATTTGTTTATGTGTGTAAATATTTGCTGAAGAATTGTAGAATTTACTCTAAATGAAGTCATTTTATGTAAAAAGTTGTACATTAATTATAATATTACTTTCTATTTTCCTGAAAAAAAAATAGGGATAGACTTGTAGATTTTCCTTGTGGAAATCACATAGTTTTCTCTGAGAAAAATATTCTGATAACCAAATTGAAGGCAGCTTGAACTTAGAATATCTGTACCGCCTTGGAGATACCAGCTCTGTTGTCATGAGGTAAATAGATTTCATCTGTTGGTGATGGTTAAATGCATTTCAACTATTTTAGAGAGTGAATTCATTAAATATTTCACTGATAAGTATTTGGAAATAAAATCTATTTCTTCAGTGGTGTGCTGGAGAGATTTTGTTCATGCTGTGCAACTGAATGTTTAAACTGTTGCGCCAGGGGGTGTGTTCATGCTGCAGTTCTCATATGTCATTGAAAAATTCAGTTAGTTCTTTGCTTTTCCTGGCAACATCGTGGCAACATGCTGGCAAGATTGAAGATGCTTAATATCACATTCTGGTAACTGACTTCTGTGCCTCCACAATACACAGTATCTAGTTTCTCTGCAAGGGATTTGCAGGGATAAACACCCCTGTTCTGGTGACAAGGCAAGGTCAGAGCATTCTTATGCTCCAACTCCCATTAAAGTTCATGCAAGGATGCTTAGTTATTTTAGAGAGATTCCTGTTTTAGAAAACAGTTAACTGCTGTCACCTCAACTTGCCAACCTACCAATGCTCCCCCTAGTTCACTGCCTGGGAGAAAAATAGTAAAAATGAACAATGGCTCCCTACTGGAAGATGTAGTAGTTTGTGCCTTTCATACATGCTTCTCCACTACACCTGAGCCTTGCCTGCATTATGATTTTATTTATTTTTTTTTTTTAAATACAAAAGGTGTAGCACTGTCACTAGCAGTTCACCTGCCATGACAGTGACAGTGGGTTGCTGAGTGTACACAGCCCTCAAGTTCCTGCAGTCACTGCAGTCAGCTCAGAGCAATTCACTGGTTTTTGAAAACAGCTGCCAGAGCTGAGGAGCCTCGGCTGCTGGTCCTGACAGTCTGGATACATACAGTGCTGAGCTGCCGTTAGCTGCAGAGGATGCCTTTGTATAGATAAGGCTGTATGTGGGTCAATTTTGAATACTCAAAATCAAGTTAAGACTGAGGGCTTTAAATTTGTCCTTCAGCTACCTTGAGAGCAAAATAATCTCAGTTTCTCAAAGAAAACTGTCATTAAAAATGTTTGTCTTGGCATTTTCTGTGAGATTTTTTCAGTACAGAAGCAAACTGTACCTTCTTCCATTCTGCTCACAAGCAAAAATCCATGTCAGTGCAACATTGTGGTGTTTGCTGTTTATAGAGAACATGCTTACTTAGTGATACTGTGAGCAATTAAAAAACCAAACCAAAAAACAAAACCAAACAGAAAATTTGATGGTGAGCATTTTGGTATGGATTTTATCTATCCAGATTTTTCAGGTGGTCACAACACAGATTTAGTACACACATAGAAGGAAGTTAATTGAAAAGCATGCATATTCATTTTCTTATTGTATGTTTTATTATTACTAGCCTAAACACCTCAACCTTAATCCATTTAACTTTTTTGTATTTTCCCATTGCATATGCATGCATAGTGTGGTGAATGCAAACACATAGCAAATGACCATAGTAATACAGTGTACTTCAGCAATAATGTCCCTTTCGGTCTTTTGAAAGCCTCTTGATGCTGTTGGTACTCATGTTACAAGAATTTCTCCATCAGAAACAAAGTGGAACAGCCAAGCGACATGAAAGCTTTCTTCTTATCTGTGGGTGAATATTGTTATAATCCAGCAAGGTTAAGATTCAGTTTGCTCACATTAAAAAAAAAAAAAAGGCACTTAAGAATTTCTCTGGTGGTTAGAATTGTTCGTAACTGGATTCAGAACCTGGTTTTATCTAAAAGCCCATTATAGAAGGGGGCAGTTAGATTTCCATTTTGACTTTGTTTATAAAAGCTGCCTAATGAGTGCCCTGTGTGCCAGCTACTACAGCCAATTGAAATGTTCTGGTTCTGCATTCAATAAAGGGTATGACAGTGTTGGTATCTGCAGCATTTCCTACACTTCATGTTTGGTGAATGGAATGGCAAATGTTGCAGTACCATGCCTGAGCTGTCCAAGCCAAACTGCTCACTGTATTGACCATGAGTGTTTATTTCCAGAGAGGCAGTGTTTCTTAAATGACTTGTCTCTCTGATGCCTCTCCCCCATGCGCAGTGTTATCTTAGTTTCACCAGTCAAGCAGGCGTGCTGTCAGTATTGCTCCAATTCCATGCACTCAGGTCCAGGCAGTGTGAACTTTGGGGAGAGCCTCATCCTGAACATAGGATAAACTGTTCTTGGCCTAGTTTAGATCAGCAAAGCTGGTTGTCTTGTGCTTTGCAGCAGACAGCACAGTAAAATCTTGATCCATGTTAGGAATCCCAGGTACTATGCAATACAAACAGTTAAGAATATCCCAGTTTCAGGCAAGGTTAAATCCCAACTGTACAGATAACAGCTTTTCTTTCCATGCTGGAAGTTAATGCTAGTCCAGTTCAACTGCTGATTAGTTGATGGCTGAAAGGAGGAAAAACCTCTGATGAAACAGGATATTGGGAATAACTGAGAAATTACATGGACTGCTGATTCTAAGATCCATTTGTTCTTTTTTTTTTTTTCCCTGCACTTAGCAGGATTATTTTTTTTTCCTCCTTTAAGAGCATGAATTTAAGATATGAAGCTAATGCAATTACGCCTTCAGGTATAAATGATGTGAAGATCTTGCAAATCACTCTTAATGCTTCAGACACAGGATGACTAGAGGTTGTTGCTGGAGAGGGTAATGGTTTAAAATCGTGTGTTTGGTGGAAGTTTTGCAGTGGAAGAATCTTTGGGTTAGTGTATGGATAAGAGAAGAGCCACAGACAGTTTTTAGGATTTAGGAATTGACTGTTAGAGCCTGAAATCTGGGAGATCCCTATGGTATGTCTGTCAGAGGCTCCTAAGAAAGCTCAGTAGTCATAATAACAATAAATAAGAGGATCCTCTCATTGAGGAAGAAATGTTTGGAAAATGAGGAAAAGCAGTGAATTAAATGGTAAGCTTTCTCAGTGTAGGAAAGTTACTACCGGGACCTGTGCCATTTGTAAATAATCTGGAAAGGGAGACACAAGGGAAACAATTAGTTTATTGGTACTGTGTCACTCAGCATAGTTAAAGAGAAGGGTTGATTATGAAGAAATGCCAGGACCTTGAAACACTGCATGTGCAATAAAATCACAGATGGCATTCAATCCAGATAAATGTAAACTAATGTACGTGGGGAAAAAATAATCCCTGGTTTATATACACAGTGATTGGCCCTGGGCTGACTGTTGCCACTTGGCGGGGGGAATATGTGGGGGTTACTACAGTTCCATGAAAATGTTAGCACAGTACTCAGTAGCTGTGTAAAACACAATGGACTGCTACAGATTATTAGAGAAAAGCAGAGAACAAAATGAGTGTCTTTATACCATTATAGAATTGTATGGTGCACCCATGTCTTGAATACTGTATGCATCTCTAGTCCTCCTGCATTTCAGAAAGGATGGTACTGAAATGAGAACAGTACAAAGAGGAGGTAAAGATGTGGAGGAGCTTCTCTATGAGGAACAACTAAATAACTAAGAACTCTTAGCTTGAAAGAAGACAACTGAGGGAAATGTGGTAGAAACCTACAGAATCATGGTACTTGGAGGTGAGCAGAGACTGTCCAGCTTCTCCTAATGCAAGAGCATGGGGCTACCAGATGAAACTAGTGAGGGCCTTCTTTAAAGCAGTGAAATGAGCTGCTGCTTTTTGGCCTGTGTAATTAAGCTGTGGAACTCCATGTTACCATATGCTAATAGTGTGTATGGGTTCAAATGGGGCTGGACAAACTATAATGGTATAAGAAACTGTAAGTGGCTATTGAGTGTAAAGACTGCTTTTGGCTCAGGACTTCCCTGTCACACAGTCCAGTGCCAGGAAGATATTTGGGAAATATCAGTACGTTCATGCCATGTCCTTTTCCTTTTTGGGCAACTGCTACAGGCTGCTGTTGGAGAGAAAGTACTGGTCTCTGTGGACCTTTGGTCTGATCCAGTGTGCTTTGTTGCAAGACTGATAAATCCCTTGTTTCCATCTTCAGTGTCCCTTGCTCCAGATGTAGCAGACCTCTCCAAGACTCGTGATCAATTTCTAGATCTATACATTTACCAGAGACATCATAGGACAGATTACCAAGGGTTCCTATTTTGGCTTCAGCAAAAGCTTAGCAAACCTAAGATGTTTCTGAGAAAATATTAGGAGCCATCAAATGAATATCTTCTGACAAAAGTTCAGCTCATCAGGAAATGTTCAGCCAACTCTAGTCTCCAGGAGTTTGGGATGCTCAGCAATTTGCATCCTAATAAAGGGCAGAAAAGTAAACTGAGTAGTACCGCTGCCACCTGTGCCTGTAGGCTATCCAGTAGCTGAAATAGAGCAGCAGTGCCATGCAGCTAGCAGTTCTGTTCTCTGCCTGATTGGGTGAACGCCTGCATCAGTGCTTCATTGTATGAGTGGATGTTATCACATTTTAGGCAGTTTGTCTTCATAACAGTGCCCTTAGTACTGCTGTAGAAAATCCGTGAAATAATAAATCTGCCTGTTCTGTACTGTTCAGTTACTCTATGGTAACTATTCTGTCTACTGTTTCTTTTCACTGTGAAAATAACATAATATTTGAAGCATAGACTAGGTAGGAAGTCTAGTCAAAAGAGAAAAACAGCAGGGTTTACAGGTCAAGGAGACAAAGAGAACATTTTTCTAGTTTACTAATTCTGGCCTGTCAAATTTTCCACAGTTCTGCAGTATGTAGTCAAGTTACTGGCACATACTGTACCTGCAGCTGAAAACCCTGACTGGGAGTACATGATTTGTTGCACAACCGTCCAGGTCTCTCTGGAGACTGATGGCATATTCCTTGTGACGGGTAATACCTGAAGCTACTGTCTGCATCCAGTTAATGTCACCACTAAAAATCTGTCTGTATTGATTAAAGCAATGGATTTGGTATTTTGCAGCACTTCTCTGAAAACAGCTGTTACATTACAGCACGTAAGAGCTGTAAAAATGTAATCTGATAGCAGATTTCTTTAGGGGATTCATGATCATCTCAGCTCACAATGGATCTTCTTGAACAAGTTTTACAAGGTTGTCTTTGGTGGAGTTACTTCTGATTTGCAGGAAGGAGAACAGAATCATGCCCAAAATATTTACTTTCATTTATGTGGAAACTTCACAGAGCTTTTCCCTGGAAAACTTTTCCCCAATTTACTCATCTACAACCAGTCTCAAAACTGTAAATACTTTACAACTCCTCTGTGGTGTAATACTGTTTGTTTTTTTGTGGTTTTTTTTTTTTGTACCACGGTCAGTTTTGTTCAGAGTGTTTCTAAGCCTGATCAGGCAGCGTACAGTTGGAGTGGGAAATTACTTATAATAATGCACTGGTCTTTATTCTTTTCCCAATCTGTGGTTCAGGTTCACCAGTTACCCATTGCACTGCTGTTGAATCCCCTACTTTTTGCATGCAAGTATTAACTCAGCATCTGACCCATTTTTTTCTGCAAAAGTAAAGCTGTGTTGCCTCAGTACCCTGGCCAAGTTTCAGCCTGGGTAATTACATGCTTGTCTACATAAGTTTCCCTCTGACTTTCATTTCAGTAGATGACTGTATTCTGCTTGTTGCATTTCAAGTCCTTCTTTATACCTTCCATTTTGTTGTTCAGTTGTTGTCCTGTGCTACCTGAAAATACCTTCATTTTGAATTGTGTGGTAATCCATTAAAATATTTTCTCTCTTGACACACAGTGCATATTGAAACCTTCAGGGAGGAAATATACTTTTATGTGTCACTATTATTAGCTCAATTACTATTATGTAAGAGAAAATATGGGCATATTTTCAAGTTAAAGTCAAGGTGAAACAACAGAGGACAAAAACCAAGAAGAACAAAATATTTTAACTAAAAAATGCAAGATTTTAAGTCAACCATTGAAGTTTAAATCTTTTCAGAATGTCTTATACACAAAAGAGTAAAAGAATTCCGGTATCAGCTTATCAAACACAAAATTTAATTTGTATTAATTTTTTTTGCTTTTTTTAATACTCTTCTGCTTTCATCCCTGTAGTCTTGGCCCTGAGGAGACAAGTAGGTTCCACAGAGATTTTTGCTAATTGCCAATTAGTTAATTTCCTTTTTTTTTTTTTTTTTTAGATAGTCATATATTTGCTTTAGTTTGTACAATTACAAGAATGGTAAAGGGCCTTTACTTCCAAAACCCTTGTCTTTGCTCTTCATTAAACTTGTAATTTGTCTGCTTGCAAAGTGGATCCGCTTCATACCAGGAGATGGTCATCCTGGCAAGTCTGCTGTATTCAAGGGCTGTTGACTGTTAGGTGTATGTTGTCTGTTAGGTTGTCCGTTAGGTAATGATGCTTACCTCTGACATTTTTACAGTTGCAACATTTTATTCAGGTTTTATTGTCTCAATAGCAAGATGCCTTTCTATATTAGCATCTGTGTATATGAAAATACATAAGTTTAAAGATTAATAAGTGGCAATGTGAAGTCAGTTTTTATTTTTACCTTGTCTTTAATCACCAACCTAAGTTGCACTAGGATATTAAACCATACCTCCATTTTGTCTAAAGCTATTGTAGTTCTCCACTTTGTTTTCCTCTGCTGTTGACATATATGGCACTTCCCTTACTTCTGCAATTTGTTCTGGTCTTATGTTGATTCATTCATGCATCTTAGATGCTGGTGGACTGGACCTGTTTCTTTCATGGTGTTTATAAGGGGTAAACTTTTATTCCAAGCAGTAGCAGCTGATAGTGATCTGTTTTGGGGGCAAACTGCATTTCAGTCTTCCACAGAGACTTTTGACTTATTTGTCTCCTCGCATCTGGAGCTTTTTAGATACAGTTACTCCTCCGTCTCTCAAGAGATGCCCTTTGAAGTCTAGGTAAGATGGGTCAACATTCACTTGTGAATATTTCACATTCACTTAAAATACTATGCAGTGGAATTAACAGGGCCTTTATTGCTACAAAATGGGATATTGAGAAGGAAATGCTGCCATCTGAGTCCTTGTAGCCTGCAGAGGCAGATTTCATGATTTAGAGCAATGACCATAGAAGGTGCATGGGAAATATCCAGTGTCAGATAGGGGAAGAGAATAAATGAAATTCCTTTGTGCCATGCAGCATTTGTGATAACCTACATACTTCTCCACTGATGAGCTGCTTTAAACAAGTCCCCTCCAAGCTTTAGCACCTTGTGCCAGTGTTCTTCAGGCTGTTCTCTTAGAAGCCCCGAGTGTATCAGTGCTGACCCTTAACCATAACTTTTTTCTGAATGTAGTACTGGGACCACTCAGTCTGCCACCAAGCAAGTTTGATTAGCTTTGTATGGTTCTCCTTAGGGACTCTTGACCATATAAAACAGAAGAGTACGGCAATCATTCACATTCCTTTTGGCAGGTTAATTTATATGACATGAATGTTGGATGGTACCTTCTGGGTGCATTTTACATGACTTGCTGGTAGCTGACGTTCCCTGCCTTGAGGCACTCATCATGACCTAGTATAAGCAAGGATGTATGACTCAAGGAATGTGTTGGCTGCCATCTGTCCTGGCTGGTGCACTCTTTCAGATGTGTCTCCTGAGGCTAAGGAAAAGAATAAAGCAGCTGGGAAGATTTTGCCCAGCTTTAAAACACTTTCCTTTTGTTTAGGTATGACTTAATCTTTTAACCATTAATTCATTATACAAAAACAATCAAACATTTGTGGTTAAAGTTCAGGGGAATTCATGTGTTGTCCATAAACTTGTCTGAAATAGAATTGTCATAGTCCTAAGTTATAGTTCTTGGTAATTTTCTGTGAAGAAGGAATTGCCCAACCTAATTCCTTTAAAGTTTCCTGAGTGTTAGGACATCTGTACAATTTTATCACTAGGCTCTTGA
Organism: Strix uralensis; assembly: GCF_047716275.1. Lineage (NCBI taxonomy): Eukaryota > Metazoa > Chordata > Aves > Strigiformes > Strigidae > Strix > Strix uralensis. The sequence continues at coordinate 79,847,373 of NC_133974.1, read as the reverse complement.
AACAAACCATCTGTTAGTGCAATTTACATCAGAAAACAGCTTCCCCTCTGAACTGGTCATATAGTGTAGAGAACAATGCTGTTATTTCAGTGAGCTTTGTACTGTGTTTCAGTGTTTGATGATAGATCACAGAAACTTTATCATACATAATTGTATGCTTGTTGTTCACCAGAACATTTTTCATAGTTCCCAGTGATTTCCCCTGCCTTTTGTCCCTTTCATTTACCTGTGATACCATGTACTCAGTCTGTAGAGAATTTGAAGACAAAAAAGAACTGTAGTGCATATGCTGGATTGAGTGTAAACTGAACTCCTCAGCCTTCACAGGGAGACAAATAGTTATACTGTAGTCATTTGTCAGCTTTGATACTTATGCACCACTGACAGTTACAGTCTGAGATACCAAATTATTTTTTATTTGTTAAAATGGGAGCCAGTGTACAAATATGTGTGATACCAGTTTGTGAATACTGACGTTTTATGACAATTACTGTCTGTTTGGTAAAACTGATTTGGGCTGGTTCTTTTTATTTGCTCTGGAAGTGAAGTATTCATCTCCCTCCATTGTAGTTATTAATCTGCAGCTGAGACATCGCCATTTGGTACTAACAAGACTAGTAAAGTGCAGAAGCATTTTGGGTCACTGCACTCATATTTTTCCCCCTTGCAGATAATTTCCCTCTGCTTGTAAGGAAAAAGGGAGCCTGTTTGAGAATTTGTAAGAAGGAACTTCACAACCCTTAGGTTGCTGTAGACCTGATTCTCTCTGTTCCTTGGTGCTCCCATTTCTCCTTTTCTGCTAACTGCTTCTCTGTATGGGGAATAATCCATGTTTTAGTAGAATTGAGTGTAGTTAAAGTGTTGTGCAGCCCAAGTTTAGGGTGATGTTATCTGGCCCTGAAAATTATTTAGAAGTCCATGCTTTCAGGTGCTTAAGTGAAATTCTGAACTGTCCAGGGTTACGGTTAAAATAGTTCTCTGCTGCTCTTGTTTGAGTGGACATCTAGACATCAGTGAGGACTGCTGCTGTTTCAGTGCTCTTCCTCAGATGGCTTTTTCTCACCACCGAGTATCTTTTTTATTTACTTTTTCCCTACATAGTAGGTGTTTCATCTGCTTCCACATGTTAGTTATTGCAGACTTTAAGGCAGCGCAGGAAAAATGTTTTGCAAGGAAAAGTTGAACTGTTACTTGTTTTGAGTGGTAACTTAATGTATTCATGAGGTTAAGTACTCTAAAATATATTTCTAGGTTTTACAAAAAGTCTTCAACTTACAAACTATTTGTATAAATATGGATGACTTTCCCAACATATTTTTTTATTCTGATTTAAGTTTTGCCATTCCTGAATACTGGAGATAGTGGAATGACAGAATTAACTACAGGAAGAGCCACGAACAAATACTGCAGTCCATGAATATTGCATTGACTCTGAGATGCAAATTTAAAGAGTCCCTTAAGATACTATTTTGTAAACAGTGTTAGTGTAAAGCAGGTAGTTTACGGAATAACTACTGTTGCTTTTAATGTGTTTCCAGCAACATTAAGTGCTGCCCCACCCAGAAAAACAAATTATAGCAACTGGAAATTAAAGATGCCTTTTATTTCTATAATTTGTCTCTTTGTCAAAGCAGGATCTTCTAAAAGTTTTGATGATCCAAGCAGGTATAATTTGATGTAAAATATTCCAAACCCATGTTATTAACATAATTTTAAAAGATTTTGCCAAAGTCTTATTGTTGAAAAATTTGTTCTGATATGCAGCTTAAATATTCCCTGTTAATTTTATCGTATTGTCTCTAGTTCTGATACATGTGATTTCCCTAATATTCCCTTATTATCATTCCAATTAGTTTCTCCTTGCTTTTGTGCATTTTAATTCTCTTTTATCTATTTCTTAGTTCTCTACAAATAAATAGATAAGTAAAATAAAATTGTTTTCATCTCATTTGATTCCGTGTGCTACCTTTTGCTCTTGGAACAGCTGGCCCTGTAGGAAGGTGTGTGAACAGACTTGCTGCCCTATGCCTTTCACTGGGCTTCCTGGCAGCAGCAGGGCTGGTGAGAGGACTGCTGCACTGCCTTAAATGCTGCAGTAGGTTTGGAGGGCAACAACAGTTAGGGGGTGATCAGAAATTAGGAGATTTATAGCATCTCCCTGAGAATGTAACCTGAAGCAGCTCCTGCTTTTATTAGAGATGCTTTTTCAAGGACTTGGGAGACATGTGCTCTTCTCCTCAGATGTCTAGTGACTGCTCAGCTGTGTTTCCAGTAACATTCTGAGCTGCTCTCCAGGGAAAGATGATCCAGCCCTCCATAGATTGCAGGGTCTTACTATGTCTCTATGCATCATAGCAATATTGCAGAAAATGTATTGAACTACATAGTACTGTTTATTTGGGCTTGGATATTTTTTAAACAATTTTGTTCATGTAAGTGTAGAATAATAATTGCAGTTGAAGGAGAAAAAATGCACTACAGACATCCCATGCTGAACCTATGTCACAGGCTCCGCTAGCTATGTCTGTGGCACCATCTCTGTGTAAAAAACTTCATGAGTGGTTTTGCTTCTGAGGAAGCAATGATCAGGAGATGCTATGTAAAGAATCAGCTATCTGTGATACAATTCTAACTGCAGAAACCTCCTGTATTAAAACAAACAAAAAAATCACCACAATGTATTTAAAAATGCATATTAGCTAGATATCGGTAAATATGTGTGTATGTGTGTCTAGGTACCTGGCATTTCTTTTAAAGATAACAGTAGAAGTAGAATGATTTTGTCTTGTTAACAGCTGAAATTCCTTCTTCAGATTGTGTGATAGCTGTGACTTTGCACACTAAAAGCAATCTGGTGCTCCTGCTAATCCTTTCAGCCCCTCCTGAGTATTTCTGGGCCTATGTAGCCTGAGTTCATCAATGTTAACATGGAATCAAATAAATATTTTTCAGACAGTATTAAAAATGTTGTTTATAATACAAGTCCTGTAATTCCTATCTTAGCCTGTTTTGAACATGCTAGCAGATGGAAGGCTTTCCGTGCAGGCTGTGCTGGGAGAACACCATCTGCTTAGCTGGGCCACCATCTCTGTGCCTCTCTTGCCAATCTGGTTCTGAAGTGTGGCCTGAAAACACTTAGCTTTTGTCTCTGCTCTTCAGACTGTTATGTTTGGGTCTTTCCCTCCTGCATCTCTGTGATTCAGTTTCTCCTGGTGCATTTCTACAGATCACAGCTCTCTGTGCTAGTGGTGTCTTATGCCCCCAACTGTGATGGCAGCCTTGACTCCCCAGTAGTTTTCAGGATATCCTTTCCCAGGATACGTAGTACTCCTTGGGTGTAGAGCAATGCAGTTTTTAGACATTTCAAGCTAGTGTAGTCTGTATGAAGTTGAAAAATTATTACCTTTCTAGTCAGGCCATTTGCTTTTCTAACCTGAGAAAGTGAAGGAGGCAAAGAGTTAATAGCAGCAAAAGCTGAAATATAAATGCAAACAATTTTCTATTTTATTTCTAAAATCTGATAATATAAACTGAACTGGCATATTGTCTTATCCCACCGGTGGCATAAGAAAACATCATAATGGATACTTGCTTAGAAGAATGCTGTTTTAAAGGCATCGTGCCATGTCCTAAGAAAATCTTTAGAGATACGTTAGGTTTCTGTCTTAATCTACTAAATGGGACTTGAACATCAGTTTAATTTTCCAAGAAGTCCATTAAACAGCATAAATATTGAAATGTATCAGCAAATTGAGTCATCCAGTTACACTCTTAGCATTGCTTGTTTTTGCTTCCCTGCTCCAGAGCGAGCAAAACAGGGCAGCAGTAAAATTGTAATGAGCTGCTGAGATTCAGTTTCTGGCAAATGACCTTGCAGGGATGTATATTCATTAATCTGCCAAGACTATGACCCAGATCCCTGTTCCTCCTGTGTTGATTGGGTTCACCTAATTACATCAGCTGTCACCTGATTTCTGGTGACATCACAGGTTCACCTGATGTAAGCCCTGTGCTTGAAGCAGGTAATTAAGATGAGCAGAAAAGAGCAGCAACTTGGAAAGACAAACTGGCAGAGGCTGTTCAGCTTCTGTTGTCTTTTGGAAATGTAGTTTCAGAAATATTTTTTTTATGGAAGGGAGACTGCTCAACGGCTGCTCTGTGGGTTTTGCTTGGGCTTTTTTGCAGACTGATCATAAAGAAAGATTTTCTTAATAATTTTAGAAAGCCAACAAGAAAACAGTATCCACCTTCTCCTATGCAAATTGTCTTGTACTTACATGGGTGTCCACTACCTCCAGCCTCTTTCCTAGGGCACCTCTCTAGCTTTCCTCAGTACCACCAGACGTGGTATATATGAGTTTGGCAGTGGTCTCTGCTGTAACTAGCTGGTTTAGAGATTGCACCCTGATGGTCTGGAGACTTCCATCATCTGTATCCTTGTTACATTTCTCTAGTTGTGAGGAGGATGGCACAGGGTCTGCTGGGGGAGACTGCGGTCTCAGGGAATGAGAAAGCCCGTATTTACTTTCTCAGATGTTGTACTCAACAGGTGTGTGCCAGGGGTTAGATTAAAAAATTCTCATTTTAGTTATGTAAAAAGACAGCTTGCACCTTCAAAAGTAGTCAAGGGAGTTGTAATTTTGATCTCAATTCAAAGTGTATAGTCCTCTTTTGCACAGTGTAGATAGGCTCCCAGAAAAGTTTCTCCCTGTCTGTGAAAAGTATGGAAAATGCTTCAGGCCTTCTACTCAGTTTCAGAAGGTCCTAGTCCTTTTCCTGCTCATCTATGCTGGGGAAGAATAGCAACAGCCACTGTGAGCTGCTCTCTACCTTTCATTGACCCAACCTGTGAGAAATACATGCCAGAGAATAAGGGGACACCTGGAGAGCTTTGTTTTCTTCTGTGTCAGTTTAAGGGCAGGACAATCCAACAAATTGACATTTGCAGCGTGTGAATTTCCATTTGCCATTCTTAGAGGTTTCCTTCCTTGCTCAGAGACAAACAACGGTTTATAAATGAAGCTTAAACATTCCTATTGGAATAAAGCCTGTAGTCGCAAATGCACATTCACTCAAGCAAAATTCTACCTGAAATAAATGATGGCTTGTCTATAATCTTCCAAGTCTTGCATTAATCTATGAGATTGATTGGTTTTCAGTTCCATAGCTTTCTAGTTGGCATCTTTTGTACTTAAATGAATAGTAGAAGCTTTAATTATTGGGCTTGCTAGAGTTATCTATTCAAATTATTTTTTACTGGAAAGATATATAACTAATAGCAAATATTCCAGTAGGAAAATATATGTTTTGATGGGGTAGAGGGACCCCAAGTGGGATTTCTTGTGTTATCTTCGTTTCTTTTGAAGAAAACTGTTTTCCCCTGAAAATTGTCAAAATTTCCACCCACCCCCCCCCCCCCCCCCCCCCCCCCAAATTTGTAAGCCTTCATCAGCTGGAGAATGGGAGCTTGGCTGTCTTTGTAACCTGTCTTTCTTTACGAATGTCTTAGTGTTTAGTTCTGAAAATTATTACTCTTGTTCTCATGTGTCAATTTAGAGTATAAATTCTTGAAATCAGTTTTCCACGTAAGCCCAGGAAGAACTGTTTAACATGTTGTATTTAATCTGCACAGTGGATTTATAAATTGATTTTGTGTACGTACATCAGGATTAGCAGGATGATAGTGAAATGTATGTATGTTTCAGCCCAGTGTACATCCAGATTACCAGCTACGTGAGATCCATTTTGCACTGTTTAAAATTGTAAAGCAAATTTCAGAAAGTATTTCATTTAATCTTCTTCAGTCTGAAAAAAACAATCATTTTTCAGTGGCAAAAATTTTAAAAGTGCTCTTGTCAAAGTCACTTTTTAGCTCCCTAGAACCACATTTTTAAAGGTATGCCTTAATTCTACTACTTTCATAAAGAATGCATATCTAGCAGTATGTTTACTGTATTAGTACCTGTCTTCTTTTACAGTCCCATGAATAAAGTAGCTAGCAGAGAGAGGTCTGTATTTGTAATGCAGGCACCACTTTTTCTTTTGTATTAAGTATCAAGCCACAACACTCTGTACTTCTAAGCTCCATAAATTGTTTTGGGACTCTGCCAGTCAACTGCGATGCATTGGACCAGTCAGGTCTCATTACTCTCAGCCGGGTCGGCTGCTTCCATTAGTGCTTGTTCTAATGTACACTGCACAGTCATCTGCGGGTCGCTATGGATAGGGTGATTGCTGTGAACTGCTGCCTGACCTAGATAGAAAATTCTTCCCACTTCCTAAGCAGCAAATTATCCTTTTGACTGCAATGCACAATGTTGTTCATAACCTGAGCCCTCTAGACTGACTTTTTATATTTTTTAATTTGACTCGGTGTCAGAGGAAGTAAATTTGTGGAGAAATCACTTCATGCCGTAATGCACAATATGGAAGTAATTTGAAACTGGAACTGGAATAACAGTTTCTTTTCACTAGAAACTTTCATGTTTTAAAGTTAGGAGGGCATTATTCTCTTTAAGTTGCATTGAAGAGAAAAGGCGACAGTTTCTGCGGTTTCAGGTCCTACCTCCTGGTTTGCAGAGAGGATCACTGCTGTTATCCTCATGAGGTCATGAGTGCTTCCAACCAGTGATGTCATTTGGGAAAACTTATTTTCACCTCTAATCATTGTTACTGTGTGGGGCAGCACAATCTCTTTTCTCCTCTTCCTTTTCCTCCTCATTCAATGGATCTTCATTGCTACCACTACCAATTTAATTCACTGCTTCGTTGCTTTCTCTGTCAAAATATCCAGACTGCTGTACTCTTCATTAGGTGACTAGTACTAAAGAAGCATGACTGAGTTGGGGTACAACTGACAAATTTGAAGTTAGCATATTGTATACCACATGTTGATGGATGCTAACGAGCTCCCTGTTCTCCCAGCTATGTCACCTCTGATTTGTCATTAAATTATGAGGCTCTGAATAATAAAATGTATCTGGAGTACCAGCAATTTATTTCCTGCCATCAGAGAAGATTAATCTGTATCCATCTTTGGGAGAAAATCAACTTGGATTAAATTTTGCTTTGGCCTTATATGGTACCAAATTAGAGCACATGGTGGTATTTTCAGGGTAAGAAGGGGTAGATCATCCTGCCTGGAGCTGAGAGCAGAGCTCGTGTGGCACCTGGCACTCTGTGGGGGACTGTGGCCATTGTGATACTTTCCCCTTGTCCTGTGTATTTGTTGCTTCCTGCCCTTGTAGCCCTTCAGAAGGGGGACTAGGCTGTGCAGTGTGCTCTTTGATGGGGTTGAGGTGATGCATATATGTTGTGGTAATGGCAGAGGTGTGATCCTAGCCTTTTTTATCTGTTTCATGTGCTCTGGGGCTGTCTCTGCTTTGACACAATTTACTGGAGCTTAGTGTCACCAAAACCAAGACCTGGAAGTGTTGAAAGAACGCAGAGGGAGCCCAGCCATCATTTAATGCACAAAGGCTCAACTTTATTAGTACTCACACTTCTTTTATATCCACAATAATTAGTTCATACATATTGCAAAAAGCAAGCTCCTTATAGGTTGCTAAGGTTGGATACATTGGTTGCTAAGGTTAAATACCAATCTCGCCCCTTATGATTTCTGCAAGGCCTTCTACATAGTCCTGCTTCTGTTCTTTGTTCTTCTTTGATACTTTTCGGTATTTTCCCATCACGTCGCCGTTGTCAGCAGTTCCTCGGTGCTGTGCCCTTTCTCACGTAGCCAGTTGTTAGCAAACTGCTCCACATCTCCCCCGTTTTCTTTTTGCACTTGTGCTAAAAATATTGCAGAGGCAGTCTTCTGCAGGGCCCTTTGCAGAAGACTGACAATACATGGCAACATCAAAAGCACAACCACAATTACCAAGATCACTACCCCTATAGACTTGATCAGAGATATTAACCATCCTGAAAGTCCCCATTCTTTTAACCAGCTTTCAATCCCTAATCCATCTACTTGTTTCAAGCTGTGCAGACCTTCCTGCAATTTCTTAATCTTTGCATGGACTGAAGAATAATTGTCTGTCAGGTTCATGCAACACATTCCTTCAAATTCCTCACATCCATGTCCTTGCGCTAAAAGCAAAAAATCGATAGCTGCTCTATCTTGTAATACTGCATGGTTAACACTTTCTACATCTGCTGTAAGCCGATCTAAAATTTCAGAAGTGCGATTAAGCTCATCTTTTGCCCAACATCCTATCTGTTTTGCTAAGTTCATGGCCTTATTAGCCGCTCCTCCTGGCAAAATAGTTGCAACTAACACCTGTGTACGTCATTGGGAGGTGCGGCAGGTTTCGCCCATCTCGCTGGAACCCATACGGTGCCTGTTGGTGTAGAAACACAAAGATATCCCCTTCCCCATATTACTACTTTAGCTGGTCCTTTCCACAATCCATCTTTTGGATCCTTATAATTTACCCATATCTCTTTCCTTCCCTCACTTACTTTTGCCTTCTCATAATGTAACATAGCTGGTGGTTGTTCTGCGTCTCCAAATATACACAAGTGATTCATTACAAATAATGTTTTTGCTAATCTTTCCTGTACATCCTGTATTTCCTGATATTTTGTTACATAACGTTTCAAGGTACCATTTGCTCTCTCAACTATGGCCTGTCCTGTGGGAGAATGCGGTATCCCTGTTACATGCTTCACTCCCCACTTGTTTAAAAATCTTTGCACTCGACTTCCGACATATGCTGGTCCATTGTCTGTCTTTATAGTATTCGGGACTCCCATTATTGCAAAACAACATGTTAAGTGTCTGATTACCTGTGTGGCCTTTTCCCCACTCTGCGCAGAGGCCCATATATATTTGCTATAAGTATCTATAGTAACATGTACATATTTAAGTCTACCAAAACTTTGTATGTGAGTCACATCCATTTGCCATACTTCATTAGATTTCGTCCCTCTAGGATTGACTCCTATTCCAATACCAACCCCTTTATTGTGAAAACTACAAACAGGGCATGTTTTTACTATGGCCGTTGCCTCCGCCATTGTGATGCCAAACTGTGTTTTTAGCCCTTTTGCATTCTGATGGAATATGTCATGTGCTTCTTTTGCCAATTTGTCTTTCGGCATGGGAACATGTATAACAGTGGATACCAATTTGTCCGCTCGAGCATTACCTTCTCCAAGTCCTATATCCCATTTATGACTCCTAACATGGATTACAGCATACGGTTGTTCCCTTATTTTTATGGCCCTCTGTAATTGTAAGAACAACTCATAGAGACGCTTATTTTGTACTTCCCTGACTTCTGCATCTTCTATCCTTGCTACTATTCCTGCTACATACATAGAGTCAGTTACAATATTCAATGGTTCATTAAACTTAACCATCGCCCAAACTACTGCCAACAGTTCCAAAGTTTGTAGTGTGTCTTGTGCTGTGGCTTTTAATATCTCGTGTTTCCATGTATTATCTTCCTGCCACGTTATAGCTGCTGTCTGAGATTTCTTTCCTGCATCTGTATAAACTGTGATGGCATTCGGAATCGGTGCCTGTTGTCTTTTTGGCTGTTCAATCCAATGTAATTGTCCTAACCATCTCAAAGGTTCCATAGATAATTGATCAGTTGACAACATCATTGGCCCATTTAACATGGCTTCCTGCAATGCTGTGCTATTTGCCAGGTACCACTGCATGGTTTCCTTCTGCATTGGACAGTATATGAATTGAGGTTCTCTTCCACTTATTTGAATAACTCGCACACGACCTTTCTTTACTAAATTTGCTAGTGCCTCAATTTTTTGAAGTAGAGATTTTGATTGTTGTAATGCTGGCGTGATCCATTCTAGCACCCATGTCTCCCCCGTTTTCTTTTTAGACTGCGTAATAGCTCCGAGCAAATGCTGTGAACCCATCCACACAAGTATGTCCAGGGGGAGCTCAGCGTCTCTCCGACGCACTTGTCCAGAAGTAATACGATCCATAATTTGTTGTAACACTCGCTTCTGGTCTGCTGATAAAGACACCACCTGTGCAGGATCATTTCCTTTTAACAGTGGTCGTAATTGTTGTAAAAGCTCGTTTGGGATGCCCACTATAGGTTTTAGCCATTGTAAATCTCCTAATAACTTCTGAGCATCGTGCAGTGTTGAGATTTCAGGATTAATTGTCAATTTTTGTGGTGCTACTATTTGTTTCATCAAAGACAATCCCAAATACTTCCATGGAGCTGTTTTTTGTATCTTTTCTGGTGCAATTACCAATCTTTGCTTTGCAAGGGTGTTTACAATTTCTTTTATCTGTGCTTCTGTAAATGGTTCTTTCTGTGCAAATAATATATCATCCATATAGTGATAAATTATAACATTAGTCCATTTTTGACGTAATGGCTGTAAGGCTGCATCTACAAAAATCTGACATAAAGTTGGACTATTTCTCATTCCTTGCGGTAAAACTGTCCATTCAAACCGTTGATCTGGCCCTTCTCTATTTATTGCCGGTAAAGTGAAAGCAAATCGGCGCATGTCCTTTTCATGAAGCGGAATCGTAAAGAAACAATCTTTTAAGTCCACAATCAATATAGGCCATTCATAAGGTAACATAGCTGGATTCGGCATACCTGGTTGTAAAGCCCCCATTGGTTCCATTTGTTTGTTTACTTCCCTAAGGTCATGCAAAAGTCGATATTTGCCTGATTTCTTTTTTATGACAAATATCGGAGTATTCCAAGGACTAGTAGATAGTCTTAAATGTCCTTGCTGATATTGTTCTTGTACTAGCAAGTGTGCTTGCTCAAGACTTTCCCTTTTTAGTGGCCACTGCTTTACCCATATTGGATCGTCAGATGTCCAAGTTATAGGGATCGGGAAAGTCCAAGCAATGGCCATTAGGATAAATGGTGATCGTTTGTCAAAACTATTCCCATTTGTGCTAACACATCTCTTCCAATTAAGCAATTTACCCCTGGAGGTAATTGCACTACAGCAAGCACCGCTGTGACTGTTTGTTCTTCAATTGTTAATTGTAGGGGCGGCGTTCGATTAGCTAAAGTTAAACCACCCACGCCAGTGATGGTTGTGGTATGCTCTTGTAACGGCCAGCCTTGTGGCCAAGAAGAAGGCGACAGTATGCTGGAATCTGCGCCTGTATCTAACAACCCTTCCACAGTTATTGCGTTACCTTGAAATGACAGGTGAACAGTCTTCCTAGGTCTCGTACTCAGATTCAGTGTTAGCAGGGTCAGGCTTCCTGTGGATCCGAAGCCTTTGTTTCCACGACTCTCCTCAGTTATTGGTCGTATTGTTTGAGTCACTTGTGGCAGGGGCACCAGCTGTGCAATCCGTTGTCCCTTTGCAATCTTTACTGGTGGATTCAGTGTATATGCCATAATATAGATTTCACCTTCATAATCTGCATCAATAACTCCCGGTAAAACAAATAGTCCACATTGTGATGCCGATGATCTTCCTAATAATAAAGCTCCCATGGCTCTCCCATTAATGATGATAGGTCCTCGTACATTCGTAGATATTGTTTGAGGATTATTTGTTAACAGAATAACATCTACTGCTGCTGCCAGGTCCAACCCGAGACTTCCCTGGGTGGCGGGTTGAAGGACTGCGCTGCGGCTGCAATTTTGGTCGTTGCGCGGCGGCCGGCGAATGCGCTCCGTGTGGAGTTTCCCGACCGTCTGTGGCAAGCCCCCTCATTATGGGAGTTAGATCGGCAAGTTTGACACCATACATTTCTGGCTGTACAACTCTTTCGTACATGTCCTGGAGCTCCGCATCGGTAACACCGCAGCTGCCCCTTTTTAGGTGTTTGCACTTTAACTGCTGTTGCTGCTGAAGTCTGGAGAGGCGCAAGGGCTGCCATAACCTGACTTTGAGTAGCCTGAGCCTGTTCTTTCATTCCTTCCCCTAATTTCTTTATTGCCTCTACAAGAAAAGCCTGAGGTCCAGTGGGTATCGATGACGCTTTTTCAAGTGCCTCCTCTACAGTCCAATTTGCCCTTAATGTATTCAGTAAACTCTTTGTAGCAGGATTGCCATTTTGTGAAATACATTGTTTTAAGAGAGCACCCTGCATGTAGAGAGGTACTCTTGCTCTTTCAATTGTATTTACCAACTTATCTACAAAACTGCCCAAAGTCTCTTCTCTTCCTTGCTTAATTCCCATATACATTGGAACTCCGCCTGGCTCTTTCACTTGCTCTATGGCTTCTCTCACTAACCTCATTGCCTCTCTCACCTTATCCGGACCGAGCAGTGCTTGAGCTTCTACTCTAGCATAAGGTCCTAACCCCATTAATTCATCCATTGTGATCCCTTGTAATGGATCTCCTGCTTGCCGCTGTACCGCTATCGATTCTAACACTCTCGCTTGCCAATGCGCATTAAACAACAACCACTGACTAGGAGAGAAAATTAACTTTGCTATACCCCGACAATCTGCAGGCAAAAGAAGTTGAGTGCTCCAGAGATAATCTAACATTTGACGAGTCGGTTCACCAGTAACACCATAAGAACTCACTGTAGAGCGCAATTGTGATAAAAGCTTCCAATCTAATGCCGTAACAGTAGCATTTAGTCCACCAGCTGGGTTCGGCTGAAACTGAACTGGAAAAGCCATTGCTGTCGCCATCTGAGTCATCTCCTCATCCCCTTTTTCTAACCCCTCTCGTGCCAATGCATTCCAAGCCCGACACCTTTCTTTAGCGATCTCTATCCCCAGCCCATCTTCTGAGCCAGGAGTAGAATTCTCGCTTTCCGGCGTCACAGTCTGGCTGGACTCGTCAGGGCTACTCAGGGCAGAAGCGGGGGGAGCGGTAGGGAGAGCTCGTTCTGAGCTTTCCTGTCCCGTCTCTTCGGAACGTAAAGGTGGTAAAACAAGCTCACGAAACGTAGGCGGTAATGGCCACCTAGTTTCCTCCTCCCCATATCTGGTGTTTTTCTCTTTTGCCGCAATTGCGCTCTGTGCAGCTCTTTTTTCAGCCTGATACCTGAGCAATTCATTATGAACCACCCTCCATAACTTTCCCAACTTTTTTGCTGTCTTTTCATCATTCAATGTTAATTCCCATAATTTATCTCCAAATTTTCTCCATTCCGATAACTCATGAACTGTATGTGGATTAATAAAACAACCTTGCTCTACCCCATAAGCTAAAAGCCCCTGAAGATCCTTTTTTACATCTATTCCCTCAACCCGGCGTTGTGCCAGCCAGGATGCAAATAAATCATATGCTGCTTGCCTGTCCATACCTTAATTTTTCCGTTGCAGCCTTTCCAGGTCTCGGCAGCACGTATCAGCAGGGCTCACCTCTTATGACACCCAGGGCGCGGGCCTTTTTAGTCGCCTTTCGCCGTCCTCGCTGCTTAAGGACCTGAACAACCTTCTCTGGTCTTTATCCTTCGTGGTGCCTGATACGTCCTTTGGCACGTATCACGTCGGGGTCACCATTTGTTGAAAGAACGCAGAGGGAGCCCAGCCATCATTTAATGCACAAAGGCTCAACTTTATTAGTACTCACACTTCTTTTATATCCACAATAATTAGTTCATACATATTGCAAAAAGCAAGCTCCTTATAGGTTGCTAAGGTTGGATACATTGGTTGCTAAGGTTAAATACCAATCTCGCCCCTTATGATTTCTGCAAGGCCTTCTACATAGTCCTGCTTCTGTTCTTTGTTCTTCTTTGATACTTTTCGGTATTTTCCCATCACGTCGCCGTTGTCAGCAGTTCCTCGGTGCTGTGCCCTTTCTCACGTAGCCAGTTGTTAGCAAACTGCTCCACATGGAAGCAAAGGCTGGGACGGTCTGTCAGGAGCCTGGGCAGCTGTGAGTAGGGTTTACAAACAAGAGAAGCAGCTTCCATGTCTTGGTACCTCTGCTGGGTTCTGGCCTTGACATCTCACCATCTGCAACTCAACAAGACAGGTGCGAACATGCACAGAATCAAATGCAGACATCGTTCCACCAAACTTCTTTTCCAGTCACTGTTGACCTTGTGCCAAAGGCTTTTGTGAGGCCAAAGCTTTCTGTGCTTTACCTTAGCCCAAAACTCAGTGTTTCTGGAAATTCTGACCTCAGTCTAATTGTCACACAGCTGGTTAAAGTATTCTTTTTCTCTCTTTGGTTTGGTTTTGCCTGTGAGCCTGTTTGAATAAAGTGCGTTATAAACAGCTCGTATTAACACCATTTGTGATTAGTATATTATTTAAGATGAAGATAAGAGTAAATGATCATGCATCCCCTACAGAAGTTATAATACAACTGCATTACATCCTTTTCTTAAGAGTTTTCATTACTATGAAACAATGATGTCATACTACTATGAATAAAACCTAGTAATATGCAAAATAAGTTATATTCATTTTATATTACTTTAACTTGGATGGACACTGGGCATAATGTAGAACATAGCCCAGAGTGACAAATCTCATTCAGTGGTGAGAATTTCATTTCACATAATTTTTTCAAGGTCACAATACCGCTGTCATCTGGGGTTTAAAAAAAAGGGGTGAAGGTCAGCTAGTAAAATAATGAATTTGTATATACAGGTGTTTAAACATACATTGGATAAATACATAAAGCAATTGTAGTATTTTTAGAGGTGTTGTCAGTCTTTACCACTATTCATCATCTGAATAGGGGATATCTCAAAACTGTTGTGTTCAAAATCAAAATGCAGCCTTTATGGTGTGCCTGCTTTAGATTTTAATCTGTTGATCCATAGTACCCACACAGCTCTCTACTCTTTCAAGTGTCTGCAATTAATCAATAACTTAGGTTTTGGTTCTGTTGCATTTTTTTGTACTTCCCCTTTCTTTAGTATGATGAAACTTTTGAGAAGCACATTATGCAGTCTCTCACACTCCTCAGAGAGGATCCTCCATTAGATTTCTGAATAATTAGGGAAAATACTAAAATTAAGAAATTTTTCAAAGACAAATTCTCTTTTAAAATTGTAACCCCTTGCTGTTGGTATTAACAAGTTATTGCATTTCAAACAGTATGTGCTCGTATGCATACATACAAAGTATCTGGGAAAAAGACACTGCATGGCATTTTCAAAGGCACAGATGGCAGCTAAGCAGTTCAGTCTTTCTTGGCCCAACACAGGACCAAATGTTCTGTCACAGCTGTGGGAATTAATAATGTAGCAGGAAAACTGATCAAATGTTATAAATGGGTCAGTTTCCATTTCCAGGAGTCAAGTAGAAAAGAGAAATGTCTCTGTGTAAGTGCTGGGACTGTATCTGTTTACATTGTAGACCCTTTCCTTTCTTCTGATGATAGCTACAAGTTGGTGCAAACTATAGTTTTATCCAGTTCTAGGTCTCTTTCTCCTGACAGAGCAGGTCAAGGGAGGTTGTAGTTAAATGATAATGAGTCTATTAATTATAATGTTCTGCCCTATGTTATTTTAATGAGGAGAGACTTCAGATGGGAGTGTGAATTTGCTCAGTGGTAGGTGATGTCATTTATTATTCTTCCTTGAAGAATAACCCTGGCTAATATTTGGAAAGCAGCTTTGATTAGGGAAGGGGCTAAACTTGGGAGGTGCTAAAAAGCACTCTGTGATGGATCTGGCAAGTGAGTTTTATGAAGGTACTTCCCTGAACATCACACAGCTTGTTGTCTTTGCATGAGAATTTCTTCTGCATGAAAATCAAGGTGCGAGGGGAGTAAGTGCAATTCAGGATCATCTCCTAAATCTGCGAGCAAGGAAGCACATAAATCTGTGAGATCTGATGATAGGGGACTGAATACTAATCCTGTTTTGATTCTGAATGTCTCTATAATAGCATCGGCTGTCATTTGGGATGATATGTGTACAATTCTGCTATGTCATCTGCATACTGGTTTAGGGAATTTGAAATAAATTGCAGCATTACAGGACTCAGTCCTGCAATGATTTATGTGGAAAATTTTGCTCTCTTTCATAAGTGTTACAAGGTCACCTGTGTTACTCTGTAGGAACAAAATTTGCATTTGTTTTCATTACTAGGAAATTATTGCAGGAACAGTAGTAAAGAGTGTGTTAAGAAAGATACTTAGTAACCAGTTCTCAGTTTTTGTTTCAAAAATAGACATGATATTCAAACATTCTGTGTAAACATGTTTATGCTTCTCACTTTTTAAAATTTCTGCTTTAATCTTTTTAAAAACAAAAATTAAAATCTGCCGTTTCATTCTGGAGCAGAAATCAGTGGTACAAGTTTTAATAACCCTGAAGTTACATGCCTGTCCAGTTAATTTTTCCTTTCTCTGTAACCTTTCCTACTTTTTGCTGTTCTGCCATTTCCTCTCTGAAATGCCTGAAGCAAAACAGGATAATAAAATCAATAATGAAAGTAATAAACTGCAATGCTTTATCAGTGGCTAATACAAAATCTACTCTCCTGAATGTTTCTCTCCCAGAAAGTCCAAGTGACTAGGCTGCTGGGCAGCTCCTGAAAACTGTGGCATTGAGAAGAAATCAGTTTAACCTACTAAGTGGGTGCTAATCCTCATTGGGATTAACAATCTAGTCAAATGAGATTGATAAATATTTGAGGATGTCTGAATTGCTTATAATTACCCTGGTGATGAGAAGTACATAAATCATGGAGGAAAACCTTATGTTATTTGCTTTCTGTGGTCTGTTTTGATTGTTCTTTTTCATGGAAATACTTAAAACTGCAGGGAAGCTAGAGCCTTTGCACAGAGACTTGATGGCTGCATTGGCTTCCAGGAGGACTTTTTCACTTCTGAACACAAGTGTAACTTACCGTGTACCTCTTCTGTCCCTGAAAGCTCATGCCCTGTTTTCTGAGCTGGGAATACATTCATGCCTGCCTTCGTGGTTGTTTGTCAAGGCTAAATCCAGTGACTGCCATATGTCAAACTTCTCTGGTTTATAGGGGAGAGGGAAAAACGCTCCAAATAGGAATTGTCATTTTAGGAGACGGCTGTTGGCACAGAATTGGAGGATTGCTTTAACTGAAAGTCTGATTTAATTCAAGAATAATGAAAACCTGAAACAGAAGTCACATTGCTTTAACTCAAATTCTGGATGGAGCAGACCTTTTGAAATTGCAGGGGAAAGAGCTATTTTGGATCTGGCTTTCCATGTAGCGACAATAACATTAACATAAATGTGTTGACCATTGATGCACAGAAACAAACTCTACAACTCAGAGTTATAAAGCAGGTATGTTTATTCCGGCTCTGAGGTGCAAGGGGATTTCTCCACAAAGCTTGCACACCAACAGCACATTTTACCAGAAATTTACAGAGTGTGGATATACATATTCATTGGATTACATAATACAAATATACATGTGCATGAGTAAGGCTGGGTTAGTTCAAAAGGCTGGTGTCAGCAGTTTGTTATCTTTGCGCCTGCACATTGCCTCCTGGCGGTCGTCTTCGGGGGTCTTTTGGAGGAAGGCTCACAGTCTTTCTCACCTTGTACTCTTCCTCGGAGCGCGCGCAGATTCTCTTAGCCAATTTCTTGAACAAGAGTGGTTCCGGCTGGTTTACCACCTCTATCTTATCTGGAAGCACCAGTATATTAGTTTCTACCGCCCATATATGGCTCTCTATCCACTACAAAGACTCAGCTTGTTAGAACACATCTGCTATCCAAGGACATGTCTCTTATTTTTGCCGAACACAGTAGTTCTTGGTAAGTTTCCACAGAAGACGGCTTTGTTTTGATGAACACAGTAGTCCTTCGTAGGTTTCCACAGAACAGTCAGGGCAAGCAGGATTATTAAGCAATATTCAGAAATCATTATAAGTTGCTATAAGGAAATAAGTTGCAAAGCAGGTGATCATTTCCTTGTATCACCATTCAGAAACAAAAGGAGTAACATTACTGCTCCTCTGTTCCCCTTACTGGTTTGCTGACTCGTGTTCAGGGAATGGCCCTCTGCTGCAGTAGCCAGTTTTGATTTCAAGTGGACTGTTCACAAAGTTATCTGCTTAGCATAACTCTGCCTGGCTGGCAGTGTACTCAGAGCACAGAATATAGAGCTAATTCTCATCGTGCTTGCTTTTGATTCATTCAGCCTCACAGATTTCAGTAGCGTTCTGATTTCTTTATAGCACCAATTAGTGTTAGTGAAAAATGAAAGCAGAAGCACTTAGGAATTTATCTTTGAAAAATTGTTGACATTATGCTAACACTTAACAGTATCACCCAAATTGCAAGTGTGGCAGCTGTATGCTGGTCTAATTAAGGTTTTCAGACCAGGTGTGTAAAAACAAAAAGAACACACTAAATGCACACGTATTTTAATGAGTAAATCTTCCTTTAATTATGTGCTTACCAGTCATCTGGGTTGAAATTAAAAGTAACCTTTCTTTGTTCTGGATTCTGTGTGATTTCCTCTTTGTTTAATTTGGACATATCTGTTTTACACATTCAGCTGTTGGACCTCATGTGGCTGCACATGTAAGTACCAGCATTTGCCATATCTATATCGCTGGCCAGAAATTCCTGCTGAAGGAGGAGTCTTTAATATCATGGATCCTTTACAACAAACAGAGACTTCTGTGGAGACAATAGCAGTAAGGTCTTTCACGTGATAGGGAATGAGGGCCCCACTGAAATCCAGCTTTCCCTTTAGAAAAGCACAATTATGCACAGGGAAGGGCAGTGTTGATGGGTTATGAAAATTTTGCTTAGAAGCGGAGAAAGTAATGAGTTGTTGTAGATGTGTGTCATGTTGTCTGTTGTTTTATGATTGCTGTGGGAAGACTCATTACAGAGTACGTGACCAGCATCCTACCTAGACCTGGGAAAGATTAGGGAACAGATAATATGGATAAAAATAGGTTAGGGTTTATCAAAAAGGAATTTTAAACAAAATGCCAATCAAAGTAAGCTTTAGAATTAAGGGTTACCATTCCATCTTATTTTCCAGATGTGAGAGATACTATGTATAACTTACAGAAAGCAAAACAAAAGCCTTTGACCTTTTTCAAACCTAAACCCTTCTGAATGATTTTGAGTAGTTTCAAACCTAAACCATCAGCTTTTTAGGGCTTGGATTGTTAAGAAGGTTTCCTAGGATCTGTCACGATCTGTATGCTGGGATGTCATGAGGCTGGCCTGTAAGCTAGAGTGACACTGCATCTTCTCAGACAAGATGGAGATCAGGTGCATGTATGTGCTATATGAGGAAGTCATTATATACTAAGAAGACAAGAAAAAGAAGTCCTGCAAAAATTCTTTCAGGAGATATGAGAGTCTCTTCAGTCTCTTCACTGACAAAGCTGTGTGAGCTGATCGAAGTGGTGACATAGGAAATCCTAAGTAGCATATCAGACAATAGAAGTATTTATGTATAATGAGCTCTTATGGTAGAGTTATTATTCATTCTTCTTTAGTCACATAAAGAGATTTGGGGAGAAGTAGTAACATTTTGGAACTTCATCTCTACTCAAGATTTTTATAGACTTATAATGTGAGGGTACTTATTGCTACTTATTTTCTAACATGCAAGCTTATTACATCTAAAACAAATTGAGTGCTTTTGGAGGAAAGTTAGTGATGAAGCTGAATTGTTGGTTGCATTTTGTATTAAAAATTTCGTTGTGGAAGCATCTATTTAAAAAAATGCTTTTCGAAGGACAGTGCATAAAGACATAGTGATGATTTGTGGTGTTTGGGCAGGTTTTTTTGGCCACCTGAACTTTTTCCTGGAAAAGGAAAGTCTTCAGCTGAAAGTATAACAAAAACTTTCCTTGATAAATGAAAAATGGAGATGATCCTGATGTTTATTGGGTATAAGGTGTGTATTAGGCGTGCTTGAAAGCTGAATACAGCTTACATTCAAATAAGCATGCTTTCATTATCTTAGACTTCCCTGAATTATAGTCAGTTAGCTGTAAACTTGTGTTAAAGAGAGATTTTCTTTAATTTGGGATCTAGTAAAACTCAGATCAACCAATAAGACAAAAAAACATTTGAAAGCATAATCAACAGCTATTCTGGTGAGTAAAAAAGTTAATGCTGTTATATTTAACATCATATTATTAGATATACAGAAGCCAGCTATGTGAAATGCAAATTTTTGGAGCATGTAGTTATTTAATATTCTGTTACTGTTTTCCTATATTTGAAATAATTAAAGGTTCTTATTTCTTTATCTGTACTTTTCTGCATTGCCTTTGATTAGCTGTTTCTATATTTTACAAAATGTTTTAGTTCCTCAAATTAAGATGCAGTAATTATTGATTTTTGCACTGTTATTTTTGTATTAGTCAAGTACCTAATGTGTGCTTAATGCTTATATAAGGAATATGTGTCTTCTCTGAAGAGCTGACTGTAAAAAAGGTCTTGATCCTGAGAACACTGAATGATACAGGTAGCTTTTTGCAGACGAGTAATCCCTTCCTGACCAAAATACTGCTTGAATATATTTCCCTCTATTGAATTAAATGGAAACATGCTTGTATATACTTGCAATGAGTTCTAAATGAGAAGTAAAAAGGCTAAATATTTGCATTTGTGTTACGTGTACTCTCTTCTTTCTGTGTAATTTAATTGAAGATGTAAATCTGCAAGTGATTTTTTTTTTTTGCATATTTGATCTACTGGATGTGGAGACTGAGGGATTTGGTTTGGGGGTTTCTCTGTTTTTCTCAGTTACAATATTACTGTTTTCTTAATAGTTCACAATACTGAATCCTGCAAATCTATTTAATGGCAAGAAATCCATGGTGAATTTTCAAAAGGTATAATGCCATTGTTGGATGCAGTTGCCTTCTTCATTCTCTTTTCAAAAAGAGGGGAGGAGGCATTGTGTCATTGCTTGTATCAACTAGTAAATTAGTAACTTCTCATCAAGTGTTTTGAATGCAGTAATTAATGTCACTTCATGTCACATTTCTGAACTCCAGGGTTGCCAAGCTTTGAAATGTTTTGAAGTTTCCCAGGCTCATGGTACTAGCGATTTGAGCTCTAGTAGCCACACACTGTACATAGACACGTATATGTACTTACCATGGGGAATCCCAGACAGAAGTGTTGTACCCCCAGCCTTCCTGCTTTTCGTCTGCACTGGGATTATCAGGGCCATGGAACCACTGACAGCTAATGGCATTAGCCATGTGGCTCCCCTGCATGCTGCTTGCTGCACAAGCTGGTTTGTCTTGCCCAGGGAAAGCTCAGGATAGACCTTTGACAGCTCTAAAAGAAAACACTACTTCCTCATCAATGATCAGAGCAATCATTCTCAATTCAGTTTAAAGAGGGAACCTAGCTACAAGTAAAATACCTGCTAAAAGTATGTGAAAGACATAAAGCTAAAGGCAGTTCAAGGTATGGTAACTCAGTGCCAGGTAAGGTCAACTTACAGTGCCATGTAATGTCCTGTTTGGCATTGCAGCTAAGCCCACCTCATGGCCAGCTGTCTTGAAAGGGCACAGACCTGTCTTCCTGCTCCTACATGCTCCCATAATCTCCCTTTGTTCAGCTACTGAAGCTCATCCAACCTCTGGGGGGCCAGTTCAGGAGCCAAGCCATCAGAAAACTTGTGTGTGTAGGGTACTGCCTCTGTTCCTTGGATCAATCCATGGCAGGCTCCCCAGCAAAAGGCAAGAGAAGGTGTTAAGGAACAGGAAGAGGGAAGGTGACAGAGCGTGGGAACCCCTCTATCAGTAGCAGTGGGGTGCTATAATGTCAAACTGTATCACTGTAATGATCATGAACTAAAGCTGTGAATGCCCATCAAGTGAAGCAGATGGTGTTATGTGATGAAGCATGGAGCTGTAAGGGGATGACCCTGTATTTGAGATGGACCCAGTTCTGTTGTTAACTCTTTCACAGACTTGCTGAGAGTCCTTGAGCAAAGAGTTTCCCACCTCATTGCCTGTTTCTGCATTTAAAGTAGCAATAATAGTGCCTTCTCATCACCAGTTGCTGTTCAGGGGCTTAGATGTCCTCTGGTAGGGAACATTATGAAAGCAAAACCATAAAGTGCAGAAGTCTAAATATGGAAAATTGGTAAAAGACATGCTAATTTTCTGTACTTCAGAGTTGCTTGGACCTACAGGCTTAAAAAAATGAGCTTCCTTTTAATTAAAGTTAAAGGTTCATTACTCCTGAGTAGATAAGAGCTCAACATGAAAATATCATTGCTATTCAGAACTACCAGAGTCTATTGCAAGTCATTTGTGAATCATCTCTAATTAACAAGGTGCTCTATTACAGGGCTCTCTGAACAATGACAGGCTATTCTTTGAAACCCTCTGAGCTAAAGTCTATTAGCTTTTCATTATCTCAATTATTTTTAATATTCTGGGAAGCTGTTTGTGGGTTTTGCCTGCCAAAGAACTCCAAAAAGCAAAGTTGCCATTGGAAAATAAGGGCATGAAGTTTGCCTCCAAACTCTCCAAGAAGGATATGCAGATTCCCTGAAATATCTAGAAATCAGAGCTGACATGGAGTTTCTGTGCAATCTGCCTGTATGAGCTGTAGACCCACTGTTCATTTTCAGCCAAGATATGGTTAGAAAATGAGGTAGGTTTGAGAGGCAAAGTAAAAGCAAAGAGGGTGGCCGAGTCATCTCTGTTTAAGTTAAGAGCAAAGATCTGCAATGTGCCAATGATTGGAAGACATTCAATGTGGCTTCCTCATCCCCCTAAAAGACAAGTTATTGGGTCTGATAATAGGTGGGGGAGAAAAGAAAAATAAGTATGTATTTTCCACACCTAGAAATTGTAAATAGTAAATTTGAGCTGCTAATAGCAAGCTGTCTACCTAGCCAGTGTGTCTTAGCTTCAGCAGTCAACTGTCTCAGAGCATTTGAAGAATTCAAACCCAGCTGAATATGAATTCAACAGTCAGCATTTAACATATATGAAAATAAAAATTGTATGCTTGCTGATTTAGAGATAATACAATGGGAAGGATACTTATGGAAGTGTTTCTGAGGAATGGATTTCCCACTAAGCATAAAGGGCCTGACCTGGTTAGGCAATGACCCTTTGGTCATTGAAGGCAGTACCCAGTATGACCCATTCGGTAGTGTCACGTCGTCTCTCACAGGTAGCTGCCAGAATCAGGTATGTGTACATATGTTGCTCTTGTATTTTCCAACCTGTATGTGCTAAATCTCCGTGCTATAGTTCACAAGTGATTCTTCCTCTTTCCAGGGACATGTGAATTTTTCAGATAACTTTTCCTCCTTTCCCTTCCTTATGTCTCTTAAAGGGGGAATTTTTTGCTGGTATCTTCCCATGGCTACATAAGATAAGTCAGTCTGGGAGGATAGTGAAGATGAGGCTTGTTTTGTTTTCACTGGAAAGAGGGGGGCAGTATGATTAGCAGAAGTTATTAGCATTACTTCACTGAGATTTGAGAGACTAAGTGCCAGTAGTTGAGAAAATGTATTTTGGAGGATGAAGGTAATTAGAACAATGCTAATGCAGTACTCTAATTCAAAACAAAACAAAAAAGGATGTTTACAAACAGGAAAACTGAAATAGAAGCATTGCATAAATTTCATATTCTCCTGTTAACCAGTTTGACATGTGTCATTTTGCTGATGGGAGGTCTGGTTTGTGCTTAAGAATAGGAACAGAGAAGCTATGAGTGACACAGTCACTCTATCTGCTCTCTGCACACCAACAGTTGAAAAAGTAGGATGTTTGGGAAGGGGTTGCAGAAAGATAAAGAAATCAGACAGTAATGGCCTTGTAGTATGAGAAGTACATAATATCCCATTTACGTTATCTGAAAACATAATCACAGAGGAAATAAGAAGAGTCTAGAAAAAGTAATGCAAATGTCTAGAGACATACCAGGATTTAGTTAATAGATTGGCATTGTCCAACTTGAACAATAGTGTCTTCAAAACCACAAAACAGAAGACAACTCTCTTACTGTATCATTGGTACAATCACAACATAACTGTAGGAAAATTCTCATTAAAGGACAATAGATTCACATCTAATCCAAGGAAACACAGTGAGCTTGCTGTTAGAAGAGGTTAGCAGCAAGTGCACATTGTGTTGAGAAATTACTGAGGGAAGGGCAGTTTATTTCAAAACTGGTTTCAAATTGTACAACCAAAACAAAGGTAATCCCATATTATCCCTCAGGATATACATGAGTGCACAGAAGTGTCAAGAATATGTGTCATCATGTCCAGAGGCTGTTATGTAAGTGGCTTAGTGAATTGTGTTGTCTTTTTTTTTTTTCTTTAAACATTAATTATTGGTCAATGAAAGATACTTCTTACTGAGTTGTAAGGAACTTTAATCTGATCAGTACAAGAAATCCCATGTATCCTTGAAGACAACTATTATTAAATAACGCAGGTAGTGTTTCCACATTTTATTGCTTATCATGAATGCATAAAGATTAGCAACAATAATTTCTGGTTCAGGGGTAGTTGCTTTTTTTTTTCTTTCTTTCTGTTTTGACACAGTAAAGTTGCATGGAGAAAACAGTGATGCTATTGCTAGTAGTCACAGTACTGTATATTTCAGCTCTGGTGCCGAGGTACTTGGAGATAAGAAAGATTTGGGCTGCTTCACTTCTGCAAGAATTAAGGAGTCTGGTGAAAAGTGTATATTCAAATGAAGGTAATAGTTACAACTAGTTATATGCCTTTGTAAATTAAATGAGTTTTTATACTTTTAAATGAGATATGCTGAAGTAATTTAAATCTGCACCTTTTTACTTCAGTTTTGATGACCATTCTTGCAGAGAAAAAAGTGCAATCACTTCATTTTGAAATTTTGAATTTAAATATGATTTAAACTTTTGAAGTTTGCATATATTAAAGCAATTCTCATTAAAATATAAATAATGACATTTTGTTATTTCATGATACTAGTCACAACACATGCATCCCTGCTATTGATGTGTTGTGAAAATACATCTTTTTTTAAATTTAAGAATAACTGTGGGTCACAGTTGCTTCTTACTAATAAATGTATCTTATGCTATACTATCCATTTTGGGGAGACCTAAGTCAAGAGGGTTGTTGAAAAACTGGAAAGGGCTGCCAAGATGGTTGGGCCCTAGAACACATTATTTACAAGGAGAAGTTGAGGGAACTGGATTTGCATATTTAGTAAAGATGATGCCTAACGGATGTTGAAAGAGCAATCTACATCTATGTGAAGGATGGTCAGAAGATGAAGGTGCCAAACTCTTCTTGATAACACCAGGCCAAACAGCTATGGTCAGTGGCTACAAGTGCCAGCAGGGGGAGGCTCAGGTTGGAGATCAGAAAAAACTTCACCTGCAAGGTAGAGTAGCACTGGAGTAGGTCACCCAGCAAGACTTTGGAGTCTTCATCTGCAGATATTCAAGATTTAGCTAGAAAAAGTCATAACTGACCTGATCTAGTGCTGTCAGTGTCCCTGCTTTGAGCAAGAGAATGGGCTAGGGACCTGCAGAGGTCCCTTTTCACTCAAATTTACATGCTTTCTATTATATTCTGCTATGGTGAAATAATTCAAAATATTGCATGGTAGTAAAAAATGAGCAAACCATTTAAGAAATGTTCTCTGAGTTTTTCTGAAACTTCACAGAAAATTTTGAGAATGTCTTTTTTGTCTACCAAGTTGTGCATATTTTTTGGAAATACTGAGTATTAACCATCTCCAAATCAGAGTGCTCTATGGAGCCACAGGCTTTAAAATGTCAAAGTTCTAGAAGTTATTTAAGAACTGTACATTTATCTAAGAAATATTAGGTGATATTATTTATCCCATGATTGCTTAGCTTCATTTTTTTTTCAAATAAAAATCCTCAAGAAATATCCAAACAAAACTTCAATCAAGGTTAGGGTAAAATTCAGATTACACGTTAGCAATTCAGAGTGGGAGATTTCTCACAGCGATGTTGAAGTTGTCACCAAAACAAGCATTTTAATACATTCCAAGTTAACGGCATGCTTAAAAGAAATGCTTATTTATCAAGGGAAGAAATGCACTGTTAGGGCATATGACCAAGGTGAATTTTGACCGCTGATGATTCCAAGAGGCAGAAAAATATGAAAAATCCAATTTAAAACCAAAATAATTTCTTAATTAATGCTCCATAAAATTCAAGACCTGATAGAAGAATTCAGGTGTACAGAAAAGGTCAGAATACTCTGCTGGTGTGGTAATACAGATAACTAATGACTTCAGTGCAGGATTATAAAGTGGGTTCCTGTCCCAAGGGAGCCATGAAGAAGGAAAAGGGAGATGGTTAATCTGCTGTAATGCTTGCTTCCTGAATTTATTTGAGAGAGTCCTCAATTTCTTTCTATCTTTCTGTCTGTCTTTTTAAAATTAATTTTCTCCCTGTCCCTTGAAATCCTTCCCTTTCTAACCCACACTCTGGATGATCCATGGCTAGATAAATTGGTTTAACGCTGTATGGTTAGGGTAAGTGACTCTGCAGCTCCCCAGAACAAGAACTAGCATTATCAAGCAACCTCATTTTTCTTAATGTGCTTTCCAAATTGGCAGCATAACAAATTTTGCTTTGTCCTTCACTAATTCTTATCTCCCATGTGTCTGGGAATGTAGGTTGTTATTTGGAACTCTCTAACAAAGGGAATTGAGAGAGAGATGTAAAAGGTCTATAGACAAAAAGGTTGACATGTGCCTGATACGCTTTTATTCTGTCAATCCTTTTTCCAAAATTTGGTCTTATACTCCTACCTCTTATTTTCTAACTACAGCTTGACCTTTTTGCCTGTTGAATGAACATTAAAAAAAGCAGATGTGTGTTCCCGCTGTGTACGTAAAGTAGCCTGAGAAATAAACATCTTTGGTCCCAAGTCAGGGCAGTGTATGAAGTAATTCATAGCAAAAAACGTTACTTTAGAGTTGTAAGACGCCTTCGTAGGTCCAGCAGAACACCTCCCAGCATGCATGAACCAAAGGAAGGAGGCTTAGGTCCAGTTACAAGCTAGATGTATGCCATTAATATAACAAATAATTAACAAGACTTTGGTTATAGTGGTATTTCTAGCTCCAAAGGTGTTAAAGATTTTGCCAAAATCCCCAAATCTTAAGACTGTCTTTTAAAAGGGCACTTTTAAAAAAACTTATGTTTTATGTGAGATTAAATACTTTTCAGCCTTTATTGTGTATGACATGCAATCTTCAACCTTTGTATGTCTGTGTACCGTCATGTCTAACCCCATCCCCCCTCTCATTTCACAAAATTTATATTCTTTTGGGGGAAAAGGAAGACAACATACACTGCCTGGAGGAACATCTTCAGCATCAGAAAGGCATTACTGTGAGAGCTTCTGAAGGAGTGATCTTGAGACTGCTCAATATTTTCATAAATGGCATCAAAACCAAAGATAAGAAAAAGGTGAATTTGCTGATAGCATAAAATTAGGAACTGTCAACAATACAGAGAACTGCATCATTGTTTCTGTCACTGATTCTGTGATTATTGCATAGGAAAAGTGGTTGATGCTCATTTATCAATAAAGCACTGGGACAAGTCAGGTACTGAAGAAAGGAATTTGTCTCACTCTAGCTGCCTAAAGTTAGGCATCTAATCAAAGATAATTGTCTAGCCTCCTTTTGCAGTCAATGTAAAGGCATTCCAGAAGATCACAGAATCATGAAGATTGGAAAAGACCTTGAAGATCATCTAGTCCAACCATTAACCTAGCACTGACAGTTCCCAACTACACCATATGCCGAAGCGCTATGTCAACCCGACTCTTAAACACCTCCAGGGATGGGGACTCCACCACCTCCCTGGGTGGCCCATTCCAACGCCTAACAACTCATTCTGTAAAGAAATAGTTCCTAGTATCCAGTCTAAACCTTCCCTGGTGCAACTTGAGGCCATTCCCTCTTGTCCTATCACTTGTTACTTGGTTAAAGAGACTCATCCCCAGCTCTCTGCAACCTCCTTCAGGTAGTTGTAGAGGGCGATGAGATCTCCCCTCAGTCTCCTCCAGACTAAACAACCCCAGTTCCCTCAGCCACTCCTCGTACGACATGTGCTCCAGACCCTTCACCAGCTTCGTTGCCCTTCTCTGGACACGCTCGAGTAATTCAATGTCCTTTTTGTAGTGAGGGGCCCAAAACTGAACACAGTAATCGAGGTGCAGCCTCACCAGTGCCGAGTACAGGGGTAAGATCACTTCCCTGTCCCTGCTGGCCACGCTATTGCTGATACAAGCCAGGATACCATTGGCCTTCTTGGCCACCTGGGCACACTGCTGGCTCATGTTCAGCCGGCTGTCAATCAACACCCCCAGGTCCCTCTCTGACTGGCAGCTCTCCAGCCACTCCTCCCCAAGCCTGTAGCACTGCTGGGGGTTGTTGTGGCCCAAGTGCAGCACCCGGCATTTGGCCTTATTGAAACTCATACAGTTGGCCTTAGCCCATCGCTCCAGCCTGTCCAGATCTCTCTGCAGAGCCTCCCTACCCTCGAGCAGATCAACTCTCCCACCCAACTCGGTGTCATCTGCAAACTCACTGAGGGTGCACTCGATCCCCTCGTCTAGGTCATCAATAAAGATGTTAAACAGGAGTGGCCCCAAAACCGAGCCCTGGGGGACACCACTCGTGACCAGCCACCAACTGGATTTAACTCCATTCACCACAACTCTTTGGGCCCGGCCATCCAGCCAGTTTTTTACCCAGCAAAGTGTGTGCCCATCTAAACCTCGAGCAGCCAGTTTTGCCAGGAGAATGCTGTGGGAAACAGTGTCAAAGGCCTTACTAAAGTCAAGGTAGACAAATAGATAAATAATTCCTCTTCCCCTTTGCACCTCAGAAGATCCAAAGTGGGGATCTGAGAGCTTTCTGTCTCTCTCCATTGAGTACACAACAGGTGTTGAAATCCCAGTTCAAGTACACCACTGAGAAAGATGGGGTTTGTCTCCTGCTCAGTTATAGGGCAACAGTGAATCACAACTCTGAAATAATTGTGGAAAAATTGAGGAAAACCCTGAAGCACTTCTTGTGATGAAGAACTTCTGGTTAATTCTACTACCAAGGCTCTGATCAAACCTCTTCTGTTCATGGCATCTACAAGGAAAATGAATATAGACATGAACAAGTCTAGGACAGAGCTGTCTATTGGGACACAAGCATGGAGAGGTGATTGATTGAGAGGCGGCTAAAAGAGCCTGCTGTCATTTAGCACAGACAAATCAAGACTGGGAGGAGATATTATTACCCTTTAAAAAACAAAATTTGCTTAGAGGTAGGAAAAAAGAATACTTGAGTTAAAGAAAGGTGCTGGCATAGGAGCAAAGGATTTTAAGGTGGTTATGGTGCGTCAAGGCTAAACACTAGAGTGAATAGGAAGTTGGGTTTCTAGACAGCCTCCCAAGGGTAGCAGCAAATACTGGAAACTTAAGTAACTGTGTGATTATTTTGTGATGGCATTAAACCAAGTTTATAAGAGTTCAAGCAATTGGTATGTTGATTGGCTGCCTGTGGTTACATCCGTGTTTCATTTGATAGTGGTTCTCAGATTCACTGAGCAATGTGCGTCAAACGCATCCAAACTGTAGAGCTCAGGTCACATCATTTGTATTCACGTTGATGTCTCAGACCTGTAGCACCTAACCTGTACTCAAGTTCTGCATGCACAAGTATAAGTGCTAGTTATGTACAGAGATTTGTAAGAGGTGCATGTTTGTGCATGCAGTTATACAGATGTAACAGAGCATGGAATAGCCTGACAGGAGAAGTGTTAGCAGCCATGGAAGATTGGATCAGACAAATGCCAGAAAATATTATTCAGAAAATCAATTATTGTGGTGCCAGTTAACACCCCTGTAATTTTCAGTCTTAGTTCTGCACTACACTTCCAGTGGTTGCACTTCTGCACTGAAGGGGTGCCCAGTCAATTCCAGTAGGTTTCTTGGCTTTCCCAGTGGGTGGGCTTGGCACCTCTGAATCAATTAAACAGCAGTGTAGCCTCCTGAATTACTGTAGCGCAGCTATGGGTTACTCATCTCACCCTTTGGGATCTTTTTCCTTTTAAACAATCTGAGAACCTTTTATAGATTCAACTTTTTGGAAATGGTAATGCATGATTTCAGTTTTTGTATGTGTTTAGCAAGTTCACTTCTGCTAGTTTTATAATAGAGAAAAATACTTTAGGACATTTTAAAATGCTCTTTCTACACCAGAGCTATTATCTTAACCTTTGCTGTGATCTAAAGGGTAGTTTGATGTGGCCTACTTAGTGATTCCAGTTCTTTTGGGCCAGGCAGCAGTAGCATGCCGCTTTCATATGTGGAAAGCAGGCAGTTTATGTTGGTGTAACCCATTCCTGCCAATGAAGAAGACAGAGCCACCTTGCAAGCACATGTTCCTGCCCTGAGCACAGGAAAAAATACTGAATAGGCACAGATATTTGTATAGTGAATCAGATCAGAGAACTGAACTGGTTTAAAATTAACATTCCAGGTGCTTTTTAACTTGGACCAGTGCTCCAGTTTGGTTCATCCTGTGGCTGTGTGAATCGTTGTGCTAACAGAGAGGAAGAAGAAAATGGTGGCCTGGAGATGGCAGAGTGAGGCCACAAGTGATGGCTTATGCTAGAACTAATGATATCTCTCTTGCAAGCCAAGATCTTTTTGTCTAAAACACAACAAACCTCCACATAGCCTCCAAACCCACCACTAGGCCTGTGAGGAGCAGGTGGCATTAGCTTCACTCCTCCTTCCCATGAAGAACTTTTTCAGTTCCTGTTTTTCAGCATCTCTTACAGCTGCACCTATCTTGCAGCAGGTTAACTGGGCCAGGGCAACCACTTGTATTTTCTTCTTCAGTGAAATCTGATGTTTCTCATGTATTGCCATGACTCCAGAAGCTAATAGATTTTAAAGTCAGGTGTGCTAGGAGACGCCCAAAAATACTGCAAAAATCAGTCATGCTACTAAAAGGATTTCTCTCTGTCTTTCTGTGACCAGCCTAAGTGTTGCTACATGACAGGTATAGCCTCCAGAATGTCCTTTTCTGATTCCTTTTCTCTCATATTTCTTGTATGTTTTCAGACGTCCTGAATTCCAGGGATGTGCCATAAAATAGTCCCTAAAAATCAAGTATGACAAAGCAATCCTACTTCCTTCAAGCTAAAGTTTTGGGGGTTTCTATTATTATTTCAGCTTTCTTGATTTAAGATATGAGTGTTGAAGGTAAGAAGTAAGGCAAACATTTGAAGAGAAGATCTGAGGAATAGGAAGTGGGAGAAGAGATGAAAGAACTAGAGTGTGAAGGAAGAGAACAAAGATATTGTAGATGTTAAGAACATAGTAAAATCATGGTAATAAATAAAACAGTTCTGAGTCCCTAAGATGTACAGCTGCAAGGCTCTGATGTGCCTTTTGAAATGCTCCTTGATGGCCTTGCTTGTGTCTTTTTTCTAGGCAGCCCAACCAGAGCAAGCTGCCCTTGAAAAGCTCTGTGGAAGATGTAAAAAGTCTCTGTTGTCTGTAATGGAAGGAGAAGGGAACCTTGTTACAAGTTTGTGTAGTAATTGCATTATTTGTTCCTCACATTCAAGGTACGCATCTGTTTTCTCCTTTAGGAGTTGAAGCAGAACAACAATCTCACTCTTTGCTGGTCTCCTAATGGGTAGATGTTCTCTAAACATCAGATTGCTGGTGAAGTAATAAATTTAAGATTGCTGTTTTATGTTAAAGCGTGTTTCATTTTTTTTGAATACCAGTCGCTGTATTTAGGTAGACAGTTTCACTTGGAAAGAGTCTTATAACGTCTTGGCCACAGGTGTTCATTGTGCCACATAGCGTACTAAGGAGGACAGCAGAAGTTCTGTAGGATTTTAATCAATGTATCTAAGGGTATGAATAAGCATTTGAACTTCTATTAAATGGTATGGCTCTCTTTATGGTGGAATTAATTGTACATTTTAATCTCTAGTTGATGAAAAACAGACAAAACAAACTGCCAGTTTGGCATTGCACATACAGGAAATAGATTCTTGTTTCACATGTATTTGTGTTATATGTAGTCAGTGTTGCTTACTTCTGTCTATACCTCATATTGAAGTATAGGGTTATTTCAGGGTATGAAAGGATATATTTAATTTACTGAAAGATGTCAAAGGCTTTAATTGATTTAATACGATGAGTTGGCATTTCTTTGTCTGCTAGGTTGTCATTAGGTTAATCAAACATTTGGATGTGGTGTATTCTGCATGTGTTCTTTGTAACTAATTTCACACACTTGTGTGAGTAGGAAGACATATACAAGATGTTGAAATGTTTTCCAGTTATTTGTTGAAGCCTCAGTCAAGAAGACTTATCTCCAGTGTGGGCAGAAGCAGTTATGCAAAAAGAGCATCATGTACTTCCTGCTGCCTGGTGGCTTAGGTGAGAGAAGTGGCACTACAGTTAAAGAGAAGGTGACGCTTTATGTAGCTGAATTCAAATCAGGAAAAGATTATCTAACATATTGAAAACATCCAAATTATAACAGGCTCTAGCCTTGTAACAGCAATCAGTCCTAAACCAGAGGATGAGACATTCCATATGGCTTGTCTTTCTTGCCTTTACCTAAGATGCTTTCACTGAACTGTAACACCTGTCTCCAGATCCACATAGGCCTCGTGGTGAATGGAGCCCTGTTGTTCATCCCTGTGTCTTCGGACAGCTATTGGATGGAGGCTGCTTTGCTTTGATCCCAAGTGAGCTGCCTACGCACACACTTCTACAGTGGAGTGCTGCTCTGAGGTTAAACATGTGGAGCCCAGGGCATGTAGATGTTTTCAATGTAAACATTTCAAAGTTTCATAGCCAGAGAATTTAAGGTTCTTCAAGGTCATACAAAATAGCCTCAGATATAGAAGAAGGATATTAATTCAGTTCTAAAAACTTGGGCTTTATTGCTTCATAATATTATCAAATCTTAGAGTGGCATAAGTAATTTTGCTCGTACTATTCCCATCATTCTCAGTTTCTGGTGCTATGAAATCCTGATGCAAATTTCTTTAGCTTTACTATATAAAGTGGATGGAAGCTGAGTTAAATACTAGTTTCAGTTTGTTAGCAGTAAAATGGGACATTGCGCTATATTGTTCTAGGTGAATTAAGAAATCATTTCATGGTTTTATAAATATCAGCTGGAACCTAAATAACTTTTTTGAAGGTTAAAGTGATTTTGCATTAATTTTTTTTCAGTTTCACACTTTCTATGTAGCTTTTCAGTGAGTGTTAGGTATGTAATATTTTGAAACCATCCTATGTAATTTGCCCTTCTACATGGAATGCCTACCAAGGTAAATTTGCATATCTTACTGGTTTATTCTTTTTTGACACTCACAGTTAATCTGTTTCTGCAAGCAAAGCTACCAAATATGTGCCAGGCTTAAACTGAAATTTTGGCTGTGATCATTGTGTTTATTCTGAAAGATCTCTCATGCAGTGGCAGAGTGCTCCAGCCCCATTTTGTCAAAGGAGATTTGAAACAGAGAGGTGACTAAACTGCAGTGCAGGTGCAAACCTTTGGAGGCCTGAGTTTACACACCCAAAATCAGGAATCTCACTGGAGTGCTCTCTGGCTCGTTTCTGGCTAAAAATACCTGGGCTTTCTTCAGTGCAGACATGAGGTGCCAGTAAGAAAGAGTAAGAGCAAAACAGTGCAATCCATGCCCCCATTCTAATAGAGGCTCAGGATGTGACTGGGATTTGTACATGCCCTAGAGCTAGATATAGCTAGACAATTCAAGGTTCTTCAAGGTCATACAAAATAGCCTCAGATATAGAAGAAGGATATTAATTCAGGTCCCTCAGCTCAACTAAATATGATGCTTTTTGTCTACCTAGTTTGCTTTTGTGCCTTGGTGTGTAGTTTTGTTAGCTAATAGAAGGGAAAAATTTTACCTAAAATTGGTATGTTCCTGAATAAAGTTTGCAGGCCTCATTCTACACTTGTCTCTCTCTCAGGATTTCTAGCTTTTCTGCCTAGTGCAGTGTCAGTTTGGTCTGTCAATGATTATTAAAAATAAAAATGAGGGTTTTGGTAAATGTTCCACACGTTATTTCTCCTGTTAGGTATTTGATATCTTTCAGAGCCTATCAAGGTAAATTTGCCTATTAGCAGATTTCTAGTGAATTCCTTTTTAGTATTGTTCATGGCTAGTCTGAATAAACAGTAAACATATGCTGTGCATAATGAAATTCTTCTATCCAGTTCTGTATTGTATAGTGTTCATTCACTCAGTGTGGATTTTCATAAATATTCATGTGATAAGACTGTTCATACTTCAATTACCAAGTAGCACCCTTCTTTCTAGAAAACTTCTAGTCCGTTATAAGACAACAGTATGATTTTCTGCGTATTATCCAAAGGCAAGAAAGCAGAATTTAATCTTCAGCAAACTCCTTCAACAGTACTGGAGCAGAAGCTTACATAATATAAAGGAGATTGGCTTTGGGTGTTCTTTGCCTTATATTTCTGTCTAAACCACCCAGATTCAACAAGACCAGTATACAGTATCAGCCAAGAAAGTAAAACTCTTGGTGACATCAATAAAAAGAAAAAAAGAAAATTGAAGCTGACACTTCCTGGCCTGTTTTCAATGCAGATTGCTAGACAACCTGATCTCCATCCTAGAAGTAGTCCACAGCCAACTGACATGTATGTGGCCAGTGATGCTGTTGCACATTTGTGTGAGTCTGTAAGCAGCAAAGCTCATATGGGAGCAGTCAGTACAGCAGTTGTGACACTTGCCAATCTGATGCTCAAGCGTTAACACAAGATGCTTTTGTGAGAGTTAAAACATCTGTCATCTGCTGAAAATTCAGTCAAATCTTGTTATCTTGGAGATAGTACTTCTGCAGCAGTTCCAGTTTTCCCTGCACAAATAAGAACAAGCCATATGTCCTCATAGTGCTCCCTGTTTGATATCTCTGGAAGTAACACTACTCTATCATCATGTGACTAGTGGGTGTTTAGCAGGGATTGAGGAAGTAGATTTTTAGGAGACCCCTTCTGCACCAGCATGACACATACAGAGATTGTTCGCCCTCTCAGTGCCACTAAGTAATTTTTTTTAATCTCATCTGCTGAAGTAGTCTATTACAGAGAAAAGTACAGAAGACTTTCAATCTAAGATGCTTGCTTAGATGCAAAATATTGGTTTCAAATCTATTAAGAACTTATTTTGATGCCTAGTTTTAAGAACATTTGAAGCTGTTGAATGGAATCCACTAATTGGAACATCACTATGTTGAGTAAAACTGGTCTTTTCAAAGCAAGTAATTCTCTCCTGTGATTGCTGCAGTTGTATATTACTTGTCAACTTTCATATAATTGCCAATGTTTTGGACAATGCTTTTAGCAATTATGGAATTAAAGATATGTGGGTATAAGAGATCCTCTGTCTTTGCCCAGACTCCCAAAGCCTTGAGACTATGAGTACAAGATCAAACAGGTATTGTAGGTCTGTTATGTTGCTCCTTGGAGCAGAGAAGACTGTGGCTGAGGAGTCTGCATCTTGTCAATTCATCGGATACAGACAAGATGTATGATTGTGCTATTCTTCCTTCTGAGCAGTGATTTTAATTTTCAAAATGGCTGAAGGGGCCTGCACCTCCATTGGAATCTTTTAATAGTTCATACATGGGAAAGGTTGAAAATTACTGAAGTTTGTGACATACCTTCCTGAGAGAAGGGAGAATAAGCACTTTCTTTCCTGCTTATTCCCTTACATCCCCATCCAGCCGATGTTGCTGATCACTTATCACTGCTGGTGAGAAGCATGTTTGAGATGGCAAGCTACTGCATGTATTCCACAGTGCTGGCATGGCAGTGTATCCTTTTTTTGAGATAGAGAAAACTCCAGTCAAGTAAGTGGCATGCTAAACTGGACAAGGTGTTTAACTAGGTATAGGCTGGAGAGGCTGGGACCCACATTGGTATGCTGATCTAATGAGATCAAAGCCCAGGCATTTCTTTGAGCAAAGCCCATCATGTTTTTTTAAAAGAAACATCAAGAAAAATAACCCTTGTTCATTGAGGAAACAAAAGCCATATGGAAATTTGTCCAGCATTCAAGATCAGGAAACAGCAATCACTGAAAGAGTCATGTACTGTCTAATCACTTGGGGGAAAGTGTTGTTTCTTATTCTGCTCATTGGCTTCTCTTGGAAACATCTGCTCTTGCTCCTGATTTTCTTTAATGAGAGCATAAATGGTACTGTGTAATTCACCTTTTCTGTAGCATTGTCTCTTGGGCCTCTATTGTGGGAGTCTCATTTTCCCTTTCTCTGCATGCCATGTTCTGCTAATCTTATTTGTTCTGTCTATGGTGTTTGTGCCTCTGACACTTTCTTACTTTTCTCTGGATTTTTTTGGTTTTCTGATGAACTTGCTGAGGAAGGGCAGGTAATACTGATTGCATTTGCAAGGAATATACTATCAACTCGTATGTTTTTACTTTTATAGTGATCTCCAAATTTGCTCAAGTTAGCAGAGTCATTCTGGTTTTGCTCATAAATTGTTGATTCACATATAAAAGTTAGAAGGTCCATTTTGGAAATATGGCCTGTGGTGCTGTGTAATATAGCGATACAAAATTTCTCTCAGTAATTTTATCGTCCAGCCTATGGTTTGTGGTAGATGTCTTGGACGTCCGCATTCTTTGGTGCAAACAATTATCTCAAGTGACTTTGTTTCTTTAGAAATTGATGATTCATCCAGGACCAGCCACTGGCATCCTCCTTGCTTGGGTTGTGTGCAGTCTGCTTCGCTGCCCCGTGTGAATTTCCTAAGTCTGGGTTGTTCAGCCTGTTACTACTCTTGGTATTGTCCCTCTAGAGGTACATGTGAGAAAAGGACCTTTGGCTTTCTTTGGATATTAATTGGGAATTCTCCATTTATCTTTTAAAAATTGGGTCCTGGGATGTGTAATATCTAATTTCAAGTGGTTTCTATTGGAAAGTTTGTCTGGAATCCTGGTTTTGGGCTTTTTTTTTGTTTGCTTGTTTTTTTAAGCCTTTTCCCGGTTGAAGCAAACTTTATTTTGCTATTAACTTCACTGGGAGCAGGAGCAGCCATGGTCTTGTATTGATTTATTTTGTATTACACCAAATTTGACTCATTCTAAAAAGTATAATTCAGAATACTGAGTATTGCTGGTTGATGCCAATGAGTCATATGCCCCCTCCACCAGTTTTGCTGTTTATTCTTGTCCTCAGCAGAGACATTTGGTGGATTTCTTTTTCCATCAAGTTCCTCAGCAGTTAAAATTGCTCAGAGGGGAGCTAATAAATAATTTACAGCCATGAATTTCTAAGTGCAATGAATTTTTCACATTGTAGGTTGATTTGACAGTTGTATGTTTATAAATATAACGATGAATGTTCCAATTTAATCTGATTTATTTTTTTGCTTGTGCCTTTTTATTAGAGTCATTGGGAAAACTGGATATTGGCTGACTAGCTGAAAGTTTGAGTTAATATTTTTGAAGCATGTGAATGCAACGTAGTAGGATTTGCTCTTGAGGTATCTATCCCTATGCTTTAGTTTTACATGCTTATGTATTTTATTTTTGTATCTGTACTCTTATGTACAGTTTTGCAACTCAGTTGCTTTTGATTTTTACTGTTGGGAGATATGCTCTGTAATATCTCTATTGCTCTGCTCCCCGATAGTTGAAGAGCAGTGTCCTGGCACTGGTGGTTGGTTGTGCTTCTGTATTTAATCCACCTTGTTGAAAGGGGAGTAAGAAAGCAAGGAGATCATGCCTATTTCCATGCCTGTGTCTTGGCAGAGATGCAAAAAGAGACTTACCTCTTAAGCATGCTGTTTGTGTTAGTCTAACCTTTATCATCAAAGGCTAGCTTTCACTCTGGTGTTCACAATAAATTGCTAATACATTGTAACAGATTTTTTTTCTTTTTTGTGGTAAGGAACACAATTCTGAATATAGTAAGTGTACCTGATAGGTATTAAGTCATAGTCTGTGTAATCTTCTTGGAAGTTTATTACAAAGCAGGTGCATTTAATGGTGACTGCATGTCCTTGTATGTTAATGTACTATGTGCATAATGGGATGGGACAGTGTAAATAGTAACAGCCTGTCATATACTGCTTATTACATAGAGTGGAATAGTACCCTGTGTATTCAAAGCTGGGAAATTACCATCTCCTCTGCAAAAATAAAGATGTCAGTGCCCAGGTGTGACTTTGTTGTTTCTGTGATGGGAGGGGTTCAGGGAGTTACCCTGATCTTG
Organism: Strix uralensis; assembly: GCF_047716275.1. NCBI lineage: Eukaryota > Metazoa > Chordata > Aves > Strigiformes > Strigidae > Strix > Strix uralensis. Next base: position 79,809,191 of record NC_133974.1, on the reverse strand, counting down.
TCTGATTGCTATTTAAAGTGGCTAACAAAGGTAAGAATGTGTGTGGCTGCCAGAAGCCTTTGCCAGCATGAAGCCTAGCCTAACTCATGTCAGGACACCTCTTTGCCAGACAGAGGGCAGGGCACAGGAAGAAGCAGTTTGACAGTTACACCAACCAAATTGCTTTCTTACCTGTTTATTGTTTTGCATGTCAAAAGGGTTTTGGTGTACTATAGATAGCTCATTTTTTGCTGGAACAGTTGCTTCCACTCCAGGATCTTTTGCCAGGAATCAATGCAACTGTAAGAGTGACAAAGGGCTTCCAGGCTTATCATGGTTTACACCGGGGCAGCACCTTGAAAGCAACCCCAGAATATACACTTCTGTTGCAAACCAAGAGAATTGGAGAAGTGATCAGAAGGAAGCACTGAGAAGAGAAAGGGATAAAGCAGATTCCCACTGTGCTATAGTTATCTTAGGCTGGGGGAAGACAGCAGTGGTCCGGGCACAGAAGAGTCAGAGGCTGTAGGAGATTACAGAGCCCAACACTGAAGGTAATGACTCCAGTCTGCCCTCCTTCTTAATGAAACCATAAATGCCAAAATATTTTTTTCTTTTTAAGGTCCATATAGACTGTGTGGGCTTTAGACAGAGGAGAGAGACAGAGAACCTGCAAACAAAGCACCTCGTCACAGGCATGACCTGCCAACATAGTTCATGGCAGAGTCCAGACATGCAATTATAGCAAAATGCATCTCTCTCTTTTAGAGCAGATTGACTGGAGTGGTATTGTCATTTAACCTCTGAGAGTCTTCTCAGGAAGAGGTGTCAGCTCTCTCTGGGTTTATTTATCTGAGTTGTTAATAAGTCATGAGAGTCATTCACCTTCTGTATGAGGTTATGGGAGAAAGACATGTCTGGGTGCTCCTTGGTAGTCAGAAAGGAAAGGCTGCCAGGGACAAGGAGCCCGAGCTGTGTGCGGCAGGCAGAGAAAGCTCTTCAGTCTCTGGATCACACTGAGATTCATTAGTTTTTGAAGAAAGGCTGAAAAATGTGATTATGTTGGGGAGGTGGGGGGGCAGCTCTAAGTGTGCATGCTTGCAGCATAGTGAGCAGCTCAAAATTACAGCCTGTAAATAGATGTACATATTTAACCTCTTAGAAGGGCTGTAGCTCCCTGCTGTAGTACAATAAGAATAGTAATACTTACCATTTAGATTGTGCTTTCTATTTTTAGAGCTGTGCCAGAGTTAGGTATTTTAATGTAAAGCGGGCGGGTAATCTGTGAACAGGATTTTAAGCTTTTTGATTTCGGGGGGGGGGGGGGCAATGTTGTTTTACATACTCCCCAGAATAAAAGAAGGTTCAGACCCTTCTGCTCTGGCAGTGGGGTCATGGCGTCTTTCAGCCTTCTCCCAGGAGAGACTGTCATGCGGGAGCTGATTTCTTCTCGGATCTGACCACCATAGCCCTCAGTAATTATAGCAGCGTTGAAATTCCGAGCTAAAAACAGAAGTGCAGCATGTGCCTATTCCCCATGTGATTCAGAAACCAGGAAATTGAAAGAGCCTGACTGAGAGGAGAGGGAGTGTAAAGCAATAGACACATCTAATATTTATCTCAAACCTGCTACGCCTGGGACGCAGGAGCTGTCATCTGCCGGAGCCGATTATGCGTGCAGGCAAAGCTGAGCCTGATTGGATGTAGTAGGACCTAAGGCGAGGGGGAGAGGGAGCGGAGCGAGAGTTCGGCTCGCCGCACCGAAATGTAAACACTGGAAAGCGAGAGGGAGTATAACGCCTTTATGTTCCGAGCGGCAAGCAGCAGGCTCCTATGGCTCCGGCAGCATACCTCTTGCAGGTCTAGCGGTGCCCGGCTTGATGAACAGAAGCAGCCACTTCGGAGGATCTCTTGCCTGTGGATATAAATAGGGGGCAAGCGGGATGCGCTAGCTTTCTCCGGCGGCGCCGCAGCTCCTTCGTGCTCCGCGCCGCAGCTGGGACAGGGCAATGGACATGAACATGAAGAAGTTCACAGTGCGTCGCTTCTTCTCAGTCTACCTCCGCAAGAAGTCTCGGTCAAAGAGCTCGAGCCTAAGTAGATTTGAGGTAAAATTCGCCTTAACTTTGTTAAATGTAGCAAATACCGTTAGGTGCTGGTAACAGAGATATAAGAGAGTGCCTGCTCTTACTGACGGGATAAATAAAGGTGGTCTTTCCCTGGAGGTGATGATGTTCGCACCTCATGTTCTTTGTTTCAGTGTAATTCGGTGCTTTTTCTCAGTAGTACTCAATACATTGCATAATATATTTAGTGTGTTGCTAAGGCTCCTTTTGTCAGCCTAGCAGGGGAGGAGGAAGCTGGTTCAGGACATCGTGAAGTTGTAGGAAATAATTACGGATTCACTTAAAATAACACAAATGGCACCATACTTTGCAATAGCCTCATATTTTAGTCTTCCTCTCTTGCGCACATACCATTCTCTCTCAGTGCCAGATTTCCAAATAATTAATCAATTTGCTAGTGACTTTTGTATATATGGTATGTTAGGGATTTTCTTGCTTGTCTGTAGATTCTCCTGGTTACACAGATTTTTGCATTTATTTTCTCTCCTATGCATCCTGTTTGTTGGTTTTGTTGTTGTTTTTTTTTTTTTTATAATTTTGTTGTAAGGAGAAGTTGTTCTTCAGGAGCAGGGGGACAATGTCACATTAAATCTGCAAGGGTTTATTAGCACTGTGGGGAGATGAAGGCAGTTCAAGTCGGAGGTATTAGCAGATAGGAATGTGTGAATGGGTTAGAACCAGGATTTCTGCCTCTCTTCCTCGAACCATTGTTCTTCAGCCCTATATTTGGAGCTGTAAATAGTCGGCAGGATGTGAGATCAATTGAATACATGTCAGTTATGTTTATGTTGTACACTTTATCGTTGCAGATGATCTGCAACCTCTGCATTAAAAGAGAGGTAGATGGGGCCTGATTCCCCTCTGCCTCACATTTGTTTTGTGCTGGTGTACTTCAACTGACCTCCAAGGAGTTACTCTGATTTGTACCAGTATTCCCAGGAGGAGAATTAGTCTCATGCTGTGTGAATACATTTTAAAATGTTATTCCCTTAGAGTCCTATTTAAAGTATCAGGTAATTTGAACATAAAGTTCTTCATGTGTCATTGCTTAAACAGGACATGAAGAAAAGTGGAGGTTTTGGCCGGTTGTTTTGTTGGATTTTTTTCTTTCTTAACTCTTTAAAATCAGCTTTCTTGAAAAATGATCATGTAAGGTACCTAATTTTATTTCACTCATTAAATAGTCATGCTATACATTTAAAGCAAACTATCAAATGAAAGTTGTTAAAGCTTCCTTCTTGCACCAGCTCTGTCCCTCTAGGGCTGAGGGGAGAGGGGGAAACATTTTCTTTCCCTGTTAAAAATGCAGAATTGCAAAGGCTAAGCTGAAATAGATGTTCCTTGTAGCACACTGAAAATTCACTAAGCTCGTGCTCCAACAGAGCCAACAGAAAGTAGACCTGGAGTTACATGGAGCAACTTGGAGACAGACGAGTGTCTTCAAGCTGCCAGTGTCAGGGCACGGTGTTAGGAGGGGAGGTGATTTTGAGACAGCAGAGTCCCACCAGACCTTGTAACTATTCATTTGACAGTGCCGTAGTTTAGGAGAAACAGATTCCACCACACTAATTAATTAATTTACTGGGTAATCTAGCATGAATGACCAGTACAACTCAGCATTTGTAACAGGCTAGACTCGCTTCATTTAAAAACAAACAAAAAAAGTCTTTACAGTCCCTTTGATCATCACTATTATATTAGATTTACTGGACTTTTTCAATATCTATGAACTTACTTTTCCCTTATGTGAGATGTCTTACAATGATTTTGCTTTCTGATTTTAAATAATTTTCTTCAAGAAGCAGCCTGATATGTATCCTATCACGCATGTACGTTCGGAGCATTTCGTCCACTTCCCTCCTCTCTCCCTTGACTTGGCAGTAATGACCAACTTTATGCAAAGTGACTCAGTATTATAATGCAACAGGGAATAGGGGTTGTTCCAATCAGGAAGAAAAAATGATTCATAAAATCTGTTCTGCTATTTAAGTGTGAAAATCATCAGAGATGTTCCCGCTAAGAGGGGGAAAAACCAAACATGAACATCAAGCCCCCTCTGTGATTTCCATTCCTGACTACTTCTGTGTATGAATTTGTAATTGCAGGCTAATGAGTGCTTGTCAGCCAAACAGAAAGTTCAAGGATGCCTGTTGTCAGGCTATTCTTCATCCTAATAGTTAGATATTTTTAAAGAGTCAGTAAAAACACACAGGTTATTATATCATGGAACAAGTAAAAGTGAAATAAAGGCAAGAAATTTGGAGAAAACACATGTGGCATTGCTTTGCTTAATGTGTGTTAGCTAATGTCCTGGCAGACGTTATGGGTTGCTAGATATCATTTGAAATTTGGAAGGGGTTTCTTGTTCCTAGGTTATGTGGGATTTTTGTTGTGGCGTTCTTTTGGCCAGGTGGGAAAGAGGGTTGAAGGGTTTAAGATAGGTACTCCTGGATTCAAGCATTTGATATTTGTAAAATACCACTATTAGAGAAGATTCAAAATAATATAATATGAGTTATTAATATCATATGATTAATTAATTTTGCTGCTGTGGTATTCTGCTGCGCTTTAAATTCACTTGCAATGAGCTTCATAACTTACAAAGCAGGGATATAGATGCAGAAAATGACTTAGCAAATCACAGCTTGTAACTTGACCTTTACTTAATCATTTCATATGCCAATATCATTGCTGTATCTGAGACAAGATCATTGCCTTATGTAGATAGCTGGGTTTCACTCTTTGTCCTGCTAAAGGAGGCAGAGCACACTCTGGTAAATGAGATAGATGTTACAGGGGTTTTGTTTCATATTGACTAAAATGTGTGCCCTTTTAATTATTCTAGGAAAACCTGGTTGAATTTTGAACTTATTTGGCTACACTTTTGGGTTTTCAGTTTATATTATTTTTCAGTATGGCCCGCATTGCCCTTCATTTATAAGGTATCTAGTGATGTAATTTTATTAAATGTGCAGAGCCAAGTTTTGCCCTTCTGCATGCACAGAGTTCTTATTGAAGTCAGCTGAAAATCCAGCAAGTCAATGGGAACTGCATGTGTGCATCTGAGAGAAGGGCTTTGTTTATGGTTCTTGCTGAGTGTTGATGAACATGAATGTGAAACCATCAGGAGAAAGTACACACTGTGGATCTGCTAAAGACTTTGAGCCCCAGTGGAATGCATCTTATGGCAGTGAGCAATATCCCTTGATTTATAAATCAGAAGTTAAATATGCCATTCGAATAAGCTAGGAAAGACCTAAGCATGCAGAGAATTTGATTATATTTGTTCCAGTGACGCAGAAGCCTTTCTTGGTTTTTTTGAGAAAATGACCAATTAAAGCATTGCCCTTGATTCTTTTGGGAGATGTTTCCAACTTTTGCATTCCTGATGTATATTTAATTCCTTATTCTTTAATTCTTTTAATTCTTGTTTTGTCTTACTGGTAATAGTGAATCCAAATTCTGTTTGGTTTATGTATGGGCTTAGAGCCTAGCAAAGTTCTTGCAAATTAATTCAAATTTAATTTGGAGCCTGGTGTATCTCAGCATAGTCAGTTGTGAGAGGCAGGACATCCTGTGGGTGATTCAAGTGTGGGTCCTGCTTGGGTTGCAGCACTGGCATGTAGGAAATGGAAAGCAAGCTTATGCAGTTTGGTAAGGAATAGTGCAGAAGGACTGGCACTGGCTTTATAATACTTTGTTATGAGAGATTTTTGGGTCTAATCTTCAGCTCTGGTTCTGATTTCCTACAGGCTCAAGTTACAGCAGCCTTAGGAAAGTGGCCAGCAAATGCTGAGCTAGACTGCTCCTTTTGCACAGTGGGCTTCACTTGCCAATGCTTGTGAGCTCTTCTGTGCTTGCAATTCTCTTCTTTATCAGTAGTTTGTCCTTTATTCTGTCTTCTCATTTTTATAGATAATCACTTGATAGAGGAATATAGTCTTTCTGTCAACGGTTAGACAGAAGGAGGCAAGTTAAAGAATGGAGATAGGAATTAACAGTCCAGGATCAGCTCTGTAAGGTGCAAGTCCTGAGGAAGCTTTAGATTTTTTTTTTTTCCCTTGGTAAGGATCATCTTTGTGATGTGTGTTCTTGTTACAGCAGAAGTTGCTGACACTTTTGTAGTCTGACTTCCCTCAGCTGCAGGCAAGACTTTTATGAGGAAATGCTGCAATTCTTGTAGTCTTGCATGGCTTGCTAGGGGGGATGAAGGCAGGGCAAGTGAGGGAGAGCAGGACGAGTGTGTAGTCCATCAAGTCTATCAGATAGGGCACTTTAGGAGCCAGGAAATCCAGTTTTCAGGCTCATTTTGATAACTTGCCATGTCATTACAGATGGTTCAGACCCCTCTGCCTTGCATTCCCCATTTGTAAAATGAAATTTATGATGGTTATTCAAGTCCTTTGATAACAATTCTAACTATTTACATTGGGTTTGGTGGTAAGAGAGCTTATTCACATGTGTATACATTCATAATAAAGAAATCACTCCCTAACTTTCAAAATACTTCTGACTTTATCCCAAATAAACAGTCTCTTGTGTCTCAGGCCTGCTATGTGCTCCTTCCCACAAGCCTCAAATTCACTGCTGAGCTACAGAAAGGGAAAATTAAGCAGGTATGTGTAGGGATAACTTGTCCACAGAAAAATCATAGCAAACAGGGCTGGGAAAAAAACCTTAATCTGGACTCCCTGTCCTCCTTAGACAGCATCAGCTATATCTAAGCTATTCCACCAAACCAAAAATGTTTTTCTAACCTCTTCTTAAAGGCCTGCAATGGTAAATGTCCATAACCTCCCCAGGGGAGGTATATTTTGCAACATTATCCTTAGCATCTAAGACTTTTTCTAATGTCTAACTTGTTTTTCTTACAGCAATTTAAGCCTGTGTCTTCTTGTCCTGCCCATTGTACCTGTGAAAAAGAGATTGTTTCCTTTTATTTGCAGGATTTTTATGCATTTGAAAGCTTTTCAAATCCCCTTTCCTCAGTATTTGCTGTAGGGTGGGAAAACTGGCTTTCCTCCTTTCTGAAATTTAGGGTCTTTCAGGAGCCAAGACCCTGTACCAGCCACAGAAACACTGTTAGAGAGAAGCTCTTCCTTTCTTTCGGATGCTAATGGTCCCTTGTAAAAATCACTTTTTATTTCAAAGGACCCTACCCTGTCAAAGACCAATCCAAATTGTCATTTTATGTTCCATTTCCACCATCTAAATGCCTGCATGATGCCTTGATCTGATGGTATCTGCCATCCAGTCCAGAGCTGACAGACCCTATCTATGGGCTCTCATGTCAGATCAATTCTGACACACATCACACAATTGAACACAGACTCTGGTCATATAGCCAGGGTACATGCATGTTTGGGCACAGAGCAGGGGCCTGATATCCTCATATAACAGAAGAGGTCTTCATTTGGTTGTGGGATGGGTCCTGACCGATCAGCTGATGGAACACACACATGCGTACCTTATGTGGCTGGTGATGACGCAGTGATATGATGAATGCATGTTTGGTCATGATCATGAAAAAATGATGAAATGAATGAAATGGAGAGGCCAGTGCCTTTCCACTGCGTCAGTGGGCCCTAGTTCCCTGAACCTGGAGCATCTGTGTGAGGGTGTTCAGGAGGATAACAGCTGAACCTGGTGGACTAGTTGGGACCTGTGGGTAGCTGAGCCCCCACCTAGCAGTAATTTGGAGTAATTTCTTTTATGCAAGTAGAAAATGTGTAATTTCATTCTAGATTTTAGCTCATAACGTTATGGCTTGTCTGACCTTGTGGCACAAAAAGTCTGTTCTCAGAGGGCTGAACTCTCCTGTACCTATTTATATTACCAGTAACATTTGATTCATCCATTTTTCTGCTTGTGTGATCAGAGGACTCCTTTTGTGTGTGCTTTTGGCATTTGTGTCCTCACAGGTAACTGGAAATATTTCTAAAGAAAGACAGAACATTTGAACAAAAAAACCTCCTTATGTTTATTTACCGGTTACTCAAGTAGAAATACTTTTCGTCTAAGTATTTGCTAGTCAGCTCCTTTTTTCACTTAGTAAGACTTACAGTCCCAGTTCTGCAATGATTCTGTAAAAGTATTTGCTGTTAAGAAAGACTGAAAGTACTGCAGAGAAACAGCGGTTAGTTCTGCACTCAGGACACTGTCTGTATATGTGTGTGTGTGATGCCATCAGTTCTTACAGGGCACAGTTTTTCTTCCTGGAGAACAAAGCCTCAGGAAATGGAAAAGAATGAGTGGACCACTGAATCTGCCTTGAAAATAGCTTCCTAAGGAGGATTTGTAAGGAAGCAAGCAATATATCTATTCAAGGTCCTTGCAGCACAGCTACCATTCGCACACAAGGAAGTGCCTAGGCAAACAGTTTGGGATGCAGGTTCCCTCGGTGGGTGCATGCATGGTGATGGGGTCACCACAGCACGGCTTTGGAAGACTTTGAAGGCAGCAGCCATCCTTTAGCTGTGAAATCTCTCTCACTGCTTTGAAATGTGCTGCCAGTATCAGTATTTCAGCAAAGCTGCTTTTACTGTGGGATGCAGGAGAGCCTAGAGCTCCCTTCTAGCTGAGTGCCATGAGTTCAAGAATACTGGAAGTGCAAACCGCTGAGAGCACAGAAGACAGAGCTGCAATGTTTCCAATGATGGGAACTTTTTTCTCAGGGTGCAGTGATATTATTAGGCATTGTGTAACAGTGCATGGGAAAAAAGGGAAGATACAGACTGCTAGCATGCTTTCAGATGATAAGTAATGATAGTAATTGGCTAAATACCAAATATTTTATGAAACCTAAATAAATGAGCTCATATAATGTCCAAGTGTAATTAAAGGGTGTCATGCCTCTTTCTTGCAGGGCCAAATTTGGACCTGTGCATGACTGGCAGAGAGGCAGTAAATGGTTCTCGTCAAGAGTCGTATGAATAAACTGAAGGCTTTACAAGGAGGGGAACAGAGTGTGTGGCTTTTATCTATAAAATTCACCTTTACTTGTTAAACAACAGAGGCTACCCAGTCCTGCTTGTTTGCAGAAGTACCACCCTCCGGACAAGTTTGTGGTACCTTCTTGTGATGCCCAACAGGACAGTGTCAGATCAGTGCTGCAACATGGGGCTTCTTTAGAGTATTCTGAATGCTGGGAGGTGTCAGTTCCTGCTATAAGTTATGAGTAAAAAGTAGTGGTGAGCTGAGAGTGATGGTAAGCAGGAAAAGATATTTTTTTTAACTTTTCATGTAAACATGTGGAATATATTTTATGCACATGTATATGTGTTCAGGGTCTGGAATTTTATGTTGTGCTTTTTTTTTTTTAAAGTTCTGTAGAGCTCAACAAGAAGAAAACTGGTATGATTAGACATTTTTTAAAGTTTGTATGAAAATTCAGTTTTAAAACTACAGAATTTAATACAAGCTGCTGTTTCTACTACAAATAATGAAATAATATTTAAGCATTAAAAAAAATGACATTTCTATTCCAGAGGAATATTAGAGGTTGGCCTTAAAAACTACAAAGAAAACTTAACTCTGTGCTGAATTTGCAAGTCTTTTCTATCATTATTTACAAGACCAAGCCTTAGACATGTCCATATATAAATTAACACAAATATGTATTCCAGACTCAAAGCTTTACGATGTCCCTAGGAGAGAAGGAATCCAGTAATTCCTTCAGCTAGCAGTATGGCACAGGCCACTGTATGCCATAAAGAGTGGGTGAACTAGTTGGTGGTAAGAACTGTTGACAAACGCTCAAAAACATTTGATAAAGTTCAAACCTATTGATTTGAAAGATCTGTGTATTGTACAACCTGCTTTAGGACTGAGCCTCTTTTGGGGTGGTAACACTCTGGAGAAATAGGGTGTTGCATTTGTCAGGCCTGACTGTCCCAGAAGTCAGTACTTTTGTCCCTCATTTGGACACAAGACTAACCGTGCTATGTAATTTGTATGTAAAGTCGGCCAACACTGATAAATGGTATGAAAAAAAAAACCCTCCAATAATATATGCTTGTATAAGCAATTTTTCTGACAAATAAATAAAAGACTTGGGCAGATACTTGTTTTTTTGGTCAGAGGAGAGAGTTTTTTCTATGGAAATTAGTGGAAATTTCTGTTGTTTTGCTAGTGAGTAACAAAGAAAATCCTGAAGCAGTTCAGCTTTGTCTTGGCCACTTCCATGATGAGGGCAACTAGTGGACAGGTCCTGTGACTGTGGCAGATATCTTTGCCTTTAACTTCTGCATCAGCACGTCTCCATGCCAGTCTTTCCTGTATGAGACAATATCTGTGACTAGAAAATGCCTGGAACAACAATTAAATATTGTAATTGCATTAATTTTAAAGTCATCTCTCTAAATATCTTAAACCCTCATGGATCTGCTGCTAGTCTGCACAGTATCTACCTTATTCCTGTATGATTATGTGTTGCAATTAATATTAAACTATAATCTTGAAAGCCAAGCTTTATATTCGATTATTTCCATGACACAGTTCAAGACCATTTCGTGTCACTAAATTTGAATTTTTGATTACTAAATGTGTGCAGATGTTAAATAGTACATACTTCAGAAGTTTTTTAATAACATCTCATTATGTTGAAAAGACTTGAAGCTTTTTTCTGGCAAGTAAAATCGCTAATTTTTCTTCCAAAATGAACTACTTAACATTTCATTAAATCAGTACTATCAAGATAGCTAACCCAAGACATTTTCAAAATGTGAATGGTTTTCATGTGATGGCAATACAAAGGAATTTTAAAGTGTTGGCATTTTACAGCTGATTTCAAACACATTGCAGCACCTTAATCTCAAAGAATATAGGGTTCTCTGGAGAAGATGATGTATCTGTCCTTGTCTTCCAGATTCTCGTACCCTTGGGAGTTACCTTCTCCTTTGTATGTGGCAACCAGTGAAAGAGGCAAAAAAGGAGGAAAAGAAAGTGTGGTAGTTAATCTTAGCTCTTCTGCATTCTGTCAACTTCTCTTCAACTTTTCCTTCCAAAGGAGGACCATGTGTTTAGGCTCACTCGAGAAGTGGGTGGAAGTGTGTTATGTGAATCCACACAGAAAAAGCGCTGTGTGGTGTAAGGGCGGGAAAGCCCCCACTGAAGTAGGCATCAGCTAATCCCTCTCAGTCTCTCCAGTATGGCAAACTTGTCTGGGTTTATGATGCCTGCCAGTCTGAGGTAATAAAACTGCTTTATTTTCATTATTGAAGCCTCCTTTGTCCATGGAGAAGTTTTAGCAGTTGTAAAGCTACTAAAGCAGAAGTTGGGTCAAACTAAGCTGGACGAGAGTGAGGAGAGACGTTGCTTTCTCCTTTAAAGGCTTGAGTTAGCCACCAAACTAAGGATAATGTACATTAAAAGAGCACTTCTGGGGCATTAACTCAGGTCAGAAAAAAATTCAGTTGTATGTACCATGTTAACTCCAAACTGATAGGAGAAAAAACAATCACCAGTGTTACCAGACCTGGAGAGAAACCACAGTTTCCCATGATCTGTAACTGAGATCTTTTTTTCCCTGTGATTTTGATTTTTTTTTTTTTGCATTTGCAGCATTGAAGAATAACATCTTTTTTCCTACATTTTTGTGAAAAGTTAATGTCACATTATAATACATTGAGCGGCAATGCTGATAAGTGTGGTGGGCAGCAGAACTTACTACACCTGCAGAGTAAGATAATACTTACTCACTTACTTCCCTCTGTTTCACCAGCGCAAATATGGCAGCATCCTGATGTTCTCTTTTCCTTTCCTACGGCTGTTAATGCCATTGATGCTATAGAATCCTTTCTTGCGGAGAAATTCAGTCTGTATTTACTTTTCTCTGAAAGGCCATGTGCTGAAAATAATAGTTTAATGGCATCTTTTGCCTGATGGTATGAAAAAAATTTCTAAAAGCCTTCTCAACAACAGGGATTTTGTAATCAAGCAAACAAATTTCTCATTTTTCCAAGACAGGAAAACCCATATGAGACATTAGAAGGAATACCATTAATGGCTTTGAGGACTGACACTTCCAAAGCCATAGACTACCTATAGTGATTATCTGCCAAAAGATATTCATTTTATCCCAACTGTCTTTTTGAAAATATTCTCTCCAAACATCAGGATAAAGTTTACAATTTACTTTTGAAAATTGGTATTCTTCTATGAAAGGGTGTAAGTTACCTATAATCATATTGTTTGCTTAGGAAAAATTATGTGAATGGTGCCAACTACCTGTTCTTCCCATGCTTGGTTTAAAAGTGTTTTCTCCTTCTGTCACAGGCTTATAAAAGAAGCCATAAAATTCATTTGAGTAATGTTTGTATTGAAAGAAATGCTGTAACAGGCAGATATGTGTGATGTTATGGGAGGAGTTGTTCTTGGACATCTTTGTATGGAATATTTTCCCTGGAGTTGCAAGGAAAGTCTTACGTTTTTGATTTAATGTTTCCATCTTTCTCATAACACATGTCAAATGAGTGGATTAAAAATGTAATCTTTTCTAATGCAGACGATCTGGGTCATTTCAAAACCAGAGCTTTTTGAAGAGCCTTATTTATGAAAAATAGATCAGTCCTTTGCTTCTGCTCGACCACTTGTTCTTTTATTGATTGGTTTAGGTTTCTTAGCCTGCCTCTTCTTTTGTGCTTGGCTATTCCTCCCTGTTGTTTTCTACATGCACAACCATGGCAATTATAACCCATCCCTTGGGAAGTGGTGACTTACAGAACATTTAACATACTGTACGCTACACGGCTAAGGGAAAGTTTGCCCTTTTCCCCTTGTTTTTTAAATCCTTTTGCTGGTGTGACATTCATGGGACTGAGACAGAAATAAGAATAGAGCTCTTTCCATGGAGTACCACTATGGCTGACAAGCACTCATTTATCTTTCTGATGATCAGAGAGCTGTTGCTGTCCGGGATTTTGTATTATTTTTTCAGGGAGGCACATCAACTCCCCATTTTCCAGTTACTGAGGAGAAGAAATTAAGTTGTTCTGCCCTCCTGGGATATGATTCTTTACTCTTGTCTTCAGGCTTTTCTTCCCTCTCATAAATAAAGGTTGAGGATTTGAACGTGCTGTGCACTGGCACGTAGAGTCCCACAGCTGGACCGTGGAAATGCTGAGCTCCGCACTCATGGAAACTGTGCCCTTGAGACCAGGCTCTTGCCTCCTGGTTTCTACTGAAACTCTCGGTTTGCCTTCTCAGATGTTTCCCTTGTAAGGTAAGAGTTCTGCTTTCTCCTTCTTCCTCGCCCTATCATTCATCTGATTCAGCTTTTTAAATTTATGCTTTAGACTCAGACAATGGGAATCACATGTTTTTGCTTTTCTTGTACTGCCTCTGTTTTGGTACTTTCCACCCTCAGTTTACTGGGGTAAGTCAGGAGTCATCAGTGAAAACAAAGCTTTGTTTGAGGAACTGCTGATTCAGAGGAGACTGCTCCAAGGCTGGGCAGTGGTCAGATAGCTCCAAAGCAAATCCCAAATCAGAACATACTACAGCTTTCAGAAATGTCCCCCTTATACCATAGTTCTTACCTATTTCTCTTCAAATGGCTCTGCATTCTGGCTTTCCTTAGTTTAAATGCCTTGTGATCATTTCTCTTTCAGAGAGAGCATCACCTAGAGAGTCCCCTTGCATCACAGGCTTCTGAATGTATTGTTGAGGGTTTCATACCTATGACTCAACTCTGCTTCCAACTGAGTATGAACGTCTGTCTGGGATTTTAGCTCTATATAGTACCATTTTCACAGCACCGTACTCTGTTTTTAAAGCATGGTTACTATGGAATCTACAATATCTTGGAAAATAGTGAAATAAAGATACCATGTTACCATTTTGCGTTGCATGACAACTTTTGTTCCTGTTTTGTCTGTGTTTTTACCCTCTGGGTTTTCTTTTGAACTTTGAACAAAAAACCTCAAAGTGAAAATCAGCTGTCAACTTTGGTCCATTGTCATTTCAGATATGTGAAGTCATGCAAAGCCTGATGGCTTTGCATGGTTTCCGCTAGGTCATCATCCATTTCAACTTGCTGAAAGAAGTAAGCTTGTGTAGTTGTTCATCTTGGGATTTTCATGACAAATTTCAAACTAGCCTGTATCAATTTAGGCATTTATGATAAAAAGATCTCCTATTCAAAGCACCTTACCCTGGCAGTTAAGGGCTACTTCTCCCTTTAAATTTACAGTGCTATAAAACCTAAACTTGTGCAAACCTACACAATTCGAAGCAAAAGGAAAAGCAAATCAAATTGCTCTTTTTTCCCCCTGGAATTCTAATCAGATCTGAATCACAAGAAAACTTCTATTACTTCTGTTGTGACACTTAACGCATTACCAGACTGGCATTGTTGTTGTTGATACAGCAGTATTCCTTCCTCCCTGCCAAAACACGAGATGTAACAGAATGCATTAGCAACCTACTCTAGGTAAACCTCCTTGGCTTCTGTCTGTCTCCTGGTTGGGGGCCTCAAGTTGCCAACAAGGATTACACCAAACCAATGTTACCTTCTATTTAAGTGTCTTTTAAATTACTACCAACTTCTGGGCTAGCACAAAAATGGTGTCCTCATAACTGGACATGTAAAGGAGAGCTATCCCCTGGCCAAGCCTGTGAACCTGGTAGGCTAACTTTGAGCTGGAAGCTAAAGTGTAGGATGGCAACACATCTGGATCTGAAATCACAATATTCTATACATTTGGTCTCTAAAATGATATTGAGATTGTTAAATCGGGAATCTCCCTTTTCCTCGCTGTAGTTCTAACTGTTGCCTAATTGAATCTTAGTGTCTTGTTCTTTCCTCCTAAATCGAAAAATCTTCAAGGCATAGGAGAAAGAAACGGTCAAGTTGTGGGTGGCAGGCACTTTGATGTATGTGTGCGTACCAAGAGTGTTGTATTCATGGAAAATTTTTATCTGTTTTCATTAAATAAAACCCAAATAAGTGAGTTTTGAGCTGCTGAGGTTCCCAACCAGCAGTGGATGAATGAGATGTTCTGTTACCTCATCAGAGGCCAGTTCCCTTGTATGCAAACCAAAATGTCAGGGTCTTAGATTGTTTCTCATTTACTTTTCTGAAACAGTGATCTGTCAGCATGCTGTATGTCTGTAGCACAGTCATCTGAAGGGGATTATCTGTGTGTGAACACAGGAAATTACTGAAAAACTGAATTGCTGATTTGGATTAATTTTTAGCCTAGTTTCCTAAAGAAATGAGGCTTTATACATATCCCTCCCCTCCACCTCCCCACACCATTTGCTTTGAAAGTATTGTCAAATTCAGCAGAGATAGGCAGAATAATAGTGTTCTTAAAGGCATAATGTTCATGTAAGATTCATGAAAACAGGGGACTAGAGAGACACCACTACTACCACAAAATGAAGGAACAGGGGGAACAAGAGTGTTCAAAGCATAGTCCTTAGCCACTAAAGAAGCCAAGCAGAGGGGGATGACAGGAGAGAGGACATAAGACACTGCACTGCTTACAGAATAGTTTCTATACTTCAGTGCTCGGAAGCAAGCTAGGATTATTTAGCAGGGAGTATATTTGGATTTGCTGCAGAAACAAGTCCATTTACTTGTATACATATTTGGGCTTTGAAATACTATAGTCCCAAATAATGAGATTATTTATTGTAATAGTGTGGTTTTTTACTAATATTTTTCTCATGCTATGAAGTAAACTAGCTCTCTTGTTTTAGTAATTCCTACTTCTAATCAAATGGGTGAGGCAGAAGAAGTAAGTAGTAACAGCATTTTGTCAAGGTTACTGAAATGCTTTTGATATAAGGGGGAGGCAACATAGCATGATGCTGGCTGGTTTTGGAATCCAGTAATCATCTTTGTGTTGAAATATATTAAAGATGTTTGTTTGGAGCTACGTATAATATGGTGTACTGAGGGTGAAAAAAGAGGCATTGTACTATAATTTATGGAGAAAAAACTCACAGAACTTAACATCAAATGACTGATTTATTCGTAGAATTATTTTAACAATCCTATAGATGTTAATAGAAAGTGTAGGCTGCCAAAGTAAAAATTCATCAGAAAAATTATCATAGTACAATAATTCACAATGTTTTAGAATGCTTGTTACAGAATTACAATAGACCATCAGTATTTGCTTGAAACGTCCTGTCTTGCTAGCTGATATTGGCTTTGCTGGCATGAATAATTAATTTCTCTGTATAAAAGTGGATATTTAGACTATGTAGTAAGAGAGGCTTTGGAGTGTGCAATGAGTCCTCAGGCAGGAATCTCTGGAGCAAGCAAGTCTGGGAAGAATACTGGTTTTTACTTGTGCTCTCCTTGAAATAATGCATTATAATAATTACTACAAAATCCTGTTAGATAGGACTATATTTATACATTGTCAAATTACTTAGTTTGATGTCTCATATTTTCATGCTGAATGGCCAAGTGGGTCAATATACAAAATTTTGACATTTTCTGGTGATTGCAGGATATGTAAATAGAACAGCAAGATTTCTTCATGATGACACTGTGGAGCTGCTAAATTTCTTAGCTGAGCCCGGGCTATATACCTGTGCCCCACAACCTGGAATTAAAACTGACCTGTTTTGTATAGTCTCCTCACACTTTGCCTCTGAATTACAAATGAGACATTAATGTGTACAGGAGAGAAGGGGACTTATGTGGGCACATATAACAAATGCTTTACACTAACCAGATTATACACATCTTTTTGTCAGACAATCTGTTCTGCTGTTTGCGATAAAGGGAACATAAGCAAATAATGCCTAGTGGCATTTTGCTCCTTTTTAGGACAGTTTCTGAACAGGATTCAGGTTATACAACATATAAAGCCATATTTTCTGTGTGTATATGTATATAGCATTTATATGAATAATGCGTGTAACAGTGTAAATACATAGAATATGGCAGTTGTTCCAGGGAAAATGCTACTAAGAGGATTAGAGTTTGATCTCATAATACCATATGCAACCTCTCATTGACTCAGAGTGGAGGTTTGTTTAGTTCTGCTGGACATCAAACAGATTAGCAGCTCAGGTTTTTGCTGCTGACATTCCTTTTGGACTGCAAATTACTACAAAATTCACTGTTTTTTATTCATGGAAATCTCTCCCCAAAAATGTTATTGTGTAACTTATTTTAAAAATTGTTTCTCCCTTTCAGGATCTTCACTCCTCTTTAAAGTGATTTTCAGGGCATAATTGAACAACTTCTGACCTTCTTCCTTCCCTTTTGTTCTCATGATTGAGCTGCTTTTCTAGATCATCTCCTGTCCCCACAGGTGTAGGCTTTTTCCCTTTTGGTCTTCAAGAGGCTTTTCCTGCCCCTGAAAAGTGCTGCTAATCAAATCATCTTTTTCCCAGTTGCTTCAGATGTATCTTCTGTTCCACTGCTGAAGCCCATTCTGTAGACTAAGCTACTTCCCTCTTCTTGTTTAAATATCTTATAAATGCCCATCCTTGCCACTAACTGAAACAAACAAGTTCAGCAGAGCATATCCTGCTGTAAGCGTACTTTCCTTGAAACTCCTGTGATCCTTCTGTTGCCTTCATTTTCACTCTGTAGCCTTTCCCTTTGTCCTCCCTTCTGGTGTCATAGCAAAGGCTGTGGACCCCCTTTGGCTAGAGAATGTCTGCTAGTCAATGAGATCCATGTTCATATTTAAGTCCTAAGTACTGAGAGTTGTTCTTACCATTGCACAGGCGTTTTTCTAATCCACACTGTGCACCATCTACTAGTGACACACACAGGTCTTCACCCAGCAAAATTAAACGTGAAATCACTAGTTGCATAACTTTTTGGAGTTTTTCAAATACCTTCGATGTTTTACAAAGTCCTCCAGCTTTTGCTTTCACAGTTATTGACACCAGGGAAATGAATGACTTGCACCCAATGCTCCCCTTTAGCTGCCAATGCATTTACTAACCTAATGTTAAAGACTATCAGAGGTATTGATTCTGTGCTGTAATCAAAGGTGTTTACATGATTATAATGGTAAAACTCTGAAGCAGAATTCCAGACAACTCTACCTCCACCCCCTCTGTTCACAAGCTACTTATTATTCTTAGACACTTGAAGATAGGAAACACGGGCCTATGCATTCTCATCTGTCCTGATTTCAGTTGTGCTGCAGCCAAGTTCTTGAGAACCAGCTTTATGCTTACTACTCCTACACTAAAGACACTCTAAGTGTCTCTGAGCCAACCAACACCGAACACCCCAGTAGTCTAAGTACACTTTTCCCAGAACTTTCATCATGTGTGCACTCTGGATTCACATTCAGGGGCTCCTGGTAGTTCGAGCAAAGAGACACAGCCATTGTAAGGTTTTCAGAGCCAAATTGTTTTATCTTACTTATAGGGAAAAAAAAGCAGTGTCAAAAAAAGAAAAAAGTTTGCATGTGTTTTCTTGCCTTTGTTTCTTTCCCTGCCTTAGGTGTTCTTTGGCTTTGATCAGGCTGCCCTAAGGGGTTTTATGGATTAATATTCAGATCTCTGTTTCTGATTTAGGGAAGAAGTTTTCTGTCCTATCCAATCCTGTACAGCTTCTCATCCCAATTACTCTTCTGAAAGGATTTGTGCTCTAACCGCATTGTTTCTCTTCCTGACTAGTCACATTCAACAATACCCCTCTCTGGAGGGGTGTATAAACAGGAAAACAACTAAATATAGATCACAGACAGAGAAGGAATAGAATGCAACAGTGTGCATAAAGAGAAGGAGTGCTTGGACAGATGGTGTAGGGCCTAGAGGAAATCTGGAGGGAGAGAGAAAGAGGCTTGGGAATGAACAACAGAGATGGGCGGGGGTGAGGGGTGGGGAGAGATTTACCCATGGCGTAGCTGGTCTGTGGGAGAAAAGAGGCAGACAGAAGATTCCTCTGTTCCCCGGAGCTGCCTGTAACAAACTGAGTTAGCATGACCAGAGAGCAGGGGCCAAACCAGACCTGAAACCTTGTTTACTTTGTGAGTATCTGCTTCCTTGATCACAAGCTGGTCAGCAGAAGAGTCCTGGGTACCACGGCCACCTCCTCCTGAGCAGTGTGCTTTGGTGGAGCAGAGGGCAGGGGATCTTAGTCTTTGTATTAAACAGAACATAAACATTATTTAATGGAATGGCAAACCATGAGAAATTTAGTGAGGTGCTATTTCAGACATCCTCCTGACTTGATCCCTTACTATTTTATTCTCTTCTGTATTTATTCTCTTCTTTTGGCTGAGGGAACTGGGGTTGTTTAGTCTGGAGGAGGCTGAGGGGAGACCTCATCGCCCTCTACAACTACCTGAAAGGAGGTTGCAGAGAGCTGGGGATGAGTCTCTTTAACCAAGTAACAAGCGATAGAACAAGAGGGAATGGCCTCAAGTCGCACCAGGGGAGGTTTAGACTGGGTATTAGGAAGCATTTCTTTACAGAACGGGTTGTTTGGTGTTGGAATGGGCTGCCCAGGGAGGTGGTGAAGTCCCCATCCCTGGAGGTGTTTAAGAGTCAGGTCGACATAGCACTTAGGAATATGGTGTAGTTGGGAACTGTCAGTGTTAGGTTAATGGTTGGACTGGGTCATCTTCAAGGTCTTTTCCAACCTCGATGATTCTGTGATTCTGTGACTCTGTATTAACACCAGTTAGACCCAGAGCAGTCTTAACAGACTCCAGTCAACAGACTGGCTTAGAGGAGAAACAGGGGCCTTACATCTCTCCTCCTCCTTGCTGCAGCCCTTACCCAGCTCTTACCTTCCCTGCCCAAGTCAGGTAGGATGTGACTGTGACGTACTGCTGTGTGCTTACACGTGAATACCAGGACCCAGCTGTATTCCCAGTTATCACTCACTGCAACTCTCAGCAGGCATGCGTTGCTACAAGTGCCTCTAAACTGGAAAGATGAAGTACTCCTGCAGTGGGTTATCTGCCTTGCAGCAATGGCAGCAGGAGGGAATGGGTGGCCGTGCTTCGGCAGCGTGCAGATGACTGCTTGGTGTGCTAGCTCAAATCATGAATGGAGCAGGGCTGGCACTAATGCACTGGGCTGTGAAATGGGGCAGCGATGGGCAGATGCACTATCTGTTCTGCTGCCTCTGACAAAGGGGCACTAATCTCCAAGGTGCAAATGGTGGGAAGCAAAAACATCTTTGGTTGCCATTGATAAATGTGCCAAACCCTGATGGTTGGAGCCTCAAGTCATTCATGGAAGAACACTCAGGGATCTGTGTAAATTAGGACTGGATTCAAAACCTTCTGCTTCTTTCTCTGCTCAAGTGGCTTCTCTGTCTGTTCTCTTTTCTGTGGCATGCTGTCTGTCTTTTTCTTCCCCAGCATCCTTCCAACAGATCTGCACAGACTAAACTCCTAGTTGCTGATGACCACCTCTTTTTGGAACATGGGGCTTTTTATATTGCCAAGCAATTTTATACTGTTTTTTCTTTTTCTTCTATGTTTAAGTCTTGTTTAGAAACACATTTGGAAGAAAAATACAGTGACAGAAAATAGCCATCCTATATCCCATTTAATGTTTAGCAACATTCTTCATCTCATCTTTTATTCTTGAAGTTCATTTGAGGAAAACTTTTCTTGTTTGAGCAGGCATGAGAAAAAATAAGATCATTATAGAAAAGCTTTAAGAAGCATAGTTTTCTGGAAATTAGGCAAGCAGCACAGGTAATAGCATTTTAAAACATTCTAAAATGAGGAATCAGTTATTTTGTTTGTTGGTTTGGTTTTTTAAATTCAGCAATTTATTCAGAAGAATATTATTTATACAGTTAATGTATTTTTTACAAACCAAGCATATCTGTATGAGTATTGTTGGATTTAAAGCACTGGAGAGCTAAATCTGATATTCATCTGACTGTGGAAAGGCATGTCATCTTTGGTGAGACTATATCTTATATGCACAAGTCTTTGCAGGATTGAAGCATGGGTCTTTGTACTTTTTAACTGTTTCACCCAAGTACCTCAAGCTTCATTTTTTTCAGGAAGTGATCATAAGGAATGTATTAATTTTGATATTTTGTGAGTTTTGAGTCAGAATATTTTAACATTGGCACAATCCATACAGAAGGACATAGCAGTTGGTAAAATTAAGTTCTCTGAAGGCAGAAACATTTGTAAAGATTATTGTTAATATAGCCTGAAGTCTAAAACATTCTCTTGTGCTTGTAATTATTCAAGTTTTAAAATCAAAGATAAGTGTAGTCAGATATTTTGGATTGAGTTTACTTTTTTTTGTTCTGACTGTCTGGAAACACTACCTAATGTTGAGGAAGAACCAGTAATTGTATTTATATTACAGTAAAATTATGGGGAGTAAAGGCAACATACACCATTTGTTCAATAGTCTTCAAAATACTGCAGACTGACTCCACTCCATATTCTCCTCTGTGGTAAAATCTATGGGTGTACCTGCAAGGTTTTGGTTTTAATTCCTGATTTCAGACTGTCAGAGCTGATACTTTACCATTTGAAAAGATTAGAGCAATTAGAGCACGGTAATAAAAGACCACAGATCTTATCCCTTCTGACCCCAGTAACATCGAGGTGCCCCTGGCAGGAGAAACTAGTGCAGGGAAGGCTGCAGAGTTCTGTACCCATCCAGTGTCAAATAGAAATATGCCGTTGGTCCTTTAGATCTGGGGTCCTGCTGCAGACTCCAAATTGTTCTATGAATTTTTTTTTTACCAAGGAGGTTATCTGAGATAGAATTTGGATTATTTTCTAACATGGTACTAATTGGCATTATTTTTGATGTTGAAAGTCTTTAATGGCAGTGCTTGTTACCTATGTCTAATCTGTGTTAGACAACCATAAATGAAAAGGAAGGTAAATGGTCAAGAATCTGGTTTCTACAGGCCAGATAACGCTTACTGTCATGTATTGCTAATGGAGCTCTGTATTTTCAAAGCTCTACATATTAGCTCTTGTTCCAAAAGTATATATTATGCAACTTTAAATGTTATATATTTATGTGAGATTGTAATTCAGATGGACAATCAAATAGCGATGAGTTGAAGCCTTCAGTTTCTTTACCCAACATACACACATAAAGCACTGTAGATTCTCCATTGCCTCTGCCTGCTTTCCCCAGTTCTGGCTCCCGACACCATCAGCAGTCTTGCTGCAGTCGCTGGACCCACACAGGTGTGTGCACACAAATTCATGCGCACGCACATATACACGCATCTGCCTTTCCTACCTTGTCCAGCTCATTTCACTGTTTTTCAAGCCTGTCCCCACCTGGGGACCAGCAGCCACCACAGCCTGACTCCTTCGGTCCATGCCCTGAGCCTTTGGCACGCCTGAGAAGAGGCTGGGATGTGAGGGAGGAATGAAGGATTACAAATACTTTTCTTTCTAAGATGTTTTGTCTCACCAGACATGTAAGGGGAGCGGTGAGCTTTCAGTTCAGTTGAGTAGCCATTGCTATGACTGTGGCTATTCCATGTTGGTACTCACCACTAAGTGTGAACGGGACATGGCTGTGCTAGGTGCTTTGATTGTGAAGATAGAAAATGCCTTGAGGACTTTGTAAGTAGCAGATGTGATGGGGGGCTGGTAATGAGGGGCTGTAGGAGAAAGAGGAAATTCAGCAAAACTCAGACTCATGAAGATGCAGTGCTTCTGGAAGGGAGGAAGGCTCACTTAGAACTAAATCTAAAATGGAAGAAGAGAGGAGAGAGGAACGTGGCAGAGAGGGGGGAAAGGAGGCACGGGGAAGTAAAACAAGGCACAAGGGTGTGGAGAGGGTTGGAGTGAACAAGCAGTCAACACAAGGCTGAGAAACTCTTGTCAGAAGCATACAGTGTGCTGGATGTCTGAAAAAAAACCCCTGTTTTGACTGTTCCAGCAGCTGTTCCTGCCAGCTGGTTTTGTACTCTGCAAATCTTGCCCCCCCCCCCCCCCCCCCCCCCGCCCTCCCTGAAGTGCAGTGTAGTGAATAACAACTGGTAACTCCTTCTGCTGTAGATGCAGCGTTTGAGCTGAGAAAAACTAATATCCTCTGGGGTTTCCAGTTTTTGGCTGGAAATCCTGTGAGTGATAGATAATCCACAGGCTCCTGCTTTTTCTAGCATAACAAAGTCCAGCAAAGAACATGCAGCTTGCACCTGCAATATTACAGGGGAATGCAATAAAACATCTCCCTGAAAGATGGAAGCAAACCCAACAGGAGGACTGTGGCTGGTCAAAGTCACATCTGTGTACCAGGCAGCATTTCTTTTTCATGTTCACAAATAACAAAGCTAGGCCAGCAAAAGTCTGATGTTGTCGATCAAACCTAAAACACTACTGACATAAGCCCAGCAAACTTAATTTCTCATTTTCAGTAACATCTTTTCCAAGTTAGATTTTGCTGTTTTGTAACATATTCAGTAGAGCATCACTGGCAATCTGCCATTTAAGATTTTGTTTAAGTGCTTTACTAAAAGAAGAACCTGCTCTTTACAACATCCACTGCATGTGCATGGGGCTACAGTCATGATCCGGAAAACATCACTAGCATGATGTTACTAGGTTATTATACATATGTTTTTTCTAGATCAGGTTTTATTATTCTGCAATACAAAAAAGCTAATAATTTTTGAAATCTCACTTGGACTTTACTTTTTACATGGTTCATGTACTTTGTATTCCCCTAAATCAACAGATTTTATTTTTTTCTTTATAGTCGGAGTCCACTGTGTTAATTTTATTGGAAAAAATGGTCCCAGAGACTTAAATATTCATGCATCAAGGTCACTAGCTATTGAGAATATATGGCCCATGCCAGTTTTTCAAAAAACGCTCTGTTAATTTCTGTAGAATATATGGGACTAGAGAGAAAAACATCTGTGTGGCTCTATTGCTACAAAGCATTAAAGATGTGTACAAAACCAAGGTCCCTTATTTAACGCTTCAATAATTATTTCATTTACTAAAATTACTAGCATAGCTCTGAAAAGTAATGCTATTCCTTTCAAAACCAGTTCTATTGACTTTAAAAATATTTTTTAATATCACTTCATTTGATGATATGTTTAAGCAACGCCTTCAACATGAAATCTAGGTATTGAATTTAAAATTATACATTTTCAGGACCTAAGTCAATGTTACTTGCTGAGACAAGGCTCTATTTAACATAGAGTATAAAAGTAATACTTTAGAGAACAATGAAAGCTAAAGCTTAAGGCTTAGCTATTATAAACTCACTCTGAGGCCTTGACTGAGGCTTGGACCGATGTGATAGCCTTTTAGATCAAGTTTTCATCTGAAGGGAACGTTTTTCTTGCTGCTGTGTCTGTGTAGTACTGCAAACTGTATAAAACAGCAGTAGCAACCCACAAAAGCATGCTCCCAGTCTTGCGCTTATGATGAGTGTACATTTCCAGTTGGATGTGAGACAGTAAGCATTTGACAGTAAACTAGACCGTGGTACTGAGTAACATTTCCAACTACAAGTCAGAGGAATGAGTTATTTTCTATGAGCACGAGGTGTAAGCAGATGATTGGTTTCTGTTGGGATTACATGTTACGGTGCACTTGTTCACTGGGCTGCCCAGGCAAGTGATTCAGGGCTGCTGGTGTGTGAGCTTGCTGTCATTAGCAGCAATGGGCTAGGTTTTTCTAAACCTTCCCCAGTACTTTTAGCAAACTGGATTCTCTTCCTTTGAACTCGAAGTCTGTAAGATCATGGGATCTATTGTGTCATGTGAACTAAGCATTAATGTGGAAAAACAAATCAGTAATACACAGTACTCTTGTGTCAGCAAGTGAACGTCCAGCTCCTAGGCTATCTTGGGCACTAGTTTTACCACCAGTTAATGTAAAAGCCTAATGCATCCTCTTCCTGGCAGTTTTGTCCTCTCACTGTTGACAGGATGTAGTAAAAATAACCTCCAGCCTATAGATATCTAAACAATGAAACTTACTGATACAACTTGGAGGGAGGGAGGGGTTGCCCCCAAACTATTCATTAGCACTAAGCAGCAGCAGGAGGAAAAACTAATTTCAGTAGATTTAGCTTAGTAAAAATCTCCCCTGAGGTTAGAATATAATTTCTTTCTCATTTTATTTTCAGGGAATAGTTGAGATAGGGTAGAAATATACTTTTCCCTTGAGGAGCAGAGCAGTTTGTTTTAAATTTCCATGGTAATCTGTACACAGCTCAGAAATTTATCTAGCAAACCTGAAGGATAAGTGAGCTCCAGCATGCAGAAATTAGTGGAATTTCATGTTCTGCTTGGGACAAATATGACTGTTTCCAGTTATGGTGCTTGATTAAAAGGCTGTAAGCCTTAATGGGTATGAATAAGTTTATCTTAGCAATAGGTGAGTTGATTCTGGTTCGTCTTCTAAAATGGAGTGAGGTAGAGATGAATATCTGTACTCATCTGAAATCT
This sequence comes from Strix uralensis, assembly GCF_047716275.1. Taxonomy (NCBI): domain Eukaryota; kingdom Metazoa; phylum Chordata; class Aves; order Strigiformes; family Strigidae; genus Strix; species Strix uralensis. The sequence goes on along the minus strand of NC_133974.1, from coordinate 79,783,724 downwards.
CAAGGCAGACAGTGAGATTTTGCCTTCTTAAATACATTTCCTGTACCAGTCTCTGTTGAGGCAATTTATGCTCGTTCTAACTGTTGTATGTTTACTTTTTGCACTGAGCATGGTTAAGGCTCGCAACCTCTATGCCAGTGTCCCCAGCAAGGGCTACAGCTGGGGTCTTTGGCCTGTTCCCACCACTGCAGGTCTGTGGGTGTGTTGTGACAGGCCATTATTAAGGAGTATACAAGAGAAACTGTTTGCTCTGGAGTGCACATGGGAGCTGAAGCTCAATTCACCCTAGACCTGCTGGAAGGATTTGAGGAGTCCAAGCAAGGCAGTGAAGGTATGGATCTGTGGCTATGGGCCAAATGCAGCTCATTTGGAGGAGTTTATGAGGAAGGCAAACCAGTTTCTTTCCCCATCACATTATAAAACTTGATATAACCTATGTTGGAATGTATCATCTGAACTGTATTTATGCTGGTTTGTGGGTGGGTGGGAGATAGGAAATATGTTTTACTATGAAAAGCAATGTGTGACCTTGTAGTGCTATTTACATGCTTATTATTAACGATATAGCCTATTGCATACTAGGAAAAGAATGCAGATGTTACACTGCTGCATTTGTCATACAAATCATAATCACTAGTCAAGTCCACGCAAAGACTGCTAAAATGCTTATGAATAATACAGCACTATGTGTTTTAGTTGTGATTGGCTCTTTGCAAAAATTTTTACTATTTCAGGAAAATGAATGAGCTTCCTATTAAATAATGCTTGCTGGCTCTCAAAAGGAAAAAGGTTGTTGGTCTGCATATCCTGTAGCTCTTACTTCTCACCACCACCCGCTACTTTGTCCCAGGGGTTTTTTTGCTGACCTCAGGTGGTCTTCTCTGCTTTGTCTCCTTCCTCTGTTACTTTCTATATGGTCCCATGTGCATTCACTGCTGTTGATTTCTCAATTTCTAGTAGGTCAAAAACATTCTCCCTCTTGCATGGAGGCACACAGTGTTAAGGCAGAGAGGCTGCCTGTGTGGCATGCAAGCTTCTTATCATCCATATCCATGACTGCCAGTAAGGTCTGGCAAGGAAAGGTGAAAGATATTTGAGAAGTTGTAGGGACACAAGCAGATGCAAGCCATCAGCGTCCCCTCATCAGTTCTACTCCTAAATTCATCTGTGTCATGAGGCTGAAGAGATACAGTGCACTATGTGTCTCCCTCTGTCCCAAAGCCTATCTCTAGCCATGACTCTGCATGGCTTGATGTCATGTCGTGCAACTGAGGGACTACAGATGAGGAAATTTCAGGAACCCTCCTTGACCAATGCATCCCAGGTTCCAGTAGGGATACAGGCTGACCTTAAACCTCCTGAGGTTTCTTTTCAGGCAAGATAATAGAAAACTAGAGTTGAAGAGTTTATTTTGGCAATAAAACAGTAATCTGAATGTAAATGAGATTGAATTTTGGAAGCAGTTAAAAAAAGGGAGATTGACAAAAGGGATTTACATCTTGATGTTGGATCCCAGTGTTCTTTCTCTCCCCCTTCTCTAGTTGTTCAAGGGGTTTCCTGTGGCATGTGTCAAAAGTGTGCCTCTAAGCACTTGGCTGGTAAATAATGAAGTGTGTCTGGAGCCTTCTACTCTTCTGCTATGCTTAGGTAGAGAGGCATTTCTGAGAAGTGGGTACAAACTGTGATGAAAAAACTGCCTGAGAGAGTCTGATAGTGTGCCTTAGAGATGCTCTCATTTCACTTGACCTCATCACCTCTAGCAATGCCTTTTACAGCTCAGGCTTTTCATCCAGGAATACCTTACCTCTGTTTCTCATGTGCTTTGCTGTGGTCTCTGCATCGGCATGCAATGGTGGAGCTCCCCTAGGTGATCATGAGGAAGGAATCCAAGTCATGGGCTACTTCATGCCTTCCACCCTAAGGAAAAGTAATCAATTTCTAGATCAAGTGGCAAAAATTAAAATTAAAACAATGACAGTAATTCTTAATTGACAGCTTCCTTTGGTAGATTAAATTATTCTCCACTTAGTTTAAAGTTGTATGTGTGACTGCAAGTATTAAAAATCAGATGAACTAACTTTAAAAATATGTTTGGGAACATCAGAGTTCTGAAATGGTTACATACTACCTGCAAGCCTCTACTTTCTTCTCTGTCTTGCTGGAAGCAGATCTCTCCTCAGTAATAATTGTCATGAATTGTTGAATACAGGGATTTGCTTGGCAAATATGCATTTATAGTATTTTCATCAATAATAAGGTCCAAGATTTTCTGCTGTGTGTTTTTTTTTGTCTTGTCCTTTTTTGACAAAGTGCAAGCAAGAAGAAATATTTTTTTATTGAATTTTCTGAGTGACATGTCACACCTGACTGCCTCCCAGCATTTTGGTTCCAATAGACATGAGTTGTAGCACAGTCCAAAACTGTCATGACAGAATGACATATTTTAATACCTCATTTTGGGAAATAGGAAAAGGGCAGCAGTCTGTGGAGCAGACAATCAAAGAACTTTGGTTTTCAAAGAAAAAACAATCTTTAGGCAACCATGCTTCTTGTTCTTGGAAGGAGTGGGGTGGGAATGTAGCTATTAGGATACATTGGAAAGTGCAGGAGATTTCTACTCTTGCAGTTTCCTTTCCATTCTTCATCCTTTTCTTGGTGTATTCTTTCACTCCCGTCTTTGTAATGCCTTTTACAGCTGGAGTTGCCATCTGTCTGTTTGAAAAATACTAAACAAAAAACCAGTGACCTCAGACAAACAGTTGCTGTGTGTGCAGATATTGGACCCACAAAAGCAGCATCTTCAGAGAATCCAGGACACAGGAGATCTAGTACAAATGTGCAAACTGACTTGATGTGCCCAGGTTAGCAGGTAGAATCTTGTGTGCCAACCGAAAAACCAGCACGGCCAAGTGGAGAGAAGGCAGCCTGTGTCTTGCTCACGTAAGTCAGTGGATTACTTGCACAGGAGCTGTTGTAATACACAGATATACGTGCAGTTTAGAAAATCAGTTTTTTGTGTTGGGGACTTTTTCTCTGTCTTGCAAAATGTCTGGCATGCAAAGGGCACTGAAGAACTGTGCCAGATACAGCAGTGAGGTGGAATGGCCCCTTGGGCTGTCCCACATTTCTAGAAGTGATGGGTGAATGTCAGGACATTTTGAACTGACCTGTGTCCAGCGGAGGAGGAAGAGGATGTTCAACTGCTGCAGGTTGCCTTAGCTTGCATCAGCTGTTCCCGGAGGTTTACCCAAGCCTTATCAACGGTGACCGTTTCCTTTCACTCTTGTAGGAATTTAGTGTGGGGAGGAAAACTGATGGGTTCACAGCTTTGCAAACCAACAAGTCTTTTTGTTTTTGAACAGCAGAATCAAGCATACCTTTGCTACTTTACTAATGCACTTCAGATCTGATAGAAACAAGACAATATAATAATTAAGTTTTTATACCCAGTCATATTCCTGCCGATCATATGGCATGAGGTAGCAGTGATTAACACACACATTTATAAGGAATTCATTGCAGAGCATAAAAGTAATTTACCCAATTTAGTTTGCTTCTGACAAGTACAATCTGGCAGCATTTTAGTAAATAATAAAATTAATATCTCACCAGACAATTTTGCAGCCTTGACCTCGTCAGGTTACAGTCTTGCTTTTCCTCCTAAATGCCACCATTTCTGTATTCAGAAAGGTGAGGTTTGCTTTTGGCATCATAAATAGTCTGCAGCTGCAGCAGAAAAAAAAATCTCTAGCAAGCACTTAAACTGTTTCAGAGTTGTTTTTCAGTTTCTTATTTTCTTCTGTTTCCCTTCTTGCAAGTTGTTACTGTTCCCCTTCACCATGATCTGGTGAAAAAACAGCTGCTTATGGTAAGCTGTGTGCAAACTACAAACAGAATGCTTCACACCTTGAGGCAGCTGCCTATAAACATCTGGGGGTTTTCTTTTTTCTTTCTCTTTTTTTTTTTTTAACCTTCCTGAGAGCTTGAAGGTATTATTTCAGAGGGTCCAGGATAGATAGCAGCTCATTAACAGTCTCTTTTGAAGGCATGTCATATGCTGATGGTGACCTTTATCATAACAGTTTCTTGCTTTGTGACTGCTGTCTGGGCTTGGTTTATACTGCATTGCTAGCAGTGCATCTAAGGTGGCAGCAATTGCTCACAATCACAGAGCAACAGTAGTGCAGTAGAGTGCAAAATTTGGTTTTTCATCCTTTGTTAGTGGCCCTTTCATAAAATGGTCAAGAGATTCCAGATGATGAATAAGATTATCTTCAGCATCAGGAGCCAAATTACAAAAAAACCCACAAAACCAAAACCAGAAGTGGAAATACAGATCTGTCATGTGGGCAAGAGCAATAAGACGAAACAACAAAAGCCAACTGTGAACTATTGGATAAGCATATTCATAGAAGTGGAGAGAGAAGTGCCTTCAGTTTGCTCTTGAGTAACTGGAATCTTTATCTGCTTCATGGCACTGAAAAATAGTAAAAGGTTATGGAAAAAAAGTATCTCAGCTCTCTGCTGGTCTGTTCCATAGATGAGAAGGATGAATGGGAGGTGCCCCTTCAGAAATAATGACGGAATTTGACTCATTGTATTTACTTAATTTTTTTAAATGTTAGTTTTAGTAGTGATTTTTAGCAGTTTACTTAGAGCATGCAGGGACTACGGATATTTTGTCAGAATTGCTGAGCTGTGACTCGCCCACTCAGTCCTCATGAGATTTTGGTATTGTGAACATTTCTGGTTCTCAAATACACCAAATCAGGCAGAACTGTGGAACTGTCTCTGCAGTACATTTTCTTTCCATTTATCAAATTTATATTTTAAAATCTTGCTTCAAGACTGCACCTACCATTTCCTTTTATGGGACAATATACTATCATACTCTTTTCCACCGTTTGATTTGCAGTTGATTGCTTTCTTCAGTGAGGCTGGAAAACTAATTTGGATACACATGAAAGTAACATTTCAAAGATAACACATTTTTGCTTCAGTGAAAGAGAAAAAAGGCTTTTGGTGAAATATAGAGTGCCTCTGAACTAGTGTTTTACTAAATCCAACGGCTTTGTTTTGTTGCAACAAGGATGCAAAGTTTACAATTTTTTTGTTCTTGTTAAGGCTGTGGATGAGTTGGGAGTTAAGCATTTTATTGCAAGACTGTGATAAATATTTTCAGGCATGTATAGAAGAAAGCACAGCGTATTGCCATGTTCCTATACTAGCTGGAGTCTCAAGAACATTATAAATCATCAGCACAGGGCTGGACAATACTGTATAGAGACATGATTAATGACTCTGGCAAAGTGTTTGCAATAATGTGGTTCATACTTCTTAGGTCCCAAGCTGGAGTCTCTGTTTAGCTCCATGTTATGTGAGGTACTTAAGTCCCTAATTGTCATATAATTGTTCATAGAGTAATTTGGAAGTGTGGTGTGCTGTGAGTGACTGGAGTTTTTTACTTTTGTTCCAAAATAGGGATTGGAAATATGACTGAATTGAAAGGAAACTGGGAATTAAGCCCATATCCTGCAGACACTTATGCAGATGTAGCAGATGAGTAGGCATGCTTATATTTAATCATGTGCATAAATGTTTACGTGAATAGTGCTTCAGTTTCTATTTTTAAAGGGAGGAGGAACTTTTAAATTGTTTTGTCAATTCACATGTTACAAAATTTTAATACCTTTTCTTTATAGCTTCTTGAAAAATCTGCTTGTAGTGCAAAAAGTCTGTTCAGATTTGTCACAGTACACATTGTATAGTTCTAAATAACTAGTGCAGATACCAGAATTCTCCAGTAAAATAATTTTGGTCAAATCAAAGTCAGAATTCAGATGCATTTCAATTAAGAACCATACAGAGCGTATACTTTCTGACTTGTAACACTGAAGCCCTCAATACTTGCAAATACTTCAGACACACAAGAAACTTCATGCAGGTGAGTTATTCCCTTGAACTTCAAATTATTGCAAAGTGCTTCAAAATGTTTAATTTGGAACATTTCAAATATGTGAATGTGGTGGGTTGACCCTGGCTGGACACTAGGTGCCCATCAAAGCCACTCTATCACTCCCCCTCCTCAACTAGACAGGTGAGAGAAAATATATTAAAAAAACCTTGTGGGTCAAGATAAAGGCAGTGTAATAAAAGCAAAAGCAAAGGCTGTGTGCAGAAGCAAAGGAAAACAAAAGATTTATTCTCTACTTCCCATCAGCAGGCGTTGTCTAGTCACTTTCTGGGAACTAGGGCTTAGGTACATGTAGCAATTGCTCCAGAAGACAAATGTTGTAGTAACAAATGCAGCCCCCCTTTCTCTTGGCATTTGTTGCTGAGCAGATGTCATATGGTATGGAATATCCCTTTGGTCACTTTGGGTCAGCTGGCCTGGCTATGTCCCCACCCAAGATCTTGCCCACCCCCTGCCTCCTGGTGAGGGGGGAATGTTGGAGAGATGGCCTTGATACTGTGGAAGCACTGCTCAGCAGTAGCCAAGACACTGGTGTGCTGTCAACACCTTGCTAGCTACCAGTACAAAGCACAGCACTGTGAGGGCTGCTACGGGGAAAAGTAACTCCATCTCAACCAGACACAATAGAGTGAAATTCCTACTCTGCTCACATTGGAGCTAAAGCACAGTGCAAGTAGCTACTATCAGTTTCTTATCAAACTGCTCAACCAGGGACATACAAGGATTCAGTCTCCCAAAGACCCAATCTCCAGTATGCAAAGGCTTCGTCAACTGTAATGTGAGACTGACTTTATTGCCCCTTCTCCAGGCAAGTAAATTGCAACTATTGATTCAGAATGTATAGGGTTAACCCCTCTAATTAACTGAAGCAAATACCGCCTTACCTCAAAACTCAAAAAAGCAAATTTTTGTTGAGACTTGATATGACCTCAGGAATGTGAAAATTTCATTTTTATTAAGTGAGCAAAATTTGGCTGGGGGTTTGGCTGAGGGGTTGTGTCAGCTTTCAGTTGGCCTTTTCATAATATCTCAAAATGCAAACTGGAAATGTAGTGGTGCCCAATGCTATGTGGCAGTGGAGCCACACCACGAAGATTTCGAGTATGTGTGCTCTGTGAAGGCTTGAGTAAAATCTTGCTGAAACTGGTTTAACACCTACTGTTTATTTAGAGTAAAGGTGAGCAAAGAAGGTCCTTCACAGAGCTCATAGGTAAAACAATAAGGACCATTAACATAACTAGAGGCTACATGAAAGGCAAAGTAGTCCAAAATGGTTTGCCTAAACTCAGGGGAATGAATAAAGCCTAATGAAACTGTGTGAGAAAATGTGAACAACAAGGAGGCCCACAGACTACACCTCAGAAGCTGGACTGCACTTTCTGCGTGGCCTCAGGAGAATGTCTTGGCAGAGAATACTTGCTGGCCAGGGTCTTGCACCTGGGGTTGAAGGCCCAGTTTCTCCTCTTCCATGGCTGCCCTTGCTTTGTAGATAGGATTGCATAAAGTAGCTAATTCCATCAACTCCCTTCTTCCAGTAAAAGTGGTCATAAATATTAGCCATTCCTTGGGTGAAAGAGGTCAACAGGTATATTATTAAATAAACCTACAAGTTTTTTCATCATACTGCATTAAATTGAGGAAATTAATGTAGTTTAAGCCTTTACATCAGAAGTGATTGTGGGGATTCACTTACTCTGGTGGTTTGAATCAAATATGTATGTGTAAAACGCTCTCTAAATTTCATTTGAGGGTTGATGGGCAGGCAAATATTTATAAAATATATTTGGTCTTAGTTATTAGGTTTTCAACAGAGGAAGTTGATAGCATGGTTTATTTTCCTACAAAGCATTTTTCAAAGATATGAAAGATAATGGAAACCAGCAGATAGGAAGCAGTAAAAGTATGAGCTACACTAAGTAGACATGTTGCCTGAAATTTACAGAAGACCTACAGAAATCAGCTAAATGTTGAAAATCTTGGCCATTGTATTTATATAAGCTATTGTACTCTATATCTGATTTTTTTTCTCCCCAACGTGTCTTTTGTGACTCATCTTTCTTAAAATAGTTTATCTGGTAATTCACCAAAGACAATACATCACATATACTTTTTTCTACAGGACTGCAGAGTGATAATGAGGAAAGATTTAAATAAACATCTGTCTACAGAAGAGAGCAGAGCTGAGGCTGGCTGCAGGGAACAGTAAAAGTTCTGTCTCCTGGATAAAACACATGTAGAAAAAATGTCTGTATCAGTATGTAAAGAAACAAAATTGAAGTATTTAACCAATAGGAGAGTGGCAGGCAAATGAATCAATATTTAGCTCTGGTATCAATCTATCTAAAGGAAGAGTATGAAGCCAGAAAAAAGAAAGAGGACTTGATCTGGTTTCTGATTTGCATTTATCAAAATACTGCTGAAGAACATGCCCAAATTCTGCTGTACTCTTATGAACTTTTGAAAATAGCAGAAGCAGTAGGAAAGAGAAAGAGGAAGCCAACAAAGGCAGAGAAATAAGTTACAGAAATGAAAGGTATTTCCAGTATCAACGGCAAAACTGTTTCCAGAATCAGATATCCATTGAATGAGTTCTTCTCATACAGGGGACAGGGGAAAACAAAATGATAAAAACCTTTTTTTTTTTTTTTTTGTCCTAATTATGTACTAGCTTCACAGTATCATCTTAAAACTACTATTTACCATTCACCCTTTGCTCTTCTTAGATAGGAATAAATATTTTCAATAATTGTCAGTGTAGGCAATGCAGGATTTATTATTTTTTTCTTTTTTAGTAGACTGTTGGTGATGACTGTAGCAGAACATAGGCCAGTAAAATCAGCCTTGTAGTAAAACAGCTAAAATGGTCCAGCCTTCCTGGGGAGGGTTGCAACTACAGAGACTGCTTTGTAGGTGTCATTGCCAGGACACCTGTCCTTATGCTATTGGAGGGGAGCTCAGCCGTGGGGGACACTGAGCACGTAGTGTATTGTGCAATCAGAAAGAGCCATGAAAGAACATGCAGAATGGAAAAAGTAACAAAAATTGCATGCAGATCCCTGCCTCTCCCCTACGTCTTTCAAGAGTTTTTTAGACTATCAGTTTTCAAAAAAATATTTTGTCTAACTCTTCCTGTCCCACCTCATTTTCTGATCTCTTCCTGTGTTTTCTTAAAAAGCTCTTGGGAGCACAACCTTTTAACAAAAAATGTCAGTTTTAGTTCTAACATACCTATGATTCTTCTCTAAGGGCTTCAAGTTCCTCAGATGTTTGAGCACCTGTTCATCTATCACCATATATTCATATCGTATATTCACCAGGTTCATGTATCTTTCCAGTGTTACACTTCAGGATGAGAGAGGTATATGTATAAGCTGCTTGTTGGTTTGTATTCCTGCTGTTAAGATGAAACAGCTCAGTTTCAGGAAGGCTGTCTCTCCACTCCTTTCCATACTGATCACACTCTCTCAAAGGAAAGAGCTGATGACCCAGGTGTACCTGCTGCTGCAGCCCACAGGTGCAGAAGAGCATACAGTCCAGATGGTGTCCAAGGAGGTAAAAGAATCAGATTTGTCCCTCTGGAGGCACAAAGCCTGGTTTGCAGAGGGTATGTGATCAGACAGAGTGGAATTATCCTTGCAACCAAAGTACTGTTTCTTCAAAATCCATCCAAATCACATGCCATGCGTTCTCACATCCCTTCGGCTGATGCAGTTAATGATCAGTTGTTCAAATTGGAATGGAGGAAAACTGTCATCCTTCAGCTGGGGCTGGGACAGGGGAGGTGTGGGTAAAAATCACTATAGGCTTTAACTCTGTTCAAATCTTGGAGGTTTTAAAGCATGAAATGTAACACATATGTCTAGTAGTGTGTATAATTTTTATGTCTTATTTTCACATTCTGACTTTACTTGGAAGTACTTTCAGGAATTCTTTTTAATGAAATCTTTGTGGAGAAGGAAAACCCAGATCAGAAATTAGTGTCAGCTAAATAAGGAGAGTTAACCAGATGGCCAGCTGCTGGATAAAGCTTAGAGAAAACTACCTAGCGTGCAGACTTGGAGTTGGGGCATTGGCCTCCTGTTTGTCTTCAAGTTTAAAAGCTCGAGTGGAGTTTAAAGTTACCTAGTGTTACTTAAAATAGTTCTATTCCTGCTGTGAAACTACTTTCAAAGGCTATCTGTCCAACATTGAATCAAAATGGCTACAGTCTTTAAGACCAAAAGTCTTAAAATATATCAAATCTCATAATTGCTATTCTTTTAGATGTAGAATCTGTCAAAAAATCTCTGCTTTGAACTCAATGCATGGCTATATTTAAAGTATGAGCTATACTTAACTATGTTTTTTTTAAACAGCATTATTTATGCTGGATTAAAGTATGTACAGCCTTCTGAAAATCTTCAGTGCAGCAGAAATCTAGATATTGGTCACTCAGTTTCAACATCACCTCTGAAGCCACAATTCCAAAACCTCCCCCCAACCCCTACCCCCTTTTTTTTTTTTAACCTTTCCAGCTGCAGATTTCCACCTGGCCACATTTTGAGATACACTGAGTAATTTCAACATAACAGAATGTATATTATTTAAAAGCAGTTGAACTGTGGAAGTCATGAAATTCAAGGATTCAAGGCTTAAACTGTGCCCTAGTCTACACTGTCTGTTGGACCTGTTGAAAAAGACTATGAGAATGCAGTTGTGTATCATTCATACAGTGAGGCTTTGCTGTGATTTACATTTCTCCTGAGAACAATGCTGGGGCAGTGAGCAGATGTGTGTTAAGGACCAGTTTATGGTGGTGTGTTGCAATGCAGTGTAACGTACCTGCCTCTATTTCTTGTGTATGAGCTTGAGTGCTCCTAGCAAGTAATAATAGAGAGTCTTATGGACTTCAACGACCATTTGAAACAGATTCTAAATCCCTTATTTAGGCACATGTTTAAAGATAGATTTCACAGTAGCAGCAGTATTTCCATGTAGTTAGTTGTCAAATGTATTTTATATTTGCTTGGCTACAAGTACTGCATTGCACAATATATCCCTTCCTCTTTCCCCACCTCCCCACCCGCATGAAAAGTGGTGAGCTAAGTTATCTATGAGACTGTGAACACGTATGACATTTCTGTGAAAAGATTTTGCTTAGAGAATGAAGCTGGTACTTCACAAAATTAAGTGTTTGAGATCTTTATCATCAAAACACTAGGTCATTTTATGGATTGATTTGCCAAATGCGGTTGCGAGTATGTATATCTCGCATTACTAATTCAAGCTAGTTTGCTGATGTTATCCTACTTGCCTTTGCTTCCAAGTGCACAGGGCAGGAAAGTATATACATATCCCTACCAAGGAACTGTTAGGTCTGGATAATGTTATTGTCTTTTCTTTGACTCTCTAGAAATGTATCTGTGGATACTATACACCTATGTGGTTTATTCATTCTACATTAATATTATGTTTGCAGCTACAATGCATAAAGGAAAGTTGCCTGACAGCATTGTATGAGGCATAATTTCCTAGTCCAAGGTGGAGTTCTGGATCCAAGTTGGTGTTAACATTTGGAGCTCCCAAATTCAGGACCTCTGTAGGACGCCCCAATACAGATGAGGTTTTGTGTGCGTACTTTGGGATTGCTTTACAACAGAGGACTCAGACAGAATTTAACAGGTCAGCAGCATGTGTCTTCCATGGAAGCTGAAAGGAACACACACTGGAGAGACTTCCAGTGTCTTCAAGGTTCTGAAGGATTTTTTTGCTTACTGTGAAATATAGTGCTTTACTTGGGTGCTAGTTCTTAAACTTCATAGGACGTGTTTGGCTTTCAGATCCAAATTATATTGGTACCTTTTTTTATATGCAAAATGGTTTCTGTATTCTTTATCATCATTTGGGAGTGAAAATAATACTAATGTTTCATCAACTGATTGTACTTGCTCCTGGATTACCTTGGAGAAATGTAAAGCACTGAGTGTAAGTGTATTTATCTGTGATTGAGGAGGAAAATTTAGAAGCTAACAGATACAGTGTGCAATGTAAAAAGTTTGGGAGTGTTGTGCATGTGGTAAATGAATTGCTTAGATGGATTCCAGGAGTACCTAGTGAAGTACCTTGGTTAAGCTGTATGGCCAAGCAGACAAAATTGTCAAATACAATCTGCCTTTTTTATGTCTTTCAGGTGAAGATCAGCTCAACAGAAAAAACAATAGAAGATTAAGGACTATTCTAAGTTTTGTTAATCACTGGAAAATTTTAGTTTGTAGTGTTTTAGCCTCTGAAAACTACTTTCACCTTTAAAATATAGCTAGAAGAGAAAATCCCATTAAAGAGGATGCAGGATGACACTGTTCTTCTATTAATATATTGAGTTTTTGTCCCATTAAGCCAGGACCAAAAGCAATGCTTGGATCGTGATTTAAGTCTATACATGGGATTGGGAGAAAACAAAAAACCAACAATAAAATGATGTTTAATTAATATAAAGTTTGATGAATGCCATTTGGGTTTTGGACCATGAGTTTTTTATTTGGGGAAGAGGATGTGTATGGTTGCGGGAGGAGGAAGAAATGGTAGTTGACCCAGCAATGACTGAAAATAAGCTTGATGGTGTCGGGTTAACTAAGTATATTAAGAACAGCTGCTTTTCATGTATACTAAACAGGATCCCTGACTATCAGCTATCAACTTTTCTAATCGGCATCTGGAATTCCAAATGTGATACACAGCAGCCCATTACTATTTTGAACAAGACCTCATATTTCTTCTTCTGAAGATATATGAGAAACTGCAATTCTGGTGACCTCTAGCAGACCTGTATGACTTAAGCACCCAGGATCTCATTTCTTCCTTGATAATTGTTTTTCTCGTCCGTATCTCCCTTGAAAATTGAAGGTATTAGCTTGTTTCAATCATGTGTGACAGTGGTACTCTCTAAGCCGTGCATTAGAAATCAGTGATGTGGAGCTAGCCTGGCTTGTCATACAGGAGGAGGTTCTGGAGGATGGAAAGCGGAGGGGTCCTTGCTCTGAGTCCCTCCCTGATAATCCCAATTAGTAATGAAGAACTTGCTGAAATGGAATTTGTGTATAAATTGCCTACTTTTTTTGGTATAGCGCATGTACATCAGAGTAATACCGGAATACAAAAAAAAAAAAAAAGTAATTTACAGCAGCTACTTGAATAAAAACCTTTCCTGTTCTGTGTTATACTAATGAGAGAGGATGAAGGAGTTGCACCGAATAGGGAAATGTGAGTAGCTTTCCAGTGGTTGTCCCTCCTGAGGCAATCAGCAAGCTCCCTTCTTGGGCCCAGACCCTATTCAGAAAAAAAAAATTATGTTGACTTTGGCACAGACATGTGTCTGTAGCTCTAGGAATAACTTGTCCCTGACTGAGTGGCATAGAGGATTTGCATTCAATTTTTATGAACCCTTATAAAGCCATTGTTCTCCAATTTCTGATTGATTGTCTTTATGTAATTAGGATAACTAATATAGACTTGTCAGAGTGACTGAGGAAGGTCAGCTGTGACTGCTTCAGTTTAACACAAGCTGCTAAAGTTGCAAGGTGAATTATGTTTTGTTGCATGCAGCAAAAAGCACATTATTTAAGTGGGAGTTTTTTTAACCAATGCCTGAGGAATGTGCTTTCTCCCTCTAAATCTTACTCTATCATACAATAGTCCTAATTGCAATTTTATCTCAGGTTGATTGATATCCTCTGGCCACAGTCCCTCTGTCTGTTTTGGAAGGTTGATGTGGAGTAAATGTTTTCAAAAGGCCCTGATGAGGCACCCCTCTCGAGGAGGGGTGTCAGTTTTCAGAGCAGGCAATCAGTCACAACTCAGAATGAACAGGATCCATAAGTATTCAGCATCTCAGAAAGTCAAGCCCAGGTGTTTTGGTGTGGGCACCTAGTATTATTCATTACTGCCATAGAGTAAGGATAGGTAGGTGAGAGACTGCAGACTCTGCAATAAAATCTTCTTAAAGCCTGCAATTTAACTTCGTACAACCCCCAGCTCAGTTGCGTTATATATATTACAGGGTAATGCTGAAGGGTGTGTTGATGTGGGCATGACAGTGTTGCCTGAATCACCTGTCTGGACTTTTGCAATAAAAAAATTCCTCACTTCTGCAAGAAAGCCTCAGTCACAGACCCAGAGCCCATTGCATCAGCCCTCCACAAAACCAACACACAAAGAGGACAATACTGCAGAGAAGTAAAGTTGTCCTGGGTGCACCCTTGCACCCAAGCTGGAGTAGCAGAAGGAGGTACTGGCTGCAGCTAATCTCAGATGAGATTCCCAAACTGTCCTCTTCTGTCACTCCACCGCCCAGCCTCCATACACAGTTCAGAGGTCCCCACACCAGCCCCAGAGCCTCCCAACACTTCCACCCATTCTGGAGTTCCCCATTGATCCTAGCACAAACCTATTCATAGTCCTTATTCTGCCCCAAATACTCTTTCACTTGAGCCACACACACAGCCAACCTCATCTGCTATAGATCTTTCCCAAGTATTCCTATTCCCTGTTTTCTCTCCCAGTCCCAATTCCCTGCCCACCTGTACCATCTCCCCAATACCAGGCTTCCTCTTGGCATTCCTCTCCAACCTTACTTCTAGGTCCCTAGGGTCCTACTCCTGTCTTACCCTCTGCTTCTTTGCTGCTGCTACTGACTTTTTGGTGGCCACTGCTGCTTCCCTGTATGTCAGACCTGACCCCACTGTGAACTCTCTTGAGGCACTTCCATTCTGGGCTCCCCTTTCAGAAGAAAACCCTTGTCTCCTGGTGTGGGGCTGTAAAAAGCTCAGGTATGAACTGCATCCACCAAAATTATACAAAACAGAAGGCAGAAGACTCAGAGGTTTGCTTCTGTTTGCTCAGCTCCCTGTTTGTTGTCCACCGCAGAGAAGCTGGTCCAGTGGGCCACTTGTCACCCTGGAACAAGTGGTTCAATTCTTGAGGCTCTACAGCTACCCCAGGTTTAGTTTGTCTCTATTTTGCTGCTGGATACTGGGCCTTGCACCTAAGCTGCCGGTCCTCGTGACACAATGTCTCATCTTAGTTCACTTGTTACGTAGCTTGCTCAACATTGTCTCTTGTAGGGCTCTCCACTTTGTGGATGTTCTTTATAGCCTGAGCTCCTCTACTTCAGCCTTAGTCTGCCTGTCCCCTGGGCAAAGCCACCCCTGGGACAGCATAAGAGCCACACAGTCCCCTTGTCTTAAAGGGAAGGGAGTCTTCCTAACTGAAGGGCTTTTTCTTTCCCTTGAGAAAAGGACTCTTGGAGCAACCTTTGCCTACCAGTTCTATTGACACCAATAGTGAAGACAGCAGTTGTTCAGCAGTGGAGCACAGACACAGAAGGGTTTTCCTTTTCTGAGTATGACTATAAATGCCATAATTTTCTGGGCTTTACCACTCAGCTGGTTTTAGCAGAAAACGTCCCTAGGTGTGGCAAAAAATACTGCTCCATTGCAAGCAGTTCCTGTCCTCCAACACTGGCTGAACAAATTTGCTTTACCAGTGCATAGGAATGGACTGCATTGCCTCTCTGGTGTCAGGCTGCTAGGCTCACAAAAATCATAATAGTTCTGTCTGTGCGTATTTATATGTATAGTTCTGAGGGTATTTTTGGTGATCTGGCTTTCCAGCCCTCGAGGCAGAGAAACTGGAAAACCATTCATGGAAGTCTTGTCAGGGAAAGAGGATTTTCTAAGTGGATGAAAAGAGAGTTCCTGATGAGAGATGTGTTATTGCCTCATTTTTATAGCTGAACAGATTTTAATTCTGTTGTAGTGTGAATTATAATCTGAGAAGCAGCTAATTTAGCATAATTGCAAGTATGTTAGTACTGGTTGTATATTTTCTACATGCTATGCCATTAAAATAAATGGCCATTGTATGAAGTTGCATCAAATATTTTCCTGGTTATAAATTCTGATGGCCAAGTCGTGCTGTAAAAGTCTTGCTACCAATCTCCACAGATATGCTGAAAATATTTTCTGTAACTAAAATTTTCACATCCAGACAGTGGCACTTCATTGTGGTGAGATTCACTAATTACAGCTCTGTGGTCAGACTTTTGTGTTCTGTGTGGCTGGTGTCATGACCTCAAAAGGGGGCAGACCTTCAGTAAAGGTTCAGGTTTCCCCAACATGTTGTTTGTGGGGTAAGTGGGTGATAGGGTGAATATTTTGGAGAAAGGTGACACTCAAACTGGCTTTGTGTTTTGGTCTGTTGCCAGTAGGATTTAGCTTTATTGCTGTGTTGGATGGTAAGTGGTGCCCCAGGGTTTGGTAGAAAAAGGTTCTAGGGACCTTTTTGGACTTTGCCTGTACAGCATGGCTGCATCTTCTTGTGAGACCTGGTGACCACAGCATTTCCATATAGACTATTTCTCTGTCATTATAGAAAGTTTTGCTGGCAGACCTTTACACATAGGTGAAATAATAATATGAAGTCTAACCGTATAAAAATGAATCATGAAATAACTATTGACTGTGAATTAAACTTCTTTAAAATAATGGCATTGGTAAATCCATGGATCACTGTTTGCAAACACAAGTCTAAAAAAATCTGCCTGGATTTAAGTACTTAAGCATAATCCATGGGAGCATTGTGTTAATTGTAGGATGAGAGGTGATTTTTTTATGCTGTGCTCCTGTACCCTGTAAATAATGTATGAAATTGTGAAGATAGATGTTAAGAACAAAACACTCTTACCAACAGGTAAGATGTTAGTGTATGGAAATTGGTGTAGTTTAGATGGTGGGTCTTGACTCCTGCGTTTGCTGCTGTTACAGTTTGAAGGGACCCATACTGAGAATATATGTAATATATTCCTGCTACAAGGCCTTTTTACGTTTCCTGAGTGACATGAAGGAAACAGTGGAATAGTCTTAACTGCAAAGTAGAAATATCCTTGTAGACATTGATTTTCGTTTGTACTCAGATCCCCAAGTATGAAAACCAAAGTCCTATGAAAAATGGCATTGAATGTAGTATTGCAGTTGAGAAGCTGACACTGGGAAAGGGAGAGCAGAATTTATTAAAAAAGTCCCCTTGCCTACAGTACTGCCCTTACATATCTCCACTCCAGTCTGTGACCCTGTCTGGCCTCAGAGCTGGCTTCAGTGGTAGCACTGTATTTTCAGCAATATTCCTCACCAGGCAGTTTTTTGTTTTGACTTATTTTATATTTCTTCCGCCTAACAGCAAATTTAGTCATAAATCTGTATGAGAAATTTATTTTTAAATTGTCTTTAAAAATGAATGTTCCTATTTAGTATTGTTGCGTTCTTCTGCCATCTGTAGCTTTTCTATGCTGGTAGAATAGAGGCTAGGTAGAAAATCTGATTTAGGATTAGGGTCAATCTCTGTCTGAATCTGACCTGGATGGCATTGAAGACTGAAGGATTCACTGCTAATAAATAATTTTATCAATCATCTTCACAGAGTTCATTAGATTATTAATTTATAATTTTAGCTAAAGGATTTTGTAATACAAACTTTGAAACAAAAATTAAAGTATGTTTTATACATCATATATTTCTACAGAAATTTAAGAATTTTCCCGATAAAACCAGTAATTATATCATTCACAAAGAAAAAAAAGATTAATTATTGATAAGTTCATATGAGGTGTGATAATTTTTATAGCTTTGCATACCTATCAATGAAGATATTTTAAAAGGTATGACTAATGTAATAGATTTAGCAAATGAATAAGAACTTTTTTGTTGAAAAAAGGTGCACATAATTCATTCGGGCATTCTAAACATCACTGAATTGGTTGAATTTGTTTCTTAATTTTCAGTGCTACTGTTAAGGGTGTATTAATATAATTTTATTCAGGCTTGCATCTATCTTTCAATAATAGTTGCCTGATTTATTTCAATGCAGTTATTTAATCTTTGAATTCATGGTAATTCCTGTAATAATCTCAATTTATATTTAAATTTATCTTTCTTTTTAGAAGTCAAATTTGATAGAATTGAATTTGGTTGTTCTGCAAAAGTTTTGCAGGTGGTTTTCCCTGTCACTTGAGATTTGTGTGCCACAGAGTCAGGTGCATCAGTCTCAGCAGAGGGGTGGGATGTAGGAAGTGGCAGTGAGCATTGCACCTGCACTCCAGGGCAGCGGTGGGTCTGCAGCCTTCCCTGCAATGCCTCTGAGACTGAAGTCTGGTATCTGCAGCATGTGGCTACACCGGGAGACAAGTTGTTAGTGAAGCGGTTTGTGGCAAGTGAGTGCCCTGAGCTGCGGCCATACCAGGTGCTCTTTGCAAAAACGCAGTTACTTACACCGCGCATCCTTTGAACGTGATGTTTCACACTTAGCTGTTTGGAAACCCTTTCAGTGCAAGGCACATCAAGTACCCCGTCTAATATTGTTTTGTCTCATCACATAAAATCCATGCATTTCAGAGAAGTGTTTTGCCATTTGATGTGATTGCTTTGCAGCAAGAAGTGCAGTTTCTGCAGCATAGGGTCTCTTCTGCACTCATGGCTGTATTGTGTTTGTAGGTGTATGTACTGTTCTCAGTCTTACCTCTAATGGGACTTAAGTGCCTTTGAAGCAGAAGTGGAGTTTTTTAATGAGACACAATCTCATTATGTGCTTTTATCTGATCCTATCATTGCTTGTTCCCTACATCGTAGGAAAAGCTAAGCTCCCTGAAATCTTGTTCTGAAGTGTGGAATTGGTGTGAAATCTTTCTTTTTAACAGGAGGCTGGCAGGGAGGGAAGAGAGTGGATCAGGGATCAGAAACACAGTGCACCAATAAAGTGTTTTAGACAACATTTGGCTTTGGTTTGGTGTTTATTTGTTTGCTTTTCCCAAAGCTGCATGATTAGAGGATTTCAGTGATTTCTCTCCTTTGTTTTGTTATAAGTCTCATTAATTATATTGCTAATCTCTGCACTGTAAACTAAAGCTCCAGTTCCTTTGAAGTTGTGACCTTCTTTTTGATTTATCCATAGTGCTTGTTAAGCATCTAACTCTAGTGGGTTTTATGTGTTATTACTTACTGTAGTTGTACTCAAGCCTACAGTGGAACAGAGGTATTACTCAGCAAATGTCTGTGGCAACAGTGGGTTGTAATTGCTAATCAGGCAAATGTATAGTAATTTAGCAAGTGAGATATTTTAGACATCCTTGATTTAACTATGTTCTGTATGGGTTTGAATAGCACATGAAGAACTAGAGAGGGAAAATGCATCACAAATTGGTCAGATTCCTTCATTAAACAGAGTTTGGATTTTCCTTGGGATATAGTTTTAATAAACCATTTTAAGTAGACTATTTCCTTTAGGAATTCAGGCATAAGTCACTGCCTGAAAAAATGTCATTCATTATTCACAGCAGGTCTCAGCCTTTGACAATTGGTCCCTGCTTCACAGCGGAAGGTTACTTCCTGTCTAAGTGTTTGTATTGCTAAAATTCCTGCAGTTTTTCTATAGGCATGGAGCACTGCAGATTTGCTGAAACAATATATGGTTATTTCCTCCTTACATACATAATCTGTGAAATACTTACAATCTGCACAAGTAGTGGGTGTATTCTGTTCTTCCAGAGTATATTCATGGTGTGTGGGGGGACAGGAGGAGGAAGGAGTGGAGAGAAGTGGCGTGTTCCATTTTCAATTTACCAACATTTTTAAATATAGTGGGCTGGATACTCCACTCCAGCAAGTTTCTTTGATTGATACAACATGGAATGCAGTGAATGTGGAAGACAAGTGGAAATCCTCACATTAATTAGGGTCATTTCCATCTACATATTGGTCTCTTCTACAGAATACCTCCTTCTTTTCCCCTCCTGGAACAGAAGAGATGAGGCAGAACATGTGGTGGAAGGGGAAGATATTGCTGCTCCGCTGGTGCTGCTCTCTCATTTTTGCCAAAAAAGGTTCTTACAGCTCGGGAAGCTGCAAAGAAACCTTTTTGCTTCTGAGTCTGCTGCTTGCCGTGTCAGAGTACAGCTTGGGTAAAGGAAAACTGAGCACGTTGTTACCTATGAGATATTTTAAAAGGGTTGAATGTTTTCTAGCTGTAAGGCGGCATGCAGAGATGATGGAGCTGCACCTGGCAACACAGCTGCATTAGGGCTTCTCACATCACAGCGACGCCCTCTTGCTCTCCTGGCAGCGTAGTATTACTACCTGGGTCTAAAACAGATGACACACTTTATATTTGTCACTTTGGTGGGCAAGAGGTAAGTCAAAGCAGAACTGAGAGCCATACCTCTTTCTCAGCACGATGCCTCACACTTCAGATGTCCTTTAGGGGGAGGTCCAAAGAGCTGGGTTATGCATGGAGTTTGAGGTCCAGGCAGGAAAGAGGGAATTTAGAACAGCTTTTTGATCTTAAAGTATTGTTACATTATCTACTAGTTTTATGTTCCATAAAATGTATGTCCTATAATAATTTGTTATAAATTATTTATTGCAGAAATCAGTTATTTCAGAGTTATATTCCCTTTCCCTTTCAGAAAGTATCCGCCCTTCTCCGCCTGACATTTCATTCTTATTCAGGAGCAGCATTAATGAAGCAGATGTATAATGTAATTCTATTTGCACAAGAAATACCTGACTATAGTATCCATAGTTCATTACAGTGAGGAAGAGGCATTGAGGTAGGCTGCTGAAAATAAAACCTGTTCTCTGCTTCTGGAAGCTGTAAATTTGTTCAAATACTAAACAGAAGACCCTGACTTCTTCAAGTTGTAGCAGTAAATAGTGGCAGCAATCAACCCTAAGAAGCAATTAATTTACACAATAATTAGCAATCAGTTGCCTTTATATGGAAATCAAAGGTTGACAGCTTTTCTCAAGCACTGAATGATCTGAAACTTGGTTCCAAAGCCAACTGCATCTTCCATGTCCCAGCTTCAGTGGTGTAGAATTTGCTGTAGTGGGTTTGCTGCCAGACACTGAGGTTGAGTGACAGATCTTTATTAGCAGCAGGGCTGCAGATCTGCATCTTCTCTTCCACAGTGTTTTCAGTCATACTTTTGTTTATGGTTCAGCTTTCTGCAGTCTGTTTATTACTGCCTGACAGCATTTGTTTGTCTTTCTGGCAGGTCCCAGGTAGATGACGGGGGTTAGTTCAGTGCATATTCCAAGCCATTTTAGTGATACAGCTTCAGGATTTTGGAAGGCATTTCAGTACTCTGAGAATGGGAACTCAGCTTTTTCAAATATCAGTGCACACGTAAAATAAGCCACATCAAAATTCTGTTTAATAATTCATAATTGCCAGGAGGCTGTGATATTAGTATGTAGACAGTTATATATTGTTTAAATGTGTGCAATTTGGTATAGGAAAAAAAAAAGTCTAAGAGCTTAGTAACAATGTTTCATCCAACCTGTTTTGGATAAATTCAGGTCATATTTATTTTAGATTGAGTCCCAGAATGATGTCTCTTGGAGTGTTTCCAAAAAATAATCAATACATGTGGTGTGATAAACAGACTATTTTTAAAATGTGCATGACCATTTTCCAGTTTTAGATCAGTCATGATAGGCAGATTATCAGCTCCTAAGCAAGCTAAATCATTCAGCACAGTGATGGGGTCAAAATCCTATGATCGGGGGCCTGGCAAAACACCAACAGGTTGCCCAGAGCATTTGATAGGAATAAGCAAGAAGTTCTCCAACCTCTCAGGCTCCTTGTAAGGACCTTCTCCCTTCCCACTCCCCTCAACTGAACTGTGAAGTTTGGGCAGGATTTTGCATAGGGAAAGAAGACAAATCTAAACACAGGAGACTAATAGTCACTAGTTACATCAAATGCAAATGGAATTTTCACCATTGTTATTGCTTATTGTATGTATTGCTGAAATGATCAGCATCCCTGGCCAGGAGCCATGGTCCTCCTCTCTGGCACTCCACAGGGGACAGAAGTCGACCCTACCCAGGAATCTTGCCAGGCACATGCAAGATGGTGGAAAATAAGACAAGACAGACAGACACAACAGCAGACAGGGGAGTACAAGGAAATGATAGAACTGGGCAAACTAAAAAGCAAAATGCTCAGCAACCACTAACCCTAATGATGGACAGTTTTGTTTTCCTTTTTTTTTTTTTCCCCATAAAGTAGATATTTGATATACTCTTTATTTTTTACTAGTGAGATGTTAATCCTGTCAGTAATTCATTGTCCACGTCAGTTCCTACTAACTAAATCTTGACATGTCTCTAGAACACAATGCATATGACACAAAAATTAAAATATTAGACCGGATGTGGGGAAGACTTGCATACTTGACCTCAAGAGAATGAATAAGAAGATGAAAACCTCAGTAAAAAAGGACATCTGTCATGTTTGGGTAGTTTTCTCAGGAAAGGGTAGGTCAAGAATAGTGAAACAGATGTTTTCATTGCACCCTCTGAATCCTAACATTGTTCTCGTCAGTGGCTTGGTTGAATATTGCTTGACGTATTAGGGCTGTGTGTGATGCTGTTGAGGGCTGCCACAGTTGCAGAAGGGCTTTGAGGACTGTTCTGCTTTGCAAATGATGTTCTTTCAGTCTTGGCAATTTTTGAAAGTCACACAACATTTATGACAGCATGTAAGGAATGTCTGTAGTAAATATTAAGAACAAATTTTGGGAATATTTGAGGAATTTCCTCTGGGAAGGGTACCTGCCTGCTGTGGAATGGTTTATGCCAATATTTATGGGTGAAAAATGAGGCTAAGGGTTGTAAATGGTTAAGAGGCATCATACAGGTATAAAAAGCAGAGTTCCTTTCCTCTTAATTTTATCCATGATGGGAATTAAAGATTCAAATGTTACCTTTTTCATTCTTATGCTATGACGAATCTCATAGATCTTCTAATCTCTTTAATATATGTCTGGAATATGCAGTAGAAATTTTCAGCAGTGAATTTAATTTCATGTTAGAAATGATAGTGACCCATATGATTGATCCCCAAATATAACACTGTGGATTTTATATGTCAGATTTCATTTTTGACATTTCAGTTGCAATTAGGAATTCTTACTCAATACATATTTGAGATTGAGTGTAATTTTAAGTAAAAAGATGCTTTACAAGATCCTAAGGGCACTTGATATTGAACTAATAGATGCCACTAGGAAAATCATAGCACCAGTTCTAAAGTCTGATGGAGTGATCCAAAAAGATTATCATCTTCTAAAAATGAGAAATAAAACTTGCTCATAGCTTTCAGCTTCTAACACTGATGGGTACTCAATGTGTAGGTGTAATTAGCAGCATACTAAAAGTCCGTTTTCTCTGTAAAAGACAGTTACTTTGCCCTTGATGATAATGCTGCTAGATGTGAGTAATCTTTAGGGTTTTATTGAATTTATGAGCAATCATCTGAAGTAACTGCACAGAGCTTTTAAAACTCAGTAGCAGTTTTTTAATTAGCCTTTTCTTTTTTTCTTTTGGTCTTAAATTCAATTCCCTATTGAGAAAGCTAATATGAAATTGGCACCTGGGTGTTATTTAAACGTTACTTTACTGAAAAGTTACCAAAATCTTTAATTCTGCTAGGAATAAAGATGGATCAGTTTGCTAGTGGTTTACTACAACAGGTAAAACGAAAGTATTGCAGCATTGTGAACTTTGTATAACTATACTTGTAGTAAAATGTAGAGAATAATATTCTTCAGATGTGTGTTATGCCTTGCTATCTGCTTATGTATTACTTTATGTACATTATATTACTCATAGGAAAAATGAAAAGCTCAATTGATACTTCAGAAGCTCTACTGCATAGAAACCAGTGTTGTGCCAATTTCCTTCCTCTAACAAAGTTGCCTAACTTTTGCCTTTTCTTAGAGGAATCTGAACTACATGTTGACTGTGACTGGGAGTTGAAGACTTCTACTGGGGAATGGAATGTACCATAGGTACGCTTGGTGCTGGCCTTTAGTTTTAGAAGATGGAGTTTTCCCTGGGAAGGCCATTGTGGGTGCTCTGAAAATGGCAGTATACCCACAGCTCTGCTGATTGTCAGGTTAATTGCCTGGAGCTGGAGTTACCCTGGGTCGAGGGATAGGGGGAATGACAGCACTTTGGGAGCTGAAAACTCTTCTTCATGGCAAACTGTAGCAGGAGGGGAGGTTTGGTTGCTGATGTGAAAGGTGCTGTAGTACCAAGGCAACAGCACCCGCTAACTAGGCTGGACCACAGGCTCCCCAGCACAGACTGCCGTAACAGTAACAGAGGCTGCACGTGGCAAGCTGACTTATTTGAAGGGGAAAATTAAACAAGAATAAGCAAAAAAAGATGAAAGAAGTATGTTTACAAGTAATTTGGTTCAGTGGATTTCAAGGGTTGGTGAATTCTGTGAATTACTTTTTGCATAAGCCTTTTTTTCAAAGCACCTTCATATCTGTGAGCTTCTTCGGTACTTTCCTCCATGGCCAGAGGCCCATAGCACACAACCCTTAGGGGCAGTAAGTGTCACTGTTACTAAAGCTGAGCAATTCCACGCTACAAAGTCACAGGATAACTGCAGTCACTGGGTTTTGTGGTAAGCATAAGCAGCACAACTTCCATTTGCCATCTCCTCAATCTTCAGGATTGTTTGGGTGTGTGAAATGAATGAATGTGTTCACCTTTGGTTTCTATAGTCCTTAAAAGTCAGTGACAGTGCAGGTCTGCCTCCAGCTGAGGAACCAGAAGGAGGTGGTGGCGATCAGAGGCACAGAGTGCTACAATGGTCTGACTGAAAATGCATTGAAGTCATTGATTGACTTCAGCTGGCTTCAGTTCAAGGCTTAATTCCCAACAGTGCTGGGCTTCTCTTATTGTGGTGAGCCTATGACATAAGCTGGACTGTCGAGGACCAGCCTCTTGAGGCCTGGCTAGAAGGGACAGGGGCTGGGAGGTCTCTGTGTGTCCCAGCACAGCCTGTGCCTCCTGGGGCTCCTGCGGCCAAGGCAGCCCCTGCTCATCTCCCACCCATCCCAGTTCACCACAACAACGTTGAGGAGTTCAGGGGTTTTACCCAGCAGCACAAGCTTTGTTTGATTCATGTTGCTGTCAAAATGATACTCCTGAATTTATTTACTTTGGATCTAATGAAAGGCATTGCATAACCTTGATTTTGTTCTTTTCGCAGTGTTCAGCCAGCAGCACCTCAGGCTGGGAGAGATGGTGTCCTTAACTGCCTTTATACAGGGGGTTTATGGCACTGGCTTATATAAGCCACTTAAATCTTTTTTTCCTTATATTGTTGCCAAATGGCACCCCTTGTACGTGTTTGCCCTTTACAGCTCACTTAGCTTTTCTTGACCAGTGCTCTGCCTCTCTGCTGTGCTAGCAGGCCTTGCCCCTGCCCAAGAGGGAGCAGACAGCTCAGAAAGGGATGTTGTGCTTGACCAAGGGCAAGGGATCAGAGCATGGTCCCATCATCCCCAACAGTCATTCTGCAGCTCCAACTGGCTCATTCATCTGGGGAAAAAGGTGGCTCTGAATCTGCTCCATGGTCTCATGTTCAGTCCTGGGGAGAGAGGAGAGCACCTGCACTTTCTGCAATGACTATCGACCCCACATCAGTTCTGTGGGAAGACCCCTGTATACAACTTTATGAATGCAGTGACTCTTGAAAGAACTCTGTCACACTGTGGTCAGTGTATTTCATTTATTTTAAATAGGCACATTGGCATGTCCAGACTGCTGTCACAAAATTTTCCAAGAATTTGAAGTTTACTGAGGTCTTTAAGATTTCTTCTTTTGAAGTCCATACAAGGTACCTGTTGCTGCATACAGGGTTGCACAGTGAACTCCCTCTTTTCCAGGACAAGCGTTCAGTCACTGGCACAATCCAGGTGACACTGGGAGACCTCAGAAGTCTCCAGCAGCATGACCAGTCTGGTCTCTGGCAGGGCAAATGGTTCTGTCCAGGTTTATTTTTCTAATTTTGGAATGAATTGGTCAGTCCTGTGCTGTTCCCCATGTAGAGAGAGGTGCTATGTAATAATGTCATTTGAGGTAACAACAGGCCTGGAAGATTTTGTGCATGTGTGTGTGTGTGTGCCTTCCATCTCAGCCTTACCCACGTCTCCTCCTGTTACTCTGGTATGTTTACTGCTATAAAACCTAATTTAAATTGCAGCTACCTAGCCAACATGATTTTCCATGCAGACATTTTTTATTTAACTGGGGGGGGTGGTTTAAGTCACCAAGTCATAATGTTTATAACAGTTTTCAAAAGTTGCTTTAATTTTATAAACACTTCCCCAGAATTTTTGCTTGAAAGCTGTCATGCTTTTGGTATATACTTTTTCAATTTTTGTCTTGCGATGTTCTTGAAAAGCAACATCTTAATTTTTTTAAACTTACCTTCAAGCTAAGATGAAAATAGAATTTTTAAAAATGAGGGAAAATCAGTTTTCACAACATCTTTTAAAGATCTATTATAAAACCACAGCTCAAAAACTGTTCTCAAAACATGCTTGATTAAAAAAAAAAAATCTAGTTCTAGTTTTTTATATATATATATATCAAATGAACTTTGTAACAAAATCCAAAATAGTTAAATAAAATTTCCAACAGATCCTTAGTTGAGTACAATATTCTTTCTAGTAAGTAGATTCCTCAAATTAAAAACAAAACAAGATGAAGTCTATTAGAGGTTAAAAAGTGTTCTTACGTTACAGGTGAGTTGAAGTTCTTCAAGAATGCATGTCTTTATTTTAGCATTATCCAAGTAACTGGGGTAACTGGATGTCTCTGGTTCTGCTATTGAACACATGTATGCTGCTGTATGTGCAAGTTGTCCCAGAAGTTTATGAAGAGGTGATTGTCAGTGAGAGCTGAAGCTGTTACTGATTAAATGTTTTTGGTTTTCTTTCCCTCATGCTTAGTCCCTTATTCTAGAATTGGTTAATCACTAGAAGTATGACACAATCTACATTTAGTGACACTGCAAGCGCCAATTTAATTGTTTATTTCCTGAAATACTGGAACTGACATTTTTGGAAATTGAGAAACCTATTTCATTGTGTGTGCTAATTATAAGATTAAAATACTCTTTCTGTGCAAATACTGTCTACCTCTAGGATTACTGTAATTGATGGCTCTGTCTGTTGTATTTGTGGAGATGGGTATTTTCAGAATGTCTGCAGGTAATGACAGTTCTCTGATTTGTTAATCTCTTCTCTTCTACTTATCTGAGCAGATGTTGCTTAATCCATGAAATGGTTAAGACTAGTAAGATCTGAAAGACCAATAAAGCATGCAAGTCAGGGGAAAACTTTTAATAAAAAGGTGGTGAAGGGACAGTCAGTTGGCAAGAGAGGTGAAGGCACAATGAAGACAGTGAAGCTAAAAATAAATTTTGAAATTGTATTTTGCATGTGCAAAACTTTCTGGAATGGTAGACTTTGGTTTTAGGCAAGTACTGGTGGTAGTTTCTGAACACAGAAAGGCTTGTCCACCTGTATGGTGGTCTGAAGCGTGTGTGCTTCTCCGTGCTTCTTCTGTGACCTGTACAAATGATGAGTTTCCGAAGACTGGGTACCTGCAGCTCATCTTGGGTCTCCACATTTGGGGGCTCTTGGGACCTCTGGAAAAAGACAATTTGGGTTTCCTGCAGAGAGATGTGTTGGGCACATTTGTATCAGCAGAAACAGGACTGGGGAACAGGCAGTAGAATCCTATAGTGGTTTCTCTAACAAACTGCTGTTTGATCTCTTGGAAACCCAAATATCCTTTGAGTGCAGGGTAGGTAACCCCCCGCCAACACACAGTGGGTACTTATCCCAACTAGATGAAGATCTGTAAAATCTAATGGGACTGACTTCTCATTGTGGCATTTCAAGGGAGCTGTGCTTGCAAGGGCGGGGTCAAGGTTGTGCCTGCCTTACATAAAGAGCTGTATGGAAACGTCCCAGGAAGCCCTGTGCAAGCTGATTGCCAGCTCTGATGACATGAGTAATCAAACCAAGAGCTGCGTACAGTTCTCTAAGCATTAGCATGCTCTAAACAGCACAGGGTTTTGAGATGGGCCATTTCATTTCCATTAAACTAAAACCAGCTTTTAGTCTACTTCATACTTTTGAATCTGAAGTAAAACATTAGTACCTGCTGTTTACAAACTCTGGAGATTTAGACATACAAATTATACAGACCATTAAATTAAAATTTAGTAAATACATCAGTGTTGTCTTGTGATAGGGCTGGAGAATCAGTAAATTTGGGCTTTATTCCTGGTCCTGTCAAATTCACTGTCTGACCATAGACAGGCAGCTTAACCTCACAGTGTCTGAGGTTAATACTTACCCAACTTGCAGGGTTTTTTGAGACTAGATTAATGTTTCTGTTATTACTTTGACATCCTGTAGTAGATGATGTTCACAGTGCATATGCTGTTGGTAATAACAATATGGAAAAATGAAATGTAGATTACTCTTTATTATTTGTTACAGATGAAAAAATGTAGAAATTACAGCCTGTGGGTGTTAACATTTTGAAGAATGCTGCATAGTATTTGATAGAAATAGTTACATATAATCAAGCAAGTAAATTTATGTAACAATTAATTTTTTTTGTTTGTTTTTACACATGTGATTAATCCTAGGTTTTTGATGACCCAAATTAGGTCAGCACTGCAGTCACTTTAGCAGTGCAGGAGTACAGAAATTCTTCAATGGAAAATTATAGCAATGGATTCCCTGAGGAAAGAAATGTACAAAGCAACCCTTTCTATGGCAGTCAAAAAGAAACCATCAATTTTTCATTGCTTTATAGAGGCAGCTACAAATTGCAAAACTCATCTTCTTTCAGAGTAAGTGGTTTGGGGGCCTTTGGCATTAGTGGTCAGTGGAGTAAATCCTGTGTTTGGATTGTTGAAATGTTTTTCAATGGCAGCGGAAACTCTGAAGAGAATTTAATTTCCCCCTCACGGAGAGGGAAAGCAAAAATGAAGGGACGTTGCAGTACTAATGCAATGCTGCAGTGTTCCTCAGGCAGTTACTTTATGCGCTTATAAGCAAAGGTTGTGTATTCACCTTCTGCAGTCATGGAGTTTTGTTTGGCAAATCATTTTAACTGGATTAGTAAAGGTTCTGAATCTTTCATAAACCAGATGAACCATGCAGCTTCTCACTTAGCTTTCAGTTGAATTAGTTTTGAATTACTGGATTTGATGAAGATCTATATTACAGAAAGATTTTTGCAGAGACTGCAACATCTGCTGGCATCCTGTGCAAGGAGCTTTCAAATCTGGATGAAAACCTAGATTTTCATAGCCATTTTCTATATATCTGGGGTTTTTTTGTTAATTGATCGTGTACTCAGACCTGTATCACTTTAGGAAATGTTTCTTTAAATACCTGTGCCACTTCCAATATTATTTTTAATCCAGTTTGTTTATGGTTGCTTTTTGTGTAGCATTATATTCTGGAACTGAGCTCTTTTGCACTGAGGAGTGCTAAAACATAAATGGCTATGGAGCTGGAGCTCTTCTGGCTGGGATGCTGTATCAGGAGCACTGGGAATTGCCCCCTGCAAACATCCACATCAGGAGTAAGTGGTCCAGGTGCCACCTTCTGCATACAAAGAGTAGGTGGCATTTATCTTTTTCAGAGAAGACTTGCATTCTGAAGGGAGATAAGATGGTGGAATTCTGGGTTTTCCTTCTACTCCCTTTTACAACAAGAAGTGAAATAATACAACATTATCTGGTAGTTGTCTAGACTGATGCAGCCAAGTAGCAAGCAAAATAAAGGCCTAATTCTTCAAACCTTTATGCCTTCATCAATATAGTGTAGTCACACTGTTGGAAATCCACAATCAGGATCCTAATAATTTATTCTTTTCTCAAATAGTGTTTAAAAACCAAAGTGATGAATCTGCTCTTCATCCTTGACTTTCCTTCATGGAGTGATGCTATGTATGTATTTTGATCCTGACCTAAAGTCAGTAGAAAGTCCTTTGATGGTCTTTGAATTGAGCCAGTAATTTGTTAACAGGATGTTTCCATCTTCTTTTACTACTTCAAACTTACTGAAAACAAATTTAGAAACTCTCCCTGTTTACAAAGGAGATGACAGTGCTAGTTGATAAAAAGGGGCCTAATTTGTTGCCCCACTTATCTCATTTTGTTGGTTAGCTGCAACAGACGGTGATGCCCAATTCACTTTTTAAATGAGTAAATTTGGCACATATGCATGACAGTTCCTCCTCTTCTTGTACCGTCATCAGCAGGCTCTAACTCACTGGCATTCTGCCACCATGGAAAGCGAGAGTTGTTTTCACTCAGCATGCATCTTGTGTTCACCATCTGTATCCTCCATTTTCAGGGCCTGATCCTGCAAAACTATTACAAGAGCAGTTTCTTCTCCAACATCTACTTACATTGCTAGTAATGGAGCTAAAACCATAAATTAGAATTATGCCTATTAATAAAGTCAGGGTTTTTTTAGATCTGGACCCTGTATTCGTAAAGTGGATCCTGAATATCTGCTATAAATCTTGTAATATCCACCATGTGTTAATAGTATTTATTGTATTTACAACCATGTGCACACGCTGTGGGCACCTGAAAAACACAAAAAAGGGTGTAATATCAGATAGTATAAAACAAAAAAGAGGCAGTTGAAAGGAGATTGGTTACACGTTAAGTGGCATCTGTTCTGGTGTTTCTCTGCCTTTGCCAGGGAAGGATTTTTCTGATGTCTAACCTGAATCTTCATGCTGTGATTAGGTTTATTGCTCCTAACTTTATCCATAATATAGTTTAGATTTGATGCATGTCTCCACTCTTGCAAATTGGCTAATTAGACTAGGTAGCCATTATAACAGGCTTGGTTTAGGACTTGCAGTTTCCATGAGCAGATTAGAAGGTGGGGAATGGCCCCAGTTTAGACCAGCAGTGTTACTGGTTTTCCCCAAGTTCCAGAGTGAGCCTGGGAGGTGGTTGCGACATCAAGTCTGAGAGCTCCCCTGGTACCTGTCTGCAGTGTTCACACAGGTTACAAACCTGTTTGTTGCCTTTGCTCAGGATTTCTGTGGCATTTATAATAGCCAAGGGATTGCTCTGCAGTGTTGAATAGTTGTGTGGCTGTGGTGGGCTGGGAGATTATGTCAGCTTCGTTTAGCATGACTCTTCACAACCTTAACCCTTCCATCATCGCTTTGAGGCCGTGCTGCTGGAACGTGCCCCGTGTGTTTTGCCTTATGTCTCTCCCAAAGCTGACCTCAATTACCACACGTCCTGGCTCCTTTCATTGAGGCCACTTCTCCAGGGTGTTACACGCTATATGAGCTTCAACCTCAGTCGCCTGCCGCTCAGTTTCAAGTTGGGATTTAAGAGACTGGTTACAACTTCCCAAGCACAGAACAGCTGAAGACCTATTTGAGGCAGGGTCGGGGAGCTGCTGATGGGCCAAGGGATGACTGCTCTGCTTATCTCCTTATTGTGCCCTTCATGATGCTGGCATGGCTCCTGGGGACGTGCTGCTGCACCCCACCCCAACTCCTGGCCAGCCCAGACCTGCTGCTCCTCTCAGCACTCTCCCAGACTTGGCTTATGACCCAAATTTTTGAGATGGGATGACTGGAAGGAAGGCAGGAGGTTTTCAGGCAGGGTGGGAAGGAACCCGCTTTGCTTTCATGTTGGTAAAGAAATGCAAGGGATTATGTGCCTTTCATTGGTGACTACTGAGGAAGAGGTGCTCAGTAGCTAATTTGGCTGATAGTCACTGTTTAGTATGTGATGGACTCCTTAGGTCTTTAGATGAACTTGTATAAAAAAAAAAATTTTCTTCTGATTTTGCTCCAGATAAAACCCAGTATATATATGTATACATATATATATTTTTTTACATATATTTTTTATTTTTTACATATATTTTATTTGGAAATAATGTTGTGCATTTCGTATAGTACTTATCGTGTATGGTATAGGTCACCCTGGGTCAGCTTGCAGTCTGTGTACAAAAGGCTAGCTCTATTTTCAGTACCCTTAACTGTAAGAAAAATGGCTTAGATTTTTCTGCTCTCTGCAGTTCCAGGAATCTTAGTTATAAATGTGCACCTAATCAACCTTCAGTGTCCTTAAAACATACAGTTACAGCTGATTGGCATAAAAGTAGTTACAGAAACGAGAAGCTGATGTGAATTTTTCCTTCTCTTTTACCTCCAAATGAAGACTATTTACATGGCAGTGTTGTGTGTCACCCAGCTTTACTTACTACTGCATATGCCTGGAAGTTTAGATACTGCAGCTGTTCAGGGCTGTAATTATGTTACTTTACTTTTCAGATGGGTCCAGCAACATAGCTTAACGCAAACTCACTGATGACATCCATGTGTATCTTCACAAGCATAAGGTGTTTTATGAGGACTAAAGATTTTGATATTGCCCTGTACAAAAAGTTTCAGTTATAAGGTCTGGATAAAGTTCAAGGATAGCAGATGTCAATTTACTCAACCTTTGTGGGTAAAGAAACATTTCAAACATTGAAAACCAATCAGAAAAAACACAGTCCAAAAATAATGTTTTTGAGAAAACTGAGCATTTAACAAAGCAAACTTAACTCTGCTTTGACACAGCGGGACCCTTCTGTGTAGTCAGCAATGAAAAAGAACAGTTTTAAATGTAAATAAGTTTAAGAATACAAACAATGCAAAATTTGTGGCAAATTCATAATCAGCTTTTCACTGTGTTTTACATTAAAGATTTTTTTGCTTACAGTATTGGCTTAAATTACAGAAACTTTACCTCCCATGGCTTCTTGGAAAAACTGTGGCATTGCTCATTGTTTATGACAGGGCAAATGGGGAAAACAAATGAGCACTGGACTTGTGTGTTTGATTAAACACTTCTTTGAAGTAAGACTTTTGTGTGGTTTCAGCTTTCCTCTTTGGCTTTCACTTGTCATCTTCTGATTGTATTGTCTAGTTTTCCTTTGTCCATAATATTAATTTTAGCTTCCTGTTGTTACTGATTGAATGAATTACTTCTCTTGCCATTGTTGTCTTTATGCTATTATTTATAAAAAATTAATATAGTAACAAGTGGTGCAGATATGTTTAGTTGTCTAGGGTTATAAAATAAGATTCAGTATAAAGGCTGTATAAAATCTACTGCAGACATAAATGCCTAGGATTCACTGAGTAGCACAATAAATGCCTTATCTGTAAAGAAACAGGAGTAGCTGTTGCTTGGTGTCCTGTGTTTCATACAGGATTACTCAGTTCAAGTGGGCTTCCAATTTTTTATGCGGAAAAAAAAAGCTTGGTGATTATACAGTTGCATTGGTTTCTTCCGAATTTTGTCTCCTAGCTGCATTAAACATTTCACTGGCATTGCAGCCCGGTGGAGCCAGCTGGTGATTTTGACTATCAGTGTGATCACGTCCACCATACAGAGCATCAAAAAACATTTTTCTTTTATTAGCTTGATATTAAAACATTGGCTTATGCATGTGTGAAGTGTGGCGTTGTATTTTGCTGTTCATTTGACTTTATTTAGGTTACTAACTGAATCTATATTTTAAATGAATGTTAAAAGTAGAATAGGAAAAGTTCCTTTAGTCTGTACCCATTCCGTTTTCTCTGAATGGAAGGGAGTCCCAAACAGCTTTGTGGCTGCTCTGACTATAGGAACAATCCTGACAATCTTGCCCAGTTTACTGTACAGCAGCCTTTAACTCCTCCACTTCCACTTATGGGAGAGGTCATGAAGTTGCATGATGCACTTTTCTGTTGGTGGTTCAAAAATAATAAAGATCTATATCTGTGCTCTGGTCTTTTTGTAGGTGTAGTTCTGTAATCACTCATGAGCAAATCTGTCTGTTCAGTAGGACAGTAGATATGGGTTGGTCTTCTCTCTCCACCTTGTCCATTTACAGTGTGCAGCAAAGGGAACTGCAGAGTCTACTTATCCTTTGGGACTGGATTGCCTTAGTGGGCCAGAAGGAGACTGTCCCACATATCTGCCGAGGCTGGCAGGCATGAAAAGATCCAGGCTCTGGGTTTGCTGCTTACAACACAGAACCATTGAGTTTCACAGTAAATCTCTTTGTGTCATGATTTCATCCTGAAGATGTGCCGTATGTCGTCAGGAAAATGTGTATCAGTCTAGGCCAATCATAATTTTCAGTAAAGCCATTTGGATAATTTTTTATTTTTTTTAAAAACCCTCAACAGGTAGATGCCATGTGGATTTGTTGTAACAGTTTTCAGCCAGAACAGGAAAATGTTGAAATAGCCACAGGTCAATGAAAAATATCTGGCAGGAACTTGGTAATCTCAGTTTGACCTTCTGCATCTTTGCATATACATTAAAAAAAAAGTGCTTATAGAAAGTAGGTTAGAACAGTGAATTTGCTCTAAAACTGGCATCCTCAATACTTTAAAACCCTGGAGGCTTCTGCACGGAAATGTATTAAACAAAAAGAACTCCTTTCCACTGCTTTCCTTTGTCATCATGTACCTTTGCTTTCAATAGGGCTTTTGTGAATAAAGTGGTTGAAGATGAGAACCAAGAGCATTTGATGTAAATGTGACTTCACGTGGCTGTGACAGTAAAAAAGCTGCAGGGCAGCTGAAAGCCACATCTCACAGTCTACAGGCACGTGGTGATAAGCACTGCAACTGAGCCCAGTTATAAGTTGTCTTGTCAGTCTTCTAACTGATGTCAGGGGATATAGTGGGCCAAATACTGCAAGGATTGTGCTAAAGAGAAAAATGTATTTTCCATTAAGAGACTGAAGAAACTGGTGTTTTCTTGTATTCGTTGAATCTTCCACCAGTGTGAAAGTTTGGCATGATGTCTGACATAGCGTTGTGGTTTTGCTTCCAGTTTCATGTCCAAGAGGAGCCTTGATTTCTCTGATTCGTGGTGGCAGATCATGGCAGTAGCCAGGCAGGGTGAGAATGTCCCTGCAGAAGGGTGTTGCAATAGTTGGTATAAGTATACATCAGGCCAGAAAGATGAAATGATGGAAGCATCTCACATTGTCTGTTGGAGACTGTAGAAAATCCATAGTGAAAAAGGTGGATCAATCAAAGGCTGGCCTGGAAATATCCGGTATAGTGCAACATACATCTTTGAAAAGCACATATACTCTATCTGATGCTAAAGGAGTCATTGAGGGACATGGGAAGGGAGAATTAATCTGTATCTGAACTCCTCAGTGTAGACTTCCTTTACAGTCAGCAGAGAGAAAGGGGCACGTTTACTAAGTCCTGTTTTAGAGGCCTGCTTTTGCCTGATACAAATTAAAGCCTAAAAGCACCCATTTCTCTGTCAGCTATACAGAAGTTTAGACTCAGGCACAGACATATGTTTGGATGAATCCTACTCCAGAAATCCTTCCAGACTTCGTTAGACTGTAGATCAGTTTTGGCTGAACTGTTGTTGATTCATTTCTGTATTTGAGCATATTAATTTAATGGCTCTTCTCCACGCTTATATATATAGTTGTTATATAAATAATAATTAAAATTTTAAAAATTTGTCTGGTTGTATTTAGGAATTTGACATTACAATGTTATATGCAAATCTTTTGATTTTTGCAGCTGTGAAGCTGTAATGATAAGCTCATCAAGATCCCAATCAGCTGAGAACCATGAAACTTAGCACATGTGCACTTTTGTTACACAAAAACACATTATACATTGAAAATCTCTACAAAAGGGCAAGCCTGGTGCAGCAGTTTGACCCCTTTGAAATGAGAGAGTCTTCCAAACAATGTTGCAAAGGTGTTTCTTTGTGTCCAGGATTTTCTGCATTATGTTTATTCTCATTCCTAAAATACACATCTTTTCAGTGCAGTGTATATACGTAATATAAGCTTCTGTTTAGTACTGTATAATTTGTAAACAATTTTTGCCTTCACAAAAAAGAGGATGTGTGATAATCAGTTAGCAGCTTGTTCCTTTGAGTTCCACTGTATTAATCTTTGAGGGACGTGAACTAAACTAGAGGCTTCTTAGTAGTTCACAAAACCACAAAATGTAATGGGCCTTTTCCTGGGCCAGATTGCCAGCAGACTGCTGAAAATCTATTTAGACAGGTACTTGTGCGTGGTAACAGTCCTTAGGCACTGAAATACATACTTCTGCAAATAATGACCTGGGTCTCAGCCATGGATGTAATAAAAGTACACAGCTGAAGAGATAAATACGCTATTCTACTATCCCTTGTTAAATATTTGTCCGTGAAACTGGAGCCCAACATGAGATGAGATATTGTCATGTACGTTGTGTGACTTTTTTTTATTTCGTCTGTGCGCTTTTTCATTCAGTTAAAGAATTAAAGCCAGAGTCTACATAAATAAGCAGAGCCTGGATCCACAGCATTCGTTTGTGTTTTGGCAGCCCAGCTGAGTTACTGGGTAAGGCCGGACCCCCAGGGCCCTTAGCTGTAGCTGGGCAGCAAAGCCTGTCGTGCCCTCACCCTTTCTTTTGGGAGCAGTTGTGAGCATACCAGGGCTGCTCACCAGCTTCCCCAATGGATTGTTCCAGTTACATACATGCATGCCTGCACTCTCTTGCCTCAGCCCAGGTAGATGGCTAGGTATTTAAATAGGATTAAGCTGCTGCATAAAAGGGACAAAAGTTGCATTTCAATTTGTTTAATACTATGGTTATGATAGCTTGCAAAGTTAAAACAATTTTCTCCCAGTCTTCTCTCAATTTATTTCTCTGTTGGCATAGACACAAACCACAGTTGCCTTTGTCCTGTAAATCCGGTGTCTTTTTTGATATCCCCTTTTCTGTCTGCCCTCCATGTCTTATTCCTCTGTCCATGTTGCTAAACCCTGTCATTTCTCTGCGGCACTTCCCTTCTGCAATCTTCTCTCTGCCTAATTCACCTCCGTCACCCTCTCTCCTTCAGTACCTTCACTGAAGCTCCAAGCTGTGAACAGTAGCATTAAAACCAATCTGTATTTGCCTTGATTCCATAATGACCTCCCATTAGTCCATTTCCCTATTAATACTCTGCCTGTAAAATGCCACTGAGATAACCAACCTCATTACAACACATTTTTTCCTAACACAATAGCAACAGTATTCCTGTTTGTGAAGTACAAGCCGGTTGAACCGTTAGCTGATGCTTAATTTAATTAATGAGAGGATGCAAAATGTGCTAACAGGGTAGCAGTCCTCTCAGAGAGAAAATTATAATTACCAAACCCTACAGGTGATTTTTAAACAACAGACTAGTATTTTTCCTGAACTGACTAATCCAACATTTCAGTAACATGGTTATCTCTTATTACAGACTTTTGTCCACTCTGCCTCACAGTTCCAGATGAAATCTGGTATTTTTCCTTTAATACACATAAAGATGATTCAGTTCTTTAAAATCACCATGCAAATGCACCAGGGCTTTGTTACATTATTTTCCACTTACTGGGCTGTGGTGCTATTTACACTGCTGTGGTGAGCAGTATTTTATTTGGATCACTTGAGAAACGGTGAGGAAATGATTGCAAATATGTTTTGCTTAAGCAGTTTATCTTCCTAGTGCAGCTGGAGTTTTTATTTCACACTCAAATGCACTAGTAAAACATCAGGCACTTTTTTTTTTTCTGAGTACAGCAATAAGGGAAGTGGAGCCATTGAGTAAGTATTTATATTTCTTGAATAGTATCCTAAAAGATAGACCTTTTTGTCTGCCTGCCTTCTTATCTGAGCCTAATAACCTAGTACCTGAGCATTTCATAGTCTTCCCAGGGCCCTTCTACTCTAGTATCCACATGAAAAAGGAAGATGGCCTTGCCTGCATTTTACAGATGGAAAGCTGGGACAGGGGGATGTGGGAGCTACCTGTACCCTGTCATGGAAGTGCATAAACAGTGGGTTGCCACCACATTAGGACTGTCACATCAGGGCTTCCCTATGAGGGCTGGTATGTTGCAGCAGCTGCCAGGCAGCTCAGGTGAGCAGGCAGCAGTGGTGGGAGGCAGTGGCACCCCTGGGAAGGAGGCCATCCTTCACAGAAAGTTTGCGAGTGGCTCAGACCAGAGAACGTGGGGCATGTTCCTGACCTGGGAGCAGGACTTCATCTGTAGTGGAGGGTAAAATATGAAAGCCTTCTCTATAAAGTGATTTTTTTTTTTTTTTTTTTTTTTTTAAAATGCAATGATGTATACTGTCCCCTACAATTGCCTGTAGTCTTCATAACCCTGTTTGGTGGTGACATAACATCATCCTAAGGAAACAAGAATACTTGTCCTTCTGGCAGTAACAACAGTTTCTCCTAGGCACTGGATCCAGACTTCCTTGCAGTTAGTTCCTTGGTGAATGAGCAGCAAATGTTCTTCTTTTGCCTAATCACCAATAGAAGCAATCAGTAGTGGACCTTACAGCCCTTCCGAGATGTAAAGGCCAAAGGCACACCTGTAAACCATGCCAAGTAGGATGTTGATGAAAATGTTCCTGCTCTTATTTATTGTAGCTTAGAGCAATACAACTGAGTTCTTTGTCCTTTAATGGTGTGACTCATTTTGAGATTGTTTCTGTTAAAGTTCACAAAGGTATTTGAGTATTTGTAGAGCGCTGCTGTATGAGTAAGGCTGGCCAACTGTTTGCATTTTTTGTGACCAGATGGTTCTGCTTTTGTTCTGCTTTTTTTAACCCTTGCTTCAATAGTTTTTCTTAACGAGCTCTTTCTACTCACCACTCCACATAAACTATTGCAGTTTGCACCAGAATTAACATAAAAATTAGAGTTACTCTGGCTAATGATTTGAGTCCAAAGCTGGAAGTTAGATCAAGAATTGGAGTCTACTTCATGTATATCTCCACTTTGAATAGGAAGATTTCTTTTCGTGCATCTTCACAGTC
The DNA here is from genome assembly GCF_047716275.1 of Strix uralensis. NCBI lineage: Eukaryota > Metazoa > Chordata > Aves > Strigiformes > Strigidae > Strix > Strix uralensis. The sequence continues at coordinate 79,744,964 of NC_133974.1, read as the reverse complement.
ACTGTGTGGTATATCTTTGTTCTACTCAGGAACTGAGTTTCTAAAGACACTATAGTCATCAGATAAGGAGCACCAACCTTGAAGACCATGATGTCTCAATCTGAGCTAAAGGAGAATCCAGTTGGAGGCCACCTGATACTATGTATTACTGGATACATTTCAGATGATTTGTCTATCCATTACTGAAGTATGAGATAATTTCACATTTTTTTCTGTGCTAATTCTCACAGTATTCCCGTGAGAAAGGAAAAAGCAACTATCCCTATTTTTCAGGTTAGGGAGGAAGTAGAAATAATGCCTAATCTACCAGACCTGCAAAATCCTGATAATTAGATTACTTTCAACACCTTAGAGTACTTTTTAAGTGCTTGGATGTTTCAAGTATTTCAGTTCTTTTGAAAAATATTTAATTTCAATAGAAATTCTGTTAAAATTTCCATGGCACATATCTGCAAACATCTTTCTTGTAATGTCATTAAAAATCTGGCCACAATATTACTCTATTTAAGTGTATTTCAGAATTTTACAGTAAACATGAAATCATTTCATGCAACTCCAGAAGCCTCAATCTCAGCAAGTGATCTCAGTCTTTCTTCATAGTCAGCATGTGCACTTTTAGGGTGTGACTTCATCTGATCTCTTTTAATCATGAAGTGCCTCCTTCTCTCTATTGTCTGTAAAGTAAGGCTAGACAATTAGTTCAAAACGTTGTTTCCTGCACTATAAATTCTTGCATTCATTTAGCTGAATCCAACCTTAAAGTGATTCATCAGAGTTACATAGGAAGCCTGGTAGCACAAAAGATTGAACCCAAATCTCCCAAATACTAACCTCCAACTTCACCAATCTATCCAGCAGATTGTATTCACTGCCTTTGCTCTCTGTGATTTCTCTCTTTACATTTAGTTTGTTTGATTTCAGCTGAACCTCAACTGTAGAGACATGCATTAGGGAGAAGAAAGAAAAAATGTAGGATAAAACGTTAGAGAGAAGTACTAAAGAGTGTAATAGGTGTTCTTTTCAGAAGAAGGTTTGCTGAATTTAACAGGCGCTGATAGTGTTGCACTCCACAGAAATTGCTCTAAGGTTTTTGTTTTCCACTAAGTTTTGGCCTGCTTGGTTGAATTCCATATTCAAGATAACACTTTCTGTTCCCATTTGTGAAAGGTCTGGGAAAGAAATCCCAACCTCTCTAAAAATTATTGTGTATTATTTAACTCTATATGACCTTTTGAGAAGGTAGGTGACCTTATGCTTGAAAGCCAAATACAGACCTGGCACAATGTCCAGTGAATTCACTGTGAGTTCCACATGCTACTCTAAGGGCTCAGTAAGTCCAATTCAATGTTGCTAAAGCAAATGTTAATTTCACAATAGAGGACAAAACAACCAGACCCATTTACGGTATTATTGCTCAGTTTACACCTTTCCAGACAACAACAGAAGTCAGAATTTGGATTAAAAACTGTTTAAAATGGAAGATTTCTTTTTCAAATTTTACTCCAGCTGCTGGAGACTGGCTTGGGAAGAGGCTAATGAGAATGCTCCTATACATTTTTTTAATGTGGATACTTGTCCTCAAGAACTTGAACGCAGGGCAGCAATTCATTTCCTGCACTAGGCAGCATTTGAATAGCCTATTATGTCTTGACAAAAATTACTCTCTTAAGGGCTGAGCCAGACTGGAACCTGTGAAACGGAGGTGGAAACCTGGCTTCATCTTTATCAGACATATCCTGTCCTAACTATTCCCATATCAGAGTTTTAAATATGCTTTCCTAATGAACCATATTATTTTGGAATGCTCTGTTGCCTGTGATACTTGGAAGTTAAATAGTTGTGATTTGGGTTTATATTAGGTCATGTGGTGGGTTGACCCTGGCTGAACACCATGTGCTCACCAAAGCTGCTCTATCACTCCCCTCCTCAACTGGACAGGGGAGCGAAAATATAACAAAACGGTCGTGGGTTGAGATAAGGACAGGGAGGGATCACTCACCAATTGCAGTCATGAGCAAAACAGGCTCAACTTGGGGAAAATTAATTTAATTTATTACCAATCAAATCAGAGTAGGATAACGAGAAATAAAACCAAATCTTAAAAACACCTTCCCCCCACCCCTCCCTTCTTCCCAGGTTTAATTTTACTCCCAATTTTCTCTACCCTTCTCCCCTCCATCAGTGCAGGGGGGCAGTGGATGGGTGGTCAGTTCATCAAACCACAGTAGTCTCTGCCGCTCCTTCCTCCCCAGGGGGAGGACTCCTCACACTCTTCCCCTGCTCCAGCATGGGGTCCTTCCCATGGGAGACAGTCCTCCATGAACTTCTCCAACATGAGTCCTTCCTGCGGGCTGCAGTTCTTCATGAACTGCTCCAGCGTGGGTCCCTCCCATGGGGCTCAGTCCTTCAGGAACAGACTGCCCCAGTGTGGGTCTCCCATGGGGTCACAAGTCCTGACAGCAAACCTGCTCCAGTACGGGCTCCTCTCTCCACGGGGCCACAGGTCCTGCCAGGAACCTGCTCCAGCGTGGGCTTCCCACGGGGTCACAGCCTCCTTCAGGCACATCCACCTGCTCTGGCGTGGGGTTCTCCCTGGGCTGCAGGTGGATCTCTGCTCCACCGTGGACCTCCATGGGTGCAGGGGCACAGCCTGCCTCACCATGGGCTGCACCATGGGCTGCAGGGGAATCTCTGCTCTGGTGCCTGGAGCATCTCCTCCCCTTCTTCTTCACTGACCTTGGTGCCTGCAGAGTTGTTTTTCTCACATATTCTTGCTCCTCTTTCTGGCTGCAGTTGCTCTTGAGCAGTAACTTTTCCCCCTTCTTAAATATGTTCTCACAGAGATGCTACCACCGTCGCTGATGGGCTCAGACTTGGGCAGTGATGACTGTGCCTTGGAGCTGGCTGGCATTGGCTCTATCAGATGTATGGGAAGCTTCTAGCAGCTTCTCACAGGAGTCACCCCTGTAACCCCCCTGCTACCAAAACCTTGCCACGCAAACCCAATATAGGTGGTAACCTGCCAAATGGCAAGACTAGTAACAAAATAAAGTCTGTATCTTGATCATATGCTTTAGACAAATAACAATTCTCTCAAAGAACAATAAATTCTCTTTAGAGTTAGAATTATTTCTTATTTCCTCTTGCCACATTTTCATTCATTTCTTCACTGACCTCAGGTTCCTTAAAGCATGCAAGCCCAACAGATCTGAAGGCTGGAGAACTGGCACATCAAAACTGCACATATTTTTATTGGAAAATGAAGCTTACCCTTTATGGCCATACCTGCATGGCAGTCTTGATCCTGTGCAACTGGGGAGATGGCCAGGCAAGGAATAAAAATAAGAATCCTGTCTTACTGATTTTACAAAACAATAATCATCTTACATTAGCACCATAACTTTTTCCCATCTGATATGGTTGCATAAAATTGTCCATTACTAAAAGCAGATGATTCTGGAATGACCCCCTCTCCAGATGTTTCAGATCATTTCAGGACATCTTGGCGAGGAAAGTTTTTGCCTGTGGTTGAAATATATTGGGCACAATTAAGGTGGTCTCTGGATTTGGGGATGACCTTAGCTCTGGTCCTTCAAAAACCTGTTGTGAAGGAGCCAGACAAGACTCCAAAAGGGGCTTAATCGCTCTGTTTTCTAGGAGGTATTCTTTCCATAATGTTTGCTGAGAGGCTGTGGAGCGGTGAACTTAAGAGGCTGTACAGCTGAAGAGGAAATTGCTACACTCCAGGAAGGCCTGCCCTTTTGCATGACTTTATGTACCCCATTCCCAGGTCTATACTCCTACACTTCCTGATCATACTCAGACACATAGACAGTGATTTGGGAAGTATTGTTGCAGTTGGAAGAGTTTTCTGTGGTTGGTCTCCAGCAGTCACCAAGTATTAGCGCCTCACTTTCTCCAAGATCTGCACGAGGAAATCTTGAAAGTGAGGTGAGATTAGTGCTACAGGGGACAGCTGCCTCCAGGGTGCATCAAAACAGACATGTCTGTGCCATACAGAGTCACAAGGCAAGAACAGGGGCTGTCTTCTCCTATGTCCCAAAGGAAAGGAGATCAAAATGGCCTTTCCATTCAAATATGGGTTACTTGTGTGTCCAAAACCTCTGCCAATTTGAGGGGTTTGAGGGGAAGCCTTTAAGTGAATAATGCAATATAGAATCAGACCCTGAATAAGTATTTCTTGTGTTAGTGTAGAGAAGCACTCTCCATTCCTCTTTTATCATGTATTCCAGTTCATTGCCCTCCTTTCCCTCGTCTGTGCTTCTTGACCATGTGCTTTCTTCAAGCTGCTGAGAACATCCATCTCACTTTTGTCACAGGATGATGCTTTTTATGCAAAGATAAATATTTAGAGAAGTTTACAAAAGATTAAGCTTCATTAATTCAAGTATTCCTGCTAATCCAGTGTCGGGACAAGTCAGCAGGGAGCAAGAGCCTGGGCTGCTGTGCACAGCTGTTGCAAGACCAAACTGTGGAATTTTTGTCTCCACCGACTTCACTGATCAAAACAGCTTCTTTAGCGTGCAGGCTTTGTCCATATTGCGAATCTCTTGCCTCAGTTTTATTGTTGTTATGCAAATTCCTAATGTAGATATGCTGCACTTGCTGGACCAGTGAAAGAAATGCATGTTAGAGAAGTCCCTAAGGTGCAACTCAGAGCAAAAATAGTTGGGAGGTCTGCCCACAATGCTTGTGCTCTGATAGTTTGGATTTCACTCTGATCATCAGTACCTGAGAAACAGTATGCCACATTCCATATTAGTTTAATACAGGGAGACTTCAAAAGACATAAATGATAGGGGAAAATCCCAAGTAAGAATATTAAAAGGGAACTGAAAAACTGTTAGTTTGGGTTTTTTTCTAGTAAGGTTAAAAAAACAAACAGAAGTCATTCCAGAATTCATGTGGCAAAATAAGTAATAAAAATATAGAAATACATTTAAGGCAAATGGATGCAAGTGTGCAAACACATCAGCGTATATTTCCTTTAAGGGGCTGTGTCCATCTTCAGTCTCAAGTACTGACAGTTTGACTTTTTACTCCACTGGGAAGTTGATTTGTCATACCAGCTAAAATACTATCTACCTCTTGGACAGCCCACAAGTAACGCTACTGTAGTGATGATCAGTGAAAGAAGAGCTGTCTGGCATGCTTTTCTTCAGTGCTGCTTCGCTGCCCCTTTCTAGTGGGAAGACCACAGGAAATCCCCAGGAAATCCTAGAAAAATACCCTGCTTCCTCCTAAGGACCTGTGGAGCAGGCAGTTTGACATGACTGCAGACATTTCTGAGCTAGGCAAATTGAAAGAGAATAATCTTTCATAGGAAGTGGCTCAAGTCTCATTGTTTGAGACACTGAGAACACAGTGGACAAAAACCAGATGGTCTGATCAAATGTCGGTGATCTATTGGGCAGGAGTGTTGGACTAGATGACCCTCAGAATCCCCTTCTAACCAACATTTTATATTTCTTTGAAGTCACGTAATCTAACAGGCTTTTTCCATCTTCAAAATCTGTGCTTCTCTGATAAACGCTCCTAGGCCTTCTATTTGGTCCCATTCTTTTTAAGTAATCTTTTTCTGAGATTTTAATTAAAGACACATGTAATTAAAGTGTTGTTTTTATTGCAGGTTATGAATTAATTATGCTATTCTCTGGGAACACTAGAATTTTCTAAGCATTCTTCCAGTAAGCTGAATTATCTTCACTTTAATACTTCCAGTATATTCCTATAACTGAACACATTTCATGAACCTAAAGAAGCTATATTAAATTTAATAATACCATGAGAAATATGCTTAAGGTTGTAGGCCTGTGACTTTGATGACTAATATGAATGAACAAATTGAAACTCATTCATCATTTAAACTTGCAAATGTAGCTGAAGTGACTACATGGTTCAGGCTGAAATGCAATCTAACTGAATTAAAAAATGTTGCTTTTTTGTGGTAGATCTCATCCACAGTTTCTGCAATCAAGGTGTCAGCTCAAAGGAGAAGTAAATCTGAGTGTACATAAAATATCTGGGGTACATAAAATTGGGGTTAGTTTCTTATTTGAAGAGCTTTGTCTCCTGAATACATTTCAAAATTTGGATCCACATCCTGCTTCACCTGGTTGCAGTGGATGGTCCTTACTGTGCTGTGCTTCTGTGCAAAACATAGGTGGGCAAAATCATGAAATGGTGACAAGGTGCCCTCAAGCTGCACTGACCTGAGAAAAGATCATGCAGTTTTTTCATCGTATGATAGTTGTCAGGGGAGTGTCCACACACAGAGACTGGCCTGCAGAAGCCAGTCTTCCCAAACTCTGCCAGCACTCAATGGAGGGCAAACTCCCAAGGGTACAAGGTCTGGTGTAGACATGATTCAGAAGCTGGACTCTATGGGGAGTAATTTTTAGCCTCAGTGAGTGACCGCTGACCAAGATGGGTGGTGAGCCCTGCAGTCCAGATACTTTACCTAAGCTGTAGTGACACAGGGTGAGCTAAGTTCACAATAATGTTCTTACCAGTGTCCAAGTCTTTCAGTTGCAGGCAGTTTACTTAAAGACGCATGTCCCTCAGTATGAAAGCTCATCACTTTAGAACATGGTGGAGCCTTTGATAACAGCATGTAGGTAATTCCTGGTTTCCTTAGGAAACAGCTAATACAGTATATCAAATTTGTATCAGTTTACTATTGTTTCTCTCACCAAGAAAAAATTGAAAAATTGGGTATTTTTAATATTGGAAAGATAGTCTGTCTCCCACAGCAATTAAAGTCAGAAAAACAAGAGGAGAGGTCCTGGCAGTTATATACTTAAAAACCTTTCAATCTCTCTGTGAAAACTCGTCATTGGCTTTAAGCATTTCCTTTCAGGCAAACCTTAAACTACAGGAATTACGATCAGAAAAATGAGTTTCTGTGAGATGATGATTATTTTCCATGATTCTGGTAGCATGCACAAAGTAGAGGAAGCTTTCCAAACCAGGAAGACGATATAGTCCCTGTTCCAAAGCACATGAGTGTAGACAGGCAGGGTAGGGAAGAAGAGGAATGAAGCTACAGTATAGAGAGCAATCCAGGTAATGCTAGCCATGCATCAGATGAATTACAGCTGGTAGAAAGTGATAGCAGTTTTTCTGGAGGTGAAAGGAATCAAATTTATTCTTGTTTAGTAAATGAATGTATTTTAGCCAAAAGTTTTTGTGAATGTATTTGAATTTTAAGATGTTATTTATATGTTCTCCACATTAATTTTTAAGAATGGGAAACAAATGTTATATTTCCAGGTTTTATCAAAATATTTTCTTGAGGAAAAAAGACAATTGCAGGAAAATTCCGTGTAAAAATCATGTTTATGAGATTCCCATTATTTCTTCTGGGTGCAGAAATATTCAAACCTATTCCTAAATGAATAGTTCCCTTCAATGTGGGAGATTAAACAAAAAGGTTTCATACTCACAAACCACATTTTAGTTGTAGAGAAGTTAGAACAAGTAGTTTGAATAGGAAAAAATCTCAGATGTAGGTATACAAAACACTACAGAAATAAAAGGTGTGTAAATACTGTCTTTCCTCACCACTGTGTCCTTGAAGAGTGAGTCCTTTCTTCCAGGTTTCTTTTCAGCTCAGTGACTTTCTGGGTTACTGCAAACTATGTAGTCCCTCTGGGTCTCACATGACCCGGTCACTCTCTTTTTAGAGGAACATGCCAAAATAGCATAAAACAAATGCCATATGTCATAACTTGCAAGATAAAAGTCCTAGTTCAACTGGTGTCTTTGAGACGTGTGCATCTATTGACAGTGGAAATATTTTTTTAAAAAGAACCTGGAAAATCCAAAGTGTTTAAAGCTAATTCCTGCAAGTAAGAAAGCGTGTCATTCTTCCTCCCACCACCACTCCATTTTCACATCTAAATCATTAACTTGTTTTCTATTTAGGTTACCGGTAGTGACTTTCCATTCTTTGAGGTAAATTGGGAGAGCTGCTTTTAGCAATGCCTTTTCTTTATTGCCTACCCATAAGAAGAATTGCTGCTTATAACAGGAAGCTTTTTAAGATGGATTTAAATGATGCTTTGAGGAAGAATGTGGAGAGAAGTGTGCTGGAGCCTCTGTAGTACAGATTTGAGTACATGCCATTCTGCTAGCAAGGTCTGTGATGGGTACACCAAGCTCTGCAGTGTATTTGTGTGTTTCAGCTTGCATGTTCTATCTTTACCTAGTCATATCTTGAGGCTCAATAAACAGAAGTAGCAGGCCTGGATGTCCTGACATTACCCTACTCAGCCAGTAACAGGCATGTGGAATATTTGGACAAACATTTGCTTCTATTTTCAAAATTTCATACATGATTGTAGCATCACAGAAGATGAGATTTTACTAAACAATATGTTTCCTTAGGATAACAGCTCTGATTTGGGGATTTTGTATTTTGTTGTTTCCTTTGCAGGAAGACGGTATCGTGAAGGAAATAGACATCAGTCATCATGTGAAGGAAGGTTTTGAAAAAGCAGATCCTTCTCAGTTTGAGCTGCTGAAAGTATTAGGACAAGGTTCATATGGAAAGGTAATTTTTAATGCCATCTAATCACCTAGAGCAACATTGAAAATGTCATGTCCTTTCTCTGAGTTCATTTACACTGGTAACATTGTCCATCTATAAATTACATTGTAAAGGCAGATAAGCAAGCCCAAAAAGCTTCTAACTTTTGTCTCTTAGATGATTCCTGTATATAAAACAGTTTAGGAAATAGTGCTTATGGCTCTGGACCTGGATTAATCAGCACAAGTGAGCATTAGTGAGCATTGCTGTTTATAAAATTAGACCACACCACCTCTTTCTGACCTACCACCCATCAGGGAGGTGAGTGGCCACTGCTGCTTGATTGGAGGATGTAAATACAAACATTCAAAGGCTTAAAGAAGTTAGCTGCCCAATTCCCACTGAGGGCAAATGGGATCTCAAGCACATTTCAAAGTTCCAGACTGCTCTTAGCCCATACTCAGAGGCCCATATGCTTTGCTGGGAGAATCCTGGAGTCATACCCCAGTGCTGAAGAGAGCAATTGTTGTGGTGAGAGCATGCGGGAAAAAAAACCTATCTGTATGACCACAAGCTAATTCATGGAGAAACAACATTTTTTACTTTTCTTACTGCCAAGGACAATTCTTCTTTGGCAGGATGTGTCAGTTGGAAATGAGAATAGGAAGGAAAAATGGAGAGAAAGAGGGAGTAGTCAGTTCAGTCTTAAACTCTTTCCATGGTTTAAATAAGTAAGACTTTGAAACCTGTGAAACAGTGAGCCTAATTTAAACCAGGCATGGAAGTCCCTATAATTTTAAGTATATTGTTTTGTGGAGTTTTAAAAAAATATTTTCCAGCCTCCAATTCAATGGTGGATCATTCTGGCTAACTTGAAAAACTGACTTATACCTAAAAGTTGCTGAGGTACCTAGCACAAAGCTGGGCACCCTGATGATGAATCAGGGCCTTAGTTTTATTCCTGAAAGCAGCTATATTGAGAGTATTTAACAACTTCCTGACTATTCTCGAATTATATTGATAAGCAAGTCTGTTAGAAGTTCCATGAGATGAGAGAGATTAGGAAAGTTAGCGTTCACTAGCAAGTTTTGATCTAGAGAATTTCTTGGAAGCACAATAATGATATTTGAGCTTTAAATATTAAAGAAATTTGAAAAATCAAACAACTCAAAATTAGTTTTACTGTATGACTCAATAAAGAGGGAGAACAAGAGAAGAAAATCTCTTTTGCAAAAGTAACAGAGGCAGAATGGCCAGTTTTCAGGTTCAGGCAGTAAAGAGTTTAGAAATAGTTCACAGGCTATCTTAGATTGTAGCGATGTATTTTATTACTAACTGTTTGAGCTGGCCTTCTAGCTTTAGGCATTTTATGAGCGAAGTGCTTAGTCTCTGCCATCACTTCCGAAAAGGAGATCTGATTTCTGGAACATACTCCACCCGGTTCGCTGGGGGATCAGAGTGTGAGTGTGGACATCTTACCTGTTTGGATCTGTGTGTGATTACAAATCATTTTCTGTATCTTACATGAAACAGGTCAGCAAACTCCCCAGAGCAACAAAGACACAGGGGAGGGAAGTCTGCTCTGTGTTTCTTATGCAGGCTCCAACCATCTAAATTTTCATCACCTTGATATTTGAGTTAATGTTCAAATCCATAAATCTCTGGGGATGCAAACCAGTTGGTTTTCAAGTTGTTCACCTGAGGTCTAAATAATTTCTTGCAGAATTAGAGAAGATGCCTTTGGTGTCAGTGGGAGTGCTGTCAACACTCTTGAAAGTCACAGCACTTGCTTAGCTTTCTAGGTCAGGATTTGGGTGATATGCCCATTGCTCCAGCTAGAGGAGTTTTCCTAGTTCAGGTGTTAATAACCTGAGGTGTTTGCATGCATATCAAACTAGAAAATTGAAAGTCATGCTCAGCATCTTGCCTGTGCTATTCTGGCAAACTAGTATAGTGTAGCTAATGTAACCAGTCAAGTAAAGTCTAGGACCACTTGGTGGTTTCAAGAACAATGTAACTTTACCTTTAAGAATAATCAGGACGACATCATTTTGCAATACAATGCGTTTTCATTTGTTCTGTTTCTGGTTTGATGATTATTCTGATGTCCTCTGAAACAGCACACAGTGTTCTTGACTCATCTGTTTTGGAGGGAATGCAGACAAGTGCCTTATCCCGTGCTACAGGGAACAGCTGACTAGTGACTAGTAACGTAAATTGATAATTTTGCTTATTACAGCAATACGGGTATTACAGGCTTTGCAAGATTACATGGCAGATAAGATATTTCTACAACTGCAGCCTAATATTTCTGCAGATGCAGCATGCTGTGCTGTTCTGTGTGCAGTACAGTTTAAAATCCTTATCTTAAGGGTTTGAGTTTTTGGATAAAGATTCCATAACCATTTTTACAGAATAATAATACAGCTGAAACTCTAGTGTTTGGGCAGGTTTGCTTTTGACTTTTTCCTCCCTTTCAATGTAATGCAAAAATTAAATCTTTTACTTGAACTGGATAGAAAAATATCCCAACATTTCCCTGTCTAGCTGAACTTCTAAATGAATTGACTTCCTGTTAATGCTGGAGCAGCTGAGCTTAATTTATCATGAATGCTAACAAAAAACACTTCAGAAAGTCTTATGTGTTCCCGTTGCATCCAGATTTCATCATTTGTTCCTGCAGTTGTGAGCACCGAGGTATTTGTACGTTCATCAAACTGGGAAACAGCTAGTTAGGGCAGCTCGGCTGAGGAACTGTGCATATCTCATATGCACAAGAAACATCTTGAGAAGAAAAGTCTCCCCAAAAACATATCAGATCATATTGTAGAAGTCTTGTTGCTGTGATGCTGTCAGGTGTAAGAGCCCTGGTTAAGGTGTTCATGGAAAATTCACCTTTTTTTTTTTTTTTTCCAGCTTCTCTACCTGTTAAAGGTTGTTCTCCCTCCCCACAAATCTTTCCTCAAAGGGTGTTTGAGAAAATCATAATCTGTTTAGAGATATGTTTTTCAGGAGGAAGTGTCTTTCTGCTTGCAAATAATGTGATAGAAGCAGACTTCCTCTCTTCTTTATTTGACTTTTTATATTTTGGGTGGAGACAGTTAACAAAGCTGTGTGGCTCCTGAACAGGCAGTAAATAAAATAATTGCTACAGATTTTTGTAATCCAACTAGTCATTCATTAGTTATATAATTTCACCTATCCTTTTGTTAATTTATATAAGTATATGCTCTATCTGTGGGCTTGTATTTATTTCTGCCTTGGGCTTTACTTCTGCTTCTGTCCAGGAACACAAGTGCTGAAATAAAAAAAGAGGCACTGTTGTCTGGTATGTCTGACCTCAGCAGACAGAGTGAGTCCTGAGAATCAGCTAAAAGAGTCTTAATTTTATTTCAATTATTAAACCACTGAAAGTCTTCTAAAGACCAAACTAACTGATTCCTTTGTTCACTACCCCTCCAGTGCTCAGATGCACTCAGGGGCAAATAAGAAATAGTTGCATGCAGTAAAACAAAAAAGATCAGAATTTTAGCTGCAGTTTTATTTTATTTCAGTGACAAATTTACACTGTCAGAAGATGTAACATAGGTAACTATAACAGGGAAAACTGTATTCATTATAATAACCTATTAATCAAAATAGTCCTACTTTTTGTTAAGTATGCACAACCAGATTTTCAGCTGTATGAACTTTTTGCTTCAGTTATATCTTAGGCTAGTCACCAGTCATGACTTACGGCATAAATTAAACCAAATTGGTTTTTCTCCTTAATTTAATTGATGGCAATAATCTTAAGACACTTCACATTCCTAAGCACAAATCAAACATAACTTTTTTTCATATAAATCTGAAAAATATGAAGAGATGTGCACACGCTGATGTTGACTATTTACCCATCTTTAATTGAATGTGTAAGGGTAATCAGTAACATTGAACGTATTTTCTTTGTGAGGTAGTAGAGGCTTAAAAATGAAGCTTACCAGAGCTAGTTCAACCAATTGCAGGTGAAATAGATACAAAGTACTTTCAGCTAATAGTTTTCATTAGAATTCCTGAATCTATTCCTCTATCGAATGCCGCAAGGCTTGTAACTGGAAGTTCAGTACTCATCTACATAAGATATCTGCTTTTTACAGGTATTTCTAGTGAGGAAGATCAAAGGATCTGATGCGGGTCAGCTTTATGCCATGAAGGTACTTAAGAAGGCAACTCTGAAAGGTAAGGATTGGTACAGTGGCTGCAGTCTCTATTTCTGTGCTACTTTGTCATTTACTTGTCTCGTCATTTTTTGCATTGCTGCTGTCTTACAATATGTAAGAGTACACAAATATGTTTCCACCAAAATTCTGCCTTGCTGTAGTGAATGTTATAAAAAAGTGTACACAAAAACGTTACCTATATACAGTGTGGGAGCAAGAAAACAGGGCTTTGGAGTTTTCCAGCTATATGACTTCTATTGGGCATATATTAAGTTGTATGGCAGTGGCAATATCTGTCTGTTGCTGCAATAAACTGAAATAAGTATTTTTAAATAAGGATATTGCTGAAGTAAAACACGACTCCTACTGGACAGGAAGGCCTTCCAGCTGGTGCTTCTCACTATAGGCCTGAAAATTCATGGGAGCATATTTTCAGGTGCAACGAGTAATTCTGAGATTGTTGAGAACATGCTGTTTCCTAACTCAGAACCAGTCAGCGCGTGGTCTACAGTAGGCTGGGGCCAAATGACTGATGGTTGGATCTGGTCATACTCTTCTGGGGCCATTGGCTGCTACAGCCTCACTCAGACCAAAAAGACTGAAAAGCAAACAGTGTAAGTTTGGTCTCAGCTGAAGTACTTACACTCCTCCACAGAGTTAGGAAGATCCAGTCATCTTCTTGTTTCCCTGACCTATTACTGTACTCTGATTTTTCCCCTCAAAAGCCTGACATTTTTTGCAGATAAGGTGGACAGCATTCATTTTGCCCAGAGCAGCTCTTTTCTTTTTTCTTGGACAGTATAGGTTTGCACAATGCGATATAGTGCCTAAATTTCAATCAGAATATGAATCAAGATCATTTTGAGATAGTTCTGATGACTTAAAAACCCAAATTGCTTTAGTATGCCTCAATCTGGGGAACTGAAGGAAGAATGAAGCTCCAGTAATTGCAAGATAAACTTACAGCGAGTGGTGGCAGGCAGACACAGCACCTCTTCTGAGTACTAGTCAAAATGGGGAAGTGGCAAACCAGGTATTTACACAGCCCTTTCCCCTAAGAAAGCCTTTTCAAAGAAATGGTAGTTTGAAGCAATGCTGGCATGCTGATCTTTTTGTTTGGAATGTAGATGGGAAAGTTTGTTCTGGCAGAACAGCATGGTGTAAATAACCACTTAAATAGTACTGAGCGTAATACATAAAAAGTAAAAGGTCAGGTCTGTGTACACAGTATATATAATAGAGTGATTCTTTGACTTCTCAACCAAGAGCAGAACCCTGAAGTGTCCAAACTGAGTCAAACTCAACTCTCAGAGCCTTCCCCACCAGGGAAAGACATCTCCTGCCGGGCATAGCATTTGAGGAAGAACTGTGTGATCCCTCTGTTAACACATACCAGAGACTCGTTTCAGTTTCTTTTGAGAGCCCACAACTTTTCACCTAAGATGAAAACGGGTATTACCTATTTTTACGTATAACTCTGAGGTGTGTGGAGCAGAAAGAGCTTTGCGGGAGGATTTCTTCTGCATCCCCAAACACACACAAATATTTAATAGCTAAATCTGTGGTGTTAGATTCCACTGGAGAAAAAAATAAATCTGTATTATGACAATATTTTAGGAATTCTCAAAACTTACATGGTGACTTTAAACTACTCAACGTGGTTTAATCTCTGTTCCATCAAGAACAGGCAATTCCAGATGCCCTCTGTGTTTGCAGTTCCTCTGTTTGTTATACCACTGAACCACTGCCTCTCTCCTCCCTTGGCCATTACAGCAGGCTATTTATTGTCTTCTCAAGCCTGGATCACAAGATACAAAAGTTGAGGCTGCTTTGTGATTTTGCTGGATGGTATTTCTCTCCCATTGAGACTACTTACCCCCTTGACTGGTGGCTCTGGATTTCCTATTAATCTCAAGATAACTAGCACATCATTAGGAACTAATTTGTCCACACTAATTCCTACAAAAAAGTTAAACTTGACAGCTATTTAACTCGAAGCACAAAGGTGAAGGCAAAACCCCATAGGCACAGGGCAAGTGAGAAGAGCAACAATGAGGATTGCTGTCAGTGAGCTTCCATGTAACTTTTGGCACAGAGATAATATTTCTGACAGCTTAATTTCATCTTTTAAGTGAGAATTGTTGCTGCCTACCTACCCTCAAACAGTCTGGAAGTCACTCCAACGTGAAGTATTTATTACCATGTCAAGTAATGGGAGCAAAGCCATAAGTACTTGTTAGCACTGCGTTCAGTATTTACTGACAAAAGGCATGCTGTGAGACAAATTTCTCAATTATTTTACTTCTCAACCTGTACTCTGCGCAGTACAGCATGCAGCAGGAAAGTCAGCTGTCAGTGCCAGTGCCACTGACATGGCCACACAGCCCTAAATATCATAGCAGTTATTTTCTTTAGTGAAATATATTTGCAAAACACATAAAATGGAGAAATGAGAAAGTAAAGAAAAGTGGGTAGCAAAACTGTTTTTTCTTTTCTGGATTAGTATGAAGAATTAAAACCTAAATAAATAAGAATGTGAGGAAGTTAAATGCCTTCAGGAGTGATGGGTTAAAACTAGCTTTGTACCTTGCTCTGAAGAACAACCATAGTGGGTCCTGCCGAAGGGTTCCCTATCTCAGGAACCTGACCCTGGCCATAACTGGCTGGTAATGGTTAGCAAGAAGCAGAAGTACAAAACTATGCTTCCTCCAGTGAGTCTGCTGTCTCCTGCCTCTTTCCAGGGTAGTTGTCTCTTGTTAGCATGATCCCAACTTCACCCACAGCAAAGGGTAGTATAAGAAAGGTACAGCAATCAGCAGCAGTGCTCTTCAAGCGTTTACCGCCCCAAAAAGTTGTTTGATACAAAAGAGGCTTTGTAGATCAACTGCATGTGTAGATTTAAGCTTGGAAAATATCTGCTGAACAGCAGAACCACTCCTGCTGTGAAGGGAGAACTAGACTTCAAAATATTCCAGTTTAGATTGTAAACTGAGCACACAAACATTTGTGAAAATGTATTTAATCTTTACCTCATGAAGATTTATATTAAATGTAGAGTATATCTGAATGAGCACCTATAACAGCACGGATCCTGGAAAGTGAGAAAGCCACTGCTCCTCTGTTGTAAATGAGAGCATCACACACAAGTTGCTTTCCTTCATGCCTCATTTCTTTTTGCAGGAGCTTGTGGGTATCTGGTTTTTAAAGCAGAAAACTTCCTGAAGAACGTAGATAAGCGTTTCATTCTAATTATTAATTTTAGGAAAACCTTGTCCAAAATGTATGAGAGTGTTATGTATATTAGGTGCCAGATGGCAAATACATCAGATTCGAGGCTACGTGCATGTATAATTCTAACTCATCTGACTTTGAAACACTATTTATTGAATTACAATACCCTAATAGCTACCTTTGCAAATATAAACCTTTTTGGGGGGGTCCAGCTGCTCAAAGACATTTAGGCACTTAAATACCTTCCGATAGTGAGACTTTTGCCTTTCAGAATGTCATTAGATAATACTATTAAACACCATCTTAAAATGTTTCTTTCACATCTTCATTACACTCTACTTTTTTTTTTCTTGAAAATCAGATTTTTAGATTAAAAAATTGAAAGAGAATAAAGTTGGTCTATATGTTTAAAAACTTGCAGATATATATCAGTGAGTCTTGACTGTCCGGCCTGAACGCACTGTGAGACTGAGGAAACAGAAAGAAAACAGGGGCTGTTTATTCTGTGTATGTGTGCCTTGTATTCACCAGCAAAGCTGGAACAGAGAGAAGGGGCAGGCTGATTATTTTGATTCACTCAATATTTCTTTCAAGGTGTCTCAGGCTCTATCAGCTTTACTGGATGTGCTTCAGGATTCTGTGAACAATAGGAGTTTGGATCACTTACAGTGTAAGCCTCATGAACCACCCGTGAAGTGCCCATAAATTCCCAACAAGTTGCTGTGCTGGAATATAAGAGTTGCCTCTGGAGCTTGAAAATCAAAGACCCGTCCCTCCAGGAGACATGCAATTTTAGAGAAAGAGGCATGAAGCCATAATTCACTGACATAATGCTTATGAACTTTAAATATTTCAGTGATGATCTGGTGAAGGTTATGTGATGGGTCACAAGGAAGTAGTTTGCATCTGCCCATCTTGTTGGTGATGGGCTGTGTAAATCTCAACGCTGGAAGCTATTTGACCCTGAGAACTGAGAGAGTCTACCTGTTTCTGGTTATGCAATTTAGAAATGATAATCGGTTTTGTCAAAAGCTCTGAAATGCTTTGCAGTTTATGATCCCCTCAGTCTAAGCCAGTAGGCTTATGGGTTTACAGTTGTGCTGAGTGCATGTGATGGTTATAGATGCAGTAAGCGGTGAGCGCAGCTTTAGTGAATCACAGAGGGCTTGCGGTGTTCTCAGGGATGTTAGATTGATGATATTAATTATACACTAAATTGAACAAGTAACTTAGATGTCACCAGATGGACTGTGATTTCCATCTAAACCATTGATAAAATTGTAGTAGTGGCTTCCCTGTTTGGACACCAACTGAAGTAGCTTCTTCAGTTTTTCTCTGTATGCGACTCAGTTTCCCTGGGATGATTGTGGTGCCTAGATCTAAGATACTGAACTCCAGTGGTTTCCTTCTGGTTTGAAGGGAACAAAAATCCAACAAGACAAAAAACTGAGGACAATTTAACCTTTTAAGGCAGAACTCAGAGCCTTCACCTCTGATAAACCTAGCTCTTTGGTGCTGAGCTTTTCAAGGTGTCTTGTTCTATTTTCTTCAGCCCCCGTGTTTGGTGAGAGGACCTGTTATTTACCCAGGTTCACCCTTTGAATTCTAGTTTATTATCCTCTCTTAAAGTGTTCTTCAATACTTTTTATATCCTCCTGGGCCTCTTTATCACCCTCCTCTAAACAATTCACCAGGAAAGTTCTGACCCCACATCCAGTTTCCTCTGAGTCCAGACCCCACAGCAGAGGTTCCCTTGCCCTGCTGTTTGGAGGAAAGACTGCATGCTCTGCATCCTTGGGAACTGCTGCCCATGTATGGCTTCTTTACTCTGAGAATTGTAACTCTTCAAATGTCAGGGCTCTGAGCTCAAAAAAACCATTCCTGGACCTGAAGTACCCTTAAAGATCCAGCTGAGCCACAGGCTCATCCCTCTCCACAAACAGCCATACACTAAATTTTCAGTCTGGGAAGGAAATAGCAACTTCTGTGTCCATAAACACAATAACATTTGATTCCTCTGTATATTTCATAAGTAGTTCTAAAATGTAGAGATCAGCCTGGTTGGTGTGTGCTCAGCCACACAGCAATGCTCTTGGGTCACCATCTGGACCTTGCCCATTCATATGCAAGTTTTGTGGGCTAGGAGTCAAGGAGAAGATCTCCAGCTTTGGGCTCAGCTGCAGAATGTGCCAACCTTGCCCGTCACAATTTGGGAGCAAGCTGGAATTAGTAGTTGTCATCTGAGGAAGCAGAATTTTCTTTCCTCCTGTGGGAGTTTTGAAAATGAAACCGAGAAGATCCTCAACTCTCAGTGCTTAGAGATCACTATTGGGCTGTGGCTTTATAGTGCCTTTGCAAGGCTTCTTGCATCAGGCCACCTCTTTCCTCCTTCCCTAAAAAGTCAGCTTATCTAGGGTTTGCTTTCTGAAGGGGAAAAGGATACAGTACATTTGAGAAATTAACTGTGGTTAGACAACTAGCTCGTGTGTCAGCAAATATTATAGAGCATCCCAGCCTGAATATACAGCAGACGAGACAGGTCAAAAATTACAAAAAGCATTGCTGGAAGTTTATTTTCATAGCATTTACTAAAGAGCATTGACTTGTGTTCATCGAGATTGTAGAATCTGGGTTAGATACTTAATACTCTTTAATGATTCTATACAGTGTTTGGGTTCAGGTTTGGATGAGAAGGGAAAAGTTTTGCCTATAAATATAAACTGAATATGCGTCACTTAAAGATTTTATTAGCTGTTTCTATTCAAGCCATGTGGGACTTCTCATTGTATGAGGTCCTGATTAAATTATAGCCTCTTCACAATGCTGAGTGCATCATGAAGATCCTGTTATCAGGCAAAAGTTCCCACTGTTAAGACATTCAAGAAATGAACTCTGGATAATAAAAATGCTCTCTGCTTTGTAGCACGGCAGCATTTGGGATGGTTTGTTTTTACACAAAAACCTGTTGTTCCTCTTCTCCTAAGGGCGAAAGAAAACTCAGCTTCATCTTCATGAAAATTTTGACTGTTGAGTTCTGTATTGGGTCACCTTGTTAAAAGGTTGCTAGAAAGCAAGTTTTTCCTGTTGTCCTAAGGAGGACAGAATTACTAAAAATTGTAATCAACTTCCCTGTCTTTCTCCCTGCCAGACTGATTTGCGTAGGAGCACACACTTCTACACTTGTCATATATGCTGTAGGTAAATGCAGCAATATTACCCAGTCCTTTCCTGTCCAGTACAACTCTGCTATTACAGTAATATCAAAATATAGCTCACTGCATAGTTGGATGTTCATTTGGGACGCAGCTTCAGCAGCTTAGTATGTTGCTGCCTGAAATAGATTTTTATTCTCCCCAAAGAGAGCACAGGACAGGACTCACAAGCAAACCCCAGCTTTCTGCTTGATAAATTCAGTGGTGTAGCAGAAACTGTGTTGGGAGTCCTAGCATCCAACAGCACTGGTGCTTTGACTTGGACTGGGCTTCTGAAGCATTTCTTCCAGTCATCTCCATTTGCCGTGCCTTGGTTTGCCAGAACACAAGCAAGTTTTGGAGCACACAGGCTAGGTTCCCTCCTGATGAAACTAAACCAGGAGCACAACCAGTGCCCTCCAGCCTCTCATGGACATTCAGGCCATGGGACCAAAGTGAGACATCAAGCGTGGGGCAACCTCAGGTCCCAGCACCCACCGTTACTTTCCATAGATTGCTGGATGCACCACACTGCTTGCTAGTGCAGTCATAGGTTTAAGCCAGTTTTAGACTTTGCTATGAAGACATTGAGTGCACCTCTGTGTTTTTCACTAGGTATAGCACAAAGCTGTCTTAAATTTTCCCGTCTTTTTGCTAAGTTAACATGCCCACACCCTTAGTTTCTAATCCTTGAGCAGTTCCATGGGCCCTTTTAGCAGCAGCTGAAAGTGTTGCATTATTCAGGTATTCATATGATGATTCCCTAGAGAGCACAAAGGAGATTCAGATCTAAAGTCAGAGGAAGAGCACTGAAAAGTCTGCTGATTTCTTTGGCAGAAAGGATATGTTCTTCACCTGTGATCAAATTATACAAGTTTGTTCTAAATGTTTGTTGAGTCACACTCTTCTGTCAATGAAATATGGGAAGAATGACTTCTTTAAAGAAGTTTCTGAAAAGCAACAAGCTCTTGCAGGTTGCATTTGAATGTGTCCCCTGGCTATTCCAGCCAGTCAAGGAATGGTGGGTGTTTGTTTTCAGGAATGAATAGTCCATCATACTCACTTCTTTTGATAGTAAAAAGCAATTTTCCAAAATGCCTTGTAATTTTCAGTCAATTTGCCATCTATCTCTCTAAAGTTTCAGCTGATTCTGCTGTGCTTGACACAGCAAATAAGTAGCAATGGAGACACTTGAAACTGCAGCTCCTGTAGGTGCCATCAGTAAAAACCTTTCAGACCAAACTCATTCTTTAAAATGCCCATAGTAGACTTGATCAAGGGCTGTCACTACTGCTTGCTTTCCCTTGAATTATTCTTCTTGTCATATTCATTGCACTGTACATCTAATAACAGATATTTGCAGTTATTCCCAAATTGGTTATCTCTTTATGGAAAAGGCCACATTTGATATTTTTTATTATCAAGTAGCAGATTGCTGTTAGTTGGTTTTGGTGTAGTTTCAAGAATGGAGAGACTATGTGGACAGTTGTCCTGAAGACACGAGTGAAATGTTTATCCTGTTTGACAAATGCGGTGCAATTCCATTTTATCTGTAGAAAGCCCACTTTTACCAGGAAAGGACTGGGAGGTGCAATGGCCTTTGTTAGTCCTCACCAACAATAGCTGGAAATCACAGAGAGAGGAGAGAAGAGCACAGCTTAGTTTAACTGGAACAGATCTATGAAGATCTGTGAAGACTGACATGAAGCTCCAGGTGAATTAATGAGTCCGGAGTGAGAGAGGCACTGCTGGCTGTGTGCAGTGCTCTGCCTGAGCCAAGTACCTGGGAGAGAGGACTGGCTGATCCCCAGGACAGCCACAGAGGCTCACTGGTTCTGCTTTGGAAGCCTAACTCATGTCCCTGCCTGGATCTGCACCAGGTAAACCCACTGGTGTGGGACTCTTGGAGGGCACCCCATGCCTCGTGCTGCTACTAAAGCATTGGCTGGAAGGCACCTGAAGAAGTCCCGCAGCCCATCTCTGACCTAGGGTGGCACAGCTATGCTTTTGTGTTTTCCTCACAGATGTTTGCCTAACTCGTTCTTAGACTGTCTCTATCCCTACTGTTATAAAATGCTTCCTAACATCTGTCCTGTATCTGCCTTGCCACAGCTGAAGCCATTAGTCCACATCCTCTCCTCTGAGAACAGTTTCCTCTCTGCAGTTTTCTTCCACATCTTGAAGACTGTTATCATGTTTAGCTTCCATCTTCTGTAGGCTGAGAATCTTGTATCTTCCTTTCCTTCCTCAGGGTTCATTTTTCTAGATGTCTGGGTTAGAAAAAGGTTTAGCTATATATTAAATAAGTCAGAGGTGACTGTTAAACAAAATGTGATCTCCTCTGGCTTCATGTTCAGATCTCAGGTCCTCTGTGAATGCTTTGTTATAACAGAAGTAGCAGCAGTATCCCTGCTCTACCAAGCAGACTGTTGAAAATTCAGGATTTTTAATTGAACAGGTAAAATGTTCTACTGCAAAGATGGCAGAGTGGTCATATAGTTAAGATGTTGAATGTTTGTTCCTTTTTGGATTCCCATTCAGAGAAAGTTCCTAGGAAAAGCCAGTCCCTGGGTAGAAGGATTTGTAACACGACTTTTCTTTGCATTGCTGCTCAAGACAGCAGCATTTCTGGAGGGTGGTTCTAGTTCCTCATGGTTGCCTGCAGCTGTCAAACTCCATTCACCTTCTCTCATGTGCTTAGCTTCAGAATTAAGCAGAACATCAGTGGGCAGCATGTACCCAGGCCAGTCAGGCTTTACCAGTAGTAACATAACACTGGTCACTGTTTTATCTTTCCTGCTGCCCTTTTCCTTCTGCCTTTCTGGCTGGCATCCTGTAGGCCAAATGGAAATCTTCATGTGAAGGTCTGCTTTTCTGGTTTTCTTTTGTTTTGGTCTTGGGGCTTGAAATTTTTTATGTCTTGTTTATCTTGCGCTGTCTTTAAGGAGCTTTGTAAACTTTGTTTGCTTGTAATGCTTCTAATTTTAAGAAAATGCTGCTGAAAAAGAGAAGCTGTTGCTGGCAACCCACTGAGTCAGCTGCTCAGCACGTGAATGAACCACTGGGAGCCTTTTAATCCTGCCCAACGTCCAAGAGCTTGCTGTTGGTACCATGAGGCTGCGTGAATTACAGGAAGAGAAAAATTGCTCTTTTGGCAAATACAGACTCAAATGCTTTTAGTCTTCATCTCCTGTGAATTTATGTCATGTAGTCTGTTCTTTCATGACAGGCTTTGTTTAATATAGGAGCTGGTACCTCAGTTTAGGAGTTACAAGACTTTGGCTTTGCCTGCATCTCTGCCACCAGCCTGATGCATGAACATAAACCAGTAGCTATTACTGCTACTCCTCAATCTCCATATCTGTAATATTAACCTAATTATGCCAGCCTCCTCTTCACAGTGCTCAATGTCCTTATGAAAAGTAATAGTCAGATATTAATGGAGATGTTATTAACACTCCTCCTCACTTAGGTACAATCTGCCGCATTATGGAATTTAATGGCTAAAGAATCCAAACCAAGAAATTGTTAAGAAGTGTCTCTTCTTATAATGCATTGACTATTTGAAATAATTAGAGCTATGAATCAACTGTACTTTTGCATAACTTTGTAGCTGTAGTGGATAGCTAAACTGGAAATACAATAACTAAATATCCCTGGGATTTTTAACCTCCCTGATGGACTCTGCAAGTCTTTGGCTGTGGTACAAATCCATTATCTATATGAAAAGCATTTGTTTGTTTTGTTCACTGAGTAAGTTGCACCAGTTGGAGCATCCAACATAATTGCCATTTAACCATTTTCAGCTGCCTGCAACTGCAGTGCATTTATAGTTGGTTGGAAACCAAATTCATATGCATCCTCTGGGAGTTGCATCCCACTGCTTTTAGTGGTTCCCATAATGCAACAGAAAAATGTTATTTCCTTTCAAGCACGAGGACAGATTAACAGAGAGGTCAACACTACCACTTGATGTCATTTCAAGTCAGAGTGATGGCAGAGGGTTGGGGTCAGTTGCACAGCTGATGGCTTGCCTCACAGCATTGCAGTTGGATCGCTTGTAAACCTTCACCAAACAGCTGGCCAGGCGTTCTGTTCACAGCTGCTGCTGGAGGCGTGCTAGCACTCAGCTGGCTCTCCATAAAAGTTACATGGCACAGTGTGGGAGACTACCATCTGGGATTTGTTTCAACGGAAACAAAATTATTCTCTGTGTTTTTATACTCTTCATGTGGGTTACACATGTCAGTTACGGCTTCCTCATGGCTGTGGCATTTGCTCCAAGTTGGAGGTTTTGATGATGTTCAAAGAGAGACTAGCAATCAGTGTCAATGACAGCCTCTCCTTTCCATTTTGTCTACAGCATTTTCTATCTGCATGCAACTGTAATTGACACACTTGAGAGGTTTCCATGGCACAGTAATTTAACTGATGTTTTTCTCAGCACCAGTAGATTATTTTTGTAAATTTGGGCAAAGCCTGAATTTCTCAGATATTTGCGCTGTGTCTTTGGTCATCTTTTAGACTTTGTTTGTGCTGTATGACATAGTTGCCTTTTAGTGGGCAATTGTCATCATCAACATTGTTAACTCAGAGCTGCCTTTTATGTTCAGAGGGAGTTTCAGGTTTATGGGATTGTACTGCTATATAGGTTTTTTCAATGCTGATCAATTCAATTTTGTTTTCATTATGGATACAATAAGCTATACAATGTAAAATATTAATGCGTACATTTAGGTAGGATGTAAATAGATGCAGGTACTAACTTGACCCTTACAGGTTATCATACGAAAGAAGTATTTTCACATCTAAGTTTAGAAGGATTATTTTGTATTTTTGTTTTTACATTTTGTTCCCCACATTTGGGTCACGTTTACCACCTATCTCTGTCTCCTAGAAGACTTTCCCCATAAAGGGAAAAGGATGGGTCCCCAGCTTGTGCCCCCTCTCTCTTGCTTTGTTCAGGAAATAGCCAGTGGCTTTGCTCAGCAGCTCCAGAGAGCACTCAGGAGCAGACTTTTACACAGAAGATGGTTTCTTCAGCAGCACATTTTGACCTTGGTACCAAGGAACCCAAAGAGGCTCTTCCTAGGCCACCCCACTAAATGCACAGCCTTCATTCAGTTGAATTTCCAACCTACTTAAATCCAGACATTGTCATTTCCCAGAAGCCCTCAGCTGTCCCCAGGTGAGCTGGTGCCCCCCAGATTCCTGAGGGTGGCTTTCTGGGGCAGGGGGAATCTGCCATCCTCCGAGCCAAGCAGTCAGGGGTAGCAGCGGGCTTGGAGTTGTGATCTACTGTGCGGAGCCAAGGGAAAGGCAATAGGAAGGGCAAAATCGCAAGTCGAGAAGTGGAGGGCTGCGAAGACAGAGGGCTGTGGATCATGGGCAGCACTTGCTCCAGGTGTCATTTCAAGGGGAAGACTAAGCTTTGTGGTGGAAGTGAGACAGGGACAGAACTAATCTTCTCTGCAGCTTCAGGAAGCATGTGATAGCTGTCTGCCAGCTTCTCCAGAGCATCACTCCTCCTGCCCCCTTCTGTTTGGTACCCGAGGGGAGGCTGCAAGGGAAGAGGGCTGCTCAGCTTCAGTGCCGGCAGAGCAGGTGCTCGGTGGCTTCCCTTGGCAGAGAAGGGAAACAGCAGGAGCGAGGCTGTTCAGCCCTGTCATCAGGGCGGGGATGGAAGGGATTTGAAGGGTGGCTATAGGTGAGACTGAGGGAGTAAAATGGAGGTGCTCATGAGGTGTAAGACTTGACCTTGCTACATGCTATTTGCCAGGGTCATAGGACTCCTTACATGCATCTTCATAAGAAATATTCAGAACCCCTGTCATGATGTTATGACACTTGTTTTTTAGTTTGCTATAGAGAGTTTATTGCATGAGAGGGTTTGAGAGCACTTTTTCACAAGCAGAACAAAGCAAGCAACTTCCAAAGCAAAGCCTTGAGGAAGCCTGAAAGTTTGCATTCTGTATGTGAGGAGTATGATTTGCTGAGCAGTCAGTAGAAGGACTGTCACAGGGCTGGTGGATGCTGTGCTGGGTAGCCTTGGATGAGCTGCATTACCCCTCTGCATTACTCCCAGCTGTCACCTACAGGGTAACAGCCATAGTGATCCAAGGCTCTTGGTAAGGCTATTTGAAATATCAGAATTAAAAGCACTGTGTGGAAGCTAACCTGCTTATGGTTATTCTTCACAAGGTTTTCAAGTCTATTCCCAATAGGAATTTTTAGTTTCTGGGGTTTTTTTCATTTTGCTGAAATATTCTAACATAATGTAGCAGGTATTAATCCTGGTACAAATGCCCTTTTCAGTCAGTCTCCCAGACACTTGCACATAGTAGTGAAATCTAGAAAAAAAATTTTAAAAGCATGCTTTATTGAGGTGGAGTCACTGCAGAAGAGTAGCACCTAGTGAAAGATGCTATCTCATTCGTCTGCAGCCAGGGCAGGCTGGTTTCTTACTAAATCATCATTCTGTTCAGTTTTGTTTTAAAATATGCCAAGTGACGAGGCTTCAGTCCCAACCCTTCACTCACTTCACAGGGGTTCATCTGGTTACAGTTTGCCTGACACAGCATACATTTCCTTTTTTTCTGTTTCACTTACGTCCTCCTCTTTATACTCCTTTCTTTCTTTTTATTTTGATAAATAAGTCTTCTCTGTCCTTCATGTTTATATCCTTTAAATATTTATCCACTCTCCTCCTGTCTCCCTTTAGTCATTGCTTAGTATGGTTTATGTTTAGCTCTTGGCAGTTACCCAGTGACATAGGAAAAAAGAAGATTTCCTCTTTAGTTAGGTACTCTTTTAAGTTCAAGCAGCTATGTATATTTTCAGAACTGTATACAGGGACTGAGATGTAGATTGTGAGATCCTATTAATGTCAACAATAGTTTTACTACTGACTGTTTTAGGGCCATGATTTCACCCAGAGACTCTCTGAACTTAGTCATATCTTCCACGAGGCTCCCTATACAGTAGTGGAATCCAGGCTGAAAGATAATTTGTGATTGAGCACTGTGTTTCTCTCCTCGCAGGAGAAAACACTAGATCAGCCTTTTTTTCTTGCTGTTTGTGTGGCCAAGGCTTACTGGTTGCAAAGCTTTAGTCAGTGTGTTGGTAACGATGCGAGACCAGGCTTTTCCTTATGCTCTAATTTAGGAAATGACCTTGCCTTGACTTCACACCCTACTTGCTGATGGGACTGGAAGCTTCTTCAATGACAGACAGCCGTCTCGCAGATGCTCATTTATTTTTATGAGGCTAACATGTCAAGGGAGCTATATTAAGCGTGTCTGCGTAGCGTATCAGGGCCTGGGCAAAGCAAAGATTTGGTTTGCCGGAATGTTGACATTAAACGCCACAATTTTCTTGAAATATTTGAGTTCTAAATTACCATCTATTTTGTGTGCAAGTAGCTCAGAGGGCTGGGTTGCAGGCAATCTGATAAACCTCATCCTGCATGGTTTACAAATAGGACCTGTCTCAGGGCTTCATATCTCCTAAATCAACTGAGTGTCCTCAGTTTTGGATGATAAGCCACTATCTCAATTTCCTCAGTGATGCCTTAAATATACTAGTTACTCATTTCACAAACCAAAATATTTGGAATTCAGTAACTAAAATGCTTGTCCAAAACATTTTGTTAGAGCAAGTCAGATTGGATTGCTTCTGTGTTTACCACATCTAAGCAGCCTAATGGACAAAGTGTTTAGAGTGAGAAGTCAGCCTAGTGCAGTCATGGCCAGGGCTGCTGCGTAGTGTGGGATGAATGTTATGCCTTCTTATGCTTTGTGACCAATCCATCCATACCCTCCCTTCTGAGAAATGCACCTCTCACCGTCCGGCCACCACCTTATGTTACCTGTATCAGCACTAAGCTGGCAAACTGCTCTCCAATTAGGCCAGTTACAAAAACATTACTTCATACTATTGTATGTTTACCCTACACTTGTAAGACATGGGGGTTCTGTTTTAAAAATTCCTGGTGGGCTCGGTGAACATATTTTTCCTGAAGCACCCATAAATCTTCTTTTTTATTATTCCATCTTCTGAATGCATATTATGATTGATAAAGAAAAGATTCAGTGTACTGTTTCTGGTAGAGTGCCCATCCACAGGAACAGGAGTGTTGGGTGAAATTTCGCTTGAAAAAACATTGGTAGTAAGCATTTCAGCAGAATGCTCTGGTTTGATTGTATTTCTTTTTAGAAATTATTTTATAGTTTACATTGTAATTAGTCTTTAAAAATAGATCAATAATAAATTAAAGCCCTTAACAAAACAGTACTTCAATGCACCCAAAATTTTTTTTTCAATTTTGGCTTTTTTTCCAATTCAGAACAAAATCAAGAGCATCTTTGAAAATATTCAAAATTACAAGTTTCAAGCAGCTCTACAGAAAACATTTACCAGGATTAGTTCAGCCTATGAGCCAAACTGCCTGGTGGCAAATGACAGCATGCCAATACATGCATTTTCCACAGAGGGATAATCCCACATTTCCACTCCTTCCAGGAATTCTCACTCAATATTATATAAAAGATTATATTAAAGATTGTTGGTCTTGTCCATAAACATCCCAACTGGACAAGGCAGAAGGTTCCATACTGTGCCATTAAATGAAATAGTAGGGGCTCATATAACAAAATAGAAGGGACTTGGGTGGGCTTTAAATCACTTTCCCACAAGGACATTTTGCCCTGAGTTAGTGACCTGAGGAGCTCCCTGGGGAGCTCCAGCACCACCCTCACCTCCTTCCACCACTGCCAGGCTTTGCAAGTGAATTAATAGTTGCTCAAAGTTCTTGAAGGAGAAGAAACTTTCCTTTCAGTACAACTGACTTTTTAGGTCTGGAGAGACTAAATAAAGGGAACAATTTTTTTTATTAGAAGGCTGATATAATAGGGAATGTCTTTGCATTTTCACTGCTGAGCCAGTGGTCACTCCCAATACTTTTCAATCATAAAAGCTGTATTTTTGCCTTTGATGATACACTGCAGAACATATTTGTGGTGAATACTGAAGCACAGACAGTTTTCACACTTGCAGAGTAAACTAATTCACAAACTTTATTCAGCCCTGCCTGTAAAACCCACAAAACAGGTGTGTTTTGAGAACAAGGAGCAGCAACAGTGGGTTAAACCATGGTGGGCTTCAAGTTTAGAAGGCAAGCAGTGAAACTCGTGACCCTGAGAGACCCAGCAGTTCCTGGACATCTGGATCATCTCCATCTTAAGCAGGACAAGAGAAAAACAATTTCTTCATTGCTTCTGTTGACGTAGCAACATCACAATAGCAAACACAAGGCAAATGTTCATTTAATACTGGAATGCCCCACGGGTAGGAAACATGAGGCTCGGTGTTGCCTCTTCTTTGCAGCTGCATGTGACTTAGCCAGTGCTGCAGCAGAGCAGTAGCTGCAGGGAATTAGAGTCTGACAGGAGGTATAAGAGAAATTTGATGGAGCAAATTCATCTGTCTTTGGACAGTATTTAAGAGTAGGACTGAGGACTATATGTACCTGTATATCTTTTCTCTGTTGGATTCGTGTAGGCTGGAACTAAATTTTACATATCTATTTTGTGAGGTGAAAAAAGACCAACTGTTTCATAACTGTTATAAGCAACTTTTCTTTATTGCAAAACTACATGAAACAGCCACCAGTTTGTCCCTTCACGTCATCATAATTTCCAGAGCTACTGATGCATGGTGTTTACTGGGATCTCTGAATTCCAAGGTCAGCACTCTTATTAGTTTGTCATTTCGAAATTATGGCTATTCCTAGAACATAGGTAATTATTGCCTGCCAGTAAGAGTTAATATTGAAATCGTCGCTATTGCCTGCAATAGTAATAATGATAATAATTATATATCTGTTCAACTGAAAGAAATCTAATAAAAAATAGGACTATGTTACAGTAGAATTCAATAAACAAATATATCACTTCATGGATCATTTGACAGGATATAGCATCCACTGAGGTAAATAAATTTAAATAAAACATATGCTTTACATCAAAAAAAGAAAGATGACCCAGGTGCAGCTATGCAGAGGTGTTGAAGGCTTTCTGTTTTGCACGAGTCATGGACAGATGTATTTCCAGCTGTAGATTTTGGCTTTCTGGTGGAAGTTCCACACTAGCAAATGACAGCTTTCTCTGCTCTTCAGTGAGCCATTTTTTCAGGTTTTTTTTGATGATGTTAGCTAGAACTGATTTATGCGATTGTAAGGGGTGTAATTCTGACTTTATTGGTGTTGTACATCACCATAGGATTTGGCTTATTGGATATCATTATACATCTGCAGCTCACAGACCTTGCGGGGGGAATAGGTTCACCTGGGAGCTGTGCACAAGCACATCTGTGTATATTCAGTTGGTCCAGTCCTGTTTAAAAATACACAAAAATTGAAATTTCACCTCTGTGTAAGGACATGAGGTTTATATGATCATCTGGCTGGTCTGTCGGTCAGTACTTCTCTAATGACAGGGTTGAACCCACTGGCTAATTTCAGCCAAAAATCTAAAACACATTTAAGCTCCTGCAGCGTCTGTGGGATTTTGGGCCGGGGAAAGAGATCCAAGTTGGTGTCTCAGTGGGGAAACAGCGGGAGGTCGCAGCTGCCAGAGGCTCCAATGGGCAGGAGGGAGCCCACTGAGCAGCACCCGCAGAGCTGAGACGCGCTGCAGCCTCTGCACGCTGCTCCTCCCTGGGAAGGGTGTCAGGAGAACACAGGGAGAGCTCAAGTTTCTGCTTTGAGAATTTTTTTTCAACAGAGTTAGTATGTCCTAGAAACCCATGTTTGCTCTTGACAACTCCCATATGATTTTTTTTTTCTAGCATTAGACTTCATCAATCTGTTCTCCTTGTTGGAAAATTGGGCAGAGGTACTTCAGAGGGATATTGCAAGATTTAATTAACTTTTCCAAACATTTAACAAGAATAATAAATAGGTGTAAATAATATAAATGGCAGATCAGTATTAAAATTTAGGATTAATTTAGAGACATATGTAATTCCAAATCTCAACAGTGAAGCATCCGAGCTACTTTAAAAAAAAAAAAAACAAAAACCAGAAACAAATAAACAAACAAAGGAAAGTCTTTGATTTCTTTAAAGCAAAATGTGTTGTTTCATGTAAAAGGGGAAAAAAATGGAGTGGAGGGGGAGATAAAATGACCTCCTCCAGACCCTGGACTCCTAAAAAGCAGTCTGAGTTTGTATTGATTTTTCAGAGTGCCCTTCCTCAAAGGAGTGTCTCCTGCTCTGTGAACCTTTTTTCTTTTGCCGCAGCAGCACTAGGGCTGAGTGGTAAAGCTCTGTTTTTAATGGCTCTTTCCCCATCTCTAAAAGGTTCTATATTTGGGGACACAGAGGAAAAAAAGAAATATATTTCTTTATAGAAAAGAAATGTGCATAAAATCTCTATGTGACATTATTGGTGTACTTCTACATTCAGGTGTCAACAGGACACTTCTGTTTTGTGTTGTAATAATGCTCTGCTGATAAGGTACAACATGAAAGGCTGCTCTTTAGAAGATTTGAGTGTAATACTGTGTGGAGCAGAAACACAGTAATGCAAATAGTATTTCCAGGCAGAACCATTGAAGCCAGATTATGATCTTTTTTGGAAAGCCTGTATTTCTCCGTATCTTCAGTAATTAGTCACCACACAAGTACTTTGTCTTCCAGACATATACAGTGTGGATTTGAAATTAGAATCCTGTTCTCTGCCTTTGTCTATTACAGCCATCATTAAAACCAGATGAAAATAACAGAAGTAGAATTGAAAAGGATGTTGTACATAGTTCTATGTATATATTCCATTTTATATATCACTGGCATGTACCAGTGCTATGTGAAGAATTTGAAATTGAGTTGCGTGTTCCTGAGTTCCACTCAAGGCATGGTGCTGAGTTTTAGGGAAGTGAGGAAGATAATGGATGAAATTTAAATCCATTGTTTTATTCACTGATTTATTTCTCCTGCTACCAGTATTTTTCAATGGTGATTTGATTAAGTTAACATAGTTTCTAACTCTCCCCATTCTTGCTCTGTTAATTAATTAGTGCTCTGCTCCTGGCTGAGCAGGGACATGTCTTATCAAAAGGTTGTTTTGAAAGTTAGGGACAGGCAAATAATTTCTAATCAATAATGCTTTTTGCCAAACATCTCTGTGAAACTTTTGACATTATTCATGTATTTTCTGTGTGTATCTTCCTGCAGGAACAGCTTTCTGTAAGGGACAGTTGCTGGTGTCAGACACGCAGGGGGGTTTCTCTCCCTGGTGTTGCAGCTCAGGGGATTAAACAGCACTACGTAAAGTTGTCAGAAAGGACAAAAGGCCGTAAGGACAAGTCACTGAAGCACCAAATCCACTGTCTGACAATGCATTCCTAGTTCAAAAAAAAATCAAACTTTCAAATGCCAATTTCAGCCCAGTGACACCAAGAAGATTGCCTCTAAAATCAGTGGAGAGAGACTGACTCACTCAGAGAGGCATCCAGAGCATCAGGTCCTGCCCTGCGTCACCTCCAGAGGACTCTGGGAAGCGACCAGGGCCCTGTGTCTCAAGGCAGACAGCAGGAATTCACACTGGAACTAGAGTTATAAAAAGGATCTATGCACCTAACACCAACTTACAATAAATAAGAGTTCACTTTGGTGCTATTGAAAAGTGGTAGATATGTCTTCAGCTTTAGATGCCTTGTAGAGCCCACAAAACCTATCTCCATCCCCTTTTTAAAAAGGATTTAGGCTCTAAGTAATTTAACTATTTCTAGAAGTGTATTGAAGGATCCAAGTGCTCTGTTTGCATTTGTGAGGCTGCATCAGTAAGTCAGAGATGTTCACAGGGGATGACCAGGCAAATGACTGCGGTCATGAGCAAACCAGAATTGTGCTGGACCTCAACTAATGTGTACAGAAAATATTTCACCCATGAGACTCTGTGCAGTCAACCAGCAGAGGTGAGAGCAACACCCAAGTTTGGCACCTGTTGAGGAAGTTGGAATATATTGCATAAGTCTCCACACCATCTGTATGCGCAGCCAAAACCCAGCTCCTTGCACTGTGCTGATCCCCAGAACGGGCAGGATGGAGGCAGACATGCTCCCTTCTTCCACACTGGTTTTCCTCATGGAAAAATGGACATACATCTTGGCTCCTGTCTCTTAACCCTGATGCACCACGTCGAGGTTCCTCCCATGGGTGAACCCGAGACGGCTGCATTGAGGATTTTGCTGCTTATCAAGTCTGATTTGCAGATCAGTGCCTTTAGCTAAGGCATTAGGATGTCTGTTTTACATGGTCCCTTGCTGAATCTTGCTCTACAAAAAGAGCTTTTCCATTTAAAGAGGAAAGCCATAAGTGGAAAACGGTATCAGTCATGGGAGCACTAACTTCAAGCATCCATGTCCTGACGGGATCCAGCTGGCACCAGGGGAAGCATGGTGTGGGACACATGCATGGCACCAGGGGGATTGTAACCCAGGAAGGAGAGCAGAAGGAAAGCTATTTCATTTTTATTTGAGATTTGAAAATTGAATTAATACCAATTTAAAATCGATGTATGGCTCAGCTTGTACGAGGCTGTAGGTAAAACCCTCATGCCTTTTAACACCAAATCTATATGCAAAAAGCAAAGCTGTACTGCAAATTAAATTGAAAATTACTTCTCGTGAAGTAGAAACATCAACTTTTACTCCAGGTAAGTCTGAAGAAAGAGGAAAGACCAGCAAAGTATTACACACTAGCTTCAGGATTATTTTCTTCTAGTAGAACTAAGAATTACTCTGGACAGCAGTGAGAAGGGTACTATTAAGTAAAAATATTTGGAAGTTATTCTTTGGCCAAAGAGATCTCAGAAGCAATACTCTGGTGCCACTGAAACTGGTGGCTGAACAGTGTTTAACTTCACGGAGCTGTGACTTCAGCTCAGCTAGCCAGTCACTAGATACATGACAAGTTACTTTCCCCTTATGGTGAATTAGCTATAAATTTTAATCAGTATTACAGTGAATAAATTAGTATATCTTGTATAAACTCCCCCTTTACAACTCCTGTAGGCCATGATTTACTAATTAAAGTTCTCACTGGGTTGGCTCGACATCCTGCTGAACTGATACGATGTCATTGCATGTATATCAAAGGATGTCCCTAGATCATCATTACTTGACAGTGTACATAGCTTAGAGATGCACTGACTCTTAGTTTTTAAATGAGACATATGGATGAGAAGTTCATTGGCTTTATTTAATTTATATTTCCATATTTAAATCTCAACCAAAGTTGATAATCATGAGAGCTTCAGAGAGAGAAGCAGGATTACGGTTTTATTTTCTTATTCAGAAAATACATGGCTAGTCCATTATTGAGAAGGAACTTTTTTTCTCCTCTCGGAAGATGCTCTGAATATACTTTTCCCTTTTCCCCATTCCCTCTGTATTTCTTGGTTATTAAAATTAAAACAGACCAAGAAGTAAAAATTCATACCTTAAATAAAACCATCTCCTTAAGCATTCAGTGTTAAATAAAGTAAGCAGTAACATCCTCCTCTTTCATGTTCAGAGCTAGACAGACAGAAGTGGGTAAGCTCTATTTATTTGCACATATCCTCAGCTGTCTCCACTTCTCTTTCATACCACATTAATACCTGGAAATGGGAACTGTTTTTATTTCAAGGTAGCAGGTGCTTCCTCTGCTGTTACAGGCTCCACCAGTCTCATGACACCAGGGATTATTTCAGGGAGAGCTAGTTTGTTCAAGAACATGCAAACAATCTTCATGACTTTGTGCTTATTGCTCCAGGTTGTGTTCTCTGCTTCTGTCTGATGTATAATTTAAAGATAAGTGGCAAAACTCACCCTTCAAACCAAATTTGATAGTGGGTAGAAAGGGCAAGGGTTTAGCAGTCAAACACTATTTCCAGCGAGTATTTTAATAATAGAGGTAAACATCTGGTGTAAGCATTACCTGCCCAAGCTGCCTGTGTGCTGCACTGAGGCCCCTGCAAGTGGTCAAAGTGAGGATGGGGAAGCTGGGTTATTTGCACTTTTGTCTGTGCCTTTGGCATACATCCCCTGACATTACGTAGAGGTGGGCAGATGGGGAAGCTGTTCTGCAGCACAGGGCAGGTCCCTGTGCAGGGAGAGCCCAGCCCTGTGCTGAGCAGTGCTGAACTGAGTCCCTCCATCATCTTCCCTGGGGCTACTGAGCTCTAGTGCTGGTTTTGCAGTTCTTTGGTAAGACCATCAGAGAAAAGAGATTCACTCAGAAAGGAATTCACAGAAATGGCTCCTTGTCATTTTGGAAATGAGTGGAGAAATTAATGGTGGTACATGTTCACTGATTGCCAGATGAGACTAAGCAAAGACACATGTTTGCCTCGTCACCTGTGTAGAAGTATCTTTAATGTTCAGGCCTTATCATCCCTGGCACTGCAGCAGCTGTTCAGACCCTGTCTATCTCTCTCCATGCTGCTGGAGGAGTCCGTTCATAGCTAGGATCTAGCAAGCTGAATAAGCAGCCAAAAATAATTCAGATGATGCTTGAGCAAGTCAATCTAATTATCTGACTGCCAGGATGTAAGAACTAGAAGGGAGACTCCCTCAGCAGAGCAGACTGGGGCTACTGAATACTAGAAAAAAATTTCCAAAGTGCAGAAGAGAGGCACTTTCCCACTCACTGTGCCTGGAAGATGACATAGGAGTCAGATGAAGCCAGAGCCTCATGCTGTTGAAATGTTACGTCAAAGTGCTGTCTCTTCTTAAAACCTTTCCTGGTGAATGTAAGACCCACATTGCCCCAATCCCAAAAATACAAGAGGGAGGAAGAGCAGGGGAATTCCTATTTCCAGGTGTATCTGGAATAAGAGAAAATAAATCTTTCCTCCTGCTCTGACAGAATTAATAGTAAAAGGAGAAGAGATTTAACCTTGCACATTTATGAAATGTCATGACAATGGATTTGCAGCATTTGGTACAATAACTGACAGTGCCCTGTGGTATGTAAGCTGGTGCAAGCAGGTAGATACCTCTAGGGAGGCTACTTTGAGGTTAAGATCAGGCAGGACCCAGGCATATGGAAGTGATAGGGTAAGAACAGGACAGTGGGAGAAAGCAAGTGGACTTGTCTTCTTAGGTAATATGATTAATAGCTTCTTTGGTGGGTAGGGTTGTTTAAAACTCTGAGCCTGTATAGTTTCTGCCCTCAGAGCATTTAAATCAGACAGTATTTGATGCTGGAAGATGGGGAGGGCAGGTCACTAATTCACATGCCAAGCTGTAATCTTGATAACAGGTTCTGGTGACTTTATTTGGAAGCCACTGTGAAAGGTGGTGATTAGAGCAGCTTTGGAGCAGACTAGGTTCAGAGCAGTTACAGGGCCATGACTCTAGAGAATGAGGTGTCTTCTGTGTTGACATAACCTTTTCCTTAATGTCGCTGCGGCTGCTCTATACATGTGGGGAGGAGGGTGAAATGCAGCCTGACAGGTCCGCAGCCTGTAACCACCATAGAAGTGAGCAGGGCACAGCGCAGGGGGCTTTGGCAAAGCACCTGGCTGCACAGCTGTGCCTTTACCTGTTTGGAGGTTGAAATGATGAGGACAGGAGGGTGCACTGCCGTTCTGCCAGCCTACACACACACCTGTGCAGCGCAAGCACAGAGAGGCACTTTGTTAGCCTCTCTAACCAAGCTTAATAGGAAATGTCCCACACAGAGTGTTCAGCAATGCCCACCTGTCCGACAAGAATTCCTGCCTAGGAACATTGCTGATCTACAGCATGAGAAATGCTCTACTTTTACATAGGTTAAGCATTTTGTGAGTGTATGATGTGTGGTTTTTTACTAGTAAGTTAAGACTAAGATTCCGAGATTCCCTTTGTTTTGATTTTTAGCCACAAGGTAGCTTAGGTTGAGTGAGCAAGTAAAGCTTGCATTGCTGTTGACCTAGGAAAAGCATCAAAATAGCAAGAAATCTGAGTGTCCCTCCACTCGTATTTAAGGTTTTCAGATCAGCTGTTTTGGACCTATTTCTGTGTATCAATTTTTGATGTACAGCAACAGAATATGTGGGTTTGTTACGGCATGTTCATTACTTGGGTGCTGAGAGTACTCAGCTTCTCAGCAGCTCCACAGCACATACAGGCGATGACAGGATCTCACTGAGATCTCAGGCTTTACCACCTCAAATAGTCTCATAACATCCATTGTAGATGCTTTCAGCCGAAAAGTATATTGGCATTGTGTAATGCAGAGAAAGAAAAAAATTTCAATACTTTCATTTCAGAATTATTAAAACTGTGATTGACTGAAAAATGAATCTGTAAGATCAAGAGCTGATAATGTGGGGACTTGAATCCTCCTCAGTGTCTGAACATTCTGCTAATGTGTTTGCTATGAAATCTTCAGCATCAGTTTTGATTAGTTTGAACCCAGTTCACCTCTTTAACTATTTTTGCTCTTACTCTCTATTCATCTCAACCACAAAGAGTATTTTTCTTTCTGCCATCACATAATAATTTATCTCTAAAATAGTTTTTTATATTTTTTATCAGCCTTTTTTCTTTATTACTGATTGTTTGGGTGGTTTATTGGAAGCTTAAAATATTTTATATAAATCACTTCCAGAGAGTGCTATTGAGTAATATCTAATGAACGCTGCATCAACACAGTACAAAAAGTTAATTTGCACAAGGTTAACCTGACGAGCTCTGGGACTAGTACATTCTGTTTAATCTGAGATAGAGTTATTAATTTTATATAATTTTAATTTTCACATTAACATTCTCTTCTGCAAAGCATAATCACCGTGTTTGTAATACTATATTCCTGTTAGTTAGAACTGTTCTCTACAGAGGAAGACATGGTGCCTTTCTGAAGGGCTTACTCTTAGTACAGAGACAAGACAGGCATTAAAAGGAGACACTGGAGAGTGATGTGATTTGCCAAAGGTCACACCACAAGCCATCAGCAGAGTGAGAAGCAGAATCTAAATCGCCTAAACCTCATTCCAGTACTGTATCCAGTGACCATGCTGCCTCTTAATATGTCGCTGTTCTTACTGTTTTTTCTTTGTAGTTCGGGATCGGGTACGATCAAAAATGGAGAGAGATATTTTGGCAGAAGTGAATCATCCTTTCATAGTCAAGCTTCATTATGGTAACTATAATAAAATATAATCCATGTTTGTTCTTAAATTGGTTGGGGAATTGTAACTAGATGTGTTATAGTTTCATAGAGATACGCTCTGCCTACTTATGACTCTGCCTCTAACAATGTCATAGAGGCTACCTGTGTAAAATTCTTCATTTATGCTAAAGGAGAATTTCATTATAAGTAGGTTTTAGCCATTCCTCCATTAAAATACATTTGTTTTAAAGTCTGATGTGATAGATAGTGCTCATGGGGTAGTTGGTGAGTATATATCTGCCAACTCCTTCACCTGCTGACAGGTATCATTTAGAAAACCAGAGCATGTAAATAAAAACTGTTTTTAATAATCAGCCTCCCTCCAGATTTGTATATGTGTGTGTATGAATGTGGTGTCTTGCTAGAGCTGCCTTCCTCTGCCTCACCAGCTCCCTGAGGAGCCCCATTATTACTGTAAAGGGTCTTCTGAGGACATTTTGGATAGTGAGAGCTCTCCTCTCACACAAACCTCGGAGCTTCTCTCTATGCCTAGTCCTCAGTGACTCCTGGTACCTTGTGCACTGGAAAGCAGTATTAATTCATAGGTGCTTAGCATGGAAAGGAATATATTAGTAATGCATTCTTGTCTCTCAGCTGATACCATTTTTTTCCCACAGTCTAAGCTTGATTGCTTAGCTATACAGAAATTAAATTTTTCTGTTCTCAAAGTGCTGAAACGACAGGGAAGCTAATGGCATGAATGATATACTTCTAGTCAACAAGATTCATTCTTTGGAGACTTTATCTTGCTTCAAACTTCAAACATCTCCATCCTTTTCTAATGCAGCATTTCAAACAGAGGGAAAGTTGTATCTAATACTAGATTTCCTGCGGGGAGGGGACCTTTTCACAAGACTCTCCAAAGAGGTAAGCAGATAGATTTTTAACTTAGAAATTAAAGACTGTCCTGGATTTTCAGAACTCGGATTAAATTGGTGGGAATGAAAAATGGCCTTGGGAATAGTCCTGCTATATATATGTAATAGATCTGTAACATCTCATATCTTTAAGTTGGTTCTTAATAATTGTAGTTAAATTATGGCGTAGTTAATTCAGCAGATAGCATGTAATCATCACTGTTGTAGAAGACTGCACCACTACTAAGCCATTCCCATAGCAAAATAGCCGCAGACTCATTGCTCGCAAATTATGTCTTGGATGTGATGAGAAACAGTCTGAGAAATCAATCCTCAATACATTTTGTCCAGGACATGGGCAGAAAACTGCTGGAAAATCACAGTCACTGACAGCAGAAAGAAGAGGTGGCCTCAGCCCCTGCAGCAAGTGTGCAGACAGCCAGGCATCAGCCGGCGAGCGGGGCAAGGGCCTTCTGCAGCAGCTGCTGGGAGCAGGCTGGAGGCCGTGCACCACCCCGGGGCTTGGAGGTCCACTGTCACAGCCCTCACCTGCTCTACTCCTTCTCCTCCTGCCTGCCTGGGGGCAGCTGCTGCTTCCCTCACCTCCCTGGGCTCCCATCCCTTCCCTGTCCTCCGCAGCTCAGGCCCCTGGAGAGGTGCTGCTGCTGGAGAAAATGGCAACCAGGGACTGGTCCAAACTTGAGTCTCACTAATGCCTGTAGAGAGCAGCAGTGGCAGGCTTTTGAGGTTCATCTAGCACTTGCCTGGTCTCCAAATGCCTCTTAGAGCCCGCTGTCTGCGTTGCTTGTGGCAGTGCATCCTCATGCATCTAGCCTCAGAGAGGGCCCTGCAGGCGGTACAGGAGGCTCCGACCAGGCAGCCCTCCAGCCCCAGGGCGTTCTGTGTCACCAACAGGATGTCCCCAGGCCTTGGTCACTTTCTCCGGTGTGGAGACAGGGGTGCAGACAACCACTTAACACCCAACCTTGAAAGATAAGATAGGGACATTTCAAATGCCATCTTGAGGGGAAGGTCTGTTCGCTCTTCTTGGTTTGTGGAGTTATTGATGGACTAAAAATGCTGTGAGAACAGTACTTTTATTCAAAAATTTATTCCCTAGCTTTTTTTTTCCCCTTCTGATTCCTGGTTCGGTGACATGCTGCAGGCTGCTACGTGCACCACAGCTTGAGACACCAAGTATTTGCTTTCAAGACTTGTTTGCTAATGTGAGAAGACATTAGTAACAGGTTAATTACACTGCCAAGTAATGATACTTGTATAACTACTCAGGACATCATAGCAGTTATTTTTAATATGAAGAAAAAGATTAAAGAAAATAAAAATATTCTTCTGCTGTTTGTTCATGAAACCAGGCTTTGTTAGTGAGACAGCGTGCTGTCTCCAGTTTCATGGAAGAAGAGAGAAAAGTGATTTTTCCCTACAGAGGGCAGTTACCCATTCTGCACAGTCAGGGAACTTGAAAGTGGAAGAAAACAGCTCAGATTTTGTACTCTTTTAAAACTTCACATTTTCCCCAAGGCTTTTCCATTGCAATTCCAATACTATCAAGAATGAGTCCTCTTAACTTGACAGTCCTTTTGAATACTTTTTTCAGTGTTTGCAGCTCATCTTGTCTACCTATACTTTGCAGCTGTTTAGTGGCAAGGTATCACAAGGGAAGAAATTGTGGGAAAATTTGTACTGCTTGTAATTTGTTAATTATGGATTTGGTCAAATGGTATTGATTTCAGTGGACTTTCAGTCAGATCCCATATACTACAGCATGCATACATGCAAAGCTTGTCTCTCTCTTGCTCTTAGACATCTGACTTTACATATATCTGTATAGATTAGATTTTCGCTGATTCTACTGATTTTATCTCTTGTCTACATTATTTATTTTAAACCTTATAAATAATTTAAATTTATTTTGATAATTAATACAATTTTTATGTTCAGACCAATTAAATTTTTAGTCAGTTTTTGCTTTTTTATCCTTTTCCTTTCTAGCCTTTGCAGTGATATTCTTAATTAAGTTATGTGGCATCTGTTCTCTGAATCCTCTCTTTTTGCTCTCAGCCCTCTGCAGCTTCTTAGAGCACTCAGTTATTGTGGCTGCCCCTTTCCAAGAGCAAAGACTTAATTTTAGAAATAAGCTTAGCAACTTCTACTGTAGATATTTACATTTACATGTGATATGTAAATTTCTATTGGGCCTACTCATTTTACTTCTGTCATACATAGTATTCACACCTGTGTAGCCAATATATCAGCTTCTCTTTCTGCATTATTATCACTGTACATATTGAAATTTAATTAAAGAGAACTTAATAACATCTGAGATATAATGAAAGTTGAACCAAAGGGGTTTCTTGCCATCTGAGTTTTTCCGAGCTTAGTGGTTTTTTGATTACAGAAGTTTCTTCCCACCTAAACCAGAGCTTTCAGTGTTAGCAGTATCCATATCAGCTGCAGAAAGGAAATAACTGCTCTCACTTTAAACTTTATCAGGCCCTGGATGTTAGACAGCACATCGCTGCTTAGGGTACCTGCACTGAGATTCCTTGAACCCTCAATGCACGGGGTTTTAAATCCATCTCTGAGTCTCCTCATGCTGTGTATTCTTCTCAGATTTGGAAGCATTTCGCTTCCCCAGAGAGGTTACCCCATGTTATTTTGTGGGAATTTGGCAACCAAATGCCGAGACTTTAGCAAATTAAGAGATATGAAAATAATAAGGACTGCACTGAACATATTGAATTTTCCCATTCGTTGCCAAAGGCTACGGAGTTAGAACCTTATTCATCTTATTGTGACATAGTGTCATCTAAACAGATCAAACAGA
Organism: Strix uralensis; assembly: GCF_047716275.1. Lineage (NCBI taxonomy): Eukaryota > Metazoa > Chordata > Aves > Strigiformes > Strigidae > Strix > Strix uralensis. The sequence goes on along the minus strand of NC_133974.1, from coordinate 79,703,892 downwards.
CAAATGAGAGCAGCATGTTTTAAGGAACAGAAGTACTCAGCGGATCAAGCTTTGTTTTTTAAGGAGAATCTGGTAAGAATTGTCAGTGTGAACTCAGCCAACTTATGGAAAATTGAACCTGATATGATGGTCCTTCCAGCATTCCTGAGTTAGACCATTCCTCCCCCATGTCTGTTTAATGCAAGCCAGCCCACTGCTGTCCAGTAAAGAGATGTGTTCTTCTCTTCCTTCTCTCTAGGTGATGTTTACAGAAGAGGATGTCAAGTTCTACTTAGCTGAGCTGGCCTTGGCATTAGACCACCTCCATGGTCTTGGAATTATTTACAGGGATCTAAAACCAGAAAAGTAAGTTAATGAGAAAGAGTGAATTGAAACATAAATACATGAGCTTTTAGGTTGTTTCTGCTCCTTGTTGCTCTAGTAAGTCAAAAGGTGCCAAAGGCTCTGCCTTCCTTCTTGTATGTGAGACTCCACGTGAGACCCACACCATTAGCAGTGGGGTCTTCCTATCATATCATTTTAGCATGAGGCCAAATATTTTGACTGAGCTCCAGTATGATGGGGTCTCTGTGTGCCTGGCCTAACTCAGCACGAGATTCAGATCTTTGTGCCTTTGACTTCAGTAGCACTGTTCTCCATTTGAAGCATTTAATGTGGCCTTCCCCTTGGTGCGGTATGAACTGCTCAAAGCAAGTCCATTTCCAGCTCATACAAAACATGTGGCACTGTTCAGTTTTATTGTAGCCATTGCTTAAAGTAAATGAGCATCTCTGAAAACTAGTGTGCATATTAGCTCACAAGAGGCACAATAATCAGGATTTTAAAAACACTTTTATTAACAATCTGAAGTATTTTCCCAAGAATTATTCCCACTTATATTTGCAGCTATTTTCTATTCCTAATGTGGTGTTATTGAGCATTTTCCTTTCTCTTTTTTCTTTGCGGTACATTAGTAGATTAAATGACACCCTCAGCACTACCACTGGGAGTGATGTGATACTGTTTTTATTCTGTGCCACGTGCCTAGTGCTTTCCCTACATCTTCTGCGAGGGCTCCAATAAAACAGGCTGAAACGTTTCAAAGTTACAAGCCTTCTTAATGTCATGGTCACCATCATTTAAAAAAGATGACCACCGAGAGCAGTCTCTTTGGCTGTTGCTTACACTTCCAAAGTATAACAGCAGAGCTGCCTTTTCCTTCTGTGACATGAAATTCAAAAATATACAGCTCTTTCTTTAAAATGGGGTGCTATTGCTTTTACACTTAAGGACAGAATAAGAGAGACTAAAAGTGATGGAAGGTGGACTCTGTAGGTGAGCAGTTGAAGAGGAAAACACTGTTTATCTACAATACAGTGGTATGTGATTTAAACTTTAAATTCAGTTTTATGTTTTGGTTACAAAAATAATAGTAGTAGTAGTATATGAATTCACAGAGATGTATGTAACAAGCTCTCAGTCCTTTGGGCTAGAGACCCTTTCACAGGTGACTGAAATTTCCAGCCTTGACCGTTTATACAACCAAAACTGAAAACCAGAGTCTTTGGCAAATACAGGAAGCCATCCTCCATATTAAACAACTGGAGGGAGAAAGGTACCAGTTTGTTACTAATATGAAACACAGGTAGGCAGCAGTCACAACATAGCTGCCACTGCCATGTGCTGTTACACCATCTGCCAGCAGCTCTTCAGCTTCAACTTCATTCTGAATTGCTATTTTATTCATTCAGCATCAACAAACGTGTACATAATAGAATAACTCCAATTATAGGTTTCAGTTTTAAACTTTGCTTCTAGTGAGCATTAGTATGAATCACACACTACTTTCTGGTGTTAAATGAAGCTGGTTTTCAAGCTAACACATGATATAGGAAGCTGTTATTAGAAGGTATCCAAATATGAGCCTGTATATTCAAATATAAGTCACAGTGCTGTTACATTTATAGGTTCATGCCATAATTTTTTGCTTTAGGAGAAGTTAAAAACTGAGGAGAAAATTAAGTCTGTGTCAAAACTATTCATTGTATTTGAGAGACTGAGGACCTCATTTTTCAGAGTTCTCAGCATTGAGTGTCACTGTGCGTTTCAAAGCACATCTCTCACTGACTTCAGTTGCAAGTGAGAGCACTTAAAATTTCTGCAGACCAAACTGCACTGCCTCAAATCAGGGATCAATGAATTGAAAAATTAAAGCTTACCTAAGAAAGGAAGGTGTCACTGAATTGCCATTGTTACATAGAAGCATGTCGAATCCAGTTCTTTGTGCATTTTTATCTGAGCTGAGACCAGCCAGCCATCCCCTTCACTGCTCTGCTAGAATCCCTGAGTATTACCTGTTCTGCCACCTTAGGCAAGATTTCTCTGGAAGAAAACAAAAAGTATCATCATGTAAATAAAGACCTTTATGCAGTGAGATCACTGTGTAAAGTTAAGGTGACAGTCCTCATGCTTGTATTTCCTAACTTTTGAATATATGGTTTATGGTCTTTGATGGACAGTTAAATAATTACCAGTGATACAGTTGAATCTGGATACAATTGTCATAGTATAAAATTAGTTTACGTGAACATAACTATTATTGTACAGGAAAGGGAAAGACACAGACTAGTATAACTCAAGTTCATACCTGGGGATAAATCAAGGCATCTGTTTGACTGAAAACCATATCCTTCAAAAATAGCTTTATAAGTGCAAAGCCTATGTGTAGCCGTGCCTAGGACAGCAGAGCATAATAGCCTATGATTTCGCTGGAACTTTAGGTTTACAGTAAAAAACAAGATACAGCAGAAAAAAATATTTATTCTGAAGGGGAAAAAAAAAGTGCTCTATTTTTAAAGTTACCTCTGGGAAAGGATAGCTTTCTAAATAAGATGATAAAAGAAAATTAGGGTCATCCCAGGATGTTCTCATCCTCCCCTTGCCTCTGGGCAGGGACAAATATATCAAGGCCATTATAGGTTTGTTGCTAACCTAGTCTTAAAATAGCTGGTGGAGACCCCATGGTCTCCGTAGGACGCCTCTTGGCAGTGCTCCACCAGTTGTACATCTAGCAAGTTGCTCCTAGTAGCTAATTTGAAATTTCTTTGCTGCAGTTGCAGGCCACTGCTCCTTGGCCTGTCCTCCTGGACTCCCCAAACTGCTCATTCTGCTCTCAGTAGCAGCCTCAGGGGATTGGGAGCACATCCTTGTCCTTGGAACCTCTTCAGTACCCTAAACAATCGAGCTGCTGAACCCTTCTTCATTGGCCAGTCTTTCTAGGTGTTCAGTCATTCTTATTCCTCTGCTTTGGTTTCTCTTGATCCGTATCTCCTTTGAAGTGCAATGTGCAGGATTACACCGATGTCTTTGGGAGAAGCATTACCAGTCTGATTAGAGCACAAGGCTTACTCTATCAGATTTGCAGAACTGGAGATAAATTAATTAGTTTGTAACTTCCCAATTCTCTCTCTCCCCTTTTTTTAAAGATAGGCACTGCATTTGACCTTCTTTCATTGTTCAGTGTTTTTGCTGTCCTCCAGAAGCTCCCAAAAATAAATGCTGATAGATTTGAGATTGCTTCAGTCAGTTCTGTAAGTATCCTGAAATGAAGTTCATCAGAATTATCAAAGAAGACTAGTTAGAAAATAGCACTGTTCAGACCACTTGAAAGAACCCTCAGGATGTTAAAATTTAGGCTTCAACATTTTCTTAAGATCCCCTGAGCAAAAATCCATATTAACAAATCAAAGCTATGAATTAATTTTAAGTGCAACCAGAATATAGACTCTGGAAGTTGTTATAAAGTTAGCTGTACTTCAGAAAGGCAAGCAATTGAGTTTTCTGGTTAACATCTTGTTTAGAACAAGCACATGCTTTCCTTAAATTGTTGCAGCCAAATTCTTCTCCTTGAGTTTTCTTGGTGGTTTCAGTGGCATCCCTTGTGGAACAAGGTACTGTTCAGTTACACTGAAACCCATGGAGTTACTTTACATGGTGAGGCATGTTTCTGTTTAAGAACTGCAGGATCAAGCTATTAAATATGGTAAATGTAATGAAACAGAAAAATAGGAAGTTATAAAGTAGTATGTATTTCTTATGCTGTGGTTTAAGGGTATTAATGACTTAGAAGTAACTCAAGCTTCTGAAAATGCAGTCTTTTTTTATTTACCTTTGCCTTTTCTATCTCCAGGTACCCAGATGCACCTAGATACAGTTCTGTCGTAGGGGCTTTGATTACCAAGGAGTGGTTTGTGTTGTAAAGACCTCAGCTGTCTGTACAAGGGACAGCTCCTATAACTGCTCATATAACAACTCCTGAATTGTTGAGCTATATTTAAAAAAACCCAAACGACTGCTGCTTAATGCACCATGTTGTAAACCGTGGCAGTTCATTCATGAATGTAGCTGCCCTGTGTAGAGAGGGAAGATCTGAGAATCAGTAAAGGACAAAGACTTACGGTGGAAAATAACCATTATCTTCCATCGAAGTAAGCAGTCCCTTTTTGGGTCTTCGTGGTGTCAGTGAAGCTACAGCAGAGATGAGTTTGGCGTAAGACTGTTCAGCATGGTGAGATAGTATGGGTCATGCAAGCACTGAAATATCGCTAAACATGGTCAGTTTGTGAGAATCTTCATCTCTTTGGGAGATATTTGAATACTTCACTCTATCCGGTACTTTCATAACAAAACCTGCAATCAAATTAAACATTCTTTATGAAGTTTCAGGTTTTCTTTCCAGCCTGAAAATTTGGCTACAATGTCTGAAAGACATAAAGCGTGGGTTGAATTCTTTGCAAAACTGAGCTGACTTGGAAAGAAACTTAAATAATCCAAAAAAAAACCCCAGCGTTCCAGCTTTAATAGATTTGGCAGAACTTCACATTGATTTGGGTATGTTGGAGTTCAGAGTGAAACCTAAAAGACATTACTCAAAGCTAGAAATAAAGAGAGAAACAAGAGAGAATGGCTTTGGCCTTGATTTAAGACATGGTATAAAATAATGTCAATAACTAATAACGAAGGCTTTTTATCTCTGTGCTGAAGGTGCAGCAAAAAACTACTATAGAGTTTGCAGGCCTAGCTCTGCTATGAGCTTTTCCTGTAACTTAGACGGTCATTCCCCTGCTACTAACTTAGCTGCCCAGCCTCTAACATGGAGATTTTCAGCCTTTCTCAAGGCATACTTTTAAACTGAAGTCAGTGAAAGCAGTCTGAATGTTCATGGGATGATCCTGAGGCTAAAATGTTATTGTTTTGAAATAAAGAACAGGTTGACACTGACAGTATCCTGTAAACACACTAATACCTTAAACTGAACAAATAAAATGGAAAAATCTCAGAGTGAAAGGTTATCACTCAATGGGATTATAGCCTAGTCTACTTCTCATGTTTTTAATAATTTCCAAACATTTTTTTAGAGGAAATATTTTTCTTAAGTCTGATTCACATTAACAGCTTCTAGTTCTTTTTTCCCTTCTGCAAAATAATACTATCTTATTTCAGATTAGCTGATGCTGCAAAGCATTGCTAAAATAATTGTGATTGTCACAATAGAATTTCTATTACGGACAGTGTGGAATAAAAAGGAACTGTAGAGCGATAAAGATAAAAAGAGAAGGCAGAAAGTATGATCAGATAATGTTTGCTTTTACAGTCAAAGGAGTGCTATTTGTCGTGATTTGGATGCTTAGAGGCAGGTACATTGTTCTTTGCTTCTTAATGTCACTCTAAGCTAATTCAGTGCGAGTTATCTTTTTTGTCACTGTTAGCATATTCTTTCCTTTTTACATCAAATGTCATTTTCAGTTCATAGCCATAGTATTGTACGTGTTGGCAGATGGCAAATGTGGAAACACCCAGCTGTCCAAAAGATGCTGCCAGGGGCCACAGGGGAAGCTGCAGGCAGCTGAGGGCACTGTAGAAGGGTGATTAGGGAACATGAGACAGAAGAGGGACTGTAGATCAAGTTTTAGGGGATATAGGGTACACACCCATAGGAAACCAGGATCCATTCATTTTGCTGCTCATGCAAACACTGAGTGTGAGAAAGTCTGTTGTATGCTTCTGGCTCACTTAACCTAAGTATTATCAGTCTGATAGCCTCCATCCCTTTAATGAGAGCAAAGGTATGAATAACATGTGTTGTATACATAGAAAAGCAGCATGGATTTTCAATAGAAAATCTATGAAATAAAAAATCAATGTTTCTGGAGAAAATCCCACAACCTTTGAATTGCATTGTTATTCACAAGGGCTTCCTGGGTGTAGGGCAAAATTTTGGGTGATTTCTGTGAGCTCTGCTCCCCCTTGCCATTCTTCCAGAGCCAGGTCTGTGGAGTTCATACGTTCACTCTCACTTCCACACTGACAGGTGTTTTATTCTGTTCTTTTCTGAAGCACAAGCCTCCTGTTTAGGGATTGCAGTCACAAAAATACATTTATACATGACTGTTATGGGCTAGTAATTAAAAATTATACCTCTTCAAGAAATCTGGGGAGAAAGAATAGAGGTAAAGATGCTTTTATCAAGAAGAAAAAGTATTAATTATTGAACATATAGTAGTGACTCAGCTGCTGGCCTTTGTTAGATGTATTGCACAGTAACAGTCTGTTCTAAACACACAAATGAATGACAGATCATTTCTTTTTCAGTTATGTTTCAGTACAGAGACAACCTTTCACAAAAGTATAGCCCAATGTGTTTGTTTCACTTCTGTCTTATTTTCTTCCTGAATAATTAGATTAAAGTGACTCTCTAAGAGAAGAGGAATATAAAAATAGCTGACACCTCGCTAGACCATTTTGAAAAGAGAAATATACTAAATGTAACTAGAACTGAAGAAACACTGCCCTCATTACTGTGTTGGTATTTATAGGCAGAAAAGTTACCAAAAGCATTATTTTTCAGTTTCAATGTTCCTTCTTGTTTCCATAAAAACTAGCAATGCTTTTTGTGAACTACAGTAATTTTTCTCACAGAAATGTTGGAGCGTCTTTGTGAGAATAAAATATGTTGGCAGGTGGCAAACATGAGAACACTTGAACTTGGCTTCCAGGCTGAATTTTCATTTATGCTTCTGGACAGAATAAATTAGCAGGGGCTGAGATCCAGTAAGGCAGTTAGGCTGTGACTAGTCATTGTACTCTACAATCACTTTTATTCAGCATGAACGTATCTACCTTTGGAGTTTATTTTAGGTCCAGTGAGTCCAAGCCCTGATTATTTTTGTGCTTGCCTTTATTATTATAAGAGAAGAAAACCTGTAGCTCCTTCTCCTGCTGGAAGCAGATACTCTGCAGTTGTTGGCTTTGAACACCCTGTTCTTTCTGAACTCAGTTTGCATGCCCACCCTGAGCATGCTGTGGAGTAAGGAGGCTCCCCATGCAACGGCCGCAGGCCATGCGTGCTTCAAACACAAGATTAGACAGACCTTTGAGGATCACTTTTCTTTCTGGAGGCGTATAATACACTGAAGGTTTGTTGGCACATGTATTGGAGTCTTGCATATCTCCTTACCTGTCTTAAACATGTTTTACTCATGTTTGTTACTGTACTCTGCACCTGCCTAATGAATGACTGTTTGCTTTTTTGCTTTACAGCATTCTTCTTGATGAAGAGGGCCACATTAAGATAACAGGTATGTGAGGAACAGAAAACTTAATGTCTACGAGCTGATTTTTTTTTTTCTGCAGTATGTTCCATACATCTTGGTCTTTGCTTGGAAAGAGTTTGCTTACAAAAACTCACAAGCCAGAGGAGTTTGAGTGTTAGACTTTTCTTCTCTGGCAATTCATCAAGGGCCTGTGCTGCACAGCCCATGGAGAACAGAGCATTTCCTTGGTAAAATTGTACTCTTGACTGATGTGAAGCATGCAGGCTTGGCTGCCTACCACTGTGGGTAGAAGGATGGTTCCAATATGACTGCTTACTCCAGATTAAATTCTCCAAATTATAACTGTGCAGAGGACACCTAGAAGGACATTCCTTTTCCACCCTGAAGGGGCTGTCTGGCCATCCTTTTAACTGATGTCCATCTGGGATTATTATTCCTAATGCTTTGGTTATCTGAGCAAGAATCCTTACAGGTATTGTCTTAATCAAACCTGAGCTGTGCATTTCTGCTTGTTTAAACTCTCTTCTGCTTTGGGACAGAACCTCATTCTGAATAGAGAAAATGATCCACCTACTTTCAGGACATATTCATTAATGACAACTAGGCACTCCATATAGGCAGGCTTGTGGCCTTTCTGCACATAGACAGAAGGGTGCTTCATCAGCTGGTTGGTGTGTTTTATTTGAACAGTTTAAGTGAGCAAAAGTGAAAATAATAATTTTTATAGATCTGACAAGTCTTTTTCATTTCAATTTATTTAGACTTTGGTCTGAGTAAAGAAGCCATTGACCATGACAAGAGAGCATATTCATTCTGTGGGACAATAGAGTACATGGCTCCAGAGGTGGTCAACCGACGAGGACACACACAGAGTGCCGACTGGTGGTCTTTCGGTGTACTCATGGTAATGGAAAAGTTGTATTTGTTTGTTGGAGGGGTGGCTGTAGGAGTGATCAGATCCGTTGGATGAAAAGTACTGTTTTCAGCAATTAAGGGTTGATAGAAAAGTAGATGTGTAATGATTGCTTGGTCATTTTCATTGCATCAGCGATAGCGAACCAGCTGCTCCTGGCAGTGTATGAGGTAGCATTTGACCCAAGATTCTCTCCTCCTTCCCACAGTCCTTTGCTGTCTTGGTTGGTTACCATGAGCCGTGAATATTTCTGCTGCACAGAAACAGGACAGGGCAAGCTCAGAAGAGCAGAAGCATTGCAGAAGAAACACCTGTCTAGTTACTAACATGGTTCCTGTTAGGAAACAATTCCCTAAGCAGCAATTTTCAGGTATTAGGGACATCCTCTTAGAGAAACTCAGAAATTTACTCTTTTTCTGCAAAATATAAATTAAAAAGGACAGAGCACTCTGAATTTTTCACAGGACCTCAGTGGTTCTTTTGCCATTCATCTGTCTTCTTCACATCAACATTGCTGACTGTTGTTCCACTAATGAGATTCAGGTAGTTTTTGTACTGGTAGTGGATCTCCTTTAGTCTTATTAGCTGGTGGGAGACTGTCACTCATAAACCTCCCTTTTCTCCTGGTGGGAAAAGAAAACAAAAACAGATGGGCACCATGTCATCCTCCTTTCTTCTTCTGTACCATTTTACTGTGTCTTGATTATGACTAGTCTGGGATGTTTTCTTTGTCCTGAATGCATGCTGAAGCTGGCTTCAGAATGATGTATGTGAAACAGTTTTTAAATGACTGCTCTTCACAGGGGGGAAATCACCAGAAACAGACACAAATATACCAATTGGCACAGACAAATAGCTAGGAATTCATCTTTTTCTTACATGTCTTTGCATTGGATTAACTATACAAAAGTTGCAATTCTTCCCCACTGTTGCTTAACCTTTAAGAGTTCTGCAAGCTATTCTGGAGGTAGTTTACATGGAATCAATATGAGAAACTATGCTAATTCATTTTTTAATACATGGAAATCAATTAAAAATTAGTTAAAATGCAACATGAATTTACCAAAAATCAGTCATGCTAGGTTAATCTGATATTTTACTTGTTGAGGTGGTCAACTTTTTCTAAACAAAGTAAATGAAGTGGATCTCGCGTGTCTCCATTATAATAAAGTAATTGATACAGTGTTGCATGGGAAATTCATTAATTGAAGATGCTTATTAGTCCAATAATGGTCCAAAGATGGTATAGATACTATATACATCACAGGGAAAAACACCACAGAGAGAAAGGAGCTGTTTCAGCGAAAGAGTAATGTTGCCTTAAGAACAGGTAGGAATAAACTCATCGTGAAGTGTAGTTAACCTGGAAAGTAGAAGAAAGCTCCCGACTGCTTAAGAAGTGAGGCCCTGGCAAACACTTTCCAAGAAGAGCTCTGCAAGAGATCTCTGACAACAGAGGAGCTGCTTGGCTTATGAGAAGGACTCAGTAACATCCTCCTGAGTGCTGCAGTATTTGACACTGGGATGCAGTGTCAGCAAAGTTTTTCAGAGAGGTATTGAAGCCTCTTCAAGCCAGCCATCTAAAGTTAGGTGCTCAGGTGCTAACCTGCTCCCTCCTGCACCCATCCAGCTTCTTCAGTCTGTGGTGCCATTGCTGCTGAGGAGGATGAAGAGATCAAGGTGAAGTTGGTCTGTGATTTTTTAAAAGCTATATGAACGCTGTAGGTTTTTTGAAGCAGTTATTCCCAGCATCATTTTATCAGGCATAGTGCTGTCCCTTGAGACCAGACACCATGCATTTATTACTCTCACAGGGATGAGGCTGCTGTCTCCTGAAGCGTGCAGGCTGCAGGTCCACCCAAGTGCTCGGTGCACGGCCACCCGCAGGCAACGCAACACAGTGCAGCACTGCAGCTGTACCTCACATTGCACCTCACCATGGTTGTCATGGCTCCTCTGCAGAACCAGGGCAGAAGCATAAATTAATGTAGCAACCTGCTCTTCTAATAGAGCTCCATTTCCTGTGGCATGGAAGCTATTTGAGGTAGCTATATATTACACTACATGCTGCAATCCATAGAGTATGTTTAAATTTTGTTTACCCTAAGTAGACAGCTGGTGCCACCAAAGGAAGTAAGGATAGGAGGCAATGTGAAAACTAGTGAAAATTTAGGGTGGGAAAGGCCTACATCATGGTTCTAGCTGGTTGACAGAAATTAATCTAATTAAATATTGTCATTTACTACCTGAATTTAAAGGGAGTGGAACATCCTTATCTCCTATGGCTGCAAATCCATTTGTGGATGCTCAGCATTTCTGAACCATATATGTTTATTCAGGAAAATCAATAGGTTATACCTCATATAATAAATATATCCCAACCCTTTAAATTTTTTATTATATATTTAGTTTTGGAGGATAGCTGTGCCTTCTCACTAGCTGTCTGCAGTTAAATGATGGTGTATTTGGTGTATAGATTGTTTTTCTTTCACCTGCTAATGAACTTGGCTCCTTCCCCCCTGTTTTTTGCTAGGCTTTCTTTTTTTTTCCTCCATCTCTCTTTTCATTCCCTCCCCCAGGGATTCAGTGTATTAGAATTAGAAAAGATAAGAATCCATATAAAAGGAGATGCGTTAAAGAGAGTAAAATCTTTTTAACTGTAAGCTAATGCTTTATGCCTTTGAGTGCTACCAGACATCTTAGAGAAAAATAGCTCTAATCAGTTCAGTCTTTTCTCCTCTTTAACAATTAACTGGTTGGGGCAGAAAAAAAGGTATTTCCATACACTAAAAGTGCAGGAGGATTTTCTGGTGCTGTCTTTCACTCTGCTCATTTCTCCTTGTTTTCCTTGGTCTGTTACTTGTATGTTCTATTAGGGAAGCTGTTTTTCTGCCACACTGAAAAACTGAAGAGAATTAAATAGTATCCAATGATTTATTAGCATTTCTCTCTACATAATTTGCAGTATGATGTGAAATATATGAAGAAAATATACCAGTTGGTGAAATATGCATAGATTTAAAGGAAGTGAATGTGATAGTGTAATTTTCATACCTAAAATTTTGATCAAAAGAGGGAACGTATGAGGCAGATAGCGGTAAAATAGCCTGTAACCTAGCCATCGGAAGAGCAACCAATCAATCTCTTGTCTGTTCTGTTCTGTGAAGAGGGATTAATGCTACAATATGAAGAGTCAGGTTGTGCTAGCAGCTCCTTGCCAACCTGGCACAAGCTATAATCAAACCGAATGATCCTTATTAAATGTGTCATGTTGTGATTATTAATATCAAAACAAACTTACCTGAAAAAGACTAACTTCTGGTCTTATTAACTTCATTTACCACCAGCTAAGTCTTTGACGCAGGCCACAAAAGCAAAAATGTTACCTACTCTGTTTGCTGCTCAGTTTGTTTGAATTGTTTTATGGTAACTTAGTATATGTCAGCTCCTAGAGTTATACACATTTTGAAATTAACCGTTTCCAAGTATTCCAGAGGACAGTCCCTGCCTCTCATTTAGTATGTGATGACAACTGCTGGGACCCAATTAAAATTTTGTGCTGGTGAATTTATGTGGTTTATCATGACCAGACAGATTTTGTTTTCTGCCTTCCTGCATCTTACTCATTGCATTGGAGATTTTGGATGGAATGTATTCTACAAAAGCTTTTCATCACGAGTTCTGCCTTAATAAGCAATTGACTTAAATTGTTAAAAAGTTGTGTATATGACTAATACCTTTTCAGCTGCACGGCAAGAGCCTTGATGCCCACTCTGCTGTCTCTGAAGCCCAGATAAACAGGTCTGCATGATACAATGTGCACAAGTCTCCTGGAAGGCCTCTCAGAGCAGTGGTTTTGTAGTTTGTCATACCAGCTAAGGCCACAGACCTCATGGAAGTTGTATCTCTTTTCAGTTCAGGAAAAAACTGTACAACTTTGAGAGTCACATGAGCAGGGAGGGGAATATAATTAGAGAAAGAAGGGGTGTGATGACTCAGTAGGCAGTCCCAAATAAAAAGAAATGTGTTTCTATTTGGCAGCAATGTAGTGAATGTTTAAGTAGTGAAGTCTTCACAAGAAGATAAAATATCCTTTTGGTATCCAGACATAGTAGTCAGCTCTGTAATAATTTTGTAGTAACTGTACAGTGGCATTGGAAAAATCAATACAAGACATCAAAGCAATATGATCTTTTATAAAATCCCATCATAACACTTGTTCTCAGTGCAAGAGATGGTCTTCATGAACAGTATTTTGAATGTTTATGTTAGCTACTATATGAAGGTGTCCAAACCCTTTACAAACACCTGGCTAATAATGAAAAATATTTAATGCATTTTACAAATGATAAAAACTGAGTGGCTGACCAGCTCTCAGCTACCTGGAAAATTACTGTAAGTGTTGAAAGGGGAACCTGGCCATTCTGACAAGAGTGTCTCTGCTCTCCAAAACTATCAAGTTTCTTTGTAACCCTGAATTTTATCCTAGGCTCACGATACTTTAGCAGACTTGAGCTGAAGTAATTTGCACAGTCTGCTCTCCTTCCATCTGCTAGGAAGATTCATCTGGCAGTTACCACAGGCTGTGGATTTTTTCTTGTTCATTGTCTTCCTCAGTGACCTACCAGTGTTGCTTCTTGAATCCATTCCCTCAGGAAATGTGGCCCTCTTTCCCAAGATCTTCCCACTTGTATATCTTCTGGGGTCTCCAGTGCTGGTGTTTTGCCTACTGAAATTGGCAATTCCCCTGAAAACTAGAGAAAGGAAACACTACAGAGTACATTGAGACCTAAGCAGGGTCTGGATTAGGTGACTCCAGAGGCCTCTTCCCATCAAGCTTTAATTCTGTGGTTCTCTTAATAGCTGAACTGGAACAGGGAATATTTGCCCTTCTTGCTGAATATTGGTATGGAAATAAAGTCAAGGCTGGAGGAAAGCACAGCTTTCTGAAATACTGGCAAAGACAATGTGGCCCTACAGAATACCCAGGAAGCAAATCATTGGGAGACAAGGAGCAGACAGATGGTTTATACAGATGGGGAAGTGGGGAGAGTGAAAACTGAGTCTCCCAGCAAAAACAGGGTCTGCTTTAATAGCCAAAAATACTTCAGAGTTTCTTCACACCTAGGCTCAGCTCCTTGTGAACCTGCTGTGACCCATACAACTCTGTATTTATGTGCAAGGGTGTTAGCAGCAAGTGCTCACTTCTGTCTGCATGTTTGCATTTAGCGAGATTTTTGATTTTTTGAAAAAATAAGCAGGAAACAGGTTGCTGTGCAGCAAAGCAGTAGCTTTAATTGATGAGATGAGCTATTTCAATGTATATTTCTTTTTCAGTCTCATTATTTAATTTTTAACCTTCAGCAGATTTAATCAGGACTGCAATTGAGAAACCAGTGCTTTCTTCCAGCTGCTGCTTAGTTGAGTTCATTGAAGTAAAAAGCTCTGGTACATTTAACTCATGTAGCTGCCTTTCACTTTAAATATTGATGTTAAGTGCATTTTTTCTGAATCTGAATTAGTCTCAACATTAGACCTGCGTAATTGGAGACATGTGGTAACAAAGTGCTAGCCATTAGAGCAGTGCAGTAAATACTCCCTGCAGCCTCCAGGACGGTCATTTCCCCTGCTCCCTCCTGAAACTTAAATTTATTTTTCCCTTCCTTCCTTCCTTCCTTCCTTCCTTCCTTCCTTCCTTCCTTCCTTCCTTCCTTCCTTCCTTCCTTCCTTCCTTCCTTCCTTCCTTCCTTCCTTCCTTCCTTCCTTCCTTCCTTCCTTCCTTCCTTCCTTCCTTCCTCCCTTCCTCCCTTCCTCCCTTCCTCCCTTCCTCCCTTCCTCCCTTCCTCCCTTCCTCCCTTCCTTCCTTCCTCCCTTCCTTCCTTCCTCCCTTCCTTCCTTCCTCCCTTCCTTCTCCCTTCCTCCCTTCCTTCCTCCCTCCCTCCCTCCCTCTTGGACACTGCATCTGAATTTCTTGCCTTCAGGTTTCTTGACCCCTTGCAACCACAATGCATTTGCAGATCCTTCTGGTGGGTGGGAACTACAGTCGTCTTCTTCCCACGTAGTCACTGACCAAGCAGTTGCTTATATCTGTATCATCTGCATCAGCAGCGTCAAGCCCATTTCTGCCAAAATAAATGAGCTGTAGCAGTCATTGTTAGTGCTGTTAAATTAGATTTATTATAACAAAGTAACATGAGCCAAGTGTAAGTGAACATTAGGTACTGAGCCTTAGCGTAAATGCTTTAGAAATTGTGAGGAGGGTTTGGTGCAATATGCACCACTTCTGCTGCTGTCCTGGGAAACAGTGTTCTCTGCTGTCCCTCAACCCCAGTATATCTGAACACTTTTATGAGACTGAGGCTCTAATAGGTCAGAATTACTTTGAAAATGGTGCTTGAACTCCTGTGTCACTTAAGAGAGTTTTAAAAATTCTCCCCCATCACATTTCTCTCTAGAAGATGAGCTGCTTTCCTCCAGCTCTACCAGGCAGCTCTTCTCTTAATTCTCCTAGACCAAGCAGGAGTTAACACATTTGTGTTTTCCAAATCTTGTTTATATTTGTCAGCCATACACACTTTTAAAAAGTATTTTTTCCTTGTTTCTAAGTGGTTTATTGCCTTGAGGTAATTTGTTAATAATGCAGATTTATCCTTCAATTAATTATAGTCAATTAGTTATCTGGCTTCTAAACCTCTCCTCTGTCCTCCTCCCAAAACTAGCATAACAGTTTCATGGTTACAGTTTTGGTATGTTTTCTTATATTTTTCTTATGGTACGGCTATATTTAATCTGGGAAACGGAAGAGTCAGACTGTGGGGCAGTCTGACACAGGTTTTGGTAATGAAAGGATCCTTTCTTGCACAAATGTGCTTCCTGAGAACAGTCAAGCTACTTGTGTGATAAGGTACAAAAACTATGTAAGGATTGCAGAGTCTGTCCTGCCTTAACAGGTATTGAATTATAGCAATGAATATTAATTAGTAGGTACTTACTATAGTAGAAGAGATCCAAAGCCTGAGTCACGGATGTAAGCAAGTAACAGTTCTCCTCACCCTCAATGGACATTGTCCTCCTTTGTGCCCAGGCTGAATTATGTTCTCAGTGTTTTTGTGTTTGGTGATGCATAACCTTCATCATCCCTTGGTCAGAGGAGCTAACTGCCACTCATACCCCCATGAAACACTGTGGCAAGAGCTGATGTTGAATCCATATGAGGCAAGCTTCTTGGGTTGGGGTTTTTATTTCTTATGTTACAAATGTGAAATTCCTGTCAAATTTACTGAAAGCACTAAAATGTTTCAAAGAAACCTTAATTGTTTGATGTTTTCATGTGTGAGTTAGGCAAATAATTGATGATGATTGCTGAGTTTTGCTTTGAGATTTGTGTTCAGTTAAATGTGACACTTGCAAAATTTATCACTGAATACAGCCAGGGGAACCAAAGCAGGAGAGAAAAAAACACACTCAAATGCCTTGAGAACGTGGGGTTTGTGCATGTTTCTCCTGCAAAGTATGGCAGGGGTGTCTCTAAGTGGTGCAAATATACAATTGAAAAGGTGGTTCGACTCAAGCTGAGGAGATGGGCAGTGGCATGTTGAACCCATTTTCCTCGCACCACAGTCCATGCTAAACGCTTAAGAACAGCCGTATCCATTCAGACTAAGGGTCCCTCCGGCCAAACATCTCATCTCCAGCATTGGCCATAAAATGGGTGCTGGAGGAAACAGCATATGTGATACTTCTCAAATGTACCAAAACTTGACCCCAGGTATCAGTGTAAACAGTTTGTAACAATACTCTTGAATGAAACAGTGATGTTGGTCCTTCATGTTCTGCATAATTCAGACTTGCTGTGTCATTTTTTTTCTGAAGTACAGCTTGTTGGACCATTTCTTTTCTTCAGGTTTTCAGTTGTGTTAGAAATAGAAGGTGGGTGTGGTGTCTGTCAGCTATGCAGACTGTCTCAACGCTCATTTGATTTACCATTTTGTTGTTACTCCACAGTTTGAGATGCTGACAGGGTCGTTACCCTTCCAGGGAAAAGACAGAAAGGAGACAATGGCACTTATTCTCAAGTGAGTACTGAAACTGCTTTTGTTCCTCTAACTATAAGTTAACTATACCCTCTGGACAGCCTATAGGTCCTAAGTATATGAAGGATAGAGAATAATAATGTGTATAATGCATTTTTCAAAGCTATGTAAGGCATGAATTTGGTAAGGGGCGCACATCTGATGCCTGCATGTGGCTCTAAAATTGCCTTCAGAATAAATAGGAGGAAGTGAATTACTGAGAGGGCCTTGCAAAAGAAATGTATCTTACTTTCTCTAATAATGTCATTATCTGCACAAAAGTGGGAACAGTCAAATTTCTGCAGGATGACTTCTGTTTTGTTGTCACCAAGTTTAAAATCTTTTCCATTGCAAATTTCCCATTCATTTAATGTTAAGTGCAGACATAAGTATTTTAAGCTTATCGTTGCTCAATATTGCATTTTTTCTCTGTAGCAGTGAATCATCAAGAGAAAAGTTTTATTCTCTTTAATCAATATGTGGGTTAGTGTAATTATTTTTATGAAGTTTTATTTGTTTGTATAAATTCCTCTTGATTCCCAAATTTATACCAACAATCTAAAAAAATGAAAAAATTTCTGTAGGAAAATGACCTGTTTAGGCTGTAAAAGGTGTTGTGAGATTCGTTAGATCTACTCTACCTCTAGTGAAGCCAGTGGTAAAACCTTCTTTAACTTCAACAGAACAAGATCAGGTCCTTGCTCTGTGTTGCATTATGCTTAGGTAGCCTTTGTTCACCAAATACATGTGTTTGCCTGTCATGACTACTACAGTTCCACTTTTTAAACCACAGTGGGATGGAGAAAATTTTTGAAAAATCTATTTTCTTTTCAAGTGTTGTGTTCTTTCAGAGCCAAGCTGGGAATGCCGCAGTTCCTGAGCATAGAAGCCCAGAGCCTGCTGCGAGCCCTCTTCAAAAGAAACCCCTCCAACAGATTGGGTACGCGTGCGCGTTTGATCGGGGCATTTGTTACGTGTGCTCTGCCTTGTCAGGTGGTGATCGTTTCTCTCGGTGCATCTTCCCTGATAGTTATCCTCTTCATGATGTGGCATTTTGCATTCCTTCCCAGAGCGCAGTGAACCTTAGGCATTACTAGAGAAATTTACAAAGAGCACAGGCAAACCATTGGAATCTAAAACATGATATTAGCTTCTATTTTATTTTTTTGGTGAAGACGGAGAATAAACCGCCAACATTTATGAAAGGTTTAAGATAGCTGCTGCATATGAAAACATAGGGAATTGAGAAACAGATATCTTTCTAAAATCTGTATAATTTAGCTCCAAATCTGAGGTGGGGAGCAAAAGGGAGTCTAATTTGTCTCTTCCATTCTCAAATACATTTCAATGCTGTCTCGTTCTGTTTGTTGGGAACATTTTCACAGTAAGCTTTCTTCTTTATTGCCCTAAATGTATTATCTCCTTTCTTACTGATGTATTTTCACCCTTTGTTAATAATCCTATTTAAATTGTGATAAACAAGAAGTATGTATTGAATCATGTATCTTATGCCATCTGTACCTTTGTTTGGGAATTTTATTAAGAAATTCATTGCATTTGACAAGGTCATGGACAATGCCTGGTGCATGATTTTCATTGCAAATTTGGTCTTCATTTTTTATGTGGAAAAATAAAAACAGTCATAGCACGTGAATTATATGAAAATAATAACACTGTATTGTTTTTCATTTTAAAATCATATCTAGTTCTGTGAAAACTTTTGGGGGTTTCTTTTTTCCTCCCAAGTCTCATATTCTGCATTTTGGATGAACAAGGGAAAAATTTGCTTCTGAAGGAAAGGGGCAAATCTTTCCATCGTACCTCTGTTGGGTTTTTTGTGACCTTAGGAGCAGGAATTGACCTTAGGAGCAGGAATTTAATCCTCCAATTCTGTAAACTGTAAACAAGAAGAAAGCTGATGGGTCATACTTAAATATGTACTTGACTGTTATTGCCATCTTGGAGTTTTGGCAGCTAATAAATTGCTAGAGAACGGCATAGAGTGGCTAAATATTGAGACTAGTGATAAGCAATTCGCTGTTCTCTCTTGCAACTGTTTATGCTTGTAAGATTGAGATTGGAGACGTAAAGTTAGAAGCAAAAAGCTAAATTGGGAAATGGCTTGTTCTGAGATGTGGAAAGAGCAAGAGATGCAAGAGAAATTTCTTTCTTTCCTTCTTGCAGTACCTACACTCACTTCTCAAATGCTGGAGGTGGTGCTGCTGGAGGTCTGCTGCACAGTGCTTTTGGTCCACTGTGTCGTACAGTAGCAGCCAGATACACGGCAGAGCACAAAACGCTTGACAGCCCACTTCCATCACCCTCTGCCGGAGCAATGGCTCCTGCAGTTTCTAATAGGCACACATGGGTGTGCACGTACATGTGTGGAAGATGGACACTCTGCTCTGTGCCCTTGGGCGTCTGCTTGACCTTTTCATGCTCTGGTAGCTCTGTCCCTTGCTTCAAGTAGGGCAGCGTGTGGGCTATTCCAGCCCTTTGCTTTATACTGAGCACCATCAGACTGTCACATTTTAGGTGAATGGATGGTTTCTGCCTGACTGCAGCAACTCAGCCAGAGCCCTGGCCTCACGCAGAGGTCAGACATGGTGGCTCAGCTGTTTCTGAGAGACCCTGGCTCCTGCAGACAAGGACAGTATGGAGCAGGCTGCCTCTCGCTGTGACTGCTGGGGAGAGCAGGAGCCAAGTGCCCTTGCTCCACACAGGGACCAGGGAACAACCCGACCTCCCACAAGGCTGGGTGAGAACGGGGAGCCAGTCCCTCAGCATGCTGCTATGGCCCCTCTCCTCCCAGGGGGATGCCCACACAGCCCGCGGAGGGAATGCCCTCCCATAGGTTTTAACTCTTGACATAAATAGTAGCTCTTGTAGTCTGATATGCTGAGATGATAGTGAGAAAACACATTTTCTCAGCAGATTTCAATTGCTCTCAAGCAATTTGCTTGACATTAGATAAAATTAGACTCTTGGGATTTCTGGGTTTAATCTATGTTCAGAAAAATAAGATGCTGCAGCGAATATAAACTTTTTCCCATTCCCTCTCTCTGTTCCTTTCTACTGTTTCCTCCCTGTCTCCATCTCTTGGTTTTGTTCTGCTCTGCTCATTTTGTGGCTTCCCACAAGCTGCTATCCATCCAAAATGGGGCTCCAGTGAAGCCAGTGGGAGATTCTAGATACCAGTCCTTAAATAAAAAGCTACTCACTAAAATAAGCACAGTTGCTTAGTTTTAGCCATGACAATTCTAGCCCCCGTATCATCTCCTTTTAATAATGGGGAATTGCTAAAGGTCAAGGTTTTAAACCTGAGGTTTATTGAAATACTGGGAAGGCTGGGAGAAAGAAAGAGGTTATTTATAACACAAACATCCAAGGAAATAAAATCTAAAAGAGTAACAGAAAATTAGATCTTAACATTTCAGGGATAGCAGTGGAAAGCTCTGAAGACACTCTGTTTTAACTGATTGAGAATCAGCACAAACGACAATGAAAACAGACTTGTTGGTAATGAAAGAAGGAATACTTAAATGGTTGGCCTAAATACTGAACTGAAGTCAGCAGATAAAAGGACTGCTTCAGCTTTGTAGATTTTAGCTTTTTCTGGGAAAAGAATAGTCTGAAGTTAAAAGAAAAGTAGGCTTAGACATCCCATTTTGAAAAATCTTTGGAAAATTAATGAAGCATGCTAAAATAAATGAACCATATTATGGATCAAATGCTTATTTTCAGCCATTGTTTCAGAAGTTTGCAAATCCGGAGAGTGTATTTAATTCCAAAGTGTTTTTACTGTTGGCAAGATGAAACATGCTGAGCTTCGAAAATCATTTTATTCTGAATACCATCTTGCTTGCCATTTGATTGTGATATCTTAACAAATAGAAGTAAAGATTAATTATGTATTTTAAAATTTTGCTTTGTAACTTTGTTTTGAAGCTTTGGATTATTAATGGAAAAAATATTAGACTTGAAGGGAGATAGTGAGACAAGGCAGAGAGGAATTTAGTAATCCAGTTTACCTGATTTTATTTTTAAGTCTGGGGTCCATATTAATGTTTTAGAACAAATTTTTAAGGAGTCGAAAGTATTCCTTCCTTTGGTATCCCTTGTTTTGGGTGCTGTCTGTCCTTTCCTGAGCCTATACACTCTGCTGTACAAATATTCTGCATAGCACTGCTTTGGTAGTATTGCTCTGATTAAGTACAACAAATTTCAGATTATGGACAAGCATAATTTTTAATTCTTAAAAGAAACTAACTGGAATATCCAGGCAAACAAGGAGTAAGCATCTCGGAAAGGAAATTGTACGATGAAGGTGTCGGTTCATTACATTGCCAGGAACTTAGGCGAGGGACTAATTCTTACTTGTCCTAAGGCCTGGATCTGCTCAGGTAGGTAAATGAATGTAAAGAGCATTTCAGGAACTCCCTACACTGGCTGAGCAGTATAAAGGTTCCAGAGTCCTTATAATTGAGAAGCTTGGCCAAGAAAGTATAAAGTAAAAGAATGCACCAGTAGATTCAGGGTAAAAGCCAAAGAAATCGTTACTATTTCCTTAATCCCATGTTCTCAGAGAAGATACGTTTTGCTTTGGCACATCAAACTCTGGTTTTCAATTTAATAAGATGATGAGTTTTAAAAAACAAGTTTCACCTTTGTCAGAGTGGCTATACATCTTTCTTGTAAACTTCAGGAATGCATTTCAAATAATCCAGCCCACTAAAAAGATTCTGAAGCTGTGGAGACACTAAAATTTTATTATCTGAAATTAAAAATCTGGAAACTCTTTCTGCTCATTTTGAATATCCAAATAATCAACTTTCAAATTTTATAGATCTCGCTTTCTCCCCTTAATATATTTCAAGGCTTACACTGTCCATAATGATTCAACAATCAAAACCAATTACAAATAAAACATTCTACTGTTACTGCTCACAGACACTTTTATTACAGGCATAAAACAATATAAGATAATCAGGTTCTTGCTTGTTAACATGAGGCTGCTTTTATATAAATCCTTGCACTCTGTAATGTGTTTATACTGGCAATTTGATCTGAAAGCATTATTTATCTTCTCAGACCCTTGTGAGACTGGACAGTACATAAGAATATTTGCAGGCGGTAGGTTTGATTGTACTGATTATTCTTTACAGATAGGTTTGATTACTAAATTGAAGTTAAAGTGAAGTTAAAAAAAACAATTAGAAACCTAGAGGAAGGTGAAAGGTTTGCAGTCATGTGCTGTGCCATTGTGTGCTGCACTTCAGCAGTTTGCTAAATACCCATCTCTATACCCAGAAATGTACATCCTCATGAATCAGGGCTTTCCAGTTATGACCTCTCCAGTGCTTCTCTTTTCTCTGTGAAAGTACATCTCTTTCCAGTACCACTTTAGATTTGCAGATGGTAGATGAGTGGCTGAAACATGCTAAGCAAATCCAGAGAGACTCCACCATAAGCACTAGTGCCTAACCTCTCCCATGGAGTCCTGCAGCAAGGTCAGGGTTGCCCCTCCAGGCGCCCAGAGCTGTCCCTGAACACGCCCTTGAGCCACCTCCCTCCTCCAGTGGAGGAGAGGACCAAGCCACACAGTGCTGCCTGTGGCCACAGCACACAGCCCAAGAGGGAGCCATGGGCTATGCCAGCAGGTCTTATGGCTGTGAAGATCAGGGAATAAAAACTACAGGAAGCGCTGAATCTTCTCCATGGTGTAAAATCAGTTGCTGGGGATTAGAAGCCCTTCACTCTTTGCAAAATTAAGCTATTACCATTCTAAATCTCTTCAATGCATTAAGCTAACCAGAGATAGAATGAAGACCTGACACTCCTAACAACATATTCCTTCTGTGCCAGAGCTCTGAAGTGGCTCCAAGTGAGAAATGCCAATTTTTAGAACAAATGACTGTGTCAACCACATGCTGCATTCCTTACTGCACACTGCAGTCCCCCACTAAGAGAAGTAGCTATGGATGGGCTTTTTCCTTGATCCTGATTTCTGTGTTTTTGTGGAAAAAAGAACAACAGTAGCAAAAAAGTGTGGCTTTCAAATCGATCCTCTGAAAAAGGTAGGTCATTCCCATCACACAATGATGTATCCATAAGCCTACAAGAGAGGGAAAAGGGAAACAGTGGAGAGGGACAGAGCACAGAAGATTGAATGCATTAGCCGTTATCCTCAGTGTAAGGAATGCTACCAGTAGCTTACAGTGTCTGTAGCATTTGTCCCAGTCCTTTGAAATCAGTGTGGCACTTTGGTTTCATCCTTCTGTAGCAAAGAACATCTACTGCACATTACAAAGTTTCCAGTCACTGCCACTGAACACAAAACATTTTTCACAGATATTTCTTCTCTGAAGAGTTGCTTAATGTAATTCTCTTCAGAATAACTATGTCGGTTTCATGTTTCTGTTGGCATTGATAAAATCAGAATGAATCTGACAGAAGAATCTAGTGCAGACTTTAGACTGTGCATTGAAAAAACATGCTAGGGAAGACATAGAACAAGTCTTATCACTATTTAAGTCTTAGTATTTTCTTGTTCAGAACCCATGGGACATAAATAACTGCCTAGAGAAGAGTAAGAATAGGGTAAGCATATGTGATACTTCACCCAAATTCTCTCCCAGTCTACACCTGCTTTAAGGTCAAGCAAGGGGTTTCCTGAACCTCTTGTGGTTTGTCAGTGGAGTAATCTTCAACAGATTTCTTTTCAACATACTTTTCTGGCCTCCCCCTGAACCCATATAGATATTTTGCATTCACATCATCTTTTCCAAGGAATTCCACATTACACAACTATCTGTTGCCTGAGGAAACATCTCCAGGTTGTTCTGAACCTGATTCCTGCTAGCATCATTTAATGATCTGTCGTAAACCTCCTCAGTCATCTGTTTCCAAGTCGAAAAGTCATGGCCTACTCAGTCATTGTATACCATTCCTTGTTGCCCTTCTTTGATTTTTCCTACCTTTGATAAGTACACCATTTTATAGGCAAGGATGTCAACTACATTCCGTGCTCAAGTTGTAGGTGTACAACAGACTTAATACAGTGACAATGTAATTATGTTCTCCCTTTTGTCCTCTTTTCACTTTCTAAGATTTGATTTCATGTTGTGTTTGTCTAGAACTGTCTGTCTGTCATAACCCAAAGACCTCACTCTTCAGTGGGGCTGGTCACCTCCGAGCACATAATTTTGTACAGTGTGCTAGAACTGTTTGTCCTCATGTGCGTAACTTACATTTCTCTATGCTGTAAGATTACCAGGATGGGGAAGTAATCAGAACATTCCTCTTGTGTTAGTATTCAGCAGGCCTGACAGACAATCCTGCATGTTGTGTTCACAAAGTTTTTGCTTTTTGTATCCATTCATCAGTGAATGTTAAGCAGGCCGTAGGAAGCCATTCCTGATCAGTGCATTTTGGCAAACATCAATAATGTCTTGTACACAAGGAGAGTAGGTGTCACATTTTATGAAAGCTTGAGTTGACAAGACCTTTCTAAAGCTGCTTGTAATGTTGATCTTCAGAAAGTACAAATGCTGCATATAAAAAGCTGATTCCTCTGAGGTGCTGAGTGCCTTTTTCAAGGTGCTTATGAATCCCAGGTCATTTTGGGAATCGAGGATGCTCAGCATCCTTGTAAAGAAGTGCTGGGTACCTTTCAGGAACTGATTCCAAAATTGCAATGCAAAGCCTTTGCTTCCAGATGTTATTTTTCCTACTGGAAAATGAAAGGTGCTATTAATAAAGTCAAATCAACCCCAAAAATGGCATGCTAAATCATCCCTGACAGTTGTTTAATTATTGCTGAGCACCTGTTGGTTTTTGCAATGGCACTGAAGCAAATAAATTGATTTAAAGGAATAAAAAAAGCAATCTTCAGTGAAGAAATAAGGCAAAAGTAATGAAGGAATTAAATTCATTACCAGATCTCAGAAGAGTTTCCCTAAATTTCCTATAGTAATGTAACAGAAATTTAACAGTGAAGGAAACATACCAGTGAGAACGCTGATTTTGGTACTCATGCAAATTTGAAGATGGTATTTGAAAAGGGGGAACCTAAAACCCTGGCTTACCTCAAATCATTTGGAGCCTTTGGTATTTTGAGTCTGAACTTATCTGTAGTGCAGCTTTCTCTGCCTGTGGAGAATGGGTAATTAGACAGGGTTTGAAAGTCGGTGCAGATAGACGAGCTGTTGCTGGTGGCAGGGAGTAGCAGTAACCTTGCCATAGCATCAGGACATCTTGGGGCCTCTCCTGGCCTTGCTGGTGCGTGCGCTCTGCTGCGGCTGAAATCTTAAGTCTCATCTGAAGCCTGAAGAGAGCAGCTATTCAGCCTTGGCACCAGCCTCAATTAGAGAAAAGTAAAAAACTCTCAGCCATCGGATTTTCATTAATGAAGTGCCCTTGTCTGTATTTATAGTAGTTTATACTGTTATGGCAGTTGCACTGTTCAGGGTTTCTTACTAGAAGAAATGTTTAGATGGTGACTCTGACTTTGTCAGAAGAGAAGAGGGGATGGGGAGGAAGGCTGGAGAAGAGATGTCATGCAAAACTCTTCTAAGCATGACTTCATTTTGAGTCTTTCATTCTCTTGTCAGGTGCTGGATTCGATGGAGTGGAAGAAATTAAACGTCACCCTTTCTTTGTTACTATAGACTGGAACGTAAGTGGAGTAGCATTTTTTTATATTATTTTTTGTTCTTAGCTAGATTTTTGAAGACAAACTGCCATACTTAGAAAAAACATGAAGTGAACTCTAACACAGAGAACCCAGGAGCTAGAGCATTTTAAGTGGGTACCTATGTCTCTTCCATACAGATTTGGCAGTGTTAGGTTTACAGTTGGACCTAATGATCTTAAAGGTCTTTTCCAACCTAAGTGATTCTATAATTCTATACATACATTTGTTCGCATACCCACAAATGAATGAAATAGAAAGCTGCTTTCAGCGTTGCCTTTTTTTTCTAACTGTTTGTCTTTGTTTTGTTTGATGGTCTGGCTTATCACGGTACTATCTGAGGCTGTTTGCAGTGTTCTGCAGAATAATTTCCACATTCAGCTCTAATAAACATGGCACATTGACTGTGGGAGATGGGCTGGGGTGAAAATGAGCAGCTTTAAATGTAAAAAGTCCTGTAATATTTCAATTGCAAAAGAAAACAGAGCCAAAGGACTGGGCTTGAAAGCGATACTCCAGAGGGAAGCGGTGTGATGCTCTAGGTCCCTCCATCTTTCCACTTTTATGTTCCATATTGAAATACTTGTCCCTTCTCACTGGGTTGGGCGAGCTGGACTAAATGCTAGTTTTATTCTTTCTGATATCAGGGAACTCCAGGAATACTTTTCTCTCTTGGAATTGTCCAGAGCAGCCCCATGTCTGCTCTTACACGCCTGCTGACAGTAGCTCCAAGTTGCTCCAAGACCTCCAGGCGCACCCTATTCCCAAACACAGCATGGTGCTGGTGGGAATGTCTGGGTATCTGCAGAGCTGGTACAGCAGGCTGTACAGCAGGTTGAGCTACTTTATGCTGAGGGAATCATAAATCTTTCAACAGGATAGCTTTGTTAACCCCTTCTTGACACTTTTGACCTAAGTGACCATAGGACAGGATCTGGCCCTTCTGCTGTATTGCAGTGGGGGCTATAGAAAAGCACAACACAGATGGATTTTTAGAATAGTGATTTTACATCACTGAGTATACAAGTCAACCAGCCAGAACAGGAGACAGCAACTCCTCTTAAAAGTGGTTGATGTTTTATTGAAGTGAGTCATTAATTTAACATCAGCACTCAAAATTGGAACAGCAAACATTTGATCAAATGTAACATGGTTCAAATAAGACATGTCAGACATGATTAACAGAATGGTCAACAGGGATTTATTTTATTGCTATTAGCTACAGCTCATAAAGCTGGCCATAGAGATTAGCTAAGTATTCAATTTAGACTTGCAACAGTTTAAACCTCACATTTTCAGCATCATATTTGTTCAGACTGACTTATTTTAGACAAACCTTGAGGCAAACACTTTTCATTCTTGATCTGGACATCTGCCAGTGCATCAGAGCTCCAGTTTGCCACAACCTCTAGAATTTTCTAGTTTAGTTTTATCTGACCTGTGTATGGTATTGTTATGTTTCTTTAATATCTGGTCTGAACTCACTCATGAATACTAATGTAACAGGTCACATTGATGCAGTTCTCACTATACTGGTAAAACAGCATGAATATATGTGACAGAGCCATTCTCAAACTGCTGCCCAGGGCTTTCCAGTAAAGCTAATTCCTCTGCGAAAGCACATTTTGTGGTGCCCCGGTGGCCTTTGAAAAGCCCACAGAATCATTTTTTTGGAAAAACATATTAATCTAATTTGAATTGCATGTTGAAGAGTTGGCAGTGGAGTTTGAGATTTTCCTTTATGGTCCAGCTGAATTTTAGTCCCATTACCTATCTTTTGCAGTCTAGAATCTTTTTCCTCTTCAGCTTCTTACTAATCATGAAATTCTGTATAAAGACTTTACATTTATGAAAACATTAAGTGAAAAGAAAAAAAAAAGAGAATCCTGAAGAGTTGGGTTCTTTATTATTATTATTTTCTGTATTCCTCTGATATCTCTACAGTCCTCAGCTTTGCAATCAAAATACAGGTCAGGGTGCATGCATTTTAACATAATAAGGAACACTGGAGCAGTGAGAGGGTTTCTCCTTCTGTGTTTGCTAGTGGAGCAGCTCAGTAACTCATCACAGAGGAGTGAGGCTCTGCATCTTGGAAAGGTTTTCAGCAAAGTCAGTTCTGGACTGTGAGACTCCTCAAGACCATCTTCTCTCGTGATGATTGGTGATTGTTTCAAGCTCAGTTCTTTTGGGAACAATTTCATATCTGTCCTAAGGAAATTGTACAGATATCCATCATTTGATAAAGTTCTTATGGATGGGTTAGGGGCTAGGTATGCTTGAACATGACTTGGAGCAAGAGGAGAAGGTGGATTTAATTGCCCTTTGGTGTCTTATCTAGCCCTCTAACTTTACTGTAAAATGTAGATGTAGAGATCCATTTTAATCCAACATAATTACTGCTTATTGCACTCTCTTGGAGACAGACAGATCATTATTACACAGATCAGCTATCGTCTTTGTAATATATTTGCTCATTTAGTCCTAATTTTACTATCACTCATGGAGACCTTGGGAGGCTTATCTAGTTACGGCAGCAGTATTGTACGCATTTCAAAGCGGTGTGAGCCAGCCTGGCCCTGAGCTGAAGCCAGGACTTTGCCTTATGATGATCATCCAACCAACTGTTAACATGTTTTCCATGGATAGAAACAGAGCAGGGTCAGAGAACAAAAATGGATCAGGCACAGATGTTTAGTGCTGATCTCTGTACAGTTGCAGGAAAAGAGTCCCTGATGCCCTCATTTTGTTCTCCCATCACGTATACAGAATCTCTCACATCAATTCGCAGGCAGTCAGCAAACAACATTCTTGAGGCAGGACATGAATGTTGATTTATTTTATACCTTGGTAATATAAAGACCTCAGAGAGCAAGAGGCAAGCTCTTCTGGAGAGCTTCTGTACTACCTTGGCAGCTATGATAGACAGGACTGCTGCGACTGACAGCATAGAAACTTTCAGCAACTGTAGTAAAATGATCCTCCATCAAGAGCCCCCTTATCACGAAGGGTCAGAATGAGTTAGTGTCTTCTAGAAACTCAGTGCAAAACAGATCTTTTTTTTGAGCAAGATTCTCCTGCAAGAGTAACATGATAACCAGGAACTAACCACCAAGCTGCTTCATCTAATTTTAAAAAGAGATTCAAACCAGAAATGAGTTAGCTGCCTCCTTCCAAGTTGTGTGTGAGGTCTAGATAGCGCAGTGATTAAGTCATTAGAATTGCGGACTGAAATGTGTAAATTGGACCTTCATTTCAGAATACTGTCAGAGCTGTTCCCTCGGGTTTTTGATTGGGGCTTGGTTATTGTCTCTATTGCTGAAGTGTTTACCTGTTGGAGTAGTCATTTCCCACTTGTTTCCCATGTTTGGCTGTCTTCAGACACAACCAGACATAGTGTCTGTTTCGAATGAAGGCAGCAAACACAGTGGAAACAACATACTCAGTGTGAAAAAGCTCCCTGTTATGATGCTGAAGATGGTCCTGCCAAGCACAGCAGTGCTGACAGCGTATGACCACTGCACGCAGAGGCGATAAGTGTGATCCTGGAAAACATGAGTGTGGCCAGAGAACAACCGTCCTCCTCCCACCCATTCCCAGATGCCATTTCCATGTTCCAGGGTGCCATTCTTCAGCACGAATCTCCAGTCACCCTTGGTTTAA
The DNA here is from genome assembly GCF_047716275.1 of Strix uralensis. NCBI lineage: Eukaryota > Metazoa > Chordata > Aves > Strigiformes > Strigidae > Strix > Strix uralensis. The sequence goes on along the minus strand of NC_133974.1, from coordinate 79,674,963 downwards.
CTTCTGGTGTATAAGTAGCACTAAATGAACTGTGGACAATCTGACACAGAGTTTTTATGCCCAAACTTAAATTGTGGCATGAGCTAATCTCTGTCAGAGTCTCATTTTTACAGCTATTGTCAACCAGTAACAAAACCCTAAATTCCCACTTCCCCGGGTGAAAAATAGATTAAGGTTTCTGCAAATATCAGTCTTACTGCTCTAAGGCATTTACTAGGCACTGTGATGCAAATTCAATAGATCCCTTGTTAAATGAATGGACTGTCTTTCATGATCAAGGCTGGGATTCACAAGGAGATTAGATGTGCAGCTCTTTCTGAGTTTTACCTGCTTACTACCCTTGCACCCCCTTTTCTCCCCAAGACAGGCAGACCCAAACCAAGTTGACCTCAGATAATTTCAGTCATTGGCCCTGAGAAAGCACAGTCTAGTTCCTGATATTTTTTAACTGTTTCTTCTTTCCAGGTCATGCATAAAAAATTTCTGGCTTTTCATTGAAAATGAAAACTGAAGTCCCTTTTCGCAGACTACAGTTGGAGGAGTGAGCTATAAACAGTACTTTTTGTTTAGATGACAGGCTAAATTGGAACCAGAGCAAATGACATGCTAGAAAATTAACTGTCAAATACAGTTGAGGGAAGGAGTGGGAAGAAAGTGGACTCAAATTCTATTTCCTTCAATATTAATCAGAGATCAAACTAAACTGAAAACGTGAATTATTTAATGGCAGATTTTACCAACAGCAAAAATTGATCCCAAGATCTGAATTCTGCTAGCTTTTCTATCTTTTGCAGGCAATAACAATGAGTCATTAATCTAGGAGAGGGCAAGCATTTTAGAAGGTAGTTCATCCTTTTGTCTCCTCACTGGATTTTCTGTGACAGGTATATGTATCAAGGGAGTTTATTCTCACACTACAAGTGCGTCACTCTGGAGGGTAGCATCTTTCTATTTCTAGAAGGTGTCTAAGGTATAATTCAATTCTTTATCAAAGAAACTCAGTTGAGGAAATGACTAAATAGTTTTTAATTAAATTAAACCATTTTCTTTTGCTTGATATTTGCCAGGCACATATCAGGGCGTTTACATCTGGTTTTTTTCAGAAGTACATTTAAAAGATGACAAAAAATTAACTGCTTATAAATAACAAGAGATGAACACATATCGCAGAATTTTGTTACTAGTCTCTGTGATGTACAGAGGTGAGGAGGTGTTCAAATGAAGCTCATATTAGGGATCTAGCAACATACATTAAGAAAAGGTCATTGGGACCTGAGGGAAAATTAGTTATTTCAAAAAAAAAAAAAGAGGTTGTCCCAAATCAGAAAGGAAGCTGATAGAAGCTCATAGTTTCTCAAACTGCTATAGAACTGTGTTCTAGTTAATTCATAGGTAGTTATTAATCTGAAGGTACTGAATCAAAGTCTCAGAAGGATGTGAGGGGTTGATAAGTAGACAGAAGCATGGATATGTATCCAGGTCTGAATATCTAAATCAGTACTTTCACACTTGGAGTTCATCCTTCTCATTCTGTGAATTAGGCACTCCGTCTGCACGGCCTCTGGATCCAACAGCCATGCATGATGCACAGTGATTCCTGATACCTGTCAGTCGCATTTTTCTGTGATAAGTCAATGCTCTGGCCAGTTTAGAAAAATGGCAGTGGGATGTGGGGGGTTATTCTTTACTGAGAAAGACAGAAATTACATTCTCAATAAAATATTAAGGGCTAAGGAATACATTTCTCCTTTACAGATGTGGAAGCAATGTGGAAGAAAAAAAAATCTTCAGCTTCTTATACCCATGCAAAATAATACACATATAATGATCTTAAGTACCCAGCCTGAAATTTAAATGCTTCAGTTAGCATTAACATATCCAAAGTCTCTTTTGAATGCCTAATAAGATGCCCCAAAATAATAATTTGGATATGAAAACTGGGATTTAAACTGGGACAGCTGGGACCCTGTTCCCGTTAAAATAGATGGTGGAACTCCCAGTGACTTCTGCATACAGAGTGAGGACTACTGTGACTTGGGAAGTAGATAACTGTTTAAACTTACCAGAAGTTACATGATAGCCTGATAGAAATGGTCAAAGACAAGATTTGAAACTTAGCTTGCTATGCCACTCTGGTTGGTTTCTGTTGGAAGAGATCAAGGTGATCCATCAGCCCCAAATATTTTTGGGACCATGGTAAGAGATAATAGGTTAATATATTTCACCTAAAATTAGAAATATTCTTGGAAAATCCAGAAGGATCTCAAATCCTCCAAAAGATTTGTTCTCTCTGTCTATAGAAAACAACAGCTGTGATTCTTACTGTTTTCTTAGATCAGCTGGTGTCACATTGTGTTTTGCAGTCTACAGGATGCGGGTTTTTAAAGGAAAAAGTGCTCTGCCTGCAGCAAGCCTTCATGTTTAACTGTGTTGGGCTGCCTTGTGGTTTAGTGTGCTTCAGTGAATTGGCTTTGGTTGTAGTGGCTCATTCAGAGAAGTGGAGCCAGTGTGAAATGGGAAAGCCCACAGATGACACTGCTCTGCTTGTTCTTGTTCCTTAAAGATTTCATTTAGTTACCCAATTTAAGAGCTTGGGGGAAAAAGGCAGTGTACCTTTTGCTGTTCCTAGCTGACGAGTCAGAAACACCAGAAATAATTTTTATCACAAGTGGAAAAGGAAATGGAAAAGGGAGTCATCTGGGTTGCGCTCAGAGGAGGTGCCCTTCACTCGCACAAGCAACTTCTTTGTTTCCATCCCCTCTCAGCAAGCAAATTTGTGATTACACATCTTTAGGTGGCATGTGATTCATGATGAATCCCTCCCTGGTAGTGGAGGATGTGGGTTAGGGATTCAAAATACAAATGTAGCTCCAACAGCACTTAAGAAGCTACAGATGGGGGGAGGAATTAAGAGGCCAGAGAGAATATGGTTACGATAATCAAAAGAGAGTGCAGTTCCTGAATGATGTACGACTCTAAAACATTTTCCGATTTTTGGACCTCACAGGATGAGGGGTAAATTTAATTCAAGGAGGAAGCATGTGTGTGTGACCATATTGCTTTCTGCAGTAGAAGGACTGCAGTTGTGAATTAAGACAAATAAAGGGAAGCTGGAAGCAAATAGATTTCACAAGGGGAAATCATAGCAACAGAAAAACCTGCTGTAGGTGCCGAGTTCTCTTTTAAAGTTCTGTGCAGACAGAAAAAGATATATGTTAATTAGTAGGTTGATACTTTTCTGTTGATGAGTGACACTTCCTGCTTAAGATTGCAATTGGCTTTTAATTATTTGGAAGACTGGCTTTCCATTGTGGCTCACAGCAATTATTCATCTCTTTTTCTCACAGAAGATAGGGAGCAGTTTTGTGCAAGCAGGAACTTTTTATGGTGAAATGGCTATTAATTATTGCAGAGTCATTTCCAGCCTCACCATTCCGCTTTTCCAGGGAATCATAGTTCAGCCACAAACATATGCTTTATGCTAATGCTAATACTATGCCACAAAATGTCCTGCCTCAAGAACCTTTATTTATCTTTGCAAAATCTAGTTCAAATTATGTTGATGTGTATATATCTTAGGTTTGACCACATGCTTTATATTACAGAAGTTAATTTCACCACAAAACCCACAGTTAAAAAGAATCTTCCTGCATGCAAAGAGCTGGACAAGCATGTATTAATCTCCATTAAATATTTTGAAAAATCAGCTCATTATGAAGTTGTTTTAAGAGCTAGTCTGAAAATACATACTACAAACAGTCATAAAATTGAACTCTCCAGCTCATGATTTGAAAGTTTGGATGAAACATTATATTTATGCTCAGACATGTTAATTATTGGGGGCTGTTTGTGGCAACTAATTCAGCCCTTTGAAACCTGATAAGAAAAGCATTGCTAGAAAGGGAATGAAGTCTAGGGACTGAAATATGGGGCAGGGAATGAAACTGGAGCTGTTTCCCATGCTGCCATCAGCATGATACTCAGTTTTTGCCATTTCAAGCAGAGATGATGCAAAGATCACTGAAATCAATAGGACTCTTTCCATTAACCTCTGTAGGCTTTGGATCCGATCCAGACATGCTGCACATCAGTTTGTTCATCTCCCAGAGTGTGTGTGTGTGTGTGTGTGTGTATGAATGCTTGCAAAGGAGCCAGTGAAGCCATTTCTTAAGGATCACTAAGCATGAGTAAAGAGGCCACGAAGTCCCTGCTAATGAAGGCAGTGAATGCATTTATGGTGACTGTTACTTATGTGATCCTTTACTTATGTGGTCACCCACCAGCACAAACTCACACACCTAGCAGTGCTTATCTGTTATATACCTTCCTCTCTTCCTTATGTTTTTCCTTGATTTCTCTCCTTTGCTCAAGCCACATTTAGGCTTTCAACATGATTCCCCACCCATCTGCAGTGCTTTCTTCCTAACATCTTTTGATGGGAATTTCATCTAATCCTCAGCTGTGAGTCCCTTCCCTTTTACCAGATATGCCAGAAGAACAAGTTTCTTGTTTAGGTTGTGAACACCAGGCAACCAGGCCTGTTGCTCAGCTCAGTCTGGCAGAGTGTCAAACATATTGCTAGTTCTTGACAAATAGTAAATGCTAAACCAGCCACCGCTTCCTATTGGTTCTTTGTGCTCATTGCCATTGCTGCACTGCTGAACTCACCCATGCAGTTTCCTGGTGTTACCATTGCACGTTCCAGTCCTGCCCTTAATATCAGTGAATTTCCAGATGCCTCAGCTGGAATATTGTGCCAGTCTATGGGCTAAATTTTTACCAGAAACATCTGTGGTTTTATTCTGGATTCCAGTAACTAGAAAGTGCAGGGACCATCCAGGGCATGGTTTTAAGCTGACCAGTCAAGCAGGAGCCAGACCTACAGATACATCATCCTTTTTTGTCAGTTCTGCAAGGATGGCACAGAGGTAAACAAAGCCGAGGAGCCAGTCTGCAGTTGCTGAAGGTGAACAGATTGTTGTTGATTGTGATCTGTTCTTCTCCTTATAGAAACTATACAGGAAAGAAATCAAGCCACCTTTCAAGCCCGCAGTGGGACGGCCAGAAGACACCTTTCATTTTGATCCAGAGTTCACATCTCGGACCCCCACAGGTGAGTAAGGTGGAACATGTAATGCATCTTTTCAGTGGGCAAATTCATTCTTCCTTCCCCTCCCCATTCCAATGGGGTCTGATCACCTGTGGGATTACTGGGTTTTGCAATATCCAGCAGGAAGCAAAGACTGTTTAGCATTTCCAGGAAAAGAAGCTCATAAGCATTTTACCAACCTCACATTAATTTGTCTTCAGGAAGGACAGATTTCACATTTTTAATAGGAAAAACAGCTATTGATTTGATATTTTATTATTCTTGTTGCTTACATTAGCCGAATTTAACTATTTAAAATTACCTCAGCTTCAAAGAACTTTGCATCTCTGCAAGTTAGTGTATAATTATATATTCCATAGATGTTTTCTTTAATTATGAAATCCCATAGACTATGGAATGTTGCAAGTTAATACATGGTTAACAGTAATGAAGAATCATCAAGTTCTCAGATCAGTGGAGTTATGCTAACAGGAAATTTGGCCCACAATATTTAGAAAATCCTTGCAGTGAGAATGTTGTTCCTATAATTTCTGTTTCCTAACAGGAATACCACATTTTGTGCACTATATGTATGAAGGTGGTTGTTGCACAAAACACCATTTTCCACTCTTCTACTTCAAAGCATGAATATCAGTAACCTCAGAGTGGTAATCCCAGTTGTAATGTTGCCTCTTGCTAGACATGGATAAGCTACATTACACTTCTGCTTGTGATATTCCTGTGTAAAGAAGTACCTATTTATATGTTCTAAAATGTAAAAAGTTAATTAGCTGTTGTTTGTAAAAGACTTTGAAGATAGTAAGCACTGTAAATATCACATAGCACTGTTGTAATAACCAAGTATAAGGTCTCAAGCTTCAACCCTCAAATCACCCCAGAACTGTTGCAGTGAGAGTAGGATATCTGAACTTTCATTACGAAAACCTCTACATTATAGCACTTGAATCAGAGCTAAGATTCCCTGTAGTTTTTGTTCAGGTTCATCGTGACCTTCAGCCTTTTTCTTAAAACTAGCCCAAACCTCTATTCAAAGCCTGGCTCAAACCTCCTTTCATGGGTATGAAATAGTGGTATCTACTCAAAATCTTGGTTCCTAGTTTTTTTGGCAAGGATGTGCTGACTTTCACAAGCTATAAAAATATTACACTCCGGTTATTTGAGTCCAGCTGGAACATCCACCTGTCTCCAGTATATGTTAGTAATGTTTCGATATTCCTATCCCACTGCACGGAAACAAATGATCTTTGGATACCAGACATTTCACACCTTTGATTTTAGCTTTAATTCAGATTTCAGAGGAACTAATTTCTCTGAAATATTGGAAATGTCAAATTAGTCTGATCTTGAGAGAAGTTCAGGCTGGTGCTGCCCTGGAAAGTCTCAAGAGAAGCATTAAGAATTTGGATTGCTTTGGAACTTCACACTTCATTGGTTGTACTGGCATGAAAACCCTTGTACTTCATGCATGTGCTGATGCCCAGGGTTATATTTTACACTCTACATGTTGTTACTGTTGCTTAATTCAATTTGATACCTCACGCAAGACACTGACTTGGAAGGTTTGTCTTGGGGTAGTGGTTGGGGTGGGGAGATGGCCTGCCTCAGTTCTGCTTCATGCTATCATGGAAAGTGACCTGAGAATCAAACCCTTTCATTTCAAAATAGTTGTAATTGGAAGTGTGGATCCCTTTACATTTCCAGAGTGATAGAAAAGCCTTTGCAGACTGGCAGCATATTTTGCAGACACTGATTGTTGACTGGTTGGGTCAACCAGGAGGGGAGATCATCACCAGGCATTTAATACTGGCTCATATTGCTGGTGGAATCAAACAAGAACCTTTTTTATTTTGTGTGTTTTCTGTCATGACATAGGCCCCATACAAACTAACCCCATTACTGAGAATGTACCCAGACAGAAAGCACTGTAATAATTCCCGTTTCATGATGATAATGCAGTCACAGTGTTTTAATGAATCTGTCAGAAAGATATCACCAAGGAGGGGACACAGATACATACAGTCATTTTGCACTCTCTTTTTGAATGAGTTCCCCTGCCTGGAAACAGGTTTATGTCAAAGTTTTGGATCCAATAACTTGCCAGTCCAGTAATTCGCCATATCTCAAAAAGTTTCTTTAGCCTGGAGGTTGAAACAGCTTTCTGTGGATTCCTAACCTCAGTCTGAGAGCAACAAAGATGTGGTTTCTGACATTGACTGTTCATCCCTATGGCTATAGTTTCCCATCATTTTTTCTGAGAGATTCATCTGAGCTGGAGTCACCTTTTCTGGCCACTTGTTTCCTAAGTCCACCGCTGTGGACCCACCTCTCATTTGTGCTGTCTCAGCTCCTCACAGGGAACATGAGACTGAAGCAATCCAGGTTATAAATGGTGACTTGAACAAGGATCGAACCAAGATCATCCTGGTGATCCAACTTAGATTTCAGTCCACAAATGTTTGTACTTTTGTAAGTGATGGGACAGCATGCTGTAACCAGCAGGGATGTCTTAGACTGGCTTTACTGCTGAGAAATAATATGTAAAAATGCACCTGAAGTATCTAAATTTCCTCCTCTGCAAATAAGATAATAATATTTGCAAACTCCAGTGAATCATACTGAAGTAAATTACTTAAGATTTATGAAACCTTTGAAAATCCTGTAAAGTTAGATCCTCTAGTGGGATAAAGCATTACGGCTTTCACAGGCAGAAAGATAACCATTATGCAAGATTGGTGTTTGCAAGTGGATCTAATTCAGACATATTAAATAATTCTGTATTTATCAAGACTAGGAAAATGATTTAGGTTTCATAGCTATGAGTTAATTAACATAATTTAAACATAATTTTGCACTTAACACAGGTGTTTTAACATTTAATTCATATGATGGGCATATCAGTTGGTGGTGATGAATATTTAATGTTGAACACCAAATAATTAGTAGTTCTTCTACAGTGTTTCATAAAGAGATTGGTAATGAATTATGAAGGAACAGATATTTTTAAATAGATGACCTAGCACTTACGTTTTAGAGCCGGATCACAGCTTTTCTGAAGTTCAGGAGTGTTCAGATTTGAATTATTGTCATTCCTTTTTTAAAAAAACCATGTTTTCCTCTTAATTAATTCCTCTTGGGAAATCAGTGTTGTATATATGCCATTGTAGGAAGTACCCAGTGATGCAAGAGGTCTGGTGTGATTCATCCGTGTATTTGCAAGGAGAGTGCCCATCAGTACATTGAGATAAACAAATAACCCATGACATTTTACTAAAAGACAAGCTTCTCCACATACCATGCAGTGAGGTCTGACTTGCTGTGCTTATTTCTGACTCCTGTCAAAGCTGAGGTGGCTTTGTAATGAGATACAGAATTAACTGTAGTCTCGGTTTTGTTTATTTCTGAGCAGATAATTTGTTTTTACCATATTCTGGCTTCAGATCTTCTGTTCAGTTGACCAGTAGATTTATACAGGGAATGTCCCCACAAGGAGATACATCCTCACATATTTTCAGGACCTCAAGCAGTATTCAGTCTTTCACACCATTGCCCTTCACACTAATGGAAGGTGCTGATGGTGTAGGTAGATGAGTCAGATATAAGGTCCAGTGGGGATGTATTTTCTTTACTCTAGTGCAACTGGGTACTTAAACACTTGTAAAAGGAGATAGCTTTCTAAAGGAAGTTTGGCTTTGTAACCTTGCCAAGGTAAATCACATCTTGCACTGTGAGAAATGTGAAGGAAGGGCAGGGAGGGAAGGAATAAAAAAAGAACAAATGAGCAAATTTGAATACTATAGGTTCTATAATACCCAGCCAGCTACAAGAATGGTTTGCAATGTGACTCTTACTTGTTTATGAAAATACCTGGGGCAAAACATAACTGGGGAGAAAGATCTCTTTAAAGCTTTTCAGAATTTTAAGTGAAGTGCAACTCTTCTGTTCTCAGTTTGGCAGGCTGTTTCTCTCACTGAGCAGTGGCATAGGTAGCAGGAACTGATCTCTAGTTATTTCATTCAAAAGGTAGAATATTTCAGGATTCTTTTATCTCCAGTTGTTCCTTCCTTGGATTTGCCACGTCAGGGGAAGGAGTGGGGAGAAAATCTCCATGAAGGTTAGTTAAAACACTCCTAGCCATTTTGTTCATCTGAGGACAAGTCAACCAGCGTCTTCCCGGGAATAGGTCCCAGCTCCTAAAGCTACTGCAGAAAGATCCTTATGAGACTGAAAACCACTGCTACTGTGGCATCGTGCTTTTACACCTGCCTCAGGTTCTGTCTCCTCTACATTCTCCTGACCCACACAACATACCACATTACCCAGAAAGCACTTTAGCCTTTGTAATTTCTGTAGTCAAGGTGTGCTGTGAAGGACAAATATAGCATTTTGCAGCTTTTTTCCACTCCCTAGAGAACCTCTGCTAAGCCAAAGGGGTGCCCTGCCTTGAGCCATCCATCTTTCTCCTAGCCTTACCATCCTGTGCCTTCTCTCTCTGTGTGGACTGCTGGCACAGGCAGTGCTTTGATTAAGAATGAACATGCACTGTGAAAAAAACCTCTGTATCCGAAAGATCCTTGCAAACAGTACCCCGCACTGTTCAGATCCAGAGGAAGGGATGGAGAAGGCACATCAAAGCCTTGATATAGAGGTGGATTATATTCATGTGTGTCTGCCAGTTTAGCAGGATCTGCTGTTGACTGGCAGGGGTGACTGTCTGTTGCAGGTACTGTGCTATTACTTTCTGACCTTTTGTGCACCTTATGAGGTCATTTTCTCCCTCTCCTACAGATTCCCCAGGTGTTCCTCCAAGTGCCAATGCTCATCACCTTTTCAGAGGGTTCAGCTTCGTTGCCTCTAACTTGGTGCAGGAGCCTGCACAGCAAGATCTGCACAAAATCACCATCCATCCAATTGTGCAGGTACTGATGCTGATATTACACTTCACATTTGATAGGCAGATACATATGTGCATAGTGTATTTAAACTGCCTCAGCATTCTCACTGGTATTTCACAGCTACCTAGTGTAGGTAGGAGGTGTTTATATGCATCATGTAGGAGGTGGAAAATGAGTATTTTTTTCCCAAAGGCTTTTATCTTTAAGTTCACATTCTCCGCAGCCTTTACAAAGGAAACAGGAATCTCACCTTATCACAACTGAAATGAAAAGTACTTCTGAATACCTGAAACATTATTCCAGTTGTGCATACAGGGCAGGTATTGAAGTGCTGTTTTTTCAGTGAATGCATGTCATTCTCAACAGTTTTGTCTTGGATTATATGATACAGTCTGTATGGGCAAAGGGGCTTAATGAACTACTGCTGTAGGCTCCCACAGCCCAAGCCCCTGGATGTAAGAGGCCACCATGTTCCTGTTGCTATTGCGCGAGAGCCTGGGCATACTCACATAACCCAGAGCCCCTTGATGAGGGAAGGACATTTGCCAGATGCTTGGTTCTTTGCTGCCATTCCCCTACAACATGCGCTCCAGTTATTGTAGTTCAAACCAGAAATAAATAGCTGTAAATGGCTCAATACATCAGAGGAACAGAGAATTGGGAGAAAGAACTGGGCTGCTCAAAGATGCAGCAAGTTTTCCCACAAGGAAAAAGTTCCTCTTCTACCCACAACCAGAGGTGTGCATGCCTCAAGGGGAGAGCCCCTGCCTGTGCTTTTCATAGTTTTCATCCCTATTTTAATAATTTACAGTAGAATATGTCATATTCTTAAAGATTCTCTTCTGCATCAGTAAGTACAATGTTACCGAAACAATTACATCCCAGAAATTTCATATATATTGCTGTGGTTTGCTTTGTAAAAATGTATTGAATGTTTACATATGCATGTCTTATAATTTAGAAGGTTCTGTGAGGACTTTGCTAGTGAGGTGACATTTTTAGACAGAGGATCCTAGACAGTTTTTTAAGAGCTGCTGGTCGTTTCTTGAGTCCTGGGATGGAATTTGCAGCAAGGCCTCTGATTTGGGTTTCACCATCTAACCAATCCACCTTCCCAGACATTTTCCAAAGGGGATATGAACTAATGATGCCATAGCTAATTCTGTACCCTTCCATAAATAAAATTAGAAATTTAGAAGTCTTTTCCTACTATTTTCACTAGTAATATATTTTCTTAAATTAGGTTGGCTTAAAATAGTAACTTTTCTTTCACAGACAAATCATAATTAAGCGTATCCTGGACAAGACCTCCAGTGGTCTGGAGGCACACCCCATATGTGGGGTATCTGTTCTGAAGACTATGAAGCTATTAGTAGTTTATAAGTCATCTGGCCCCTCAGTAATTAGAACTAAGTTTATGCTGTCAAGATATGTGACTTTGTCAAGGGATTTGGGCCCACAGTTTCCTGTGAATTTCTAATAGGAGGTGATTGTCTGCATTCTATAGTTTAGAAAATCACTGCTTTTCTGCCATTACTTCTACATGGACAACTCCATCTTTCAGACTGAAAAAAGGTGAAAAGGGAGGAGACACACTCGTTTAAGTAGAACTTCAGATTTTTAAACTGGATATAGAAAACCTCCTAAGGACAAGAGAGCTCTGTGAAGGAGATGAGATCAAGCACTTCCTTTAGAGGCTAGTCCTTGCTTTTACATAGCCATGTCCTGATGACCTTGTTTCTTTTGTCTTTCCCTATAGCAGTTACATGGGAACAACATTCATTTTACAGATGGATACGAGATCAAGGAGGACATAGGAATTGGCTCCTATTCAGTGTGCAAGAGATGCGTTCATAAAGCTACAGAAACAGAGTTTGCAGTAAAGGTAAGAAAGCTTTCTGGTAAATGCCAGAAATGTGGTTGAGACTGCTCCACCAGCCTGGGCAGCAGTGCAGTCAGTGGATATTTTGTTGGCTTATTTCTTGTTTGGTCGATGTTGCTTTTTTTTTTTCTTTCTTTTGGAAGATGGCAGATTTTATGGTAAGCCTTACATGATTTCTCACACCTTAACCTCATCAAGTAAAATTTCCAGATGGAAAAAACCTTTACAGTGTTGCATGGAAATTCTGCTAATCGTTTCAGCCTTGCAAGCTAGATAAGATTTTTAACAGACCCTACATTGAATCATCATAAATAAACATATAAAATGCTTGCAAAGTTGAAATAGTATTTTATTTTTCTTTATCAAGTTCTTTACTTCTGACACTTTGTATTGTAATTAGATTTGTCAGTGAAAACCATGATCCTTTCAAAAACTCAGATTTCCTTTTGTCTCCTTGACATTCAACACCAACGTGCTACACAAAGAAGCAAAAGGCAATCTTCAGCAGAGATTTAAAATATTAATTCTGTGGAATTTAGTTGGATATTAAGGACAAGTCAGTGAACTTCAAGCAACACTACATAAAACAGAGTCACCGCAGCTGCAGAGGCCAGGAAGCTGCTAGGATGTAGGTATGAAGGAACCTTTTCTGATAGGGAAGAACTTCAGCAGAACTGCTTTGGAAGGTCATGCTCAGAGGACTAAGTCACAGTCTCTATTAAATGCTATTGAATAAACAGTATGCAGCTATTACAGAGGGCAGAACAGGCCAGTGTACGTGGCAAGTGGTTGCAAGATTACAGCTCAGAGAAAGAGTTCCAAACATTCATTTTTCTTTAAGAAAAAGTTGTAGCAATTAAAACACTCATATGTTAGAAAAGTATTTCATGTTTTTGTTCTTGTACCAAAAAGAGACAACATTGGATTAAATGAGGAATTAGTATAATGAATTTGAAAAGACACGGACAGTTAAGTCAGATCCTTTCATTCTGTATGATCTCATGGGAACAGGTTGCCTAAATCAGCATAAGAGAAAAAGTAGCTCCTTGAAATCAATACATAGAGAAATGTATTTACCAAACTTGCAGTAAATGAGGGATTCTAGCCAATTGCCACTCTACTTTTCTTGTTTTAAAACTTTAGAAAAGATATGTAAACTGAGCTTATAAATGAGATTGTGTCTTTGCTATTAAATGAGATGATGGAAACTTAAAGAAGTGATCCAGACTGCAGTCCATGAAATAAATGAGCTGCAGGTAGTCAATATAATAATATTAAACCTTCTATTCAGTCTCATTTTCCGTTACAAGACTCTTGATAATGCAGTATCCACTAAAGTTTTGGTATCTCCTCAGGGTGGCCACAAAAATCAGGAAACCACTAATAACTGACAATCTGTTGATGTCACTATTCAAATAACGGTTGATTTTTCTAGCCTACACCATAATTAGGAGCATGGACCTGCTAACAGTTCCATGGGCTTGTGCATGAACATGCTAGGATTTTAATTTCTAATGAATCGCAGAATTAGATTTTTTCCAGTGTCCAGGTCATTTGTCAGCAGATGTCATTGTTATAGTAGGTATGAGTTCTGTGTAATTAAATTACATCTGTGATGAACAAAGTGTATGTTAAAGTAATAACTTCAATATTTTATTTCTATCAAGTATTGCTGACAATTTTATCAGTGTAATACAGTGTAATACAGCCAGCACGAAACCAAAATAGAAAGACCTCAGCCCTCTAAGATGTCTCAGTGCCTGAATCCAAGAGGATTCAGCACCTACTCAGCAACTGGGGCTTTGGAGTACCTCAGAGGATCCAGAGCAAACTCAACACGTGGAGGGACTCAAAACTCCAGAAGAGTTTAACACTTTCATTGCTAGGTTTATGCTCTTTCTCATTTTTATTAACCTTTCCTCTTTTTATTCCTTTCTTCCTCCACTTCTTACGACTCTTTTCTTGTCATGCCGATATATCTTGATTTTGACTACCAGTTTAGGCAACACATGAAGCATCTCAATTTCTGACACAGTGTGAGTCAAATGTGTAGCACAGATTTGGGGTTGGAGACAGTTGGTACCGTCTTTCCAGCACATCAAGTGCTGGCTCTTTGATTATTATTCTAACCAATATATTAATTTTACTTTTCTTTCAATTTTATTTTTATTTCATATTAAGATTATATCATTTAGTAGCTTCTATTTAGTAGCTTCAATTTAGTAGATTATATCAAAGTAGCTCTCTTTCATAAAGACTGCACAATGCCACCCATTTCAAGTAATTAGGTAGCACAGGAGTTGCAACTGATATTATCATAATTATGTATCAGTCCCTTTTGACATGCATCCTTTAACCCTCTCTATAAAAATCACTGTAATTAGACTCTTTTGATTTCTTCCAGTAACTATAATTTTCTCAGTGCTCCCTAATACATAACATTCACAGGAAAACATATCTGCAGTGATAGTTTGTATGATAGGCAGCAGCCCTATTTGCCTGGCATTACCTCATTAAAACTTCCCTAGCGGAAGCCAGTGACAGGGAAGGAGTTAAGGAAATGACGTGGTAGCATCACCGCAGGAAGACACACATCATGTCTCTGGGTAAATAATCCCTTCATGGAGACTGCCACTCACCAGGCCTTATTTTCTATTGCTGTGTAGTGCCATACTGAGACAGCAGAGTACCAAGCCAAAGTAACTTGAGTCAAGAGCTACAGCCAGAAAATCCACACAGAAAAACAAAATCTTTCCTAGCTGAGAAGCAGAATATATATATTAAAATGCAAAACATTTCATACCTTTTCCTTTTGCTGGCCATCAGCAACTAATTTGGGGCCATCTTATAGAGATAATTAGATGTCTGGCAGTGCAAAGTTCTTTGCTGATGTTGTAAAAGCACTTGAACTGATCTGGAATTTCGCTTGTTTCAGAGTTCAGTAAGACTAGGCACATCACTCACTGGGGTGCTTTTGGAAGTCCCCATAGACACCTCTCTGCACCTTTAGGTGCCTAACTACCTTTGTAAATCCAATCACTGAACCTGCAGAAGAGAATTTTCTTGCAACCTGTTCCCTGTTCTGTGTCATCTGTAAAAATGAAATGCTAATAATAAACTCTAAATCTATTTTAGATGTGTCCTCAGGCTCCTAAATACAATATTTAAGAATTCAGACTTACATCTCCACTTTTCAAAGCATTTCAGTACCATGCAACAGAAAACCTTGTAGACAGCCAGATTTCCTGCAAACTGAGTCTACCCTGAAACTAGTAGCCACCTACCTGGGTCAGTGCAGGTAGATGTTAGTTTAGCAAATCATATCATGTTCTACTGCATGTGCATACTCTGAAGTACTTTTAAAATTTGACTCTTAGATCTTTTTTCCATCTCTTCCCAAGTGAAAAACAAATATAGTTATGAAATACAAGTACATATATTGTTCATTCTTCTGAATGCTTTATAAGACTCTGGTATAAAGAAGACAGCTGGGGAAAAAGAGTGTTTCTCCTCTGACAGACCTCTCAGATTCTTCTGTTAGAATATTGATCATCCTGACTACAGCAGGCATCATGATTTTTAATAACAAAGGGAACTGGCACTGTCGATCACAATTACAAGCTTCACATGGGTGTAAATGTAATAGTGAGGTCAGAAGCAAAGGAAAATCAGATCAAACTATTTCAGTCACATCAGTATCTAGAGAAAATAAGTCAATTAAGTAAAAGAATGATGCTAGAGCAGATGGGAGGGATTTCTGTGGATGGAAGAAAGCCTACAATGGAAGCCTAAACAGATTAAGAGCTCTCTTTTGTAAAACAAAGGAAATGCTACAGTTCAGAGTTCTTGGTGAATCAGATTTTTCAAAACCTGCCAGAGATTTGATGCAATTGGTGTATTCCAAAAGTTTTTCTTTACTTGAAAACGTTGCACTGGCTTCAAGTTTGGATCCTTACTTGTAGTGAAGCTTTCAAGCTGGATTTTCAGATGTGTTTCTTACTTATGCCAAATTAAGTATGTTTGAAAAGACCTGATTGCACCCCCCTTTTTCTAAAGGTTTCTTTGCTTAGATTGACTCTACCCCCAGCACAGATTGCTGGTAGATAACAGCCAAAGTAGAAACTGCTGGTGCTATGGCCTGTTCTACTCCCAATATGGTAACTCCAAGCATTGCAGAGGTGGGTGTGCATAGGGGCCAGCTTCAACAGCTTTGATGCCAACTGTTTTCTTCTCCATGTTAGAAGAATATCTTACTGGTTAAGCCTTATAGATTTTTATTCCTTCCATGTTGTTAGAGCTAGGGGGAACAACTGGGTAAAAGGACAGGGTATACATTTCTCCCTCCCTTGAAGAAGAAAAACATGCAGTAGAGATGGTCCCAAGTGACAAGTCCAATTTTGGAGGTACCAGTATTACAGTGGAATTTGGATCTCGAAACACTTGTGAATTTCATGACTTTTTCCTATCTCTCTAAGCTGCTAGCCTGCTGTTTGGCTCCAAATGTTCCACAGCTGTGAACAAAGCCAAATTTTGCCGTCTCCATCTGCCTCTGGGATAAGGGTTAGTTTGTGATAGAGTCCTAGTAAATCCTACAGTTCATATATAATTTTGGTAATTACGAAGCACTGAAAGTACATCTATCTCGGCATGTTTTGGTATGTGCAGACTGGAGAGAAGGTGCATTTTAATTAGCTATAAAAATGCGATACCAGTGAACTGATGTCAACATGCTATCAATAAATAGATGTCAGTAACTCGTGACAGCTGGTTTTAGCAGGCCTGTGTAATCAGACTTGCTATATAATTCTATTTATTTTCTAATAATGGTGAGTGACATAGTGAACAAAAACTATATGAATTCCAGAGTTATTTCATAAGTTCTTTAAACTTCATTTTCCTCTTCTGTTGATGTTCACGGTCTTGGTTTGCTTGTTTTTAGGTGGTTGCCATAAGTAGATACAATAGCATGCTAGTCTGAAGGCAGGATCTTACACAGGGTTGTTTAGTTGGCTCTGAAATATTTTCTCCATAACCTATATTATGGTTATGTCAGGAATTCAGTGCTGAATGCAGAAAGCATGAATGACAAAAAAAAGGTAGTCTTCTAAGACTGACTGCAGTGTGGTGCACTCTTTTGCAATTCTTTTAAAGAAAGTAGGATTCCTGAGCACTTGTAGGTTTATTTAATGAAACAGGAAAAGGAAAAAAAAAAGAAGAAAAAAGATCAGTCCAAAGGTCATCAAGTCTCCTTGACAGTTAAGGTGTCTGTAGAGCTAGAGACATTTGCTTAGATTTGTTTCTCCTTAACCACAGAAAGTCACTAAAATGACTTTCCTCTAAAGTGAAACAGACTGTGAAATTTTCAGGGGAGGATTTGTGTCTATTTTTGTCTGTCTGGGAGGTACCAAGTGTCTGGTGTAACATGGATAAATATATCAGTATTTTAATAGGCAAGTCAATGGGTTTGCTGGATAACTGCAGATTTCTTGGCCCTGAGCCTGCCAGCTTGTCAACACCAGCAGGTACCCATTCACTGATTGACCTTTCCTCCCTCTGCCTGCACCAGAACATGGTACAGGGGTCAGGCCCCAGGGTATGTGCAGAGATCTCTGGGTCAGAGCTACTGATAAATGTATCCTCTTTAAATTTAGCTGTGAAATTTAGCAGAAGTTACCTGCTGCTGGAGCAGAGCAGTAACAGGATTCTGCAAGGGAGAAGATGGGCTGCATGGGTATTGATCAGATGTTGAGGTCCTGTCTCAGTTCTCATTCGATCCCTAGTCACGCAAACTCCTCTTGACTGGATGCCACTCTTTGCTGGGTAGCTGTTACAGTAAGGTTTGCGTGAATATGAGTATGGCTCTATCGCACCTCACACTCTGGGAGAGAAATGGCATCAGGAAGAATATAATGTGATGTGAAGAAAACCCATTAAAAAACCTGCCACCCAACTGAAGGGAAATGGGAGTGATAACTATGACTCCATAAACCTGTAACTGTCCTGGCTCTTCCCCAAGATGGCTTATCAAATTATCTATGAGGAGTGTATGTCTTGTCTCTGCAAGATCATACTGATGATTCTGAAAG
The DNA here is from genome assembly GCF_047716275.1 of Strix uralensis. Lineage (NCBI taxonomy): Eukaryota > Metazoa > Chordata > Aves > Strigiformes > Strigidae > Strix > Strix uralensis. The sequence goes on along the minus strand of NC_133974.1, from coordinate 79,656,993 downwards.
ATACTTTCCAATATTTTACTGAGAGAAAGTATCTCTGCACTCTCTCCAAAAATTTTCATTCTTATTTGCTTTCATTCCCTGAATGATATGTAATGCAATATACTCAATTAATTCTTAGGATGGAAATAGAAAGATCTGAATACCAGCATCAGACAAGCATTGCATAGTGTTGCTAGTATAGTTAAAGTTTTATTAATGAAATTGAAAATCAAATCTATAGATTTCTGTCTTACTAACATGCTTGCATAGAAGTGGATTTTGCCTGTAGTACCTGGGTAGGACTGTTAAATCCTGTGGGACCATGTGCTATTTTGGTATCCATGGTTTAAAATAGAATATAAACAAATTAGAGGAAATCTATAGCAGAAAATATGAAAGAATTACAAGGCAAGCTCTATCAAGAAAGCTACAAATATATATGATGTTAAGACAGACAAGAGTCCAGTGGGATGCAATCAAAATCTATAAATATCTCTAAGGTGATATAAATGACGGATGACAACCATTTGGCTGCTAAAGACAGCAAGACAAGACAGAATGTCTTGAAGCTAAAATAGGGAGTTTCAGAAAAAAAAAAGTCTGATGGTGAGAGCAGTTGGTAAAACAGACGCTTCAAGAAGATGACCAAGATGTCCTCCCCCTCATATGCAAAGAAGTTGGATCTGTCATATTAATGGAAATGGAGCCTTACAAGGTATAAGACCCCTTCTTAACCCTGATAAACTACAGAGAACACTTACCATGTTCTCCCATGAAATTTGGTTTATAAAGCTGAGATTCTGGAAATTCTGATGTCCAGACACTTCAGTAAAAGATGTTTTTCACTGTCTGAAAGATACTTAAGCCGGTAGCGTGCCAGCAGATTCAATAGGCAATAAGGTGCCACACAGAAGATACAGGCTTCAGAGCAGATTTACGCTCAAATCTCTGTGCTTTGGATTTGCATAGGAAAGGCTGTTTTCCAGAGCGCTCTGCAAAGAAGCCAGCATGAAAAGCCCTAGACTCCAACTGGGATCCATGACAGATATGGTAAGAGTGCTTACAAACAGCATGGACTGCTGTCCTCTAGATATGATGGAAAGATAAAATTAGTTGCAGTAAAATGGATGAAGTAGCAAAGGAGTGCAGTGGAGAAAGTTGTCTGTAAGGGTCTTATGTCTGATATGTGAGAGTATTTTGAAGGTTTTCCTGGTTTTCCCATTTTTAGCAACTTCATCAAAGGGCCTGACCCAGGGACTGCTGTGTACAATTTCACTCACCACAGCAGGAGGCAACGTAGCATATTTTATATGCTGTCCTCATTTTTTAAGATTTGGGTTTAGTCAAATACTTGCAAAGCTTCAATGAGTCTCACTTTTCTATTGTCGTGATTTGAGCATATTCAGGTTTCTGCCAGATACTCCCCCCATAGAAATAAGTCAGTTCTCCAAGGAGGCACTGCTCAAATAGGCAAGACCCTGCAGCTACAGCTTCAGAAAGGATGGGCCAGTACAGAGTGCTAGGCTCTGCCGAGGAACTTGGGAGAGGAAGCAGGGCAGAAAGCCAGGAGCGCCTTGAGCACTTTCTACAAGGAGCAAGCTTGTTTGTAGCAGCCATTGCTGGCTGGTGGCTTTTTGGGTAAATGGGATTAAGGCACTGATTAAGTCTTAACAAAATAAACAGAGGAGACAGATAGAAATAGAGAAATATGTGCAGACCACCTCCTAAACTCAGCTTCGGAGCAAATCTTAGATGTGCAGTGGTTGTACATCCCCTCTGATGTAAGGATTCCTGCAGCCTCCTTCCCATTTGGTCACAAAGCTCACAGTGCCTCTCTCTTTCACATGGCTGAGCCTCTGAAGAATGTGAGATGATGCTATTTCACTGCTAACTAGATCTTTTCTGAGACTTAGGATCAGGCAGCAGTTTTCCTACAGCTTAGTAATATCATGTTTCTCGTCTCTAGCTTGCTTGCCAAATAACTAAGTATTTTGGACAGAATTTGGACCTTTGTGGCTCTGTTTCTCTTTTGGGGCCATTTAAGCCATGTTTCTTGTATTTGTCTTCCATATTGATGTAATAATTTTCCCCTTTTATAAGATCTGAGTATGATATACTGGTTTCCATCCCTGAAGCTTTTTGTAAAAGAAGGTGGGAGTAGCACTGCAGTCATTTTACAGACTGAAAACTCATCAGTCTGATCCAAGGATGTGTGCTGGGTCTGAGCAGAGCAGACTAAAACACAGTACAGAGCCTTTCCCACTGAGCTATTCTGCCTCTGAAACTGCAGACATGTCTCTAAAGTGAGCTTTTGTGTTTCACAGGTGATATTGGAACAAAATTTGTTAATGTTTCTGCGTTGCTTAGCAAATGTGTGCTACTGTATAAATGCTAATTAATAAGTACTACAGTTGCAGTTGACAGGAGTGCTGTCAGCAAACAGTGGCAGCAAGTGGGCATGCTCTGTGTGTAGAAAGTTTAATGTCTCACCCACACAGCTTGATCTGATGGGCAGTGCTTATTTCAGAAAAGTTTTTTTATTAGCAAGTATTGCTAATTAGGCCTGTTTCTTTTAATATGCATTTCACTATTTTTATGAAAGATTTAAGCATGGATGGGGGGAATGAATCTCTAGAGCTAATCAAAACTCATAGCACAGCAAATAGTCCCTCAGAAACTATTAAGCTTGGAATAGTTCTCCTTGGAGACATCTTAAGTGTAACATTATACCATGTCCTTTTAAATAATGTTAGCCTTTCTGCGGTGATTTTCATCCAGCTTGAGTAATTTCACATCAAAAAAGGAACCAAATTAAAATAGATGCTTGGCATGAATAGGGCTTATTTTTAGTAGTAAATATTACTGGAATGGAAACCTGTACATTTTCCAGCAGCACAGAACTGCAGAACTCTCTCTCTGTGACACTCTCATCGGAATTAATATCGTAGATGAAACTGTCAGATTAAAATATCTGCATATGTTGTTGCACCTCCTTTCTTCAGAAGGATGTGAGTCCCACCTACAGTCAGTTCCACCAGTGGTGCCCCGAATTTTCAAATATATCATAGATATGGTGTAGACATAATGTGCAAAGGGACACAAAATTAATTCTTCATTTGCTCATACCTCCTCTCCCAGAAAAGGAAAGAATTTCTACAGGGAGTATCGCATCACACGGTGTTATATGGCTCTCTTCTTAAATGTGATTAACCCGTGCTTACACTCCAAACAGGCTTTAGAAAAAACTTCAAAGTATGTAATAAAAAATAAAGCAGCTTTAAAAAGTGCATAAAGCTCTCTTTCTCCTTCATGCTTTTTCCACAAAGACATTGTAAGTTCCCTGGTGCTGGTCAAAAGGCTCTTTAGGCAGTTCCGCTGTCTAAACACACCAGCAGCCTCAGCTGTGTCTGGTTAAGGTATTGCAGTGCCCATGTGTCTGCTGGACCTGCTGGACTTTCAGTTGCTGTAGCCAGAGCAGCAGGTTAGGACTGTACCAGCGGCTCAGCTGCCTTGGTTCAAACGCTTGTATCTCAGTTTCAACTGCTAGGAAAGGTCACTTGGGGCAGTTGAACAAGAGGCAGACGCTGGTCCAATTTGAGACTGGGGGCAAAAAGGGCAGCCAAGGAGAGCTATGCCTTGTGCCCCTGCAGCACAACCCACCAAAGCTCCTCAGTCAAAGCCCCACAACCTACTTATTATCCATGCCCATGCTGCAGGGTGTACTTTAATGCCTCCCAATGTTTGTGGTGGTTGTTGTGAAATAAATCCATTAAAATAAAATGGAGAATTTTTGCTGCAGTCCATGTGAGTGGCACACACCACAGTGTTAAGGGTTAAACCACAGTGCCAGTATTAGGTACATTTAGCTTGACTTTCCCAAGAAGGGGCTACCATTGCCCATTTTGACTGATGTGATTAGACAGAGCTTTTGTGTCTTGTTTCACTTAAGGGGAAAAATCAAGTCAGAGCCAAGAAGATGTTTTTGTGCAGTCTTGTTTGTTCATTAAAGATGCACAAAGTCCTTTCTCCCCAGCGCAGGAAGACCCAACAACAGACAGCAGTTTCCTCACTGCTAACTCCAGCTTAGCCTGGCCAGAGCCCCATCCTTTCTCCTAAGGCCCATATCACTGCTCTTCCCATCAGTGCATCTGATGTTTCTTTTCTTTCTTCTCACTTTGTTGCTTTTCTCTCACCCTTTCCTTTAGGCTGTTCATTTTTCAGACAGCAAAGGCAGTTAAATTGTCACCTCCTACCTCCTGCCTTTTTCCAATCTCACAACCGTAGTGATGGAGAACTCCATGTAAGAAAAATAGCCGTCCTCCTCATGCAAGGTCACTTAGGTTAATTTCGGTTGTTTGAAAAGGCAATTTCTATTAACGGGGCTAATTCTGCCCAAAGCGGGTTAGGGAGTGCTCACACATACCATTTCCTTGACAGGGCTGTGAAGGCTGTAAGACCCAGATGGTAGGTGGTATCAAACAACTGAGGACTGTAACATCTGCTAATGGCATAACTAGATCCAGAAGAAGAAATTTATCTACACAGCTGGAGGCACGCAAATACCTTCACAAAACTGTAACAAGCAAATATAAATATATACTGTCTATGTAGTTGCTGTAGATCAATACAGAACTGTATTGCTACTCTCTTTTATACTCATCGGTCCACTCCGGCAAGGCTGAAGACATTGAAAACCCATTAGTAAGGGAGAATCGGGTGATTTTTTTCCATGCAAAAGACTTGTAGGACTTATAAAAACTGGCCAGACACCTTAATTAGGATTCTGAAAGTATTCTCTCCTGATCCTTTCTTCCTTGATACAGTTCAGCATTGTCCTCTGATGGAGTTTTACTCATTTTAAAATATCATGAGGTTCTTGCCCTAAATTCCGCTGAAGAAAATGCACCTTTTCTTTCAGCTAGTCAGTAAAATACACAAAGGATGTGATAGTCAAAGAACAAACAAGTCTCCTATTAGAACAAAGGATGCTATTGCATATGCTGAGCTCATTTTACTCTGGAATTGTTTCACCCACTGTTTAATACAGATGAGTTTCTAAGCAATTCCTGAGTGTCCAATACATAGAGAAAAGTCCGTTTGTTGAATGGCTCGGTTTCTTATTTTTCCAAAGGACAATAGAAGAGCCCTGTGCTTCATAGCTCTTCTCTGCCAAAATACAACAGATCTCTTGCTACGTTTTCAGTTAAGTTATTTATACATTATAATGACTTTCTGAGTTGGTGTTCTTCACCACATATCTACAGAGAGAAATAGAGAAGTAGCATAATTGCATATTACTCAAAACCTCAGGACTAGTAGCAGAGAAAATCTTTCCTTAATTTTGTAACAGAGGGTGTTTATGTAGACATTTTAGTTGAGTTCAAATCAAAATGAATTTCCTAAAGAAAAGACATGATTCCTTGCACAGGAAGAGCTGCAGGAGGTTCATGGGCTGTCACAGAGAGGAATAGAGAAGAGTCTGTCTTCATGCAAAACACAATGTCTCAGAGGAAACAGAGTGACCAGGGTAGTAAATGCTCTTTGTTACCACAAAAGATGTATAGAAATTACACAGTTTTGCTCAGCTTTTAATCAGGGTTTAAGAGTGTCATTGCCTATCTAAAATTCAGACAGACATATTTAGCTTGCCAGCATCCAACAGTAGAGCTTGAAAGCTACTAGATAGGAAAACGATTAACTGATTAATAGTAATATTAATTCTGACAAGAGCAGACACTGTGTCACATGCTGTGGCCATGTGTGGTCTCATGTAGGAAGTCTGATGAGAGTACAGCAGTTCCTGTATCCCAATCTGTAACATTAAATGTTTTTTTTCTTTCTAGCATTGCAGCTTTCAGTATATAGGTAGAAAACAATCCAGAGCCTTTGGTCCTCATTGGAGCAGGGTAGCCAACAACAGGCTATCTTTGTGGGGTCTCTCTGGGCAGCCTGAAAGCATAGCTCTGAGAGATGTTGTATTAAAATTGAGGACCATACCAAACTGCTACATTGGTTGTGTGTGAAGTGCCACGTATGCTGTTGTCCGGTGTACACAATCTGCACTGGTTGAATTCAGTGGACAAAGCTAAAACCTCTCCATATGCAGAGGTGGACTGACAATAAAGCTGATCTTTTAAAATTAGAGATAATTAAACTCTAAAGCAGGAGAAGGAGTAAGAAACAGTAACACAGAAAAAGAAAGTCAAGTGCCTGGTATGGGTGTCTGCTCTGGTAGTGGTTCACTGCCGATCAAAGCCCACTGGAAAGAATGTCCGTGTCCCCACTCTGGGAGAGCCCAGGGGGCACCAGATCTCAGTGCAGTGGGAACACAGCCCCAAGGAGCCAGCAGATGCTTGCCAGGTCCCCCCTGGAAAGGGCCAGCAAGAAGAGTGCCTTGATTTGTTTCCAGGAGGTAGAGTACAACCACGGTTAGACTTTGTAACGCCTCCCTCACCTTCTCTGGCAATCTCACTCAGTGAACACTTTTCAAATTACAGTCGAGGCTGCTTCATATATCTTGGCATTGATCCACTCCAGGAAGGGGGATATGTGTGTAGATAACATAGCATTGTGGATGAAGTGTTCGCAGTGATTTTGGACTCTGCCCAGCAGCCTGGGTGTTGCTGTCTGGAGAAGAAAGGAGTTACTGCTCAGGTACAGCAGAAGAGACGTGCTTTTGCCAGGAGGCCAAACAGCCCAGCAGCTGGATGGTGAGTGGGAGGAGAGTGTGCAGAGGGTGCCATGCCGGGGCTGCCTCTGTCCTGCCTCTCTCCTGCCACATCTGCACAAGGTGCTCAGAGCATGCATCTTCTCCATGTTATGTACAGCAACACTCACTGAAAATCAGAAAGTACAGCTGCACAGAAAGCTCTTATTTAACACCTCTGGTGAAACCACTGCCTTTTCACTTACATAATTTAATTCATTTATTCTGATACTTTTTGAGAATCTCAGAACTACTTATGAATATCTCTGGAAGTCCACAACGCATCTTCCTTAGCCCCTCTGTTCGATAAGGAGCACTGGGCCTGCGTTTTACCACAGCTCATTTTGGCACTAAGCTGGGCCAAGATTTGCAGGTGTTCTGGGGATGCAGCATCTCATGTTGTGATGCAGACTTCTCTGAGTGCAAAAGGAGGCAGCAACCACTGGTTGAACCACCCTGACACAGCAACTTCCATCTTTGGAAAATCTGGTGTGGGTTTAACAACACACAGAAACAATTTCTGAAGAGGAAGACCAGGAGAATCAGGTATCAGAGTGGAGCTGTGGGGCATATTTAAGGAGCTGCTTTGGCCATTGCAGTGTGTGAATGAAGAAACTCTGCATACTGCAGCCAGTCTGAGCTGAAGAGAGATTTCTGTGAAAGTTGCAGCAGCCACCTCCTTTGCTGCTTTATTAGTTGCAGACCAGGTGGAAGTCACAGGCACACTGAAGAGAGGCACTGTCAGGGTGACATCCTCTCACTGTGGAGGAAAAAAATGGTTCTGCTCTGTTCAACCAGACTGCACGGGGACTGAGAGGAATTTGGCAGGTCCCTTCACAGCTCTGTCAATGTTTTCTTGTGTGGCTTAGGGCAGCTTGTCCATTTAATCACTGTATCACAGCTTGTGCACACATTAAAGCAAAAAGCATGCATATTTAGCAGCACTGTCTTGCAATTTATGTTTATATAGCATATTGAGAATTAGAAGCATTACATATCATCTACTGCTGTTGCTACTAAATCATCAGCAGACTGCTTCAGGTTATGTTATTTTGAGCTTTGTGTCAATAGCTGAGACTATTTTTAGTTCAGATTTTTTTTAGGCCATATATATACATTTATAGTCCTGCATTATTAATAGATGCTTAAAATTTTCCATAGCTCTGGATATTTCCTTTCACAGGAAAATACAACAGAAAAGGAATCTGGAATATATTGCTTGCTACAGTACCATATGATAGTAGTACTTCACACAGTGGTAGTAGTACTTGCTGCAGTAAATTCTGCTGGTTTGTACAAGGCAGACAGATCGTAACAGGGGCATGTGTGTGTAACTCCATTAACTTGACAAGAGCTATATTAATTTAGCCAAGGAAGTGGCCATGAGGATCTTTTTATATGTTAGAGTTACTGGTTGAGAGGGACACATTCAGTCACTTTGGTTGTATTTATGAGGAGTCATTCAATCGGGGCTTCATTGGCTTTTTGAGAATGTCTCAATTAAACTGGGAGAACAACAGTATATTCTAAGGAGAAATTGCTATTAGAATTTTTTTAACTCACCTGTTTTTGAGGTTTTTCCTTCATTTGTTCAAGTGTGGACAACAGCCATCTACATGCATCAGCTCCCTGTTGCACCTTCACTTGTCACACTGCTGTTAATTCAGAATCAAATAACTGATATGGTTTCAAATGCATACTTCAACCGTGGACAACTACTGACCGTTATTATCACTGCCAATGCATGCCAGTCATGATGACTACAAAACTTCTGATATGTATTCAAGTATGCACTATTATAACTGATGCATAAAATTCTAGACATGTACTTAAATGTGTATCGCCATAATTAAGTCATAAAAAATGCATGCAAAAGCAGTCAGTCATTTATCTTCATTAACAAATGAGATTTTAAAAAAGTTGTTTCCCTGCAAACACCATTGTTTTAAATCTGTGCTCTGTCCCTAGTTCTTAGAGCTAACCACATTTAAGGTTGGAAGCCTTGAAGTCCAAGCCAATAATGGAATTATGATTTTCTGAAAAAGCACCCATTCCTCTTCGGTAAACCTATTATTCCAAAGTACTGTGCTGTTTTCGAGCAATAAGAAATTGTGCCAAAATACTGTACTCCTAATGAGTTTCTAGTGGAAAGTCTTCTGCCATTCCCTGTGCAGTTGCATTTGAGATTCCAAAATGCAGAGATCTCCCTTGGATTTTTTTATAGCTATTTCTTATTTCATGTTTATCACTTAAATCTGCAAAGTGAGAAACATTAATCAGTGCTCTCAACTGGGCAAATGATCAAAGCTCTTTGATTGACATCCCAAATATATGTAATAGAATCATTGACGAGAAGTTGGTGCCATCCTAACAGGTTTTACATGCAGTGATGCTCTCTCAGCAGCAGGTGTCATGTTTTTTCTGAGCCCTGCTGCTATAAAACTAAGAAGTTTTAATGTTTCACTATACTCCCTGATAAGGCAAAAGATGCTGAATACAAAAAAGTGATATATAGAGCAGATTTCTTTCTAGCTTAGGAATGGGCAGCGTTTGGTTACATGGCCAAATGCAATCTCTGGCGACTCTCTTGTTCATTACAACAGCATGGCCCAAAGAGCCAGGTGATTACCAATAGCTTCAAGTCAGATATGCCCTGATGGTAGATGTCTATACTTCTTCATTTCTGACAAACCCACCTGATAAGTAATTTCTATTAATTTATCAGCAGATATGCAAGTATATGCCAATATTATGAATGTATCCATTTTTTATGTCAGAGGTAATTTTAAAACTATTATTATTTTAAAACTCTCCAGGTTGTTTGATTTCTAAATGATACTTCTTATAACTGCCATTATTTATGGGCAAACAAAACTGTAGGCATCAAAAAAACAGGCCTACGCCTTCAGAATCTGAACTAATTATTGCTCCATCTGCTTTGGCATATAGTCAGCGTGGCTCTCATTTGCACAGGGTTTGAGCTGTCCTCTCCTAGAATAATGATTACTAGAAGAATTTTAAGTACTGATTTGTTTAAACTGTAAAAATTGCTTGTTTTTTGCTTAGTGCTGCTAGCCAGTATCTTACTACACTGTGCTTCATTTATTCCAGATAATTGATAAGAGCAAGAGAGACCCCTCAGAAGAAATTGAGATCCTCTTGCGATATGGACAGCATCCAAACATCATTACTCTTAAAGATGTGAGTAGTCTTTGAGCACTTCAGCATTAAATGATTTTCACCTTATGGTCAGGCTCACCTTCTACTCTGTGTCTGTAAAATTCTTCAGTTGATGGTCAGAGCTAAAGTCAGACCCATTGAAATTAAGGAAAAAAATGTGACTTAAGAAATTCCTGGATAGCAGTTGAAAAGCCTGATCAGGTTATACATTCTCCAATTATTGTCTAACCAACTGCAGATAAAAGCAAAGGGGCACAGTGCTGGAGAACAACAAAATGTGTTTGGTTTTGCATCACTTTTCAGAAGTTTTCAGAAGTTTCAGAAACACCTTGTTGGGTGTTTTGGAGCAAGTTGCTGGGCATGCACAGTGGTGCTGCTGGGCAGGGCTACTCTTTCATGAGCAGCAGCCATTCCCATATGGCCTCTGGTATCTGCTTTGTTGGGTAGAGGAGAGCTCACAAAGTCACTAGGGTTTCCCTCAATAGTGTTTTAATGTCAGGGAGTATTTACCTTCTACTCAAGCAGCCTGAGAAGATATGAAGATATCTTTCTTCAGCATTTCACATGAAGAAGAGTCCTCACTATGCTTACATGTGGTATGACCTTTAGTCGGAGATGTTTTACTTACACTGCCTGCAGTCTCACCTAGGATTGTCCACACTATGTCAAATTCCGAATTTACGGAACAAAATCCTACTGGTGTCCGTGGCCAGTAGGTTACAGTTCGGACGTTAGAGAAGTATATAAAAAGTTTCTAATCACATGCCCACAGGAAAGTCTCACCTAATTTCTAGGTGTTAAAGAGTGTCTTAAAATCTGTGCGAAAAAGGTTTTATATTCGTTTCCAAAATCATTTAGCATTGATGACTATAACACTGTCTATTATTGCAGTCCAGATAAAGGATTATGACATGAAAATGGCCATCTTCCAGTTTAGACAAAAAAAATTCTTTTACCCCATGCAATTGATGTTGAAGGTAAAAACACCTTGCAGCTGATGTCAACAATATATTCACCAGAATTGCAAATATAAACTATATGATATAATTGAAAGCAGGTCTTGGCCAACAGTATAATACAGTTCATTTAGCTGATCATGAGTCAAAGCGAAATATTGATATTTGAAATGGCAAATGTTACCCTGCAGAGAGAACACTACTGCGAAGGAGGCTTGGGTGACAGCCAGTAGACATTTCAGGCTGTGTGAAGTGATGCTGCTTTTAGCAGCTTGGTCTACTCTGCTGACATGATAGCAGATCAGGAAAGCTGCATTTCTGTGTGGACAAATCAGCAAGCTGCCACAGACATGAGAAAAAAGTAATGATTAAGTCATTTTATACGGTTTCCTTTTCTGTTGTTAAGCATAATAAGCACATTTCCCACACATTAGCTGACATTTTCTTCTTGCAACATCTCACACAAGCAAGCCAACACTGTGATTAAAGGACTAACTGTCACCAAGTTAATGGATCCAAAATATATATTTATTCTATTACTCTTCCAGGTCTATGATGATGGGAAATATGTGTACTTGGTGATGGAGCTGATGCGGGGAGGTGAACTCCTGGACCGCATTCTTCGGCAGAAGTGTTTCTCAGAGAGAGAGGCCAGCGCTGTGCTGTGCACCATCACCAGGACTGTGGACTACCTGCACTCTCAGGGTGTAAGTATTGCTTTTTGGGCTATCCGCATCAGCCTTCTTAAAAAAGGACTTTTAGAAAAAGCAAATAGCTGTGATTTTGCTTCTCTGAAATGTAAATACATTTTTTAAAAAAATATTTCTCCATATTTATAATTACATTTCATTTGCAAAATAGGGTCATGGACTTTTTAGCCAACTGAACTGCAGTATGTTGAAGTGGTATTTTCATCCCCAAATTACACTGATTTTCAAGTTCATGTACCTTGTTGAGGTATTAGCTGTTTACTTTTTATCACAGTCATTATTGCAGTAGCTGATCTTTTTAACAGAATTTCAAACAGGGTAGCTGAATCAGCAGATAAGCAGAAAATCAAATGCTCGGCTTTCCAAACAAAATAGTGGTTTGAGCAGCTGATGAGAAAGGTTTCTGACATGCTGTTAAAGAGCTGGCTTTTAAAATCTAAGCTTTCTATATATGGCGCTTTGAAAACCTCTCCTTTTCCACTTTTCGGGGACAAGCAGTTTGAATGACTAGTCAAATATTTGCTGCTTTTTCTGTTTCATGGTTAAAACAAGTGCATTTTGTGCTTGGACTTTTGTTTTCATGATAGGTTTTCAGTCCTGCTATAACCAATGGAGGTTGTTTTCCCACCACTGAAATGCAGCACCTCTGGTAAAACACACAGCCACTTGAAAGTTGCATGTCTACAGAAAGAATTTTTGTGAATACATTTTGAAATGAGGAAAAAAAGATCCCTCCCTTCAGGTGTGAGCCGCTCACATGGGCAATCACCAGAAGACCCTTACACACTTTCCTTCTCTGATGGTTGTATTGGGTTTGCGTGGCAAGGTTTTGGTAGCAGGGGCCACAGGGAAAACCTGTGAGAAGCTGCTAGAAGCTTCCCATACATCTGATAGAGCCAATGCCAGCCGGCTCCAAGACAGACCTGCCACTGGCCAAGGTCGAGCCCATCAGCAACGGTGGTAGCATCTCTGTGAGAACATATTTAAGAAGGGAAAAAAACTGCTGGGGTAACCTGCAGCAGAGAGAGGAGTGAGAATATGTGAGAGAAACAACTCTGCAGACACCAAGGTCAGTAAAGAAGAAGGGGAGGAGATGCTCCAGGCACCAGAGCAGAGACTCCCCTGCAGCCCGTGGTGCAGCCCATGGTGAGGCAGGCTGTGCCCCTGCACCCATGGAGGTCCATGGTGGAGCAGAGATCCACCTGCAGCCCGTGGAGGACCCCACACCAGAGCAGGTGGATGTGCCTGAAGGAGGCTGTGACCCCGTGGGAAGCCCACGCTGGAGCAGGCTCCTGGCAGGACCTGTGGCCCCGTGGAGAGAGGAGCCTGTACTGGAGCAGGTTTGCTGTCAGGACTTGTGACCCCGTGGGGGACCCACACTGGGGCAGTCTGTTCCTGAAGGACTGAGCCCCATGGGAGGGACCCACGTTGGAGCAGGGAAACAGTGTGAGGAGTTCTCCCCCTGAGGAGGAAGGAGCTGCAGAGACAAAGTGTGATGAACTGGCCGCAACTTCCATCCCCTGCTCCCCTGAGCCGCTGAGGGGGAGGAGGTAGAGAAAATCAGGAGTGAAGTTGAGCCCAGGAAGAAGGGGCGGGGGGGTGGCTGGGGGAAGGTGTTTTTAAGATTAGATTTTATTTCTCATTATCCTGCTCTGATTTGATTGATAATAAATGTAATTCATTTTCCCCAAGTCGAGTCTGTTTTGACCATGATGGTAATTTGTATGTGATCCCTCCCTGTCCTTATCTTAGTCCACAAGCTTTTTGTTATATTTTCTCTCCCCTGTCCGGTTGAGGAGGGGGAGTGATAGAGCGGCTTTGGTGGGCACCTGACATCCAGCCAGGGTCAACTCACCACAGACAGGATTTCTTCTTTGCCTTTCAGCTGTCCATCAGGTTCCAGGAGACTCTGATGCCAAGGTGTTTGTACAGCAACCCCCTCTGACCACCCTAGGAAAGGTACCCCCCCACTGAGCAGCAGCCTCCATCTTAATACACCAGCGGAGGCTGTCAAACGTGTTCTTTCTGATCTTAAGAGACATTAACATTTCTTTTCCCTTCATTTGCCCAAGGCTTTTAAGCAGTTTTTCTCCAAAACTTAAATATTTTAGGCATGAGCTCTTGACCGACCTCAAACAGCAGACCAGAAATGGCAGCCAAGCCTGGATGCTCCCTGACCTCTCCTCACTTGTTACTCATTGCTTTCTTGTTAAGGTGGTGCACCGAGATCTGAAGCCAAGTAATATCCTCTACATGGATGAGTCAGGAAACCCAGATTCCATCAGGATCTGTGACTTTGGGTTTGCCAAGCAACTGAGAGCGGAGAACGGGCTGCTCATGACTCCCTGCTACACAGCCAACTTTGTTGCCCCTGAGGTAGGATCACATTTCAAAGCCGTGAGTAATGAACATGTTCTAGGAAGCAGTCCTTCCTCCCTTTCCCTTTTTCTCAATGCCTTTACAAGAGGACCAAGGCAGAAACCAGGCTACTGGCACTTGCACAGCCTCTGTTACCATAAGTTTCCTATTCCTGGTCTTGTCAGGCCAGTTGTTTTTCTCCAGATGGAAGTCAGTATCTGTCTCAGACTGACATACACAATGACTTGGCTCATTACTAGGATAAATACTCTTTTTTCAGTAGCTGCTTCTGCTCAGCTTCCCCTCTAGTGCACTGCGTCAGAACGGAATAAGGCTTAAGAGGAAAGTCTTGATGTCAGGAGTAAGACTCAAAAGAAAAATCCATGCATGAAATCCTTAACACGCTGAAGTCAGTGGGAGCTTTATTGTTAACTTCACTGAGCTAAAGTAACGCCTCTCCACTTGGGCTTTCCTAGTACCAATCCCCCTGTTATGGGGCATGTAGGAAGGGGCTGCTTTCCCATTTTTACAGACAGGGAAATGGAGGCAGACCAAACAGCTTGCCCCAAGCGCAGAGAGAGGTGGCTCTGCATTGCTGGCGAGTGCTGTTCCTTCCATGCAGTCCCACAGGAGTGGGTTTGGGTCCCACAGCTGTTTGAATGGTTTGGGCTGTTTGCTGTATTTGACCCCTGAGACGTTCATAGCTGCTTCCTTCCAATGAAGTAGCAGGAGGTTAATTTCCTGGGTAATCATCCATTTCTTGGAGTGATGCTTATCAGAAATTTTAGTATTTGCAATACACAACTTCAAATGTGTGTCTTCCTCTGCTTGTTATGGTCCTTATAAGAAAAATATAAAACTATTGCCTTTCAGTACTTCATCTGCCCTCTACTGTCAGATACCACTGTCTCTTGGTATCATTCAGCAATCTTTTCTTCCCCATAACTGTCCTCCATCCAATGTTCATCTGAGTGGTATGTAACTGGGAAGAGAAAAATGGGATGATCTTTCTGTACAAGGGCCTTTCATGATACTAAAAGTTACAGGAATCACAGACTTCTAGCATCAGAAGGAGAATTTGTTAAATTGAGACCATTGCTGGGGCAGTATAAATTCAAAGCAGATTTTCTTCAGAAAAAAATCTTCCATTGCCAAGACAGATTGGTTTGTTATTTTATTGCTGTTTGGTTGGGTTTTCATTTTAGAAACTAGAATGAGCTGTTTAAAATTTATCCAAATATGTAAAAAAAGTTCTGTGGCACCACAGCAGTTGCATTTCTAAACCAAAAAAATAATCATGTTTTCAATATTTAAAGCACTCAGATTTTCTCCAAGATACAATGTGCTTAAAATAGGTGTAGCTATTTTTCATGATGAGCTATTTTGTATAGTGTTTGTAATCACAAACATTGCCAGCCCAATGCAGTTTCAGATCAGACTATTCTGATTTGAACCAAAAGCAGAAATCACGCTCCCAGACGTTTGTGATGAGTAAGACAGGTCCTGCTAATGCAGGAGACGCTGGAGATCAATTGAAACATTACCAGAACTGGCAGAGAGCTTACATAAAGCCTTAAGTGCTTTCACATTTTACCTGTGATGTAATACTGCCCTCCAGCCTGGACTTGACTTTCATGTTCCCTGCCTGAGCCCCGCTGCGACGTCTGCCGTACACCCTTGAAAGTAAACAAGAAGGCAGAAAGTCAGCTGAGCTGATGCCACAAGAGGACAGTGGCAGAGGAAGGAGAATATGTTTGTCCGCTTGGATCCTCCTTGATTTTGGAAGCCCTTCCCGCGGGGTCCGGCTGAGCGCAGGAGTGGGGTGAAGGCTCTCCGGGCAGGGGACGCGCTGCCACCTGGTGCGAGTCGCGCTGCGAGCGGGGAGCGAAGAATGAGGCCGGGTCCAGAGGGAGAATGCAGCCCACCATTTCCCTGCTGATGCGACAGGGCACTTCTGGAGAAAGTAAAAATATTTTATTCTGCAGTTTTCTTCCAAAATCCATGAAGAACTACTGTTTTGGCATTTGGAATAATTATGAGCTTGTTTATTCGCTGTCATACCCATACACATCCCTGATTGTGTCACAACTGAGAAAAGCCTATATTCGTAACATTGTTAATCGAATAAATCGAAGCCTATAGAAACAAAAGGGGGTTGGATAAATATCTGAGCCATTATCAGAATTGGATGGACCCAGAGGAAGTTTGTTCCTTGTCACCACAACACCCTGCCATCTGTGGCACTAAGAGCCATCTCCTGCCTGTATTTCAGATCCCAGAAATTTCTTGAGGTGACCTAAACCCCTTCATGGGTGGTAAATTCTTCAGCACCCTTTGGAGCAGGACACCACTGCATCTTTTGCAAAGCTCTTTCCCTGACTGATTTATTTCTAACACACATGCCTGTTACTCTTTGATAATATCTGCCCCCTAGATCAAACACTAATCTTTTTGGCCAAGGTTTCCCACACTCCTGCCAGCTCAGTGTTCTTGCTTTAACCACAGTTACACAGACCTGCTGGATACATTTTCAAATAGCGGTGACACTAACTGATAACTCTTGCTAGATCCTGTTGTTATCTGTGGGGTGAAGTTGCTGTCAATAAAAAGTAATTGCCAGCAAAGCTTTCCCTAGACACTGGCACAGAGTGAATGTCCCTGTTATCTAGCAGCGTTCTTGCAAACTGAATGATAGAACACAGCGACACCTGCCCATCACAGTGGCTGTGTAACCACTTGCTTAATACCCTGCTTCACTAAATATCATCACTGCCCCATTTTTCTGACATTTGCCTTGGACTTGACTGTCCTTGGTTATTGGAGGAAGACAGTGATGGCAATGAAAGAAGCAAGGACAATGGCCACACCTAAAGATAAATGTTGGATATTCAGTCTCTCAGGTGAAGCAAGAAGCAACTGACTTTGTCAAATAGCAAAAAGGTTTTTCCCATAAAAATTATCATTAATAGAGGGGAAATGAATGCAGAAACTGAAGAAACAGAAACAAACAAAACAGCCAGAGAGTGTATATATGATGTGCAGGAGAGAGAGGCAGAAGTAGGATTTTATCAGTTTTGTCAACAGGAGTAAATGTAGCTTTTTTTCCAGGTAGCAAATGTTCGCTCAGCAGCATACTTGGCAGATGGTTGCTTTACCACTCATCATTTGTAAAATCCGTTGAGGCAAGATTTTCTGAAACTTTTTTTTCCTATCAGTCCTTTCTGTGATAGACTTCAGATAGCTGAAATCACTCCTTAGTAATAAGGCTGCAGGTCAGAGAAAGACTTGCTGAATTTGTACATTCCTTTTTCATGTGCTTTGCAAAAAATTAATGTACCTACTGATCCATCAGCAGGGGACAAAACTCTCCTTATATGTCAGAACTGAATAAACAGAAGGGTAGTTTGCTTTTACAAGCAAGTGGAAGATCTGGAGGTGGTCCCTGAGCTTTTCTGAGCCAAACAGAAACGAAGTTCTTCCCCTAATCTCAGCAATGCTGCCTCAGTTAGTGGCTTCACTTTCACTGGGACCTGCACTGACTCAAATAGACATTTCTTCTAGAAAGCACTAGCATAAATGAAATCTAGATTTTACCCTTACTGCTATAACTCGTTACCCTGTACCAATATTGAACCTAGTGGTCAGATCTCTGCTGAGTACCATGGGTCTTGTTTTTCCCATAGGAAAAAGGGACCAAGTTTTAGCCTGCAATCTGTTAAGTCCAGTCTAAATGTGGCAACTTCTCTTAATACAGAAGTAAGTAGGCCTTTTAGTTTTCTTTGCAGTTGTCATGCATCTTTACTAGTCTGACATTAGATACGTGTTAGTGTGCATCCATTTGTTGTATCAAATCCAAAGTGAGCTCAGACATGCCTATCATGCTCAGCCCTATGCTGGTTGCATTCACAGTGTCCTTGGTAACTTTTATGTTAGGAGGATATGTTTCAAAGTATTAACAAACTTTTTTTAAGAAACATTTTAAAACACTGAAATGTTGACTGTTTTGCTGTGTTAGATGGTCAGAGAGGCTCCCAGAGCCTCCAACAAACTGCACTCATCTCTGTCACTGTGGAGGTGACAGATGTGCTGGGCTTGAACACCAACCAGCTCATTCCAGCCTGGGTTTCACCTTGCTCCACACCACTACTGAACATTTTGATCCTGAGGCAGCCACCTGTTCAAGCCAGATATGCAGTTAAGCCCTGGAAACAGATACGACCACTAATCGATGCTTTTTGAAGATCAGAAGCTAAAAATTCAGGAATGCAGATTAACCTATTTTCATCTTTCTCTTTCCTTCACATAGGTCCTTAAACGCCAAGGTTACGATGCAGCCTGTGACATCTGGAGCCTGGGGATCCTACTGTATACCATGTTGGCAGGGTGAGTGAACAGGTTTTTCTGGAGCCACAATCTCCAGTGGGCTCAGCACTTCAGCACTGATTCACAGATAGAGATGGCAAATTGCCTGGCCTCCTTTGAGAAATGTGCTCAGTTGTACGAGGCAAGAAAATAGATGCCAAGACTTAGAATTAGAATAAGTTTTTCCAGAACACATAAATATCTTTGATACTTTACAAGTTGTTTAGGTTTTTATCAGCCTGTGCCTGTAAACTGCTCTGAGACCTAGACTCCTAAAAGGCTCACTCACCACTTAAGCAGTGCAGAAGTTTTACACTAGGAGAGGAGCATAGGAGTACAAAGAGCCATATCATGTTCACCTTATCCATAAAAGGATGTTCATTCATTTCTGTTAATACATGCATTCTCTTCAGCTTCATTCTTCATCTACTGTTCTTATCGAGGTTCCTGAGCACCTTTAAAGGCTAAAAAACCCCACCAAACATAGTTTTCAGGTGCTATTTGAAAAATATGCTGCAGAAAGGACAGAAAGTAAATTAACAGACCAGCAAGAACAGCAACAGGAAGCAGGAACTTTTGGGGGGTATTTGGCAAAAATACCCCTACTAATGTGTTGGCTAAAGTTAAATACTGACACAAGAAGACCCAGAGAAAGAGACAGATTGAAATAAGCAGTGAAGGGTAGGAATAAGATATGCTGGGGTGAATGGGAAACGCAGTGTACAAACCCAATCTGGAGTTACCAGGCCCCTGAATTTAATTTCTCAGAGTATGGTATGTGCACATTTGTGCAGCTTGAAAATCTTCCATGACCTCTCACAGCTCTTTAATTTGCTTCATGATCATTCAGCTGTGGCGAGAAGCTTGGATTCATTCCTAGATTTATACAAAAAACAAAGAGTTGGACCCTACCTTTCTTTTGTGTGTCTTGCCTCACAGATTATAGAAAAGGAGTTTCTATCCCATCTATTTTGTTCCTGAGTACAATTGTGTTCACCATTAGCTGAAGGATATTGTGACTTTCTAGAGCAGTCTCCCAGTCTGCTGGGATCTCCAAAAACCAGTTTCTATTTGTCTAATGCCATAGATTTGCAGTGATACAAAACCAGAATAAGTAAAACAAAACCAACACACTACCCACAGTCACATTTGTTTAGCTGATTATACTCAAAATGCTTCTTTTTTAAATGTCAAAAAATCCAAATATATTTGAATCTGAAATCCACTTAGTGGGTATGAAATTTGGCAACAGGTGCTATTAACTTGTATCTCACTTTTTTCTGCACTTACAAGAGAAAATAAGAGTAATGCAAACAGTTGAGAAGTGCTGACTTTTTAGGTGCCACCACTGCATTTAGGGATGATCTTGTTCTTCTTCACCAGAGGAGAGTTAGTAGGAACTGACTATTGTTTGCATCCAGGATTTTATTCTCCTTTTATCTTGATGGAGCAGCTCATCCAGAGTACCATCACACAACACATGCAGGACAACCAGATGATCAGGCCCAGTCAGCATGGGTTTATGAAAGGCAGGTCCTGATTGACAAATTTGATCACCTTCTACAACAGGGCGACCTGCTTATTGGATGAGGGAAAGGCTGTGGATGTTGTCTACCTTGACTTTAAGTAAGGCCTTTGACACCGTTTCCCACAACATTCTCCTGGCAAAACTGGCTGCTCGAGGCTTGGATGGGCACACGATTTGCTGGGTAGAAAACTGGCTGGATGGCCGGGCCCAAAGAGTTGTGGTGAATGGAGTTAAATCCGGTTGGCAGCCGGTCACAAGTGGTGTCCCCCAGGGCTCGGTTTTGGGGCCACTCCTGTTTAACATCTTTATTGATGATCTAGATGAGGGGATCGAGTGCACCCTCAGTAAGTTTGCAGATGACACCGAGTTGGGTGGGAGTGTTGATCTGCTCGAGGGTAGGGAGGCTCTGCAGAGAGATCTGGACAGGCTGGAGCGATGGGCTAAGGCCAACTGTAGGAGTTTCAATAAGGCCAAATGCCGGGTTCTGCCCTTCGGCCACAACAACCCCCAGCAGCGCTACAGGCTTGGGGAGGAGTGGCTGGAGAGCTGCCAGTCAGAGAGAGACCTGGGGGTGTTGATTGACAGCCGGCTGAACATGAGCCAGCAGTGTGCCCAGGTGGCCAAGAAGGCCAATGGTATCCTGGCTTGTATCAGCAGTAGCATGGCCAGCAGAGACAGGGAAGTGATCTTACCCCTGTACTCGGCACTGGTGAGGCTGTACCTTGATTACTGTGTTCAGTTTTGGGCCCCTCACTACAAAAAGGACATTGAATTACTCGAGCGTGTCCAAAGAAGGGCAACGAAGCTGGTGAAGGGTCTGGAGCACATGTCGTACGAGGAGCGGCTGAGGGAACTGGGGTTGTTTAGTCTGTAGAAGAGGAGACTGAGGGGAGACCTCATCGCCCTCTACAACTACCTGAAAGGAGGTTGCAGAGAGCTGGGGATGAGTCTCTTTAACCAAGTAACAAGCGATAGGACAAGAGGGAATGGCCTCAAGTTGCGCCAGGGAAGGTTTAGACTGGATATTAGGAAGCATTTCTTTACAGAACGGGTTGTTAGGCGTTGGAATGGGCTGCCCAGGGAGGTGGTGGAGTCCCCATCCCTGGAGGTGTTTAAGAGTCGGGTTGACATAGCGCTGAGGGATATGGTGTAGTTGGGAAATGTCAGTGCTAGGTTAATGGTTGGACTAGATGTTCTACAAGGTCCTTTCCAACCTAGATGATTCTGTGATCATTACTGTGAGCAGAGAGGGCTCAGACACCCAGGACAAGAGCACAAGCCTATAAACCTGTTAATGCAGGTAGTGACAGACCTCGGGGTTTTAGCCAGTCCTTAACTCTTAGTGCATCCCTCCTGATGGTTATAGATTGGAATAATATTACGTATCTCTTTGGGCTGAACTTCTGTGAAGTCTGAAATGTTTTTGAAAATTAGAAAATCAGCATGAGGAATTGAATTTGCAACTAGAAACCATGTGGGATAGGAAGCTGTGGCCAAACGAACTGTTTAACAATCTAAAAATCACTCTGGCAAGTTTTCAGAAGAGAAGGGAAAGGTGGAAGGAAGGTATACAAATCCCAGATGCCCTCTTCTTCTAAACCTACACAGCTGTTCAAGATTGAAAAGTAAAATTTGGCCTGGTAGATTTTAGTCTGCTGGAAAAATTTTATTTTTTGTCAGTTTATGAAGACAAAAGGTGTGCCCTCCGCATGTGACACTAATTTTGTAAAGCTGGGTGCAGATCATTTGTTTTGCCCAACAGACTTGTATATCATCGTTAATAAAACATTGTAAAATAGATTATAAAGGATTCTTTTCCTTTTTTCTGTTTCAGATCCTAATTTTTCTCCTTTATTATTTTTATCCTTTCTTGGCATTATCAATTATTGTTATTGGCAATAAAGCAGAGTTAAACCAATCAAAGAGGTAAAAACCTGTCTATTTTTTAAAAAGAATATTTCATTCCTAAAAAATGAGAACAGAACAAAAATTTTAAAAAACAATTAAGGAATCAGTCTTTTCCTCTGCAGAACAACTTAATATGAGGAATCACTGGACTGTATAGTTTGAGTGAAAATGAAGCAGTAATGTCTGTGGTCCATTCTGGAACCAAATTCCTGTTGTAATCAGGGGCAGTTAGCATTAGATCCTAGAAATCCTATACTTGCAAATTACACTGTATTTTTTTCTTTTCTTAAATAGGTTCACTCCTTTTGCAAATGGACCAGATGACACCCCAGAGGAGATTCTGGCCAGGATTGGCAGTGGCAAATATGCACTTACAGGAGGAAACTGGGATTCAGTATCTGACACTGCAAAGGTCAGTGAACACTTTCTCAGATTTTTTTCTTATTCTCTGAAACGAACTTGCAGTCTGCAGTTGTAACAAACTTAAGAGAAAGATAGTCAGAAGGGTTATTTTTCAGTGCGTTGTGAAATAAAAGCTTAAATTCTTTATGTTTCTACCACTCTGTATGAAATAGTGTTTCAGGAATTTTGGTAGTTTATTTCATTAAACTAAAGCATAATATAGCACCATCAGTTGTGAATGCTCTTGAGATTCAAATAGCACAGAACTCTTCTTTGGTGCAACTGAACTTTTAAAAGTGTAGGGTTGTCAGTGCCACAAATGTATGGCCTATATGTGAATCACCTTTTTGCTCCTCAAAGTTAACTGGGAGCAGGCAGTTTACAAACCAGCATTTTTAACTCCTGTATAGTTCACAGTTTAGGCTGCCCATCTATCACAAAGCATGGAAACCCCAGGATATAAAATTCATCTGGTGCTGAGTCTTTTGAGCATGAAACTGTGCACTAGTCTATGAGACAGTTAGATGGGCAGGAAAGCTGGCAAGCTTCCAGTTGCCTGGCATTAATCAGAAACTTTGACAGGATTTAGAGATTCCTTCAAAAGATTTCAGTTTTAGCAACTGGTAGTATCCAATGGAAGAACATTGATATATGCCACCACAAAACTGCAAGCAATCCTAGTAACATATTAATCTTGGTACCAACACCTATGAGCCTCACAGTGTATTTTTTATCAGATGTCCAGTTTTGAAATGAAAACATTCAGACGTGGTAGAACTGATCTCATTGAATTTTATCCTCCTGAATGTTAAATTTCTATTCTAAGCTTCTTTTATAAGCATGCTTTGGAGTCAGTGAGGAGATGCCTCCAGATAGAGTCCTCTGTAGGTGGAGTTTATCACTCCTACGAGGTCACCTGTAACACTCACTCAGTAAGCTGAATACCCTCCACATTATCTTTTGACTGAATTATCAACTGAGAGTTGAATATTACACTTGAAAATTTTGAAGATCAGATTTTACACTTAAAAAATATAAAGCATGTCTAAAGTACACCCTTCTCTCTATTGGACATGCTGGTGATGACACTGCCACCGGGATCTTAGTAAAACCTGTACTGCTATGAATTACTTTTTCTTCCTTTTACTGTTTTCTTCCTTTTAAACCCAGGACATTGTATCTAAGATGCTTCACGTAGATCCCCATCAGCGCCTTACAGCAGTCCAAGTCCTAAGACATCCATGGATAGTGAACAGGGAGTATCTATCTCAAAACCAACTCAGCAGACAGGATGTTCATCTGGTGAAGGTATATTCTACACCGCTGCCTCTTTTTTCCTTGCAGACCGAGCTGTCATTTGTGCAAATATTCTGGAAAGCGATAGAGGAATTGGGAAGATTATTTCCCACAGGCCAAATTTAATATACTATAGTAACAGTATAGATTTTTGACCTGTCACCTGCTCTATATTTTTAACTTCAAGCTGCCTTGTAATGGCCTGGTGGCATTCCGTGCACATACTGCTACCCACCGCTTTGAATCAGACACCCCAGATGTCTGCCAGCCTAAATGTTGTTATAATTTTATGGAAATCATCCATGCACTTCCATTTTTTCAGGGGACTGAATAGGGGAAGGGAGGGGAAAAGCATCAAAGGACTGAATTTCATCATTTTCTCTTTCTCTATTTTACAGGGTGCAATGGCAGCCACTTACTTTGCATTAAACCGAGCACCTCAGGCACCAAAGCTGGAGCCTGTATTGTCC
Organism: Strix uralensis; assembly: GCF_047716275.1. Taxonomy (NCBI): domain Eukaryota; kingdom Metazoa; phylum Chordata; class Aves; order Strigiformes; family Strigidae; genus Strix; species Strix uralensis. The sequence continues at coordinate 79,633,138 of NC_133974.1, read as the reverse complement.
TCCAATCTGGCTCAGCGGCGGGGCATGAAAAGACTTACCTCTACCAGGTTGTAGCAGTACCCCCAAAAGGCCTCTTTGAAAACCCGCAGTTTATTATTTGAGAAATTCATCTTTACTTGGCTAGCAGAACTTTTTTGGACAACCTGCACATGAAATCGCCAGAACTAGCAGAAGCCCAGCGTAAGGCAAAGTTCTCCTTTGTTCTGTCATTTCTTTTACATTCCAGCCAGGGTCCCAAGTTTAACAACTTCACAAAGATGTGCCAATTTTGCCAGTAGCAATGTTTCCTTACAGAGGTAAAGCTAAATAAAGTAGGTGTGCTCCATCTTTCCCACCCTAGGAAATACTATTTTTGAGTCCTGAAGATGTTCCATGGGAACACTGTTTTCATTTTGTTTCTCAAGAAAAGCACTTTTTGCTATGAAGAACGTAGTTGGGTTTGAATGTTTTCAGCTGTTCCAGCATGTGTCATGATGAAGTGACTTGGCTATTCACCAGTAGGCACCTACTGATCTCCACTCACCCCAGGAAGAGTGAAGGCTGCAGTGACACATGAATAACACCTTACTTGAAACAAGTGCTATACAACATGAAGGAGAGTGAGCTGTTGGTGGTGGAAATACCTTCTGATTTCAAGAAATCTTTTGCACTTTGCCCCTGCTCTCTCTGGAATGAAGACAGCACTGCTTGAGGAACACCTGCCACCAGCCCTGACTTACTCAGAGGTCTCTGAAAGCAGAAAACATCTGAGAAACTCGGTCCTCTGAGGAAATTACCTGGTCTTGTGAGACTGGGAAAGCATTAACGTAAACCAGTGTGAGTAGGACCCTGTGGATCAGGGGAGAAGAAGGTGTCTGATCTTGACCAGCAAACAGGAGGTCTGGGAGGACTAGGTGAGGGGGCTGGGGAACCAAGCAGAGGGAGGGAAAGGCACGGGTGACTTTGAGCACAGTAGGCAAAAAGACCCATGGCAGTGTGGTGGAGAGTACTGCAAAGGGAACTAACACACACATGCTTGGGGGACAAACTTGGACTCCCTTTAAAAGTGAGGGACAGTCCCTCTTCAGTGGCTGGTACAGAAGAGGCTGGGTGAGCGGCTGGGCTGCCGAGGGGCTGGGTGGGTTGGTGCAGCTGTCCTTGTACACCGCCACCGAGTCTGCTCCCAGAGACTGGCTCTGGCAGGCCAGAGTGCCACCCTGGAGCAAGCAAGGCCATTTCTAGTCATTGCTCCCTGCCCTTTCCTGGCTGCTCACCCACATCTGCCTCCATCACCCAACATTTTATGTCCCTTCCTGGCTGTTCTGCACTAGCAGAGCTAAACTCCCTGTGCCGTGTGTGTGCAGAGAGCACCCACTTCTGAAGAGTCCAGCTAACTCTGTTACAAGCTTTAATAATAATAAATTATGAGGAGAAATGGGAGGATGCTCTGCTTTTATATTTATATAAATATGTACATGTGTATTTATATACATATAAAACAAAAGTTCTGTACCCTAATACCTGGATTTTCCAGGTTCAGGGAAAGAAAACTTTATTGAAATGGTCTCAGCAAAATGGACCTTTTTTCTCATTCCCTGATTTCGTAGAAAGTAAGCAAGGTTTGTGGTGCCGGATGTGAACTATTTTTTTATTCTTTTTCTTACCCGTCTTGGTTTATGGTGGTCACAAGCTGACCAGGACTCTTCTTTGTACTGCTTTTGTTAATTTTTATTTTCCAAGTAAATTTTGTCGCTTCAGATGCTTTGTGGGAAAAGCTAATCCGCTATGTTGGCTTTTTTTTTTTGTTGTGATGGGAAAAAGAGAAAAATGTGAACATGGAGCTTCATATGCTAGAGATGGTAATGTTTCCTTGCTGGGTAGTATGTGCATCTTGGTGCTGGACTGGAGTTACCAGATCGTTGCCTCAGACTGTCCAAGGGAACAAGGAGTTGCATTTGCTATAGCAATATGCTTCCTAAAACTAGCTCTGTTCCAATGTTGACTGAAATTTGTTTGTTTGCATTAGTCTATTTTTCAATTTAAATTTATTCTTAATAATTTAAACCAATATTTAATGTTCAGGTTTATGTGCTGTGCACAGAGGACTGCTGCAAAGCAGCTCTCCTTGAAGCCCTTCTCTTTTCCAGAATAAACAATGCTGTGAAACTTCACGCAGTGGCTGAATTGGCTTGGACTGATATGTGCAAACATGCACGGGTATGTGTCTGTGGTTATATACACAGCAGCCCTCATTCTCTCCTCTGGCCACGCTGTGCTCAGTATCAGCTTCTTCCTGCCTTTACACTTTTCTTCTTATTAGAAGTTGTCTCATTTATTTCTGCTAGCATCACACTGTGAGGCAAGTCCACAGACGGGATATCCTGGCTGATGCAGAAACGCTCTGGCCAGGCCTTGTTTCTCTGGAAGTGACTTCTATCCTGGAAGAAGGCAAGGTGGGCTCAAGGATACTAATGGCAACCTGGAGGGAGAGCTGGATTTTCTGGGGTCCCAGATGATTTGTGCTGTTTCAACAAAATATATTTTTAATGGTCAGTGTAATTGTATTGTATATGGGCAGGAAGAGTGTTGTAAATATTATGTACAGTTTTTGTCTCCCCCTGAGATTTCCTGGTCATCTTTCATTGCTTCAGTCTGCTTTCTTTTCACAGCCATGGAAACAGTCTAAATCCCTCTTGATACACTCAGTCTTAATTCTTTGAGCACTTTTCTCATCTGAATATTATTGTAGGCCAAGCTTACAGGATGTTGCTCTTTCCAAAGTTTAATGGTTTGAATCTCTTCCTGATTTAGCTCTTTCTAACCCACCAGCTATCACCCATTTACCATACAAGATTTACCATACAAGGTTTAGACCACATAGAGACATCAACATGTATCATATGTTGATGCTCACTGATTACTTTATAAGCCTATAAATTACATATAATGGAGTTTGCTTATTAAGATTTTGTTGCCAGTGCATCCAGACATATGCACATGTGTGTGTATATGTGAATACATACACAAAAAAGTTCTGTCCCATCTTGTCCAAATGAGGATAGAATTGTAGTCAGTGCTTAAGGTGATACTCAGAAGAGTTTTGTCTGCGACGTTCTTGAAAATCTGTCATTGAAAATGGTAGTGGTTGCTCTGGGTGTGGATAGGTGGCTGTTCCCACCCATGGAAGAAGCTGTCCTGTCCAGCCTCCCCTCTGTCCCAGCTGTGCATCCCTGTGCACCCCCAAGGCAGATCAGCACCCCTTCCCCAGGCTTGCTATGGGAGGTGCTCTTCTGAGGGTTTTCTGACCTGTTTCAGTCAAGATGAACCCAATTAAACCATTTCCACTGTCAGTCTTGCCGATTCAGCTCACTTGGACTGAAATGCAAGAGCATCCCTCAGTAAAGGTGGTCACTCCTGGCAGAGGGGGAGGAATATGCCATTGGCACTCGTTATTTCAGACTGATAGCACCTGCCGCTTCCCCTGGCCCAGCTGGATCCAGGCACAGATGCATGGCCATGGCCTAATTACTGCTACAGCTGCTTTTATACCAGTATCTCCCTTCCAGACTCCTTGCTACAGTATAGCTCAGCAATAAGCATTTATTCTTTCTAGGAGAAAACTTAACTGAAAAAGGCTTAGCCTCTCACACTCTCTCTCTCTTTCATCTTAAGCGACTTTTACTAAATGTTATGTTTAACTCCTGAAAGCCTAAAAATCACTTTGAATTAGATCATACCATCTTGAGGGTTATTAGTTCACAACGTGATCTAGTGCCTTAGGCTATTACAAATAGTATAGTTACATTTTTGAACCATCAAGGTGCGCAAAGCAATGACTGTCCAAGGCATGCTAAACTATCTGTCACAGACATACTCAGCTCATCTGGAGAGCCAATTCAAAAGCTGGCATTCAGCTCAGTAGAGGGGAGTCGGCACAGCAGGGAGGAAGCATCTCCCCATACTTCGCAGAGCTGGACCCCACCTCTGCAGCTCCAGGACTTTGAAGCCAAATGGCCCTGATGAAGAAGATCATGGGAAGAGTTACCCCGGTTCCTATACAGCACCACAGCTTGTGTATATGGCAATGGTGTGGGAGATGCTGCTCAGAGGGCGAGCTGACCCCTGCCCCCAGTGCCCCATGAATTTTTACTTGTTTAAAATCTGTTTAATTTTTTCTAAGCAAGTTTTAACAGCAAATAGCATTTATAAAGCCTGACTTTTTCAGCAAACCACAGCTGACCCTTACAGACACTTTGTAATCTGTCTCTACATCTGGAAGAAAAGAGTCCATCTGACAATAGATTTTGGTTTGCTTCTTCAGAAAATCATCTTCAGCAGCTGCCTGGGACAGCCCTCAGTACTGCAGATAACCCAGGCACAGAGAGCTAGGAGAAGCATGTCTTGTGTGATGTGACATCATGACATGATGTTGCATGTCACACTCTTACAAAGTACAGATTGTGTGTATTGGAACACTTCAGCCAAACTTCTGGTTGAATAGGTTTTGGACTGAGTTTGAAAGGGACAATAAATCTGTTGTCTTACAGGGTAGATCAGACTCTATGAGCAATCAGTATGCAGATCTTTAAGGGACAGGCTGGTTTTGCCTGCCTAGTGCAGTGCTCTCTCTAACAACTTCTACCCAGCTCTGGTACATCCAAATACACCTGAACCTTGGTCAAGTATTGCAATTACTGTGTGACTATGATATGAATTATGCCAGGGCTTGGATCATCCCCTAAACCACGAGTACCACAAGGGTTTCTTATGCCTCCAGTCTGCAGAATTTACACCAGCATATGCAAGTGCTGATGCTAAAAGAGGCAGGCAGTCACGTTCTTTTGAGCTCAGCTGCTCATCTGTCCTTCACACCTCCCTTATCCAGGTCACCATGGGTCAAAGCAAATGTTTGTGCGTCAGAACAAGTGGCTGGGGACAGAGGAAGGCAACAGCATCTTTTTTGACAGCAGTGCTGTCAACACGTTGGTGTGGCTACAACTTCAGTGTCACCTCTGTCCCTCTGTTTCTGAGTTATGCTGAGCTGAGCCCAGGTGTGGCTCAGAGTCAAGACGATAAATGACAGTATGTTTGTACAGCAGCAGATTACCAGTGCCAAGCTGTGCAAGTCCAGGTTTCTGAAAATTCACCACAAGTTCATATAAACTCCCTGTAACCAGAAGGTGTAGGGTCACAGATGACATGCCATGGGGAAATAATGTTGATTTTGTGTATTTTTGCCACTGTTGACTTTATAAAGAGGATAGAAAAAATCCTGGGGTTTGTTTTTATATCACCCATTTTTACAGAGGAAATTCATGATTTTGTGGAGTGCCACAGCTTTCTAGATCCTAGTAGGAGTAAGGCAGACAAACATGGAAGATAGAGCAGAGTACTGTAGCAGAAAAAAAAATATCTTAGCTTTCACTGGAAAATTATTTTCATTCAGGTGTTTTGAAGCTCTGTCTTAAGATGTGTGTAGCAAAATTGCCAAAGCAAATATTTAGAAGCAAAGTTCTCTTGTTGAACATCTGTAGATGGCACATTTAAACAAGAGCCACATAAGCTCCAAGGTCACATATCTGAATCCTAAAACACAGGCAAGCAGCACAACTGGGCTAACCACTTCAGATATTCCTTACATTAAAGTAAAAAGGCCTAAAATAATGTTAATAAGATGTTTTAATATAGTTCATAAAAAAAGGAAAATGTGCAATCCCATTTTCTTCTCTTTTGAAGTATACTTCATAATCCTTTAGAAGTGTGTATTCTTACCTCTTAGCTGACCCTGCTCCTAAAACCCTGTATTGCCCCGAGGCATTGCAGCTAAACTGCTTCTGGTACCTCAGTTCCTGTGTGAACACAGTTCCATGTTCCCTCCTCCATGTCTGCCCATAACAGACACAAGCAACAATTGCACATCCTCTCATATTCTGAAAATTAGCAAAAATTTGAGTGTTTAAACTCAGAAGATAAAGTGAAGTTAAAAGTAAGGTTCTCACTGTGCACAGAACCAAAATTCTCAGTATTTAGGCGATGGGTGTGTAGAAGCCTCTGCAGAACAAGAATGTTACAGAGCAAATAAAGTCACAATACTTCTTAGAGCCAAATTTTAGCTAAAATATATTCATAAGTTTTGTGAGCCTAGACCTTGTATTTCCATGTGCAACTACATGACAACACGTGCATGTCAGCCAGCTAACCAGGCGTCTGATCATGCATGTCAGTACAGGCTTGCACATGGAAATGTTTTGCAGCCCAAAGTTTAGAGTCTAAAATTAAGAATTTGGCCCTTTGCATGAGCCTGTGTTGTGTAAACTGTGATGTTCAGTGCTGAACTGTACAACCATTGCTTCTTGCTTTGGTATATGTAGTTACAGAGTCAATTTGTGCTCCGTAATGTCTCCTAAATGGATGTTATGGTCATAGTTTTCAGAGACGCTGTAGCCTGAAAGGCAAATGAAGAAAATGCATGCCCTCTTTGGTAAAGGCAGATTTTGAAAGGAGAGGCTGGAAATAAGCATTTGAAGTGCAGAAAATGAAAACCAGTTGCTAAAAGATTGTTTCTGATTTGCTACACAGAGCCAAATCTTGCCTCCTTCACTCTTGTTGTATTAGTTCCTTAACCTCTATGCACCTTCAGTGAAAGGAGGGGGACAGCTCAGAGCAGGGTCCTCTTTCCTGTCGCAGTGGTGGAGTCTGATCATTAGGTGAAGACGTGTGCAAGGGGTTTACTTAGGTAGTATTAAATGAATTTGACAAAATATGAACCATGATCTAGCACTTTGTTTACAGGCTCCATATTCATGTTTACAAACGATGATTTCTGAGGCTCATGCTTTTTACGTTTCCTGTATGAAAAGGGCAGCCGGTGTACAGATATTTATTATGTTTACCAGCGTTTCTGAATAGATTTTTTTTATAGTACATGGTTTTATGAAGTGTAATATTTTTATAGCAGAATGATGATCTTTGGACTTTCTATATTGTTACCTACAACTGTTTGCAAATAAGCTCTTTGCTCCCTTTTTTCTGTGCACTGTATCCACTGTTGCTGCTGCTACTGTTGCTGGCCTCAGCTGCTGCTGCCCCACCGTGACGTGGGCTGATGGTTTTGTGAAACTGCAGACTAACTTCAAAGAGTTGTGATTGTGCAGAAGGGCTGGCTTCATTCTGGGTCCCTCCTGGCAGGAGGGATGGGGATCTGTACTCTACCAGGGCAAGAGTTTACTGTGGATGGCCCCCGAGGAGAAGCCTCAGTGCTCACCTTTGTCTGTACTCTGCCGTTTTGGCTTGGCATGCCCATCCTTTCCTTTCTTTATAAAGAAATAAAAAAGAAAAAAAAGGATCCTGCTTGTTTTTGCATAATTCCTTTCCAGTCCCCAAGCACTGTCCATGTTTGAATGCCATGTGTTGGTCACAGTAAAAAGCACACAGTTACCTTTTCAAATTTTACCTGGAGCTGTTACCTCTGTGCAGCCTGAATACTCAAACCTGCACTTTGCAAAGCAACAAGTAAGCCTTTAACCCCTCATTGGTCAGACAGTTCACCCACCAGAGAAATTTAGGATTTCACTGCCAGACAAATGAGCGCTTTCACAGAAGCTGCCTGGCATGAATTGCCCTTGCCCCTTAGAGATCTTCTGAGGTACGGTTCTGGAAACTGCTGGTCACTGGCAGGCAGCCTGCATAGCCTTTTCTGCTTGCTGAACTTACTAGTGACCACAAAAGCAAAATCAACCTCTCCTACTTTGAGGGATTGGTTCTGCTTTGTGGCAGTACCACATCTGAGCCTGTGCACCATTACACTGGCGTTCAGGTCTGGGGGTTTCCATCGTCCCCCAGCAGCATCGCAGAGGTGGCTAGTCCAGCTCAGGCTCCCCACAGGAGCAACATGTGGTACCAGATATGGAGAAACTGCATCTGATTCAGGTCCAAGAAGCATAACCAAGCAAACTTGGACTCCAAATATGTTACTCGTAGGACTTCTGCTCTGACCATAGGTAGTCTCATGCCTCTGTTCTCCTGCCAGCTCCTCCTCCCACTTCTGTCCTCCCTTTCTTTTCTCTGTCCCTACAAGAAACGACCCTTTCTGCTCCTTTAGTCCTCATGGTCCTTCAGTACTAGGACACGTGTATGTCATTCCTCATCCTCTGCACTCCAGTGCCTACCATGAATTATTCCCCCTTCCCCTTATCAAGCTTCTGTCGCACAGGTCCATCTTGTGGTTTTTATAGCCTCCTCTGGCAGGCAGGCCAATGACTCCTGTACACCTGTCTTTATAGGCCCAGTGGTTGGAAAAGGAGGTTTTCTGGGGAACTGTAATTATATACAAGAACATCCAAATGGGAAAACTGAGGGGAAAAAAAAACAAAACAAAACAGGCTTTCTCTTTCCTCCCCTCTTCTAATTCCTTCTTTAACATGACCATGATCAGGAATGAGCAAAGTTCAGCCACTGTTGGACATGCATAACTTTTCAGAGGACTTGGTTAGAAAGCCCTGTGCAACACCAGGCCCTAGGCAGGCAGATGCGAGTCTTTCCCTCCAACCCCAGAAAACAAAAAAATGACATGTCTAAGAAGGCGGCTTTCCAGAGTATGCTCAAGTGCCTGATATGAGACATGGCCCTTTTAGGGAATCTGCATCAGCAACCATCTTAAATCTCTGCACTTACTGATAAGTAACGACGCTTTTTTTTCCCTGGATGGAGAAGAACTTTAAAAAAACAAAAGTAGCAAAGAACTCCCCTCCCCCTTGTAATTCTGCTCTTCAGTCAACATTCATTTCCTTCTTAAATCTTCCTCCTGCTTTATCCCATCCCAGTTCACCCTTGGCTGCTTCACCCACTTTTTGTGTCCCACTTGTTTTGTACTATGAGAACTGTCCTGAGGCTCAGAAAGCCTTGTTATATGCCTGAATAGCATCTTGTTCAAGGGCAGCCTAACTGCTGGCTGAGCACCTCAAGCACTACAGCAAGGCAAATAATAGGCGGTAACAATAACGGCTAATGTCTGAAGATCACAAGGATCAGAGATTTTACTTTAAAGGCTATGAATAGCTGAAGACAAGGATTTTAGGCTATGCCCAGCTGTTCAGGTTAACCATAGGTAACTCTCCAGTGCATTGGGTGCTAAAGATGCTGTACTCCCACTGTCTGGATGCAAGGAGGGGATCTCTATCCATTCATCTAGATGGACTGGAGAGCTATTTGTGGTGCTCTTACTGTTTTCTAAACAACAAAAGCTGACCTGAGCTCAATTCCATTCTTTGTTGAGGAAATTAGTTTATAAAAAGGCTGGTGACTCACCGTCTGTGGTGAGGCGGTGCATTGTTTTGGCTTGGCATGCTCCTGCCTAGTTGATTCTTCCTGTCCTTCAGGTTCTGCAGTCACTGGTAAAAATAACCACAGTCGCAAAGCCTCACGCTTTCCCTACTGTAGAAAGCAGGCCTCAATTTTAATTATAGTCTCCTTGCTAAAGCATGCTAATGAAGAGTCAGTGATTTCCAGTGCATTCACCCAGACCTTCCAATTGTCATATTATTGTCTAGGCACTTCTCTCTGTTGTAAACTCTGCTATAATCACTTATTTGCTTTACTCACCCATTCAGGCTAGCTGCTTCTCCAACTGGATAGTAAGAGTGAAGCATGAAGGTGTGTTTTACCTTAGCATTTGGCTTGGACAAGTGGATCGATTTCAGATGTGAATCTCCACTAACTGCTATTATCTACAGTGACCTGAACTGAGTTGGACACAGTGGGGAGGTCATCCCCTAATGTCAGTAACCATGTCCCCTCAAAGTCAGAACCAGCATACTGAGAAATGAACGTTATTGGGGTTAAGCATATGAGACTTTTCCTAGAGGCCTAAATTTATTTCACCTGTTGGTACTAAAACAATTTAGCATTTAACGACATTAGCTGTTACAATGGAGCCTTGAATACAGAGAACAGAAATAACCTGCATTTCACTTCAGAGAAGTGACAAGAATGATCCATCAGCTTTTAAACACTGTTGGCAGTGTTGATCTTTTCCTATTTGGACCTCTGGTCTCACTTTAACCACCAGTCTGCTGCCACCTGTTACACTCTGAGTGGAGCTGCACATCAACTACAGGGCTGCGGTCTTTCTATTGGGTCTGTGGACTAACACACACAGGTAAAAACTCTGTCCAGGAATGAACAACATTTTCCTCAATGTGTTCTTAGATGGGCAGGAATAAAGTGGAATGCACAGCTGAGATGTATGTGTGCTTTTTGGCCCAGCCGAAAAAAGTTCACATTCAGCTGAGCAAAGGTGAGGATTATTTATTCTGCAATTCAAATGCAAATTTGTTACTACACTCCCAAGCCCAGGAATGACAGCAACCTTCTGTAAAGCCCATGTCAGATATCTGACATGCACATTCACACAACTTGCAAAATCCCCAGTTCCAGGAAGTCTCCAAGTGGCCCCATGTTCTTCTACCATCAGATAGTCTGTGAGGAAAAATGCAGCACTGGCATTTGAACCAGGGTGAGTTATATATTAGTATGTCCACCAACACATGCAGAAATCATTGGTCTTACACGGACGTGACCTTTAAACTTGGTATGTTTTTATACCGTTTATAGCAATTCAAGTCAAGAACACCTCCACCGTGATGCAGTCAGCAGCTAAAAACTCACTCTGAAACAGGCTGGGTGGCTCCCTCAGTCACAGAAGCTTTCTTCCAGATTATGCTTCATTTCAACTAGGATGCCTAACTGGGGAAGATCCATTGCCATTGGTCATATCCTATGTTTAAACGCCAGTGCTTCAGTCTTCTCAAAACTTTCAGTCAATATCATCAACAAGCACTTGACACTCTTAAAACTCGATCTGTAAGAATTACGAGAAAAACCCCACCAACTTAACTGGAAGCTTCATCCCTGGTTTCTAAAAAGAAGTGGAAGAAGAGATTAGGCAGTATATGTTAAAGGTAAGAAAATGTCATGCAGAGCCCATCATTTGGGCCTCAAGTGCCATTTTTAAAAGGCACCAACTAATATCACTGAATATATTTAAAGGGTTAGAGTTCAGATGCAGGGAAAAACACAAAATGCCTGCCACGGAGATGATTAAACACCCTGATCTGTTCATTAAAGACCCTGATCTGTTCAGCTCAGCCTGGAGATGTCTGAGAGATGACTTGATTATTGCCTACAAGAATCTTCACAGGGAGAAAAATCCCACATTCTGGAAGCACAGAGAGCCAGACTGGAGAAAAAAATCAGGCAAATATCTGGGTGCAAAATCCACACAGCTGCAGAATGGAAATAAGGTAGCTGTAGTTTTAAAAGTGAGACTGGTTATTCATTGGACAAAAACCATCAAAAGAGAAAAGGGGTTTGCCCTTCCTCTCAGTCGCTTTCAGTAGATATGCCTTAGCAGACAAAAGGTTAGTATGGGAGCAAGTGGATGACTTCAGTAGTCTGCAGTAATCTAGAAATAATTTTAAATGCTATGATGGTCTCTTTTGGCCTCAAATGTGACATGCATTCATATCACCCTACCACAAGTAGTCAGCCCTGAGTGAACAGATCAGGCTTCCATAGGATTGCTGGATGAACTCCAAAGATGAATTTGAATATTGTTAGGCCACAAACAACTAGAATCATCAACTTTGTTTAAACTTGTGTCTTTATTGTGGTACATGTGGAGAATCTTTGCTGTCTTTGACAATATAGAATATCCCTCTGAAATTTTGTGATGTTTATGACTATCTATAATGTTAATTTAGAACACCGTTTCACATCATTGGAGCAATATGGTTAAAACCTGTAGCAAGACTGGGTAAATGGTGTTCCCCCAAAAAAGTAAAAAACTCACTGCCTTAAAATGAAAATAAGTTACAATAGCATTAGTAGTGCACTAATCCTGTGAACCACAGGGGGGCCTTAAACAAATAGATCCTTTCAGTACAAAGAGCTAAAGAAGGCTTTAATCTTGAATAAGCTCTCCAATTAGAATTAAGCTGTTTAAAAGAGAGTGAAAATTAGACCACAAAACCTTGAATTCTTAAGTTTCCAAGGCCTGGAGCTGAGTGATGACTTGTGAACTGACTGACTGACTTTATGCAGCTTTTGCACATCCATAAGCTTTACCCCAAGACAGATAAGATAGAGAGGCTGCAAGATCCTAATCACAGTATCCTGGATCTTAAAAAGAAGGAAGAAGGGAAGTAAATTATCAATAACAAATGCAAACACTGTTCATAATAATGCATAGTGACAGTGAAAGAAGATGTTTCTCCGGGGAAAACACTACCCTGCTCCCCCACTCAGCATCAAGATTGTAAATCTTAGCAATTCCCACAAGAACTATTTTTGGTAAATCCTAAACACTAAAGATCACATCTAGTGAGAGTTGTTCCATCTCTATGACAAACATTGCTGGAGCAGCCTCCCTGAGGTATGATGTGGCAGAGATTTATGCAGAGCAGCCACTCAGTATGCTGTATAGCCACCCCCATCGGGGTGATCTGCTGCAGAGTGACAGTCCCTCTTTTTAGCACAAAGAGCCTTAAATAATCCTACACAGTTAGAAGCTTGCATCACGCTCCCAGGAGGTGGGATGTGTGGGTCTGACCAACACCAGCCTGAGGAAGGAGATGATAGGGTTCCCTGCTCTGATCTGCAGCACTCTTTGCAAGTACTGGAACAACAGGGTTTTCACGTGATGCAGAGATGATGCTCATGCTGCCTCTTCCTGAGCTTTCTACAGGAAAGAAGGAGCTACTCTCAATGGGTGGTAAAACATACTTCTACACAGCCTTCAGGAGGGACACCCTGAACAGAAAGAAGCACCAAACTCACAGGGTGGTATCACGATAAGGGCACTCCTCTGCTCCAGATTTCCTCTTGGTTAGGTTCTGTTGAGCATTCTGCTCAGTGTGAAAGGTTTGGCTTCTGCTCTGGCAGGGCTAACCTTCCCCTCCTTGCCCACACAGTGAAGCTGGGTGTGCAGGGCAGATGCTGTGGTCTGCTCCAGGTGCCAAGGATCTGTAGCTAAGTATTGTACAGCTTTTGCATGTAGGTTCTTGTATTTAATTTATAAGGCTCTCAGTGTAAAAACCAAGATATCTCTTGTAAAAAACAAGATAGTCCTTGTGAACTGAAGCTGTAGCATCACCACCTAATATCAATGTTTATTGGAAAGACCACTACCCATGCAAAAGATGGCCTCAGACATCTGTGGGATACAGTATTTCAAATCTTTCTGATAAGAAAAGGACCCTTGCTCCAGAGTTTGGAGGTTGTCTACAACTACCCATCTCACTTTTGCACATGCACATTTTTAAAAGCATAAACACTTGAATCAGTGCTTTTTTTCCTGTTAGACCTTGTATAAACCTAAATGACTCCCTGTTGAGTCTTGAATGGCCTTGTAGAAGTCCACCAGGACCTATTGTTTATTTCACTTTGATCCCAGTAGCTTTGGAAAGGACTTTGGCATGTTTACCTTCAAGTTACTCATCTTGTATGCTCACGGTTTGTTTATCCACTGTAGTCTACTGAAATTTCCCCCCTTTTTTTTTAGTTAAAGAAATAGGCCAAAGGTGATTTCAGGGTCCCTATCTGGATATGCATCACCAATTCGATGAAAGACAACCTTTGGCTTCCTCTAGTAAGTCAGGGGCTTTCCAGATACCATCTTGCTCTCACAGTTCTCCAGTGGGTGGGAGAAATCTCAGTCCATCAAGGAAAAAATTGACCCTAACTTAAGCAGATTTGACACCACCAAGGATACTGTAACTAGACCAAAGTGAGCCTGGTGTAATCATGCTCTTCTGGCTCAAGCGTGCTAGCCTGACTTTTTTTCCTAAACCAAGCCTACCGGTATTTTTGTTCAAGGTTTTCCAGTGGCAATAGATGAATTGCTTGTACTTTAACAGGGGAAGGGCTGTAAGAGGAGAGCACAGAATCATACCAGTAATGATCCCCCACTCCTGGCCATCCCCCAGCCTCACTTGGGTTATTTAGGCTGGGGAGAGCCAAGGGACCTGGAAACAGCATGTTTAAATATCGTAAGTGAATTTATTAGTCGTAAAACATACCAGGAGCCTATATTTTTATCATTTTCTATTAAGCTTTTATTCATTCAGCTCAGTAAAGATCCATATTCCTGAGGAAAGGATTACATAGCGAAAATGACTGTCATTAATTAACAGCATGTCTCAACTTTGACCCCTTCACTTTCTGCCATCAGTCAGAACCCTGATTTTAGGCTCCTCCTTACAACATTTTGGACATTTTTATTGGATAAAACACTTTAAGAAGGACACAGAAAGCTTGGGAGAAAATCCGTGACTAGTTCTCCTTATGAAATACAAGTGTTTCAGCAGATACTTTGCAAGGCAGTAATGGAAAAAGTAAACCTCCTCACAACCTTACTTGAGATGTTCATGCCACATCATTGACACTCCTTCCTCAGAAAAAGGAAATATTTTTTTTTAAATAGAATAGAAAACTAGTTCTATTTTTTTTTTTCCTGTTGAATTCATTGCCAAGGCAGGTTTTCCATAACGAGGAGACTAACTCTGCTTTGCAGCCCAGTTCAATGCCTGCTAGGAGGTGCAGCCTGGCAAGTGAGCACTACCAGCCCTCCTGCTCTGCTCCTCTTGACATGATAATTACAGTGATGAAGTGATTATATGTCATTTAAGTGTAAAAGAAGATTTCCCTAACTGAGTGAAGGAGAAGAATTTTGCAAGGTGGTGTTACAAGAAAAGGCTCTCTTACCCCAGCTGACCTGATTTAGCAATATAAAGTACAGAGTGCACCTGACTGAACAAGCAGCCCTCATCCCTTCCTTCCCAAACACAAGATAATCATCAACAATTGCTTCAAGGATACCAGCAATGCAGTGGTGCAGTACTGGAAACAGCAGTTCAGTGCCTCTTCTCACATGGATGTGGGGGCATGATTTTTAAAAAATGACCATTTATTATCATAATTTCTTTACTTAAGAGAATCTTATAAGTTAAAAACCAAATATTGTTATAAAAGTCCATTTTTAAATAGCAATGACTATACCCTTGTATCCCAGCGCCTGTACTTACATTACCAACTGGAAGTATAAGTAAGCAGTGAATAAACCTATTAATTAGATTTTTCCCTATGTTGTAAAAACTGATTTACTCTAAACAGACCTAGGAATATAGTTTTATATTTAAAAACAGAATCTAAAATTATCTCATTTGAAGAATTATTAAATAAGTAAACTTTAGAGATGAGCTTCAGCCCAGAAAAAGATCTTAAAACACTTAAAATCAATTCAGTCTTCATAACGGTAAAAACAGATGGATATAGCCATCACCACTACCCGTATTTCAGCATGAAATTGGCTTAAATAATTTCAGCTGTGATTTTGGTTGTCTGTTTTATCATGTGTGACTAATTGAAGACTCAGAACAACCTCATCACAGAAAAGCCACATCCTCCAGCTGCCCCAAGGCTCCACTGGACCACACACATGAAGTGCTACTTGTGCAGGGCGCATTCTTCATCTACAGCCATTTGGCTTTTAGGAAAAAACTTCTCAGAAGAAAACTTGCCCTTAGAAACAGTTGTACTGTGGGCTGAAGTAGGGGAAGATATTGTTTGGGGGTGTTTTTTGTTTGATTTGGGTTGGTTTTGTTTTCTTCCCACCCCTGGAACAGGGTTTGAAGCTGGCAGTCAGCCCAGCAGTGGGGTGCTGCTCCCACCCTTGAGCAGTGGTCTCCAGCTCATCCAGGCTGCTTCCTGGGCACTGAGAAAAAGCACCTGCGTAGCCTTGCTGCAAACCCAGCCGCCACTCTGCCAGACTGTTGTACTCTGTTTCCCCTTGTCTATACAGCTTTAGACATTATATGCTTTTCACAGGATAGGACTAGCCATTTTCTATGCAGATATGATATAGATCATGTTAGGGCCAGAGCTTGTGTGATTCCTATGTATTTAGTTTAGACTAACAGGAATAACTATGCTAATAAAAGCTTCAAGTGTTCAGACCTGCCTGACCATAATCTAATCATGACAGACAGGTCTTTCTGCATGTAGGGCAGAGAAAAGCAGTGGTACCTGCAACAATTGCCTGGAATGCTTGTCTTCTACACTGACAAAATACTTTTTTTCTTTGTTATAGGTAGCACCCCTTGCTTCAGTTCCTGCTGCCCAGCTGTTGCTTGGCTTGCCTACAACGATTGTTAATCACAGCACCTGCTAATTTGCCAATTTTGATGTCTCAGAAATCCGAATTTTTTCCAGATCCATTTTGCATCTATTTTACTTTTCACTTCTTGACTTTATTCATTATAATTCTTACATCATAGTGTTCCTTTGGCTATTAATAGAGGAGGGTCTGTCTTTTTCTTGTGGTTTTAGAGATACTACACCAATATCTTATTTGCAGGTCCTCAGCTAGAAATAAATATTTTTATTTTGATGCTTGATCCTCCTCCAGATCCTACTGAGAACTGCAGATGATGAAATGGCTCTTGCTCCACAATGTAATCATTTATCCTAATTGATCAAGTTTTACATAGAAACTATTACTCTCACAAATGATACATGCTGATCTTGTGCGATAGCATGCCAGCTCCACGGTCAGTGTGAGAACAGTTACCTGATAGCTGCTATATTTTTTGACACTGAAAAGTATTTCTGCACTTCAGAAAAGGTTTTCTAAAATGAGGTGTAGCTTCTTCTAAAGTGATTTAGTTGTTATGCACTTATTTCAGTTTTCTTTAGAAAAATACTAAATTCATATTTCTACTAGGATGTCTCTGCAAACGTGTCAGGGTTGACCATGCATTTTACAGAGATTATTTATTGTTTATATAAGGCAGCCTCCCGAGTTAGCATTCTCAGGTGTTCAGTCTACTTAGTTACTGCTGTATGTTCCACATGGAACAAAACTCCTCAAGCATCATGCCAGCACATAGGGATAATGTATCTGTAATCAAAGATGCAAAGATAAATGCAGGTGTCGCATCAAGCTGTGCTCTCGCTTGGCTCCATTTGATATTGCAGGCTGATTAAATGTCATAGTCAATGGCTGTAGGCAATCTTCTTGTCTACCTACCAGATGATTTGTGTCCACTTTAATGAACAGGTATTTCATTAAAAGATCTAAGAAGACTATCCGAACAATACATCTTTTTTTTGTATTTCTGTGCAACTTTGGAGCTACCACAGTAGGGAAATAATAACTACTTCGGTCCTGAAGTGACAGTTTCATGGACAGATTTTTTTAATTGTTGTCTCTTGTCTGTCATGCAACACTCCAAATAATGTTTTCCTGCAATTCCTTTCACAGCTGGGAAAAGGCACCATCATTTTCCCCTGCAGAGGTTTGTTAACAGTTACATCAGATACATTCTTTAGGACTGACTTTATGCCAGAAGGATAATTACTGCATAGCACTAGTAGATTGTTCTGCAATGTCCATAACACATTTTTCTTCATTGGTTTTATTGCCAGACAGGTAGCACATTCCTCTCTCTCTGACAGGGACATGCCACCATGCATGTGCCTGCAAAGGCATGTCAAGAGAAAGAAAGAGATGGGATAAAAGGAGAAAAATTGTAGGCTGCTTTACCTGGATCTGCATCTGTTGCGGTCAAGAACTACTGGTTCCTGAGTTCTGGGATGAGGAGAACGGGAAGGGCCATGTGTCCCCTGCAGCTGGAAGGCTTGCCCCTGCCACACCCACACACAGCAATGGGGAATGTGGGATATGGAGACTCTCTTCTGAGGAAGACACAGTATTCATTTGCTAAACAGACCCATCATCTAACAGCTCACCTCCCCACAGAGACAAAATCCAGGACACTTGTGAAAAATTAGTAAGGCTCACCCAGCCCTGGCTACCTTATGTATGTGTCCTTGTGGGCAAAAATGCCAGCACTAGGTATGCTAGCACTGAAGATTTGTGGAACTGACGATGAAGGAGCCAGGGATGCTCTCCTCCAGGCAGCAGGCAGCAGTTCAGATGCATGCTGGCAGCAAGGGATGATGGGCTGCAGAAACGGTATCTATAGAAAGCCTCTGTTATTAAAGAGTGTCCCATGTAGAGTAACTACTGGACAACCCTATTTTAGTCTATCTGCTAAAACCAAGGAAGGGAATTCAAGCGCACCAGCTTGCTAATCTAACAAGGAAGAGTTTAAAGTAAAGACCGCCAGTAACAAAACTCTATAAGTAAGTTAAAAAAGTAGTGACCTGGCCAAAGGCTGAGCGAAAACAAGAATAACTAGTCAGACTAATAAACTTCAGAGGCATCTCCTTGCAGAGGTCAGAAGCACAAGGCTAGCAAGAAATAAATGAAAGCAATGGGAATTCCAGGAAGAAATTCCAGGAAATTGCAGGTAGGGTTCTTGTGAAGATAAGCTAAGGGATAAAAGATTGCAGGGGATCTGTCTGTTTGAAAACCAAACCAGCTACTAATACCTGTTCCAATTAGAAGAAACATTGGAGACATCCTCAGAGATATGTGGCTTGGCTTATTCACAAGCACCTAATGACCTAAAAATCAGAAGAGAACATACAGTAAATAGACAAAAGGACATATGAATAGATGAAAATAAAGAAACGGTGTCAGCCTGCAGATAACAGAATCAGAAAGGTTAAGGCATGAATCAGTCTCAACTATCATGGGACATAAGACAACTAAAGAAGTTTGATGAAAGCATTAGAATAAGACAAAGGAAATTGCAGTCATTAAATAATGCGGAAAGAGCCCGTAAGAGGTAAAAACAGAAGTATGGTAATAATAATAATAATTCAAAATACATGTGAATTCAGGGTGAAAAATGGATGGAAGAATAATTCAGATCAGGAAAAGAATAGGTGAAATATATTTTAGAAAAAATGTGTAGCAGAACCTAACAAAACTTGCTCTGCAGAACACCAGACCCCAGCAGAAGCACTTTGAGATCATCAGTGATTATCTTCCAGCTCACGGAGAGGACAGGGCAGTCCAGCACTGGAGAAGAGCACATGTCTGAAGAGAAGGGGTTAACAACAACTTAGCCATAAGTCAAATGGCCCAATTCTGATATCCAAAAAAAAATGCTAGAATAATTTATTAAACTACCAGTTAATGTTCACTCAGGGAACATGCTTAAAAGTACACCTTAAAATGCTTAAAAGCAACTCTTGTCAAATCCAACCTAATTTCTCTGTTGAACAGGCTAAGGGGGTAAAAGGGAAGCTGTGAACGTGATAAATTAAGTGGGTCTTTTGTATGGCTTTTGATATCCTTGTAAGAAACCTAAAAAATAGTATGCAAATAAAATTATTATAAATACATACAGAACTGCCACAAAAGCAGACTTCAAATCCTTGCTAGCTGCTTTTGTTGTGTAACTGGTAAAGCCTGTCATGTAGGACTGGTTTCTTCTGGGCACATTACTAGTTAATGATTTTTTCATTAACTACTTTGAAAATAAAGTGTGATGACACTCTCAGAATTAGAGAAGGGTACTGCACTGCTGGTAAGGCTTTGACTGAGACATGATGACCCTTGTTGGGGCTCTGCCTTAAGAAGGCTGTAAACAAAAATGGAGTAAGCAAAAGGTTAAAAGATTTAAAAGGCACACAGCCTGTGAGAAAAGGCTGAAAGAACTTGTTTACTGCGGGAAGAAAACTAAAGAACAGTGCTTTCCAGTGCAGACAGATTATTTTTTTTCTCCATACGTAAGAGTTAAGAAAAAAATTGACGAATTTTTTTCTTAACTCAGTGAAGGAGAATATGGTTACATTTTTAGGTAAACCTGTTGCTGTAATATTAATGACTGAGCCTGGCCATATAGGTTATGTGGAATCTCACCTCAGGAGATTTTTGTTTGAACATACAGAACTGATTTCCATAGACCTTCCTTCTGTTGGTGCAAGTCAAATCAACTAGAATAAATGATTCTTTGAGAACTCGTTCATATTCACATTGCTGCTTTTAAATGAGGAGTCTCAGTAGTCCACAGAAATACGTTGGGGTACATTTTGGCTTTTCATAACGCAGTGTACCAAGGGGATTAAAACCCTTTCTCCCACACAGCAAAGCCAGGGGTGGTTGTGGGGTGTCATATGATATGCTGTGGATATAGAAAAAGGAGAGGATGTGTATACACGATGCTCTTCCTCAAACCTGCTCCTCTCCAAGCAGGCAACTGGGGGGAGAGGGTGCAGAGCTCCTACTCTTCTTCTTTACTTTTTTTTTTTTTCCCCCTCTGAGATCCTGGAGGGAAGAGGAGGGAAACAGAAGGAGAGGAAGCAGCTGTGGCCTCTGCAGAGCAGAGCATAAGTACTCCCCAGGCTACGCTCTCAGGCCAGTGCCAGACTGTAAAAACTGAGGCTGCAAGTCTGTGGAAAGCAGAGGAGATAAACATCCCATTTTCACTATCTCTAGTGCACTGAGCAAAGATAAAAGAAGTAATTCACATATAGGTATTTGTTTGTATGGCCCAAATTTTATGGAGATGGTATTAGTAGGATTAGAGTTTATCTTCCCTTCTAAATAAGTAACCTCTGCTCAGGTATGAAATAGAAAGTGCTGGTGAGAGATGGGATCTTAGCCCATTCCAGGTACAGAGGGAAAGGCTGAACTGTCGCAGTGCTCTGTCATAACCCAGTACTCCCAGCTCCAAAACTTCAAAGTCCATAAACATGGCTCTTAAAAACCCCATGGGATTATCTTTTTTAAAAATCACTGAAGCAATTATGGGCTGTCTCACTTCTATCCTGCTTTACATGCCATCGCGATACATTAGCTCTGTGTCTTCAGTCACCTCGGCCACCATGGTGAGGGGGAAAACATCGTTTGCTGGAGAGGAAGCGGAGACTCGCCCATTCACCTCCCGCGGGCTCCGGGTGAAGGCAAACGGCAGCGCAGACACGGCAGGCCCGCCGCCGCAGCGCCGGGAGCTGCCAAGGGCGCTGCCCCCTCCGCGGGGGGCCCTCACGCCCTGCCCTCACTGCCGGGCTCGGCGCTGCTCGGCACCGGCCCTGAGCGGGAGGGAGCTGGCCGGGGCAGCCGCTCCGCCGTCGGAGGGGACGCCCACAGGCACCGCGCACCGGGGGGCTGCCCCCTCCCGCGCACCCCCCGCCCCTCGCCCCCCCGCTTCGCCCTTGCACCCCCCACACCCGCCCGCGGCCGGTGCCTGCCCAGCCCCGCCGCCGCCCCTGGCACGCGCCACTCAAGGGGGCGGAGCGAGACACCGCAAGAGGCGGGATGCGTCCCCTCGGCGGCCAATCGGAAGCCACCAGCCGCCGCCTTGCAGCCAATAGCGGCTCGGAAAGCCGCCCCGCGGCTCTCCCCTGCGGGCTGCAGAGGAATGCCGGCAGCTCAGCCGATGGCGACCCTCCTCGTCGCGCTTTGCGACAATTTCCCCCCTCCTCCCGCCGCGTTGCTTTACGGCACCCTGCCTTTCCCCCTCCCCATAACCATCCCCCCGGTTTCGGAGCCCGGGAGGAGGGAGGCGGGGCCGCCGCGGCCAATAGGCGCCGAGAGCGCCGTGGTGACGGCGGGGGCGGTGGCGCGGGCGCTGCCGTAAAGCGGGCGCCGGGCGGCGGCGCGGGGGAGTTGTCACCGGTGCCGGTGGCGGCAGTGCGTGAGGCGGGTGGGCTGGGCGCTCCCTGCCGCCGAGGGCCGCCATGGCGGGGGCGCTGGGCCGCAAGGCCGTGGACTATGTGCGCAGCAAGGAGTTCAGGGACTACCTGATGAGGTGAGCGCGCGGCGGGGGTTGTCGCTGGTTGCCGCAGCCGCCCCTGCCTCGGGCGGCCGCTCCCGCCGCGCTGCCCGGGCGGGCGGCAGGGACCGGCGCCCCTTCCCTAGCCCGCTCCCCACTGTCCCCCGCAGCCTCGGGGCTACCGAGACGGCGGCGACCGGGCGGCGTCGTCTGACCCCAGCCGGGCTCGCCGTCGCCGGCGGTTGCGTGGGGGGAACGAGGAGCCTGGGAGGGAGCGGGCGGGCAGGCGCCCGTTGGGCGAGGGTGAAGCCGGCCCGGAGGTGCCAAGGGGGTGGTGGCGCGGGGCCCACCACGCCGTGACGGCGCCTGTGGCCCCTTGGCCCGCCTGTCGTCACCTCGGCTCGGGGAGGGTGCCAGGGCTGTCAGTCTCCCGCCCGCCCCACCCCGGGGAAACCGCGTTTGACCTTGAAGCGAAGCGACGCGGTTTGAAACTGCCGCGGCAGCTGCGCCGCTCCGTGACCTTCCTTCTCCCGGCGGGGAAGCCCCACGGGCTCGTGCGGCGCGGAGCACTGCCCCGTGGCGGGCGGGCGGAGGGGGCAGCCAGGGCAGGGGCACTCTGGCCGCTGTCCGCAGCAAGGGCGGAGAGAGCTCTGCTCAGCTGTGGGCAGAAGCGAGCTTGGTAACAGATGCAGTCTCAAGACCACTTAGCTAAATCTTTGAGTATGTGCAGATAGGTACTTTTTGCAGAGGTTTGTTAGAGCCCCGCTTTCATGGGAATGTGGCTGAAGTCACCTCCCAGACAGCTCAATACTTTTGTCAAACTTCAGTTTGTGTGCTGTGGTAAGGGGTATGGCATCTTGAACTGAAATCACAAGATACAGTTGCAGAATGCTTGGTTAAATCTGGTTGAACTGCTGTACAAGAACAGTCTCGAGTAGGCAGGCTGAAGTTTCTTTGACTGACAAACAGTTCGACAAAACTAAACAAATAAAAATGGGCTCTTCTAATAAAGGTGGTTGAGCAACCTTTCACTATAGCTATTGCTTGCTGTTCTACCTACATCTATTGCAACTGATGTTTGATGTTGAGCAAGCATGTAGGAGGACATCTGTTTATCTGAGAAACTTGGTTAAAGTAGCAGAAGGTGGTGTAAGCCTGAATGGAAGACGGCTTGTAATATAAAGGCTCAGTAAGCAGAAGGGGTTGTTTGGCATTTGCAATATCAAGTTCCACAGAAATGAGGGGCAGTAAGATGAGTAAAATATGAGAAGGAAGAGAACATCCTTGAAGCAAAATGAAGAAAGGACAGAGCGAGCTTCTATGTGGATTCCTTTTGAGGATGTTGTGTAAGCTTGATAGATGCATTTTAATGTTAACATTTAACTAATTGTGCCAGAATTGGTATGGAGCATGCAAATGGTCAGTAAAACAGTAGTCTGTAATTATAAAAACAAAAATCTGTAAGAGATAGTGGTTACTTCCTAACACCACCACAGTTACTTACTGAAAGTGTCTCCTTACCGAAGACTGAAAAGGTAGCAGCTGAAATAAATGTTTCAGGTGTATTTCATCCTAGTTCTAGTCTTGAAATAAGCTATATGAATAAGGCTGTATTGAAAAAAAAAAAGCATTGCACAGGATTCTACCTTTGTGGGATGGGTTCTGCCTTGTTACATATGAAGATACCTGCTTAATTGTACTTCTGATACTGGGTGTGTCATAAAGGGCTAAAGTCAGTTGCTCCATCTGGTATGGCCTTTCAGCATTGCTTCTTGCTTACTAGGAGATGAGTGTGTAAGTTGTTTGCTTTATGTTGAGTTTAAAATTTAGATAACTGTCAATAAAAGACTGTAATCCCTCTTCTCCATAGAAGAAATGGACTGTTTAGAGCTGTTATCTCTTTCTATTCCTTGCTGAAGGCTCTTGCTTCCCCAGACTACGGACTCTATTCTGAAGAAAATTCCCTTGCCTTGCTCATAGAGCAAGAGTTTCCTCAAAGCTCTGAGACTATGGTATCTGTTCTAAAAATCGGCGTCTAATCACTGCTGTGAAGCAAGGCTTTATAAATGTAGGAAATGATGAATTGAGATATTGTTTGCAGTACCAGTGTTGTGCTCTAAATCGCTTGACCCTAAATAGAATAACTGAAGTTACCCAAAGCAGTGTAATTGAGTGTTCCATTATTATGGCTTGGGGCAATCCAAACTTGCAGACATCTATGGGAATAAGTAGCTTCAGTTCCAGCTTCATAACTTGAAAACATGAAAGAATGTTTTGTGAAAAAATACATGTGAAAGCAAGTGCAATGAATGCATGCTGCTTTTCTCAGGTGAATATACCTGGCATTAGAATTGCACATCATGGGTTAGCTTTTGGATCTTGCACAAAGAAATAAGATAAATTGCTTTTAAAACTGTCATTAAGAATTAATTGTTCTGCCAGTTTCATGTCTGGCTTCTCTCAAGTGGTGATTAATAGGGATCTGAATGACTGTAAATCATGTAAATATAAATTTATCCTAACCATGTCTTAATGCTTTAAAGTAAGCATAGTAAGAATGTAAACTGTTGGTAGACTTTTCCTGCTTGTAAATGGAGCAGTAATGTTAATTTAAAACTAGCTGATTAGCATACGAAAGCTTGGTAGCTCTATACATTGAGAATTTGAAGCAGCATTTTTTTCTACAGATTCTAAAAATGTCAGCTGTCACTAAAGTTGTATCATGTAAGCCACTAGTAGTAGGCAGCTGAGTCCTCTTACTTCCTATCCTAATGATTTAAAACAATATTTTCTGAAAATCATCCAGTAAAACAGCTTGCTTCCTCTTTTGAGAGAGACCTATAGGCTACCCCAGACAAGCTCTGGCATCTTCTTGTGGTAGAAGCCCAAATTGCTTTAGTCACATAAGGAATCCCAAGGAGTCCCAAAATTTTCTGGTAATTGAGAAGTAGGCATGGGGATTGCCATCTTCTGGGGTACTTCTGAAGTGTCTCTTCCTGATGACTCAGCAGTAATGCAAATGTAGTGACTTTGTTAATGTAGATGGCTTTGAAATAGGTAGTTCATCCCTTGTAAAGCTTGAGCTCTTATGTTGACATAGGCTGTCTAGGACCTTTTTTTAATTGAAATGAACTTTAGAAGAGTTAGCATCAGTAATATAACGAGAATTGGCTGATCTTCAGTTCTCCTTGTTAGTAAATCTTTAAACACAAGGACATAAGAACTTTAAAAAAAAAAATGGTCTGTGCTAGAAACTGAAGGACATGGTGCCTGCTGTCATTGTCCTGTATGCTCTGAGAACTGAACAGCCTAACTTTTGCAGAAAGGTAATACCCTTTCCACTTAAGGGATGACAGTGAGGGGGAAATGAGTGCTGGCAGTTCATCTATATTTGCAGAATGGTTTCTGGCCTATTAATACCCTCATTGCCAGTATGAGGAAAATACATGTGAAAACTTTGGAAAAACAAATCTTCCCCAATATCTGCTCTTTGGAATTCAATATAGTAACAATATAAGGTATTGATCAGCTGTTGGTTCCTCTTGTGATGTCTAGACACTTACAGAGAAACTGAGTAAATCTAACAACTGTTGTCCACAGTTCTGGAAACATTAGTACAAAGTGTTCCCTTTGTCAAGGGATTGAATGTGGTTCTTGGAAACTACTAACTTGACATGGAGTCACTTCAGGAATAGGTGCATGCACTTGCTGCAGTATCCCTGCTGTTAGATGTAGTGCATTTGTTGCAGCTCTGTTGGCTGCAGAGCTTTGGGGCTGGATGCCTGCTTCTGGAAAAGTCTATATGACCTTGATCTGTCCTCTTCTAGGAGTATAATAACTGTTCCAGTCTCATGTGAATGTGAGGACAACCTTGCAAGGCCTTAGCCGGAGCTGCCTACGCTGTTAAAATAGCATCGGTTTGATTCTATTTTAGGCTTTCACTTGCCTGAAAACAACTTCCCCTCTAAAAATGAAGGCTGACTTCTGTTGGCATAAAAACATTGTGCCAGGAGACACATCTGAACTTGTTTAGTTAAGGTTTTATGAAAAAATTGAAGTGTGCACTTGTCTTGTGAACTTCAATTAACTATTGCTGCAGTTCAGTTAATAAGAAAACAAAACCAGTGGTTACACTGGTCAAGGACACCCTAACAAAGCATCTTGAACCAGCCTGTGGCTTGTAACAAAGACTCTCTGAAATGCATATCCAGTGTGACTTCCTAAGTAGACCTGACTGTTCCCTTACCATAGTTGTTTGTAAACCAGATCTAAGATCAGTGTGAGGGAAGTGACTGTTACAAAGTGTTCTGCAGCTGACAGCAGCAGTTGGTGAGAGGCAATCTATCAGCAGTAGGCTTTCTGTTAGTAGCTGGTTTCTTGGAAGTCATAATTCAGAACCAAGTCCTATCAGTATCTGTTAGAAAGATGATGTTTAAAAGTTCAGAAGCATTTTAAAAGGTATAGTAACAAACGGTCCTAAATATATGCTGTAGTCTAGCTTTCATACATAGATCCTTAAGTTATTACATAAATTGGTACCTAGATGATCACTTAAATGAATCCCATGCAATTACACTCCAGTCATATATGTTAGATAACTGGAAATGTGTTATAGCTCATGTTTGGTACAGCCACAGTTAGCCTGAGCTTAGTGGCAGTAAGATCTCTGGCAATGTTTGGTTTGACCTACTTAGGTAGGTATACAGAGAATTCCAAGCAACTTCTTCAAAGCTTCCGCAGAGGAATTGTAGCTTTAGCTTTGTCAAACTTTAATGGCTTTTGACATCCCTTTAAACTAGTTGTCTGGCATCTTGGAGGCTTTGGTCTACAGGGGATGAAGGTCTTCCACAGACCATAATGGGTTTTTATCTTGATAGGAAAAAGATACTTGAGCAGCAAACACTTGTAACAATGACAGCTCTTGAGGGAAATTATATTTTTAATACTATTATGTTAAGGTTAATGCCACAGCAGCTTCCTGACTTATCTTCTGTTTGTGGTACACTTCTCTAAATGTTGATTATGAAAGAAACTAACACTTTTTTCTTCTTTTTTGTATGTGCTTTTTGAATGGAAAACAACGATGGCTCACTTGAACAGTACGGTAAGAAAAAGGAGGGGACTTCTGCTTTCAAGTTCTCCCTAACTTCAGTAACTTGCAGTCTTTTTGCTTCAGCACCGTTATGACCTTGCCTGCATCTGAAAAGCATACTGTGAACCTCCAGCAATGATGGACTGGTAATACTTATTTGCAAGTCTGAGGTTAACATTAGCTCCTTCAGAGTGTCTCCTTAAGTAATCACTATGAAATAAAAGGGGCTTCATTTTTTCCATATTCTTTGCTAAGATCAGACCCATCTGGAGCTACTCTTCTGCATAGCAACAATAGTGGTACATAACCAAAGTATGTGGCTTATTTTTAACCAGCTTTGTCAGACAATAAATGATACCATATAACACTCACTACAGATTCTTCTTTCCTTCAGCCTTTCAGTTTGCTCCTGAAACTGGGAGTGGGTATTTTATGCCTGTTATATTGTGAATCATAATGTTATGGAAGACGTGCTGTTATGTGTAGACCAAAGACAAACTGTACAGGTGTAGTTTAATTCTTGTGTGTGGAAACTTCAAAGGGCTGCCTGCCTGCAGGCACTTAAAAATGGATAACCATCTCAAATGAGAAGGTTCCAAATCTACCTCCCTGGTCAGCAGAGGAAAGTTACTGCTGCAGCACTGCTGGGATGTAAACTGAACAAGCTTGTGCAGCCTGAGCTTGGAAGTGGTCCAAAGTCTATAGTGTATTCTTTCTTTATGTTTGAATGCCAGTTGAATTAAGAAAAAATGGCAACTTGACTTGATTTGCTTTTCAAAACAGAAGTCATCACTAAGACTCTCAAAGCCATAATAGTTTCATAGATTCAAAAAATCAAGCTTGGAGCCTTAAAGACTTTTTCTAAAACTACAGTTGCTTAAATGAGATTCCTGAAATGACTGTAAAAACCTCACCAAGTATATGTACTGTCTCACCATTTACCTTTTCCAGTCTGCTTTAGTGTGGTGATGCTAACACAAGTTGTCTTGCTGTCTTACTGTGCAGATAATCACAGTTGTGACTAGATGCTTGTTTCTGGTCCTCTTATTGTCCTTTAAAACCATCTAAATACCTGCATTAAAGCCTCTAAAACAACATCTTGTGTGCTGCTGAGTTTTCTGTGAATGTTCTTGTTGTGTTGCAACATCTCATGAATGGTATTATAGCTACATTTTTTTTACACTATCTAACCATGGCTGTACAGTGTAAATACCATGTAGCCATACAACTCTTCACAGTTACACTGTTACCTCTGACATGCTTGAGAGGCTTTAACCATTACAGATGTCAATTTTCCTATCAGTATTAGTAAACAAAAGCATTTATTGCACTCTTCAAAATACTCTTATTAGAAATCTGAGTTTGGACCAATGCATGTTCTGTAGATGCTTGCAGAAATATTGTTTTGCATATTACACTAAGGTTAAACTATAAAAACAGTGTGTACAACTTAAACTCACTTTTTTCTATACTTTTTTAGTTAAGTTTCTTGTATTGTAACCCAGATCTGCAGGAAGCAAGTGTGGCTTTTAATCTTACTGTAGTGTTACAAGCTAGTATCCAGAGTGGCAGGAGTATCTTGGAATTAAAACTAAGAAACTCAAATATCCCCTGACAATTGCAAATCAACGTAGTATCTGCAGTGTTACAGTTAGGGGAAGTGTCAGTGGATATAGTTGGCATCCGCAAAGTTTTTTCTTGCAAGTTTTGTATCTTCTGCCATATCTGGCCAAGTTACTTTTTGCATCCTTCCCATTAGGAGAAGCTGATGCAAGTACCGTGTGCGTCCTCTGTGGAAAGAAATCAACTGATTTCAATCAACAAGTCTTGTTACTCATAACAGTAGTGGAAATCGGATTTATGACGCTGTTTTTTCTCTGTTTGGAGTCTTTTAGACAATAGCCATCAAATTGAGCTCTTGTCAGGGTTTTCTGACTTAATTCTTTCCACTTGTCTCTGTTTTTCTCTCTGTGTACACACCTGTAGCTAATGGCTCTGCTCTTATATCTGTCTAATCACTGAGCTTTAGGTAGTCACTAACTTGTTTCAGCAACTGCAGATGAAGCTCTAGGTTACAACTTGGTTTTGTTGCATGGCCCTGCTCTTTCAAAAAGATGGTGTAAGCACTTGGAAGAAGATGCTTGCTGAGTATTTCTTCATTTTCAGCAGAACGTGGAAACAGTTCCAGTCCTTCACTTCAGCAAGTCCTTGTGTTTTCATTACATTTTTTAGGAGCCTCATTTGAAAGAGATGAATGCTAATTGTCTGCACAGAGCTGTAAATCTGAGGTTATTATATGACTATACCAATCAGACTGTTTAGTGATGGCTGAGGTATAATTACACAAAAATGCATTTCAATGACCTTACAGTAGTTCCTCTCTGGTCTGCAAGAAGATTTGGAGTGGGTTTCTTTTCCTTCCCCCTTGAAGACTAGATCCTGCTAAAAGAAGGGTTTAGTTTTTCTCCCTTATGTCAAAAGTAGTCCCTGTCTTGTCTTGGAAATTTACCCTTAAACCTGTCCTCTGAAGCTCTGTGTGGCTAAGGAAAACTAGAAGAATACTGCAGGAAATCTGTGTTTCTGTGTAACTTTATTTTCCTTTTCCCTTTTTACAGCACTTTTGGGGGCCAGTTGCCAACTGGGGACTTCCTGTTGCTGCTATTAATGACATGAAGAAATCTCCAGAAATAATCAGTGGCCGAATGACATTTGGTAAGACCTGAGAACCTTCTTGCCAGTAAACTGACTACAGAACACAGATTCTGTCCTTCAAGCAGTGGTATTTACTAGTTGCTTGCAAACTTGTGATCAAAACAGATACAGATATCACATATCTTGTTATGTAACTTCAGAGGCCACTTAAAAATTGAAGTACTGAAAAGTTGCAGAGCTCTCTTTCAGAGAGCTTTCCAGTAATTTGGGGGGAGGGAGGCGGGTCTTGAGTCTTAGCGGTTTTGATCACCAGGCTCACTCCAAGTATAATTCTTTTGGTATCTTATACTACTGCACACACTGCTTCAGAACGCATTTCTTCACACAACTTTATTCTTTGTATTAAGAACAATGATGCCTTGTGGATAGTGTGAGACTTAAATATCAACACTGACGGAGCGAAGAAATAATAATGCTTGGTCTGCAGAGTGCAAAAAGCAGCTGAGGGAGGTTAACTCCTTGCAGAGCAGTTGCCTGTGAGAGGCTAGCATGACTCTTAACGGAATAATGTGAGACTTTCTTTTTACATGCATAAGCAATATTTTTTCCACCTTTTTTGGAGCATGTATAGTCTCTAGGATCATAAATCTGATAGCTTTAATTTAGTAGCTTAATGTTGGCATTGTGTCTCTTCCTTAACTCAGTTAGCTTAATTTTGAGTAATTCTTCTCCCCAAAGCCAAATACCTTTGGGTTAAGGAAATTTGTAGCCTCATGCTCACTAAGTTGTGCTTAGAATAATTCAGTCTCTTAATCAGCTTCCTCAAGATGGAAGGCTTGTTCAAATAGTCTCTGGTATAGTGAAACTGTTTTGCAAATAGTGTTTTGGTGGCAGCTACCCAGCTTAGCAAAGTTGAGACACTTTTTTAGTTTTTACAAGTGTATATATAGGGTGGTGTATGTACAATTTTTTTTCCATCTTCAAGCCTGTCAGAACTTTGCAAAACTAGTGATTTTTTAGGTTGTAATTTCTTGTATTTAAATGCAGTTATGATAGGGTAGATTAAAATTTGTTTTCATCTTTCTGGAAAGCAGGTAACAAAGCTTTATGCTTCTGAATGTTTGTGATTTCCTGGGGATGGAAACATCCTTCTCTTAAAGTCCATTTAGAATGTTCCCAGCAAAAATTGTATTTAAGTAATTAGTATTTTTAAAAATACTGTCCTAGAAATTGTCAGAATAATCATATAGGACAAGCCGTGTTTCATTGGGATTAACTCTTATTCTCTGGCCAAGAGCTTAGGTAATAAACTAAAAAGGCTTCATTTGCATCACAGGCAAACATATGAGGAAAACGAGGTTTTGTGGAAAGCTGCAGCCCTGTAGGTTTTTGTGTGTAGCAAGAATGAGCACTGTGTGTTTTCCTGCTTTGGATCCTCAAAGTGGAAAAGTTTGTAGGATATTGGAAAACTCAAAAGCAGCAAGAAGCATTGTACTTGTCATTACACTCCACTTGTATGAAAATAAAGCCTCAACAAGATGCAGATACTAAAAATCATCTACTAATGATATCTATCATGTTTTGCAGCACTGTGTTGTTACTCCTTAACTTTCATGAGATTTGCCTACAAAGTGCAGCCAAGGAACTGGCTTCTTTTCGCATGCCACTTGACTAATGAAGTTGCACAACTTATTCAAGGAGGACGACTGATCAAATACAGGCAAGTCACGCTTTAAAAAGGGCAAGTCATAAACTGATGGCTCTTGGAATACTCTGTTAGTGCCTTTTAGCTGTGGTGCAAACCCTTGCATGGTTTCTGAACTTGTTTAACTTAATTACCTTTTGCAAACCTATTAACAAGCTGCTTGTCAGTAGGCTGATTTGTTGCCTTGGACCTCCTTTGAAGCTTCTGAGGGTCACAGATAGAAAAGGCTGAAAACCCTTATGGTCGTGGATGTAGACAGGGCTTTCAGCAGCTGCTGGCTATGTTGGGGTTTGTTTCATGTATTATGTTGATAGTCTGCATGTGTCTCTCTCTGTAGCTAATTCCTGAGATGGAAACATCCATAAAACTGTGAAGAGGTTGTATGTCTGAAAGAGAAATCAAGCAAAACCTCTCTAAGCTGACTGTTCTATATATGGGGTAGATCCAATTGAGTGTGACAGTGGAACAGACTGCAAGCAGTCTCACACCCTCATTGTGTAGCAAGTAGTGCAGACACTGCCCCGAGCAATCCTGATGAGTCAGGATTATGGCTTTTCTCTCTTCTGCTCCAAGAAATCCATGTGGAGCAGTGGGAGGATGAAGGCTTCTGAACTATAAACTTAAAAAATGAGACTGAGCAAAACTGCAAGTGGACCTGCCTTTGCATAAATAACTGGCCAAATGTCCTTTATTCCTAAAGTTCTACTGTAAGTCCAGATTTTTTTATAGCAATTACAGTTCAATATTCACTCTTACAAAAGCTGTTCTTCTCTTGGCAGGCTGGAGAAAAAGAACTAAATGTCTAACTTGAAATAAGCCAGGGAATGTGTTCATCCTGAATTAGAACCAAGGAAGACTTGCCATCTACAGTTGCTGTGACAATTACAATGGGGATAAAACAGAAACAGCCATTATGAATATGACCCCACCAAGAATCCTTCTACTAATTTTTTTACATTGCCTTTTAAAAAGTACTATTCAGCAATTTAAACCATCGCATTTGAAGTGTTGCTGCCTTACAGGTTCTTAATAACTACCCTTTTAATAAAGAGTTAGTCATCCAAATAACAAGCAATATTTGAAAACCAATTTTTTATCTAACAGTCTACAAAAGTGGCCTGTGATGGTTTGACAAAACTTGTTCTCAAATCAACATGAACAGAGGTCAGTAAACAGAACTGTAGGTGGTATCATTGTTCCATGTATTAATGTATTCTTAAAAGCCATTTAACTTGGGTGCATTCATTCCTATTCTCTTCTTTTTTAACTTAAGCAGTAGCTTGCTAATCTACAAGAACAAATGTGTAGAAAGGCAGGCTGGAAGTGATTAGTTACCCCTCTTCCCTTACTGCATGCCTTGTCTCAGTAAAGAGACCTCATTAACATTATTTAAAGAAGACTCAGAAAAGCAAAAGCATAGCACTGAATGAAGGAAGGCAACAAAGTCTGATTCTGCTCTTAAAGTTATAAATGGATTTTATTTTTTTCCTACTGTTTGAGTTGTTCTAGCTGTATGTAATCCTATACAGGCAAAAACTTAACTTGTTTGGAGTCTGAAGGACACAAGGTGCCTTTCAGTAGTTTTTGACTTCATTGGGAGAGTGATTTTTTTTTTTTCCTGCATGACCTGCCTGAAAGTTATGTTGATGTACAGATATAGATGACAATGAATGTATGTGATGGATTTCATTTCAGTGCAGTGTTTTTGAACAATAAACATGTTCCAAATGGCAATAAGTCCCTTCAACATTTTGAAAAGTTTTGTTTATCATATTGTGATACCAGATCCTGAAGTGAAATTTTAGTATGGAGTGTCATTTTATTACTGTAACACCATGAAGCAAAAACAGGCTGAAAAAGTAAATGGTATTATCCTTTGTATGTACAGAGTTCAGGCAAGTGTCCTCTGGATCCTAATACCTAGCACTTCTTTTCCCTTTCCAAGGAAAAGGGGGTGTGGGTACTTGGCTGAGAATGAGTATTCCTGCCATGGTAGGCAGGGTTGAATTTGGGGCTCTCACTGCTCAAGCTAAGTAAATATTTACATATTGTCTTCTAGCAATTATAAGATGGTCAATTAAAAGACTTGCTTTAATCTTTGTGTTCCTTGTTGCATGATGGCTACATCTTGTATCAGGCCTACAAGAAAATGCTTATAGGGCATGCTCTGCTGAATGGGTAAAACTAGTCATTACTGCTATTTGTTGTTTTAGAAAAGCTAATGCATAAAGCTGTCCCTTCAGTACTGCTGTCTTGTCACAAAAGTGATCATCTTCTCTCCCTCCCAGTCTCCTGGAATAGAAGAAGTGTTAGACTTTTGTATAAATGAGTAGTGAGATAACAAGTGGATAAGGGTAACTGATTATCTTAGCACTTTGTTATCTTATTTCTGGGGAGAAGATAACTTACAGGTGAGTTTGAACTTCCTAAGTATGAAATGTTTGTTCATCTGCTGCTTTGATCACTGTTCATTAGCTGCTGATTGTCTTAACTTCCCTGCCTAGGGAACACCATTTACAAGAGTTTATCTTCTCTGTTTCCTGGTAGCTGCCTGCACCAGATTTTCTCATGTATTTCCTTCTACCTTTCTTTTCTTCCCCCTATCCATTCACTGTGACAAGGCTCAAGTTCTTTCATACTGGAGTAGCGCAGGGAGTGAATTGCAGGTGAGAAGTGGGGTCTAACTTACTTTGATTAGGTTTTAAACCAGTGATGCTTCCTGCAGTCTGTACAGGTTTCTACGAATAGGGGAAGGGGTGGAGCAAAGCATCTTCCATGGGATTTGAAGGGATGGGGAACTCTGGCCTGGGGTGGATGTTCCACAGCCTGTCAGTCTGCCGAGTGACAAAAAAAAAGTTTATATGGGTGGAGTGCCACCAAGTGGCTTGTGACCTGTGTCTTTCAGACCACTGTTTATCAATCCATTTACATACAGTTTCTTTGTATAAATAATTGAGGGGTGGGGAAGAACCTGAAGGAGAAGAAATGAGTAATTATTGCAATAAATAACTGCTCATCTTTACCCTCTTCCTCTGGCACAGAATACTGAGACACATTGGCATATGGCCATTCTGGGATGGTGGTGTCTGGAATAATTCAAAATTAAAGAGACTAGGGAGATTTTTATATTACTGAGTCAGAATACCCTCATGGAGCTAATGGTTCCCCCCCGCCAAGTAGCACTGGATAAAAGAATGGGACTGTGCCAGCTCTGCTGATTAATAATAATCCAAAATTAGAGCTCAGTGTTTGCAATTGATTTATAAGATTTTAGGGCTTGTCTCTACATGCTGTTATTCTGGAACACCTATTTGGTTTTAATTTCATAATTTGCTTTAATCCTAATAACTTTTCAATGGTAGGATATGTTCTGCCACTAGAAATCTGCTGCTCTGATCCCACACACTGTCCTCTGTGTTCCACCCCAGTAAGACTGGGAATGGCATGGCCTTTCCTGTCTTGCTGCAGTGGCTGCTGCTGCAGCATTAGCTGCTGTCTGTCTTCCATGTTTTCAGACAGAAAAACATTTATCACCTTTCTGAGCAAGTGCTGCTAGACTGCTGCTAAGGAATGCAACACCCTTAGGAAATCAAGTGGGCAACAGTACCAGCTAAGCTCTCAGTCTGCCTGTTGCTTCCCCTTTCTCCCCAGTTTGAGCTTGAGATCTCTTGACCCACTTCAAGGGGAGACTTAGACTATAATTGACTATGGCATTACAATAGCTCACAATCTCTTCTGCTTTTGCAAGATTAAGTGTACTTGATCTGGAAGCTTGCTGATTTATGATTCAAATGTGGAGGTCATTTGGTAGCACAGTAATAAATGGACAGAAAGCAATAACTGTAATTGTGGGGTCAGAAGAGAAGAAATTGCTTACAAGTTGTCTTTAATGAGGGTAATAACAGCTACCTGTAGTGAATGATGTTCAACCTCCCACAGCTGTCTTGTGCTATACAATCATTTCAGCTAATGCTGCTATGTATGATACATTCTTTTTCTTTATTTGCTTCTATGACTTCTGTATAAATAAGTGAGCTTTCCCTACTCTAAAACCAGCAGAAAACTCTTAGCCATGGTACTGTAAATACAGCCTGCCAGCTCTGAGTAAAACAGTTCTCCATAGCATTGTGGGTTATCTTTTATTCTCTGTACAAAGCACAATGGTGCCATCTGAGCAAGGACAGCAATGTAGAGAACTGGGGGGGAAAGGGCAAAAAAAGGTCTCTTAAGTTTACAGACTGAGAGAAGGCAGCAAGAAAGGGAGAGTTTACTCCTTGGGACCAAAACAGGCTTTGACAGAGAAGTATTTAGAAAATACAGTCCCAGATTAGGACAGAGCAGCCTTCCAACTACTCTAGTGCCTTCCCTGAGCTTTCACATGAATGTTGATACAAACTGTACTGTGGTCCAACTAATGTGTAGGGCATCAGATCATCAAATATATTTACTTCAACTGTGTGTGTTTCCAGGGTACATGAACCTGTATTACACTGCCACAGGTGCAGACACATGTTATTGCTTTACATGCTGGTTATAAGGAAGGAAAGGGAGTAAAGAAAAGCAGGAATAAACAGATGAGATAGAGAAGAATAATTAAAAACTACTAGTGTGTTATATTCATTTGTGGGCTTAGCACAAAGCCCTTTATGAATATGGCCTGTTTCTTCATGCTAATGTGACAGGCTACCAACAATATAGAATGGTAATATAGGAAAGATTGACAAGCACAGTTACCAGCTCCCTTAGGTTTTCAGCCTGTGTCTCACAGGATACTTTGATCCTGTCTACATTTGGGGAAGAACAGTACTAACTGCATAACGTAATACATCTGCAGTTCTGCTTCTATAGAGCTGGAGTATTTCTGCTGTCATCTGATAAAGAGGCTGAAAGTTTATTCTGACTGAATAAGACATTGCTGCAAGTTCTACTATCTTTGTAAAGTAGAAAAGCAAGCAGTCTGGTGTTCTAAAATGAGGAAATTTTGTTATTAAATAAATTGTGGAGAAGTCTGTCTCTACCCAATCCTTTTCTTCTTTTGCTGATCTAATAGCTGCCAGTGCATTGCATTTAGTCACTGTGGTAACCACTTATAAATAACCAATGTCCACAGAATCCACCCAATAGCAACCAGAAGGCAGAAATACTGGCTTCCTGGATAACCTCCTCTGAGTGTCATCACTGAGGTCCTACTCCTTAAAGATCACTGCCTCTGCCTTTATCACATGGCCTAACCCTGACCATGATATTGCTCTCTTCTCTTCCTACTTTTTCTCCTTCTGCCTCTCTTCCAACTTTTTAACAGTAGGTTTCAAGTAACTATGGCAACAAGCCTGGGAATTTCTAGCTTACTCGTTTTGTCTGAAATCTGGGTTATGTCTTTCTCATTAAGTGAAACTATTGTATGGGGATAACTGGCCCCAACTCAGCCCTTGGTGCAAAAGAAAGCAGCACCAATTATAGCAGCACTTGCAAGTGCTTATGTCGTGGCTTTATTTGGTCCACTATGTAGACACATAAAGGTACGAAGTAAGCCACTTAAAATTTTGAAAGCATTTAACCTATAAATTCCCCGGGGGAGAACCATGCTGTAACTTGCTTTAATTGGTGTTGATTTATAGGATGGTTGGAATAGTCTCATGGCATGCTTGTTGTCCTAGGATATGTACTAACTGAAAGGATGACTTATCGGAGTGGTATTGAGTAACGTAAATGATACTAGTATCCTCTCTCATTCTTTGAAGAGGACATGTGGTGTTGTGACATCTTAAAGCTGTCTTCTGGCAGGACAAGATATTAATCTCCTCTAATCTGTCACTCTACAGTCTGCCTGGATCTGAGATCATGGTTTAAACACAGCAGGATCTCCAGATTTTATCTTAGCTATGCCAAGGGAAGAGCAAGATTGTTTCAAATGTTCCTCTCTTACACATTTGGATAGGCTGTGTCTCCTTGCCCATGGGACCACTTTAAAACCTAAACCAATTATTGTATTTGTTCATGGGGAAGTCATGTGAAGCAACAATTACAAGGTACTTTTGCACACACTTGATGTTATGGGTC
The DNA here is from genome assembly GCF_047716275.1 of Strix uralensis. Lineage (NCBI taxonomy): Eukaryota > Metazoa > Chordata > Aves > Strigiformes > Strigidae > Strix > Strix uralensis. The sequence goes on along the minus strand of NC_133974.1, from coordinate 79,595,964 downwards.
ACCTGGGAGCAAAGCACAAAGCCAGCAGTGTGATCAGTAACCTCTCTGATACTGTTTCTTACACTGTAACTTGGTAAACATCAGCATCAGCTCTCAGCCAGATTATTATTAGGAACAGGAATGGGTTCAAAGGTTCAAAAATTTGGCAAGGTACCCAATAGTGTATCAGTTAACCGAGCCTCTGTGATACCTGATCTGAGTGTACGATGCCACAGAGAGAGATGAGCTCACAAGGCTGTTACTTCCTTGCATGTGTTGCATTAGCCACGATGAGCCAGTAAAGGCAATTACCTTCCCTCCAAAGCTTTGCAGTAGCTCACAGGTGTGGACCACAGACACACCTAGCTACTAGGTGCTTGCTAAGCACTCTGGGAAACAGCTCTTATTTCTGTAGTTGTTTTTTGTATGCCTCAGCTCCCTGCATCAGAGACCTATGAGTGAGATCACTTTCTGTCACTAAAGAAGCGATGACTGGATCTGGAAAGGTTTGAGTCACAGCAGAAACAATTACCATGAAGCTGTGTGAAGCCACCGAGTGTGTGATGTGCTAGACAGGCCTGTGACTCTGGGTGATGTGCAGGAAGTGTCAGACAAATTAGAAGTGATGGGTTTCCTGAGCTGAGGCATAAGAAAGGGGATGCATTTTCCAGCTTCTGCTTCCTTGTTCCTTGTTTTTGGATCACCACTACTTGTCACTGTCAGCAACATTGGAGGACGTTCATAATGAAATTCTCAGGAGCATGGGATCTTTTTGAAAGATAGGAGGGGCATTTGTCCCCACTGGTAAGCTCCCTTCCTTTCAGTGGGCTTCAGAAGCTGCTGCTTGCTTTGATGTGAGATGGTTGCACCAAGCAGCAGGACTGGGATCTTATCAAGTCGAATGGGCAAGTCCCTGAAGCAGTTCTACATTTTCTGTTTTCTACCATGCTCCCAGTGGGTCTCTCACAGAGACCACTTTACACAGTTTTATGTATCATTCCTTGTAACCCCTGGCTTTCACCTGTCAGCAATATTCATTCAAATATCCTGTTTCCAAAGGTGAAGAACACAAATGTTACAACTGCAAGACCATGTGCTTGTTCACGCAGAAACAAAAACACCGCTGCAGTTTAAGCTTTGCCAGGTGCTTACTTGCCTGTATTCCCTGTACAACCAGAAAGCCAGCAGTAATCCAAGACAGAGCCAAACACTCCTACATGAAGTCATGCAGACCAGAAGGGTAGACCCAGATTTAAGTTGTATCTATCCATCAATGGAGAGGGAAAAAAACAAAAATAACTTTTTTTCCCCTTGTTTTTATGTTTTGCTCTCAGATATGCTTTGGAATTAGTATGTGTTTGTAACAAATCATTGGCAATACTTCAGTGCCATCAATTCTGAGGGCTACTTCTGGGCTTTTTGAACCTAATCTCCTATTGTTCCATTGCTTAAAATAGCAGTTCTGTCATGCTCACTATACATAGATTTCTGTAAAAGTAAATAGAAATTATATATAGAGGCTGGTCCTGTCTATATTTAAATTAAAAGAGGTAATGGTGAGGTTCATCACCCTAATTCATCAGACTGAAACTTAGGTGTCTGGTCTGACCTAGTCATCTATGCTTCCTCTACAGTCGCCGGAGAGCAGAAGGCAATCTCTACCTTACTAAAATAACTGCCTTAGATGAGAACTGCCCCCGAAAGTGCCACTCTCTCCCTATGGACTGTAGCAATCCAGAAAATTGTTCTAAATTTTAGGCTTAATTTTTTTGGCTGCATCTAATTATATTTTATAAAAGAAATTAAAATTAAAGCCTTAAAGAAGGCAGCTGTGATTTTGAAAACCCAACAACTGCTCATTGGAGGTAGCACAGGAGATGTGCCCCTGTTACAAAGGTCTTCAGGAGATCATCGGGTGGGATCTAATGCCTGCTTGGACATCTCTTGAGTCCTGGGATTGCCATGAGGGTGAGTCCAGAGAACATACTCTCTGGCATCATGCCAGGTCTCCATGCCTGGACCTTGCAGAAGACAAGGAAGGCACAGTCAATGACACCTCTCTGGCCTGCTCCCCACCACAGCCTACCTCTAATTCGTGGTGTTAGCTCTTCAGCGTCCAGCTTGAACAAAAAGGTACTGCCTTTCCATAGATGCATGTGGGGGGCAAGCTGGGCAAGAAGAGGTGTGTGAGGCTTGTTGCGTTGGTCCCAGAGCTATAGAGAGGTGACATACATTGGTGGTAGTACCACAAAGACTGTTAGGTCTTTAAAAAAACGTTCCCTAGGGAACTGTGTTATGTAGCAGCTACTGAAGGCAGAGAGCGTGTACCCACAGCCTGCCCCATGTGAGGGACTGGTGCATGTGCATGGAGCTTCTGCTGCACAGTCCTTTCTCCTCCCCAAATACAGTGGGTTAGGGCTGATGACATGGCAGTGGTGTTGCACATACTAATACTCTGGAAGCCATCAGCAGCTTGTGGGGGCATACTGGAAACTGAAGGCAGTTAGCAGTCATTCAGGGTAACACTCTTTCCTGCTCCCTGTCTCCCCTTCACATGCCACCATGCATGAAAAGGCTCACGATGATAGCTCTCCCTCAGCTGCTTCGGTGAGTGGGAGAGGAGCAGGTCCTGCTCCTGAGGCTTCCTCTTGCCATGCACCACCTCCTTGAAGATCAAATGTGGCATCCTGAGCAGTCAACTGAGCAGCCAAATGGGTTGGGGCTTTGTGGGAAGGCTATGGAGATACAGAATGGCATGCACAGTTTTGGTTTAGTGGGGAGCCCAAAGACTTCAGCTGCAGGTTGTGTGTTGCTTGGGAGGAGGTGGGGAAGAGACTGCCATGCTCTGACACGTTTGCTGTCATGCCACCATTTCCAGTGGAAGCATGAGCCCACAACATTTCTGTGGAGCAGAGGAACTGGTAAAAGTAAACTGTGGGTAATTTTTGCCATGTTCACTGCAAATAGCAGTGAAGCAAACAAAACTCAGCATCACGCAGCCATGATGCATGATGCAAAGTACACTGGATGCTGTATTTAAAAGGCCTCACTGACCATCTCCAGAGGCACCTAAAGCGTCAAGTTCTCCCTCCTTCTCCATTCAGTGCAAAAGCAACAAAGCTACTTTCTGCTCCCACTAGTGAAATTCCAGCTCTGGTCCCTGCCCGCCATATCCAAATGCCTTGTGCTTCTAGCTATTCTGCTACTGCAGAAGTTAACAGGCCATAGGGGAGAGAGCTTCCAGGAGTCCGAGCTGTATGGATGTAGCCTGCCAGGTCCTGGTGGGCCAAATTCTTCAAAGCTTCACTTTGCCTGTTCCTCACAGGCAGAAGTCAGGGCAAGGATGGGTCTGTCCTAGTACTCCCACCATCCTGCAGAAAACGGTGTCCTCAGGAAGATGGGGGCTGAGGGAGGACAGCTGTAAGCCACAGACTGCCTTGGCTTTCCCTCCAGGATGGGCAGGCATGCTTTCCTCTCTTCCATGGGGTCCTCTGATGAAGAAGGGAGGCCCTGGGGAGGCAGGAAGAGAGAGGAGGGACCCCATCAATGTAGTCACTGGCAGGATCCTCCAGGAAGCAGTTCTTGGTCTGGGGTAGCGGGGGGTGGCATGGGAACAGCAGCTCCTGCTGGCAACCAGTTCCCTTCAGAGCCACCACAAAATGACACTCCCATGTTGATACCTTTGGGCCAGCTGCAGAGGAGGAGGTCACCAAGGACCTCCCCTCACCACCCCCTGCCCTGTCAACTGCAAAGCACCCAAGGCACCCAAGCCAAGCAGGTGGCAACAAGCTCCAGATGGAATGCCATGACCAGCTGGGCCTCTCCCTTTCTCCTGGCAGCTGTGGGCATGGGGCCACTGGGCACACCACGTACCAGGTAGATGATTTTTGCACACACACCCCTCCACACCCCCATCCCTTTTCTCATTTCTCCTCCCCTGTTCGGAAGGTCATGGTCACGTTCTTCCCTTACACACACACTCTGCTCCCTGCTCAGGTCCTTGCAAGTTATGGGCCATGCTGGCCGACTCAGTGGGTGACATTTTGCTGTTGTTTGACTATTTTCACACAGCCATGTCTGCAGGTGTTTCTCCCATTCTGAATTTTGGCCTTGACCTAAAGTTTCCTGAGATGCCGATGGCCTGTCATCAGGCTGGAAAGGTATGGTTTGTGTCCAAGTGTTTCACCTAAAAGCCAATGTACAAGGCGTGTGGAAAACTCTTAAGTGTGCGTGGGGAGGGAAACAGGGTGGGAGCTCTCTTCTCACAGAGAGGAGAGAGGGCGGGGAGGGTTTCTGTCCTGAAGGGCCTCATTGGGGGCTCTCCTGCCCTGGCTCTTATCAAGTTTCACTCACACAGCAGCAGGTTACACAGCCCTTATCACTCATCTTTCTCTCCTGCCTCAGCCCCCACGGCTGCCTGCTGTCACTTTGCAGCCAAGCAGCAGGCACGGCACACCCGCCATCGCTGGAGCCTTTTCCCTCAGCTGTCAGCCTTGCTCCCCCTGCAAACTCCCAAACCAGAGCTGTGGTGCTCGTCTGAGGGCCGGTCACACAGCAAAGCCACATGACAAGATGCAGGAACATACAGGGGGTCAGCGTCTGAACGGAGCAGGCCAGGGAAGACTTATGCAGGGCCACCATGCTTGAAGAGAGGGGATGGTGGTTGGAATGCTGCTGGCAACGAGCAGGCGCAGCAGCCAAGACACAAGGCAGTGCGATGGGCAGCCATACCCCTTCTCCCAGGAGCAGAGGTTAACAGACAACACAGAACCCTACTGGAAATCTCTGCACTGATACACGCGTTACATTTACCGCTGGAAGAAGCCCGTTACAGCCAATCCCATTTCTCTCTGCCCCACCCATCCGAGGCTGGAAAAGCACCTGGCTTGCTCACAGGTGCTGTGCAGGACGCAACAGGCACCCCTCATTGCGGGCGGTTGGCGTTGGTGCTTGCAGCGCACCCGCAGCGTGCCGCTGGAGGAGCAAACCCTCCCTCCAGCTGCACCGTGTCGGTGGTACAACCAGGGTTAAGCAGGCACCACCCGGTCCTAACTGCGGTTCTTGCAGGGCCGTGGGTCATCACGGTGCTACCGTTCTGTATTGACGCAAAAGGCTTTACTTAACTGCGAGCTCGCACCACTGAGCTCACACAAATCACTTCCGTGCGGATCGAAATAAGCTCATTCCGCAGGGAGCGATGAAGCCAGGGCCCACTGAGAAAGCCCTTCCCCCTCTGCGGCGAGGCCTGCACAGGCGCCCACCCACGGCGGCGCCCCCCCAGTGCGCAGGCGCGGGCTCTGCCCGCCGCCAGGGGGCGAAGTCTACGGGTCGCGTCACTTCCGGTTGGGCCAGCGGCCCGGCAGGGGAGCGCCGTCCTGTTCCGTCCCGTTCCCTCCGGTGCGGTCCGGCCCGGCCCGGTCCTGCCCGAGCGACAGCATGGAGAAGCTGCGGCGGGTGCTGACCGGGCAGGACGACGAGGAGCAGGGACTGACGGCGCAGGTACCTCCCGGCGAGCACCCGATCTTCTTCCCCCTCGCCGGCGCCCCCTCCCCCGGACCGGGGGCGCAGGGGCCTGAGCGTCACCGGCGCCGTAACGGGGAGTCGCCGAAGCCTCCCAGGCCCGCGCCGGTGTCTGTGGCCTCAGGCACTGCCGCGTTCCCCGCGCTCCCCGCTCCCCGGCCTGTGCACGCCCGCACGGACACCCCCCGTCCCGGTGCCTGCCCGTATGCCCGTCCCTGTCAGTAAGCGGGAGAGGCGGGGGCGCAAAGGAGACGCGAAAGTTTGCTGCGTGCGCTGAAGGACGAGGTTTGTGGGCACCAGGCACTGACCGGGAGTAAGAGTTCTGGCGAATTTTGAGTGTGTGGAGAAGCTGTTTATTGTGCTGGTGGTTTGGGGTCCTTTGGGTTTATTTTCCACGTCTTGCCTTGGGATAACAGGGTCTCCTTGTCTTGTGTGTACTCTTCCTCCTACACGGCCTTGGTACTTGATGATCAGTTAAACAATAGATTTTCTTTCTAAATTGCTTCTCCGTTTCCTTATGCCATTGAGTTTGCCAAAGCAAAGAAAGACTTTCACTAGACAGAGATTGTTTTGTATATATTGTGCTGAAGTTCCTTTTTTGCCCCATACTCCGCAAGTACAATTTATTTTTTCTCCCCACTGTCTTCCTCATCGTCAGTTATTTACTTTTTACTGGGTTTGAACACCATACATTTCTGAGACTTAACTGCGAAGCGAAGCTGAGCATATTTATAAACAACTATTTATACCATCGTCTCCCTTTTAATTGGTGTGACTGCAGGTCAGAGTTCCCCACGTCAGGCAGTGTGCTGCAGGATGCTGAAGCATGGTGGAGAAAGGTGGAATGTAGAGCAGCCTGGATCTGAGCTGCAGCTAATAAACCTTGGTGAACCAGCGCATCCTCAGTATAATTGGTGTCTGTGGCATAATATTAGTCCCAGCACCTTGCTGCTGACATGCTTTGCTTGTCTTTGCACTGAGTTGCTGCTGATCGTCAAGGTTTATGATCTTGGCCTCTTTGCCACAGTCAGACAGCTAAATTGTGTCCACACCTGACCGATTCTGGAAGTGGTGTAGTGTCTGTGCCCTTTCACATCAGAACTGGCTGCCAGCATTTGGGAGGGATGCTTCACCTTCAGATCTTATCTCAAGATTATCAAATAAATACTTAATGTTTCAGTTAATCTTAGTTCAGTTCCAAGAGAATTAATTACTCTGCCATCCCCAGGCACATTTCACGAGACACATGATAGTGACATACAGTTCTCCTTTACTTGACACGGTGATGTTTGTTTTAAGGCAGTCATCAATAGATAAATGCTTAAGTATTTAATAATTTTATATTTGAGGTGTATCTCCTGAGGAGAGAACTGAGCTAAGAATGTGTCATTTGTTAAATGTCAGTAACTAAGCTATATATGGTTTGATTATTGTATGTAATGATGTTGTTATAGCTCGAGAAGACTTTAAATAGGAAGAATCTGCGGGTGTTTAAAGTCTATCCAGTACATGGTAGAAGAAAACTTAGAAATATGCCTCTGAGGTAGTGCAAAGGAGCTTCATGCTGAGAAGGTGAACAAGATCTTTAAAGTAAATAAATACCCACTGAAGAAAAACTCAAGTGTTTAGGTTAGACAATGTCTCTGTTGTAGGTTTCTCTCAAAGTAGCAATATAGAACACTGGAAAACAAGCCTCTTTTTAGTGAGGAAATTCGTATGTGACATTCACTAAAGCTATAACTTTACAGCTGAATGGTGTTGACTATTTTAAAGTGTATGTAATAGAGCAAAAAAGTATGTGCACCCATGCAGAGAAGGACACTTTTTAAGAGGTAAGGTTGTGAAAGAAAATATTGTGTGTAAAATCTTCAACTGCTTTAGATGACCTTTCTGAAACTGAGTCATGTGTTTGGTTAAAAACAATGGCCCTCTCTTCAGAATAGCTGATAGTTGTGTAATAGCCATCATATGGTTCATGTTCATAGATACCTCTGTATTCCGCTCCTTCTTGATTTTTGCAGAACCGTTATCATGAAGTCAGTAGTAATTCCTGCGAAGCAGAAGAAAAGTATATAGTGAGACAATTGTGTAATGATTCAGTGAAGTCTTTCTGTACTTTCTAAACTCATCAGATGATCTAATTGCAGCAAAAAGTGACAGTTGGTCAATTATTCTAAATATTAAGTAAAAAGAATTAAAAGAATTTATTACAAAAAAATCAGTAATCATAAATATACCAGTGTAATGATGTTGTCAGGGCAGCATTTTGCTGTTTAGTTTTATCAACAACAAAACTAATACAAAATCAGTCTGTTGGATACTTATTTTCAGGCTGTAGTTTCATGATAGTTGTCTGTTGACAACTGTTTAAAGCATTCAACAAGATTTTAACAAGGAGGAATAGACCAGATATTTAAATTTCTTATGTTTTACTCTGAAGTGTTGATAGAAATACGTATAAGGAAGCCTGTTAAGCAATATTTCAAAAAATATTTCCCTAGGAACTCAATTATGCAAATGTACTCAACATTTCTTTGAAATTGAGTTTTCTCCATTATCTGCATATTCTTAAATTTACTATCAAGAAAAGATGTAATCATTAACTTCTAGAATCTTTTTTAAAACCTGTAAAAGAAAGCATTTCTAATCTTGTTTGCCCACAACTTTTATAAATTGGAAAACTTTTATAAGACCATTAATGTATGGGGGGAGCAGCCTAGGTAGATGTTCAAAACCACAAGAGATATGTTTGATCAAAGGCAGCCTTGCAGATTGTTATTCATATGAATTACTGGGTGTCCACAGAAAGCTGTTCGGTAAAGACACTGTTATCTGTCTCTTGCAACTTGTGTATTACACAACAGCAAGACCATTCCTTATGTTCTGGGAAGTCTGGCTGTCAGATTCCAGTTTCCACTTAGGGTTTCCTCCTCATTTCTGGATGTCTTGGTCATTTATTTGATGTAATATTTTCTTGGAATATCTGTGAATAAAAATATTTGCTTCTTGCCCAGGAGTTTGGCATTAAGGCTTAGCTGTAGAAGACTAAAGGTTTCTTTTTGTTGATTTCTGTTTCTTTTTTTCTTTTTACTTAGAAACAAGCTAATAAGCAGCATATCAGAAAGGGTATGTTTTACAGGAACTCCCTTGCTGCTGTCACTGCACAGTTCTTCATATGAATCTTGCCCCAGATGTGGAATTTGCATGGCAATTTTTTCAATCTTCTAAGTAAAACTTCTGCTAATGCAAATATTGTAGAGTGTAATACCAGTTCTTTTTCTCTGAAATCTAGGATTAGCTGTATGGTTTATGACAGACGATAAAAAAAGTCCTAATCACCCTTACGTTGTTTCCTGCTTTTGTTGCATAGGCAGCTTAGATTTACTAACTTTTTCTTAGGGGTCCGGTTTGTAATCTCTGTGAGTGTAGGTGTGAGAACCTAAGATGTTACTTCAGGGTGTCGCACAGCCCCTCTTACAGAAATTACCGCTCCTGCAGCAGATATGGCAGAATAGGCAAGCACTTGGTCAGGTCCTCAACTTTTACAGATTCTAGCCTGGCATTTTAGCACAAGCTGAAGTCTGTGGTTTAAGTAGTTGAACTATGTACCTATTACTCAACTTCTGCAGCAAGGTGCTTCACTGCAGGGGTGAAACAGACATCTTAGAAAGGTAACCAGTTCCATTGCTTCCATGAAAGCTAAAAAGTATTAGGTATCAGGGACTAAGAAAATGCATTACCAGATCTCCAGTTTCAGGATTTCAAACATTGCATTAAGTAGCTTCAGCTTGATAACATAAATGGTGATGACATCAGGAAAGGTTGGAGAATCAGCCTTAATTTTAATGCCAATTTATTTAGTTTTATTATTACAGAGAATGCTATGTTGTGGTGCTCTGGCAGCCCTCATGCCACAGCTTATCTTCCTGCAGTTCATGTGCATGTATTGTCAATCTAAGTTTTTAAGAATTAAATCCATAAAGTCTACTAAACTAGTTTTAAAATCATATTTTAAATCTGTGGCATTTTTTCCCAAGCCTTTGTGTGGTTCACTTATTTATGGTGTTGTTATTTTTTCCACCTGATAACTGTTAGGGATTTAAATTAAGATAAAGCTATTTTCAAATTTATAAAAATGAAATTTCCTGCTGGTTATTTCAGGAACACGATCAGATATTAAGTCTAGAAGTAGAATAGCAGTAAGTGACAGCAGTGTGCCTGATGTGCCTGAAGAAACGATTTGCCTTCATCCTTTCCCTGTTTTCTAGTCAATCTGAAATGTGTGCATTGGGTGTACTGATAGTATTGGCCCATCCACAATTTGTTTCTGAGCAGGGATAGAAAAGATTTTTACCCTATTTATTTTCTTTTTTTCTTTGGTGTACATGTGATTAGTTGCATGAATAGTTGTAACTAAAAGTGTGATTCAAATGGGTATCTTCAGTTATGTCCTACCAGCTCTTCCTGCACTTTTTATCTGTGTAGACATTCAGGAATGTGACTATCAAATATGATTTCAAATACTAAATATCTTTCAGTTACTGTTTTTGTCCCTTTCTTTAATGCGTACATAAGGATAAAGAGTGGGACCTAACAAGGTAAGCTGCATCTTCTGACCTTTGGGAAGTTCTGTCTTAACTGCTGAACACAGAGAAGGGGAAGGAAAATTCAGAACAATATGGTATCCCAGCTCTGTGCTCAGACAGTAGGCAAGGGTAAAAGATTATTTTTAGTATTCTGATCTCCAAAGTATTTAATTTGATTAAATAAGGTTAGTAAGTTTTTTACAGTAGAAAGTAGTCCAGGCTATTCTTTGTTGATGTACATTCAGGCACTGATTAGTTACAGCACATAAATGTGTACTTGTATGTGGCCCTTTTCTATTAAACTAGGTATGGATTCTTCATTTGTACAGTTGAGAAAGCATTCTAAGCAGTAACCAAATTTCATTCATTCACCTGCCCCTACCTGAAAGAGGAATTTCTCAAAAGAGTAGGAGAAACATCAAACTTATTGGCTGGGGAAGCCTTAACTTGTATATTTGGTTAGTAATACTTGATTGAAAATATCTGTAGAATAGATAACAAGAGGGCAAGTTTGGTTGCGTCATCTGAACAAATAGGAAAGTTAGCTTTCCATAGTCATCTTAAGCTGAAGCAACACTTCACTTAATAGACTACTTTAAAATAGAAAGTATATTTGATTTTAGTGACCTGGAATAAGCGGAAATACATTATTCTTACAGCATGGGTGGAGAAGATGAGCTGAGCATATCTGATCACTCACTTCTGCTGAAAGGGGCTGTTCTTCTGCCAGCCGTGTGGCCCTGCCTCTTTTCTTGTATCAGCCCTGCTGCTTTTCTGATATCTTGCTGAGCTGGTTTGGCTCATTAGTCTAGCGTAGGACTAAGTCATCAGAATAGAAGAAACACTAGTTCTCCTCCCGCTTTGTGAGTGGTGTCAGCTAGCTCAGCTCATTAAGGGGTCTTTACAGGTCCTGGAGTCACACTGGAGAAGCAGGAAGTAAAATGATCCCTTTCAACACGTTAGCTGTCCGATGAGACAAGCTATGTTAATCTGCACACACCTTCACCCTGTAAGGAAGAGTAATTGAAGTGGAATCATAATGCTTGCAGTGGATACTTGTACTAATATGTACAATGGATTCTGTCTAGTAACAGGAAAAGGTAGTAATGTCTATAGGAACATACAGTGCTGCACAAATAGATACATTTGTTTGCAGATTGCTAGAAGGTCATTCATCCTTCTGCTTTGGTACAGCTGCGATAATTTTCAGTTGTAATTGTATGGTGCTAAGAAAGTCTGATTGAAAGTGGAGCAGTGTTGTTTGAGTGCCAGGTATACCTTCACAGGTTTTGTCTTTTTTGTTTCTTTTCAAAATATGTTTCCAGATTGCTAATATAATTTCTTAAACTGAAATAATTAATATGCAAGCAACTGTTAAGCAAGGTAAAATAATTGTTTCTGGCTGAAAAATTCTTTTGTTTGAAATTAAGGACTTCAGTAGTAAAGAAATCTAGATGGTTCGGAACTGGATTTGTAATATCCTTTTTCTTTTTTTGTCTCCTGTTAAGGTCCTCGATGCTTCAACACTCAGCTTTGGTACTCGAGTCAGGTGGTTTGCCATATGTTTTGTTGCTGGCATTGTGTGTTCTATTCTTGTAAGTAAAGTGTTTGGTTTTTTACCCCTGTACTTTATTAATGTTCTACAGTAGGACCTCATTCATATTAAGATTTTGACCGTCTGTCATTCACAGCAGAGAGCATTTTTACTGTAGCATAATAAAATTTCATACTAAAAGGTTTGAACACTGACAAAATATGCTATATTTTTAATTTAGGTTTGTGACTGGTGTACTAGGAAAGAGCTTTTGCTGTAGTTCAGTGTGTACCCATCTTATTTTTATTCTCCCCAATAAAAGGGGAAAAGGAGAGGGAAGATTGAAAGGTTTTTAGAGGCTAAAGAAACCACCGGTGTAACCTGTCACACTCGCAAATTAATAAGTGATGACAGTAGTAGCATGTAGGCACTTGAAAAACCTGCTGTACTCCTATTGATCTTACAGCCACCAAATCTTTTGCTTATTCTCGAGTTTGAGGTGTTGACAGGAGTCTCAAGCCCGCAGTTAAAAGTTGAGATCTACTAATTGATTGAGTCTGTCAAAATCTGACATGGGTAACTTGCAGTACAAAGCAGTTCTTTATCTGCATGGAAAGTCCCAGAAGCAGGTGAAATAACATTGGGGAAGTATCCAGACTGCTGGTTTTGGTTTTTGTTTCTTTTTTTTTCAGTATGCGGTAGAATGTTGGTTCTTCACAGAGCACGGCTTTTGATGTAAGCTAGTCAATAGCCTTTGGCTAATGTGCGTGGGTGACGTTCGCAATTTTTGCGGAGAATGTCAGGCAGATTGTCTTGACTCGTAATGCATTCTGGTAGTAGGACGGAGAAACTTGTCCTGTGTGTGTTATTTTCTGGTTTTGCCATTATTTAAATGACAGCTGCTGCTCTTCCATTTACTGTGAAGAGTTTTTAAACCAAGGAGACTTATATCAGGACAGGAAGAAGCAGCTGTGGAGGAGCAACGTGTTGATTGTTTGAGGCACTTGCTTAGAGATAGCCACTCCCTGGATTCTCCTGCAGGTGGAAGCTTTTGATTCTTTATCAAAACTTGTGGTTTGTTAGACTCCCCAAGACCCAGAAGTAGACCAGAACAATTGCTGGTCATACCTATGAGAGGTCTTATTTAAGTGGTAATCAGCTCAATAAAGGAACTAGAGAGTGGTGTTCTTCATATTGATATCTACGCCAAGTACAGTGATACAAACTCTGGCCAGATGCTTGTGTTAGGGGGCAAGTTCTAGGGAGGGAGCTCAAGACTGGGTTGAAATACCCCTTTTTTTAAGGTTGCTTAAGCATTATTTGGTTGACTCCCTCCCCCCCTCCATTTTTTTTTTGCAAGGAATATTTAACCAGTATAATCACAGATTTTAGTACATGCCACATTTGTGCTTTAACACCTAGTTCTGTACTGGTTAACATACTCTCTTTGCTGCTGTTTTTTTAGTATTTAATCTTTGTGCCTATTCTATATCACATGGCATGAAACTGAAACAACAGATAAAAGGCTTTAGGATCTTGGTTTCTCAAAGTTTCCTTGAGTTATCTTGAGCTTGATAAGAGTCAAAACTGAATATGTGTTCATGGGCAGCTCCCTAGCTAAGTTTTGCCACATAAAGCTGAGATCTGGCAACTCCACCTTCTGCTTCAGATTATGGACATTTTGGTATATTTATTGTGTTCTTGGCTGACCAAAATTGCGGGTGCAGTGTTTTCTTTAATCTAGTCTTTGCAAAGTGTCCATAGGCTTTCCTTGTAGAATACAATTACACTCTTTTCTTGCAGTTTTCCATGGTTGCGTGTACTGTGGTCTGTGCAAACTGACACCACAGATTCCCACAGAAATTGCAATTGGGTAGAATATAGTTGCTTTTTTGCACGACAATGTCCACATCACAGCTTAAAAAAAAAGTAAGTTAAAAAAACCCATGTTTTGCTTCTAGTTTAGGCTTTATTTCTCGCTGATCATCATAGGGACTGGGATCAACAGAAGGCTTTGGATTTTTTTGTGCTTAGTGGAAATGAGAGATGTCTGGAAGTAAGAGTTCTAAAATATTTCTTTTCAGCCTTAGTGTGTATCTAGACTGCAAGTCTGGATGGTTGATCGGAGGAGAAAGGAGATGGTAGATACTAGTGTGGCTTTATGACATTTTATCCTTCATGTGCAGAGGTGTATAATGTTTACTGGGGCATTGTAACAAAACTGAAAGTGTCATAAATAGAATATAACAATGCAAATAAATGTTATAAACAATATAAATAAACATTGCCTAGTTGTAAAAATATTGTCAAATATAGTAAACCAGTACATTATTTTGCCAGCAGGTGGCAATAGAAGTATGCTGAATATTGACTACTACAATTTGTGAGAACGGTATACTCTGCTGGTATGTTAGAATGACAGTCTTCATAGTCTGAAAATATATTTATAGACTATAAAATCTAAATAAATTGAATTAACTAATTACAAACATAGAAATAACCTATCTTTTATAGGGAACAGCATTGCTATGGCTCCCAAAGGGGATCAAACTTTTTGCAGTGTTTTACACCCTGGGAAATATTGCTGCATTAGCCAGGTACGAGTTTTTAATTATTGTTATTAGAAAAGTACCTTCCTTTTCATCTGCATTTCCATTTGCTTTTACTCTAAAATGGTGTCTGTTTATGTTGTGTATAAACAGCATTGTTTTCATATTGAAATGCTAATAATGTAAACTCTTGTTTATCTTACAGTTTTAAGATTATAATGATTAATGAATATCAGTTATTTACTTGTTATTGCCCCATTGTGATGTCTTAAATGATTGTTTTGTGGACACATCACAACTGCTCTCTGAAGGATGAATAACATTGCTGGCTGAAGGTTTTGTACTTCCTACAGCTAAGTCCTGCTGCGTACAGAGGTACCTCAGTTTCAGGGGTAAACTGGTAGTCTGCCTGCTGTGTGGATGTTACTGGAAGGAGCTCTTGGCTTTTAACAGAAAGATTATGCTGTTTCTACGAAAACTCTTTGAAGATGATGTTCAGGAAATCCACATTTTGACTGTAAGGCCAGGCAGAACCTAAAAATCACTCACAGTGTCTTTTTAGATTCTATGCTTGGCTCTTTGCAGTGTTCCCCATAGCAGTTAGTCTTAAAAGATTTGCAGAACAGACCTCCTAGGATATAAAACTATTCTTTCACTGAAAGACATGTAAGAAAAAACTTCATGTCAATGAAGTATTTTCAGTTTCTGTTTGTCCTCCTCTTACTACCTTAGCATAGTTGAAGCATGGTCATGGGACTTAAAACCCATGGAGTCTCATCTTGACTTTCATGGACTCTGTGACTTAAGTCACTTAACACTTGAGTCAAGGCATAATTAATCTGTTAAAACTCGGGCAATATGGCTTTATCATTTGAGAAAAGTGATGGTGTACTGCTTTTTCTCAGCAGATTTGTTAGGGGACAAAAACTGAGTCTCATTTGTATAACTATTCCATCTCATATTAAAACAAGACAAAGTTAATACTGGAGGTAGGCAAAACTGAGTATTTGCCGTTCTCCACCTTATTCTTTATTCTTTGTTGTTGTGGTTTTTGTTTTGGGTTTTTTTTAACCTAGTATTTTGGGTGTATTTTCACTGCTTCAAATTAAATTAGCATTTTAGAAACTTGGTACTAATCAAGTCTAATTGTCAGTGAACTAAGAGGAAGGCCTTTACAGACTGATACTTCTTTTAGGAGAATGCTGAAAAACTTTAGTCTGGACTCCAACTAAAATTAGAAGTAAAAAGAGGCCCCCTTCTCTTTCAGTAGTCCTTTTAGATCTAAACAGGCAAGTGTGTTCTAAGAAGAGTAGGAAATGCCAGTAAAGTCCCAAACTGACAAGGAGATTTAGACTTTTCAGGCTTGTTTTCAAGTCTGTGTATTTAAAACAGCTGCAGTTACCACTCTTACTAACTAGTCCTGTCTAGCCTGTTTTGACTATGATTTTCTCACCACAAACATGAAAACAATGATACTTAATTCTTCTCTGGGATGATTCTACAGAATGTGTTGTATATAAGAAATATGCCATGTAAGTGGAGGATCTCTAGATTTTTTTCCAGCCTTTCTGTTCCGTATGGATTCTCTCACATCTCTGGCAAAGCTCTTGTGGTGTCTGTCCTTCCACGCTAATGAGGCTAGCATCAATGCATTTTGGTTTCTATGGGGTTTTTTCTGCCTATTTCACATGGCCTGAACCTCCCTCATTTTTACTGCCATATTTTCATCATCCCTATCCTTCCATTAGCTAACTAATTTTTTATTCTAGTTCTTCAGGTCTCTCTTTTTTGTCTTAATTTAATTTTATGGCCCAGCAGCCAAGATTAAAAAAAATACTGAGAAAAAGTTAGTTTGGATTGCAGTGAATTTAAAACATTTTTTTTTCTTTTGAATTGAGAAAACATTTTTTTCTATTTAATATGGACTTTTGAGGTCTGTCTGTGCAACTTAAGAAAAACAGTGAAGAGAAGGGGGTATATACACAAAGTTGCTAGTAGGGGAGCATCTCGGTGTGGCAAACCATGGGTTCTGTTTACTGCTTGGGGCACAGTTTTCCATATTTGTTCTGTCTGAGAAAATGTGTGCTTCACCAGGCTTATGACTGATTTCAGGAGGGAGCTCTACCAAACTTTTCCCTGCTACTGATTATTTCATTTCATATGAATATTAACTAGAAAAGAAGTTAAACTAGGTTTCTGGCTCTGTAGTAAAACATTCAGACCACCACACAATTATAGGCATTCTCACTCTCTCACTAAATATTTTCTGCAAAGCAGAATGGCTTCAATGCCAGGGAAGGAAGAGACTTATCTCAGAATATTTGAAGCCAGATAATTACTCCTACAGTTGTGAATTCTTGGTTCACATCTCATTTCTTTGCAAGAAGAGGTACAGCATATCATTGCTGATGGTTTTCATTTTCCCTTCAACTTAACTACAGAGTAGAAGAAAACAGGAGGATTTAATACAAACTATAGAATTTTTTCCTTCTTTTTTGCTTGCTGAGTTTGGGCAAAGAGTTAGAGCTTCCCTGTAATATTGAATGTAGTCACTGGCACACTGCCTGGCTAAGAAGTTTATTCTTAAACAGATTTTCTACAGAATTTTGGTCTTGATATTTTTTGCATTATTTTGGCAAGTCAGTTCTTAGAATGGCCTCAACATGAAATTCACTGAACTTCAACTTGACAACCCTCTGCTGTAAGTGGTAACATTTTGGAAAGAATTTTATGACCAAGGGTGACTCAATACATAAGCTGTTTCCAGGACTGAATTCATGGACCCTTTTATTCTGGCGGGTCTCTGTTGCTAAACACTGAAATGCCTTCTTTAAAGCCTTTGTGCTCATCTAACTGTTGGAAAACTGGTTAATTACTTATTGTCTTTTGCAAAGATTTATTTGGAAGTGATTTACCATTTGTTTTGTTTTTTCCCTCTTATTAGTACGTGTTTCCTGATGGGGCCACTGAAGCAATTGAAAGCAATGTTTGAGCCAAAAAGATTAATAGCCACAGTTGTGATGTTGGTAAATATACTGTCTTTACTTCCTTTTGCTAAAAAGTTCTCCTTTAGCCTCAAAGCTAAATCTGAGGCTTTACTAAAGGGGAGTTATTTCTCAGTCCAACTCTTCTTTGTATTGAGTAATAATAGTCAAGCTGATTAGCTCTGTATATTATAAAGATTATCTAACTCCTTTCTGTGAGCTTGTGTTTTTGTTGCTTATAGTTTTTTTAATTAATCATTAGGAGCAAAATGTTCTTAACTAAATATTTCTTAATAAATGCTAATATTAGGTTGACTGATTTGTTTTCTAAAACAATTTCTTCAAGAACCAGGCTAGAGAGAGGCTTTTCAGCTACTGTGAACAGTCAGTGGTCACCAAGTCTAGCTTGACAGCTGTTTGTTGACTGCAGTGCTGTTTGTATAGCTTAGTGGTTCAGCACTTTCAGTGCAGTGGAGAAAATTAATTTCTCTCCACAAAGTCTGGGAATCCACATGTTCAGCTTCACACTTCTCCATTGTGAGGTCTCTGGCTTCTTTATTTCCGTGACCGTCATTTCTTCTTCCAGGAGGATGGAAAAAACAGCCCTGTCCCCAGTCCCAGAATTCCAAAACTATATTAGGTAGTTAAAAACAAGTTTCTGCCCTTGCTGCTTTTGTTTTGTATTTCTTTTCTCTTGTTCCTCCTGATGTGTTTCAACTTTTATTTTTGAAATGTAGTTGGCTGTCATATTCTCCCTATCATACAGCTTTCTTTTCGAGTTGATTACAGCTGATGTGGATAAGAAACCCTTCATGATTCTGGATGGCTGTCATATGGGTTGTATATTCTTTCTCTCACACACCCATGTGTCAAGAAAAGTTATAATCTCATTTGAGATGCTCATGTTTACCCACATCTTTTGGAGAAGTGACTTGATCCTTGCTTGGACTCCAAGCTTTGTTAAAGAGGTGACTTTTTGCCATCTCTTCTGAATTGTACCAAGTCACAAGTCCTAGGAAAGTTACGTTTCATAGGTCTGCAGTAAAAATGTCCAAGAATATCTCCAGTTCTCTAGAGTCTCTGTTTGCTGAGCATGAGTTCTCCAATACTTTACAGCTGTGGGCTTTTTCTTGTCAAGCTGAGGGCCTAAGCCAGACACCAAAACAGCTAGCACAGAATTTATTTGCTCTGTTATCCTATCATCCACTGTGCTCAGACATGGTGACAGAAAAAAACCAAGCTTCTTTGAAGGCTGTAGAAACAAGACACAGCAGGGAAATGGAAGGAGAACCGAGAGTAGAAAAAAAATCACAGACCGACCTACCTACCTACTAGTGCAGAGAAGCTAACAATAAGGTCAGGAAAAGACAGCATGAAAGGTTTCATCTAACAGGGAACAGGAATGCTGGATGAGAGCTAAGACTGTTATGATGGAAAACTTCAGTAATACAGAGAACTGGTAAAATTCTAAAGTCTAGAAACCTTTTGATGTACTTGACTTTTCTTCCCCATCCTAACACAAAGCTAGAATTGTAGCAACTCAGGAGTCACAGATATATTTGGAAAATTTCAAGAGAGTCTGTTATTTTTATTTATTTCAATAAAATGCCAACAGTTCTTTTTCAGTGAAAATTTAGAGTTTTGTGCTATTTTCTATTATGTGTAATGACAAATGCAGGGAGCCAGGTGAGATTTAGTGAAAATTTCAAAATAAAGCTTGCACAAATGGTGTGATGAATTTGGCATAGTAAACCATATCATTGTAATGTTCCATCAGAGGTGTGTAAGTAGCTTGAAAAAAGCTTTGTGAGCTTTTTCACTGTGTATGAAGCAGCTGCTCCCTAGTGGGCTCTTCATTACTGTCAGAAGATGAAAAAACACTGGCAGAAGAAGCAGAGCCTATGTTTGCCAAATACCATGATTGTGAATGGGTGTTTTTAATGATGGGTTGTTCGTGGTGACACACATACCTTTCTTGCCAGATGTTGATGTTACAAATACTAGATCCAAAATTATACTGTGTACAGAAATAATAGAACAGCAGTTCCCAGACTACTTGGTTGCTTTCAAGCAAGCTTTATCATCTAACACATTAGGCTACACAGACCTGGTTACACTCCTCATGGTTCCTGAAGTCAATTTCTGCTTCCTCTTTCTTCTAAGACTTGTCCCAGACCTTCTGTCTCTGGAGCACATCATACTGTGCTTTGGAAAGCACCACTTTACATGGAGTTCAGCATATAGTCACTGTGTGACAGCCTTTGGCTCTGCTTGTTTCATGAGTCACTTCTGAAAATGCTGATTACACATTGAAAACATGAAAACAGTTGATGTATTTGCTTTGTTGTGTATTTGGAGTATTCATTCTTTTTTTTGTCTCCCCTTTCATCTCCCCCCAGCTTTTCCTAGTGTTGACTCTGTGTGCTGTATTCTGGGTAAGTGAGAATACTTTGTTTCTCTAAAGAGCACTCTAGCTTTGTTAGTTTATTAATTATATTACAGCTTTAACATACAGTTCAGTTGTGGAGGAAAGATGAGCTTGTGTGTGTGGTATTTGTGTATCCAACTGCAGTTGAGTTTAGGTGGAATGACGAGCCTGCTGACTACAAAGTAAATGCACCTTTCCACCCATCTAGAGCATCAGGTTCAGTCCACAGATCTCTGGACTAAGAACTAGGAAAAGCAAGCTAAAATACGCTTTCGTCATAGTGATACGTACTTATGTCAGAATATCAGAGAATATGTAGTGGTCTTTAGAAACCATGGGTACCAAATACTAAACTGATTAAGACAAAGGAGACAGAACAGGTACCTCCAAGCATCTTGATTGAAAAATTGGCTGTAGTTATGTTCCATGGAAGTAAATATGTAGCTGAAGTGAACTTCCATATTTGCAGAAGGACAGTATCATGAACTAAAGTGAAAGTGGTAGCATTGATGTTGTTAAGTGTTTTCAAAGCTAGAGAAGGTTTTCATAGCATGATGCTAATGGAGTGATGGATAAAACAAATGGCAAGTTGTTAGAGTGAAAGGAGTAGCAAAATAAGTTAAGACAAGGCAATTTAGGCACTGTCAGTTAACTGAGATTTTGGCTGAACAGCTGTTGCAATTGTTTGCAATATGGACTGGTTCAAAATGAACTAACTTGCAATATTTTCTTTATTTTTACTTAGTGGAACAAAAAAGGTTTGGCGGTGTTATTCTGCATATTGCAGTTCTTGGCAATGACCTGGTAAGCTTCTTAAAATTCATTTTACCTTCTCCCTGCCCCTACACCCGCATGATTATAAACCTATATATATACGCTTCGCATAATGTAAGTGTGCTCAAATGCTAGCCTCAATCTGTTTTTCTGAGCTAGGTTGTGTAACTTCAGCAAAATCTATATGCAATCATCTTGCAAAAATGGTAATTTTAAGTATATTCTGCAATGTGTGAACTTATTTGAGACATTATGAAATGAATACATATGCAAAAAAAAAAAATCTCATGCCTTTTCTCTGTTGTGAAAGTAACTGTATATTCACATGCCCTGCCTTTGATTATATCCCTCTTCTTTGAGATCTAACTAAATTTTCATTTTTGAAATAGAAGAAACTAAATAACATTTTCATAGGGTGTGTCCTGCCCCAAGAATAGGCAGCAACACTGGGTAAAGAGTGGGTGGCTGTGAGAAGGTAAATTTAGTGCAGCAGGTGCTATGACAACCGTCCAGATGCGCTCAAGGGCTCGACTTGGGAATGTGTGAGCACAGTTACGTGAATTGCTTGCAAGCCTGGCAGAAGTTTTGGAAGTTACTGCTTTCTCCATGGAGATACAACTGAACATACTTGGTCTCCTTGTCCCAGGTGAATTACTTGGTACTACTAGCTGATCCAAGGTGACCACAGTTCTTGTTTGAACTTGCCCTGAATACACAGAGTCTATACTCAACTTGGATCTAAGGACAAATAACCATTTGTTTAGGATAGGGACTGTTGGGCATCATGCTGGGCCCAGGTAAATGCTTGATACTAGATAGAGGGAGCATTGCCAACTCAAACTATGTTCTACAGGTTTACAGCAGACATTTGTTAAGTGTCCTAGAGCTTGATCAGGCTGGGCATGAGAACAAAACATAGCCTGGAGGTTTGGAGAAGCAAGTTTCAGAGGATAATAGAATTATCAATGTTCAAGAGTCATGGTTGTGGCGTATTATTCATATATCAGCATATATCTGTATTTAGAGTTACATAAATAATATGATTAGATATATATTTACATAGTAATATATCTCGTCTTTTAAACTGGAAAAAGTTGTCTCGTCTTGAAGAATACAGTTTTTCCAGAAACTTCCATCCCTTAACTGGTGATAGTAAATCTGCTTTTTTCAGTTTATGTGCAATAGAAGTTGCAAACTATATTAAAAAAAACCCCCAACACCAAGGAAAAAGTAACACAGGAAATCCTTGGCAGTATGTTTAGTTCTTGTCCAAGCGTGTCTTATTTTCTCAGGTAAGCATTGAATTGAGTTGGTAATCTTAAAGTTTTGTTACAACAGGTTGCTTTTATTAATGCTAGACTAAAATGAAATAATTGGGTTCCATGAGAGACATGAACACTCTGTCAAATATACTTTTTTCCCTCTTTTTTTCAGGTATAGTCTCTCATATATTCCTTTTGCAAGGTGAGTCTGCATAATTATTTCCATCATAACAGAAGTCAGCTAGCTATCTTTATGATAGGAAGGTGGAAAAAGTCCTTAAATTGAGTACGTGAAAAAACATAATCTCCTCCCTTTCCTTCTAATTTTTAGAAAATGACATAGCTGTATTCAAAGTAGTGCTTAATATAAGCTTTAAATACAAGTAAAGTGCATAGTAATTATCTTTGTTAAATTTCATTCTAGTTTCCTCACTGAAAATAAATTGAGTTTTTGTTTAAATTCTCCAGTGATTTAAAAATGCATTGATGCAATAGTGATTTTTCCAGTACTTACACTAAAGATATCTTATGGATCTGAGGTCTTAGCAAAAAGCAAACAAGCAAGAATAGTTTCAACTGCTAAGTCTACTTCTGAATTCCTCCATCATTTTTAGGAGAGGCAAAGGCAGTGCTTCATGTTAATTTTCATTTTGTCAAGCTTCTCTCTTTCACTCTGTGTGTTCAAAAAGGGAAGGAAAGCTAGTCAAACACATAGTGAAACCACATACAAGTAAACAAACTGAAGAATCTGTTTTTTCTATAGTGTTTCATGTCAAATGTAGTTTAGTCTTTGAGCAGTGTGTTTTTTACAAAAATAAAGTGCTTCCATGTCTGTATATTACTTAATGATGTTTTCTGCAGTGAAAGTGGAGAAAAAAAAGAATACAAAGTATTATCTGTCCCTTTCATCTGGTATCTTCCTGTAGTTTTTCTGTAACTTTGCTGAAAACTCTGCACTATGGTTTGGGGGTTTTTTTGTAAAGCTTCAGATTTGATCTAGAGAGGATTAAGCCATATATATGTCTTTTTTAAGATGATAGTTGATAATTACAATTGATTAAATACTTTAACTGAACTCAGGCTTCAAATTGTCATCTTACTGTTTCTGACATCTCAGGCTAACCCAGTCAAAAGTAGTATTTTGTCTTCTTATAGTTCCTGTGGCCATGTGACACTCTCAGTAGGGTCATTCCTTCTTTTTTCAAATGTTCTGTTCTGCACAGAAAACAAGTCCAGCTACTAGTCACAGGTCTTTTCTTCTCCATCAGCAGTACTTTAAGTTCTGGTCAGAAGAACAATAGGTTATATGCATCACGCAATTTCTTTGGTTTTATTTGTCTTTGGTTTTATTGATTTTTACGAGCCAAAGAACTGAATTTTACGCAGGCAGCTTTTAGTAGTACGGTGATTTCTTTAGGGATTAATGAGTTACTTGCTTATGTGGAATGCTATCATAAATTTTTTGTGTAGGCTGCCTTTTTTACAGAAATAGTGATCTAAACGATGTTCAGTGCTAGAGAACAGTATTACGTAATTAGTTTAAAGTATGCTTTTATCTTGATTTCCACAAAATTATCATTACTTGATTTAAGTCAGTTAATAATTTACTCTTAACAACAATTTACTTGTTTGTGGTTTTGGGGTTTGGGTTGGGTTTTTTTAATTAATGGTGGCTCTCCTGCTGACATAGCAAAAAAAAAAAAAAAAAAAAAAGAAAAACCAACTAAAAAAACTCCACACCAAAACAACAACAAAAACCATACATACAGTGACTTTAAGGAATCATGATAGTATTTTTCTTCATTTTTCAAATTGACTAATAACAGAATACAAATTGCACTCCTTAATAAGTTGTTACATTTTTGAGAAAATTAAAAATAAAGTGAGTGATCTAAGTAGGATAGTCAGAAAACAGTTTATTGTTGGTTAAAGACATAGACCCCTTCAGATCTTTCAAACCTTAAGGCTGAGCCAGCTCTCTGTCCTGCACTGTTAGTATGTGCACTTTAGACCCTTCAGCCTCAGCTTTTGTTTTCACTGCAGCATGACTGGACTGAAAGCACCTGTGCTTTGCTGATTGTCTGGCTTTGGCATGCTTCTCAGCCTGGCCCTTGCTGTCCAGTCTTTGTGAAATAAGGCTTTGACCTTCGCTAAGCCACCAGGTGTGCTGCAGAACAGTTTTTAACACTCTGTCTGCATTTTAGCATGTGTTTGAATGTAAACGGTGTGGAAGACTTAGACAATATGGGCAGCTTCGGAGCGGGCTTGAGCCTTTGCTTTAGCTGGTGCTGTAGATGTACTCAACATAAGGATGACTGTTAAGATCCTGCATTTGATAAACTATTGATTTTTATCTTTAGTTTGTGTAATATTTTTAATTTTAAATATGTAATGGTTGATACATATGTAAAGGAAATAACAAGTATCTTAACTGACTTTTTTTTTCTTTTTAAAGGGATGCTGTGATTAAATGCTTCTCATCCTGTCTAGGGTAAATTAAAACCAGGAACCACTGTACGCTTTAAAAGCCAACATCTATTCCTCTGTGAATTTTGCTCGGAAAACTATACTTTTCCACTCATTAAATACCCAGTAACAATTTAGTATTTTCCTTGCCTTTTCTATTTGGGGGATTAAATACTTTTTACTAGAAACAGTTTTAAAAATAAATTGGGTGAACTGTGTGTGTTTACCCTGGAACTTTTAGGCTATTTTTAACAAAAAAGTACATTTAGATACTTTGTGCAGAGTAGTCTTAAAACTACCTTGCATCCAGTAACAGTTTATTCCCCAGTGGAGGCAAGCCACTAAGATCTGGGTAGTATGCATAAAGATTTCATTTACAGTTCTGTCTAAAATTTGCAATGTGCCATTTATGTTTGTGTATTATTCATTGTATGCTTTTCCAAAGACAGAGTTTTATAAATGTTGTAAAGATTTGGTAAGTTATAATTAACTGCTCTTTGAAATGTCTATACATGTGCCTTATGGAAAAAGCTTAATGAGAATATGTGAAAGGTCTGTTTAAAGCTTGTTGGATTTTATTAAAAAGCTATATTTTAAACGATTTTTTTTTTTTACTTTCATACTTAAATACTTTTTACTAAAAGAGCTTATGGCTAATGTATATATGAAATCTGTGAAATAAATTAGTTTTAAAGGTGCCTAAACTATTTTTGATTTAGGAATCAGCTATAGAGGGCTGAAAACTTCAGCATTACACTTGAATAAAGATGAAAATATAGAAAGCGGGATATGTATATGACTGTGTCCAAATTTGGTTATTGGATTTGCAGAAGTGGCTTTAAAGCTTCTGTGTGTTACGGTTTAGACAAACTGTACGTTCTGACTTAAGCTGGTAACAAATTGAAGTGAAATACTCCAATGCTTTGCCTAGCTTCAATAAGATGTTTTCTAGTTTTTTTGCAACTAAGAGCTATTCAGTTATTCAGGAGCAGTTAAATCCTTAATGTTTGGCTGATATTATATTACAGGAGGTTCTTACCACAGGATGGGTGTGCTTGATTACCTGCATTCTAAACCCCAGTTTTTTGAATTATTTTTTTTCTGCTAATCCACAAATAGAAGAATGTGAGCTTCAGTGTCAGGAAGGGGAAAAACCCCTGTCTTTTAGTATTCAGGACCCAGGCTAAAGAGATGAATTGCGGTGTGTTCCTGTTAAATCTCAGTGTACGTTGCACAAAACAGCAGCATCTTTTGGGGGAGCTGTATGAAGGATGATTGCATGATTTTGTAGCTAAACTGCCAAACCAAGCCTCACTTTTCACTGATTAGTAACAATAAATTGCCAGTGAAGTATCCTTCTTGCTGGATGATAGGGGACCAGGTGGTCCCCACCGTGCAGCAGGCTCTTGGGCTTGTTAGTTCTCCATGGTGTAGTGACAGCCTCTCCAGTTCTGCCCATCACAGCCCTGGGGTGCCGGTGGACCCGTGAGTGAATTCTTAGTTCCTTTGAGTTTTCAGTTTGCATTGAAGGTGAACGAGTATGTGTGTAGGTAGTGCAGGCTGTCAGCCTGGAAATGACTGTCGCTGCCCTTTCCCCAGACGCTGCTTCTGACCATAACTGGCACAGGGAAGATCCCGTCCCGCTACTTGGAGCTTCAGGACTGAGCAGTTGCTTGCTCCAGAGTTGGTTTTGCCCGTTGACTACCAGTTCTGGTACACAATCACCTCCACTGTAATCTTTAATTAGAATGGTATTAGCTATTCAGATTTTTTTTCATTTATGCGCTGTGGTAAATAACAAAGCTAACGCTCATCTGTTAACACTATTAGATCACCATGGCTTCAAGAACTGAGGTCCAAAAGTTCTATGTACTGATATGATTTTATATATGCACTGAGGTCTGTTATATCATGTGCTTTCTTATTTGTTTTTCTCTCCTGAGTATTTAAGGGTTCTCTTTCTTCATCTACATACAGAGCACACACGCTGTGTTCTTTCATCGGTATCTTTTGCTCCTTCACATCCTATCGTTGTTTACTGTGTATGAATATTCCAAAAGTTCACAGCTGATGCATCCTCATTGTATGATTATCTTTTATGACAGTGTGAAACCATGGATGTGGAGATCTCTATCTGTGTGGATTGCATACACCCTACCCATCTTTTGGTGAAATTCTAATACCCTAATTAAAATAGTACTTTCAAGTACAATCTGTAGAAATTATATGCCATGACTGTTTAGACTAAATTTTTGAGTGGTAATAATCTTGGACTCAGAGGAAATGTAAGTTTACTTATTCCAACCACAGGAAACCTCTGTGTTACTATTCAAGGTACTTCTAAAGAGTAGGAAATTACTGCTTTCCTCCTCCTTTTAAAAAAAAAAAAAAAAAAAGGCAAAACAACAAAAAACCCACACACAACCAAAAAACAACAGAAGCGTAGAGCTTCACAGCGTAGAGCAATCACAGAAGGAAGGGAGGCTAGGAAGAAGGATCTCTGGACTGGGCTCTTTGTTACCAAGCGAGGCTGCTCTTGTCCTCCGAGGGGCTTGTGCCTTTTGGAATTTTACGTAGGTGCAAGTCCGCTCTCGGTCCCAGGGTGGCTGACCTCCCTCTTGTCCTGTCTGCCGGCCCTGGGTCACGGTCATTCGAGTAGTCCCGGAGCTCAAAAAGCCCTTAATCTTTTGAAGATGGCGCGAGGGTGCTGGTAAACGTGACAGTAACAGCCTCCGCCCTTCCACGCTTGGACGCTTGAGGACTGTGGGAGGCAGTGAGAGCCCGCCCGCCCTTCCCTCCGGCTCTGCCGGGGGCCGGCCGGGCGAGGCGCGGGGGAGGGCGGCGGCGGGCCCCGCCGGGGCGGCTCTGCGGGAAGGCGGACCGGCGGCCCCGTCCCCGCCCGCTCGCCCACCCCGCGCCGGGGAAGGGTGTTCCCGGGGCGGGCGAGGGGCGGGAAGGGGGCCGGGTTACCGAGGGGGAAAAGCGGCGGCGGCCGGCGCAGACGGAGCCCACGCCCCGCGCTGTCGCCGCCGGCCGGGGGCTGCTCGTCCGCCGGTCGCCATGGGGCTGCAGCCCCGGCGCGCAGCGGGGCCCTGTCCGCCGGCGGGGAGATGCGCCGCCCTGCCTGGAGCGCGCACCGCGGCCGCCTGGGCCCGTGGCGAGGAGCCGGAGGGCGCTCCCGGCCGCACCGCCTCCCTGCCGCCCGTCCTGCCGGCCCCCGCCGCCGCCTCCCCCGTCGCCGCCCGGGCGCAGCCCAAGAAGCCGCCGGCGGCGGCCCCTAAGAAGGCGGCGCCGCGACCCGCGGAGGAGAAGGCGGCGAGGAAGGCGCGGGGGGCGCCCCCGGAGCGGGCGGGCCCCCTCTCCAGCTCCTGGCCCTGCTCCTCACTGCAGCGGCAGCCGCCGCGGAGGCCGCCAGCCGAGCGCGGGGCGCGGCCGCAGCCCCAGCCCGCCCCGCCGCAGCCACGGGGTCGCCCGGGGGCGCCGGGGGCGGGCAGCCGCTCCTGCGAGAGCCTCGGCGGGGCGGCGGGGGAGACGGCGCTGCGCTTCTCGCTGAGCCTGCCCCCGGAGGCCATCAGGGTGCTGCAGCGGCGCAGCCTGGAGCGGCAGCGGGGGCAGCCCGCCCCCTCCCCCGGCGGCAGAGCGGCCCCGGCGCGGCGCGGCGGCCGGGCGGGCGGCGGCGACTTGCGCGCCCTGCTGAAAATCTCGCTGCTCAACGACAGGCACCGCTACGACGACGAGGAGTACGAGGAGGAGGAGGCGGCGGCGGCGGGGGCCGCGGTGGACGAGGGGCTGGTGCGGAAATGCACCGAGTGGCTGCGCGGCGTGGAGAGCGCGGCCGGCCGCGACCGCCCCGACAGGCTGGAGACGCTGCCGCACCTGGGCACCCTCTGAGCCCCGCCGGGGCAGCGGGACCTGCCGGCGGAGCGGCCCGGCGGGGCCCGGGGCGGAGGCGGCGCCGCCATCCGCCGCCCGTCGCTGTTGTGTCCTTTGTGCTGTCGTCCGCGCCGGAGGAGACCTGGCGGGTGCGGGTAGGGGCTGGACGGCGGGGCCCAGCGCCCGGAGCCGGTTCCTGGGGCGGCGCCGCCGCTGGGGCGAGGGACAAAGGAGCGGGCGCCGGCCCCCGCCCGCCGGTGCCCGGGTGCTGGGGGCGAGAGGAGCCGGCTGTGCCCCCGGGGTTTTTTTTAAGACTTCTGACTACTTTATAAGATGTGCGTAACGGTTTTGTATATTTGTACATAAAAGTGCATTTTTATTTATTTGAATAAACGCCCGGAGCTTTGTGTTGCCGCAGCCTTGGCGCCTCGGTGGCTTCGCGCTGGGCTGTCGCCGGTCGGGCCGTGAGGGCGGCAGCGCGCGCGGGTCG
Organism: Strix uralensis; assembly: GCF_047716275.1. Lineage (NCBI taxonomy): Eukaryota > Metazoa > Chordata > Aves > Strigiformes > Strigidae > Strix > Strix uralensis. Next base: position 79,567,519 of record NC_133974.1, on the reverse strand, counting down.
CCGTGAGGGTGAGGGCGGCGGGCGCGCGCCGCTGGGGCGCTCGCTGGTTTAGGAGCGACCGTCGCGACAGCCGCCGCGGCTCGGCGACAAACGACACGCGGAGCCGTTGGGCGCTCCCCGGGCAAGCGCAGCGCCGGGGGCTCAGCGAGGTAACGGCAACGGCGGCTGGGGGCGAGCCCCGCCCCTCCCCTCCCCGCCAGGCGGCGGCGGGGGCTCGGCGGCGGGAGCGGCCCTGCCGGGAGAGCCCCACACCACAGGAGGCGGGGGCGGCCGCGGCGCGGGCGGAGAGGGGGGGCTGCGCGTCGCCCCCCAGCCCCGGCAGTACCTGGGACACATCCGACCTTTGGAGCTGCCGCCAGTGTACGGGGGGTGGGGGGGAGCGGCAGGATCCTTTGTCAGCGTCCCCCGGCGGGTCCCTGGCCTCCCGCGGCCCGCCGCAGCCTCCCCGGCCGCCCCCCTGAGCTCTGGGTGTCGGCAGAGGCGAAGTGTACAACAATTACGAGTGGGAAAGAAAAGGTACATCGTCCCAGGCTTACGGTTGTTGTCTCGGCCACTTACTGCCGCGCTCGTATTGTTGTTATCCAGCTTCTCAGAACGAATGTAAGACCTAAATGTTTACTACGGTATGGTAAACATTTTGCAAATGAATGTTTGAGCGTGTAGGAACATGTTAAGTTCCATTTTCTTAGCAGAGTAAACTGCCACAAACTGGGAGTTACACATTTCATGTCAGTTGTTTACACCAAACGATGTCTGTCTTGACTGTTCCGTTAAATCATGGGAGATAAACCTTTCTATAGATTAACTGCATAATGTGAAATTAATGTGCTACATTTTGCACAATATCCCTTTTTGCTCCACGTTTGTTCAAACATTTTTTCCATCTGTTTTCCCCCTGAAACTTCAGAAATGACAGGGAAAATACTGTAAGAAAAGATTTCTTTATTAAATGCATTGATACAGCCATTGGAAAAATAATGAACCAATATAATGCAGGTGTGAAATAGCTACACTCAAAGGCCAGAGAAAAAAGCGTGGGGCATGAGGATGTGTGGAGAGTAATTCTATTTAAGTAATTGTAGAGAATCGTTTGTAGTGCTAGCTGTGAAACATGCATCTTCATATCATTTTAACTGAGTTTGCATGTAGTTCTTCTGTATTCATCGATTTTCAGTAACATCTTCAAGCAAATCTGCCTTAACAATTGCAAATTTCCTGCCAAATTTAATTTATGCTGGATTGATGTCAGACCCACTTTTTTTTCCCCCCTCTCTTCTAACAATGACGAAAACGGTAGTAGTTGAGCCGTAGCTGAGTTTTTCTCTTGTGGAAATGCGAGTTTATAAAGGAGAAGCCTGGACTCTTACAAATGTTGTTCCTTAAAACTGCTCCGTGCTTTCATATCGACGATAATATCCAACTGCAGCGAAGAGTAATTCACTCATTAAGGGCTGAAGTATGATAAATCTTCCTCATGAGGCTAAAAGCTGCTTTGTTTAGAGTCTGAAGTGCGGCAGGAAATTCAATAAATTTGAATGCACAACAGCAGCAAATACAGCATGACTTGGGGCGGCGGGGGGGGGGGGGGGGCGGGATTGAAGGGAACTGCCAAGTCTGACAAAGGAGGAACCTGCTCAAAGCACGCTAGAAGGAAGAATTTGAGAACTCGGGAACTGTTTGGATGGATTTTACTTTTTTTTTTTTTTTTTCCTAAAGAATTAATTTGAACAAAGCTACGCAGAGATCATGCAGCTAAGATCCTTTGTGTTGGCTACGTCATTGTCCATGGTAGTTGAAAGTGGGCCTGAGATGGGTTTATTTTCAGATGAGGATATGGAGTCCTGATTTAGGGCTGGATGTTAAGAGCCACTGGGCTCTCTGGAGTTGTATAACTAATGTCTGCTTGGAACAGTACCTCCTTCACTAAACATTAACATCAAGTTCTATTGTTTTCAATATTTGCTACCTTTTTGTTCTCTTTTAACAATAAATGATGCCCCTAGTGTTCTGAATACTTTCATCTGAAATGCCCATAAATCTTGCAAGCGATATTAGAATAGACAGAGGAAGCTACTTCCCACATACTGACAGTAACTTCTGTTAATTTTGCCTGTAGCTACCTCTCGGTGTTTTCAGTTAAAAAGAAAACTGGTGGATTCTAGTATCCAGAAATCGTAGGTGAATTAAAACTGCTTATTTACTTCATTAATATGTGGTATAATAGACATTTGAGCCCAGTGACAGGCTTCAAAAGGTAAAAATGCCTGTGGAGATTCAGACAGCAGTGAAAACCCTTAAGTCATTGCATTTGTCTTTGTGCAGCATCGCTACTGCTATCTTAAGATCCATTATTTAATTGTATGCCAATGGGCATCATATCACAAACTAATCACTATTCCTTTTCTTGCTGAAGGAGCGAGAGCGCTCTGAAGGGCTGAGAACTGAAAATTCCCACCACAGCACCCCCATCCCATCGGTCCCCGGTCAGCCTGGGCCTTTTCCCCGCCTGAGCCATGGGTTCAGGACAGGGTGCCGCTGGCACGGCTGGAAAATGCAAGCGGGATGCATCTCCTGTCCCTCGGCTGCTCCTGGGCTCGGTGAAGGCAAGGGGAGCTTCCCTGGGGCGGGTGGGGCTGCTGCCGGCTCCTCCTGATTCTCAGCCTCTGGAGCTGCTGCTCAGGAATACTTTTCAGGTAGCGCAGATCTGCTTTTGCCATAAGAACCATCAAGCAGCCTGGAAGTCCTACATTTGCTTTTTGCAGTATATTAGCCATCTTCAAAGTGACTCAGCCTAAGCCTCCCACTCATAACCCTTTTAGCTGCTGAAAGAGATTTATGAGCAGCTGGTGCCATGGATACTTAAAATAATCGATACTTGCTTCAGGGTAGATAGCTTCCCTTCTTCCTCCGAACACAGTATGATTTATGGTGGAAAAAGGAAAAAAACAAAACCAAAAACCATCACATATTCTGTCTCTCTTTTTTTTTTTTTTTTTTTTTTTTTTTTTTTTTTGAAGGTAGCTAATAAATGGCGTTGGCCTTACTGCTGTTTCTGAGCAAGCCTGGAGAAGGCAGAGTCCGGTGGAGCCCACGTCTGAGCAGCCGCAGCCCTGAGCACCGCTGGATTTGCTCTCGGGTTCCAGCCCGAATCTCAGGTTTCCCATCCCAGTGACACCGCCAGCGCTTCCTTCCCAGGGCTGAGGGGAGAGCCCAGATTTATGCTCTTTCGTGCTCTTCCTCACCAGAACGCTTCTAAAGCCCAGACAAGCGGTATTCCCCATGAGCTGCCCCCCTCAGCCGTGCCTGAGGGATCCCCCCCCGAGCTGGGGGGTGGCGGCTCCCCCACCCCGGGAGGACGGAGCGGCGGGGTAGCGTCTTTCTGGAGCAGCAACTCTCCTTCCATTTAGGAGGTGTTCCTTTGTTTTCGAGGGTTGTGTTTGTGAGGTACTTAAAGGCACGTTCTGTTTCCTCTCTTAAGCAAAGCCTCTCCTAAGTGGTGGTTTTGTAAAGAGAGGAAGGGCTTTTAAGAAGGTTTAGCTTTGATACTTCCTGAAAGAGAAATCACCGTTTTGCAACGACCCGTTACAGCAACGTTATTTTAAGTAATTTTTTCCCCTTCTTTGCGATGTATGACGAAGGGTTGAGAGCTCTGGAATGGCTTAAAGTTTTCTCGGTTCTTTTGCTTTTATAAAATCAAAGATATCAAACCCATCCGGTCTGTGTTTTGCACTAAGGTGTCCCGAGATCACGGCCTTAGGCGGTTCTTGCTGAGGGCTCACATCTTGGGTGGAAGTGCTAGGTGTAGTAAAATCTGTCCGAATGCTTTCTGCTCCCCAAATTAGTTTCACATTGTGGTGAAATGAACTGTTGGGTGAGGATCAACTGATGTTCAGCTTTCAGCACTCTGACTAAAGGAATGTAATTAGTTTCATCATCTTTCCTGTCATCGTCACACTTTTGAGCGCTGGTAAAAGTCGAGCTTTGAATGAAAAGGAAAAAAAAGTTCTTAATTAAACATAAAAATAAATTAGCACGGAAGCTATTCGCTTCTTGGCAATTAACACAGAAGAGAGCAAATTGGAGTAACTTGTGGTATTCCGATTACTTTTTAACGTTCACCTGGCTGAGTTCTACCCATCGGTGTAGTGCCCACAGCCGACCAGGTAAGTCACAGGGTGAGCGAATGGGAGAGAATTTACAGCATTTTCTTTGCCAGGGCGTTTTCTGAGTAGCAGATTTAAGCCCACCCCGAGTGGGAACAGCGCTAAGCGACAGAACTCTCAGCGCTTTAAATGACAGACTCACAGAGGCAGTTTACGACTAGAAGTAGGCGCCGAGAAAAGCCAAATTCTCAAAACCGGGCGCTGGGTGCGTGAAGCACCTGACTGCAGTAGCGGGGAAAAAGTTTGTCAGGCGTCCAGGAGGGGCTGGAGCGGAGCCGGGAAGGGGGTTGGGGGTGCGGCCCTGGGCTCCTCTGGGCGGGCCGGCGGGAAAGCAGCGGCCCCGGCACCGCCTCGCAGCGCGGCCCCGGCAGTGCCGGCCCTCCGGCTCCGGCAGGGACCCGCTCCGTCCTGGGAAACGGGTAATCGTGCTGCTCAGGAAGCAGCTCTGGCTTGGCTTTTTTTTTTGTAACTTCTCCTATAGTTCCTGATCCCCTATAGTTCCCATCTCCCCTTCCCCCCAACCCCTGCAGTACAAAGTTTTGAAGGCAAAGAGAAAAAGAGTGAACAGCTGAATAAATGTTTCTGGGAGGCTGTTGTGTGCGACTCTATGTCATTAGGATTTATTTTTTTACCACCGTGTGAAGCGCTGAACAGATCTCGAGAGTGAATTTCATGACTCTAAGCAAGTGGGCTCTCTTATACGTCGACGTGGCTTCTGCACGTCAGTTTGCAGTGAGGGAGAGCGCATTCCAGGGACACGCAAAAGCGCTCCGTGCGAGCATCGTTAACAAGGAGCACTGTGATGCCCCGGTGTTAAGTACTTGTCGTGAAGATATTTTGTACTGGTCCCTGTATTCAATTATTTGTTCTATGGAGAATGATTTTTTTCAATTCATAGGTAGTCACTGAGCTGCTTTTAACTTTGAGGAAAATGTTGTGTGTAGACTTTGTGCAGGTCATCTTAGGGTAGAAGTAACTTGGCCTGGCAGATGTATCTGGAGCATAATGACCAAGGTGCCATTAGCAAGTGATTCTTTTAAATTACCAATAGAAGGAAAATACGAATCCACCGCTTTCCATCCCCTGGCTTCTTAATTTTTCCCACTGAGTTTACAATAAGCTTCTGTCAAAACGGGAAATAGTCTGACCCAGATACTGTTAGTGATCACCATGATACCTTTAATTTAAAACTGGCAACATTGCGGGGGGAGGGGGGATGATTACTGTGAAATAGCAAATGCTGAATTCATATCGATGCTTACAATGCCTTTTGGACGGGTTTTCAGTTTCTGGCATTTTGGGGAAAGCTTATTGTGCAAGATATGGCATTCACATCCCTACTGCTAATCTATTGGTCATACTGACAGTTTACTCTTGGGGGTGTCGTCTTCTTTTTTTGGAGTTCTTATGAAATATGTCTCTTTAGTGCTTCTCTCTGCTGCCCATGGGAAATGCCTTGCTGCAAAGTTAAGTTTAATCAGTTTCTGTTGGTTTTGTTTGTTTGTTTTTTCCCTGCATTTATTTATAGAAATATGGTAAAGTAAACGCTGGTTTGTGTAGCAGCAGGAATTAAAAATCCTGCAATTTGGAGCCTGCAGGTTACTTCTAATGGTTTAATGAAATTTCTGAAATAGTAAGCCAATCGCCCATAGGCTTAAATCTGGTAGTCAGGAATCTCTACCTCCACTGACAAGTTATTTTTAAAATGCTGAAAGCCACAGGAACACCCATTAAGGATGTGTAGCTGTCAAAACTACAAACTACTTGGGGCAAAGGAGAAAGAAAATTGGGTTGTCTAGGGCAGCACTTTAGTGTAAGTAGAACCATGGACTAAGAAAAGTCATCCGCCAAATGGTGCTCTCGTCTGAATGAGCAACTGAAGAAATGAAGTATATCAAGTTAAAAATCCTAAAACATACCTTTCCTGAGTTGGAAGAGTTTATTTTTTGGGGAAAAAAATCCCATGATTTTATTTCCTTTTTCCTGAAAAGAAATTTGAAGGCAATAACTGTCTCCCTAACCTCTGGTGGATGAATACAGATTGTAAACAGAACAGATGGAGCACAGCAAACCTGGCTGATTCCCAGCTGTAGCAAAGCTCCCCCCTCGGCACAGCTGGCTGAGCTGCTGCTCACCGCGCCGGCTCCCTAAATCATCCCATCTAGGGAGCTTGGCTGGCCTGGGCTGGGCACCTTTGCTCATCTGCTTTGCTTTGGCTGATACAACCAGGGAGAGCTACTGCAAGTGGTCGAGTCAGCTGATGAAAATGAGACGGTTTGCTGTAAATCTTGATTGCACCCAGCAGGACTGAATACTTTATTTGTATTGCATTGGCCACCTGAAGAGTTTACTCTGCATCCCACTTTTTTTCTTTTTTTTCTTTTTTTTTTTTTTCCTTTTTTTTGGGGGGGGGGGGAGGGGCTCTTAAACCGTTGCTAGTTAGAAGCAAATGAATACAAAGGAGGTGGTGTTAGTAGTCATGCAGCAGCCTATTTCTATTGTCTCTTGGATAGGGTCACATAAAAAGTGGGACCTGACGCTCACAAATGTGCCTACATTGACCGTTTTAGTTGTTTCCAGGGGAAACAGCAAGTTGTGAGAGTGATCCTTGCTCTCACTGTTGCCTGGGTACTGCTAAACAGCAAAGGGGTTCGGTTTTGCTTAAGAAGCAAGCAGGGTAGGTCGCTAATGCTTCATTTTTTTTTTTTTTTTTCATAAAAAGAAAGAAAATACTTTGTGAGATCATACCTTAAGGTCACTGGTGTTTATATCTCATTCATAGCGCTGCAATTTATCCTCAGTTAATATAACAACAAAGTTAATAAAATAACCTTTGTTTTGATTCTCTGAATGATTCACCATCCCCCTTTGTGGCTGTTTTGTTCAAAAATAAAGGGGGGGAAGAGAGTATATTCTAAGTACAAAGGGAGAAGATAAAAGCATCAGTCTGTTTCTGTACCTCCTACGTAATATTGCCATAGTAACAAGGAGCTGAATGCGGCTGTTCATCACTGGATGCCGAGGTAAAGCAGACACTCTTCTTATTCAAAGGAATATTAGTAAAATACAGATTTTTAAGGTGTCAATAAGGAATTAGGAAAAAATGGTCTGCCTTACATAGCACACTCTGTAAGCTAATAATAAAGTGGCACTTTGAAAGAAGAGAGGGCAATTAAGGCATTTAGCAAACATTTATAATGCTGTAAATCAGAGCGTTTTATCTTCCACACAAAGCCATGCTGAGCTGTGAAGTGCAGTCACAGATAATATATTCTGACATTAAATTTACATGAGATGAACAGCTCTCTTTTCTTCTGCCTAATACATTTCTGGCCATGGCAGTTGGCTGTGGCAATTGCCAAATATTTGTACTGCAGCATTGACTGGCTATGCTCTAATCCGGATTAAAATATAAGTGGGTAAACTATTCTGTGTATTTAGGGCTGCATGATGTCTCCTGGACCCTGGTGCTACTTTTTTAACCATTAAACCACCTCCAGAGGGGATGAAATTCTGTTCTAGGCGTGTACATCAGGTAAAAATATGTATCTTTGAAATTTCAGTGAAAAGAAGAAATAGTTCAATTACTCTCAAGAGTAAAATTTGAGAAGGATAAAAAAGTGCACTTTTTTCAGTGCACTATTACTAGTGTAACTTACTGTTACTACTGCAGTTCTCTGTGCTTTGCAGCAAGAATTTGACATTTAACTTGTTGCATTTCTGTGTCCAGTAACACCTTTTTTTTTTTCAAGTTTTCTGTATTTGATCAAATGGTGGATTAAAAAGGAAATCTGTTACTCTGTATGCACTCTCAAAGGTCTTCTTCATTTGGAAGTTGTGTTTGTTTTGTTTTGTTTTTTCTGAAGGCTTTTTCAACCTGAATTGTGTTTAAAATGAAGGCTTGAAGCATGAAGCAAAACTCTGCTAGCAGCCATGGCTGCCTTCTGGGACAGGAAGGTAGGAAGTGGCTGCAGGAACAGCTTTTCCTATACCACCAGTGCTGTCTGCCAGCTCTCATGTTTCTGGTTGGGGTTAAAACACAACAAGGACAAGACCTGAAGCCAACAGATCTGGGCAAAGTGATCTGTCCTCAGATGCCTGGGAAAATGATACAGATTCAGGTCAGAGCTAGGCTGAAGCAATGGAAAGACTCAGCCAGGAGGAGTGACAGCTGGAGACTGTCACTCTTGGAACTGGCAGAAGTGGAGACTGAGTTAAGAGTGCTGGCAAACCCCTGTGAAACCCCAAAGTAAACGGTCTGTCCCAGCTCCTCCTGTGGTTGACTCGGGTAGCAGGTGACAAACTGGCTCCACAGACAGAGCCACTTCCTTCGCTCAGCTCTGCGCTGACACCCAGGCAGTCCCACCCGTGCTGGCAGCTGGTGGGGCAGGCAAGGAGACACACACGGTGCCATTTCTTTGAGAAGGTAGGAGGCAGGTTGGCATTCACTTTTTCCTCTTTGAAAAGAGCACCCTAGGAAGTCACACACATATGCACACCATGGTTGTGGGGTCAAGCACACTAAAGTTACTTATGAAGTAATTAATCCATCCCCTTTTATTTATGTGCTCATGTAAGCTTTTTATAAGTGATCGCAGCATCACTTACTGCTTAGGGTTTGCTCTGCCTCATACAGCCCAATTGTGTTTCTAGGAGTTCAATATGACTTGCCATGATGGGTTTTACAACATCTTCCTGCACCAGCAACTGGAAAATGCCAAAACCTGCCTAATTATGCAGCCTGTTGGTCTGCATGTCGACAGCTTCTGGTTGATGTTGACCATTTTGCCTGGTAAAAGGCTGGCAAACCTGAGCTTTTGCCTCCTGAGCATACTAATGGGGGCTTTCCTTGCATTTCATCTGCCAGGGAGTCTGTGTGTGAGAAGGGAACAAAGATTGTGTGACTCGGTCTCATTTCACAGTTTGAACAGTTGCCTAAAGGGTATTTTTATTGCTTGTCTGCAAGTAGTAAATACTGTTTTTTTTTTTTTCCCCCGTGAAACTGTGGCCAATCTGACTTGTGGAGCTCCAGTTTCAAAAACAACTCTTAGGGTTGCAGGGGCAGCTTTGTGCATGTGGGAAATTGTATGTTCATGCGGAGGTAGGAGACTGGGATTTGGAAGAGGGAAAATTTGTTTGTGAATTACTGTTTCTTGTCAGATTACTGCAACTAAAACAGAAAGCATGTGGGTTTAGAAGCAAATGAAGAACAGGATTCCTCTCTACTTGGTTCATGCCATTGTCTTAGGGAAGAGTTATAGTCTCACATGTGTCCTCTTATCCTCATCTAGTAGGCTCAGAAGAGAAGTAAAATATTCTCCCTCAGTGTAGTCAAGAGCCTGGTTGTTACATCGCTCTCCTGAAAGGTGGGCCAACATGGGTTTGAACTCCTTCGTGCGGAGGAGGTGTGTGCATTGACTACTACTAGACTGTTACTCAAAGTTTGCCATGTCGTAGGGCAGTTTTCACCATTGGAGGATTGACAGTGAAATGCTTCTGCTTATGAGGGAACCCAGGCTCCTATAGATGGCTAAATCAATAGTTAATCCACTACAATAATTTTTAGTGAAACATCTGAGTGTAGATTTGAGAAACATTCTTCTTGAGTACTTCTTTGTTACTTTAGGATTTTTTACATTTCCCCCCCCACCCCTTTGCAGCCAGGGTATGAAAAATGTGAGACAGCAAATCTTCAGCACTTAAGCCAGGCTCTGTCAGGCACTACTGATGTGGACTTTTGTGTCTGATTTGGACTTGTGAATGCCAGCCTGTGAGCTGAATGCCTAAAAACTAGATGGCAATGCCAAGTGTTGCCTCACTGTAAGCGTATGCCTCTTTTGGCTGCTGTGGATTCAGGCCCTTGCCGTAATTTATATGCATTGTGATTCAGGTGGTTTTGCCCAACAAAAATTTTTTTTTGGAGGGGAAATGATGGAGGGCTGAGGTTAGGACTAAAATGTGTACTTTGTATGGGGCTTTCTTTAAATTCTTTAGAAAAGGTAGACAAGGCATCACCTAACAAAAGAACAAAGCAATGTTGACACAAGGCAGTGTTGGTTTGTGTGGGTTCAACATAGTATCTTATGTGCAGCTGGCAATTAATCCAATGCATGACTAACCATTTAAGAACATTAGCACACACATGGGCAGATTCGTACTTGGATTTAACAGTACATTTACAGTGACTTCTCAGCATTTGTGTTTACTTGGGCAAAATTTGGATCATGTAAAGTAAGGACAGGTATGCCAACGTATGTATTTGATTATTCATCCGCTGAATGCTTTTTCTGCTTTTCCTGGTGTACATGCCAGGATGCTGCACAGTGTAACTTACCTTTGTGTGATGCCAGCCTTGTATTGCTTATGTTACTTCCTCTTCTTCCAATAGCCACCCATTGATTTGTTCCTCACCTCTCTGGAGGCTGAATCACCCTCGACTGGTGCTGCAGGAGGTATGGAACCTTACAGTAAAAGATATACTGTGTACAAAATCTTAAGCATTGCAGACGGACGTTGCATGAGCTTAAAAGGAGCCTTAGACTGTCTTGTTCCAGAAAGTTTGCTCATGGTAATTTACTGTTTCTTTGTTTAGCTTTCTGCACTTTTGCTGCACTATCTTCAAGCTCCTTTGATGCTGGGTCAGAAATAAACTTCAGGACTGTGTTGGTAGGGAATGGTGAATAGCCACAGACTCACAACGCTCTTTCTTCATCTAAGCTAATCTGTATGTTTGTTCTATATGTCAGCGTACACTAAAGATGTGAACTCAGGTCCAGGAAGCTCAGTGAATTGTCTCAGAATGGTGCTGCTGGGAAGAGGCGAATGGGACGTCACCAGGGAGCTGCTGCAAGATGGAGGTGGAGGAAGCAGAAAAAAATGGTTGATGTGAAGAAGAGTAGGCATGATCTTAGGGACATGGCACAACAACAAAATACTTCAGTCTGTGGCACAGTTCCATTTCTCTCTCATAAATCTTGTACTGTCCACATGAGTCTCAATAGCATCATCTTGCCTCTGGAGAACACAAGCACCTGCACCATCTGTCAGCCTCGTCCTCTCTGAAGCAGGAAATCCCTGTGTTGTTCAGTGTTAACTCAGTGTGGGAGTATGTTCATGGGAATCCATAGGGTAATCAGCACTTATTCCCCTCGCTGCTTTTGACAGGACTGTAAAGGTTTGCTTCGCTTCACTGCTCAGCATCCTTCAAATGTTGGGTTTAAAAATGATGAGATCCTTCAAATGTTGGGTTTAAAGATGAGACCAGGCACGGGTGGAATTATTGCTACTGATTTTAAGTTTTTCTCATTAGGCCTCTCAATTACAAAATGCTGTCTGTGCCATAAGGAATCATTGGTGTGTTTCTTTGCTCTGGGCACTCTTGCTGTCTCATACTTGGAGGGTGAGGGTTGTGAGGTGGGTGCCAAAGCTGCCTTCTACTCTGCTCAACGCAGGGGGTGCCTGCAGGCCTTTCTGCAGGGTGGGAACCGCCAGGATTATGCATGTTTGCCTGTGTCCTTGGTAGCAAAGTATTACTTACAATGCAAGCGGGATTCTTCCCACTGTGAGCAGTGTGCCTATTGAGCAGTGCTTTGGTGTTTAGCCAGTGAGATGGATTTTTGCAAATAAGTGGAAGGAGGAAGTAGTGGTGTTTTTTGCTTGTGTTAGTTTTATTTTGTTTTTAATAAAACAAAATTTCTTTTTATATGTCCATCATTTTTATTTTACTTTCTTTTTTCTTGTTGTCACATCTGCCTCATTTTGCTGCTTATTAGATACCTATTAGATATTCATTGACTTTCCAAATCAGTCACTGGGATTCTTGAGATTTCATAGCAACGAATTGTATTAGTGAGAGGGAGAAGCAAATTTGCACAGGAACATTTTCAGTAATGCCAGGTATTTCTGTGGGATGGTAACTATTTTCTTTGCAAATATCAGTGTCCTGCAAACAAGAAAGATGTATTCAGACTTCATCTTAAATAGCACTTGCTAGGGGCGAGTGAATGTACACATTCTTAACTGGTTTGTGTTGCCTTTTGACCACTGGTGTGGGAACTGTGTGGGAACACCTCAGAAACATTGCCACAAAAGCTATGGCTTGTATGGTTTGGAAAGAGAGGATGCCTTCTGAAGGGTCTGTTTCTTGGAATGACGCTTAGAAATTTGGTGAGCCCTGGAAAGTATCAGGCTTAGCTAGAGTTGGATGCTCGACAGTTGATAGTTTAGAACAAACCAAGAAAAAACCCATTGCAGATAGAATTCACTAAACAACATCAGATTTTCCTGTACCTGGTACATGAGTACTTTAGTCCTCAAGCAGAGCTGAGATCACAGGTCAGTGCAGGACAAAGAGCTGACCTCTTTTGCACTCTTGCCATTAAACAACCCATTCCAATCCAGGCCTCAAAAATGAGAGTGTGTCAGGGGCTTATCCTGAACCTGCATCTTGTGCTTGCCTGGAATGCTTGTCATTTTCTAAAATTTAGAGAAGATCTGACAGATACCTCGTCTGGTCAGGTAGTGCAGCTCTTCTAGAGTAGTCTAGTTTTAGTGAGACATTAATGAAACATTTTTTAAAGCTCTTCTTTTTTTTTTTTTTGTCTGTATTCTAAGAAATGGTTTGATTTCTTGATATCCCAACAAAATTCTGGTTTTTTGAAATGTGCAACAGACACTCAACCAACTAACATAGTTTACTTGTTGGTATCAAAACCCTGGGCAAGCCTTGCCTGCCTGTGAGACACAGAGCTGTTGTACTGATACAGGCTATTCCTCCAGACCTTCAGCTGTTGCCTGTGTCCTGCAGGTCCTGAGTCATACCTGCCTACCTGGTATGGATGTCCTTGATATACTGATTGCATCACACATGGCACAAGAAGCCTCGCATTTCAGCAGGATTTATAGGTTGTGTAGGAAGACATCTTTGTGGTTTGCTGGTGCAGCCTGCAGGGTTTTGGCTGTCCAGTTCTGTTCTGGACAGCAGAAGAGTGTGTCTGCTGAATATGTTAACTTGTCAATAAGCATGCACAACTTCAACTCCAGTTTACTGGAGATGTCTGAGAACCAGAAACAGGCTCTTGGTTTTCGAGGTATGTGTAGCACGGAAAAGTGTGTTACGGTCAGCTATATCCTAGCTTCATTCCAGTTACTGGCTGAAGTTAGCCCTGAGTTTCATACCTGGGGCTGGCAACCCAGGCATGCGTGTTGAGTCAGTTACTCAAAGCCTTAGAAACACAGTGCTCACACTAGTTCTTTATATTTGGAAATAGTTTGTTGGCCTGTGTTATTGCTTGATAGGAGCAGAATGAAAAGTATTTATGAATTAAAACTTACATGCTCAAACAGATGCATGAATTACATGTGTTTTAGCAGGGTCTAAACTGCATATTGGCCAAGACAAGCATCCCAGCAGGTATCCATTGCCACAATTGCACAGACCCTCTTTTTCTGACACTGATTTATTTATCTTTGTATGGAATAACCACAAGCAGAAGGGGACTACCAAAAATGCAAAAAGAAGAGGAGGAACAGCATTTAGTGAGGAAGATGAAGAAAGTATGATGAAACAAGCCCTGATGGATGAGGTACAGCCATTATAGCAGGTTATCTGATAACTGACACTACTGGGTTTCAGGATTTCTGATCAAGTAGCGATGAAGTGACTCAGTTGCCTGGGGCTGGAACTCCCTGTTTAGTACCCAGGTGCCAAGACAGTTTCTGTATTGGTGGAGCACAGAGGTAATTCATTGGTTTAGCTGGTAAGAGAAGGGATTCTGATATCAATTGTGGTTAATCTACCTGTTTCTTTAATTCATTTGTTCATTTTTATTCTCTGTTTATGTCTGTGAGGGCAAGAGAAAAACTGGACTATATAGCCTAATGCTGAAGACAGTCTTCAGAAAAACTCCTGTCATAGGGAAATGAGATATTTAGGTGTGGTATTTTCCTGTTACTGTGCTGCAGTGCTCATTTCTTTCAACAGCTAGCAGATGAGAGTTTGCAGATGAAGGCTGGTAAGGAGTTATTTGTTCATTTTTGGTTTAAAGTATTCACCTGTGCACCAATGATAGCTGATCTTGATTAACCTAGACATTAGAGAGATGGTATTCATCAGTATTTATTTGCATAATGGCATGTGCAAATATGTGGTATGTCAGAGGACCTTTTTTAAACCCCTTCTTGTAGTCAGTGTTGTGGGATACACTCAATAATTTTTGATGGCTAATGCTCACCTCTAGCATTTCCTTCAGCAGAGTGCAGTGGGAATGCTGACTTCCCTGTGTCTCACTCAGGCCTTGCTGATAACTAAAAGAGATTTGCCTTTATTTCAAGTACCATCATGTCATTTGCACAACAGTAGCATGCAGTAGTATGACAGCTATAATTTTGTAGTGCTGGAGACCATAATTGTACACAGTTGAAAAGGCACCTTTTATTGAAAGTTTGAATGTACTTTTCTTTCAGAAAGCTAAGTCCCATGGCTTTTCTTTTCCTCCTTTTGGTGTATCTCTGCATATACCTTGCAATTTAGCATATTAGGTAGCTGAAATCACTTCTCTGTACATTAAGGAAGTTAATAATCCAAACTCACAGCGACTCGGGAAGCATATAGAACCAATCCGTAAACGTTACCCAAAAGACTCGTGTGGAGTGAATGTGGGCTCAAAGGAGGCGGTCTGGCAGCAGCTCTTGCTAAATTACAGTCAGATCAACGTTGCCATCTACTGGGGAACTGCAGGAGTTGCCAACGGCGTCCAGTTGGAAAACGCTGCTTTCTGGTGTTTATAGCCTGAAGTTTGCGAGTGTGCAGATAATAGGCTGTACAAGCTAGCACCTTAAAAAGAAAAGCCTCCTGCCCAGGTTCTTTCTAGTTGAGTTTAGAAAAAAAAGGCTTCCAGAAACTGGGGAAGGAAAAGAATTCATGGACTAAATCTGCTGATGCCTTCCACTTTCCCTAGGAAAAAACCCACCACCACTATGGACATAACCTTCAAGCAGTTACTACTGGTCTGTAACTCTTCTATATGCTTCTTTGTAAAGTATTCTGTACGAGGCGGTTTTGCTCATGTTCACTTGCTCTGTGCCCAGAACATCTCCATTTCCAATTTAGTCAATGAGTACTTATATAAAATGGAAGTGCGTTTCTGCTCCTAAGAGCCCTATAACACTATGAAGAAAGGAAAGTTATGCCTCATCTTCTTTGTTACATTAACTAGTTTCTTTTAACAATATAAAGCAGATAAATGTATTGGGTACATATCAACGACCGGTCCAGTCTGTCTCTTCTCTTTTAAAGACACAATAAAACAAGTATGTGCAATGTCTTTTCAAAGGGCTTTTATAATTTAAACTGTTTCAACTTGCTGAACTCAAGTTTCTTCAGCTTTTTCTTTTATTTTCCATCTATCCAGGATATATGTATGTGTTGCTAAAATGTGGAAAATATGTGTATTTAACAAAAAATTTGCCAAGCATAGATTAGTTAATGAGAGAGACCTCTTTTTTCCCCAGTGCCACCTTAAAATGTATAAGGATCTCTATAGACAGAAAAATGCTATGTATGCGTGCTACCAGGAGCTGCTGAATAGTGAAGTTCAAAACCAGAGAATTCAGATCTCAATGTCTGATTTTAGGATCAAACAAAATCTTGGACAGCTGAAAAAGGACAAGATGTGAAGTTGAAGGGCATGAAGATGTTGGGCAGAGGGGGTAACATAGCAGGAATGGTGTAGCCGATATTTACTGCTTTTAATAAGATTGGTGTGTTCATGGGAGGATCCACATGCTTTCTGTTACTGGAAATTAATATGTTTTTTTTTCCTTTTGGGGAACTCTGTTGGAAAGCCAGCTTGTTACAAAAACCAAAATAGCCAAGAAGACTGAGAAACCCCATTAAGAGAGACAGTTTGAAAGCAGATGTCAAAAACCTGCCTTTGTAGAGTCATTAGTAGTTAAGCAGAGCTGGAGTGGTCAAACAGGGTGCTTCCTTCGACAGACAGCTGGGCGGTGCCTTGTGGAGGGATTGCCTAACAGGGTGGTGGTGGAGCTGTATCACTTAACAGCTCCAGAAGAACAAAAAAGAAAGCAGATTTTTTTTTTTTTTTTTACCCTGTCTTCTAATGCCTAAATGTCAAACCTTAAAAATTCATTTGTATCTCTCAAGATTTCCGTCTGTTCTTACAATATGACTTTGTGCTGAATGAAGAGAAAGGGCAAGCCTCTTCCTTATCTTCACTGCAATGGATGTATGAAATTCTTTGAATTATGAGAAAAAATTTGTTTTCAGAAAGACTACTTATGTGCTCCTCTGAAAGCTTTTTTGGTGCAGGAAAGGATTTTCTATCTCCAGTTCAGTTAAAATTGAAAAATTGGTGTTGAGAACCTGGATTATTAAGGTGTGATTTCAGCACAGATGCATACATTTTTCAGCAATTTATGCATAAAGACTAGGCAGATTTAAAAGCAGAAAAAATGACTGCACACTAAGCATAACAAAAGCAAAATATATCAGCTGAAATGGAAGGAAGGCAGTTTGTAACAGTAACTACGGTAATAAGTAACTATTTTTTCCAGTGATGCAAAGATACTTGAGATATGAAAACCACTTTTCTAGTTATGCAGTTACCGAAAATGTAACCTACTAAGACTAAGAAGTGCGATTTGTTCCCTTTTCTTGTTTTAATTTGGTATATGAAGAAATTCTGGAATATATCTTTTTAAATAGACAAACTAAGTTCTTCTAGTAACAGACAAAACTAAACTGCTGGGCCTAGAAACCACAGACAACCCAGCAATCTCCAAACAGTTTTTATAGCTTGCAATTCACCAAATGCCAATTGTGGAAATCTCCTTCCTGTCTGTCACTCAGGTTGCTAATGCTGGCATCCTTTTATGGACCCCGACTCCTTTGCAGTTGCTACTTTTTTTCCTCAGAGGAGGAGAAAGCCCTCCAAAATTTTCATGGGTGAAACATGCCATATTTTCAGGAAGCCCTGGTGAACAATTCTTCTTTGAGTGAAATAACACATTTATTTTTGGGGTTTGCCAATCCTCAAAATCCCAGTGGACATGGATATCTAAATGTTAGGTTTCTTGTATAGGTTTTTTAGGTTTGGTCTGTCAGCTTGGCTGTACAACAGCTTTGTTACATGGTAAGAATTCCCCCTGGCCCTGTATGCATCAAGGTTTTTGGTCCTGATGGTATTATTTTGTTTAGCTATGAATTTCCACATGCTGTGATTCTGTTTTTACAAAATCTTGTTCAGCTGACTTGCTGACAGGAATATAGTCAGAGCAGTGGGCTGAATAATATTTTGTTCGTTTAGTGCTAGCCTGCAGGCAGAAATAGCTCTCATCCTCTCCTCTCTCTCATGTGCTGCTGCTTCTGTCAGCCCATGGATTTTGTGGTGGGGTGCCCTGTTGCCCCTTAGCAAAGCTTTCCCTGGGGTATCCTCATTTCCTCACACTAGTTATTCCTCAGGCAGGGTCTGTGAAGACATGAACGTGTTGGCCTCTGGAATAGATGCCACAAATCAGTCTAGCACTTCTTTCTAATTTTAATGGAGATGAGCTACTAGTTGTAATTTCTTGAATCTCTCAGTTAGGATGTAGGGAGACCATAAATCTTAAAGCAACAAACATCTTCAAATCCTACACTTTGAAGTGAATAAAAGCTCCTGGGTCATCAGCACTTTTGGAAAACAGTCTTCTTAACTAGGTGTTTCAAGTCATTATGCCCCCCCCCCCCCCCCTTTTTTTTAAAAAAAAAAAACAAACACACACAACTTTGGTCACAATGTTTAAAGAAACCTGTAACAAAAAAATTTGCACAGTGTGAGCAGCAGCTTCCCCAAACAGCTTCAGACAAAGCCAATGAATACTGTAGCATCTAAACTCAACACTCATGTCCCAAGTCAAGCATTTTGAGGTTTTCTTGCATTTATTATTGTTGTTAGATTTGGTTTCATGGGAGGGATTTGGGGATTTAGTTTGTTTTCAACTTTATTGTTCAAAAAACACAACGAGAAAATCTGACCCAAATGTCAGGGTTTTTTAATTTTATTTTAAGCTTCTTCCATCAGGACTTTTTATTCCCTATCTTACATCTTCCTCTTTCAAAACTTACTCTTACTTGGGTATGGGATGTGATATTCGAAGCAATTGCTATGAACATCTACCAGAACATGTTTCTTTACAGAGTATAACATAACTAGAAGTATGCAATATATTATTATGTTCTTATTCTTGCTTCCTCTTTTTTGTCTTAAACTGAAAATTCAGATCAGCTCCTTAGTCTCCATAGATGAATAGTGAGTTAACCATGCTGTGTGCTCTTACTTGGAGACTTTTATTTTTAGAGAACTAGTGCAGTTTTCCCAATACATAAACTATGGAAGCAATATACTGAAGCACAGATGAAAAAATAGACCAATTCCTGATAAATCCTTGGAAGTCAGTTAGGGAGGGAAGGGAAGAAACATGAAGGTGGTAGCATGGCTTATCATCTATTAATGGATCATATCATGGCACAAGTGTTTATGTTTCACCTCAGGGTAAACTCTTCAGCCTTTATTAGGCAGTTCTTGAGGGCTGACTCATCCTGTAGGCAGCCTTCAGCAGCCTGGGTTGTAGTAACATGGCGTGGGACTCATGTTTTGATGCCACGGCTGTGCTTCTGCCATAGCACTTTTCAATTTCATTGTGGACAGGTGCTCATATTTTATTATCTGAATAATTTTGCACTGAACCTTTGGGGGAGTTCACAGGCACCTGAGCACTGCAAAAAAGTACGTAAGAGCTGAACTACCCTAGGAGAGGAGCAAGGGGCATTCCCTGTCCTGGGGAAAATGACCCTGGGCTGGCTTCACTGGTAAAGGCTCTGCCAACTTAAGCCTCAGAAAAGCACCACCTTTGTGCACTTGTGACCTGGCAGACGCAGCTGTTGTACCTGTGAAGGGGTATTGGCACATCTCAAATGTGCTGTCCCACTAATACAAAACCTACATGGTTTCTGATTTTGCTTTTATATCTTAGTCAAAACAGTACTGTATAAGATGGCGTGTATGTCCTGAACTCCGTTTCCGTATTCCATTCCTGCCACAGGAATGCTGGGTCACCAATGTGCAATATAGATCTTTTTTCGTTCCTTTTCCACCTGCCACTTACTTTGCATGACTTTGTTGTTTACTGTCCTTCTACCCTTGTTAACATGGTTTTGTGCAGGTGGCTCATCTGTCACTCACAGATTCCACAGGCTCTTTTTTGATTAACACTTTAGCAAAGCCATCCTGTCTCACCGTTCGTGCTCCAGCAAAGCCCACCCATGGTGCCTGAAGTATTTTTCTGGCACTACCAGTCTAGTCAAATCACACATCAAAGAATTTGGAGGCTTGCTTTCAAAAGCTAAGTGGAGTGTAAGTGGGTATTTCTCTCAGTGTCACAGGCTACTTGGGAACATCTCATGCTTATTCTGAAGGCAGCTTGGGTAGAGCCTGTGGGCTTCAGGAGATTATTTTAGAATTTTTCAGTTTTTTTCTGTGATATACTAGTTGCATGTACATAGCATGGTTGAAAATGAATGAACGTTCACTGTTTTTTTCATGCTGTGTTTCATCGATTAGGAGTGTTTTAAATGTGATTACTCAGTTCCCAAAAGATCAAGAGTAATATTATCTTTTTTCTTTTTTTTCTCTCTGTCCTTTGTTGTTCTGAGTGTAATTACAAATGGTGTTTAAGAATGAAGACAGTAAATGCAAACATTTCAAATTCCAAATTTTTTAGATATAAATTCCTACTTCTGTAATATTCTTACAGTAGTTTATTAGGAAAATAAAAGTTCAGTTCAATATTGACCTTGATTATTATGGCAAATAAAAAAGGAAAAACATTAACTCAGTAGATTACATCAATTTGAAATATAGGTTCTTCCAAACATTTATAATCTTCTCATAGGCATCAACTGAACTTATTTTTAAGCCTACATGCATCATACATACCTTTTTAAAAAATAAACATTTGTTTTGTTTTTGAAATTTTAGGTGAATTGCTGCAACATCAAATGTCGTTAATCAGCCTGTATTGGGTTTGTGTGGCAAGATTTTGGTAGCGGAGGAGCTACAGGGGTGGCTGCTGTGAGAAGCTGCTAGAAGCTTCCCCTGTGTCTGACAGAGCCAATGCCAGCCGGCTCCAAGACAGACCTGCCACTGGCCAAGGCCGAGCCCATCAGCAACGGTACAGCATCTCTGTGAGAACATATTTAAGAAGGGAAAAAAACCTGCTGGGTACCCTGCAGCAGAGAGAGGAGTGAGAATATGTGAGAGAAACAACTCCGCAGACACCAAGGTCAGTGAAGAAGGAGGGGAAGGAGATGCTCCAGGTGCCAGAGCAGAGATTCCCCTGCAGCCCGTGGTACAACCCATGGTGAGGCAGGCTGTGCCCCTGCACCCATGGAGGTCCATGGTGGAGCAGAGATCCACCTGCAGCCCAGGGAGGACCCCACGCCAGAGCAGGTGGATGTGCCTGAAGGAGGCTGTGACCCCATGGGAAGCCCACGCTGGAGCAGGCTCCTGGTAGGACCTGTGGCCCCGTGGAGAGAGGAGCCCGTACTGGAGCAGGTTTGCTGTCAGGACTTGTGACCCCGTGGGGGACCCACACTGGGGCAGTCTGTTCCTGAAGGACTGAGCCCCATGGGAGGGACCCACGCTGCAGCAGTTCATGAAGAACTGCAGCCCGTAGGAAGGACTCGCGCTGGAGAATTTCATGGATGACTGTCTCCAATGGGAGGGACCCCACGCTGGAGCAGGGGAAGAGTGTGAGGAGTCCTCCCCCTGGGGAGGAAGGAGCGGCAGAGACAGAGTGTGATGAACTGACCGCAACCCCCATCCACCGTCCCTCTGAGCCACTTGGGGCAGGGAAGAGGTAGAAAAATTGGGAGTGAAGTTAAGCCTGGGAAGAAGGGAGGGGTGAGGGGAAGGTGTTTTTAAGATTTGTTTTTTATTTTCTCATTATCCTACTCTGATTTGATTGGTAATAAATTAAACTATTTTTCCCAAGTCAAGTCTGTTTTGCCTGTGATGGTAATTGGTGAGTGATCTCTCCCTGTCCTTACCTCAACCCACCAGCCTTTTGTTATATTTTCTCTCCCCTGCCCAGTTGAGGAAGGGGAGTGATAGAGCAGCTTTGGTGGGCACCTGGCATCCAGCCAGGGTCAACCCACCACACAACCTGAGGACTCTGAAGAAAAAAAATTAAGTAAACCAAAACAGATATGTGATGTTCATTCTTTAAAATAATGGAGAGGTCAACAGAGAGTCTGCTGCCAGAAGTGGAAGTATTTGTCTGTGCATCCATTCTAGAACTGAGCAATCATTCTGGCCTCAGCTCAGGAAGGGACAGTATCCATGCTCTGGGCAGTCCTTGGTACCTACAGATCTCAAGTTAAGCATACATTTCAAATGCTGCATAAACTAGAGATCTTTAGGTGGCACATTCCTAATTTAGACTCTGCTAATTACTTTTCCTGTTGTTTTCGGTCTTGCCACATTCTTAATGATGTGATTTTATATATATTATAGATTTTATATATAAACCTAGAAACTAAGATTATTTGTACTGAAGCTGTGAATATCTGTTTTCAGTTTCCTGTTCTGATAATTTCACGTCTTTCATTTCAAGACCGTGAAGACTAGCAGCTTCTCTCATCTTTCTTATGCTTTGACTTTCCCTCCCAGTTCACAGGATGTCTGGTACTGTTTGTATCTTCAGACAAGGCTAGTCCTGACAGAGTGGGAAGTGCAAAATCAAAGGAATGACAGTCAGTGTAGGGCAAGGTAGATTAAGTGTATCAGCTCTCTCAGGCAAACTCACAGTGTCCCACAGATGTTAACCATGCTTTACTGACCACTGAAAAACAAATTAATAGATTGAAAAGCTGGGATTTGTTTTTCTATTTGAATGTTAAATTGAAACTTCTTTGAAAAATAAAATTGAAGAAAAGTCAAAGAAAAAAGGTCTCCAAACAGAAGGTGCTTCAGTTTGTAAATAATGAAGAGTGCTTCCCCTTCTATTCTCCAGGTTTTAAAATCTAGACATTGCATAAAATATCTTTTTACACACTGATGATATCTATCTTCTAAAATATGGACTGTTTTCACAGAAAAAATTACGTTTGTGGTTTTCACTTATCCACTAGTCTGAGAGAAAAATGCACTTCCATGATGCAAGTGAAAGCAAGCTTATTATTGTGAAACTAAATAGTCCCAGATCAAATAAGCTAAGATGTTGTAACTTGGCATTTCCTTTTTTTCTTCTTTCTTTCTTTATTTACTTTTGTCCAGGGAAGAACAATACAGTTGCCAGTACTGCTCCTAGATCCTTTAAGGTTCTTCTTCCAGGATGCTGAAGTTTGTCTTCGCTGGTGAAAAAGGTGTGGTTTTGTGTCGGGGCAGTTAGAAAACTTGAGTTGTCCTGAGGTGCTATGAGGTAAATTTGCCAAGGTGTGTTTCCTTGCTGACTTCAGCAGGTTCACCTTGGGGTAAATCAGCGTCTCCTCTTCCCAAAGGTAATGCTTTCTTATTACCTTGGGGTGGGCTGTATATGTTGTTTATGCTGAGAGAGATCTCCTGCACTGCAAAAAAGACCTCAGCAGCCTGATGGAGGAAGGTGGTTGTCTGCTGGCTTGGGTGTCAGGCCTGGTTGGAGGTAGTAGGCAGGACCCAGCCTGGGGCTAGTGATGGTAAGATACATCACTGTGGTCCGGATGAACTTTCACAAATTTCCCTAATGGTGGAATTGCTGCAGCCACTCTGATATTGGGGTCCCTGATACCAGAGATCAAAGTAAGCTTGTGTTACCTCAGAAATGCTCTTTGATTGCAGGGTTAGCATTGACTACAGATAATGTGCATTTCCCAATAGTTCAAATATCTAGGACCCTTTCCCACAAAGTGTTTAGCCATTGCTTAAGTGGATTCGATTCTTCCCATGTGCTCTTTAACAGCTGCCACGTGTCAGAATTTGGATGGAGCCCATCAAGGTTGACATGAACGGTTGCCAAACCATTGGGAGAAATCTGGTGTGACTTTGCACATGTAGACTGGCCTCACGAGGCTAAAGATTCTGTTAGGCAGAGAGTAATACAGACTGTACTGGTTTTAAAAGATAGTGCTTGAACCAGAAAAGCAAGGTGGTTTTGGAGCATTGTCTGAATGACACCTGAAGTGGTGGAGGACACCTGCCCAAGCGCTGCAGACACACATGCTCCTCACATCTCACTGTCTGCTCTAGAGAATGCAACCAGGAGTGTATTTTTATGTATTTTGCATGTATATATATATACATACAACCTGTGTTGTTGATTGAGCTCTGGTTTGTGGCTTGCCCATTTTCTGAAGATTTAGATGTTCCTCCTTTGAGACTGCACCCTGGCTGTTTAGGACATACAACTAGGAAAACAAAGTAGATTTGCAACTGTAACCAGTCACACAAACATCACAGCACAGCCTTCAAGGTACTGTGACAGTCCTCTAGAGTTGTCCTCCTCCCTCTGCAAGAGAATCCGATGCCTGAAGCTCTGGACCTTCATACCTGTCTTCTCAAAGCTGGATTTCCAGCATGGTGGTCATGTGAGCAGGTGAGATTTAAAAAAGAACAACTTTGTGTAAATCATTGTGCCGTAATGGCCGCAGTCATGTACGTGAGGAACAGCACCTTTGGAGTAGTGCAGGGTGCCTCATTTCAGAATATGTTTGATTATTTTGTGAGAGTTATTTGAAGTCAATTGCATGGACACAAGGCACTTTGAATCATTTGCAATGCAGTCGTGAGACATCTTTGGGTGGCACTTTGCTTCTGCTCTTTTCATTCTCTTGAGAAGAAGGTCAAGTGAGGAGATGAAACTCGTCATGTAGAAATGGCAGGGAAGGGGAGGGGAATTCCATATTAGACAACATTCAAATTAATAAACTGCTTTGTAATTTCAGGACTATGCTCATTTATTGGTTTTTGCGTTAAAAATAGAAAGGCTGCCAGACTTTCTTCAAGCCAACAAATAAGAGTAACCTATGATTGATAATTGTGCAGTTTTTTGTTGGCTACTGAAATCAGATGGACCAAACATTGTCAGTACATCCTTGAGCCAACAGAAATAAGTTTAAAGCCGAGAACCTTCCCAAGATAGGAGAAGGTATCTGACACAGTTTTACTAGTGGCTGGGCACATACATGCTGGCCAATTGACCAGGTTGGAAATATGAATATATATTGGAAAAAAAAAAAAAAAAAAGTTGTAAATGCTGAAGGCATGCAGAATTTTTTTTAAAGAACAACAACAAACATCCTTGTTATGATTTTAAGTTGCATTAAAGCAACAGGTAATACAAGGCAGAAGTTTCTCTGTCAACAGGCTAAGAACAATCAGTGTTTTCCAGGATTTTTATTTTAAATTGAAATGGAAATCACTTGTGGTTTGTATTTTTTTTTTTTTTAAATTCCATTTTGTGTGTGATTTTTAAGCAAAAGACTTTTTAGTGGCTGATGGTGAAAGCAAAGTTGTTCTTATCTATTTTTTTCTTGTTCAAGAAATATGAAAAAGAAAGTTGAAATGGTGAAAAACAAAGTTGGGGAAGAATATGTATGGAAGACTTGTTTGAATGTGTGGTTAAATTAATTCTTAAGATACTACTAGATGTAATTTGTGGATTACTTTTAAGGGCAACTATGAGCTCGGATATATACATGGTTGAGATTAGTCTTACCTACTACTTTTTATTTCTCTTTGTATCACTTTTATAAATTTTACAGACATTGTTTAAAAGAACTAAAAGATTTAACTTTGAAATATCTCTGAAGTTTACAACTAGATAGGATCACTCTCAGTTTTCCATGAGATTCAGCAAACTATTTAAATACATGGTGCCAATTTCTGTGCTTTGTGATTTTGATACCAGGATTGTTTTCATGACCTAGTAATTTAAGCAGGTTTGCAACTGAGTGGCCTTATTTTGCATATAAGATTACCAGTGAAGAGCAAAAGCTGCTCCTAGATACTTGAAAAGGCTTGGCTTCTATCTTGATCTTTTGAAGGTTACTTTAATTGAGAAACACTCCAACAAAAATAAGTCTAACTTCGCAAGACATTTTCTCCTGAACTTGTAGTTAAAAATACATAGTCTGATTCTCTCCCTGCGCGAGAGGGAAATAAATCGTCTGCTTACGATGGCTAGTATATCTGATGCCACATATCGGGTTGTCTCTACAGGTCCCTGTTAAAGTAGAGTTGTAGACTTATTAGCATCCTATTAATATGTGCATAAAATGTAGTCTGTGTCTGAGCCCAAATACACAAGCTGGGAAATCAAAGAGAAATCCTTCACACCTTTTGCTGGCTTCATCCTGAACTTTTATTTAGCTTAAAACAACTTCCTTAAGAGAGTTTCCGCTTCTAAAGGAAACTCTTTTCTCCATACTTAACAGGGGAATACTGCATTGAATTATTTTTGGAGCGACACAGTCACTGTTGAGAGAGAATTTCTTTAATCATGACGTATGAATCTTAATTTTGACTTGTGTAAAATATTAATCAATTTAAAAGTATTGAATCATCTGGGGCTTTTTTTCTTTATATGTAAAGGTTAGGGAAATGTTGAGTAGAGAGTATGTTCACTCGTATTTTATCAAACTTTTAGAAAGAAAGGACTGCAAAGGCTGCATTGTGTTAAAATTTCTGTTTTATTTATATGAACAATAGTTAGCATACTTGTTTCAGAGTACTTTAGTGCTTTATATAT
This sequence comes from Strix uralensis, assembly GCF_047716275.1. Taxonomy (NCBI): domain Eukaryota; kingdom Metazoa; phylum Chordata; class Aves; order Strigiformes; family Strigidae; genus Strix; species Strix uralensis. Next base: position 79,541,573 of record NC_133974.1, on the reverse strand, counting down.
ACTGCAAAATTACCTCTAAAACTCTGGTTGATTTAATACTGACTTAGATAATGCAGTGGAAAAACCTTGTATTTAACACTCATTGAAATTTAAAATTACTTCTGTTTGGCTTCTGTTAGCAGTTGATTTAGGCTGAATTAATATAAGTCACTATTAAACTGAAATAAGAGGTTTATACAGGTTTAAAATTCAGTGTTTAATTTGTTTCCTAAACCAGCACAGCTTGCTGCTCAGACAGAGACTGTTCTAGTTGTAAAGTCACGTAGACTGCAGTCTGATGCTAGTTAAGCATTGCCCTTTTCCCAGGCAGATAGAGAAACACCCTGTTAATTTTGTCATGCAGAAAAGAAAAAATGCTTCCCAAGTACAGTACTGACTCTTTTATATTCACATTGCATTTTGGAAATGTGGTAAGTAGGTTTTTGTCAGCTTATACATATCTCTCATAATATTTTTCCCTGTGCTAGTAGTCATACTACCACTTGAATAATACTATTTTTTAACCTGTGATGTTATGGGAGTCCAGTGGCAACTGACTGTGAAAAAGTGCATTTCCTAACTGCTCTTGGTCCAAGCTGGTTTGAAAAGTTATGCCCAAGAGCCTGACCTGGGCTCCAGAATCATTTGAATGAGCTGTCAGGAACTGTGGCACAATGTGCACAGGGTAAGGATGCAGAACATGAGGTGTAACTGTTGCCAGAGTGGGAATCTTATTCGGGGTGGCATTTGTGTACAGCAAGCTGAGAACTGCAGGTGGGGAGGGGATAGGATAGATCCTTGCATATGCTGTTTTGTCTGGTGTCTAGCAAAGTCTCAAGTCTGCCTCATGCACTGTTAAAAATTGTTTAAAAAAATAGGGAATTTATTAAAGTTTGAAGGTTGAGAAAAACTTCATTTGGCAATGGAAGCTGAAGTGTGTGCTTTTAAAATCAGACCAGATATTTATGTCCTTTAAATAAATCCCATTCGACATTTCAGAAAGTTTCCAGTAGCTTTATGTTGTTCAAACTGCCAAAAATCTATTTTTGTGTATTTTTTTCATGATTTTTTTTTAAGAAACATTTTTCCCCTTCATTTTCCTGACTTGTAGCTGCCAGTGAAAGTGTCCCCTGAATTGCCTGCAGCCTGATGCCTGCTGGTAACCACCCCATGGCAGAACCAGCCCAAGCAGCCCCCGGGCAAGCTCTTCCCACACTCGTGTGCCAATGGGTCTGGAAGCCCATGTGGAAAAGTCACTGGATCCAATTACTAAGTTGTCATTCGGATTTGTAAAAGTATGCTAATGCATCTTTTTACAGGAGTTACTCACACATTACTGCTCAGGGCTTCCGCATTGCTGTTTCCCACTGTATGTTAATGTCAAATAAATACATCAGTGACCAGAAAATATAGGCTTCCTCTGCCTGGGCCTGCACACACAAAATAGCTGAACTTTTTGTAGCCTTGTCAACTGTGTCACAGGGGCCTCAAAGCCTAAAAAGAAACGCCAGCTCAAGTTTTCTCCTCCTCCAATAACCTAAGCTTGTTTAAAGTGAATATTTTCCACAGTGAGTTGTATACATGGATATAATGCCGATCAGATTGATATGGAAATGAAATTTAAAAAAAAATACAGTATTTTTTTTCCCCAAGACCTGTCTATGGAGTAGACCACATTTGTAGAAATGAATAGATCACCTCTATTGTTGTAAAGGCCTGTACATGTCTGATTGCACTCATGTTCATTGGCAGGCATGTCTACATAGATATGGAAGACCACAGAGTGTTTTGGGTACAGAGCAGGAAAAAAGCAGTGGTTATGAAAATAAGCATATTTAAATAAGTGACTATGACTCCTGACAAACTACATCATCTTTATCCCTACCAGTTTTAACTAGAAATACTTGAGATAGATACATTAAGACACTTAAATTTATGTAGCAAAACTCTTTAGAGCTAATTAGATCAGACCTGCAACATACTTCGAAGTGAGCCTTGAGTTGTCCACCACTTGCCACTCAGCGGCTCCCATTGGAGCAGGGTTCAGATCAGACGGATGTATGAAGGATGTGCTTTGCTTCATGCGTGCCAATTGTTAGTGGATGTTTCGGCTCATAGATCCAGATTACAGGTAGCCCAAAGTAAAAATCCCAAAGTGGATGTTGGGTCTTCAGCACTGACTTTCATTCTGCAGGTTCAGCTTCCACTGTGCTGTGCTGGTTGCTAATGTAGATGTGGCCAGAAATGTGCACCCAGAATCCATTCATTTAATTGCTTTTAAAGTGTCTGCAGTTCATTTTAGAAGGTGTGAAATTCTTGATCCCATTGAGTCATTTGTACAGATGGAGTCTGTGAAACTGTATTAGGACTTAAAATCTTTGGCTGGGATATGTAATGCATGGATATGTGAGCAAATAATAACTAATTTTTAATCTTGACAACTATTTTTTTTAGCAGATAAAATAACCTACAGACTGCAGGCTTGGTTGTGCCAGTCTGTGTAAAAAAAAAAGTCTGTTGGAGCAAAGAACAGGGTAATTTGGGATCTTTTCCTCAGGTGTTTTCCTCAGAAGAATAAATTCTGAAGCATATTGAGGAGGAAGGAGGAAAAACTGACTGCAGGGAAACTGAGAGCAGGGTTCTGCTCTGGCAAAAGACCTGCCAATATCTGCTTCTCTGTTGGATGCAGTGGGTATTACGAGAAAACCCCCACAAAGTATGTTCACTGTGAAGCAAGACATTGAAACATGTGCTTTAATGCTTCAAGTTCACTCTTTTCTGAACCCAAATCTTGCAGTTGCTCTGTGTAGGTATGTATATATCCAAGAAGTTATGGAGAGTGGAAGCAAGTGGGTGTATCAGCGTAGGCGCTGGTTTGCTCCGCTCGTTGCCTGCAGATGCCCAGGCTTTGACTGTCTGTGAGCTGGCATCGTTGGAAACTGGGCTGTAAAACTGTAGTGTGTGACCTGTTGATCTCTGTAGTGTCTCCTGGTGTTTCTGTTTTACGGTCCTTTTACATCTCTCAAGCCTTCCCGGTGCTTGAATTACTGGAATGCGGCACCAAACTCCAGGATAAGGCAGGTGAAATGGTTGTAAACCAATAAGGAAATGAAAGGTTTTTTCTCCTCTCCTCCACCATTTTGGATTTCAGTAGGATTATTAGTATGACAGGGATATAGCTGCATTTAAAGGAACATAAAATCTGAAATACTGTATGCAGGCTGGTGTTTCAGTTGTGACTGTTACTTATTAACACCTAAATATCAGTATGGTGCTGGCAGGTGTCTGTGAATCTTTTCGACTGGCCACAGCAATGCAGTGAAAGGCAAATGTAATGTCTGTATTTTACTTGCTTTATGAGAGACCAGGCTCTGAATCCTGGAATTTATAGCCACTTTCAATCAGGTGCTCACTTAAGCACATTTTATGCTTTCTCCCCATTTTGCAAATAATTGCCATGAGAAGGGAAAATTGTAAAGGGGGAAGATGGTAGGAAATGAACAGAGAAATACAGTAAATGCACTGTCTACCCCTTTCTCAACCTATTTTTGAGTTTAGTTTATTCAGGGCTTGTGAAGTAGCACATTGTCTTTCCTGTGCAGGGAGAAACTGGGCCAGTGACTGAAAATTATATACGTTACTGGCACAAACCTCAATTTTTCAAATACTTTGACAGCTAGCCTTGCAAGAATGCCAGGTGCAAATCTCATCAAAGTATTAAATATCATTCCCTATTTAAAGTAAATATTAGTGGTTTAAAGAAACTTACAAACTAAAAGAAATAGAAGAGAATGACTGTCCAGTTGATCTAAGTAGTTTTTTGTTCTGAGGTTTTTGTTTGTGTGGACTTACCTACATCTTTAAGCAGTAAATGACAGCATACACTTAGCTAGCATGGAGAAGAAGAAACAAGGCTATCTGTTTTAGAAGTGCAAGAGGTACCATTGAGAGTTATTACTAACAAAAGCTGTTCTTACTGTTTGCATGAATATTATGCTAAATCTAAACAGAAACCTTGCCCTGCTGAAGAACAACTGATGTGAAAAACTACTGTCTCTAATTGACACAGTGGTGCCAGATGAATGTGGGCAGTGAGCTAAACAAGTTCCTCCTATGGGTTTGTGACTCAAGGTGGCTCTTACGGCTTCATCTCTGGTCTCTGGGGTGATGCCATGTTCCCTCCTTTCCCCTTTGGTCAGCACTGACAGATCTGTCCTTTACTTGGTAACGTGTTGCCACAAAATGTGTAAGATTTTTTTTTTTAATATATATATCTCTGTCATATTTAGATGAAATCAGCTAACAGGTTTGCAACAAATAATTTCTTAACACCCAGAATGGGAACCTCATTTTTCTGGGAAAGAAGAACAGTGTGAACCTTGTTTCTTTAGGAAAACATGCCAAAAAAAACCCCCCTGACTATAATAGATTCAGTGACATACAGCTTGAATGATGAATACTCTATGACGATTTTTTTCATAGGGAATTTAAAGTTTTGCTTTCTTTGAGAGACCAAATATAATGTGAATTTTTCACAAGTGAGTCTATAAAATTCTCCCTAATCTTGTAGCGTGGGATTCCTCTTAACATTAGCTGCCAGAACTTGAGTATCTTTCCTAAACTAGTAATCTAAAATGTCCCCTCCCCCACATGGCCGATAGCAATGCCAGGGTGATTCATCTCACCTGCTTTACTCACCTATCCTAGAATGGGATAAATGGCAATCTGGAGGCACTTATCTCTCTTGCTTGACTACAGAAGGAGCCTAGATGACTGGCTTTGACGAGCCACCTGATTTGTAGCTGGCTATAGACCAGGGAGACTACCTCTTTTGATCTCAGTGTATAAATCATAGTTTGCAAAAATGCTTTCTTGCAGTGAAAGGATTGCTTATATATATACATATATATGCACATAGTAGTGCAAATAATAATGCCTTTCTTATTAGTCAGTGTTTTGTGTATGGATTTGTGTACACTTAAGTGATCAGTACTTAAGTGTATAATTTTGTGTCCCAAATTTCTTTCTGAGAAGCAGCAAGACAAAACTGAAATGTGTGTATGCAGATACAGTTACACAGACTTCCCACAGAGGAACAGGGCAGCTCTCACTGTAATGAGTGAAACTCCCACCAGTTTGGTACCTGGGAAAGGCCAGTTCAGGGTAATCTCAAATGGAAGAAATAAACCTCATTCTGAAAGTTCAGTAAATGTCCACAACAGTTGTATCCTTTTAGCTATGGAAGAGGATCTCTGAGCTCGCATGTATTCATGGAGCGGCACATCAGCAGAGCCCAGCTCAGTTCAGTTCTATGACAAGTCTAGATCTGTGGCAATGGGCAAGCTAGTTAGGCTTCCTGTACCCATATTTCCCCATGTGTAGTGTTTTTTCTGTATTAGCAAGGAACCTCAGTGCCTGGATAATTTCACTATACTAACCTGCAGTTATGCAGCAGTCCTGTCCTCCAGCACGCCATGCAACAGTGATGACAACCCTTCAGCACTTGGTTCCCAGCTGAGCCGAGAGGAACCAGCCAGGTACTGAATTTCTCTACTTTGGTGGCTACATGGTCTCCTTGGGGTGCTGAGCCACAAAGCAGCAGCAGTGAAAAGTCAGTGCTGTCGCAGTACTCTGTGGTTGCTTGGCCGCTTCCCATGAGGTGAGCACTGGCCTGGTGACCTGTGGGTACACACAGGGAGTGTGGGTTTTTTCTGAATTATGTTTCTGAATTCTAGGCTGCCTATATCTGGGGACCGTAAGGACACCTCTATATTGCACACCTGTACAGTAGTACCGAGATGCAGGTCACGAGGTTTAAGGCGTACAGTTGGTTATTCTTCAAAATTCATCAGACAGGCATCCTGGGAACTCTGTTGCAGAGTTTATCCCTCCAGCAGAGATGATTTCAGTGCAGGCTGTGAGGGTTGTTGCATGCAGAGGCTGCACGTGAACAGCTCTGGCAGGCTGCTGGGGAAGCAGGAGTTGGGAGCTTTGGCAAGAACTGTCAGCGGAGGCAGCGGAGGGAGCTAGGGGATGAGTGGTGGGCACACCTTTGCCAACAGCCAGCAGGGATTCAACATAAAGTGCTATTGGAAACTAACTCACTAATCTGCTGATGTTTGCTTTGATTTTTTGAAATGGCAGAGACAGGGAAAAAAAAATTATTAAAAATGAAGGAAAATTAAAGAGAGATATGGAGATCTCTGAATTAGCATGGTCAGGGTCTGCTTTCCCTGTTTTCTTGTAATGCCAAAAGCATCAAGAAATGACCAAACTTCAACTGATGATGTTTTGGTTAACTTCATCTAGCAGCGATAATGGAAGCAAAAATGGCACATGAGAGCACCTCAGCTGTGTGCAGTTGATAAGACAAGGTTAATTTAGTGGAGCCGAGTGGTTTGTTCCACTCATCACATTATACTGTGACACATGCTAGAAAGAGCTCTCAGTTCTCTGTGTTGGATTCTGACTTTCCTCTGTTTTTTGCAGTGGTATAATGCTGCGAAAGTACTTCTTCATTTTGGCAAAACAGTGGCAAACTGGCAAAATCTTGGTTTGGGAGATTCCAATCTGCTTTTTTTTTTAAATTTTACAATCTCGAGATGCAAAAGTAAGAATCTTATTTTGTGTCACATTTCAGTAAAACTCTGTACTTCCTAAGGGAAGATGTGAGGCACAATCTGTGAGTGACTTTAAAAGGCTTGGATTATTTATTGAGGTTCTTTGGATAGCAGATACAAAGTATCTTAAATTGATATAAGCATCTCAAAATTGCATGTGTTTTGTGCAATGTTTTTGGTTGAATATATTTTTATGTCATTCTTTATTAATTATTTAAGGCCTTGGCTTGGTTTTAAAAACAATAACCTTTTCACTCTGTTCTACCAAAAAAGCTGTGCTTTGAAAAAATAACATCCTTGTTGCAAAATCTGAGAATTCACAAATATTTTCTCCGTGAGCCCATTTTTCTGACCTCAGCCATTGTGTTGTGCATTCTCTTCCAAAAGAGAAGTTGAAAAGGAAAGAGAGACAAAGAGGAAAGGGATCACAGTATCTCAATTTTATTTTCTTTCCTGAAAAGTATTCTCTTTGGACAGACAGTAATTGTAGTTTCTAATGACACAAACTTGAAGGGAAGCAGAAGACGACTACAAACAGGTTTATGGGCCTATCAGCAGGAATATGTGGCTACAAATTGCTGAGTAAATGAAACAGCCTGTTGTTTCCTAAGCCTGAGTTTGTGAGTGTTACGCCAAAGTATTTGAGGAGGAGCTAGAGCACCAGGCGGTGTAAAGGATACCTGCTGGGTCCTAATTGGTGCCCACTGTTGTTAATGGCTTCCTGTGGCTGAATGTTTACTTGTCATTTGTTTTGTGCTTTGTTTCCCAGCTACTGGAAGGAAAAAAAAATACTGACCAAAACTTTATTTTGCTTTTAAGTGGACATCCCTGGACATCAAGTGCCATGCTGCAAATTGTCTCACTATGCTAAGTACCTCGAGTCTATTCCTCAGTCCTGTAATTATCTGGTATGCTTCGAAAGTTACATTTGCTTTGGATATTGTTTCTGAATTCGGAAAATGATCTGATTTATTACAATAGATATTCATTATATAACTGAGAAAATGATGTAATATAAATGTCTGAGGCTTTGTCTACTGCAAGGCTTTGCATGGTTAAACATTTAAAAAATACCTCAGATAATACAAGTTTATTTTTAAGCATCTGTTTTCCTAAAATGTCCATTTTCCCCATAAATCCCATTTTTTTTTTTTGTGGGATATCTGTGAGTGGTCTGTGGAAGGTGAGGAAGAATGAAACCATGCAGGCCCAGAACTTCCCTACAAAAGAGTTCCTGCATGTGATGCAGCCACTGTCTAGTTCAGTGGTGTTTTTTTCTGTTCTAATCCAAAGGGACTAAAAAAACCTATCCAGGTCAATGTTTCAGATCCTTTGCTTGCTCTGTCCTTGGTTTTCCTACAAGACAGCCTGTTAGTGCCAGCTGTGGTGTGAACACCTCCCCACTGGGAAAAAGAAGTGAAACCACTATTTTTAACTAGGCCACTGAATAGTTTGTGGTGAATAATTGTGTACACACACTACTGATCAAGAAAGAATTAGAACTAGTAAAAACATCCTAATCCTATAATCTTAAATCATCTGCTTCTACACTGGGTTGTGGGGTTGGGTTTCTTTTGAGTGATGTCAAGGGAGATTTAGTTTCAGTAATCCTAGAGAGTAATGCAGACTTCTGGGAAAAAATACCTGTATCTCAATTTAGCAATTAATTCTTTCTCTTCATACCTCTGTTGGAAGAAGAACTCTTAGATACTTGCTCTCTGTTCACAGGGGTATGCAGCTTGATATATGGAAACATAATGTAATTAAAAAGAACTGAATCAGTTTGTTAGTGATAAGGCTGTGTTTGAGAGCCACTTCTATAGCAGTAATACATTAGATTTCAGTTGGTGTTTGAGATGTCGTCAGAGGCAAACCAGACAATGTGGTTTCAATGAAGTACAGAGCATTTTGTCTGGTGACATAAATCTAATTCCTTGATTACCACTGACTGTCATTTCAGCTCTCCTTTGTCAGGCACAAAGTTTAGAGGCTACTAAGAGCTGAAGGAGACTTCACCTAGTGTAGAAGACTGGGATTTACATATTGAGTTCCAAATATTTAATCTGTGCTTACCAAGGTACTGGAGAGAGGGAAGGGAAGATGGGTCTAAAATTTTTCTTGTCAGGTAGCCAGGCAGATTTCCACTTTGCAGGCTGATTTCAGGAAAAGCACATCTGACTAATGTGGGGGACCTTTTCTGTAATTCCTGAAGGATCATGATTTAAACTGCTTTTCCCTGAGTAGGAAGATGGTGATCAAAAAACAGCAGAGGAAGAAGTAAACAGATTTGCCCCATCTTCAAGGGGAAACTTGGAATATTTTAGGGTATTCTCATTCCTAAATAGGTTTCTAACACATCTTCTGGCATTTAGCAAGGTATTTGTTATATTTTTATTTGTTTTGTTGTTATTATTGAGTATTAAATAATCTAGTATTTTTATGTTCTCTTTATCTCTCAGATTAGAAGACTACAGAATAAACTAAGAGTGGGGCCTTAAAGAACCAACAGGACTGTGAAGACTTTTGTATGCTGATTCTACAGGGCTGTTGTAGTTCACAGCTCAAAGAAAAACCTGAGGATAGAGAATCAAAAAGTTGGGTTTCTTACACGCTTGGTCATATCTGAGTATTTAAGCAAATTACTTGGAAAAAAAAAAAAGGCAAAACTGATTGCAAAAAATGGCAGCAACAAGGCAGCAAGAAAAGAATCCAGACTTTTAAGTCCTGTAAGAGTGTGTAACTCATTAAGATCAATGCACCTGTGCTCATTTGTGTCACTTGAAAATCAAGCCCAGCAATATGATGTTATTTCTTTAGAGTAATTCTTCTGTTTATCACACTTTTTCTGCTTGTTAAACAAAACATATCCCAGGCTCTAGAAAAAGGAAAACTGAAGTAGAGATGTCAAACACCCAAATCCAAAAAAGAAGCCTGTATGCCAGAGTATGTTGAAAGTTTGATTAGTTTGCCTGACATGTTTTGAACAAGTGGTTTTCACAAATGACTGTGATACATCATTAAACTGATTATTCAAGCACACTAATCTTTGGGTTAGGATGAGAAATACTTTGAGTTTTGGTTGTCATAATTTATGTATCACTTGCTCATTTTGATCCTCTTAAAAGCCATTGAAATATGCAGATTGTGTTCTCAGTCTTTGTTACCTTGCTACCTTGCTCCTTTCTTAACCTTTCCCTATTTATTTTTCACCCCGATGTTGTTTTGTACCTTAATTTTTACCACAATCCTGCAAATATGTATTTGGTTCACTTCCACTAAAGTTGCCTGTTGAATCAAGGCTTCCAGATCTATGAATTAAGGGCAAAGAGTATTAGCTGATTAAAACTGATCCCTTGATTTCTATAGAGGTGTCTCAATCTCCATCAGTAGATCTGGAGCATAGATTACTCTGCATTTACACTCTGCTTATAGTATAAAATAGCTTGTCTTACACAAATCTACGAGGGCTCTGATATTAAGTAATTAAAAAAATAATAGAGAGAAATGCCAGTCTAGAAACTGAGTACCCGAGTGTTGGAAAGATGTTAGAATTGAACCATTTTTATTCCTTTCACAAGCCAGCAGTAAAATTTTGATTATGGTTTTGCTTTGACTTCACAGTGATTGCTTCCAAAAGTTTGCCTTCCGGTGCCTTTGTAAGAACCAGTACGGAGCAGCCAGCCGTGGTTTCTCTAAGCCAAAGCTGAAAAAAGTAAGCAATTTATATTATAGATAAACAAGACACTTGTGCTTTCAAACAGTGCAACTCGGACTGGAATAGTGTCATCCAAAGTAATTTCTCCCTGTGTCTAAGCTGTGCTTGGTACAGGAGAATACTGGAGGCGGCTACTGTGAGCCAGTCTGCTCTGGCAGGAGATCCACTGTCTCAGTCCTTGTCAGTGAACTTCCCCTGTGCTTCAAATGTTTGTACAGGCAAAATAATTATTTTGCTGATGGATATTCCCTGAAAAAAATAAGTTCTTCCAGTAGAACGTAGTTTTTGACTGTCAAGCTGTGTCTCCACTGTGGTTTTGCTAGAGTAGTTGTGTCCCATGGTGTGGAATTACTCCCTGCCTTTCCCGCAGTTTTCTTAAGTCATACGGTTGCCTGGCAAGGTTTAAAATGTGGACGTAGCTTTAGGAACATGTTCATTGGGCTTCTCAGTTCTTTGTAACTTCCCAGTTGTGAAGAATGAGATTTAACACACTTGTCTTTTTCTTGGAGGACTTGGGATGATCCTTTCATTTTACCGTAAATTTGAGAGTGAACTTGTGTCCACCTGCATACCACAGGAATAACACTGTGCCATATGGTGGGAAGGGACTGTAAGAAGTTAGAGGAGATAAATATTTATTATACAGGCAGTGTTTTCAGACTAGGGAAATGCTGTGGCAGATGCAGGGACCTCCTGCTGCTGTTAGGGGAAAGAAGAGAGCTAGAAGAGAAGTGCCTTGGTGAAGGTATCCAAGTTTTCAGTGGTCCACACAAAAACTAAGTGACACGGAGGCAGGGAAAGCGTTTGAGGGTACATAAGTGGAAGAGGAGTACCACAGATAAGGAAGGTGCAAATGCTTAGAAGAAGCTTTATTGGTGTTTGCCCCTGTCATCTTAGTAGAACACCTTCCCTTCTAGCTCATTATTGCCAGATGTCCGGTGTGAAGGAGCTGTAGACTGAAAATGCAAAAAAGGTATGTTTAAAGGATGATGATGAAGAACGCTTGAAGAGATTCAGTAGCATTCCCAGTGCTAATTATATTCATTGGAGAGATTGATTCTGCTGTCCAAAAGCTGTTTTGGTAAAAAAAACCCCACTTTTCAAATAAGCTGGCAATGAAAACTACTTGGCTGAAACAGCAGCAGGATATGAAGGAAAGCAAAAATATCTGTCATTTTTTCTTCAGGCCCTTTCTCACCTCCTCTCCTGAAATGCGCTTGTTTCCCCTCTTTGTGTACAGTTCACCAGCTGTGCCCTGCGAGATGAGCTGGGGTGGGCTGCGTTCCTCACACCTCTGTGCAATGCACACATTGCTCTCCCAATCTGCCAGACTTAGCAGTATTTCTTGGGCCAGACTGTCAGGTTGCTGAGGATAACTGAGGGTTTAATTTGCAGTTTGCATTCTTTTCCTAAGTACTGCATGCTCTGGAGAGAAGTCAAAAGGAGTCATATGATTATGAACTCAATGGTTCCATCCATCTATCTTTTAATTTAAGAAAGTCAGTTCTGTCCAGAAGGTATTTCACATGTTGGGCACACTAAGCTCATTTATATTGCAAGGGACAAAAATAACACCCTGTTTCTACAGGAATGAAAAATGTGAGCTTCAATCTCTTCCTGCCAAAATAAATATTCTAATCTTAAATCTGGATTTTTTTAATTGCACATAGATATACCTGTGGTTATTTTGTGCCTGAATTTACCTGTTTTGGGCATATAATTTGCTGTATAAATATTTATGTTTGCTATATAAATTAGGTACACAACTCCATACTAGAATTTTCTATTTAATGTGTTTTACAGATTTAGAACCTATTTACTAAATTATAACCTAGACAATGAAAGTTTGAAAGACAGAAGAAGTTGTATGCTTTTGGTTTGGGAATTATAGAATAGAAAATTCTGACTTTATCCTGTATATCTGTCAATATGGCTTAAAGTTTTATTTGTAAATACAAAAAGTGTGTTACATGACTTCTAACCTTTGAACAACTTGGAAGCAGTCACCATTGGTGAATTCTGGCAATGTTACTACAAGTTAAAGAAGCAGTTGTGTAAATGAGGAAACTGAGTGGTGGTATATCTGGTTTGCTAAGACCATTTTGCAGTAAGAGAAGATGAGATTCTGATCTTATTTCTCTCCTTTTATTTCCTCCTGTTTCTAGTGATGGAACAAGAAACAGAAGTGAATATTCTTTCAAATAAGGTTAATTGACTTGAAAGAAAAAAAGAAAAAAAGACTAGGGAATGTTTTGAGAAGGAACTTTAACCATGTTTTGGTTTAATTTTAATATACTTTTCTGGGTCTCCTTAAGATGAGGCAGATATTCTTAAGTGATACTCCATCTGATGTTCTGATATGATATAGCTTTTTTTCTCTTCTCAGAACAGCTGAAACCAAACACTGTAGTAACTGATCATCAGAACATCTTTTTCCCTATCTCCAGAATTCTAGTGTATTCATCACTTATCTAGGTGATGGTTACACCAGCAATTTTAATAGTGTTTGTATAGAGGACTTTTCTTCTCCCTACCACTCATCCATACAGTGTTGGTTGTTTTCTGGTTTGACTGAAGAGAGAAGCTACGAAATTATGCTCCTATCCCAGAGTGGTGGCATTGCTGCAGTGCCCTGACACTGATCCGATGTCCTCGTCTCCAGTGGCCTGCCAATGCCCAGCTATTTGCTTGCACAACTTCAGCTGGGTCTCTTGCAGGTGCTGTCATTGTCAAGGTAGCACATTCTTCCTGTGACAAGGATGCAGGTGACAAGCTAGATTTTAGCTAAGGGATTTAAACTATAAGGCTGAGACTTTGAAGGTGGCCTCTAATATGAGAGGAAGAGCTGGCTCATTCGATATGATGAACGCTTTTCTTTTGATCAAAAGAGGGCTTCACCCTCTTGTCCAGCTTAAGATCCAGCCTCTCTCCTCCCAGTTAGACTAGCAAAAAATATACTCTGGGAACTCTCTAAGTGAAACCTTGATAGACCCGAAGTTGTGCATGTCTCCTCTGTTAAACTGAAGGTGCCGATTACACTCCCTCCCAGCTGTAGTCCCTGTGGCAGGGTCTCCTCTATAGCATCACCCAGTGTGGAGGATCCCCCAGCCATCCTGTGGCCACCACCACAGCGGTAATGGGGCACTTCAGAGAAAAGCACTGCCTCAGTTGTTAGAAAGTGGGTGTCTGCAGACAAGGGAAAGTGCAATGACCCAGTTATCTCTTCTGACCATCCGTCTTCTCCCCTAGTATCGTCTCTGCCTTTCCTGGATAGCAATGGAACTCACTAAAAGATGGGAAAATAGCTGGTTATGGCAGGTTTTGCCCCATGGAAGTGCCCTGGAAAATAATAAATTAACTTTATTATAAGCGAACATTAATAAATAAATGAAGAGTTACTTGAGCTCTGGGTAGGATTTAGCATTGGAGCATAGGGTTTGTGAGAGCTTTGCGTTAATTCAGATGTGTACTTCTTGTCCTTGGCCCACTGTATGCTGGACGATACCAAATGGTATCTTTTGGCTGTAGGCTGGAAAAGGGCTTGGGTAAGCAAATTTTGCTCTGCCTTCTCTTCTTACATCTAACACCTACAGTTGCAAACTGAACCCAGGAGTAGTTTGCAGTGAATTGCTCCGATCAGCGACATCCTACGCAGAACAGTGGGGCTAGGGCCCTGCTTCATGCTTTTGTGTAGGCTGACAGGAAGGCTTACTTGGACAGCCATACACGACTAAAACCAGTTTATTCCACTGCCATTAAAAGTAGCTTTGAGGCCGTGTTCATTTCCATCTTTATTGTCTGGGTAGATGTTACCTCTATAAACCGCAGTTTTGTCTATTCTTAAAATTACTTTTCCATATGATTTAGCCACCAGCTGATGCCTTTAGGAGAACTTAGATTTAACTGTTTTGCCGTGTGCAGATCTGGCAAAAAGCAGCACGGAAGAAAGGTGTATTTTACCCCTATAAACAGAGCAAAAGTGAAAACACACAATTATTTTTTGTCTCATTCTTTATTTAAGGAAAAAAACCACGCATGAACTGTGAGATAGTCTGGATTAGCCACAAGGAAACCAAGTCGTGCACCCAGAGAAAGTCCTAAATTGTTTCCCTCTGTGAAAGCACCCTGGGCTCCCAGCAGTGTAAGTGATAGCAGAAAATGGGTTCTAAGTGCTGGAGGTGAAAAAGCACCCTCTCTTAGCTTCTGGAAAGAGTTTTATTTGTAGACACTTTCAGGTGACTTTCTGTAATTGTTCCCAAACGAAGGGAGGATTTGCTCAGATGTCACCAAACCGTGAGGAGGCCTTGTTGGCCTTTCATCCTGCCCCAGGCTAAGGGTGGGCCACATGGGCCCTGTTTGCCTGACCCAAGGCAAATATGTCTTGGCTCAGTGCTTGTTTCTATATGCTTGACTGAAGCAGAAGTGATTGTTCACAAATAGGTGAGAGAAAAATAAAGCAGAGAAATTAAGGGGCAGCCTTTTATGCGTGAAAAGGGGAAAAGGTCACTTGAAAATGACTTGAAAAACCCCAAACTTTTCAGGTTATTATATTGGCAGTATAATAAGAAGAGAAAATGAAGTGAAGTCAAGGTATTTTTAGAAGAATTATGCTCTATGGAAGACAGAAGTTTCAGGCCAGGAGTTTAGAGGGGCTTGTTGAAATGAGTTGGCTCGTTTTGGTGTGCCCAGCTTGGGGCGGCTTAACAGTGTTCCCAAGAGTGGGGTGGGGAAAGAAAAGCATGAGGGGAAAATGGCATGTATGCAGATTGGCTTCTGGATGTTTGCTTTCTCTCCCCCTAGCATTTTGCATTTTAGGAATATATTTCTAGTCACACAAGGAGTTGCAAGTAGTTATAATACTGAGCAATTCTGTAATGATAACAGTATACATGTGCAATGCAAGTATATAGGTAGCCACCTGGGTGCAAGTCTGTGGAGAACCAGGCCCAGAAAGTTTTCACTTTTCTCCATGAAATGCAAATGGATTTCTATCAAAGGCTCTGTCTGCTCACAAACTGACACCAATTTAAATGTATCTGGGTTTTGTAACCGACATAGGTAATTGATGTGGGTTTACATAGACATCGCCTAGAGCATTTCCTGGTTTTGTATTCCTGTCCACCAGGGTTAGAGATATTTATTCAATCCCTGTATTAAGATTTGCTTGTATGCTTAGGTGCTTATGTTCACAGTGCAAACCTTTATGAATGTTAGTGCCATTGCACTTTCCTTAAATTCCTTGCTCCCATCACACAAAGACAGGCAAGTCTTCTTTCAGTTTTCAGTTGATTCAACTGTGCACTTCAGCTATGACTTCAGGTTGTATGAAGATCCTCAGCCTCGTGAAGTTAAAAGAAAATCTTTAAAATAATTTTCCTCTGCAGTTCTTGTTCTCCAGCTCTGACTTTAGTTTACAGCAAGGCCAACTTCTTGTTACTCTGAGAGAGGAGAATTTTTATTGGCTCGCTGCAGAGAGCAACCCTAGAATAGAGGAGGACCAGATCCAGAGTCTTTAATTCATCGTGTAATTTCTTTCCAAAATTTAGTTTTAACATTTTAATACTTACCTTGAGGGTTAAAATAGAAGACAAAGTAGCATAGAATAGAATAGGTGATCGTCTAGTCCAACTGCCCACCAATAAATAAATCAGTGTACAAAACATTTTACAAATAAACTGTAATTCTTGCAGATCTGTCCCACATTGTAGTCATTAAAACAATTAAAATGTAGGCAAGGAGATGTTGGGGTTTTTTTTCTTGGATGATGCCACTATGCATAATAAACTCTGGAAGTGAATGACATTTAGCTGAATAGCAAGAAAATAGATCCCATTTTCAGATGTTACTTATACTTGGAACACTGTGTCTAAGCAGAACTGCACATATTTAACTGGTGAAAGCTGGAGTTTTAATAAAATCAGTCTTGGGCATAGAACTGCAGTTTGTAATCTTTGTTTAGGTAAAGATGCTACATTAGGCTATACATTCGTGGAGACTGGAACATGCTGGGCAGTCCCGCTGCAGAGAGTGGCGGCTGCAGTGCTCCAGGAAGGGCTGTGGCTCAGAAGCTCACACACAGCCACGTTGGCTTGAAGGCTAAGAGAGTTCCCAGGTGTAAGCACCAGCTGCTTCATGCAGCTCACCTTCTGTGCTAGAAAACTTCCCTCAGCACACCTGATTTACTAGTGTTGGCAGAGCATCAGCAGCCCCTAAGAAATGGTTTGTAGTCCAGTGTGTGAAGAAAGCAGTGAAAACACTGAGCACAAACAGGTGTGCCTTGGCTTTCTGAAATGGAGGCGTATCCTGAATCAGTAGCATTTGTTCCTCCCTTCATTTCATGCCTCCCGAAAGATAGTTAAATCTGAAATATAGAGATGACCGTTTAAATGTAATAATTGTTGCTCCTTTCACTGCAATTATTTTAACTGAAAATAAACAGGAGGAACTAATGTGTAAGTAAATTATGTAAATGTGTAAGTAAATAATTTCTTCACTTTCACTCTTATTCTAAGGAAATTAGGTTTGTTTGTAATTCTCCTGTCTGTTCTTCTTTCTGCCTCCACTTTTGAGCACACTGGCCACTTTCATCTCAGTGTTCTGAAAAGGTTTTTGAAAATTGGTATCTAGGAACAGGAGCGTGAGTCAGGCACAAATTTGAAGGAGAGATTTCAGTGCAAGTTCAAGTTGCCCTGTCTTTTTTTTGATGTCACTTTGAGAGCATGTTCAGCATGGGCACTGAGAGGAACCAGCAAGTGAGAGCTTTTGCCCTACTCTTGGTGTAGAATTTATGGATAACAGGCAGGAGCAGTGAAGAACTGAAGAGGGAAATACTTATAGTCAATCAAGATGACCAAAATGTGTACAAGCATGTTGTCTGGATTTATCTGTTTTTTTGTGGAAGACGACCTGAAAGGCAGGAAATATTCCAAAATTGTTAGGCAGACATAGTAAAAATCGAAGTTTTAGAAATGGGAAGGATGTTGCTGCTAAAAGCAACAGAGAAAGGGAAATAACATAAAAGGAAAAATACAAGCTGCTCAGTAATAACTGCAAAGTTTAGCATTAGACAAATAGTTATCCTTCCATGGCGGCAGATCAGAAGTGTTATTAGATGTGTAGGGCTAAACTGAGGGAGATCAGTTTGGTATTGAGATGTAGATTTGTGAGCTATTTACCTAAGAGTAATAGTGATATCAGTGTGAAGAGAGGAGGCTTCCTGAGGAAAAGATACAGAAGATGAGACAGAGGATAGAGCTTTGAAGAGCTCTCACAGACAGGAGACAAGAGACAAAGGAGAATGAGGAGCCATAAGAGGGTGATGAGAAATGCATATATGTGCTGGACTTCAATGTAACACAGAGATTACTTTGTTAAAATTGTGGGGTAGCAGAAGTGCCCATGGCTTGCTCCTTGAAGCCTAGATCAGACTTACTGGTGTTTGAGCTTGCCTGTTAAAATTAAATTGGATATCTCTACCTTACAGTACAGACATAGCTTGAAAACTAGTGGCCAAAGCCAAGTTGAGTTTTAAAAGGGAAAAAAGGAGACAAGGAAGGATGGGAGCCAGGAAGGAGAAATATAGTGCAGGCTGTTACAGGGCCAAGGAGGTGACAAAACTGAGTAAGATGCATGCAGTGTTAGGCACAGCTGACACAGAGACGTGACAAGGAAGAAACCAGGATGGGTCAAGGAAGAGGCATTGATTGTGAGTAGGACTACTAGGCTTCAGAGGGATGAGAAGTTTAAATACCAAGGAAGGCCTGGGACCTCAGACTTTATGTGTGTATCTGATGGCTACTTGAATGTTAGTAGGTGAAGACTACAGCTCCCCTCTCTTCCCTTCCACACCTGTTTCTAATCACAACAAAATAAATCTCTGAACTTCTCCACTGCATGTTTCAGGTAGCCTTCCTTTCCCACAGCAGTTCCACTTTACATGTGTCCAGTGCCTCTTGTCATGAAAAAGCCCCTGACTTTTCCTCCTCTTAGACATCACTGAAATGCACCTGCCTTAGGAGGAGGAGGTAGTCTGTGGTCGGTGGGGTCTGGCCCCTTGGTACAGGGGCAGGAGGAGAGGCTGCCCCTTTGGATGTGGAATAGCTTTTGAGGAACTGCGTTTTCTGAGGAGCAGCCTTGCTATCCTCACTCAAATACTCTTTCACTTTTTGGTATAGAAATTCCAGAAAAGCAGCCACTGATAACCAAGAAATTGTCATCAGTTGTATAAACAAACTTCCTTCCCTTTCCAGTCTACCTTCTGCTTGCACCCGTAACTCCCAAACCAGAGCCTCCTGAACATCAACCGCTCCTGTTTTGACTCTAGACACAGCAGCTGAGATTAACATGAAATTCTGTTATCTGAAGTTGTATGTATTGATACTCATTTCGCTCTAAAGTTACTGTTAACCTTAGCAGCAAACAGAGTTAGATGTGGAGCAGCAGATGCCAAAGAATCTGCATAAAAATCAGGTATCGTGCATAATTTCTGGGAAACAGAAACATGTGTATAGGATAGATCTATAAAAATGGAGTTTGAGGATTGAGAATGGAAAATCATTGTTTATTTAGAACATTTAAGGAGGTGCATCCTAAAGTGGAATGGTATTTCAGTGAAGACTTTTTTTTCCCCTTGTATCAGAGACAGTGCATGGACTGAGCCTTGGTTTGAAATTATCTTTTATTCTTCACTGAGAGCTTAATATGCACTTGATAAAGGTACTCAAGGGGGGACCTCGCTGTATTAACTTGCTGATTAGGAAGCAGGTGGATTGTGGCTGGAAAACAATCCATGTGGAAATCAGTGCAAAGTAGCTGGTATATTGTGAATAGACAGGT
Source organism: Strix uralensis (assembly GCF_047716275.1). Classification (NCBI taxonomy): domain Eukaryota; kingdom Metazoa; phylum Chordata; class Aves; order Strigiformes; family Strigidae; genus Strix; species Strix uralensis. The sequence goes on along the minus strand of NC_133974.1, from coordinate 79,522,424 downwards.
GACTCTTCTGACCATGGGCTTCCTTTCACACACTTGGTACTGTTAAGCAATAAGCTTCTTTACACAGGGCTAATACAGAGAGATAATCTGAATAGCTAGTCTATAAGGCAGGCCCCTAGGAAGTTATTTCAAATTAAGTATTTCCAGTTATCTCTGGAGTGAAACTTGATAATCAGGAAAAAAAGTTTAGCTTTGTTAGCCACAGATGTTTCCATGAGTGGAAGAGTCTCAGATATGATATTGGTGGTCTCTTGACATCCCAACAGGGGTGACAGGTGTGGAGAATGGGAGACCTGTGTCAGTTCATTTTTAGTAGCATAGGCAAGGAAGGCTGGAGAGCACCATAGGTCTTCATGATTTTCAGCAACCTCACAGTGAAAAAGCAAACCACAGTATCACTTCTTTCTTAGAAAATCTGGAGTTATTCAGCCATGCAGTTTACAAAGAGTAATGGCTGAGGTCACATACCAGTGTAGTCAGGGAGTTTCCTATTTAATCTTGTAGTCGTCTGTGGTGGGGTCTTGCAGCTGTGTCACTGGGGCAGGTACTTGCTTGTGGGAATTGGAAGTGCTCTCCAGGAACCATGATGCCTTGTGCGGCTGAGTTATTGAGCAGTGTGAACTCTCACTGTTTTCTTCATCGAGGTGGCTGCTGGTGGAGCAGGTCCTGCTTCAGCTGTGCCACAGAACAAATCCCAGTTTATTTTAAAATGTGCTTAGAATGTAACATGTGAACAGGGGTGTTTTACTGTTTGTATGTATCAGTTATTACCAAATCTCTTACAAGGCCAGTGTATAAAATGTGTCATTTATGTTGTATGTAGTTCTATATAGCTTATTAGTATTATTGCAATATACAGAGAGTTAGAGCAATGTATAGTTTGCTCTGTAAAACGGTTGCAGGTGTGTTTGGCTGAGGCTATACATTGCAGACGTGTTTTCTATCACCTTGCTCTTGTGCTGTCATTTATATCAGTGCAAGTAGGTGTAAACTGCTGCTAATTCAGGGAGGTGGCAATGACTGCCCAAGGTTCAGAGACCAAGAATCAGACCATATATCTGTAATACCCAGTATTGCTGTAAAATGTTCCCTGTTAATTTGTCTTCCAGAGCACTTTTCAAACAAATAGCTACATCTTGTGGCGGGGTGTTTTTTTTTTGGTTGTTTGGTGGGATTTTTTTTTTGGTTGGTTTAGTTTTGTTTTGGTTTTTTAACAGAAGAGCATACAGAGTTACTTTATCAACACTGTTTTTTGATAATCTCAGTAATAGTGCTGAAATCAAATGCAAAAGGAGCACTTAAAGGAACAGTTATTAAAAGTTATTTGTTGTTATGTTATTTTTTAATTCCTCCCTAAAAGCATCCTCAGTTTTGTCTGACATATGGACCTAAGACCTGCACATTCCGTTGTGAAAGTATCCCTAATGATGTGCTAGTTCTCAAGGATGTATCAGAGTGCTGCAGCTAACACCCGATAACACTGCTCACTCCAGTGCTGGCACACTTTGCCTGCTGGGTGCAAAGTCTCTCCCGAAACAGATCTGAAGCAAGAAGTGGGGGTCTGCATTGACTTGCAGGACCATGCAGCAAGCAGCATAAAAATCAATTCTCACTCATACTGCTCTTTGTCAGGAGGCTGGATAGAATGCCTGATCCTTTCCCTCTTTGGATGTCTTCTTGTTCCTCTCGTTTCCTGCATGCAGGAAATGCAAGTGTTACTTGTCTTACAAGCGCTCAGCAATTTTCTTTTTTTAGAGCATAATTGTTATGCATTGTGGCAAGATTTTGCCTTTTATTTTATCACGGGACTGAAATTAAAGCAGAGCCCCTATGTTTAATACATTAACAAAGACTTACGGGAGTTATAATGTATATCTTTGCTCTGAGGCTGATCCTTCCTTAACTTGTGTTTTGTCAAAATGAACGCGCCCAGTTAAAGCAATGGATGTCTCCAAGTTAAGGCCGAGTGTGCACCTGACAAAGAACTATGGGATGCACACACTTGTGGAGGTTGCTGGAAGTAACTCCCCTTCCTTGCTTTAACTCTTGTTTGCAGACTGCGTGGGGTTTCTGCAGGAACAGAACTACAAGGACTTTGTTGTTTACAAAGTACAATATGTATATAGCTAACTTCTGGCACTGGGTCCGGGAGGCGGCTCCGCTGCCTTCTCTCTTTGCTCAGCTGGCCTCCTGCCTAATCTGCCTGCTGTAACTGGGATGTTTGTAGTTACTTTCCCTCTCAGTAGCAGCTTGTGTTGTATGATCAGAAAGACACAGACAAGATTGTTTGTAGGTTTCTTGAATTAGACCAGGTGGAAAAAGGAGATGGTCTCTGAGGCACACACACTCTTCTCCAGGCTAAGACTAACAATCTTGTAGTTTGAAGAATGTTATCCAAACTTCAAAGGGTGTTTTCTTGCTGATATCTCTTAACCTAATCCTGTCTTTATTCATTACATCTTAAGGCCAGGAGGGCCTAACTGATTATTGACCCTGTCTCCCGTTCAAGGGTCCATTACATTTCACCCAGCTGTCACACAGACAGGGCAGTGACTGGTGTTTGGCCAAAGCAGGTAGTCCAGAGAGGCATTCGGTTTTGGTAATGACTTCAGCTGTTACTATTTGTAAGTGCTCTTGGTGAAGTACTCAAGTGAAGCAGGGTGCCTCTGTTAAAGTGACTGGATCACATCTACTGCTATGTGCACTTAAAAACATTGAAAAAATAGTGGTTGCAAGGGACCTCTGGTGGTTTCTCATCCAACTTCAAACCTAGGTCATATTGGTCAGGATCTTTTCTATTTGAACTTGGTCTGTCTAGATATACTCATTCTGAATCTCCCTGCTGCCAAGTACAGAATTTCAGAGGGAAATTTGAAATCAGATCCATTACAAAATCAACGTGTATTGCATCAACACAGTTATCATTGCCAACTTAACTTGTCAAATAATTAAAAGCTGCTGACCTCATTCATTATGCTTTTATTCAGTATATCATTGTAATAAACTCTTTCATCTAAGAGTCTGTAAATTGTTTGAGGTGTTGACACTTTTGCATGAAACTTGCCATCAACTGATCCAAATCAAACCTATCTCGTGTCTGTTTCCTTTGCTGCCTCAGTTGTGAACCTTTGCACCTCTGGCTCATGCCTGGAAGTGAAAATGTGCAAATACCTTACACTTATGTTGCTTCCACAGAGCCAGATCCAGGCATTTCCAAAATGGTAGAGCAGTGCTGCTCGTGTGCCACTCCTGAGAGCTGCAGGTAGCAGCCCCTGATCAACAGTGATTTGAGGCAGATGGAGGAAGCTATGGGAACAAACAGTGAGTCAATGCAATTGTGCTACTGTAGGTCTCATGGAAGTGTAATAATTACTTGGAGTAAAATCACTGTGTTTAAGGTTTCATCAGAACAGCTTTTACACAACAATTAATAGGGTCCTCTCCATCCCCCCCCTTTTTCTATTAAAAGAGGGGGAAGGTGGCCTGAACAAGGCTGTAAATCTCTCTTTCTAAGCCCTAGTGTTTCAACTCTTGGTCTCTGAGCCAGATCTTGTATCTTCATGTATACCTGCCTCTTATGAAAGATCTCAGAAAGAACCACTGTAATTTCCTAGCCGGTAAGAGAAAAATAATTTCAAGAGTTTTGAGGTTTTGCTGTTGTTAGCAATCAGCTTACCGCGGATGCTGTAAGTGATGGGTTGGTGCTACAGCTAAGCCGATACAATAGCTATTGCTGCCAAGGCCTGCTCCCCTCCCCTTCCTGTCCTTGGTCTCCTGCTAGTGCTTGTCTGACACCAAAGCGAGCCAGTTCACAGAGTTCAAACAAAAAGAAAAAGATATTCCTTTTTTTTTAGTGTTTCTTTGTTCTTTCTACTGATTTGTCTCCCTTAATTGTGAACTAGGCCAGAACTGTAGTTTCACAATAATTTTGGATTGATGTAAGTGTGCTGTGTAAATTGAAGGTGTCACCCCCAGCTCTTCTCTGATTGTGCTCCTGCAGGAACTCACGCCACCCATGTTGGGAGGCAGATCTTGGAGCTGACCCGGAGGAAAATCATCTCCTTACTCTCCTTCTTAATTTTTTCTTCAAGTTAGTTTTGAGCCTGTTTCCTGATATGACTTACAACATAGCTGTACAAATACTAGAGGGAGGGGACAGAACCTCCTTTACTTGGTAACTTCCACTTGTTTTGTCTGAGAGAGAGTATGGAAGGGCTACTTCAGCTATGCCCATATAAAACTGGACCCGTTTTGCTGACACTAGAGCATTTACTCTTTACTTCCACTGAAGGTAAATGAGAGCAGAATATAGCCCAATGGAAAGAAAATACATAGGATAAAAAGAGAGTGAAGTATGGAAAAAACAGAATGTGGTCCTGTTCAGAAATTATTTTTTCTTTCAAAGAAATGGAGTTTGGCTTGGATGAGGAAAATATAATCTCTAAACCAGACCTGCTTGTTATGTTAGTTACTTTTTTCCAGGTGAAAATGTGCTTTAAGATGGCACATCAAGGGGCAAATACACCATCATGAGTTGAATGTCCCATTTAGAAAATGAATCCTTCTGACTTTTCCTTTCTTCTGCCCACAGCGCCCAGCTAGAGCGCGGGGACTGGCATGCTGCCAACGTTCGCTTCGTTGTGATAAACACATGAAGCCCCAAAAAGAAACTGAGCAAATATTTCCTAAGGTAAGTGTGAAAATCCCAGTCCTCACTGGGTCCTTTCAGCTGAATTTCACTCTATAATTACTAAGCTGAGTGTATGAAATAAAAGTCACGTTTGTCAGCAGTTTTTTCCAGTGGCCTTACCAGACTTGCACTTGGTAGCCATTTCTACAGTTACTCATAAGTCAGTGGGTGGTTTGGTTACGCTTGGCTTCAAAGCATTCGAGAGTTGATTTCATTGTTGTGAAAAGTTATCTGAACTAAAAAGGAAAATATTTGTAACTTGTCAACCCCACCTGTTGAAGAGACAGTTATGTTATAACCATACTTTTTAAAATTCTAATAACTCTCTGATGCATCTTTTTAAAATAACAATAAAAAAATAATCTTACCAAGTCATTCAAGCCATATATTTTGGCTTTAATCATACTTTATGCACATGTCCATAAGGTGCAAGAGGGGTAGTCCAGCCTTGCATGACATGAGGCTAATGTATCACTTGAGCTGTGAAGGTCTTGCCTGTGCTTTGCACATAAGGAGGGATTTCAAGCAATGACTATACTGCTTCCCCTCCTCCAGGCTTTATAATTAAATTTCCCATTCTAATGATGTCAATAAAAAAGATATTATATATCACTAGTTCTAACTATTATGCATATATTGGTTTTAAACAAACAAGCCTGTCTTCCTTCTTCCTTGTTGTTGAGGATGAAACAGCACATTTTTAAATTGTTTTTTTCCCCTCCAATTAGTACATACTGGGAGAACTTTGTCTGAGTGTCATCTCTTTGTTGCACTGGACCACTGATCAGGCCTACATTTAGTCCCACCTTGATAATATAGTGATGCTTAGCCCTCCCCCTCCTCCAGGACAGATACTTCCATTCTTCAGAGCATAAGAGTTAAAATAATTTCTTGGCCTATTGCTTGAGTTGTGCCATTCCCATGGGAGGATCTCTCACTGGAACCCCCTCTTTTCCTATCTTCAAAGCTCCTTAAAGCTTTTATTCTCCATTGCAGTACCTCATATTGCCTTGCTTTCCTAATAGCCTCAGCTATTTTCTCCTTCTCCACTGCTGCCTATATGTTGCTGCCTAAGCATTGAACAAGTTCTCTGAGCTCATCCAGAGTGTCCAGACCATGGTCATCCTAATAGCCCATCCCACTGCCCTGGTTGGAGTGGGTCTTGAAGCCCTGTATTCACTGACTGAACATTAAAAACAATTGCTCCATAGAAACTACTATACACAAACCATAGACGCTACTCATAAAAACAAGAGACTAACTATAGTCAGAAACAGCAAAGAAAATACAATCTTAAGACAGTATTTTAAATTTCAGCTCTAGCTGGAAGTGATGAAGTCTTCAAAAATGCCTTCTATTCTTTACTAAAAAACACTTCTTCCCTCTTTCCCCACCATGACCTTGTCCTATCACCTGAATTATTGTATGTGCTCAGAAATTGTGCCACTACTCCATTCAGCACCAGGAAAAAATTATATGAATGAGAGCTATGGGGCAGCTCTGAGGTGTGCCAGCTTGAAAAAATGATCAGTATCAGGATTTCAGAATTAAGGAGCAGAGTGTACTGCTGTTTTAGGGGGTTTTTGGGGGGTGAGGTGGGTTTTTTTTGTTAATTTACATGGTTTCTCTCTCATTGTTTTGATAGCTGTGTATACCATACCTGAGGGATCTTTATGCTTCAACTTACAGTAGAAAATGCCTCAAAAACCCCTTACCGTTGCAATAGGGAAAAGTTCATTTTTTATCTAAGAGAAAAATGAACAGCATTAATTATCGCACAATGATCTTCTGAGTCTGAAAGTTGTTTGCTCAGTGTATAGAGACTGCTGTTGCTGACAACAGCAACAGAAAGAAAAACTCGGTTAGTTGATTTGTTTCTTATTAACATGGTGCTGTACTATTTGACCTTCAAGATTCTTAGATGAAACATTTTTCAAATATCAGCTTGTTAAGCCTTTGGACATCCAGTTGGGTGGATAGACGCTGAAATGTGTCTTATCTGGTATTGTATTTGCACCCAGTGCATAGTGAAATGCACTCTAGAGCTTGGGACATTATTTGAGATAACAAAGCGAATTTAAGGAAGCTAATGAAATTATCCAAATTGGGCTAATGTAACAGCTGAAAATCAACTCTTCTGAACAGCACTGGGGGAATTGCAGCACAAAGAGGACCCTGTTTTTTACAGATTTTCTTCATTCATCTCTCCAGGACGGCAATGCTTTTTCTCACTGTGCCTGGGAGTCCTTGTTCCCTTTGATCACCATCTCACAGTCTTGCAGTTTCACTTCTCACTCTGGCTGTTCCCTCAGATTTCCTCCCACCTTCCTCTCAGTTGCCAGATCAGACAAGGTTTAGCCCTAAATCCTTATTGTGGATTTATCAAGTTTTAATGTTCTGTAGTGTTTCTGCAATTAGAATTGACTGAAAAAGAGAGAAATGAAGAAATGGGAAATATTTATATGTTTGAACTCTGCTGTTTTTCACAATATGTTTTACTGGGTTTAAATCTCATGCACTTTCAGCATTTTCATAGTTTTGAAATTGTTACAGTTTGAAAACAATATTTCAGTTTAAAAATAAAAGCATATAGACTTGGCTATAGCTTATACTTGTTTCAGTTATTATAAACTGGCCAATCAGAATTCAAGAAAAATTGCAAACGCCAAATATTTTAAATTGAAAATGTTTACCAACACATCTGGGAAAATCAAGGTGTACTAGAAACTTCTTATTCTCTGAGTAAGTTATCAGGGTTATAAGAAGCAGGATAGCCCTCCTAGCCCGGTGCTCCATCCAGGTTCAAATAGGAGATTTAACCTTGCACTGCATTGTGCTGTGCCTCCTTCAGCCTTAGGGTTAAAGCCTTTGATTTCAAACAAAGAAGGAGCATGTCATAATAACATAACATTAAATGTTAGACAAATAAGCTGGTAGAAATCAGAGTTTGATATCACAAAGGTACCTGTTTAAATAAAAATATATCCCACATCTACACTGATACACAATAGAAATGGCAACAGTGATCTGCAAAAACTATTTTGCCAGTTTGCGACATTGATAACCATTACGTGTTTTAAGTAGCCTATAGGATTTAGTAAGGCAGGGGATGCCCTGCTGTGGTACGTGTCGCTTGTGGCATACAAGTTATCTCAGTGTAGCATGTGGCTGGGAGCTGTGGCTGCCACTGCCCCAGCTGTGCTGGGGAGGGCAGAGCTGAGGCTGGCAGAGGAAACCCCATAGCACAGTCCCAGTGGGATGGATGCTCAGCAGCTGAGCCCAGACAGAGTCCTTAATTGTCTGTGAAGAACAGGTGAGCAAGCCTGGAGGTGAGATGCTCAGTCCTTGAGGCTTATAGCTGGCTTTACCAAACTGTGATTTGAGGCATTTCAAAGGGGACTTGTAATGGAGTAAAAATCAGGAGGCTGCTCATGGCACTCACTGTTGCTGGCAGTATGCATAAAAGTGAAGGTTGGGAATCTCAGAATAAAGACTCCTACAGAAGTCTAGAGAAAGGCAGAACCTAAAAACCAGTCTGAATAAATGTATTGTCTCAATTATTTTTCTATTTCGGCACCTCACAACCCTTAAGATTGTTTGTTTGCGTGTTTCATTGCAATTCTCGTTCTGAGAATGAGGACTGTGCTGCCATCACCACCAGAGAAAGGACTTGTGGTGCAAAAAGACTGTATAGCATGCATGTGGCCATTGAAGAGTCCTGTGACAGAGCAGATAATTTACTACAGTGTCCTGCAACACCCACCCACCATGCCCAGTCTCCCTCAGCTTTTCAGTTTCTAACATGCTTTTTTAAGAATTTATTTTCTTGTGAGAGCACAGAAGACTGGCTCATCACCCTCCAGAGCTGCAAGGTCAGATACTCTTTCTTGAAAAGCTCATGGCAGAGTAGTTTTCATGAACTATGTAACATACGGTTGGGAAGACATTTTGGAGTATCACAAACGTAATGAGAACAGCCAGTTCATGTAGTTTAGGTGTCTTGTGGGTGCAGCACAAAGGCTACCGAGATTTGTTGAGTTTAAAAGATTTTGTTTCTTGTGCTTTGCTGTTAAAATGTATCTGCTGACACAGATGGGGAGGTTATTACAGACTGCTGCAGGATAGATAGCTAAAGGTTAGTCTGGTGGTCAAGGGAACCAGCAAAAGCAATTATTCATGAGCTCACCTTAGTCTTCCTTCTGGCAGCTGGGAAATAAGTTTCTAGCAAAAATATAGAGAGTTGTTACCTTCTCTATATCTCTTTCTCTATTGCCCTTCTGTACATGGATACTCTGACAGTTCTGTTCCTGAGTTAGGTTTTTGAGCTTTGGTTGATTTTTTTTGGATACAGATCATCTTTGTTGAGTCCTGAGATAAACAGTTTGAGTTATATTATATATACTTTCATGCTGAAGGTACTGGCACAGTTTCCACAGCAGTTACTGGAAGACAGGAGAGACAGCATCTTACATGTACCAAGTACAGTTGAAATTCTGTTGTCAGAACTGGACTCAGGAGCAGCATGAAACATGCACATCATTCCCTAAGGTCCTTAGAAAGGGCGCTTCATCCATTTGTTTGTCAGCAAAGCCATGCCACGCCAGTTCTGAGCAAGTTGAACATGGAGAAAACCACACTGCATTCTTCACTGTTGCAGACAATAAGTTCCATTTTGGGTCCCACTGGTCTTTCCTAAAGAGATGTCCTGCTATCTTAAAACTTCAGATGCTGCGCAGTAACACAACCAAATGCTGAAGCAGTAGCAGAAGCATAATGCTCCTGGTTTGAGCTTGTTTATGGTCGGCACTGCTTTTCTTAAGGCTTTTGATTGCTCCCAGTCCTGGTTTGAGTTTCTAGGAATTGCTGCATCAGAAATGGTTGTTCATGAAATAAAGTATTAGGAAAAAAAAATACGTGAACTGGTCAGGAGCCTGAAATTCATCTATCGTGCTTGTCAGAGGGGGCATATGAATCAGGCAGGTCTAGATGGAAATGCAGTTCCGGAACTGAAATTGCATTTTTGAGCTTTGGACAGTGCCCAGCAGCTCTGTATCTTTAGAAGTTGTAGCAATAGAAATTGTAACTCTCTTACAGAATTATGTGTAGACAAATCCCTACTTTGCTAAACTTTTGGTATAAGTAAATGATGTATGGACAAAGAACAGAGATGACAGTGCAGCCGGCACTTTTGTGCCTCCTCTTAAACCGCCCATCCCCTCACAATATGTTGTTCCTCACTAGTTGCTTCTCTCAGTCCTTATTTGCTCTCTCTTTGTTAGTATCAAAATACTGCCCAGCTTTAAAACACTGATGCAAAGGGCCAGGGTTAAAATCTAAAGATTGGGGTGCTAGAGGATCTAGGACCTAGAGGCTGCAGAAGCACTAGCATCCCACACCCAACTAGAGGCTCGGGATGGAGTTTAAAGCCCAGATGCAACTGTTCAGAGTCTCTCTCTCCTAGCGGGAGATAAGGACACTAGTTGAAGTTGAGCACTAATTATTTTGTGAAATCTGGGCCATGCCTTGGTGTTTGGATGATCTGCAAATTTAAGTTCTATGGATTCTGAGTGGTGGAGAATATCATGTGTCACTTGTGTGTTCTGGAAAATGGTTCCCGTAGGCTATTGGTTTCAGGCACCCGTTTCTAAAAATCTTGAGCTGGAGTTTAAAGTTGTTCTTTGGGCACAGTTCAGATCAGAGCTTGAACAATGTTTAAAATAAAGCATACTTTTAAGTGATTTTTATAAGCTAAGAGTTTTAGACATTAGTTACTACGTTGTTCAGTTATCTCAAGAGAAAAGCAATGTGTTGTGCTTTTTCCTGTTTTTTTTTTTTATATCAGTTGGTCCGCCCTGCCTTCGTTGCCCAAAAGTAAATGGGTGCAGAAATTCCTAGATTAAAGCTTATGACATAAATGAACCCCTAATGATTTGATTTTTGTTTTCCTCTGTTAAGTCCATGTAATGGGAGCTGGCTGCTTATCACTGAGTAAGATCATTGAATGATTTAATGGGAGGTTAAATGAAAAGTAAGAGTTTTCATACTGGTGTGATGCAAATTTTGTGTCCAATTAAAGCCTCAAAGCATTTTTTAAAAGCTGTATAAAAGGTGAATCATTTCTGTAAACAGCCCTTAAAGTGAAAACCCAACACCTTTGCTGTGGGAGAAGTAATACGATCTCAAATACCTTTGCAAACAAAGAGTCCCTTGCCTTCTGCAAGCTGCTCTCTTTTTTCAGCAGCTCAGCATGGGGTGCCAGAAAAATCATTAACGGGCCCATCTTGCACTTTGGGCTTTTCCACACCTGCGTATCACGATCCCTGCTGTAACTTTATGGACCATGAGGAGGCAGGTTTGACGCCATGAAACACAGGCTCAGCTAACAGCTGCAGGATGGGCAAAAAGCCAGACAGTAAAATGTAAAGAGGAGGAAGGAGAGGGATCACCTTTGAAGTTTACAAAAAAAGCATGACTTTGACCACTTCCTTTTTTAATTAGCTGTCTCAGGTACACTGAGCCACCAGTTTGAATGGAAACTTGGTGGGGGTCTGTTGGAAATGCTAAAGGTAATACTGTAAGGGTTTCATCTGTATGTGACTATTATTTTTTTAACCTTTGTTTTTGTTTGGTTCTTTGATTTTTTTTTTTTTTTATTGTTCTTAAGTTTAATATCCTAGCACAATGTCAGGGAAAAGAGCTTATTCTGTTTGGGAATGCCTGAACTACAGCTAAAATCTGTATCTTGCAAGTGTGAAAAACAACATTAATGCAGTGTTGAAAGTTAGGATTTTGATCACACTCTAGCCAGGAAATTCATGATTACCATTCCCATAGCAACCAGGACACACCTCCGGGGTACACAGGTAGAATTTTTTATACATGTATATAGTGTTAACTTTTGGTCAATACCCACACTAGCACCAGGAGGTTGCTTTTGATTTGCTTTACTGTAGCTGAAAGCCAAATTGGAGGGATCCTGTAGAGGAATTGCAGTCGCTGCAGGAACCAAACTTTGCTGTGCCCTCAAGATGCCAAAAGTTTGTTTTGGACTAGTGTGTTTCTGGTATTCCCTATGCACATTAAAGTGTGTTCAGGGAGAAAATACTATCTGTAGTTGTCATCCATGTAGGAACTACATGTATTTAATTTACAAGACTGTAAATCAAGAATAAATATGTTAATAGTCTATGTTAGGGTCAGATCCTTATACGTGGGAGTGTTTTTTCTAAGATGTACTTTTGTGACTGAAAAGGCTTACACTTAAATATACTTTAAGGATAAGGAAATCAATTTGTGCCCACAGAGGGATGTATACTTGTTGGTATTAAAACAAGTATTTCTTGTAGGGGGGGATGCAAATTATTTGCATATTCTTGGCTATGTAATGATAATGATACTTCATGGTTGGTGTTAAGAGACGTAAGCACTCAAAACATCTTCCACTTCTGAAAATTTGTCAAAGGCATTCTCCTAATGGAAGACTGCAACTGCAAAGAAGAAAGGAAACCAAACATATTTTGAAGTGCTACAGATCCTCTAAGAAAGCAGGTGCAAAATATGCCCTAACTTATAATTTCAATAATAAATAAAATACTCTAATAATTCAGAACTGAATGAGCTATCTACCAGGCTGAGAATTTCTATGAGGTGATTCAAAGATAATATAGTCAAATCCTGAATACATTCAGCGGGTGTCGCTCAAGCCTGGGAAAATTCATTTGGGAATTTATTGGAGATTCAAAAAATCCTTCAGACTGGAGGGGAACAAAAAAAAAAAAATCAACAAAATGACCTACTGTCCTGCTGTAAAGTGCAGAGTAATCTCACAGTAAAGTCCAAGAGTGCAATACCAATGACGTAAAACTTCATTGTGATTTGTAACTGCAAGAGTCTGTTCTCTGGTTGAAAGAAGAGAAGAAAGAAAAGTAACATTGTATATTAGTATGAATCCACTGATCCAGGTAGAAAAGTTTCAGCTTTATATTGGTCCAGTGTGTTTTAAAAGCTTCAGAAAAGGACAAAAGGGGTCACCAAACTGCGTATCAAGTTATACACAGCTGGTTTCTATAATTTAAAAAATATTTTGGACTCGTTCTTTTCTTGTGATGTTTTTCATACAGTGTTTTCAAACAGAAAATTAAAAGAATGTTTTAACTCATGTTTACAAACTGTAGTTGAAATACATAATTTAATACATCATAGGTAAAGTAAAACATAAAAATTAATTTAAGCTATTTTATTTATTTTTACAGAATCCATTTTTAATACTCTAGTATATATCTAGTATAATAAATCCACCTGTCATTCCTTGGTGTCTGTTTTTCTGTCTCTGGACATAAGAATTAACAGAAAAGCATACAAGAGAGCATGCAGGCAGATGGTTCCCTCTAGGTGATACATATCCCAATATAGGAGTGTTGATTTTATTTTTTTAAGGTCAGATAATGTAGATAGACTTCATGGTGTTTTCAGAAATAATTTCTATAGACTAATGGCCTTAAAAAAGCCTGTCTAGTGCTTATGGGTTGTTGCACTCTTTACTTAGTTAAGCATAAGACAAAATTGTTTCCCGATATATTACAATAAAATATTACAAACACATAACAGCTTTTTGTGGAAGGTGGTAGAATACAGGTGGATCGATAGCTTAGCTCATAAGACTTTTGTTTTATTTCTATGAAACCCTTGTCAAAACCTGCACATTTTTTGATGGGATCTTGGAAAATCATATTGACTGCAAATTTTTAGGCTTACTAAGTTATTGAAACTGTAGAACTGGAAAGTTCTTTTCTTCTAAAGAAAAGCTAATCTAATCCTCTCCACTGCCCAGCACAGCCTCAGATAATACCCACTCACCACTGACAGATATTTATCTAACTTTTTCTCAGGGACCTGCTCTCCCTGTCAAACTTGGTCCAGAGCCCCTGTCTCCTTACCATTAAAATGCATTTCTCAACCTTTTCCTGCAACTTAAGCCCATTTCTTTTTGCATTTTTCCCCATGGAATAATTAAATAAATAGAAAAAAACTATAATTTCCTTTCCACAGATTTGCAGACCGTAGTGTCTTCAGTCTTTTCTTTTTAAGCTAAAACCATTTTAATTGATTGTGTTTTCTAGACCTTTGTTCATTGTTCTCTTCAACTGTTCTGTGTCCCTCTTGAAGCGCCTCACACACAACTGGATGCAGTACTCCCCCTGAAGCTGTAAGGCAGCATACGGTTGAATTAGTATGTTTTGTGATTTCTAGGCTGGACTTAGGTTTATAGTTCCTCTTGCAGTGTTTGGGTTTGCTAAACTTGCAATCCTTGGTAGCCCCTCAGCTTTCATCTCTGTAGAGGTCACTCTCTAACCAGCTGTTTTGCAGCCTATCTTCATATAGTGGATTATTCTCGCCTGTGTGCGCTGTCTTGCATTTGTCTGTGCTGGATAACCTGCTGCTTCTTCAGACCATGTTTCCAATTTGTCAAAATCACTTTGTATTCTAAGCCCAGCTTCCTGGTAATCTCTTCCCAGTTGGTGTTATTCACAGGTTTAAACAAATGCATCCACTACTCTGTCATCCAGGTAACCGCATGATGTATTATGGACTCTAAGATTAATCCAGGAAGAATATAAATATATTTTCTGAAAAGGATTTAAAGTTGTATCTAGTGGTTCTAGTAGTGGTCCTCAGAATACTAAATCAGGAGCCGCAGTGGTGAAGTGTATGAATGTACAAGGACTTCTGTCCTAGAAAAAAAGGAGTTGGGAAGTAATAGGATAAAAGGCAACAAGATCTATCTTCCTGATAGACCCCATTTCCAATAACGTAGTAGCATGTCTAGTGACAGAACTAAACATTAAATTGGAGATAACAGAAATTCTTCAGTTGAGGCTAGGCTCACTTTTCCCATGTGTCTTGGTTCCAAGTGGTTTATGAATGTCACCAGAGTAAAAGCCTAAGCCCTGCCATAGTTCTTTTTACACTTCATTAGAGACTGGATGATGGCTGTGTTGCCCTCATCAGCTGACTGCCTTTTTTTGTACTGACATAAAGGAGAATCTCTGTAAACCACTCCCAGGTGAACGGTAACTGAAGTTGTGATTCATTTCTGCTCTCAGGAAAGTAGAACTGCATTCTATAATGTCTGGATCAGAAAGATTACTTTTGATAAGGGGCCCCAGAAATACATTTATTATTCTTTTGGTACATTGCAGCCCTAGCAGCATGGGGATCACCAAGTCCCACAAGGTAAGGAGAGCACATTGGGTTGTTGGGTTTGGGGACTGTCCAGGAATTCCAGCAAGTGATGGAGATATGGGGGGAAAAAAATAAAAGGCATTTTCCTCCACATCAGCGCTAAATGAGTGCTGTAGCAGACTGTAAGCTACCATGCTGTTTCGCAGTGTGATGCTTTGAATGAGCTTTCACATGGGTTTTTCTTTTTAAAACTTGAATGGTTGTCAAATTCTTTCTCAAGGTAAGAATGGTGAGGTCTCATTGGAAGAGGGTGGAGTATTGCACACTGAAACACTGTCAGCAGTCTGCAATCCCTGTTTATCCCACTGGGCTCACTTTTTGTTATTTTTGTTTTATGCTAAACCTCAATGTTGGGTTATCTCCCACAGCTGCAGATTTCTGGGCCCTCTGAATTGCAGAGAAGACTTGAAGAGTCTTGGGAGGAGGTGAGTTCTCCCAGCAAATCTTCACTGTTACCCGTGATTTCTCCACACTCCCTCAGCCCCTAACCCGACAAAAAAAAAAAAAAAAAAAGTTTATTCCAACTCTTGTAATTATATCTGTCTGGGAGAACTGAAGTGTCAAGGTATCAAAGTGAAATTCAGAAAAGTCAAGAGCCAAGTGGAGACTTGAAGGGGCAAAAGGGAAGTAGAAAAAAAATGCTGGTCTTTATCATGGTAATAGTAATGAAGCCAAACTGAAAAAACCCAGACAACGGGCTGGGTTACTGTACTGTAAACTGCTTCCTGCCACTGGGCTTCACAAGGCCACTTCACTGAGCTGATTAGGGAACCACGAAGCCGCTCGGGTTGTTTCAGGGGACCCTTGGGGAAACTTGCCAAGCCTTGGGACTTCTGTCACTTGGGCATTTCTGGTTCTCAGTCCTGAGAAGTGAAGGAGCAGGAAAGACTAAAGAAGCAAACAGCTCACTGCTTAAGGGTGGGGAGCGTTTGGGTGGGCAAAACAACATTTCTTGTGCTGGAGAGCCTCGCCGCAGGGGGCTGAGTGTCCTCACATGCTGGCTGGCTTCTGGGCCAGCTGGGCCCGTCAGCAGCCAGTAGGAAGTAGCACTCGGATTTCTCTTGCTGGGCCCCTCTCTCCAAGTCTGCTGAGCTGATGTTGTGCTTGGGAACACGCTGGAGATGGCGCGAGCGCTGATCCACAAGCGGTCAGTGGAAAATGATTTCTCAGCCCAGGCTCCAGCAGTACAGGAGAATCCCTTTCTGTGAAGTAGCCCTGGAAGCTCCCTGACTCTGTGCATGCATATCCCCTCAGGGCATCTAGCCCTTCAGGGATGCAATCAGGCTTCTAATCAATTAGGCAAATTGACTGCAGAGGTAAGCTATTTCCTATTCATGGCAACAAGCCTGGGTTATGACGTTAACTCCATATTTCCCAGGAGCCCTGATCGTCCTCGACTTGGTGTTTTTTTCAGATGCCTGAAGGACAAAATTATGAAAAAGTGGAGGAGTGTCTAGTAACAGTGGACATAGTCTGTTACGGCAGAAAGCAAAATAATTTAGCTAAGTGTGGGAGGATTTTGGTGACCCTTTAAAAAAAAAAAAAAAGTATTAATTTGGATTCAAAGGTGAAGGGACAGATATTCCAGTAAGCAGATATCGGAACATTTGCTTTTTAAATCCCAGTCATCCAAAGACACAGTGCACATGAGCAGTCTCACAGTTACTCACAGAACTAGTGCTGTATGCATTTAAATCTGTATGCGTTACAAGCGGTTATGAGATACCACTTAACCAAAGACAACTTTAAAAGTCCTGAGGATGGAAATTCCAGATGAAAGTTAAGCTGCGCTTTCCCTCTCTGTTGTTCTTCATAGCAGGGATTTATTTTTACCAGGTTCTGCAAGGATTTCTGCATAAACAAGTCACTGAAGGCCAGAGACTCCACATAGGCACAGGTATATTGGAGGGTCAGGGCCATAGGATGTCACACGTGTTCTTAAACATTATTTTAGATATACCAGCCTATTGGTTTCACAAATTGTTTCGAAAGATGGTATCAGGCTACACTATTGTGTCTGATTTCATTTGCTATTTCAAGAGTTTTCTTCAGTGTAACTTCTTTCCTTACATACGGGACAGAAAAGCCAGCCCACGCAGTACTGCAATCAGTTGCTTTCAGTGCTCAGCTGAGCAGCCCACCAAGCATATGGCCCTGCTCTTGTTTCTGTACAGTCCTACCACTTGCATTAGCCTCAACTCTAGTGGAAGACAGAATGCTGAAGGTGTTGTATAATGAGTCACCCACACCAGTAATTTATATATTAAAAGTGGATCCTGCATTAAGAATGATTCCTGAAGTCTTCTGAAGCCCAGCTCCAGAGCCTTAGCTTACAGTTGGTCCTCAAGTCACTCAAGAATTTTAGAGATCAAATTTTTTACCAGATTTACTTCCTTTGGGAGGCAAGAAAGCTGCTGAATTCATATAGAAAGCAAAATTAAGAACTCGATGATTTTGTTAGCATACAAACATAAAAATTAAAGATTGCTGCAATTAAAAATTGGTACTCAAGGTCATTAATGATGGTTTATCTATTCATTGCAAATTACAAACTGAACATTACATGTATAAGAGTGACACAGTCACACAGTGAAATAATGAAAGGTAGAGAGTGACAAGTGACATTTGCTTGCTGGACCAGTCAGCAGAATAGGGGAAGTTAAACACTGTATATTTTCATATACAAATATAAAAATTATATTTTATAAAGAATATGAAATCTCTCTATAGCTATTCCAATACAGTAGAAAACTGTAATTTAACCATAGTTTTTTTTACTTTTTTAAAAATTACAGTATTTCTGAGTCTAATTCAAGGCTTTATCAAATTAATTAAGTGAAAAGGAATTTCAGGAAGTCATTAAACATCAAGTGTTTTACAGGATTATAAGGACAGTGTTTATCTCCTAGTTGATCCAAATATGAATATTCCTTTAAGTAATCTCATAGTTTATAATAATGTTTATAATAATCACAGTTTCTAATATCTTTTTTACCTATAGTACAGAACCTCTAAAAGGAGTAAGAAATATTTCCAACATGAAAGGTACCTTTTTTACTTGTATCATATATATCGTCTTGCCTTTCTTAATATGCCGTAGTCCAGGAGGCCAGTTGCTGTCATTATATATGAAGATTTTTAATTTTATCTTATATGAAGACATTTTCAGGCCTTCTGAGTTAACAAATAGCTCCACTGCATAACAGATTTCTGTTGAATTTTGGAAGATGTTATTATACTAACATTTGTTTTACAAGCATTTCTTTTTGTCTCCCCATTTGCAAAAATGATGACAGGGTTTCATTCACAATTGTTAATCAAAGAGTACCAAAATGATGGAGCAAAAAAAAGTCACAAATATTAAAAATCATTAGACTAAGATGACCCTACTGCTCCCATGTTAATCATGTGCTCAAAAAAAGGAAGAGACCAGCCAGTAGGTACCTGAAAATCTGTTTAAACTTCAGATTTATTTCTCCACATGTAACACCAAATTTTGACAAAGCAAGGTTATAAATTTGCTGTATTTCATGCTCTGTGTTGCATGAATGAATACATTTGTGTCAGACCAAAAGGCCTTAAAGACAGAGGACCAGATAAACACCTAAAGAAAATCTCAGTTACATTAAGACTAGATTACTGTATTCCCATGTCAAAGTCCTTTTTTTTTTTTCAACTACCAGAGCAATAAAATATAAATGTAATACATCTTGATCTAGGAATGTGAACTGAAGGATCAGAGTGGCAACCTGCATTTGTTGTTAAAAGAAGTCCTCCCCTCGTGGAACCCCAATCTTGTGCATGTCCTTGCAGACATCTTGCTCGAGTTTCTTTGAAATACTTAGGAATACAAATGTCTTTCCTGATTGTAATATTGTCTCTTTAAGATGGTGAGCAGACTAAGTGTTTTGATGGTCCCTCACACCTGTTAATGTTTTTCTCATGGACAAAGACACAGTGAGGCTCCATCTTAGGAAGCTAAGTCATTTAAAATTTACACCTGATCCATGTATCCCTGTGCAAGAAAACCTGTTTCCATACTTGAGTTCCAACGAAGCACTTGCTTTTATGACAAAAGACTCTCAGTCCTCCCCCAAAGAAGCAGACCATTTATAATGTTGAGGGTTCAACAGTGGGGACAGTGATTTGGCAGTAATGATAGTATCTGCTATATGTTTAGGGACTGATGAACTTTATTGTTTTTCTCCAAATAAGTTTCTCTATTTGGTGCTACTTGGAGTGGGAAGCTGGAACAAAACAACCAGTTTGCAGCTGTTGAAAATGTGTACAGCATTCATGATCTGGTTAGTAATCAAATGATCACAGCTTTCTCCTCTGCTTTGTTTTCTTTATTGAAGAACTTGCAAGGCAAAGTAAGAACTAAAGCACTTTTCTAGAGTATTGCTATACGGGGTGTGTGTGGGTCTACGCTAAAATGAGTTACTTTGCAGTGAAAGCTTATAGCAGATGGGTGGTAGGTACTAGGGACTTTTCATGTGGAAACCTTTGGAACCCCTACGCAGTTTGGTATAATTGGCATAAGGCTGAGTTCAGGACTGAGGTAGCAGAAATAATATTGAGAGTGGTAATTGGTGGGCAGACGAGCACTGTAGGCTGAATGCCCTCTAGCACTTGTAATTTGTTCTTGTGAGAGCTAAAACCAACCAAAATTTTTTTAAAGATTTTTTGAAGAATTGCACTTCTGGTAGAGTCAATGGTAAATCTGCCCAGAAGACTGGAGGAGCAAGAGTTTGCATCTTCTCTTTTCAACCTCTCCCTGTTCATGAATTTTAATTAAAAAGAAATTAAATTAAAAGAAACTGCCTGCAAGCATAAAGTAATACATTTTAAATAGTTCTTGGATGTAAATTTCACGGTTTTATTACCATACAGGTTAGAAATATTATATTAACCAGAAAAAAAAATCAGACTCATTTTATTTTTTAGATCTTCTAGGCTTTAAAACTGGGTTTTAATATCTACTGATATCTAATATCTACAGATAAGCCTTTCAAGCCAATTATATCAGGATCCTAGGTAGCAGAAAATGAGCTGTGGGTGCTATTTGCCTTTGAAAAATAATAAACTAAAAGTAAGGCTTAGGTTCCTAACAGAGCACCAGTTTGCATGTATGAGTCCAGAACTGTAGTAAGGCCAGAAGTAAGCTCTTATTTTTATAGTGCACCATAAAAGGGAATGCTGGATATTTACTAATAATAAGATATATGAAAGCCAAAGGGAAAATATGAGAGTAAAGACGCATTTTTTTGAAATGAATTTCTGATTATTTTTTTATATATATGAATGACAGACATTTGACTAAAATAAGAATCATTATTTCAAGCAGTAAAATAAATAAATAAATATTTCCCTCATTTAGCTAATACTGAAGAGTATCTGACCCAGCAAAACCCATGAATTGGTTATGGTAGTCTCAGACTGTGGGATATTCTTACTGAATTCAGGGGTGTATGGCTCTTCCAAAGAAACAAAACCTTTAAACACTGTTCTTTCACAGGCTTCTCTTGCATGATTCCTCCAATTATTTCTTTACACTGTGTACTTAACAAGCAGTGTGTGTAGAGGTATTAACTATAAGTGTTTGGTAGAGCAAACCTACATAAAACAGTAGTTAATTTTAACAGCATTTATCTTACCTATTTTTAAGCACCTGCTTTAAATGTCTAACCTTCTGCTTATCTCACCTATCCACCTTCTGTCACTCATGAGGAGTCAGGGCTTCCTCACTCACCTCACCCACCATGCTAACTGGCAGAAATAGACTTTCTTACTCATTCCAAATTTCAGTCTAAAACTATTATTGAGGCTCAAATGTGGTGAATAGTTCTAGTAACTAACAGATATTATCCAAAGCTTGAGGTAAAGATGCATTCAGTTCTGAGCATGTTATTGATTGTTACCATATTTGATGCCTTTTAGCTGTTTGCAGTATTCTGCTGTGAGGGTGCAGACTTGCTTATTGTTACTCAAAACAATTTTGTGTTTCTCCTATGCCAAGGTGAATTATTTATTTCCGTGAGAACATAAATCACCAGGTGCCACTGAGCAAGAGAAAGAGGAAAACACATTTCCAGTTTTGGCCAGAAAGAAGCAGCAGGGACAGCACTGCAAGAGATCTTCAAAAGCATGCAAAGTTTTCAATGAATTGAGAAATTAAGATAATGGAGTCACAGAAATGTGAGTATATTTTCTCCGCATAATGATTTGAATCAGCATATTTCCTAGATCACAGCCATTCTTGCAGGAAGCCCTATCTAAAGTTTATTTCTACAGGGATAATAGTAGTTCCTGTGAGTAAAATGCCTATATTCCCTCATTCTCTGACTGAAAGCAGAAACCTTATTTATTATAAACAATAAGGTCTCCAACGCCTTTTTCCTTTTGTAACTGTGATTCAGAACAATGCAGTTCTTAAAGTAATCACACATTCAAATACAAGTAGGTGTGAGCCTTCAAATATACTGAAAGTGAATATTCAGAACATCACATCCTGGTGTTTGCTTCTGATGTTAAGAAAAACCTGCTGTGCAAACCAGGATGCATGTTTTCAAAAGTCTATACTTTGTTATTTTGAAGCCAGATTTCTTCAAACAGAGCAAGGCACATACTTACCTTCCAGGGATTTGTGCCATTTGTGCCAACTTTGGTACAAATTTTGAGTTTCCTTGAATGCAAAAATGCATGTAAATACAATTTTCACAGCTTATTTTTAGATAAATTTGTTTAGGTGTTCTGGAGTAACATTTTACTAATAGTTTATTTTCACAGAATCACAGAATCACAGAATTATTTTCAGTTGAGGCGGAGAAGGTTTGATACTGTACTACCAAAGAAGACATTCTAAATAAATGAAGATACAAATTAATTTATTATAATACAAAATTAATTTCTTATGTAATTATTTTGCAAACATAGCACCATGCCGTAGACATTTACATTAGGTCTATTAAATTAATTGTTTATAGTAAACCTTTTCAGAAGAGTTTTTGATGTATCTTGCAGTCCAGAGCATTGGAAATCCATTACCAGTGCTTTAGCCCCACATGAAATAAAACCTGTGCCTTTGACTCTTTGAGAGGTGGCTCTGAAGCATCCAGTGCTGGTATGTTGGTCCTCATTTATTCTACATCATCATGTTCAGTTCCGTAAGTCTGTTGTAACAAGTTTGGAGGCTTTGTCCCATTTCTGATCAATTGAAGAGAGGTTTGGGTTTGACTTTGCATTCAAGTCTGAACGCAGCAACAGAGACTCCAACTCTCCTGTCTGTGTATAGACAGGCACATGTTGGTATTAATGTCTTTTCCCTAAAAGATAGTATTAGGAACATTAAAAGTACAGGTTTTAGGGATCTGGTTAGAATTAGATTTGATGAAAAATGAGAATGCATGAATTTTGAAACATTTTCTCCTTTCTGAACAAAAAAAGTAAAATATTTTGTTCTCCCCAAAGAAGAAATCTCAAGATTCAGTCTGGCAATAGGAAAGATGCATTTTGACTTGAAAACCCAAACTCTCTCAGCTAAAACACTGATGTTCTTGTCTCAGATTGTGTTGTTTCGGTTTGTTGTAATGAGACGAAGTACTCTGGGTCAGCTCAGTGTTAACCTGTATTCTTACTATGTCCTTCTGACTCACAGGGACTAACTCACATGAGAAGAGAAGCACAGACTACCTCTGCCAGACTCCCACATCAAACCAGCCTTCTGTGCTACACTCACTCATGAAACCTCCAGAGCATTACCAGAGGGGAGACCTCCTTTCATCATATGTACATATAGAGTATGCAGTCCAGCCAAGGGAGCCCCAGTGGAAATATGTCACCATTCTTACATGGAATCTGGCTCAAAGGCAGACAGGTGTTATACTTGACTTCAAACATTCAGACCGGGTTAACAAATAGTAGCATTGGGACTCAGATTTTACTTAAAACCAGATTATTTTTTGTATCAATTTTTCCAGTTCAAATTATACATGTTCTGTGAAAATGCTTACTTCTGCAAATACTGCATTCTTCTCCCTCCTTAAGTAAGTAGCAAAGTACTGAAGTATTTGTTAAGAGGCTAATAGAACTAAGATGGTAAATCTCTTGTTCGGGACTGATACTGTTAGTGTACATGGTTTAATTCTTCAATACAGTGGTGAACTTTTGTTTGTTCTTTAACTTCAGGAAGCTAAATCAAGATTTGCTCATCGGACTAATTATGCAGATAAAAAAGAAATCTCCTAAACTGGAAAAGAATGAGTAAAATGTAGAAGCTAGAAATTGCCTTTTTATAATTTCTCAAAAAGCTGCATCAGGTACAGATTATATATGAATACTTGGAAGCCTCGGTATTAACAATCACCCTGGCCCTGCATGAAGATAAGAATTTTTCCCACTCTTATCTTCCTCTTCTGTAAAAAATCTGCAAAGTAATTTTTCAGAATGCTTGGTGTTACTGCAACTGAAAGCTTAAACTCGTATAATGACACATGAATTTCTCCGTTTGAGCTAATATACAATAATCACAATACAAGTGGTTTTTAAATTTTGTGCTACAACTAAGTTGGAAGAAAATGTTTTCCAGTGTAAGACCTTCCATGTACCAGTACGTACAAGCAACAAAACTGAGTATGAATCAATAAATTAAGCTTCCCAGGGAACAGTATAATAAACATATTCAGAAGTCTTTTCATGTTGTTGGTATATTGAAGAAAATGGTTTTCAGTTTTGTTTTATGAAAGACTTTGTGCCTCACATATGAGTGGGATGTCTTACACTCTCTCAGTAACTGCTTGTAGAAGTAAACAGACAACAGATTCATGTAGCAGAGACAAGACACTCAGCTGTGTGAGAGGACACAACTCTTGCAATGGGAGAGATGAGAACATTTAAAAGAGTCAGAAAAGGTCAGTGGCAAAGAAAAAAACCTCTCATAGATGGGTCACTAACTATTTTAAACTAGAAATATTTACTGACAGCTAGGAGTTTCAACAAAATGACAAATGTAATTGTTTATGAGGGAGAAGGAAATATATAAACCCCAGAAAGTTGTGTGTATATAAAACCCCAAATTTCTATATATGTAAGAATTGATTCCCTCACTCTTTAGAACATGAAATGGACAGGCAAATTGGTTTTCCTGTCACAGTTGGAAATTGCCAGGCAAATTTAGCCAGGTATGTAAGCTGCCCTCCTGGTCCCTGAGAGCTGACTGGGCAACTCTCAGCTTATTTAAACATGGATAAAGTCAAAGTGCCAGCAGCTCCCCCCCAACTGTTGGAAGAAGAGCCCTACAGCAGGTATTACAAGACCATGTACTAGTGGCCACTTCTAAGTAAGCAAAGCTTTGGAGGAGATTTATCACACTGCAACCATGCAGAAGAGATTGCTTTTAAGGCTTGAACGCCCTAGTTACTAGCAGGGCCAGGGCTGCATATGTAAGGGTGATGTAACTTCATTGCAGAAAAGGGAATCTAGAGAACAAGTTCATTTCTTACTTCCAGAAATGGCTGCTGGTTTTGTATATCTTGCAGAGAACACAACCAACATGTGTTAAAACAGAAGCAACTGAAACTGTAAATGTGTTAAAGGTGAAGCCAGTGATGACACTTTACAAAACAACAAAAATGGGACTGGCCAGCTTGCTTTACAAGAGCATGGCTATTCTGATAAACAATTCATATTCACAGGAAGAATCTCCTGAAGTTGATGTTTTCTCTTTTGAGCCATTTTTTCAGGGTTAGTAAAAAAATTGATGTTTAATCCAATTTTATAACTGAAAATTCAGAGTTTAACTCCATTCACGCAGAGATAAATAGCTTCATTTCCAACTACCAGTTTCAGAATTCCAAGTATAGCAGATAAAGACCTGGAAAAAAACCTCATCCATGACCAATAAAGAAAGTTTGCCAGACTTTACTCATATCTTAAAATAAATTTTAAAAAGAAACCAACAGTTTTAGCAAAACAAGGTGTCCTTGTTTCTTTGCATTATACTCCGGGCACCAAGCCAGGGGATAAAAATGCTATTTACAACAGACGTGCAAGCTTACAAAAGGGTTTAGTAAAGACACATTTTGTTGAAGTCACCTAAAATCCAGAACAAAGGTTGTAAGATTTTTAAATGGTATATTTCTGCACTTAACTGCTAATAAAAGTGGCTACTAATTGTTAGGCCCAAGAGTTATATGGGAGGGACCATTAACATGTTGTTCTGGTTTTGAAGTATCTGTCTGCATTAACATAGGGCATTGTAGTGCAGATTACATTGAAATGCTGACTACTCTGCTGTAATATTGCTAGGAGGAAAAGATTTAGTCCTACAGTAAATAATTGATATTAGTTAACTTAGAAAAGGTAAATATTGCTCTGGTTTTGATATTTTAGATGGTTTGCTTGATGACTGAAGGTATATATTAATTTCCCAGGAGGATTTGGCATTTCTGCTTTCTACAAATAAATGTTTTCCACCAGGAGTTTTTAACCTAAACCAAAGCCGTTACATATAGAAACAGTACAAAAGGTTTGACATTAATGCCAACTTCTTCCTGATAAATCTCTTGTACCCAGGAGAAGTGGAGCAGGATACACCACAAATTTAAGTTTTAGATTTAGAGGAAACTCAAATCACTCCGGGTCAGGTTAGTTTTATTTGCAGCAGTCAGCCCCATCTAAGAGAAACCAGTACCTCTGAGCTGCTAAAAATACATACATTTACAGTGTGCCAAGACCAATGAAGTCAATATCTGTAGCTTTGCCATATTAGATTTTCAGCTTTACATTTTCATATTAAATTGTTTTTGTCCAAAGTGAATTAAGTGCCAAAAGAAGAGAGGGGGGGGGAAAAAAGATAGTTAATTGTCACAACCAGAGCAAAAGCAGCATGTTTCTTTGCACATGCTAATCAGCTCCCTCTGTGTGTTTATGTTTGCCTCTTCGTGGGTGCAGACTGAGAGTGGATAGGAATAATGAATTTCTTGTAACCTGACAGCTATGCTTCTTCCATCATTTCTCCTTCCCCTTTGTTCTCTCCTCCAAACAAAGACATTTCTCCTACCAGGCTTCTTCTCAGCTTACCAGATCTGGCTCCTCTCTGCTCCCATTCCCCCCACCACCCCATGGCCCCTTCCCCCACCGCCTTGCCCTTGTCCTGCCTGTTCCCACTGGTTTTCCATCCTCCTTTCCATCTTCTTTCCCAGCACTTCTGGCTCTTTGTTCCCACAGCACTCTGGAGCTGCGCAGAAGGAGCCCAGCTTTCTCTTTTACGTTTTTTCTTTTTCCAGGAGAGAAACCTGGAACATTTGAAGTCCCATTGACAGCAGACAAGAAGATAGAAGAGAAAAGAAGGAACTGTCGTATGCCTCAAGAAAATGATATCACAAACCACAGCCATGTTTTCCTTCAGAAGGAGGTATACAAGTACCAAGAAAGACTGCATGCAACTGGCATGCAATTATGACAGATTGCTGTTTAAGTCATTTGTACAGAATTAAGGACTTTCCTTCATCACACATTTAACAACATTTTTAGAAGCACATTTATACCTGTGAAGAGAAATTAAGCTAAACAGTTTGGGCTGAAGTTGCCACACAAGGTTTTTAGAAAGGTTTTACACATAGAATTAATGAGTATATTTTTTCAAATCTGTGTAAGGACCTTTAGCAAGGAACTAGCTTTCTGTACCAGAGTACAGAAAGGCCTCAGGTGCATAGTATTAACATGCTGGTGTGGTGGTGGTCTGGGTCAGAGAAGTACAGACTTTAAAAAGGGAGAGAAGGCACAACTATCATTTTCCCAGCTTTGGAAAGGCATATCCTGAATTTTTCATTAAAACCATAAAAAACAACTTTGATCCCCACCATATTATGATTATGAGAATAACTGCCAAAACAAGTTTAAGCAACCAAGAAAAAATGTTTATAAAGTGCTATGTCTTTCTTATATTCACCCTATTTAAGAAAGATATGATCACAAATGAAGCACCATTGCTTTCTAATCAAGTTCTACTAACAGTTTTAAAAATCCCAGCTGCTTCCAGTTTACACTTGAGATAATCATAAGGTGTTTCTTATCACCAAGTAAATGGAACAAGCAGCAGTAGTCCACTTAGGTTTCATGGCAATGCTGAGGAAACTGAAGCTGCCTACAAATTCATTATCCCTAATATCAAAGATCAAAAGAGTCAAGTGTTGCTCTGTAGCACAGCACATAAATTACTTTATAGAGGAATTCTCATGCGTCCTGATGAACCTATGAAAACTGGCAGACACTAATAGCCAGTAAAATAATTTCTCTAGAAGTTCACTTCTGCGGTTTGTTTACATACCTCTCTGGGTCAGAAGAGAAATTTGCTAGTATTTCCACCTGAATCCTCCTCCCACACATTGAAAACAATTAAATTCTACTTGAATTAGGACAACAGGAGCGGCAATTTAAAGGGGCCCTAAGGATTGAATCTCTTAACCACAACTGTGACAAAATGCTGTCATCCTTACTGGCAGTTCCCTAGCAATTTACAGTACACCAGTGTAACAGGAGGAGACCTTGCATTGTGAAGAAACCTGACTAGATACAAGATCTTCATCTTCTGATTCCCTTGCCCTTGCAATATTAAACAAATCCTAGTGATCACCAGTTACTCTGCCATCCTGAAGCCATTTGGGATCTAGCTTTCGACCCTGACATTGTATCTAAAGTTATGCAGAAACCAAAGTCAGTGCAGACTTTGGTTTCTGAGTAACCCATTTAATGAGGAGGGCATTTCAGTAGGACTGTGTGAATGCACACCAGCAGCCCCATTAGGCTGCAATAGGAGCTTAAGAGTTTTTAATACAGGGGCAACCTAAAATCTCTCATTCCGGTTGAACTGTGGTTTGGACTGCTCCCAAAAAGGGGCTTCCTTCCTGCGTATAAGACAGAAATTGAAATGCTGTACATCTTTTCCCTGGGAGGTACTGGAACCCTGTTCCTCAGATCTAGGCTGCCCCATGTCTAGCAGTTGTTTTAGCCTATTAAAAAAGAAATAAGTAGGAATTGCCTGACACAGTGCTGCTGACCAGAAATGATCCTTACTGCAGCCATTCAGCAAACATTTCACTTCTAGTCCTGCTACTTCTGAGCATATCTGTATATATAGATTCAATTTACCTCATTACTAGATGCAACCGTTTCATAGAGTGCTTCTGGAGACAACTGCTTGAGAGACTTTACTAATGCCTGTTACTAGAGTTTAAAAAAAGAACATATCAAAACTGAAGGGCAACAGTACACTCTGTTAGCTAAACTTTTGGAGAATACCTGCCTTTTTCACCTTTTTTTAACAGATCTTCCCTGAAGAGAAGTATAACAACTTACATTCACTTACATTTGTAACCACAGGTTGAGAATCTTCCCCTGAGAGGACTTGTAGTGTCACCTCCTCATGATAGTGTTTAGCTGTTGAACACGTCAACTGATAACATAGTTTGTGAGATACTGCTTTCATGCTTAAGGACTGGGAAAACCTGAGTAAATAGTTAATACCTGTCTACTTGCAAAATGACAAGTTGATTTACTGTACTGCAACTAGTGTAAACCAGAGCAACTGTGTTAACTAAGGAGTTACGTCTCACTACATGTGAGATATCATCATATATATCTCACATTATATATATATATAATTTTTATAGTTTGTTTTATACACACACAATACTTATCTGATATATATATGATTTGTTTTGTGCAGAAAGATTTCTAAATCTGGTTGCTAACTGCTATTAGGGTAGTAATTGTTACATTTAATAATATTATTGAAGCCAAAACCCTACTCTCCTTACAAATATAAGACTAGTTTCTGAACTCGTGCAAGCATATATTGAGCTTCTACATATTATCTTCCTCATCCTCAAGAAGCCCTGCTAGGCAGCAAACCTTGCTACTCCAAATCTGACTTGGTCCAAGGTGTTACAGAAAATAAAAATATGAGACTCACAAGAATCAGCAGGCAAAAAAATACGGTAGGCTATTTAAAAATTTCTCACAGATTATTTCACTATTCTGAAACGTATGAAAATGAATATTTACCAACTATAAGCCAATGATTAGAGGTCAAGGATGGAGAGTAAGAGATGTAATGCCACAGTGCAAACCAGGACGTGGTACATTGATTTGTCACATTCACCTCCATTATGCTCTTGTGAAATGACTTAGAAATTATAAGTAACATAGTAACAATTTACAGTGAATTTTAAAGGAGAAGAAAAACTTACCTAAAAGCTAACTTGAGTTAAAAAAAAATAAAAATCATAGTTTATTCATGAATTTGTGGTCAGATGGAAAACTATGGGGAGTCTAATTTAAATCTGAAAATCACAGTATATTATGTCTTAAGATTTTGCTTGGTTTACTTGGCTGAGGTTCAGAATTCAGTCTCTTTCTTTGGTTAAAATGAAGTCTAAGTAAAGGAATAGACCTTAACATTGATGTGTTTCTTTCCTTAGATTAACAGAGTGTATACACAAAACCAGGCAGGGGAACCATGAAAAGGAAAAGACCCCATTTCATTCCACTGTACTGCAGCTGGCTGGCCACTGGTGAATGGCGATGGGAATTGACTCAGTCTCCAAGATTTAACTGGAAGTCCATTGCAAGTGATGGTGGTATAAACCTGAAGCTCAGTCTTAAGTGAAGACAGCTCAAAAATCAAAATAAAATTATTTTTATTATATTAAAAAGTTATAGCAAAGACTATAATCTTTAATCCAGACACCTTTGACAGAGAAATACTTCTAAATGACAGTAGGTGTTCTTGAGACAGGACTTAAGCCATCTAGTCTCATATTTCTTGAGGGTGAAAGCATTCCCTAAATGGGATTCTGTATCTTTTATTTTCCTTTTTCCCCCCTCTCTTCTCTCTTTATGACCAGTCAATTGAAAAAGACAGAATAAATACTGAAAAAGTAACATTTTTCAATATATTAAGTGTAATCAGTGTACTTTAAAGTGTACTGCTAAATCAACATCCCTTTCCAGAATAGCATATCTCTGCTGACTGCCTCTTTATGCAAGACTTTGAGACTAATTCTCCATGAAAAGTGTAGCTTCCAGCAACCTGTAAAAAGTATCTCCTTTTCTTATGAAGTCTTTTAGAGATTATAATTCATGTAGAATGAAGAAAATAATATAAAACCAGCTATGAAATGGGTTATTGCCTTTCCCTTCCTGAGGTGTCCATGGGTTTATCCTCTTGAAGGAGATTCTCACCATGACTTTCAGCAATGGAAGGAATTCCTCCAGTGCTGTGCGCAAAGCTCTTCAGCTACAAGCGAAAGGGAAGATAGTGCTGTTGCATCCACTTCAGGATTTCTACTTGGAAGCCTAGTAACAAAACATTGAAGTAAAAATAATTAGAAATACTTGGGATTTAGTGTCAAATTTTCTCAACTGACACATCTCAGATATACGCATGGCAAACACCCTCCTACCCTTTGCTGTTACTGTTCAGTTACTGTTCAGTATTTCTGTTCAAATAATGTATTAGACTGGGATTCTGTATATCTATATAGTTGCTTTCTTACGTCTCCTTCTTTTCTTTTTCTTTAATGTTTAAGCCAAAAAATGTATCAAACTTCTGTGGCTAAATTTAGGCATGTGATTCCAATTCAATAACTTAATTTCTGCAATTGCTTTTTTCAGTGTGATTGAGATGCAGTTAGTTTGGTGAGTAAACCGGAGAATATGCATACCTCTCTATGTCTGGGGACAGGTGGGAAATGGAGGTTTTGGGGGCTGAACTATCCTACTTTCAAGAGTTCTTGACTTTGCTAGGAATTGTAGGTATTTAGCCCCACTGATTAACAAGTATTTTTTTTAGGTGTTTAACTTTAGGCAAACAGATAGGTTGAGTTTTGAGGTCGTTTGTTTGTTGAGTTTGGATATAAGTGAGGAGAGGGTGACGTTGTATATCTTGTAAGATGTAAAAGCACAGAGGGAGAGAACTGGTTTGAGATTGCATATGAAGATATGTCTAGGAGGAATAAGATGAAAGCTGAGCAGAGTAAGATGTCTGCAGCATATGAGAAAAAAGATGGCTCCCGAGTGTGATACATGAGAGTGTTTTCCAAGACAAGCAAAGGAAATTTTAGCATGCACGGACATTTGAAAGGGCTCTGGATAAAAGGAGGCATTTGCTGGACCCTGCGTAGAAATGGTTTTAATCTCTGATACTGTCTCTGGATATTTGGCATGAAACACAGTGATTTTGCTTGAAAATACATGGGGCAGCCAAAAGCTTGTAGCCACTCGTGCCTTGCTGAGAGATCAGCTTCCATAAAACTGAGTTCCTTTAAAGAAGGTGCCATGCTGTCAGCACATCTGTCTCGAGAAAGGGAAGGAAGCACTGAAGGTGGAGGATTGCTCTTCATTAATTGCATCATATTGAGCTACCAGGCAGACAAGTACTTGAGACAGCCAAAAGGTGGAGATTTTTAGGTTTCACCCCCTGATTTTCCTTCTCCTCCCCCTTTCCCAAAGGAAATGCTTTGCCAAAACCTCCTGTGGCAACACAACAGTTTTTAAAGAAAAGTTGAGACCAAAGAAAGAATTTTGGAGACTTGGTTAATTCCAATCCTTTGTCTTCTGGAAGGAAGACTTGTAATGTGTACACTCTGTCATGTTACACCTCTTCTTCACTGTTACTCAGGGTGCATATTCAAAAAATTAAATTAAAAAAATATAAACAAAAAACCCCCAGGGGCACAAGTCATTACCAAGTCTTGTAAATACAAGAGTTTTCAGCTTCCAGTTGTTGCTCTGATGATAACAAAAATGGTAAGAATTATGGAGACATTCACGCTTCATTCAATTTTATTCTTGTATGGATTACTCATGTAAAACTTCCTATGCTTTCAGTAGAATTTTTTTGCAGGTAAGATCTGTAGAATCTAGCTGATGTTTAAGAACATTTTTAGTGTAAGAGTTCATTAATAAAATGAGTTTGTGGATTTTATAATTTCTTAATCAGAAATGTATACCTGACTTACTAACTTAATATTGTTTCAGTTTTGCACACTGTAATCTTATATATAGCTGTCAAATGGGGAGAAAACTTTTCAGTGCATCACAGCAGTTGCTATTTGAATAGAAATATATTTACTATAAGTGTATACAACTTAATGTGTGAGACAAGACATCTGCTGAAGATGAAGCCTTGAATTAAATTCTATTTTTATCAAAGCTGTCAATGTGTTGGGGCTTGCAGTGAAGGGTTTTTTCCTAACGGAAGGTGCCTTGAAGGTAAAGCAGTTCTTTTTCTACTGCTCAGATTGGCTGTGTCCTTGACACCTGGACAGACAGAATCAGGAGTGAATTCCTGGGGATACATGGCATCTGCCACAAGATCCTCAAAGTGAAATGAACCTTAAATTACAGACTTGGACAATACTGAAAATTTCCTTCTGGTTTCTTAAAGAAAATTTTTGCAAAGCCAGTGTTAAATAATAAGCTGCCTAAGGCATAGAACTGGAGGAGGCTTCAATTAGTGGTGTTTGTGGTTTTTTTAATAATATAAAGAAACAGTGAATATAACATGTTTGAGATTTGATTTAATTCAACTGAAGATTAACAACTTGTTTAAAAAGCTGAAGAAGGCAAATAAATGTTTGCAATGTGCCTGCAAGATTATTAGTGTATAACACTAACAAGGATGCAAGTGGAAAGTCCATGACCGAAAGTAACCTGCCAGCTTAAATGAACACAGGTTTGAGAAGTTCTCAGGTATCAGAGCACCTCCAAAAGAACATAAATGTAATTCAGATTTTAAATGCTTGATACCTCTTATATGATGGCTATTGTTTTTTCACTCATGTACCTGGGATACTGATCTGATACTCTGGAATACCACTGCAAATGGGTCAAAGCTTTCCAGTGCTCACTGGGAGAAAATTCCCATAGAGTGGTGTGGAACAACATTAAGGACAAATGACAAAATACCTTTTGAATTAGGAGCTACCAAAAGTACTAATGCAGACAGACATGATTGGGATCAATGTCTTTTTCTGTTCCCACACAGAAGTTAGGTGCACAGATTTGTAAAGAAAAGGTCAGGACAAGACTTGAAGGTTCATCGTTGCGTACAGCAAGAATATTGATGTGAGCACACTAGACATGGTGTAAGCGTGTAGCACAACATTGACTATCTAGCTATCACAAAGTATGAGTTTATACTTGCTGAGGAGGGGACAAAGGTATTATTGAAGGATTTTGTACAACTAAAGTCCTAGCAATAATAAAGCTGGGTATCCCAGAATTCATATTCTTTTAGAGATCTGGGTGAATTAGCCTGTTGTTCTATCATTAGCTTTTAAAATAAGCGATTCACCTTCTTCAGTGATCTTATATATACAGGGGAATGAAAGAGCTCTTATGAGATGATGAGAGGAAACTTGGGAAAGGAGTTTTCTCAGGTCCAAGGGAGTAAAAAGAAATAGCTGTCCCAGTTAAATCCACTGCTGTTTAGTTGGCCTTACCTGAGAGTTTGATGTTAAGCCTGTTGGAATCAGCATTGAAAGAAAGAAACTTAGTGCACAGTGTTATCAAAATTGTGCCTCTATAGCTTGTTTTGGACTAGTTAACCACTAACTGAGGTCGCTGGTGTTTAACATGAAAAGATAGTGCAGATTTTCTAGGCGAGGGAGCTATACATTTTTCCTAGCAACCTGCAAGAATATTTATGATGACCCGGGAATGCAGTGAACATCTACTGATCTGAGATAGACATAAAATGTAGTTTCATAGGAGTGAGCAATTTTAATTAGCATAAAGATCATAGGCAAAGTGGATAAGAAAAACATTTAAAATTAAATTGGTTTATAAAAAGCACAGGTGTAAGTCTTGATTCCTTGGGGAATAAGTGAGTCAACAGAACCACAAAAGCAATGCCTCTCTGTCTGGAAACATTACGAAATAATCTGCATAATGAGAGGTGAAGGATCACTTCTTCCTATGTAACAACTAATCACTGTTAGATGGCACATCAAACTACTTGGACCACTAGTCCTAGGTCACAGATGACATTTTCTTAGCAAGGGCAAGAAATATTTTCCGGCCCTGGGAAAGCATCTACCTTGCAGAGATTTCAAGGAGAGGCTCGGGTGTCTGCAGTATCTCCTAGGCATTCCTGGCACTGCCTCCTGTGGCCCATGTGCTGGTGGTTATTACACGATGTTGTCCCCACACATTCATTATTTGCTGCTCATTCACCATCTCTGTTGTATCTGCATGTGGTGCTGACAGCATGGGCTGGTAGACAAAAAGGTATGGCTTAAATAGTCCCTTTTTACTATGCAGACTTTTTTTTTTTTTTTTTTAAAAACAAATTGGAAATACAAAGTGAACCAAAGTCTGCAGCGTGCTGGAACTAAGTGGGACTAAAATGACAGTCTGGTAAAATTGCAAGTGTTCAAAAAGCATCCAGCAGGAAAAGTGCACCCTTTTTAGTGAATCAGACTGGATTTGCATTACCAGAGAACAAAAATTGACAATTTTTGTTTTGACATGTAATTACTTTTCATTATGCATTATTAGCTTATCGGATACTTACTTCCATTATAAATGGTTCCAGAGAAAATAAGAATGGGCTATTACCAGTGAAAATTTCTGTGTAATATTTTCAGTATGAAATAGAGCAGCTTACCAAAGTGGAGATCCAGAAGACTTGCCCAAAGTGAGACAGTGAGTCAGTGGAGCTCAGAATCAGCCCTCCTGACTTCCAGTCTCTTGTGCTGTACATTAGATTAACCATCTTTCCACAGCTAAACTCATTAGGTGGCATAAGGCAGGAACAAAGGTCCAAGACTCAATGAACCTTTGCTGAATTCAAAATAGGAAAGTGTAGGAAACATTTGTGTTTGTCAGAGCTTGATGGGTACATTTAAGGCAGAAAGGCTGGAGTTTGCAAAACATTTTACACTCCTGCTCATGAAACAGAGGACCAGAAGCATGTTTGAACATCCCAGAAGCTGCTCTCCAGGTCTGAGCCCTGTATGACAGGAAGAAGATGGCGTTACTTCACCCACTGTCTCCCTGACAAGAGGAACTTCTTTAAGGAGCTGTTGTGTCAGTAGTTTCTCTTTTCTCTGTCACTTTCCAGTGAATGTTGCCTTATCTATTCCTTGTCCACATTTAAAGTTGCTGACATCACAGTCCTGTTCTTCCACTCTGTGTGGTCCTTCTACCACCTGTTTTTCTCTGAGCAGACCTGTCCAGGATGGTGCACAACACAAATGTTGTATACATAATAGAAAAAAGATTTACAGGAAAATATGGTGGTGACTTGATCAGTTCAGGAGTTTTTCACTTTCTTAAAAGTAATAATATGAAAATATTTAGATCAGATGTGGAGAAGTCCTTGCTGGTGAAGCAAGTGTGGGTAAGATGAAGATTTGGGTATAGAGAGTAGAGGTAGGTCATATACAGCTTGGAAGAAAGAAGTTAATTGGGTTCAGAGCAGTGTAAGAGAGGAGACAGTGCAGGGGGCTAAAAAGTAGCTCAACTGATGTAAAAGTACACTACCTGTGAGTTCAAATAATATCTATATTGAGTTAAGTTCCAGTTCTTTCCTATGAGCCAGCTGCATCAAGATGATGAAAAACAGCATCAGAGTTATGCAAAACTGTTGCTATCGGTCAATGGAGATGAACTCAAAGGAGGTAAAGAAGAAAACAGTTTTCTATCAATCAGATAGTTTCCTTGCTGATGAGAGGCCGAGAATTTGCTTTCAGTAACCTCTTATTGCTAAAGCTGTTCAAGTGCTTTTATTTCATATGGATGAGGGAATTACCAAGAGCAAGAAATCAGGAAATAATCTTGGCAGTAAAGGTCTCAGAAGAGGCTGTAAGCTTTGAGGCCACATCCAAGGCAATTACTAATTCCAAAACATGAGATAATCTAGATTCGGGCACAAGTTGCCCGGTGAATACTAAAAATGTTACCCTTATTTTTAAAATAGTACTCATCAACACTGTGTATTTACCTTTCCTGTGGAGCAGTGAGGAGGAGGAACAAATGTGTTAAAACAGTAAAGGAGGAGAAAAAAAAAACCACAACGGAAAAGGAGTTGATTTTTTTAAAAAAAATCTGCAATTACAAATTAGGACATGTATCTTTTTTTTTTTTTCTAGAGGTGTTAATCTTATGTAGCTATGAAGCACACAGTTTGTCTTAAACCTTGCAATAATCTCCATGAAATGTTGAAAGGCAAGAGAAACGAGAAACTGTGGATTCCCAACTGCCTTAAATCTTTTACTGATACTAAAAGAACTGCAAGAGAAATATGGCCTGTTTGATTCTCAGCACCACAAACTTTTATAGAGAGATAATGCTCAAAGCAAAGATGAATATTCCTGTAAAAGTATGTTGTTTCAGTTATTAACAATAATGTCAGAAAATGGTAGGACTTCTGTATTGAGACTTGAACATTAATTTTTTAACTTACCCTAACATCTCTCAGCAAGAAAGGTCACGCTTACGTTAGTGCCCTTTAGGAACTCTGAGCTGAAGTAGAAGGAAAGGTGTTGTTTATGGTAGGGTCTCCTGCTAGGATGTTTATGATGAGGCAAGAACTTTCTGTCATCAGACTCCTATGGTCCCTGTTTGAAGCAGAACTCATCTTCGGTATGTGGGTTTTTTTGTTTTGTTTTGTTGCTGTTTTGGGTTTTGTTGGGTTGGTTTTGTAAGATTATCTTGTAGTCCAGGATAAAGCAATATCTGTTATGCTACCACCTCTCTTTGCAGCCCCAGTGCTCCATTGTGCCTGTCCCTCTTTGCAGTTTTTAAAGAAATGGCCTGTTAAGAGTGGTGGATGGCCCTTATTTGTGTCATCTATGTGTTCCTTCTAGCTGACGCGGGATAACTTGGTTTAAATATCTCTAGTCTTCTGAGCAATATAATTAAGATATTGAAAAGGATATTCTAGCTCAAAATTTTGAGTTTGGATCAAAAGTACTCTGCTCTCAAGTCTGCTGATTTCATCCATCTTTGAGTCAGACTCTCCCTTAAGGGCTTTCATGGGAGCTTCAGTTTGTTTTGTTGTTTTTCCCCAGTTGGTGCTGTCTAGTGCAGCAGGAGCTGAAGTCACTGGAAGTTTGGTCATTGACTTTCATGAGGGAAACCTCAGGATCTGAGCATCTGAGATGGAGAGGGTACTTAGCAGTACTCAGGCAAAGATCTGACTAAGTCAGTCAACGGGAGTTTTGCCACCTTCAGAAAATGTGGGATGGCACTCTGCCTTTGCCTTGCCTTCCCAAAAGTTAAAGGGGGAAAGCAAAACAAATCAAAATCAACATGTTGTGCTGCGTTCACACTACTTGAAAAAGAAAATGTTTTTCAGAACTGTGTATGCATTAAAACCTTTGGAGAAAATCAGTCCTACTTCTTCAATGCTAAAAGTAGTGAACCTGAAACATACCTCTTCCAGGGGCTTAACGCTCACAGTGTATTAACTTAAAATGGATAAAACCACTGGATGGTTTCACACGTTGACATTTCCTATGTAGGTATATGTTAGTACGTTGGGGTTACAAAATGGTGAGTCTTATAAACAGCTCTCCCAGAACGATCTTTAGGCTTTTGCTTGTTTAAACCTTGTATATAAGGAAAACCTTATGCCAGATTAAAACGAAATCTTATGAAAATGGCATTTACATACTCGATCAATGTCTCAACAGTAATATCAGTAGGACATTCCTCCCCAGTGTCCAGGAAAAAGCAGCTCACAAGTAGAGATGGAGATAAACATCTCTATTACATCTAGATTATATCAAACGTATTCATTTTTCTTAAGGGGGGGGGGGGATTTTTTAAAAAAAGTAGATCGTGGGAAAGTAGGTGTTTATTCTTCAGGAGTGGGACTTTTTGACCTTTGAGGGGTGGGTGGGTCCCCCCGGGTCCCCCCCCTACTCCCACCCCGGGGACGGTGGGTGCCGGCCCGGCTGGGCGCTGCTCCCCGGGGCGGCAGCGAGGGCTGCAGGGACGCGGGGCCAGCACCGAGGGCGGTGCTCGTTGCCTCGGTGTCTGTCTGTCTGTCTGTGTCTGTCCCGAACTGCAAGCTGAAAGATAATTCAACAGATCCCCCCAACACCCCACCACGCTCTCATTTTCGCTCGGCGTCCCCGGGCGACTGAAGCTGCCCACGGCTCAGCCGGTGCCCGGGAGCGGCGGGAGCGACCATGGGCCGGTTCCCCTTGGGAAGGTGCCTGGGGATTTGAGCTGTCCCGGGGAAGAAGGTGGGGAACGAGGGACAGGTCTTATGAACCCGAGGTAACAGCTGGAGGCTACTGCTCGCCCCATGCGAGAAGGAAAGTATTGCTATAAATCGGGAATCTTTATAGCTGTTCGGCCGGAGGAAGCTTTTTGGCTGTAAACTGTCATGCACTGCAGCCCTCGGTGAAAAGGCTGTGGAAGTGGGGAGTCCGCTCTCCTGAGAACCAAAGTGCAATTAAGATCAGAAAGAGGGAGAAGGAAATAAAATAAAGACGGCGGGAATCCAAGCCGAGGAAAAACTTTACGGTTTGGCTTGATTTCCCCCCCCCCCGTTCCAAAGATTCTGTATAACTTCTGGAAACTTTTTTTTTTTTTTTTTTTAAATGATCATTTAAAAATGTGAAGTTGGATAGACTTTTTTTTTTGAAAGACCAGCTAAATTTGAGTGCATACATTATTCGTCTGGGATGAGCGGCGCGGCCATTTGCTAAGTATTAAGTAAAATGTGAAATATATCAAATTAAAT
Source organism: Strix uralensis (assembly GCF_047716275.1). NCBI lineage: Eukaryota > Metazoa > Chordata > Aves > Strigiformes > Strigidae > Strix > Strix uralensis. Next base: position 79,483,728 of record NC_133974.1, on the reverse strand, counting down.
GCAACTTCAACTCTTCTCCCTTTGCCTGAAGAGAGCGATCAGTGCAAAAAGTAATAAACATATAGATAAGTGTCTGGTGCCGAAGGGATTGAGGTTGCTTTCCGTTCCTTGTGTGCGTATATATATAAATGTGTTAAGAATTAGCCCTTCCTTGAAGCATCCATCCGGAAAAATTCGAACCGTGTTTTTAAAGCTCGGACCGCCTAAATACCCGCTCAGACCGGCTCTATTTATTTTATTTATTCATTTTCGGAACCGTTCATTTTCCACGGAAACGGCCCCGTCGCTTTTAATTCCGGCTGGTTCTGCTGCTTTCGGCTCTTAAACACGTTCATTGTCAGGTGAGGTCGAGTTAAGGAAGAGCTGAGGCTGGAGTTTGCCCTACGCGCCCCCCCCAGCCCCTCCCGCCCCCCTCCCCGGACCGTACCCTAAAAGGGACGCGACTTCTACAAGGGGGAAAAAAAGTCCCTTCTCTCCCCTTCACCTGCACGGAGTGAGTGACTGTCCTTCTCTGGGGTTAACTTGTCCTGGTGCTCGGCTTTTTCAGGATTAAGATGTTTGGAATGTCGCCTTCAAAATCCAAACCCAAAGTGGGATGGTGCTGCTAACCCGACCGAGGCACAGCGTGCCGTGGTCTGGGAGGGTTTGAAGGCTTTTGCTGGGATGCGTTTGGTTGGTTTGAGTGTAGCACCTTAACTGAAATAAATACCTGAGAGCGAACAGACCGTCTCGAACTATCTATAGCAGCCGCTACGTATCAACTCAGTAAGCTTCGCCCGTAATTTCTTTGCAAATGCTGCTTTCCCCTGCCGAAGAGGGCAAAAAGCGGGCGGGAGATGCTCGGGCAGAAAGAGCTTTAGGAAACTTTAACGCAGGAATTAATCTGAAGGGATAACAATTTTTCGCGAGTTTTTGGACAGTGGTTGAAGAGAGCTGGCGTGCGGAATTTAACATGTCAGGTTGAAGGGGAAAAAAAAGCTCTGCGGAGCTGAGCAAGTTAATGATACATGAGCCCGATGGTGCTGTGTAATGAAAATACAGCCGTGACTCGTAGCTTCTAAACCAAAAAGAAACCGAAAATAATAACGGAAGGATTGGGTTTATTTGAAGTTGGATGAGGGCAGACAGCCCCGGGCTGCTGCTCCGCTGTGTGCGGAGCGTGGAAAGGCAGGGGGTGCAGGCAGGGGTGCAGGCAGGGAGTGCAGGCAGGGGGTGCAGGCAGGGAGTGCAGGCAGGGGTGCAGGCAGGGAGTGCAGGCAGGGAGTGCAGGCAGGGGGTGCCTCCTCGCAGAAGGAGACGGTGCCCGGACTGAACTGCCGCCTGCAAAAGGGACCCTCCCGCCTGCCTTCCCCTGGCAGCCCCGACTTCCAGCTCCTCCTGCTCCCGGACTACCCCTGACTACCCCGGGCACTTTCTCCTAAAATCTTAAAAATCCCGGCCGCGATGGTGCGCGGCGTCTGGAAAGAGAGGAGATGCTTATTTTAAAAGAAGCCTTTATTTTACACCGCGCCGCTTCTTTTTCCCTCCCCTTTGCTCCCGTTTAAAGAACTTGTTATTGTTTAAAGAGACCCCATTGAACTATTTCCTGCTCATTGTCACCTCTCTCCCCTTCGCCCTCTATCCAGGGATTCTCACGGCAAGGTAATAAACTGTTTCCCTCACACCACAGACCGCCGCAGCCCCGGAGAATGCAAACTCTTAAAACACCGGCGGGCGGGAGTGTTTCAGAACAGCCCTCCTCTCCCTCGCCCCATCTCTTGCTTTTGCGCCAAACAATTTTAAAAGAAATCCAGCCCGTTGCAAAGTTTCCCCCGCGGGGCTCAAGCTCCACTCTTGCCCGCAGAAACTCGCGGGGGTTCCTCCTTGTTATAGGGAGCGAAGCCTTTCGCTATCCAGGTGGTTTTTAGACCCGAGTTTTTATTTAGGTGGGATGGCTCGTAACCGCGGATCTGGTTTTAGATCTTTTACAAAATGATTTCATTTGGGTGGGACGGCTCGCAACCATCGTGGTCGAGCATCTGGGCTGCCTGTGCTGGCGGGGGGAGACGGGTGGGCTCTGGTGCTCGCCACGAACCGGGGAGAGGGTGGCGGGGCTGTGCCTTTACTGTGCCGGGCTCCCGGGCAGCGGCTCGGCAGGGCGGTTTCAGCTTTTCGGTTACATTTTCCAGCGAGGCTTCTCGCTGCCGACTGCAACCTTCACTTCAGCAGAAGCGCCACGACCCGCGACAAGGGAGCGTGGGGAGCGGCGGGGCGGGCGCGGCGGGCCGCCGGCGGAGACGGACCTGCCGTTTCTCTCCTTACACCTCAGTCGGCGGCGGGGGTGTCTCCCGCCCGGTTACCGGCTGCCTAAAGGCAGGCCCGGGGGCTGGCCGCGGCGGGCGGCCGTGGCCCCGCGAATGTCTGCGGCGGGGAGGCGGGAGGGAGCCCCACGCGAGTTATGAGGCTCTCGCCGAGATGGGCCATTTCCTCCGCGGCCGCCGGAGCCCCGGTCCCGGCGGCTTTGATAGAGGTGCAAACATTTGGGGGCAGATTTACATAAAATAGCCGCGTTTAATCCCGCGGGCTGCAATTAACATCACAGGCTTCCCCGGGCACCGTTGTGATATGGCCGCGGGCAGCCAATCGGGAAGGGCGGCCGGGCAGATCAAAGCGGCCCTCCGCCAATCAGCGGGGCCCCCCCGCCGGCATTGTGATGTCACCGGGGGGGTGTTTATGACGGGGTATAACAGCGGCCCCTTCCCCGCTCCCGCTCGCTGGGGCCGCGGAGGTCAAGCGGAGTCAGCCCCGGCCCCCCGCCGCCGCCCGGGGCTGTGCCAGGGCCCCGCCGGGGCCCACGATGAGCTCCCCCGGCGCGGAGGGCGCGGGCAAGCCCCCGCAGTTCCGCGTGGATCACCTGCTGAGCGCCGTGGAGAGCGAGCTGCAGGCGGGCAGCGAGAAGGGAGACCCCACGGAGCGGGAGCTGCGGGTCGCGTTGGAGGACAACGACCTGTGGCTGCGCTTCAAGGAGCTCACCAACGAGATGATCGTCACCAAAAACGGCAGGTAGGGCAGCCGCGGGGCCCGCGCCCTCCCGCCGCCCCCGGCCTACACACGCCTCCTGTGGGGGTCCCGGCGGCAGCGGGGGGCGGCCGAACCGGGGACGGGGGACGGGGGGGGGGGGGGCTGCCCCCCGCCGTGCCTCGCGCCGCCGTGCCTCGCGCCGCCGTGTCGCCCCGCAGGAGGATGTTCCCAGTGCTGAAGGTGAGCGTGTCGGGGCTGGACCCCAACGCCATGTACTCCTTCCTGCTGGACTTCGTGGCGGCCGACGGGCACCGCTGGAAGTACGTGAACGGGGAGTGGGTGCCGGGCGGGAAGCCGGAGCCGCAGGCGCCCAGCTGCGTCTACATCCACCCCGACTCCCCCAACTTCGGCGCGCACTGGATGAAGGCGCCCGTCTCCTTCAGCAAAGTCAAGCTCACCAACAAGCTCAACGGCGGCGGGCAGGTAAGCGCGGGGACAGGCACCGGCACCGGGACCGCGCCGCCCGCAGCGGGGGGGGGGTCCTGCCGAGCCGCCGCTCGCTCCCTGCCTAGTGCTCGTTCTTGTCCTGCTGTTACCAAACGTGCTGGGGTGGGTCGCGTATTTACACCCCCTTTCCGCTCCCCCCACCCCGACTGCATTCTTTCAGCAGAGCCGGACTTTCCGCCGAGGATGGGGGCCTCCGTGTGTTGAATTTCTTTGTTAAAACTGTCTTTCTGGTCTGAGTATCTTGATAATGCCGAAGGTGTAGTAGATGCATCCGTCTGGCTATCTGTTGCCAACACGTCTGTGGCTGTGCAAGCTGCCCTGTCAAGTGACAGGGACGAGGATAGCTAGGCAAAAAGTCGGGGTGCTGACTGCAGTGCTCCTTCTTTTTTCTTACAGCTTCGGTTTTAGGGTTTGTTCGTACCTGTTGCCTCTTTCTCTGTTGGAAAGGTGGTTCATCAGCTACTTAAAAGCCCGAGTGCTTTCTGTGCCTGCCAGCGCCTGCCGCCACTCTGTCACTGCTTACCTGCTCTATCCGTTTGCCCGCAGATCATGTTGAACTCTCTGCACAAGTACGAGCCAAGGATTCACATAGTGCGAGTGGGTGGCCCGCAGCGGATGATCACTAGCCATTCCTTCCCAGAGACCCAGTTTATAGCCGTGACGGCCTACCAGAACGAGGAGGTATGCACAGCAGGGAAGGAAGGATGCAAGTACCAGGAGGTTTCAAGTGGCAAAGTGCAGGTTACAGAGCAAAACAATGGATCTCGTTTCACGTTTTTCAGTTCTTTCTGTGCTTTTTTTATATATATATACGTAAAAGCCCCATGAATGTAGAATAGCACCAAGTTCTGAGTATGTACTGTAAGTTCATTGCAGGAGAGTAATTCTTAAAAGATTCTGTGTGGCAAACAGGTACGGTAAGAAATATAGTTGTTGTTTTCAGCTACACAGTGAAATAACTGGATGTGTCATTTTCAAAACTGGCCTCTCTCTGTTAGCCAAAATGCACGCCTATGCTTCATGAATCTGTGAATAACCTACCTTACTGAGATTTTTTGATGCCTACTCTGCTCTGGCTTGAAATGTGAAGCTTTTTAGAACTCTCTAGTGTACTACCTTTCCTAGCTGTTTCCTTAGCTGATCAATAAACCCAGGCAATTAGGTCTCTTAGAATTTGGCAGAGGGACTATTTCCTAGCCCTCTGCTAATACTTCAGACTTGAGGGGCTGTTAATTGGTGTCCGTAGGTTGGTATTATGGGCCTAATCTTCTTTCTTCAAAAATCTATGATTTCACTAACTTCAATGGGTAATCCTAATTCAAATCCTAATATCTGTATGATAATGAATGGTGATGCTTGCAAATAAAAATATTTGTTGTTGTTTTTAGATCACAGCTTTAAAAATTAAATACAATCCATTTGCAAAGGCATTTCTTGATGCAAAAGAAAGGTGAGACCTCTTAATTCTAAAGTGTGGATTTTTTTACATAGACTTGTAAAAACATGTTCTTAACTAACACAACACGGATTCTTTTATAGAAGTGATCACAAAGACATGATGGAGGAAGTGGGAGACAACCAGCAGTCTGGGTATTCGCAGTGTACGTTTCCTTTCATTGTGCATCGTGAACATAACTTTGATTCCTTCCATCTCACCTGTTAAGTTAAGCAAAACTTTGAGAGCAGTGTTTGCTGGCTGGCTTGTTGGTTCACAGGGAGAGTAATATTACCAATCCTTATGATTGTGGTTCATGCAGGTTTATGATTGTATAAATATTATGATCTCTCTGTGTGTGGTTAAGACTTCTGTATTACATTCAAAATCTTTTAATAGAATCTTGCAGTTACCTTCATGTCCAAAAAGACAGTCGCCTTTGTATACAAGGACAGCAGCAATATTCATATGGATATGGAGACAAAAGTTTACTTCAAAATACAGCAAAAAAATTATTGAAATGTTACTAATGTTTTAAGTACTTTAAGAAAATTAGGGGCACCTGCTTAAAAAGTTTTTTCAGATTAATAAAAAGCATTAGTGTGTTAATTATTTCTGTTTTAACAGATTATTGCCAAAATATGTCTGCAGCCTATAAAGAGGAAGAAGTTGAGTTGCAGCACAAATTATTTTGTTTTGGTGAAAATACTTAATTTTTAAGAGTTTGTCTGAGCAGTCTGAGAAACCTCAGACCTTAGCTATAGATTGAGACCCTCAAAGAGCAATTTAAAACTGAAGATTACACTCAAAATTACTGAGCACACACTACCTACGTAAGGGAGGGTTTAACCATTTCAGTGTTTCCTTACTGTGATTGTAATTAAATGGTAATTTTAAACATGTTAGCTTGACCTGGGGCTCTTTCTAAGCTGTTGTCTAATTTTCCTTCATAAGATCATTTAAGAAAGTTGTAAAGATCCAGGTTTTTCAGCCATGTTGAAACTCCGTTTCCTTTCCCGAGTGTGCATTTCCTCACTGATCAATTATTTATCTCGTTGCTGTGATTCTTTCCCTGCCTGGCTGCATTACGTACCCATCTGACAAACCTCTTGCTTCCTCACAGTAGGTAGTTGGCTCATTCCCGGGACTGGGACCCTGTGCCCACCTGCCAATCCTCACCCTCAGTTCGGAGCCCCCCTGTCGCTCTCCCCTGCTCACAGCTGTGAAAGGTACTCATCGCTGAGGAACCACCGTCCTGCCCCCTACCCCAACCCCTACACCCATAGGAACAACTCACCAAGTAAGTCTGATGTTGCAGCTCTGTAAAAAGATGGGAAATGAGCCGAGGTATGCGAGCTTTGTGGTGGGCTTCTCGAGCAATGCCACAGAGACTGAGGTCACTGTCTGGCACACAGGGCTTGGGGCCAGCATGGCAAAGAAATAGGGACGATGAGTACGTGTCCCCAATCTCTGTACGATGGAAAAACTGAGGGTGTGTAGAACTGCCTCCTCCTAATTGATTAGATTATATTGTGCTGGCTTTGTCTTGTGCTCTTGAATTCTTGTAACCAGCGAGCTTAAATTTACTTTGACGTTTTTTAAGTTTGAAATTGAAGGTTTTAATAATTAGTTATAGTTAAGACAATGAAATGAAGAAGTATATGTCTGTTCTATCACTTTCACTTGTTAACACGTAATATTTGAGGGCCTGATTCTGTCAGTCTCACTTGCCTGGTGCTGTAGTTAACATGAATACATTAAGGTTGTTCTCAATTAATGTGTCACAACTGGATACACAGAAACTGTGGAGCTGAATAAACTTCAGAGCTATTTCAAAGTTGTGCTCAGAAATAGCCAAGTAACTTAAGGCTTGGTGCCTTAAGCCACGAGTACTTAAGGGAGAGGAGAGAAGGGCATATTTAACAGTGATCTTTAATTTAAAAAAAAAAATTTCCCCCCGCCTTCTTCTGGCAAAAGCCTGTTAATTTTTTCCCTTCAGCCTGTACGTATATTGAAGGTTCCTATTTAAAAAAAAAAACAAAAAACTTTACAAATCAAAATAATATGCAGGCTGCTAGATGCAGCCTGACCAATCTTGTATGTAACTTTGTAGTTCATTTTAAAGTGGAAAACAAGATTTCTGAGGACTTTTCTTGCATCTTAGAAATTTTATGCAAGTTTTGTGACTTGAAACAGAATAAAAGAACAAAACACCTCCGGCGTTCATTCTTGTTCCCTGGTCCTTAGCAAGGAACCTCTTCTCCTTCCCTCCACCAGCTGCCACAGCAACTTCTTTCTTGCTACAGATGGCTGTATAGGATTCCCTTTGTAGCTTCCTAGTGCCTCTGCTGTGTTGGGCAGCCAGTTTTGGTCACAAGCCGACTAGTTTAAGCCACAGTCCAATCACTCCTGGTGGTGCCTAAGGCAGACTTCAGAGCTCATGGTGGCACGCTCAGCTCAAAACTGGGGTGTGTGATCCAGTGATACGCTTGTTATCCAGGGCTGCCAGACTGTTACTGCCGGTGTAGATGATGGAGATAAAGAAGGTGCCCTGGAAGAGGGATTGGTATAGTGTAAGTAAGGAGCCCGTCTCTTCCCACTGACCAAATAAGGAAGCATGTGCTGAGTTAGCAGGTGGTTTGAAGACAGCTTTTTGGCCATAGAGCCTTCACAGAAACAGGACTTTGCAGTTGCAATTTGAGCAAAACAACACATCAGCAGGGGCAATGCCAGTGAAAGTGTAAGTTTGACACAACTGGTAGCTGACTTCATTTTCCTGCGTGTGTGTAATTTTGTTTGGGTTTTTTGCAAGGCAGTAATGGGGGAGTGTGGTTTAAAGCTATACATTGCGTTTGAATACAAGATCATTATTTGGCCTGATTCTAGTGTGTTTAAGTGCTTGCTTGTTTTCTCAGCAGCCTATGCCGATAACTCCTCTGCCTGCCTTTCCATGCTGCAGTCCCATGACAACTGGTCTTCCCTAGGAGTTCCCACACACACGGCGATGCTGCCCATGAGTCACAGCACTGGCACAGCTACCAGCTCCAGGTAGGAGACCATCCCTCAGCAGCCCTCAACTCTGTATAGGAGAAGAAAGCTGAAAAAGGAGGTGAAGAGTCACCAGCAAATTAGAAATCCTTGTGGCCATGTGTGAATCATTAGCTCTTGGGGGGGAGGGCACTAAGAAGGACTGTTCACAAGGAAAACAGATTGAAGAAACAGATAAAAATTTTTTTTAATATTTTGGTTTTGGAATTGTAGATACTTGTGACAGCAATATTGGTAGATTAAGGATTGCAAATCGCTTAGACACCTACCCATTGAATTTAGGGATGTTCTTTTAAGCTTAATCTCTTTTAAGCAAAACGGTGTTTAAAAAGTTTATTTTTGATCTGTTTCTTCTTAGCCAGTCACTGCTTTCCCAGCCATCTCCACAAACCCTCGTTCTGCTACAAACGAAGTGTGGAGAAGGAGCAAGTGGTTGGGGCAGAAATTCTCTGCTTAAGCATTGCCATACAAGCCAGCATAGCATGGGATTATGCTTGTGGTGAAAGCCTTTGCCATTTTGTGATCATATAAATGTATCTTTTCTCCTCTTTTTACTTTATCTTAAACTTTTGGATCCTTTAGCAGAGATTTAACTTACAGTCAGTCCCTTGGAGCTAAACCTGAAAATTCAGACACGTAGATAAGGTGGTAAAATCTTTGCTATTAACGACAGAGGGTTGAGGTTTGGGCATCTTTCTCAGAAATGCAGACCTACCACTCTGTGGAAAGCATTTTTATCTGAACCATGCACATGGACACTTAGCTGTTAATCAGAGTATGTACTACTACCTGGTATAAGATAACCGTATTGCTGAACATAAGTTTTAGTCCTGAACATATGTTAATCAAGTAAATGGGTCCTCCTAGCACTTCTTTCTATGTCTGACCCCCAGGATACATATTTGGAAAGTTGCAAAGTCCACTGACTTTAAGTTGCTACACTGAGTTGTCCAGTAGATAAAATCAGTAGAACTGGAACTGTGGGACTTCAAGAAAGGCACTTCTGTCACCCCTTTTATCTAAAACCCCTGTCTGTAAAGTAACAATACATTTATCTTTCCAGTTAAACTGCTTGGGATCAATAGGTTGAAAGTGTTCTGTAGTGGTATACAGCAGGAATGAACTTTTTCTCATAGTGTTTCTCTTGAATCACCTTGTTTCTTTCAATTCATATGTGTGTTTATACATATGTGTGTGTGTATACATACTCAGAGGGGAGAGAGTGCGGAGGCTGTACTGTCCTGACAAGGGTTTTTTTTTCCTTTCAAGCAGCCCTTTCTGTAGTATCCGTGCAATGTGCAGCCATCAATCTGGCTCTTCCCTTTCTAACATGAGATGATGAACGAGGAGGGCTGAACTGCTGTCTGGAGGCATCCATCCCTCTCTGACTACAGAGGCACTCAAGGGGGGTTAGGGCTCTGACAGACTTGTGGCAATAGATTCCAACCTGCCTGGGTCCAACAGCTGCTGTGTCCAGCCACCTCTACCAGGTCCCTTTCCCCTGAGGCAAGGGTATGGCATGGCTCAGGAATCAGCTCTCAAACCTCTGCATTCCTCAGCCAGCCTGTTCATTCCTCAGCTTGGCTTAAAATTTGCTAGTATACCTAGTGCTTTTGCTTTATTGGTGGGGTGCCATGAACATGAATCCTGCCTGGGAGTCCTTCCTACCTCGCAGTGTCTGGGAACTTCCTAAAGAAATTCACTGTCTTCAGCAAGTGGACCCAGCCTGGCAGCTGTATTATGACCCGAGCAACTGTCAGCAGGCACTAGAGTCACTAATAACTTGTTTTATTTATCACTTTCCCTCTTTCAGTCAGTATCCTAACTTATGGTCTGTGAGCAACAGCACCATCACACCAGTGTCTCAGTCGAGCGGGATGTCCAATGGCCTGAGCTCCCAGTTCTTACGCGGCTCTCCAGCGCACTACACTGCCCTTCCGCACCCGGCCACGGCCGCCTCCTCCGCCTCCCCCCTGTACGACGGCGGGGCACCCACGGACCTGCCCGACAGCCAGTACGATGCCGCTGCACATGCCAGGCTAGCATCCACGTGGACACCTGTCACCCCCCCTTCCATGTAAACCCACACCCTTTTACTAGAAGACAGACTTTTTAGCTACTGAATTACTCTAAATGCTTAATCCTCAAGGAAGAAAAAAAGGAAACGTGAAGTAAATAACAGACAAAGCATCTGCACTGCTTTGCATAGAGCATCTACATTATACCTCTTATAGCGAACAGTGCATCGTTGACTTCATGTAGAGTTTACAAACCTGGTGAGCGTGCAATTCTGAGAGCAGATTCACTGCTTCTAATCTTTTTTTCTTTTTTCTTTCTTTTAAGTTTGATAGACCTAAGTTTTAAGATTTTTACTTAGATTCCAAATTTCTCAGTGTTCTGATATACTTGGACCTGAAGTTTGGCATCGTTCTTGAGTAAGTTACTCCTAACTGTTTTTCAGTCAATTTTTTTAATGGCAAACTTAGCTATAGTTATGAGAAAACTTTTATTAACCATCTAGTTAGAAGCATTCTGAAATATGCACAAATGTAGCTGAGGAGTGAAGTTTTTGGAAAATCATGTGCACTAACACGTATTTGCCTCACAAATACGTTGTGTTCTTAACTGTATGCTTATTTCCTTGCTGCTGAATTAATGTCGAGACAATCTGCAAGAACTATATTCTTCCTAATAAATGCAGTATTAACGTTTGGTCTAAATCATTTTACCCAAAAAGACTCCTTTTAGAGGTAAGTTTTGCTGTTTGATCATATAGATTTCAAATACCTGTCAGCTTAGCTAAACATCTCATTTCAAACAGCCAGTGTCTAATGAGCCCTATCCAAAACCTTTTCAAGCCATTGTGTTTTTTTGTGGTCTCTGGCTCAAGCCTTAAGGGAGGGAATTCAACACCTGGAGAATCATTCTAATTTATTTTATTTCAATATTGTACTCTGTCAATCTATATTTATTATTTGGTAAGTTACAAGTTTATTTTCTACATGTTAAGATATGTAAATAATCCCTCAATCTACGGTGTACTCTGAAGACAATCATACGTGGGATATGTCACCCAATGGCACATTGAACAGCATGGATGTAAGTAGTTAACTTATTGTAAGAGGGAAAGCTCTAGTTACCAATAATTTTTGGGAAAAGTGCAGATATATAAGCTTTAAAATACACCAACTGCTTGACTTGCTGGAAAGATCAGGTCTTGGTAAAATATTTCCTTCAGGACTGATAATATTAAGTAATATGATCTAAATTTCTAATGCAGCTTAACCCAAAACAATGGCTCAAAGTGTGCTCTGGGACATGTCTCTTTTTCCCACTGACTCTGACAGGTACATATCCCAAGGAAAATGAATTGTTTTTCATAAGCCATAATAGATAACTTTTCTAATGAAGTGCCTAATATAGTGAAGCAAAATTCTATATCAGGGAATTCCTTAAATGACTCATCGATGTGTGCTCATGTGCTACACTGGCAGCTTTAAGATGAAAAAGCAAATATGTGCCACCATTTTGGTCTTTTGGCACCCTATGGGCAGGTCCCTGCACCTAGAAAGACTTTGGTGGGGCTTTCTCCCTGCAGAAGAATTTGTGTGCAACTGCAGGCTGCAGTCTCCCGGAGGTACTCCAGCAGGAGACAGCACCAGAAGCAGATTGCTGCATGTCTGTGTTCTCTGTCAATATGTAAATACTGATCTAAGCGCTCCTATTTTATTGTGAAGGTAAATTGTGTAAATGATGTAAGTGCATTATTATTTAGATCATTTTGTAGAAATTAGGAACATATTTCATTGTGAGGTTTTTTACTTGTATTTCGGAAGTATAATTTAAATTGAGAAAGAGTAAAGATTCTTAAATAAACTCAGTGCTTAATTTTCAGTTTGTGGGGGTGGTGGGAAAGGTGAAACAAGTACACATCAGATATATTGAACCTACAGTATGTTGACCTTCCACGGAGCAATTTCACAAATGGTTCCTGCTGCACAGCAGCTTCCGGATGTGGGCGAAGGGTCAGAGAGTCATGAAGAACTTAAACAGATCTCTTGAGATCCTACATTTTTCTCATCTGCTTCTCCCCCTCACCTTTTTATTTTTTTTTTCTTCCTTTTGGTAAATCCTTGACCAACTGGTGGTCAGAGGTGGTAGCCGCAACTGGTGTTGGATGAAAGCTCTTCTCCCACAGTGACCAATTTGTAGGGTAAACTGTGGAGCTAGATGCAAGCATGGCAGCTGCTGTGTTCTACTTTGTTAACCAGATTTTCAAGTGTGTTTCTGAATAACCCCTCTACAGTAAAGCTTTAAAGCAAACTGACCATTTCAACATCTGCCTTTTCGCAGTTGCTCTGCCACCATCTTCTTCCTGAACTGTGCTTTTTCTCTTGCTGGGTTTGTGTGGCCAAGCAGCCATCAAAGGCACCTCAGACTCACCTTACAAATACCATCAGGGTTGTAGTTGCTGGAGACAGTGGGCAGTCAGACGCAGATGACTCTACAAATACTCAAGCCAGCATGAAAACCACATGGATTTTGTGTGACTCATCTGTAGAGGCTTTTCTTTCCTGTGGGCTAGCGACAGCAGCACAGTGCTGCGCTCCCGCCCCAGCTGCCTGACAGTGCACCGCTGGGGCTGATGGTGGAGGCGAGGCGGACACACAAACGTACCCAACATTTCCAAATGCTGAGGAAGGCTGGTGTGAGACAGCTCACCTCGGCCGGCCCACCGGCGAGTGGGGCTCTGCGGTTTCCTGCACCAGCTCTACCGTGGCTCTTTGCTGCTCCTGTCACCGTGCCACACGCCAGACAAACACTGGGACTAGAGACAGCTGCAAGGCTGGGAGAGGCCCAAGTGCTCAGGGGCTAAGCCACCAGAAAATGCTCAGGACTCTTAGGAAACATACACTCTTTACCATCTCAACATGTTAATGCTTTTTTCCTTTATTTTCCTTTGGATAACGAATAGTTGCTGTCTCAGGCCTATTGTGCAGAAATGTCTTGCTCTATCTGCAGAAGCCATGTGAATACTCAGTCCCCTGCCAGAGTAAAATGTGAGACTCGGTATTCCCATACTTGTCTCCAGCCTGACTCTTCTCTTCGGACGTCAATTAGATTTGTGAGTTAAGTGACATAATACACATTAGGGTACTACATCACTGATGTCAATAGTCCAAGCAGTAAATGTAATTAAAATAAAAAGCATAAAAAATTAAGAACCCACACATATTCTTAGGCAGGTGTAAAGAAGACAATAGGTAGAAACATATATGTTTTTAAATCACATACAGACCTGTTCCAGGGCTTTAGATCTGTGGAGAAAATAATTTCCTCTTTGGAGAGCCTGGCTTTAGCTGCTTCCTGAATTTCTGTGCCTTTGGAAAATGAGATAAAGAAAATGAGGGAGCCAGTCTGAGTGGTGCATGGTGCAGTTCCAGTATTATGCAGTTCTCATAGTGTCTAATAGCATCTTACAGATTCCTTTATTCCTGGCGATGTCAAAAATTCCTTGAGAAGATAAGAATAAACCCAAATCCAGTTTCTCCCACTGCACACACCGCTGTGATATCAAGGATTTGCATATTGTGGGCTTTAAAGCCCAGGGTTATATGACTGGCTAGAGCAGTTGCTTTTGTAAACAGAGAAGCCACAGGACTTCTCAGGGATCTCCTCCTGGAGCCATCAGTGCTTTTCCACTCACAAAATTTGTCCTTCTGTCCTTTGTATTCATCTGCACCCCTTGCTCTCCCAAGCTGACGCTGCTAGTTTTATTCCTGCAAAGCATCCATACAGACGGAGTTTTTGTTAGCTGAAGTGTTGGCTTATGTTTATCATGTTTATCATGTTTGTCATGTCTCAAGTGTATCTACACTGCTGAATGGAGCAGGGCGGGTGATGAAGCCCATTCCCAGCGATAGTTTCCCAGAGGTGGATGTTGGCTGGCTGCACCGTTGAGTCAGTGTGGAGCAAACAGCAGTGCATTGGGGCTTACACATATCATGTATCCCCCGTATGATCACATAGCTCACTGCAATTTCAATTTCAAGCCAGTCAAGGCTTTTTTCCCCTCTTTTTATGGATGGCACAGCTATAATAAATATATACTTCTGGTGTTGCATTCCCAGTGTGTCCCTAAGCCCTGTCTCCCAAGGCACTACCTGGGATAGTGCTGCAGGTATGTGACCAGCAGAGTGAATGTCCTCCTGTAGATGGCTGTCTGTACTTGCTTGCAGCTTTTTCTTCCGTTTCCCTCTCCCAGTCTTGCTGCACTACAAAAGTAGGTTACTGCTTCTTGATGCCAGTAAACTTGTTAACTGCCTCGGTCAGTCCATCAATGCCAATAATTTCTCTGTGATAGGCAATTACCAGACTTGTACCACACAGAGTTGGAAGGGGCCTCCTGAATCCAGTTCCTTATTTATAGAGAATCCCTTCACTGAGACCTTTTAGGAAGGCACCTGGGGTTTGTCTCAAAACCAGTTGGTGAGATTTTGGGGAGGTTTTGTGTGTTCCTTTGTGCCTTTGGCAAGTGGTCCTGCTGCTTTTGTTGGGAGACTGTTGCACTCCCCTTGTTTCTCAGTGCTTAGGAGCTATCTTTTAATTGCCAACTGAAATTTATCTATAACTGTTTTATGACTATCTGTTCTTGGGCCAAAACCTGTTCCCAGCTTAAATAGTTCTTTTGTCTTGGTAGTGTTTAAGCTGGTATGTATTGGTATTTCTCTGCTTCTCTTTTGATAGGTTATAAAACCCCTCTCTTTTTCTCAGGTAGCTTACCCTCTCCTGCTGGCCCTCTGTGCCCATACGGCTCAATGGAAGGGAGAGTATGAGTGTACATGGTATAATGCACGAGCTTGCAGAAGACCCCATGCAGTGACGTGCTGCTTCCCTATCTGCACTGAAACTAGCCATTTTGATAACTCTGAAAATCACATTTTCATTATTTAGAGTTACATTAGTGATTGACTGGTCATGGTGATCCAAGTCCTCCTTTAGCTAATTTTTGCTGATAAGCTCCCATCTTTTGGCAGAAAGTATTATTATTAGTCTCTTGACTATGACTTTGCCCTTGTCCCAGACAGCTTAGTTCCACTTCTATTGCTCCCCAGCTGTCTAGTTTGTCCTGTGAGGTATCTCCATTTTTCTTGGCATTAACGACATCTCTCAGCCTCTCCAGCAGTCAATGTCAATGATCTCTTCATTCTTGGACTAAGTCATTAATGAAAGTGCTAAACCAAGATTGGTCCAAGTTCTCTGCTAGCAAACTTTCCCTAACCTGGTCCTTCCCCAATACCTATGCCCTTACCTTGTCTATAGACTTGCTAATCTCCATTTGTGTTTTTAGAGGACAGTCTCAGCCCTGTGCGGATGGGGACAGCAGCTGCTCTGCTGGCAGTAACCTGTGAGGGCCAGAGCTAGCAGGGAGAAATGGTGTTGGGGGGAGAGATGCGTTTCTATAAGCCCCCCCCTCTCTAAAGCTCTGTAGATTGTCCTTGGCCCTGTGAGTGGCATGGGAGGTTCAGAGGGTTGGAGAGGAGCTGTGACATCTTAATGCTTCAACTGAGGCCAGATAACAATAAACCCACAGGCCATACTAGCTTCCATTTCCATCCCTACCCTTCATTATCCTTCCTTTCAAACTTTGTAGTGAAGCTGTTTGTTCTGGAAGATGAACCTCCCAAAGTCTGTCATGTGCGATCGCATCTCTGTGTGTCTTAGCCTTGCTCAAGCAGCTTCTTTCCCCTCCTCATAAGACACACCTCTGGCATTTGCTGCTTGCTAAATGTGCTGAGGAAGAAATGTTTGCTGCTGGGTTGGGATTTCAAGTCTCCAAATTCTGGAAGAGAAATGATGTGTTTATCCCCCAAACTCAAGTACGCTCAACCGCTTGATCCTTGTTTGCATTTGTGAGGTGACAACTCCCAAGCCTTAGCTCCCATTAGCTTTTCTGCCTTTGCCTCCGCATTATACCTCCTCCTCCTCAGGGAGAACAGAAGCAAGCTAATGAATGCTTGTGAAAACAAACCCTGCATTAGCCTTAATTTCCATCATACTCTAATGGCACAGGAACCCCACTTCTCTCTGTGCACATGGGCTTCTCTGGTCCTTACCCCTGGCGGAGGCTAAAGCAAGATGGAGTGTGTCAGGTTTGCAGTACTTGAGGTCTCTAAATATTGTTAAGTGACTACTTCTTGGAGTGTCATTCAAGGCCCAAGTTATGTAGGTCAGTATGGGGACAGTTATGTGGTTTACACAGGCAACCTGGAAAAAACCCACTTGCTGAACGGGGAAAAGCCTGGAGAAACCTAACAGGAGACTCAGAAAAGAAACCAGAACATTTAGAGCTCATGAACAAGATCTGCCTGTTTGTTTATATTTGTGATCTAGGATCCCTTACTATTTATGCAGGGACTGGTGTGCAAGCTGGACAACTCGTGATCCATTATGAAAGGCCTTACGGCCCTGCAGAAACTGGGCCCACGGAGCTGGCACACGAGCAGCACAGACCCACCTCATGGCTGGCCTGCCTCTGTGGGGGGCAGGGAGAGCAGGCAGGTCAACCTAGTTTGGGTGGGCACAGGTGGGGCTTTTGGAGCAGGCAGAGCCAGCTGATTGTGTGGGAGGCTAATTCACTAGTGGGGAAGAGAGGGAACTGCAGATATGTTTGGGATGTGCAGCACAAGGGTGAGTCTGTCTTTTACCTCAGGAACAGCTAGCCTGGAACTTGCAGGTAGGTGTGGAGGGATTCCTGGGCTGGCATTATGCTGTGGGACTGATGGTGCTGGGAGAAATGAGTTGCTGTGGGCTGGTGATGTCTTTTTCACTAGATCTTCCTAGAGTAGATATGCTGCTTGGCTGTACTGCTGTGGTGGGATGGCCAGGAGAGCCTGCAGTTTGGTCCCAGGGGCTGCCCCGTGGCTCAGCCTTCAGAGGGGCAGCTTGCTGCAGTGTGGTTTTGGTGCTCACTAATGTACTTAACTAATGATTGTTTCTGTAATGGAGCTTCTAGTCTGGAAGTGTAAAACCTTCATGAGCCTTGCTGCAGGCATCTCTTGCTTCTGAGGTGGAGAAAATGCTTGTTCTTCCTGGTAACAGGGAGGCAGTGGTGAGGCTGGCTGCTGCTTGACCTGCCAACACTGGGGCGGAGGAGACATCCCTAGTGAAGGGGAACTGGCTGGTAGTTGTGACCTGGAGGGTCTACCCATTTTCAAAAATATAAACTTGTCTCAGTGTCAGAAAACTCTGATGCCTACTAGAAGAAGTTTCTCTAAGAGAAGCTGAAATTGGCCTGTAGCTTGTCTTAGCTTTGGTTCAACTTCATGAATTTTCTCTTATTTTAGATTCTAGGTGCCTGCCACTAGTTACCCTGCACAACCTTACTGGCAGTATTTTGCAGAAGGTTTTGGCTTGTTGAGTTGGGTTCTGTGTGTTGTACTGGATGTATGCAACTTAATTCTTGATATGTTTTGCCATTCTTCACCTTAATGCAGCATTAGTAATAGTAATTGTGAAACTTTAATCATTCTGAGAACTTCCCACATGAAAACTTCTGTTTCAATATGCTAGAAGTGGTGTCCCCTGCTCTGTTCTCTGCCTGAATTTATGCCCAAAGGCGTATGGTCTGTGTGTGATGCAATTGTAATACTTGTAACCTGGGATAGCTATGTGTTCTGGTTGTCAGTCTCTTACTAATATATGGATGGCTCATATGAGTTTCCATCATCTGCTACTTCTTTGCCCAGATATACGTTGACTATGGTGGGTGGGAGAGAAAAGACAGAAATTTCCACTCGCCCCAGCAGTAGGATTTTGCATTTCCTGTAGTTACTTTATGTCTCTACAAAATGAAATGCAGTCTTACCATTGGGGTGAGTGGAAACTTCTGGCTTCTTCATGTACTTCTGGTTTGGACACATGTGGACTCTCAAAAAAAAACAACCAAAAAACCTACAAAATAGTCATGGGCTGGATGTAAGCTTTTCTTGGGCCCTTGGCAGCCAGAGAATCTGTCACCTTTTGGTGGTGCTTCAGCTGCTGCTGGGATACTTGCAGGGCTGGAGCTTGGGGAACTGTGCAGAGGAAGGGGGAAATCCAGGCTTAGTGAGACATGTAGGTGGAAGGGGAGCACTCAGTCAGGAAACTTGAGAAAATGAATCCTGTAACTTTTTGACATCTTTCCTTTACAGAAATTTTCTTATATCCGAGTAGATTATTTGTAGTAAGTTTAGTGATCACTTCTACAGTGCATAAAGATCATTGACACAGCGTCACTGCGGGTTTCATGGTGTAGATGGTAACATAAAACTAATGAGAGCGAGTGTGACTACCCTAAACTAGGGTTATTTTTTAGTGCCCTAAAAATACCCAGCAACTGGATACTAACTTGAATATAAGGTCAGTGACACCTTCTATTCCAGGATGAGTAAAAACACATTAACTTTGGTAGCTGGACATGCAGCAGTCTCTCCTCTAATTTTTTTTTTTTTTTTTTACTTACAGCTACATTTTTCTATGTAGGTGAGGAATGGTGTTCATCTTTAAAGCACTCACTTCTGAAAACCACAGAGCCATTGTTGGGGAATGTCAGGGAATTCTGCAAATACACTGACTGCCAAAAAATGGTAGCAACTGAACAGCCTGTAAAAAAATTGCCTGTCAGAAGACTAAAATTGTGTTTTTAAACTGACCAGCGACAGTAAACAAAACTTTTCATTTTGACTTGGTTTTTTGGTGTTTTTTTTTTTGCTAGTAGTTAGATGCCAGCATTCCCTCAGCCTGCTAATTTGTCAGTTTAAGAAATGCCTGCCTTTTTTTGTTGAATTTCTGCTGTTAGATAATCAAAGCAAACTTCATCTGCAGTTCATTGAGAGCTTCAGAAGTTGGTTTCAACACATAGCCAAGTTGTGGAGTGCACCTTTCTCTTATTCGTTGTGTGAATTTGCACTGGTGAAGCTTGGCTGATGACATGCACAAAGTCCATGCTTAGAAAGGCTGCCTACAGTCTAATTCACTTTGACGGACTTGATATCAAATGGTCACTACTCCTCCCCAGTTTTATTTCAACTCTGATTCATGTGGTTGTGGTGGTCCCGGTTAACATAAGGATTGAAATTTATCACTGAAATGTGCATTTCCCCCCTGAACCTTGAATTTCTTAAATTAGTGCAGAAAAAAACTGCACACAACTATCTTTTCTTTGTTTTTTTTTTTTTTTTTTTTTGAGAAATTCAGACTCTGACAGACACTTTCTTCTCTGCTTTAGCTCTTGCTCTGTCCCTCTTGGAGGAGTTAGTGTGCTGCTGCTGCTGGGATGGTCTCCATAAGCGTGCTAAGTGTGCTGTCGGGGTTCACCCCATTCTCTCTGCTTGCAACAGCATCCATGCTGCTCTCTGGTACATTGCTACAGGGAAGTCACCTGGTCAGAAACTGGGATTTGGAGAACAGACCTTGTGCAGGGACCTCCTTCTGCAGACTGCATCAACCTGAAATGTTTGTGGAAACACTTTGCACTCTTTTTTTTTTTTTTTTTCCTTGCTGTGAATTTCTATAGAGTTCAGGGTGTCACTGCTGGCACTTAGCAAGCATTTAGTGTTGGAAAAATTAAAGCAATTAAATTGTACTGTCAGCTGGAAAGCTGATCCTGAGATAACAAAGCTGGAGGTTACCTAGCCCTAACTGAAGATTCCACAGCCTGAAATTCCATCTTCCTGCCTGGGAACAGCAATTACGTCAATGTATGACTCTGCAGTTGGGCTTCAGGCAGCTTCAGAATACCTTTGTGAGAGATGGAGACCTTCCTTATGTGTGTAGCCTGTGCCACTGCCTGGGCTGTGTCTAGCCCCATCTCTTCATTTTGGAGGTGAGCATGACATATTCCATCCACTTGGATCTTAAGAAACATCTTCCAAGTGAAAAGTCCCATAGCTGATCTTTAAATACCTTTTTTATTTTCTCCTGGTGCAGTGCGTGCTTGTCCTGCTGTGGCAGGGTCTCCATGCATGTGCTAGCATGTGTGATGAGCTGAGCTGAGGCTCATCTGAAGGCTCCTGCTTTGGGAGCACAACCTGGCCTAGGTAGGAGGAGGAAAAGATCCTGGTCATGTCCCAAGGCTGGGGAGTGAATACCATGTGGGATGTGCCAACAGGTCTGCAGGTACTGCTGGGGGCAAATCTCTGACTTGTCAAACACATGAGTGTGGGTGCAATGGCAGAGTTGGGTGGGAGCAGCCAGCTTGTTCCCCCTGCTGGGGAATGCTGTGCTGGTGTGGAAAACTCAAACCAGCATTTGCTAATGGCCCTGCCAGCCTGTAGGGAGGCTGTGGTGGGGTTTCTGCTCATCTGTGTGATTAGGCCTCAGAAATTGGCATTGCAGCTGAACCCCTCCTTAGGCTGTTGCGCCTTGCAGCCTCTGGTCCTGGTTCTCCTCAGGTCTGTGCTGTGAATGTGACACAGGTGGTCCCTGAAGTGTGGGAGCTTGAGTTTTGCTGGCTGTCGGGGGATGTCAGCGTCCCAAAGTGACCACCAAAATGTCACCGTTATTTCTAGAACAAGACCAAGCATGTTGCTTATGACAAAGTACCTCCTATCAGACAGTAAACAATGCTAATAAGAGTGTCCCCAGTCTCACCTATGGACCACAGACACTTTTTGTGCTTGGACCTTAGTTACAGAGCATCAGAACCACTCCAGTAAGGAAATGCTCAAAAATAAATGCTCATTCTTTAGCATCTTTCACTTGACATCAAACACTCTTGACTGATAAACAGCTCTGCTGCAGCATCAGGCCTCCTCTTTGGGCTACTGCTGGCGATGAATTTCACCAGCCATAGCTCAAATGCCTCCTTTTTGCCTTCCTTCAACATAATCAAAATTGCTGATTTTGTATCTGCTTATTCAGTTTTTGCTTGGTTTCAGAAGTTCAAAGTGAGCAGGTCCACGGGGTACTTCATTGCTCTCTAAAGTGCTTCTTTCCCTCCTTAGCCCCCTTCTGCTCTTCCCCTTCCACCCCTGTAGGATGCTTGCTAGGTCGCAGTAGGGGAGGGAGCAACACCTCAGCCCGAGGCTGTACCAGCCTGTTGGTGTACACCTGTAACGGAGCAAAAGGCTCGCTATTGCTGGTAGGCTATCTCCCTCTCGTGGACAGACTCCTCTTTCCTTCTGCTGAGCGTGGAACGTTGCAGTGGTATGTGTGGTTTGGCACAGCTTGCAACTGATATAAATTAATTGCTAGGCAAGCATGTTCTGCGTACTAATTATTAAAGCACACTGGGCTTGCCTTGTAACTCCGTTGTGTGAACCAACCTCAAACTGGCCCCGTGAATAAATGCTGCTGCAGAAGAAACCAATCACTGTATTTGCATTGGACAGAATTAAAATTTTTAATAGCTGCCTTTCACATTTTGGCTGTTACTTGCTACCTTTTTCTGTTGCTAATATGTTGCATTTTAGCAACTGGAATACTACTGATTCTGTGCTGTGTAAGTTTTCAGATATTTTAACAAGGAAGAGAACAAAACTAGACTTAGTTTTAAAAGTGCATATATGAAAGTCACAAGAGCAGTAACTTCAGATTTGCCTGCATTGTGGTCATTCTTTTCTGCATTTGCTGCCTTACACATGATAAACTGCAACAAATCTGTACCATGGTTACTTGTTGTACAGCTGCTCTGCCTCTGAAGCACCACTTCCAGGATTGCCTTGCTGAAAGTCTCATTCTAACTTGGCTTTAGTGGCATCTATGTTTGTTATTTTTGACCATTTAAATCTATTTTGATTGGAGTTTTAAGAGAAGAGCTGAGCCAAGGACAGACAATAGTGTTCTGCTGGGTAGAATTTCATAAATGCAGCAAAGCATGGCAACTCTTGCACCACTTAACTAGTCTCACCTTTCTGGATCTTAAAGTATGTTAATAAACACAAACTTTCCTGCTTTAGGTTATTTACTTCAAATAAAGTGCACTTAAAATATGTCCTTTCTTTTTGTATCTCTTGACCTGCCGGGACTGTAAAAAGCCATGGGGAGGAGATGGTGAAGCACTCCTTCGGGCAGGGACTCTCTGGTCTGTTGTTGACAGTGGTAAGGGGTTTCCCTCTGCGGCTCCTCGGTGTTATACAAGAGGCTTTTTTAGTTTGGAAAGAAGCATCTTAAAAATTAAAAAAACAAATCATAATTAAAAATAATAAAAAACCTGTAGGGGGAGAGGGAGGAAGGTGTGATAGATGAGAAGGGAGTGCTCCTCAGCCAGCTCAGCTCTTGGCACTGCTCTGGCTGGTTCTTGTTGCCTTACAGGAGATAGGAATCTTTCTTTTCAAAAGGCAAATGCACCATCTCACCAAACGACGTTACACTGGGCCATGAAGCTAGGAGGCAGAGATGAGTCATTGCAACTATGATTTCCATGCTGCAGTGAAGTTTTCTAATTTGTTACCTGTTTCTGAGAGCATATGAGACTTCCTGCTACCCCTGAAAGTGATGTTTGAGAGTGATTCAGGAATAGGGGAACTGATGTTTGCTGCTAGAAAATACTCTCTTTGTACAGGGCTTGACCATTAAAGACACTTACGAATGTGTTCATTATTCATTGTGTACTTAGGCAGTTTTTAATCCCTATTTTGGTAGGGAGAAATACACCGGGAAACATAACTTCTTCAGTGCAAAAGCTGTATAAAAATATATTCTGAGGCTAAGCCCTTTTAAAAAAAGTACAGATAGCTAATCAACTAAGTAAGATGAGACACTTATTTGTGTTTGTGTTGGAAGCTTTGTGTTGGATAAGTGCATGGTTAGTCTAAAAGATGCTTCTCTTGAAACTGTCTCAGGTTTTCTGAAGGAACATTTTGGCAAAGGGTCACATCCTTTGAGAGAAGTCTGGAATCTGATTATGTAATGTAATATTAAACATTGTAGTTGCTTTTATTTATTGTTCAGAGAAGAGGTTGCTGCTTTTGATGCAGAAACTGCCCTGGGTATAATTTTGTGACCTAGGGTAGAAATTATATGAACTAGCAGCACTTAGTGATTGGGTAATGAATGCACACACAAAATCTGTATCAATATCGTTCCTTCCTTTTGTGAAACTTCCTTTAAAACTAAAGCAGATGATAGTCATATCCAACATAGCTTTCTAATTCATGCTTTCACTGCTGGCTGTTCTTCTGCTGTCATGCTCATGGCGCTTTTCCAGCTTTCTGGGCATGAGGCTGTTGCCAGCTCTCAAAGCTTCTTGGGGACAAATCCTCAACCCTTAGCCCTGTGTTTTAAATGGGAAGTTGGAAGGTGGACTGGTGCTGTGTGAGACCTACCATGGACTCAGGCCTAGGACCAAGTTCTTGACAGCACACTGTCCCATTGACCTTCTGGTAAGAGAAAAGAGCATTTTGGGGGATAAACCACTGACATCTGCCTAGGCAGTTGGATAAATGCTGGCAGCAGATCACACTGGCACCTGCCTGCTTAAGGGTACTTGGAGATCTTCTGGGCTGGGTGGATGGTTCATAGCATCATGCCCCTGGCTCAGCCTCACACCCACCTCACAGCACCCCTGGGCTGGGTTGTGTGAAGTGTCTCTTCCCTCCTAAGGTGGAACAGCCTGAAATTTAGCATAACCTCCTTGTCAAAGTGAATACATGATGCTACTTCAGAGCACCTGTGGCACGTGGTGTGGGTACCAGTTTGTTTTGATGTAACCTGGTCAGTTTGGCCAATTTCACATTGAGGAGGCCTGTCAGTGGAAACTTGCCCAAGGATCTGCTGTTTCCAGCCTCTGTGGGGAAAAAAGCAAAATCAAGTCTATCATAGACAACTTTAACTGTGTGTTGTTCTTGCTCTACACCACAAGCTGTTAAAGACACATGTTTGTTTTATTTAATTCGCAAAAATCCCTGTCGTTGATGTGTAATGGTTACTATGACTTTTTCTTATCCCTTCTTTTCTCCCACATCCTCTCAACACTCTGCCCCTGTACAGGTTCCATGTGTTGCTCCCTGGACAGGGAAACCTTAGCCTTTATTCTGCAGGGAGAGTTGTCCGTGGAAATGGACAACTAAACCCCTTTCCTCTGGAAAACTAGGCTAGGATTTTGAAACAAAGCCAATTAATTCAGCAATCCTTTTACCATAATTTCCAGGGCAGGTTTTGCCTTCAGGGCTGGGGGAAGAGCGAGGCACATCGGGGAAAAATGTCTCTGGAGTGAGATTTACTTACATTTACAGTGAGTGAACATGTATTGTTCTTGTCCTCTGTGTTTTCTTTTTTTAAGGGGCAGGAAAAGATTTTGTAACCTTCTGTGAAGAATAGCCTCTCCTTCTGCAGCTTTGATTCACAATGAATTTCCTCCCCTGAGCTTCCTCCAGGAGCTGCTTCAGCCACAGATGCTTTGCATATGCGGGAAAAGCATGCGTTTTTTCAGGAGTGGAGCACCCTGGCCTTCAAAAACTTTAATTGTCTTTCTATTGGCAGTGCTGCTTATGAATTTATTGTTCCTCATATGGCAGAGATGGTATAAAACTTAGAAAAAACCTGAATTTTCAAGATTTGTAAAAGGATTACTGCAAGAAACATGTAAGTTGAGCAGCAAGATCAAAGAACAAAAAATGACCCTTAAGCCCATTCCCCCCTCCTCCTATTCCCCATCAAGCTTTGAGGTTTCAGCCATCCAGTGCAACCTTTCCCAAATGTTCATTCTCATTTGCTAAGGAAACAGCACTGGTGGGAGTTTGCTGGATGCCTGTTGATCTGTTGGTCGGTATTACCCTAAAAGCTTTTGAACTTACTGCACAGTTTGTTGCATGTGAGCAGGAAGACAGATATGTCCCAAAGGTGAGGAAGTAACTGTGACTTGAGGAATGTTCTCACTGGGAAGACGTGGAGCAGGTCTCCTCAGGAAGTGGCTGTTGCAGGCATGCAGCACCCCTCTGTTCGACCCTGTGTGTTCTGACCAGACACCTTAGGGTATGCTGGAGCATGTAATCAGGAGTATCTGGTGTGGAGGGTGGGTGTAGGTGCCTGGGCTTGGGAAGCTGTCTGAAACTGGGCTGTCTTAGTTCTGTTGTGCAGGGAACAAGTTACCTGTGCTGTGTGAAATGCCCCTTTCTACCCCCACATGCACACTTCTGAAGTCAAGGAGACTATAAGTAGAGATAATGTGTGGTTCTACCTGTTGGCAAAAGGGCATAAACTTCACTGAAGTTGAAGTAAATAGAAGGAAAATCAAAGGTCAGAGAGCTAAGACTCGGATTTATTTTTTTCTTGCATGGGTGTTACTAAGGCAAGATTACCTACTCCTTTGTTCTCCACGAAGCTTTCACCTTTATACTTAATCTTTCACAATAAAGCCATGTCTTATACACCTTGAGGAGAATGCTGATCACCAGCTTGCCTGTGAGTTTTGGGGGCTACTGCAGCTCTTGAGATTATTTATCCCATCACTTCATGCTGGGACTGTTAAAATTCAGACTTGTTCCATGTGAGGACAATGCAGGCTACTTTTTGAGTCTTTCTGGAACATCAATAATAATCAACAGACACTGGCAAAGAGCCTGAGGGACAGAAGTTGCTTCTGGACAAATATCTTCAGTTTAAGCAATTGTGGGATATTCTCAGCATTGCTCTGCCCTGCTTTCTGTGTCACTCTGGAGCTTCTGCCTGTGACCTTTCCTAGGCTTTTCAGTGCCTTGTTATGGAGTTGAAAAGCCCTCGGATGGATGTGTAATGCTTTTTCGTTGTTTATATGCTACTTTCTTCTTGGTGAGACAAGACCTCTCAATGAGCATTTGGAAGTTATAAATGAATTTAACTTGAAAGTTAATGATACTTTTAAACTCCAGCTAAATAGTTGTTCATGAGAGCCAAACTGAGGGGATGGAAACTGGAGTCAATAATGGGGCTGGGCAGGAATTAACTGATAAAACAGCTTCTGTTTGCTTGTGTAGGGAACGATGTTTTGTCAAAATGGAGGTGTGTGTATGAATGGCAAGTAATGCCCTGGGAGGGGGTTTGTGCCTGGGTGTCCTTGTGGATAAGTGCCCAGGAGGGCGCTCCCGTGCTGGGAGTGCCATGGCTCCTGACTGCAGCACAGCCAAGTCCCATTCCAAGGCTCCTGGTTTAGACACAGCTGCTAAATTTTGAATGGAAATGCTCAGAATAAGTTATTTCATGGGTAGCTGCTGCAGGAGTTTTGCTTGGTTTGGATTCTCCCCTCCACAGGGAACTTCTACATTTTTATTCAGTTCTGGAATGTAAGTTTGCAAGCATAGTTCCCTAAATGAAAGAGCACAAATCCTGGCTGTTTAATGAAGTGGGGCCTATGTCTGAAGAAAGTGCTAGAAAATAAAATGTGGTAATAGCAGAAGAAATAAGATATCTCAGTTTTATTAATACAGATATCACGTAAGAATTGATGAAATAACTTTTTTGGTTGAGTAACATGGCCTATATATCAGCAGAGGTAATCTATCAGTAACCAGATACATTACTCTGACAGCCAGTAGCTATAGCTGTTGATCTAGCCGAGTAAATATTGCATCCAGTAACCAGATTATGACTCCATGCAGAACTCATATGCATGAATTGCCAAGGATACGTGTTTAACAGTACAATAGCCTGCATAATTCAGATGACTCTGTAAATTACTTTTTTGTAATCATCTATGAAGTCATTAAAGTAGCTAGACAACACCTAGCTACAAGGCTGAGATTCAATATAAAATACAAAGTGTTCAGTATGTCACAAGGTACCAGTGTCCTCTGGGTAAAATGATGTCCTTGCTTTGCAGAAATGCTGATTTATTTATGTATTTTACTGTATGCTGCCTTGGATACTACAGAGGCTGCAGTAAAAGATCTGGAAATAAGAGTCTGTGGAACAGCAACTTCAGTTTAACATTTCTTTTTTTAATTGAACCCGGTTCAAAGGACATACATGTGGTAAGTAATGGGTTCCAAGATGTGCAAGGGTCTTGCTCTGAGAACTAAAATGTCATTCTCTTATGAAAATAAAATGTGGTTTGCTGCTGTCCATCTGATCAGATGCAACTAGTACTCATTTAAGCAAATTCTCCAGAAAGTTCAAAGCTGGAGCCCAGCCAGCCTGTGCTTCCAAGGAAGGGAAGTTCATATGAAAATTCAGAGGAAGAAAATGTGAACTTGTGCCTAGAAACTTTACTGCTATACCCGTTTTAAACATATCTGAAAGTAAATGGTTATGTAATGCCCAGTATTCAATCAGTGTTAAAACAGAGCTATTTGCAAAGCTATTGAGAATTTTGAAGAAAATCTGAGAGTAAATTCATATATAGCAGAAATGCAAGCTTCAAGATATGCTTGAGATGCATGGCTGTGATTTCAGCCAAGACCAAGTGATTTTTCATCTTTACCTATTGCAAGCTATTTATCAGCCAATACAAATATTGTGATAGTATGTTCAGAAAAACCTTGAGTTGTTCACCTGAACAAAATGCCAATTATTTTTTTTCTGAGGGATGAAGAAAAAGCTCATATTTTGGTAGCAGTAGCAATCTACTGGAAGCAAGCATTACTTTAATCCACAGTGAGGCAGTCATGGTTTACCTAGTGTGTGACTTGTTTTAATCTCTTTAACATGTATGCAGGGATGAAATGGAAGTTTTGCAACATGTATCACTATGCCAGGGAGAATCATGGTTTGAAAGTTTTTTCACAAGTATAAGTTAAATCTATTTAGTAGTATTGAATATAGTTTTCTGTTCATTTTATTAGGGAGGTCTGTTAACCACATGTGTTTCTATTAATTGTGGGGAAATATTGATTATGTGTGCCTTGTTAGGGAATTACTGCTTACACTATGGCTTCATTTGAAAGGATGGCTGAGCTGGGGCATAAAGCAATGCTTCACTTAACTGTTGGGCAATGATGAGCTCTGCTTTCTGGGGGCGTATGGCTGCAGGACATGCTGCTTCGAAGTAGCTGTTTAAAGGAACGGTTCCAGCAATGTGTATGTAAGGGAGAAAGCTCTTGGCACAATTGTTGAAGAATAGCTGGCATGGAAATACTGTGGTTTTGTGTCCCACAGCACAAGACAAGCTTTTTTAGGAAAAAGAGAGTCAAGGGTCTTTAAAGGAGAGATTTGGAGGGACAGGCACAAGATTTCTGTAGGTAAACTTTTATCTTTTGGTGGTGAGTCAGTATTAGCATCCTACTTGGATAGAAATATTAATGGCAGAATCTGCATGTGCTTCCCAGAAGAATGGGGGGAGGAGAAACTGTTTTCTTTTATCTAAAAGCTATGGCCAAGGAGCAGCAATGGACCCTGACTTGGTATTTGCTGTAGTTTAATTTGCCAGGAAAGAGTTGTCTGTCATTTGCTGGAAACTCACAAAGCATCCTTTAGTACCGTGCATTGTTCACATTAGGCTTTGCACTTGTTATTTACTCATGCCAGCATAAAACCATGCCTGGTTTTACTGCTGCAAAGAGACTCTTCTGTTATACGGCCCTGGTTTGAGTGTGAGTGTTTCTGCTTTGGGGTGCTGATATCTCTCTCACTTCACGCTCAGTTGCAGAGCTTAGAGCTGTCTGGCCTTTCTCCAGGAATTCAGCTATCCATATTTTAAGGGTGGACGTTCAAATGCGTGCAAGCTGGAAATAATCGTTGAAATGTTTTTTCAATGAAAAAATGGATGCAGCATAAGGTTATTTGCCTGCAAAAGAAAATTGCAGCATTCAAGTGGACAGTTTCTAAAACTACCAACTTGTAATACATATTAAATATGAACATGCTGAATTGTTTTAACTTGCTTATGAATGACGTCAAATTGTTGCCTTGTATTAAAAATATCCATGTAATTGAGATAGATATCTTTTCATGAGACCATATGTCTGATTGCTTGCCTCTTCCAAGTTGTAGTCTGTTTATGCTCCAACACCTCACTGAGAAGTGTGCCGTTACCCTCTGTGCCCATGTTGAGTCATCTTCAAATAACAGTGTTTCTGGGCAAACAAAATTTCCCTGGCACCATGCACAATATGAAGTTGGGGTCTTCAATTGCTAACTCTTTGGAGGCATCTGTTGTCATAAAGTGTCTGCTAAACTACTATGTTTTACAAGAGGACCTGGCTACTCAGATCTAGACCTGGGACATTGTGACGCTGTGCAAACAAGATGAACTGCTTCCTCTCCTAGGTATTCATAATCAAATATTAAAAAGATAGTGAGTTAGGAGGATATCTTCTCACCTGTGTGATTATTTATTTTATTGGAATACTAGAATAAATGGCCTCAAAACTTTGTGATTTAACAGTGTCTGGCATAAAGAAACATGCTAAATAATCTGGTTTTTTGGCTATAAAAACCAGTTCTGTGATTCAAAGTTCTACAGTGCTGTGTCTTGTGAAACATATCTGTACTGTTAATACCTCATTTTAATAAAGTGGAAAGCACTGAAAACTGTCAGAAGGTCAAATGGGCTGGATATTTGTCATATTGTTTATCATATTTATTCACTTGACTCTGACACAGTATACTTCTAATTGGCAGACAGGCAAATGAATTGGCTATAATTCTTCCTGCAATGTTCTCAGCAGGATGCAAGGGAATGGGAGAGGAAAGGAGAAGCTTGAATAGTATCATGCCTAGTGGGAAAATAACAGGACAGAAATCCAAGAAATCGGAGCTGAAAGAATAAAGGAAACTTCAGAGGAGGGAAAACTATGTGTGCAGAAAGTTCCATTGCACTGATAGCAGCTTGAGAGGAGGAATTGGAAACAACCTTCCCTGTTTCCCTAGGGGACTGATTTTTTGCAATCTCTTCTGTGTGGGGATCTCTCACAGAAAACAGTGAGGAGCTCTCTGCATGAAAAAATGGCTCTGAGCCTGGGGTTACAGTGGGTCCAAGTTGCAGAAGGTTTGTCTAATTTTGTGTCTTGTCCTCAGGGTTGTGGCAGACCCATGCCAGCCTTGACTCTTCTCTTTAATTTTGGTGAGGTTTTTTTAACTCTTGGATTAATGTAGAACATGAAGAGTCCTCTAAGCTACCATGTGGTAAAAGACAGTCATATCTTCTTTTGTGCCCATGGATACATCTCCATGCCTTTTAATTAAGCTGCTTTTGAGTTTTGAGGTACATTCTTCAGTTAAAATCGTTAAAATCAAAGGGGAGAATTTGATAGTACTGGGATGCAGTCTTAAACCTAGGATACAAAATGCTTCTTAAATTTGAAAATTGCAAACCAGCAGCATTTGGCAGGTGGCTACTGTGTCTTACTGAGCCTTGGAGCCTGGAGAGATTTAAGGTGAATGCAGTTGAGTGCCCAACAGAACACCTGGTCACTTCAGTGCTGGAAAGGTTTAATGGGACCTGGCCTGCCTGCCTTCATGGAAAAGCAAAGAAACTAAAGACAAGTTCTGCTGGTGATACTGACAGTTTTAAGACAGAAAAGATCATAAAGATAGAACCCAGATCGTGCTCTGTGGGTAAGGAGACTTAAAAGAGGAAAAAAAGGGAAGAACAAGAGGGTTTTTAGGGACTTTCCAGAAATTTCAGTTAACAACCAGAAATCCAGATGCATATCAGCACTGGATCCATGTGCTAAGGAAAAGGTTTCTTAATAAACAAGAGGGAGGATGGTGCTTCAAATCGGTCTCCTCAAATCATATTAAATGCTCAAGTTCTATTTCCAGCATTTGAAAATGACTGCCAAAACCTTGTAATGTCTGTCTGTTATGATGGCTGCCACTGCTATTAACCATTCCCTTGTTCATTACCCTTTATCTCAGAGGAAAAAAAGAGCCGTTTCATTATTGGAATTTGATGTTGTATTCTTTGGGGAAGCAGCAAGCAGAGGTTGGACGGCGGGGAGCATGGGGGTGACTGCTGTATTTACTGCCTCAGACACTGCTGCTTGCTTATTTCATGACTAACAGACTTCCAGAAGGAAAGCAGGGTTTAAGGAAAGAAATAACTTTTCATAGTCATGACAGGCCTCAGAAGATTAGCCTGTGTTACTTTAAACTTGATTAAACTCATGCCAGGATATTGCTTTCTGATACTCTGTTCAAGGGGAAAGTAGTTTAAAAAGTGTAAGGAATTTGGGTCACAAATTAACAATTTTTCCATTGTTCTCCTTCCTCTCTGGTTAATAAACTGTAACATTATTTGGAGAACTCATCATGTACAACAATTGCAGGAATAGCCCATATTACAATCTGGTGACTCTTCCATGCAAGGCACACGCTGTTTGCGATATTCTTTCTGCTTTATCTCAGTCACCAGCTGTGTAACCTCTATGAGAATGAGACTCTTAACCGAACATAACTCTACAGGTGATGTGCTCATTTCCACTGCTGTTTTTCCCTGATTTTTCCAAGTATGAGCATCATTAAAATAGATACCTACATAATGTCAGCTACCATTTTAAGTCTGAATCTGCTTTGTTGAGGGAAGTCTATTTTATTGACATCTTCTAGTAACTTTTTGTAAAAAAACTTGGATACTGATTCTCAAAAATATGTTGTTATAGTAGGAAAATGCTTATGATATGATATGGCTTCACCCAATATATCTTTTTTCAGGTATTTTATTCTAATACCTCTCCAGAAAAATTGGACAAGAGCAGGCTAGGTTTGTCCAGCTGAGGTTAAACTGGAGGCTTGTGGCAGAGCATAAACTAAATTCAGGTGTCTCATAGCAGAAGCAATTATCCTTTTTTCCCCTTAGATTTTTAGCAAAGTTGCAGAATTGCTTCTTGTCCCTTAAAGGTGCATTGTGGATGGTTTCCATTAGGCAAAAGCATAAGCTGGCGTTACAGTGTGGGAGGAGTGTAAGAAAAGGAAGAAACAAAAGACATTTTTCACAATCCCTGGAAAGCTTTCAAAAAAAGAAAGTATTAGTGCACTAGGGGGGAAAGTATGAAGAAAGTGCACACAGCTGCTATCAAGTAAATTATGCAGGGCTGATCAGATGACAAAAATGTTGGAATATGCTTCAGGGACTATAACTGCATTGCCAAAGGAAATCTGGTAGAAGTTCCATAAGTGAGCAGGAGTTGATGAAAAACTGTTCTGCTGACGTACTTTTAGTTATAAAATGATGTTCATGCTCTCCCTGCTGCTGAATCCTCACCTAAGGAAGTTCTTACTGTAACTTAGAAGAGTTTCCAGCATTAAAGGAAACTGAAAGTAACACTAGTTTTTTGCATATTCTGGTTTACAAGTTTGGTACTCATGTGCAGAATCTCCATGAAATAAAGGGCTCTGCCCTGTTCAGAAGGAGGCACTTCCACACACCCACTAAACTAAGGAAGGGCTGCAGAAAGTGTGGCTTATCTGCTGACACATAGACAACTGCTACTCAGAAATGTGAAGAGCCTTTCAGAGGTGGGGCTGCAGTTAACTGTTGTGTGCAGGTCATGGCAGTTCTGCAGCAGTGCTCTGGGAGTGAAACTGCACATTTCTCAAGGGATAATGTGCTTTCTGCAGTGGTGTTGTGCATAGCTTCCAATGCCCTTCCCGTACTCACCTCTCCACTGCTGAGGCCCATAGGAGGAATAGGCAGGATTTTCTGTTAGATGCAAGTTTTAACTTGTTGAATTTACTTATCCAAAAGAAAATCCAGAAGTCAAGAGGCAGTGGGTACAAACTGAAATACAAAGTATTCTATTTAAACATAATAAAAATAATTTTTTTTTTTATGGTGAGGGTGGTCAAGCAGTAGAACAGGTTGCCCAGAGAGGTTGCATAGTCTCCATCTTTAGAAATATTCAAAACCAGTCCTGAGCAACCTGCTGTAGCTGACCCTGCTTTGAGCAGGGGGGTTGGACTAGATGATCTCCAGAAGTTACTTCTCAACTTGGCAGTTCTGTGACTTTTGTGAAGTAGGATAAAACCTAAACTCTTAGAGTCTTATTCATCTATTGAATAACCAGTCCTGGTGATATTTCAACATGTCAGTAAGTGGAAATAAATAAGAATAACTATTGGCCAGTTTCCAAGTGACTATATGCTTATATGTTGAGGTTAACAGAAACATATCTTTACCTTAAAGTCTCCCTCTCCAGTAATAGATTCTACAAAGTGAGTTTACAGGCAATGGAAACATCCCATTAATTCAAGATTCTTGGAGTGTGATCCTGAATGCTTGTTTTGACACCAAAAGCAGGATTCCAGTACTGTTTAGTTGCCTAGATCAAAGACAGCAAGCTAGACAGTCCACACTCAACGGCTGCCTAGCTAGAGATATGTAAAACTAATGAAATTCCTTCCTGTTTGACCCAAAAATTGTGCACGTGAAGCTGGATGTGCAAACATGCGCCCAAGAAGCCAAGTGTGGGGAACTGGGCCCTTGTGACAACCTGGGTGCTTTTATGACCCACAGCTGAAGTAGTGTTTGTGACTGAAAGCTCCTGAGGGGTTGGCTCCCCTTGATCTGCTAAGAGCACACCTGAGCACAAAAAGCCCACCTGCCCATACTACTCTCATTGAAAAAGGCAGAGAAGGAAGAGATGTTCACCCCTTGCATAGTGGCTTGGCAGCTACTTGCAACTCCTCCCTAGAAAGTGATAGCTCTGGGTTCAGCTATTTCTGCAGTCTGTCTCCCACTTTCCAGCAACATCCCTAATTCACATACTGGGAAACTGTCCAGGCTGGACCTGGACTCTGGATGAGTTTTGCTGCAAGGAAGTAATGAGATCAAATGATGGCCAAGCGAAAGCAACATAATTCTGTAGCCTAGTGTCAGCAGTAATTTCCAGGGTTATTTCTGTAGCTTAAAATGTGTATTCAGCCCTGGAAACGTGCAGTCAAATGCTTTAACCATGAGACTGTCATGCTAAAGTCAGGTTCAACTGCTCTGGTTCAACAGGACCAAGACTAGCTGAGATGAATGCAGAATCCCAGAAGAACACTTGCTGTTTTGGACGTCAGACAGCTGGAAGTGCCTACACTGTGGGTCTAATACAGTTGTCAGGTCCAAAAAGAATCTAGATATATACCATGGCATTCACTATGGGGGGGTCCAGTAATTCATCACTCTGTATATACACTTTCTGGGTCATTCTTCAGAGACTAGCTTGTCTGTTGACTCTCTGAATTAATTACCTAGCTGTGGGTAAATACACAACTTTTAGGGGTGTACTACGAAGAGGCACACTGAATCTGACCTAGTTCTATTGTGTTTCTAACTGTAACCAACAGCTGATGCCTAGCAAATAAGGATAGGAGCGAAGTGTAGAGATACTTCTTCAGAGTACCCTCACAGAACAATACCTGGATGTGCTTGAGATCTGGACAGGCTGGAGCGATGGGCTAAGGCCAGCTGTATGAGTTTCAATAAGGCCAAATGCCGGGTGCTGCACTTCTGCCACAACAACCCCCAGCAGCACTACAGGCTTGGGGAGGAGTGGCTGGAGAGCTGCCAGTCAGAGGGGGACCTGGGGGTGTTGATTGACAGCGGGCTGAACATGAGCCAGCAGTGTGCCCAGGTGGCCAAGAAGGCCAATGGTATCCTGGCTTGTATCAAAAATAGCATGGCCAGCAGGGACAGGGAAGTGATCTTACCCCTGTACTCGGCACTGGTGAGGCTGTACCTTGATTACTGTGTTCAGTTTTGGGCCCCTCACTACAAAAAGGACATTGAATTACTCGAGCGTGTCCAGAGAAGGGCAACGAAGCTGGTGAAGGGTCTGGAGCACATGTCGTACAAGGAGCGGCTGAGGGAACTGGGGTTGTTTAGTCTGGAGAAGAGGAGGCTGAGGGGAGACCTCATTGCCCTCTACAACTACCTGAAGGGAGGTTGCAGAGAGCTGGGGATGAGCCTCTTTAACCAAGTAACAAGAGATAGGACAAGAGGGAATGGCCTCAAGTTGTGCCAGGGAAGGTTTAGACTGGATATTAGGAAGCATTTCTTTACAGAACGGGTTGTTAGGTGTTGGAATGGGCTGCCCAGGGCAGTGGTGGAGTCCCCATCCCTGGAGGTGTTTAAGAGTTGGGTTGATATAGCGCTGAGGGATCTGGTGTACTTGGGAACTGTTAATGTTGGGTTGATGGTTGGACTGCATGATCTTCAAGGTTTTTTCCAACCTAGACGATTCTGTGATTCTGACTGCTCTTGTGTCTAGTAAGATATAGGATTAAAAAGTTTGCAGAGATGTTTTAGTTGGATTGTTCTCAACAGCTGAGACCAAAAAGTCTCTGTTACCCTAGGAATCCTTACAGACAGACCCTACATTCTGTGCAATGCCTAGAACCACAATCGTACAACCCCTTCCTTACCTGTGCAAGAGGTGTTGCCTTCTATGATTGTATTCAAACGAGCTACATTACTCTTTAGCAGTCTGATTTCAATGGGTTATGTGCAGAGGTTTTGTGCCACTGAGATACACTGGAAAGATTGTATGGGTTTTGATAACTGTAGGAAAGCGTTTCAGGTTTTAGCCAGGAAAACACAGGCTATGGTTTTGGTAACTTGAGGGAGCTGAAGCTTTTGACAGTAGTGAGAGTAAAGCTCCTCTTTCCCTTTCACTCTCTTGGCTGGAAGCAAATGCAACCCATGTGGCATTGAGCTTTGCAATTTCCACTTGCTTATCCCAGTAGTCATGGTTGTAAGCTATCTTGTTATGGCATTCATCTGTTGATCACTTGTTTAGGTCAGACAGACACCTCAGCCTGACGTTTCTGCTGTGCACACTGGTGATGAAATAATTAAGTCTGTGTCGTAATAGCAATGACCAGCAACCCCATAGCCACGTTAAGGTGTGAGGAAGCGGGTCTCGCTATACTAAACTATTCTACAGTCTGAGCTGGCTGGCTGCAGTTTTGGCCTGCCATTGACTTTCAGTTGGGTTTTGGTGGGTTATTTGTCATAGCAATAGGAGCTGTATAATTCTTTATTTATATTATTAACATCCGAGTACAGATTTTGTGGATTAAACTTCCTCAGTAAACTGTTCTCAGCCTTTCATACTGTGTTTGAAGGACACCTAGCTGATGGGTGCCTGATCCATGACTGAGGTTTCCCAGCAGGATTGCAATCAGGTCAGCAGTTCTGTTTTCAGGCGGAATTTGATTGTACTGGGTGATGTAGGAGGGGGTTATCCTTCACTGCTTTCCCACAGTGCAGTGATTAATGATAAATCAGTTAATGACAGTACAGTGATAATCCCTTCAGCAGGTAGGTAGACTGAATTCAGTATTCCTGTACCTCTTCTATGTCTCTTTTTAAATGCAAATAAAAACTCCAAACAAACACCTAAGAAACTTCTTAGGTGCTTTTGTAACTGCTGACATTCTTGAAGAAAGATTTAGTTGTTTCTAGGCATAGTTTAAGGCTCCTCCATTTACATCTATGAAAACTGTCTAATTGAAGGTGGTCTGCAATACCCACCCTTGCTGCATTTCAGGGCTGACTTCTAAGTTCAGTACTGTAGGCTGGGATTTTAGGTAGGAGAATGAAAGCAGCTATCTCTTTGAAGATAAGAAAGTGCCAGCGATTTAAAAGGAGACGGTAACTGTAAAAGGAAACTGTATGAAATGGCATAAAACCAAACCTGTCTTGTAAGAGGTACAAAGTCAGATCTGTGGGTCATTCACCAGTATCAGAAGAGTTGTGCGCTTATTTATGTGAGAATATAGCTTATAAAAACACAGTACAGTTTGGACTTTATTTTCCTGTATGGTTGCTCTTTATTTTTTTACAGTCAATGCTGGCTTGCATTGACTGTAAAATTAGGTCAATTGCTTTGTGGTATCCTGGTGGAATTCACTTTACCATGTGTGTTCATCTGATGACCATCATCTGTTACCCACGAGGACTGAGTAACAGAACCACAGAGCTAAATACATTGATTTTTTTGCATCTTGAAGTAAGATTTAACAGGCTTGCTTCCTGTGCCATAGGCTAATCTTTCATTCCTAACTTGTCTTTAGAAGAAACTTAAAATATACATATTTTTTTTTCCCTACTATTGGACTTTACAAAGCTGAGCATTTGAAAGCTGCAAGAGTGATTTGGGTAGGACATGAGTTAAATGCTAATTGGTGTCAAAAAGAAATAATTCAGTTAAGACATTACTTCATAATCAATTATTGAAGTTTTTCTTGCTTCCATCCAGAAGATGATGGTCTGATGTAGGGGAGCAATTCTTGTGTATTTAAGTTCTTTAATTGTAAATGTAACTCTTTTCATTTTGTATTCCAAATGGACACCACTGACTTTGTGTAATGCTTATTCTGAAGAGAAAGCAGACAGATTTAATTTTCTTCTTCTAGAACAGTCAAAGAAAAATGGGGCTTTACATCAAAAAATTCTAATATAATATTTTGTTTGATTTCCCCCCCCCCCCCCCCCCTTGCACAAGCATAAAAGCTCCTCTAGATTTAATACTCCAAATTCACACGTTGCTTTTCACCCTGGTGCCTGAGTGCTTATAAGGACTTGAGCATCAGAGCTTGGCTTCAGTCCCCGTTTGCAAATACTAAAATTTAGTGCAGAAACAGCAGGTGCTTGCTTCCTGAGGCAGATTCATTGACAATATAATACAGAATGAAAACTGAGCTGGATAACACTGCAATTCTAACACATTAGAGCAGATCCTGCACTTCCTGAGTACCCTTTATGTAAAATATTGCAGGCAACTTGGAAGTTTCAAATTCACCCAAAGATGGGAAAAATAAAATGAAACTATTATGTTTTATGTAACTATTGTGTATGCAGTTTCTGTAATGAGGACTCAGTTAAAATTTGTTTCATTAAAGTAAATGGTTCAGGGTATCATCTATGAAACGTAAATAGAAAATTATGAACTTCTGAGGGCTGTTTTACCCTTAGTGGCAAGTTTAAAGCTGGATGATAAGCTAAGGATAGAAGAATAATTTTGATAGTCTTTTATCTAGCACTGTCCTGAGCGTTGTTGAGCAAGGTCTATAAAGATGAGTGACACCAACTTTTACAAAAATGGAAGCTGGGCATGAAAGTTACATGTGCCATCAGTGACAGAGCAAGGAGTGCAACTTGCATCACAATTTCTGGACCAAAGCAGGAAAATTTGACAGCTACAACTCTGAATCTTCATTTAATTTTGGGTGTTGGGAGGCTAAATTGTTGTCACAGATGATGAACTCTGATCTCTTGCCTGTGTGATGAAGTGGGGAACAAACTATACAGTTTTGGCATCCAGTTATTCCTAATACTGGTAACTTCAAAAGAAGTAACTATTGGGGACAAGCAAGTAATTTGTTCAGGAGATATGGCCCCATTCACATCTTTTTGTTATGGCAGAGGGAGTTTTTCGTGTTCTAGCAAATTGAGCCTATCAGAATTAGTCATGAAGTCACATTGAATGTGATGAATAACTTCCATTCTCTCCAAAAAAGTGATAAATAATTTTGGAAAGGAATGAATTTTCTATTTTAAGTTTGGATTTTTTTTCCCAGGAATATATTTAATCTAAAGCAATCAGGAAAAGTAAAATTCTCAAAATTAAGAAAAGAAATGGTGCATTCATCCTCAAACTAATTTTTTAAAATCCCAATTTAGCAATAAATCCCAGACCCACTTACTTGCCCCCTACCTCTATGTTAGAGATTTGATGAGCCAGTAATTTATCAAAAAGTCTAAGGGCCCCAGTAGTGAATGTTGTGACATTTGCACCTTTTTGTGACTCAAAGCCAGACTTCTCAAAGCTCAATCCTCCAGCTGCATTGAAGGCCTGGAAAACATTTTTCTTTGGCATCTAGCACCAGCGAAGCCCCTTACAGTAGAATCGCTACAATTAATGGCCATCCCAGTGGATTTGGACTGCCTCCACCTGAAGCAGTGTGAAACAAGGGACACTTTTAAATTGTGAGCAATTTTCTGTCTTTGCTGAGAAGATTGTTCGGATTCAGGTTAGTGTTCCCCCTACCCGCCTCCAGCAAGAGGGTCACGTCAGGAGGGAATCCAACACCTCTGGTTGAATTCAGTGGGTAATCTTATTGGTTTGCAGAGTTACTTGGAGAACTGAGAGCTTCAGTCTGTAAGATGGACTACTGCCCAGTGTGGCTAGTAAAAGTAAGAACACTGTTAAAGTCATTACCAGAGAAAAAACACACCAGCTAACTTCAAATAGGCTGTTGGTTTTTTGAGACCGGGCCAAGGTTCTTTTGATACTGAGAATCTTGCCAGTTACCCACCCTTTATATATGTATATATAAAATGTTCTTTTTTAGCCTGAACTGCTAAGAAAACAAGACATATGTGAGCTCACTGTCTGTTTATCCATCCCCATTCCTTTCCCTCCCATAGCTTTTAGCCCCACTGCTCAATTTCCACCAACTTTGAAAGAAGGTTTTAACGACTGTTAAACTCCCACTGTTTTGCGGGACACTAGGAACTGAGTTGAGGAAGGACCTGCTGCTACTGCACCTCTGGCGAAAGAATAGGAACAGCCCAGGACTCTGTGCAGCAGTGGGCTGGTCAGCTTGCTGATCACCTAGAAGGTGACTGGACACAGTATGGGCTGCCTCCTACCCTGCTGGGTGCTGGGTGGATGCCGGGGGAACCTGGGCTGTAGCCAGGAAAGGTGGTTGAGAAGTAATGCCTGCAGTGTGCCAGCAGGCAGGAAACTAGGCTTTGCTAGCTGTGCTGCTTGCAGAACAACTTCTTAGTGAGACTAGGTATAGAGATGCGTTGCTCCTGACTTCCTCAGTTGCTTAGTCATTTGCTGTGCCTGCTTTGAGGCTTCTGGCCATGCGCAGAGCTGCACTCATCTCACTGTTCAAATAGCTCTTATGCTCTGAAATAAGAGCAAAAAAAGTCTTGTCCACACTGAAGTCAACAGCAAGACTCTGATGGCCTTACCACTGTGTTTGGTTTCACCTGAGGGCTTCTTGCTTATTCCTTTAGGACCACAAGCCTTTGAAATTGCAGATAGTATCAACCTTCCTGTGACAGGGATGACTGGATTTGTGTTCGAGGGGCTTCCTTTTCTGATAAAGAGGTCTGAGAAAGGAATGTTTCAGATGATGACATATTGGCCAAGGGAAGCTCTTTTGGGCAGAAATTACAGGATCTTGTTTGGTTGTTACTCCTTCCTATTCCCTGTATGCATGACGGCCCACTTGAGTGTGTAACTTCTTTAGAAATTATAGGACACAGGGTTTCTCTTCAAAGGTGTGCAACTTCAATATGTCTCTGAGTTTTTGACTGTGGCTTGTTACTACTGGATGTTGCCACTAGAAATTCTCTGAAGAGAGACCATTTTCTGTGAAGGTTCTGATCTGTGAAATGGGTTTCTACAGCTGATCTAGTAATGGGTGTATAGTATTCAGGGCAAATGGTAAGATGATAAGATGATGGATCTTGCCTGATGTTAATTATCTGATGCCTTATCTATCAAGGAGAATCTATTGAGATCATACTGTTTTCCTTCAGTTTCTAGACATATATCTGTATGGGTTTATATTTTCTATAAATTTTCATTTTTAAAAACATATACAAATATTCTTCATTCATTCTCTTGGAGCAGAAGTACAACAAACCAACCAGCAATTTTAGTTTGGTTGTAGAGATATTTACATGACTTGCAGTCTTACTGTAAGTGAGGTGGAAAGACATGTGTTGAAGTGATTATGTATAAAGAATCTGTTCCAGCATGTAATCCCTACACTCCTTTTATAAACAAACACTAATTCATGTGTTCTGTCTTATGTAAAGCATTGGTTAGAATTTAACAGGATTTTAGGGGAAAAAGTGAGTGGAAATCTAAGAAGCAAACAGTAAATGAACTAGATCCTGGTGAATTAACACGAGAGAAAACAGATGGATGATGAAATGTTTACTGGAAGAACTATCTTCCTAACTAAAATGACTTAATACTTCACCCTGTCAGCCTCCACATGGGCCTGAAACAAACCTCTTTGAATTCAGATGCACATGCATGGTTTGAAATGAAGAAATTTTATTTGTCATTACCAAGCCTGCAGCTATAGTATCACAGAAATAATCTGCTGTAACTGGTAGAAATGGCTGTAAATCATTAACTTAATCCAGAGGGAAACTTCTGTTTCAGCGCTCACTTCTTGATCTGTCTGTGCCTTGGCTCAGGCTGCCCACATGCTGCATCTCTGTGCATCAAGGCGTCATACCACAGCACTGGTCCTTTTCTGGCAAGTACATGGATACAACACCCAAAATGTACTTGGGATGCGTTATTCCTTTCAATGGAAAATTAAAAACCTTAAAATGAACAATATTAAATACTTAATTTCTAAAATAAACCTTCTCCCAATAGTAAGAGGATATTTCTAAGACGACTAGTATCTTGTAATATATTTTGAGATGTACCGGGATGTTCTGTGAAGCTTGCTTTTTTTTTTTTTTTTTAAAGTCTTCAAAGGGTCTTTCTGAGGTTATGGAGGGA
This sequence comes from Strix uralensis, assembly GCF_047716275.1. Taxonomy (NCBI): domain Eukaryota; kingdom Metazoa; phylum Chordata; class Aves; order Strigiformes; family Strigidae; genus Strix; species Strix uralensis. The sequence goes on along the minus strand of NC_133974.1, from coordinate 79,442,367 downwards.
CTGTGCAAATACTGTCACTGTGTCAAAGGTGAGCTGTGGAAAAATAAAAAGAAGAGATTCAAGAACTAACATCCTGGCATTTAAATTTCCAAGCAGCTGTGTGAGCTGCTGTTTCTTCCTAAATCAACAGTGTCTCATGGGAAATGGCTGGGACAAGCTGCTGGGTGTTTTTACGTCACTGTAGTGAATCTGCTCTTCCTGAAAAGCTGGAACCTATTTATTTTTAACAGCCCCACTTACTTCCCAGGGTCAGCGTGTTTTCACATACTGCATTTTAAAAATTTCTGAAGCAGAAATGATGATTAAACCTGTCAGTTCTTTCACAGTGGCAGATTTTGTTTGCTGCTTGTTCCTTCACCTCCTTTCAGGGTGGTAGGCCATAAGATTTTGAGATGAGAATACAGTGATATATTTCCACTTTTTGACACTCCCTCCACTTTGCTATAATCATAACCCAGGTTTAATACCCTGTTGTTCAAGCTAATCTGGCAAAAAAAGTTAGACACCAGAATATACAGGGTGAGTATGCAGATAGAGAGGTAGTGCAGGCAGTCTACCTGAGTATTGACTGAAGGTTTCTGGGCTTGTAATTAATCTCTTATGTACTTTCTTTACTGCAATTGGTAGTCCCCCTTCTTCTAGGGGCTCTCCCTTGCACGGGGCTCACTGGTTCTCCTGTTGTGGGCACAGGCTGCCATGGCATGTGAAGAAGGATGTAGCTGGGGGCATGGGCTATAGAAGAGGGTTAAAGGCACCCAAACTGCTGTTCCATGAAATACAGCAACTGATCAAGGGTATTAAAATGAAATGGGAGAGAATGTATTAGTTTGCTCTTTTAGCTGATTGTGTTCGCAACTGGTTTGTGACAAAATCTGAAAGTGCGATGTATATGAGGATTTTCCACAAAACTGGAATTCTAGTTCCTATTCAGCTCTAATAGAAACTCTTCTGCTCTTTCTCTGCTGCATAGTCTTGATATGTGAAGTGTGGGCTCTCACTATAGAGATGTTTATCAGTGACGGCGCTGGTCTTCCAACATGCATGGATATTTCTGTGAAACTGAAAGCATGTGATAGTCACTATTTTTCCTCTGTCTACATCCTGCGGGAATTAGACCTTCAGCAAAGTACAGTGTTTCCTAATGCCATAACAAGGTATCCATCTAAGCCTGCTATGGAAGGAAATAGTGTTCACTGAAACAAACAAATAGCAGATGACTTTCCTGACTCTGTCATTATCTTTCTTCTGAAAAACCTTAATTCCAGTTCGTTGTCAATACCTTTAAGGTGGTTTTCAAGTCTTGAGTGCAACACTTAACTCCTGCCCACACAAACAGCTTTTATATATAAATCTTACTAGAACAATTCTAAATATTTTCTCATTTTAATTTATTGTTCTTAGAACTATATTCAGGACATATTCCCTTACTGTAGATCTATTAGGACATTAGATGACTATTCCAGCAGTGCAAATAAAAGTGATTCTAAAGATCTATTGGTTACTTAAAATCATTTGTGGTTGAAGTGAGTTAGGAGATTAGTAGTATTAGTAAAAGTGGGAAATGTTTATATATTTGAGTTCCTCTACTGTAAATGTCAGGCTTTGGAAAGAAGAATGAGTTGCACTGAAACCCAGATAATGGGTTGCTTTTAATTTATTACTTCAGGTAAAGAGCTAAATTAAGTACTTTGCTGCAGCAAGTAAGTTGAAGTTGGGTTTTGGTCTTTTGTTTGTGGTTTTTTTTTTTTTTTTATTCAGTACATACATCCTGGCTGGATATCTACAGGGAATTGTCAAAACACCCAAAATGTCCTGTTGCAGAAGCAGTTGAGTATGGAATAAAACCCGGGCTTTGTCTTTGCTTTGGTTGTTCCAAAAACCTTTCTGGAACACAGATTTTTTTTTTTTTTTTTTTTTTTTAAATAAACAGTGGCAAAAACCAGGGACAAATGCTCCTATTTTTGTGTTCCTAGCTTCAGTAAAACACCAAAATGAGTTATTTCAAAGACCCTAGCACACTCCATCACTGATAAGAACATATAGAGGAGTTACATTGCTGATGTGAATTCCCAGTCTGCTGGCGATTTTCCACAACTGTCAAGAACCCAAGGTAAATATCTCCTTGGAAGATACTGTTGATTACAGACTTCCCAAAACTGGAGCTACCTTAGAACTGGTTTATGAAGCACTTTCTTGAGATGACTGAATAACTACCATAATATCCCAGATCAGGAAGAACATGAGCTTAATACATACAGCTGGGACAAATTATGAGGTAGGTTTGTAACTCCATCTTTGGGGCTCACTGCCATGAAAATAATAAAACTGTTCTTTGGAAACTTAAGATAACGGAAGGAATTTCATGCATGAGACTGAATGCTGTTTTCATACACAGCATGAAAAAAATCTTCTTAATTTAATTTTTCGGGAGTCTTTTATGTGGAATCCTTCACTGGTAATGGCATTTTCAAGGCAATAAGCAAAGTATCCTGCAGGCACAAGCACTGAGTCAAAGTCAAGGCAGTGGTAGAACATTATTCCAATATCCTCCGCTTGCTACCATGGGCATTGTCCCTGTTACAGTACTGTGTTACACTAGACTAAACTTAAGTACCCTTAACTGTCACAGTGCGGTACAGTAGGTACAGGAAAAAGCTACTGTGAATTCAGTCAGGTGGTAAAGATTCATTCATAGCACAATAGACTTTGATGGACTTGCACATGGCAAGGTAGTGTACCAACTTTGAGAGTTTAGGATAACTTGACTGCCTAGATATGAATTTTCCACAAGCTTGCATTTTTCTCCTCTAGAGAGAATGGAAGGAAGGCTTGTGCTTTTAAGTCAGAAATGTCTTTTCTTAGCACACCTTGTCCCAGAGAGCAGAAACAATCTATACAGTGTTTTTAGTCTCTTCTCTTGTTAATGAATGAATGGGCAAGATTTTTCCAGGTGTGACTCAACCTCAATTAACTTCAGTGATCAGGGATTATGCTGGTTCATTGAGTTTCTCTCAGGTTTGGTGGGCTGCCAAAATGAATCATGGCAATATGAGGGCTTCTTATAAGTAAGGCTTGAACTCAAATTCATTCATTTATCTTTGTTTCACTGGCAAACCACACAGTTGCTTACACTGGCACCTGTAAACAGAATGATGACAATCCTCCACAAAGTGTTTCCACAGCTTTCTTGAAAATATATCCTTCAATTTCTTGTTGCCCTAATCATTGGCAGATATGTTCAGCTTAAATTTTCCAGGTAAAGTTTAGTCCTTGTGTTCACATTTCCCTTCCAGAATAATGACCTTCACGGTTAGCTCACTTCATGATTTCTTTTGATAAATTTAGCTCTGGTTAAAAGTGTTAAGCCTCGTTTGTATTCCAATGAATACACTCAATCTTGGAGGTGAAGCTGTTTCAGACCACTCTGAAACTTGGAGAGACATTTGAAAGTCCCAGGGACTGAAGGCACAAGCCAGAAAGTCCTGGCCAAGCACTGGTTTAGAAAGACTGAATGAGATGGTACATCTCATTTGACTTTCTTGTTACTCTTGGGCTGACACAGGAGGAAAGGAGAAGGGAAGAATAGCAACTAAATTAACATCTTTGGAGGCTGAAGTCCTCCTCTGACAGAAAAAGCAATGGATGCTGAGTGCAAGATTCCTTGCTTGATATGATGCCACAAGGGCACCCTCAAATTCATTCTCAAGGGAGCTCTCCAGAGGAGAAAAGTACTTGTTCCTGCACCTGTGACCTTGCTGCTTACATTGTCAGAGACGACTGCAAACTCAACCAGTTTTGAGCTAGAGGTGCCTTCCTTAGTTTAAACTGTGGACCTGATGTCACTCCTGACATAGGTATGGGCCTTGGAACACAAGCTGCCTCCTCATCTACCAAAAAATAACACTGCAAATTTTGTTCTGCTGGTGGTATTTCTTCCCTAGGAAAATCAAAAACTGTCCTCTGAAATGGCTGTTGTCTGGGGCGCGTTAATGTTTGGTATGCATTAGCATTTAAGTTTGGGCCAGGATCCTTATTATCATTCCTTTGTCCTGATGTCCTAAGTCTCCTACTTCGTTCTAGATACACGTCATTATCTGAATACTGGCCTCACCTCCACAGTCACAGGGATTATTTTGTTGTGATTAGATAGCTGTAACTAGTATAATCCCTGTACTTTCTTACGCAAAACTTGTTCAGAGCTTCCCAGATCTTGTCTCTCTTGGAGAAGCGTATACACAGAGTTGCATGGCCTTTGTTTATCGGGTGATGGTAGGGAACAGCTGGGCTCCAACTGCAATTTTGGATAGTTCTCCAACTGTAGAGTCAGAATTTGTGAGTGTAGAAAGCCTGGTTACTGCTGGAGCTAGCACGTGTGTGTGTGTTTATGTGCACTGAGAGCAGGCACAGGCTGAAGTTGTAAGGAGACATGCTGAGAAAAGCTGAAGGAACAAGGCTGTAGCCTTACTGTGATATCCTGCTGCTGATTGCTGCAGTCACAGAGCCTGCAACAACTAGCTGCAGAAGCTGGGGGTCATACAAAATGGAGGGCACACCTGATGTTTTGAAGCCCTCAAGTACCTACACAGCAATTCATCTTAGTCCCACAGCTGATGGTGTGTTTGAGCCTAGTGCCTGCACATGTGGGTGCGGTCACTCAGAAGGCTCTCGTTTGTGGACACAGCCCCAGAGGTTCCTCTGCAGAGCAGAGCACCATGCAGCTTGCTTAGCTTCAGCTTGTGGGGTTGCAGGTGATGTGCTGCATGCAGTACCACCTTGCTGTGGAGTCTTGCATTTGCTGGGCCTCTGGAGATGTAGACGTGGGTTGGAACTGGCTCTGCTTACTCTCAAGGGAGAGTATACTGCAGTAATGACACATGCCCCTGTTTTAGACTTTCTAATCAGGGATGGGGTGCAGCCTGAACAATGGCAATCAGGCTTATTCACACTATCTCCATCAGCACGCTTCAGTCCTCTTCAGTTCTGGATCAAGGAGGTATTTTCAGCATTGTTTCTCATGATGATTTGCACATTCAAAGTTGATTTTTAAGGCCACGTAACCAGAACTGCCAAAATAAAAAGCTCTCCTAAGAAACCAAACTTAAAGAATTAAAGGAAATAAGCTTTTGTTGGGAGAGAACAAGAGAAAATGTAAACAGTAAATATAATCTCCTCTCCATCCCAGTTTTATGTTCCCTTTCAGCAAGGAAGGGCTTGTTCCCTTTCTCCTAAAGTCAGTATCTATAGACTCTCTCCAGAGCCAGGATTTCCTGATTCACGGATGCTGTTGGTAGACAGAAGGCAGCTAGATGTCTCCACTCCACTGCAGTTCTCACCAAATTTCATATGGGTATTTGGTTTAATTCCATCCTTTTCCTAATCGGGTAGATGTGAGGGAAGGCTGCACCAAACCAAGGTTAAGCACCCTCCATCCTCCCCTGAATTTATTTTCTCTCTTTTCTCCTGTAAATTTGATCTTCTGTCCAACAATATAGAGCCTCTTGTGATACAAAGACACTGCTTGATTTGTTAGAGTTATTTTTAAGCTCTGCATGTAAATCATATAGATGTAAATGGATGCTAAAAAATAAACTGAACTTTGCTCAAGGGAAACCTTACCTAAGAGTAGGCTAATCTGTGTTCACTGTTCACTAATTATCAGGGTCCCATGTGTTCCAGAGTTAGAAGGACCATTAGGATAACCATCTGACTTCCCAAATAGCAGGGCCTAGATAATCTCAACTAGAAACTTTGGCAACAAGATTAACATCTCTAGGAAGGTATCCAACCAGTCTTGAGTTAAAGACTCCAGAGTGAATTGTGTCCTGGGGAGGCAGTTACAATGGTTAATTTTGAAACGCAGAAGATTTTGTTTAGCTTCATCTTTCAGATACTGGATCCCAGTCTGACTCTTTAATATGTGTTATACTGCTTATTGTTTTTAATTGGTGTCACATGGAACTGAATCTGAAAGACTTACAGAAGCCTGTTACCTCAAGATGGTTCTCTTTCAACATATGCATTTATAAACTGAAACAAAACAAAACAAATTGAGTGTTGTTTGAGGCCTGTTAGGCTGTTTTTAAAAATCTGTGTTAACTGGCATTGATCATGTTACTCTCTCATGTTACTGTGTTATTTTACATAGTTACCACATCCTAAAATGTTACAGTTGTGCCAGCCGAGTTATAGTAACCAGGTGCAGGTGCTCATAATGAATGGCAAATGAGAAGGATACTGACTATGTTGGCCAGCAATGAGAAAGAGGTAAGATAAATCCAGTTATTTTCCATTTGTTGTAGTGTCTATCCATTCACATGACAACTGTGACAACTTCGGTGGCACATAATTGATGACCCTGTGTCTGCTCTTTTGCTCTCCCACAGTTTTGCCTAGGATCAGTGCCAAGCTGAATGACCAATGGGTACATCCTGTTTATTTTTTTATTATTTTTTTTAAAAATATTGGCTCTACAGTAGCTCTTTTCCAGTAATCTGGAACTTCCAATTGACTTTCCATTGACTTCAGTGCATGTTGGATCAGATCTTAAAATGAACATCTGGTTGCAAACTCATTATCCAAGGCCTAACAAGACAGCCTCCGTGAAACAAATACCTTCAGACTTTTTGCTTTGATACTCTTTGAATGTCTTACTATAAAAATTTGGTGGTCTTGAACTGTAATGCAGTGGCTCTAATAGCAATGTCAGCGTGGCATTGACAATGTGCTCACCTGCTGTTCTCTGATCCTGTTATTTCCTCTTCAGAAGTACAGCTCAACATATTTCTGGCTATGCTGCCCAATACACAAGATTTACAGCTCAGCTGAGCTAATGTTGGTATTGGAATGTTACCTTCTTAATTTCTCCCATTCCCTTTCCATTTAGTCAAGAAATTGTGCTGCATTTTTCTAAAGTGATTCCAGGGTCTCGGTAGGTGTTAGGAGTAGAGTTCCCCTGCTCTCCCACAGCCAACAGGTTAGCAGCAGGCATTGGAACCATCATTTTTATGTAACTGTTGAGTCCTCTTTTAGAACTTGGAAGGGATCTAAGTGGTATTTTAGGCTTTGAGGGTTCATTTCATCTGCAGAGGAGGTATTTAGTTTTCTATAATTCCAAATAAGTGGGAGTAAACCTTAGCTATATATGTTTGTATTATCATAAACACACAGGCATATAAAATCAGGGAAAGTAAAACCTGACCCACTTCATCTATCCTCTTTTAATTTGCTTCCAGTAGTTTACATAAGCAGGAAAATACATGAGGACACAAGGGGAAAATAGGCTTCTAAAGAGGTTGGATTATTCTGGGGGAAAAAAAAAAATTAAAAAAAATCCCAATGCACGTTAAGAAAGGCAAATTTGATAGTTCATTTAGCAAAGACATCAGTGCCTGCAGACACAGAATTTTTACAGCTCTGCTGGATTCCACCCTTTCAAAGTTTTTGTTGTTGTTGAAAACATAAATTTATAAATGTTATTCCTGTCCTTTTTTGGACTTTATTTAATCAGTTTATATTCAGATTATCTAGATCCCTCCTGGTGTGGATTTTTCTGACTAGCAGTGCATTTATAGTTAAACAAGTGAGGCATTTGGACTGTAGTCATTTTGATTTATAGCAGCAGGAACAAAGCGAGAGAGTACAGACGTCAGTGCTGCTGCTGCTGATCTGGCAACAGAGACTTCCTAATGTACAAATTACGTCTTTCACCACACAATTCCCTCTCTACCCTAACTAGAGACAGGGAAGCATGCCTATTTAATGCAGTGCGTGCAATCTATACAAAGGTGTATGTACAGTACTGAGTGGCTATTATATCACTCAGTTTAGGCATACAGTTTATAGATGCTTTCTACATTTTAAAATTAATTTTCCATAATGGCAAATATGCAGTAATTCAGTTTTCTTGCCTCTTCTAGACAGAACAGTTAAGTGTGAGTTAAAGCCAGTTGTGGAGGTGGCTGTGGTGCTTTACCTATACCTGTCCACAAGAAACTGTAGTGAAACTATTAATTCATTGTCTATAGACCACCAAAACACCACAGCGTTTTGTCCACATCTGGCCCTGGAAGCCTTTGAATAACTACCCCATGGGTGAAAGACTCCATATGTTCACACTCAGCTCCCTGCACCATTGAATGGAAGGACTGTTTTGATAATTAATATTGAATATGGGTAGTGGAACAAAGCAAGACTCCAGAGGAGATCTTCTCTCAGTGGTGGCATTTCAGATTCCAGGGCTGAATGTAACTGTCTAAACCTACTTCTGTATGTAAAGATCCTGCCAGTTTTCATTTTCCAATGGCATGAAGTATTCCACTAACCAAAAACCAGACTCGACTCAGTTGGATAAAACAAAATCTTCTGGCAGTCATCACACCCAGGGACCAGGCATCACACAGCTCTGGTTAATAGGTGGCTGCATTTCATTAGTGGCTAGAGTGATTCCTGTGCATATAGCACCATAGTCTGTATATCTGCTAAGCCTTTAAAGAACTTTGAGATGAAAATAGCTCAATGCAAAATAATGGTCTCAATTTAGCACTGCAATCTGCAGCCAAAGACTTGGAGCAACTCCCAAGGCAGAGCAAAGATTGACTTGTTTCAAACCTGCTTCTCCAAAGGCAGATCCAGTGAGTGCAGTGCTGCACTCTGTGCAAAGGCAGGGAGCTACCCCCCAGCCCGTGAGGCGGGCACCACTCCCCTCGGCCATGCTGACATGGAAGAGTGACTGTTTCTGCACAGACAGCAGACCGCTTCCCGCTCCACGGACATTGTTTCGCCTTCAGTGTTGTATGGCATACGCTGGCAATGGCTACCCTTGTTCTCACAAGGTCAGCTTTTAATGTGGGGAAATAAACAGTAAAGTTTCCCTTATTAATATGTACTAGTGCATTCTATTTGTCCTGTCTCCCATTTACCATGCTTGGCTACTGAGAGCTGTGTTATTCATAACACGGAAAACACGCACAAATGAATCCTGAGTTTGGCTTTGCCACACTGAGATTAAATAGTAAAAAAATTTATAAGAAAGCGCACGCAGTCACCGTGGCAGAAAGTAAATGACTGCAGGTGAAGACAGGCCATTTGCCATCCCTGGGACTCTGCAGAAGCCTTTCCGAATGCCCGCCTTTCTTTCCTCGCATGTCCTGTGAGTAGGGCAGATTGGTGAACTGCTCACATGCTTGAATCTTACCTGGTACAGCGAACCTGGGCCCGCTCAGTTCTCTGTCCTGCGTGGCTTTGTGGCCTATCTGTTAAATGGGTATTTATTGAGGAGAATTGCCACTGATACAATTAAGTAAAATACAGTTAAACAAAAAGGTAATGTAAATAGAGTTTTAAGCATAAACTGGGTATTAAAATGGGTAAGCGTATTCCTGTTGTTGTAAGGATCCCTATTGCTATCCAGCATTGTTTTTATGATACCGGGTTTGTGTTTCCCTTTTTTTGTGTGTAAAAAAGCAAATAACAATAAGTTTCAAATGCATAGTGAAGCTCTTGCTGTGCACAATTTATTTGGTTGTTAGATTCCTTTTTCTCTTCAGAAATCTAGTTTGTGGTCTAATGGCTTGCCCTTTTAAAATATTTTTTTCCTTGTCTTTTGAAGCAAAATGGTTATTCAAAGTAGTTGGCGCTATAGAACTGAACTGTTTCTGAGACTGTTGCTTTTTGCATCAACAGAAAAAAAGAGAGTTTCTGCCATACACTTGTTAGTACACCCGGTCCTGAGCTGGAGGGGAGCAGGGGTAGGTGCAGCTGGGAGGATGTAAAAATGGCTGTGCCTCATACCCCTGGGGCTTGGACGGCACCAGGCTCCTTTGCAGTCTAAATTAATACAGTCTTTAGGCTGCTCTAATTTATCCAGCCAATCCCTGACCTCGAAGGACCTTTATCTGCTGGGGAGGTGCCTGGAGGTGGAAGCCAGTTTCGGGTTCCTTGCATGGCGGCAGCAGGGAGGTGCGGGACGTGCTCCAGCTGCTCAGCGTCACCAAGGATTCCTGTATGGGAGGGCAGCGTGCGCCGGCAGCACCAGCCGGGCTCGCAGCGGCTTGGCACGGCTGCAGTTAAGATGAATGGAAACGGGGCTGGGTTTGGCCAGAGCATGGCTGCACGCTCTGCCAGCCCAACCCAGTGACGCCTGAATTCACTGATTCCCATTGACTTTGATAGGACCAGGATATCATCCTCTCTGCCGAGCTAAGCGCAGATATGTTCTGAAGTAGGGCAAGGCCTGACCCCACAAAAATCCGGGGAGCTTTGCCATCGGATTCTCCAGAGGAAAAGAAAAGGGGTAGTAGGAGACAGTCTGGAAGAAAATGTAAATAAATGTGTTTTGGGTTTAACTGTGCCCTCAAGTCTTCTGTCTGACCTTGATGAGCAGGAGAGGAACACAGATGGGAGGATGGGGTTATGCGTGCAACTGAGGACATGCACACAGCAACCATTTTATAAACCATTATTCTTTAGAGCCCAGGACTTGATGAATAATCGGGTGGAGGGAGGGGGGGACAGTGGGAAGAGGAGAAATAACGGTGGGTGTGCAGATAATGCAAAAATGCTGAACAAGTAAGCTATTAAAAATAAAAAAAAAAAAGTTGCTTTTCTGGGAGAGAGGGAAATCCGTTATAATATAGTAAGCTGAGAGTGTGCTGGGGACGGCCTCCTGCTTCCAGCCTCCCTCAGCGCTGCAGTGACAGGGAGGGTGGGGGTGGGGGGTGGTCGGTGAGAAGACCCACGTCCCCCCGTGTGACACGGGAAATAAATACATGAACTAGTAATTGTTCATTAAAATTATTATTTTTAAAAAATTAAAAAAGGGGGGGAAGGATGGAATCCCCCCACAGAAAGGAACCGTTAACTGTAAACGTGCCAACGGCACCCGCCAGCCGGCCCGATTTATAAGGGAGATCATTAAAAAAAAAAAAAGAAAAAAAAAAAAAAAGAAAAAATCCCATTAAGGCGTCTCATTGAGGGGGAAAAAAAAAACAACAAAAAAAAACCCCAACAAACGGGAGAAAGGAGGAGGCGGGTGGGGGTGGGGAGCGCAGAGCCCCGGTGCGTGTCACTGAGGCAGCATTGACGCAGGCAGCGCTGACGGCAGCAACCGCCGCGCCGGGGACGGCGAGAGCCTGAATGGGAGCGGCGGGCGCGCGCGCGGGGGGGGCGGGGGGGAGCCGCGCGAGCGCGCGAGCTCACTCCCCCCCCCGCGCCTTCCCGCCTCGCGCGCGTGCGGGGGCGGTTCTCGCAGGCGTCGCTGCGGCGCTGATCGTTGTGCCGGGCACGGAGCGGCGGGGGGGGGGCGGGGAGAAGGTGCGTGTGGAGGGGAAGGAGCGCGCCCCCAGGGCCAGGCTGTGTCCCCCCGCCCTGCCTGGCGCCTCGGCGGGGCGGGGCACCTCAGGGCTCGGCGAGGGGAGCGGGATTTTTGCCCCCCCCCTCCCCCCCCCCCCCATGCGCCAAGGGGCTGTGTCCTTCCCGCCTAGCCCCGGGGTGAGGGCTGTGTGTGGCCCTGTGGGTTCACGGGTTACCTCAGGATAAGCCTTCACGGACCTGAACGGCGGAGGCTGGCCGCTGTGGGTAGGCAGCGCCGATTTTCTGGTAGTTACCGCTTTACAATTTAGGAAGCGGAGGCTGGCGGACGCTTCTGAAACCCGCCTGCTCGTCCCTTCAGTTTGTTTTTCGAGGCTGGTAGAAAGTTTGGGGACGGTGGCCTTTGGGGAGGAGAAATTAATCTTTCCTGCAAATTTCTCAAGGCTTTTTCCATACAGTCTAAGATGCAAAAGAAAACGATTATAGTATTGCTGGTAATACAAACAAACGCTTAGGGTTTGCTTGTCTTTGCAACTGACTTTTTTTTCTCCGTTAAGAAAATACAACTTGAATCCCATTCCCAGGCTTTTCTCTGCAACTACAACATAATCATTTGTCTTCAGGACCGGAAGACTTTTCATAGAACTGTGAAAGGTGGCAACACAACATTTTTTTGCTGTGCTTCCCTGCCTTTGGTGTTCCAACTGCTGTTAAGCAACCCTGAAAATATCTCCTTGTTGGCGTGACTGATGTTGTGCTGTTCCCAAACACTACTTATAAAGGACCTCACATTTTGGGGTCATCAGTCTGGTAACTTCTAGCCCTGTACTGACTGCAAGCTTTTTATCAAAAGGACAGTACAGGAAAGAGTTTTTCTCCTCTGTCAAGCAGGATGATTTCTGAAGGGAAGCAAAAATGTAATGCACAGGCCCTGACTGAAAAATCAGAGGTCAGTATAGCGGCAGAACCTGTGGAATGAAACTGAAAAGAAGGCTGCTGGTGGCTGTGTCCTAGCAGGTGTTAAACCATATAGTATGTTACATTTTCTTCAAGCAGGCAGGACATACGTAGGAGCACACATGAGCTCATGGCATCTAATTGTACTCTCACATCCATCCAAATGTATAGATTAACACTGGTGGAAGAGGAGAATCCTTTCTTTTGTCCTCTCTGCTCTCCCCAGAGAGGTCTCTGTTCTGTGTTCTAGGTCTCATCCTACCAAACTTGCGAAAGCAAAGCTTCTGCAAGACAAATTCTGCCCTTGAAGAAATGAGGTTTGCTGAAAAGGTTTTCACGGAGTTTTCAAATTAGAAGGGCTATCTGGAACACTGCTGAGGCTTATGACTGAGTGCTGGTGTTTGTCGCTGTTCCTGCCTTACGTTTTCACTTTTACACAGATACAATAGTGAAGCAATGCAAAATGCACTAGTATTAACAGTTCTTTCAGAAACATATAGTTTACTTGGATGGTCACACAAAAAGAAGTGAAGGCATAACATTTTGATTTGGTAAAAAAACCACAACAAACGACCACAAACAAACAAACAAACAAAACCAACACAAAAACCACCCCAAAACCCAGTGCGTTTAGAAAAGCCTGAATCTGTTCCCATAAGTTCAGTGGTGAAAATGCAAGTAAAAAGAATTTACAGAGCGGAATTACAGGTTCAGGTGGGTGGGGACCTCAGCAGGTGTCCAGTCCAAACTCCTGCTCAAAGCAGAGTCAGCTGAGAGATCAGACCAGGTTGCTCAGCTCCGCCCTCTCCTCTCATGCACAGTAGTTTTTGGCACATCTAGCAGAGCTGTCACTGGTGGTAGGTTTGAATGGTAGGACCCAGATTCTTCCTTCTCTCGGTTACATTGGATTTGTACATTCTGGGAGTGGGTGCAGTTACTCCTGCTCTGTACTAGTACAAGGGAGAGCAGAAACTAGTACTGTTGAATCAAAATGAAAAACTCATTGTGTATGGTTACTGAATTGCATTTTAAAGACTATAAATATTTTGTTGTAACTACTCCTTTAAAGTTATGGTGTATTTTGACAGTATCCTACACTTACTGTGTATTTTTTCTTTTTTTCTTTCTGTTAGCAGATATATTCAGATGGAAATACCAACAAATATTCTCTGAGAGCCAAAATCATAAGGGTATATGATTTGCTGTAGAGTAGAATTCACAACAGGAGTGGAATGTGTTTCTGACAGAACTTGATTTTGTTCTGGGTTCCTTAAATAAAGGGTTAAAAATAATTGGAAATATAGAGTGGAGCATATCTTGCAGAAACATGCAGTTAGAATTGATTTTTTTCTCCTTCTTCCACAGAAAATTGTGAAGAAACAAAAAACCTATAGGCTGGACTCGTGTGGCAGAGGTTTAATAGGTAACTCCTGTGAGCCACTGGGATGGTTGAGGAGATGTAGCTTGAAAGCAGAATGAGAGCTAAAAGAACAGTAAGTGGAAATTGTGTGTTTCTCCAATACTGGAATTACTTATTTAGACTAAAATATTGCCCCCCCAATATAATTTCAGATGAAGGTTTTTTACTGAAAACCAAGGAGAACCTGATTGCTTATGCTTATTCCTATAAAAATTATACATAATCAAACATGCATTTTTTTACCCAGGTGAATTTGAGAGGGTTTTACCCCTCACTACTCCAAAACATTGCAGTACAAGAGACACCAAGCCAGGCTGTGTGTGGCAAAACATGCGGAGGCCAGAGAATGTGGGGAAGGCAGAGCAGCTAAACCATCTTGATCCTCCCCAGGCGCAACAGCTTCTCAGGTAGAGCGGCCCCAGTTCAGCCCCGCAGGCCTGGGTTGTCTGGCTCCGCCACAGGGCTCTTCCCTGGCCCAACTCTCAGCCTGCTGCTGCGCTGCTGGGAGCGGGCAACTGAGCCCTGCGCTGGTGGCACTCCCCAAAGGGCAGCTCCCTTCCCACCACTGACTCTGCCAGCAACCCCCAGGGGCCTAGTGTGGGCCTCCCTGTCTTGCCGTAAAGTAGAGACTTTGGTCTGTAAAGGAGGCTACAAGGAAGAGGGCTACAGAAGTAAATAAATCAAATCAATAAATAAAAAAAGACGGGTCTTGGATCTTTGGAAGAAAGTGTCATGGAAAATGGCAGGAACAAAGCCCAGAGTGGCAGTGTTTGAGGACGAGAGACCTTTGGAGGCTGTTTTCTTCTATTCCAGCCCTTTTGGTTACCTAAGGTACCACAGATTATTTTTCAAGTATACAGCGTTTCACATACCCCCATCATAGAAACTCTCAGTACTGACCTTCTAATGCTGGGCTAGAGTCTAAGAAACCTAGAAACTTGTGAGCAGAGTGTCTTTTACAAAACATAACATAGTTACAAGTTTCATCGCATTGATGCCATAGACACTGACAAGGCAGGTGCATGCTTTCTCAGCTGGGTAGTGGACGGTGGATTTGACCTCCCAGGAGTAAAGGAGTTGTGAAATTACTGCCATCCGAATAGAAGAGGAGAGGAAGGAACTGGAGCAGAGACAGGGTAGGGGAGGAAAAGTGCTGGAGAATCAGAGCTGCTGCCACTTGGAGATGGGGAAAGTTTCTGTACTCCCCTGCCCATCCTAAGCAGTAGCTGCTGCCTGAACACTTCCGTCCTCAACAGAGAGGTATGTGAAAATCCAATCAGCAAATTCACAGTTCTAAAAATTGGTAAAGGCCCAAATAAGCCACCCTATTTTTACAATTAAAAATGTTACTACACAATGATAGCTAAGGTTTATAAGGAGACATGGATCAGGACTTGGTGCTCGTATGTGTTGAACAAATATGAGGTGTCTGCAGAAGTAGGAAGGAGAAGTGGGCAAAACAACTTTATTCTGGAAGGTGAGAACACCCAGTTCCCTCTAACTTAACAGAGCAAATTCAGCAAGGCCTCTCTAGGTTACTGTACTGATCTTCATCTGTTCTGTGAAAAGACAAAGACGATGTTGTGAAGTTAGAGTATGCATTCCACACTGAAAGAACAATATTTAAAAAAAATAGAGACATGGCTTTGTACCTTGAAACTGAGTTAGTACCACCTTCTTTGTAGTGCTGAGTTTCATATTAAACTTTTAAGTGCACCTTTCATCCCCCTCCTTTGAATTGTTAAATTACGAGATCAAAAAGGTGGTCATTTTTGTAGCATAAGAAATTGGGAACTGTGTCAGTGCTCTGAGTTTTCTTGTGTTATGTGTCAACTTGTACCATATGTAATGTCGGTCCAGTGGGGCTACTTGATCATTATTACTACTGCAAATTAGCTTGGGGGGGTGGAAAAAGGACAGATATGGTGGTAAGTTCTGGGGTTTGTTTTTAAATTGGGAAGGTGTGTGAAGCAAAAGAGTGTGTGTGAGAGAGAAATTTCAGTTCTAAACCTGCACTAAACTCTCATCGTGGCCTTGCTCAAATCACTCAGTGGAGGACACTGTGATTTTCAGTCCTATCAAATAGTATCTTACCGTGCAAGAATTTCCACTGAAAGAAGTGGAACTAGCCAGGGATTAAGGCAGTAGTCAATGTGAATAAAGATGATAGAATGGATTCTTCACCCCTCTGCTGCTGCTTCCCAATTTATAAAATGAGGATAATAAAATTTGCCAACTGTTCTGGGTGTTGTAAGGATACATTAGCTCATGCTAGCAAATAACTTTGAAGACAAAACCAAATGCTATACAGATGCTAAGGATTCTGTCAAGATGCACGGGAGTGTATCTGCAGTTCAGGGACACATACCAGAAAAACGGCTTTGAGTGGGGAGACGGCTTTTGCAAGAATTAGGCTTTAATGATACAGATGTCTACAATATCTGAAACGGTGTGTTATAAGTCACCTCATAAAGACATACAAAGAAAAAAATTACAAACTGCTTCAGAAAAGTGATAGTATGGCACTGCATGAAAGAGAATTGATTCTCTCTTTTTGCTGTTCATTAAGTATTGGTTACGTATCGCTGGGTCAAATAGCTCTGAACTGAGTCAGCCGTGTGAGAGAAAAGTAAGAGGAAGCAAACTTGCAATATAAGACCTCTCTCGGTCTTATGGCTGTTGCATTTGGTTATTTGCTCTGTCTGTGCAGTGTGTATTGTACAGAGGTGGGTTTGTCTTAACCAATGCTATTTCTATCTCCTCTGAACTTTTAATTTTATATCCCTTTAAAATATGCTGCATTCAGACTGACTAGTCACTGTAAACCGCCGTGAATGGTCCTTTGTGAACATGATTGACAGGCTAGGCTGGTAATGCTTTAAAAAATAAAGCAAAAAGTAAAGTGTTTGCAAACCAAGCTATATTTATTGAAGGTCTTTTGCCTGATGATTTCAGTTATTGACTCATGTGAGGCAAATACCCAGTCCAACTCCATAAGCCTGAAAACACTTCAAGTCTATCTCCGAGTACAACTGTGTTTAGCAGGGCCTTAACTCCAGGCCCCGAGGCCTACTTCTAGAATCCCAAAGTGAGGGATCACAGAACACGATGTAAGGATTCCTATTTACCTTCACAAGTTTTAGATCAGAACCTTCTTCTCTTGCAATGAAAAGACTTTGTATTTGATATACTAAATGCCGCTTGCTTACGTTTGGTGACATACGGCCACCAAAAGAAAACTGTTCATGTAATCCCATCCAGAAGAAGTTACCAAAGTCACTGAAAGCATTTAAATGAGGAATAGCATAGAAACTAGTTACTTTTCAGAGCATTAAAAAGGAACTAATAGCAGAGCTCTCATGTACCATATTAGACCTTTTTTCCTTGAGGACTACCTGAGGGATAGCTAATCACAGTGCCAGGCAGAGATGGAAGGCAGCACTCATCTGGAGGTGGGAGTGAGAAGTACTAGAATTCCTACATAAAAAAAAAGATTGGTAAATAATGGTGATACACCAAGAAACCCCAAACACTGGTAACGTATTTCAGACTGGTACTATCCCCACCCCAAAAACTTTTTCTTTGCTTTTGTCCTCTAGGCCGTATCCAGTCAACCATCAACATGCCATCTTCTCCCCTTCTTCCATTTCTGAGACTGTCCCCAAGTGATTTGAAGTGCAGAATCACTTCTAGACTGTGAGTACAGAAAGTCAGTATTGGTATGGAACATGGAAACTGGTACTGCCTTCTATTTTTTCCTTCTTCCTTCTCTCCTGTTGTACATGTCAGAGTTCAACTATGGAGAAGGTAACTCCTTGACGTGGTCCAAATCTTGTATGTAGTGGGAAGAAATTTTAAAAAGAGTCCTTAGGAGTAACCAGATGGAAAGCTTTCCTTTGGCAACATCCAACAGGGAGGATGGAATAAAATCCCAAAGGGAGTTAGGCTTAAAGTCTGGCGTGGTACAGCCTCAGAGATGATTGTTTATGGAATTATCCCGTTCACCCCATATCCTCCCCCCAGGAGATGATCTATTCTGTATTTCCATCCCTGATTTCCATGATACTGTAATAAAAACATGATCTGTCAGCATGGTAATAATTTAGTGGAAACTCTTGATCTTGATGGGAACTTCCTAAAACGCAGATGTGGGATAATGCAATGTCTTATATTGTGATAGATATATTTGACTTCTGTGTGCTGAATGGGGGGAAAAATACATTTAGAAATGTAGGACTTAGAATGAAATACAACGCGGCATAGGATTGCCCCTAAAGCTTGACATATATATCCAGTTCTGGTCTCTAAATTTTTCAGGGTATCTCTCTGAAGGAAAGGGATGTGCTACTAGGTCCTGAAAAAATCCACAAATCATTCACAAAAATAAACACCTTGCTGAATCAGACTGTGTAAGAAAGCAAGCATCCTCTGCTGATGATTTGAAAATCTCCTCCTTCATTACGCAGCCAAATCTTACCAAAGCCCTGTGTGGGAGATTATTGTAACAGATATATCAAAGGCCATCATGAACGCCAAATTTAACATCCATGTGAGCAAGAGTCTTTATTCCTCCTCTCCCTGCTTGGCACTCCTGGTCGCCGTCTTTCCCTTCTCGCCAAGATAAACTTTGAAAAGAGGAAACACCCGGCACCTTGTGAGTGCTTCCAGCAGACAGCGAACCTGATTCGGGCTTGCAGTGATACCACTTACATCACCAGTATCTAAAATTGTTCCAGCCAAAGAACTGGCTTAATGGTTTGGGCAAGTAGCCACGTTCCGTCTGCGGTCGCCTGGGGGCCGAACACGCCGTGCCCCGGCCTGGCAGGGCGCAGGGGGGAAAATCTGGGCGCTAAGCGTGGGGCTGGGGATGAAGAGAGAGGGCAGAAAGCTGCACTCACGGGGAGCCTCAAAAAGCGGACCCGGCCACGCAAGCCGGTCAGCCCCCCGCGTGGCTCGACGACACAGCGAGGGCCCCCGGGGGGGCCGGGACTCCCGAGGGCCTCCCCCGCCGCCGCCCGTGTCGCCCCCGGCCCCCTCTCCGGCGGGGGGCAAGGCGCGGAGAAAGGGGCTGCTGGGTTTTCTCCCCGCCCGGCTGCGGCCCAGCCTGGAGTCACCGCAGCGGCAGCGCGGACACGCGTGGGCCGGAGCAGCCGGGAGAGGCGCTGCCCTCCCCCGCGGCGGGGCCGGGCGCGCTGCCCGCACCGGGAGCGCGGCGCGGTGCCGGCGAGCGCGGTGCCGCCCGGGAACCGCCTAGGGGGGCGGCGCGGCTCCGCAGCACCGGGCTGTCCTTTGGAGGTCGGCGGCTACGGGAGGGGCGGGGGGCGGCCCCCCCGGCGCCCGCAGGGATCGGCAGCCCCGAGGTGCGGCCACCCCCCCCGCCGCCCCCGCGCCCGGCACCCCCCCACCCCCCTTTCTCCCACCGCCGCTCGGGAGCGCGGCGGCGGTCCCCATATGCGGTCGGAAGCGTGGCAGTGGGAGTGTGACCCCACAGGGAAAGGAGCCGGCTGCTTCGCATCGGCTTTTTTTTTTCCTCTTTTCTTTGTGACCACCTTCCAGTGCTAAAAAAAAAGAAAAAATAAAAAATCGTTGCAGCCTATACACCCAGAAATTGCTACTTAAGAAGATCTAGCGTGTATGGCTATGATCTGGTGCATGGCTCATACACCAGAAACACTTCAGCATGTACCCGAGCCTAAATATATTTGGAAAGATGGGGGGAGGGCACTTTTACCCGGCTTTCATCAATGCCTGCTTGAAGAGAGACAGAAATAATTAAGGGAAAAAAAAAAATCCCTCCCCTCCCCCCACCCGAGCAATCATAATACATTGAAATTTCCCAAAGTCTAGTCAGCTGCAAAAAATAAATGTTTCTGGAGCTAGAGGATCATGTTGCAGAAGCGTGTGACTGCAAGACCTAGATTCCTTTCCCTGCTCCCCCGTCTCTTTCCTTAGGTGTTTTTTAGCGTTATTATTTGTTTTGGGAGGGGAAAAACCATCTTCGCTTCGGTCTCTTGCTAGAGGTCCAGACTGCTTACGTCTGAGCGCCCCTTATCATTTCAGTGAATGGCAATTGCAGCCTTGGTGCTGTTATAGCAATGAAGCTACAGACGTCATTGCCTCCTGTTGGACGTGAGATGTGTCCAAGCATCAGCCCCTTCTGCTTAAGAAAAACTCTTTAACTTCCACGCAGCCGACAGGCAGGCTTTTCTAAGATCCTGTGGACCCAACACTGTATTGAGAGAGTTCTTTTTCTTTATATATACATATGCACACACACAGGTGTGCATGTGTATGTGTGTACGTATGTATATAGAGAGCCAGAAATAGATAAATTAAAGCTGCAGCTATATTGCAAGCTCCTCTAAATTCCTGCTCGTCAGAGTAGCTCTCCGCATCGTTTTGTTAAATACAGCCCGGCGGGAAAGCCATCATCAATCAATTTCGGGTAACAAGGAAGACTTGTTGAACACCTTGTTCTCCAGACCCCGGGAAGATGCTGGGCTGCTGGAGCGTGGAAGAGCCAGGACTGTGCCCTGAACTTCACCCACTTGGCAGCCGCTATTCCTAAACCATTTCCCCTCTCCTCCCCTGCCTCTTTGCCTCCCGGACTGAGAATCTGCTCTTTAAAGTTGATCTGAAGGGGAAAGCAGAGACGAGCTTGTGCATAGTTTGGAGGGTAAGTTGTGTCCTCGTCCCCCCCCCCCCGCCAATAAATACCGCCTGAAATCCACCAGGAAAGGGGGCAGGGGGGCAGGTGGCCGGGTGGGAGGGAGGGGGGCGCGACGGGACTCCCCGGGGGAGCGGCACATCTTGCACCCAGGACTGAAAGGGTTACAGAGGGAGAGAGAGAAAAAAGACCGACCGACCGACCGACTGACCGCGGGGGTACCGACTTCACAGCGGAGTTTGCGAGGTGCGAGTTATTCGTGAATATTCCCCGGCGGCTGCGGAGCCCCGCCGCGCCCGCAGGTGCCGGGCGGGGTGACCGCAGTCCCCGCCGAGCCCCCCCGGGGCCCGCGCCGCGCCCCTGCCCGGCCCCGGCAGCCTCCGGGGAGCCGAGGATCCCCGGCTCCCAGAGCACATGACCCCTGCAGGGAATTTAGCCTCCCTGCACCTGCAGGCTCTTGTCATCCCTCCTCCTCTGCTCCTGGTTTTCTTTTTAATCCTCTCATCCTCCCCCTCTCTGCTCTCCACCCCCCATCCATTCAGCTTTTACCTTTTTTTTTTTTTTCCCCCTTTTCTTTTTTTAACCAGAAGGAATCCCAACAGGGGAAAATAATATCAATCAGGTTCCTCCTTCCTCCCTCCCTCCCTCCCCCCAATAAAAAAAAAAAAAACAAAACACCACCACCCGCTAATATTTGGAAAAAACGACGGAGGACTATTGGCTCTGTCTTTAATTTTCACTCACACACTCAGATGAACGAGCAAGGAAGGGGGAGACCTCAACAGCCCCTTTAGACGTGGGGCTGAATTGATGGGATTGTGATTTGTAGGATTTCTCCACTTAGTCCCTGCCTCCTACTTGCTCTCCAGCCACTCCAAAGTCTCTTCCCCTCTCTTTAAGCAGCGATTTCTTTCAATCTCTCTCTCTCCCTCCCTGTGTCTCTCTCCCTCACACTCTCCCTCTCTCTCCACATACACTCATCTCCCCGGAGAGAGAGAGAGGAGAAACTCAACTCCCCAACACCGACCAGATGTCGAAGAAACGCAAAGCCCTGGAGGGCGGCGGAGCCCGGCTCCCCCCCGAGGACCCCAGAGCCCGCTTTGGGGCCGGCGAGGAGCAAGGTAGGGCGGGGGAGGCCTGCAGGTGGCCGGGCGGTGGGCAGCCGGGAGCCCACCGCAGGGGCGCGTCAGCCTGGCTGGCCTCCCGCAGCCCCCCGCCACTGACACCGGGGTGACTTTGGCGTTTAGGCCAGGCTGCTCCCACCACTGGGCTCGAAACTGCAGGGCTGTTCCCAGCGCACCGACACTGAACTTCTGAGAGGGGGAGGGCTAAGGGGGGCAAGGGGAAGGGGAGAGGTGTGGGAGGGTGGCTGAGGGGGGCGGCGGGTCTGCCGAGCGGTCCAGGCTCCCTTCCCTGCTGCAGTTTGTCACTGGCATGGGCATAGCCACGCTGCCTCATTGATTTGTAGCTCGTGTAAATCTCTGTTTGCAGGGCGCTCCTTGCTTGGGCAGTGAATGAGCTATAGGCACCTAATACATACATCGTGGTTTTGCGTGGGTCCAGTTTCTTTCAGCAAGCCCCCGTCCCTGGTACGATTTCGGTTGCGTCACATTGAGGCTTCAAATGCTGCACTTGCAGCGCACTGTGCATCCAGCTAAAGTTGGTTTTTCCCCAGCCTTGGTGCTTTGCTGTAATTTTCAAGCTCCAAGTATTTGTGGTGAAAACTGCTCAGTACTTTTTGACAAGATAATATCAATGTAGCAGCCGAGTGGTGTAAAATCAGCTATGCACACAAGTGTGAGGGAGTTCTGCAGCCGAATTTCTTCTTGTTGTTCAGCCAGCCCAGGGGGTTCCTTTGCTTTGTGTTTATTTTAACTAAGTGGGCCCAGATGAACCAAGCTGAGCTACAGGGCTCTGGGCTTGTGGCTGTAATGCAGAAAGGAGAGGAAAATACCGGTTGGATTCAGAGCAGTGTTTCAGGCTGTTCTGAATGGCTCTGGAGGCTACGCTGGGAGATGGTGGGTGTGTGGTGGGTTCAGATGATGCTGTGAAAATGTCTCTGTGCGTGCTTGAATTCAGAAATGCGGTGCTTTTGCCTGGGCAGGTGTACACAGAGCAGAGAGGGATGGAATGAGTGTGTTCTCCAACATGGAGTCCGTGGCCCTTTTTGTAAAGGATGTGAAGGATCATAATGTCACAAGTCACCCAGATCATGAAATTCACTCGCCACCATGGATGTTTTTGCTTTTTGCAAGGAAATGTCTCCAGCACAGTGGCTGGTGTGCTCTTCTGGTTTCATTAGAAAGGAGCACTGGTTTTGGGTTTATGTGGTTGTTGGTTTTAAATTGCTTGGCTCTCCCACAAGAAAATAAGATCCATGTTCATATTTTCTTATAATTTCTCTGCCTAAGACCAAGCTGGACATGGGAGGGATGTTTTCAGACCCTGTGAATGACTTTATTTGCATGACAGCATTCAATGTTTTTGCAGTGTGGAATTTTGCTGTTACTAACCTGGAAAATCTTACCTCTTTGTCAGCAATGGAGGAGGTTAAACACAGAAAGGGCATTCAGCATAGACCTGAAAGTTGGCTATAGATTACATGTAATTTTAATTTAAATGTGTGCCAGTAGTGGGTGTAGGAGCACCTTACACATTATTGTCATGCAGTGATGTGTGCTTGGTTGTTTTTTTAATTTTTTTTTTTAACTCCACAATAGTATTTCCTATAACACTTCTGGTTATGTAACAAGAAACAGAAAACAAAATACTTTAAAACAGGATTGTTTTTTCTCGATTTCAGTGTGTACAAAACAAATGAAATGGAAAATAAAAAAATACTTAATAAAGCATTGATGTGTATTTAAAGAGAGTAAATAAGTATCATTTTCCTCGTAAGGGGACACGAGGTATTTTGTAAATCAAACAAGGTATTTTGTAAATCAGACCTGTGCTTGCACCCAGGTAATCCAGGTTTCTGTCATCGTTGACACAGTAAATGACAAAATTAAATTAAAAATGTAGTTTTATTTCTGAGTTCAAATTTATTTTTGTGAACTTTTATGCTGTTTATTTTCTCCCCCCTATTTTACAGGAAGGAATGTAGCTTGTTAATTACATTGTCTGTGACTATGTAACTGTAGAAACCATTAAGTGCAATGTATCTCAATGTTGTAGGGAGTGTATTTTTGTGTGAGATGGTGGATGTGAAGCTTTCTTAAGGTATGAGATGTGCAGGTAATTTTTTAGGATTAATCTGAAGTATTTCCCTATGAAGCACTGTGCTCTTACAGCAGGTTTATTACCTCTGTGGAGAAGGCATACTTGCTAGTTTGGAGGGAGAGTGTGTAATATTTGCCCAGAAGTATGGAAAAGCCATGTAACTCCTGGGTTTTAGCGTTAAAACGTGTGTGCATTGGGAGCAGAGAGGCGGGGAAGGGGAAATGGGCATTAGTAAACGAAGGGAAGAAAAATAGAGAGCTCAGATTTCTGGAGGCTGCCAAATCCTGTGTTCCTGCAGAAGTCGAATGCAGAAGCCCTGCTGTCCTCAGCTAACGAGGTGACTTCTTTCGGTGACAGAAGTGCAAGTGCGTGAGAGCCTGGATCGAGGTCTGCCATCTTAGGTCTCTGTGTCACCTGGTCAGCTGAGGGCATGTGTTGCTAACAGATGAATCTCAGACCCTTTTGAGGGTCTGCACTTCTCTTTTAGATCTTAAGAGAGTGCAGACAAATTCTTAGCTGCTCCAGACTCTGTTGGATATTTGGCCAACTGAAGTGTGCGCTTGCGGAGTTTCATTCAGCTCTTGTTTATCCTCACTTGGCAAAGCTGTGGGTGGACAGACACTATGTAGGCCACGATACAGATTTTTCAAACTTCCCTGGTGTGGTTTTGTTTTTACTCTCTTTCAAAGTATTTTACGAAGGTCTCTGTAATCCATATTGTACCCTTGCCTTTTATTATGGGGTCCGATGCTATATGTTTCAAGCCTCATTGGTGTAGAGAGGAGATAAAGGGATGAGAGTACTCAGCATCTCCCACCTTCTCAGCAGTGAGAGCCTGAACCCGTCTGTCTAATTCAAGGCACTTCACTGCTTCGCCTTATTAAAAGGTGAGCTCCTAAGGCTCATTCCCATAATTTGTGGATACACAGTGGCATTGCTGGGGGCAATTCAGATTTTATGTGAGCTGAATTGCCTCTTGGAGGTGCCCCTTTCTTTCCATTGACTGCACGGAGCCTAGGGTGACGACGTTGGTTTACTTGTACCAGTCTAATGGCAGGAACTCCAGCAAAGCTGATAGGGTCTTAGCAGAGAAACCAGATATGGTCATTCAGTGTGATACCCAGCATGGAGAAGGTGGGATTTGTCTGCTGAAATGCAGCTCTCTGGACTCCCTTTCTAGTCAGGAAGCAGCACACTTCTAGGCAGCAATTCATCTCTTCCTGAAGTGGAAGTCTACATTCAGTCAGCAGAGTCAGATCTGAGAAGTGCTGTTTCTGCCAACTGAATACAAACATCTAGCATGGATGTAGACAACTGTATTTCAGCAGATGACTCCTGCCTTTTGACCAGATCTTTCAGGCTTCAGTGCAAGTCAAATGGCAAAGGTATTTTTCAGCTGCAGTTGAAGCAGAGGTCTTCCCTTCTGGTGATAAACCTTTTGCTCAAAATCATAGCACAAAAAAATTGAAGAAGGATCCTTTTTTTCTGTGAATCACTGTTTTCTATGAATGTGTTGAAAGCCAGTGTGGAAGATGTAAAAATGGAGGGTGTTGGTTTAAAAACAAACAAATAAAATGTGGATGCTTCTCTGGACCAAATGTAACATGATGTTGTGCCTAAATTATTCAGTAATGCTGCTTACAATTATCCAGCAGATCCTGGATATAGTGTAATACAGTATTTTGGAAATTTTCAAGCAGAGATTTTTTGAGCATGATAGATTCAGGGAAGGAAGAGTCTCTAAATTCTCATTGGGCTGCTCTTTCTCTATTTGGATTGCATATGAAGATAAATAAATGCATTTCTTCTTCTACTTCCCCTGTGGTCCAGTTGTTCAGAGTGCTGAATGGTCTCCATTGTCACAAATGTGAGTGATAGTTGAGAGTTTTCTGCATTTTACAAAATTGGTCTCTAAAGAGAGAACTGTTGCAAAACTCTTCCAGAGGCAAAGTTGAACTCCTATCTGCCCAAGAGTAACTTTTAAGACATGATTACTTTCTTTGAATTCAATGGGACTGGCCACATGCATAAAAGTTAATCATCTGCATAAGGAAGTGTTTGCAGGATTTTGAGAGTCTTAGTTATTATTAACCAAAGCCCTCTTGAGGGTCACTTCTACATAAAGGATATTTCCCTAGTAATTACTAGGGGGAGTAGTTTATACTAAACTATTCTCTCTAATACTAGATGACTTGTGTGAGTGCTTAGCATTCATGTTTGTCTTGAACTTTGGTATTAAGTTATTGATTATTATTATATCTTAATGTGGGCTCATCAGGCACAGGAAATCAAGTTCTGTCCTGTTATTCAAGTCTTAGTGATGTAATGGAAATCAGAATTGAACCCAACTTCTGAATTACAGTTTTCCCCCCATACTCGGTCTTCATCAATACAATTAAGTTACAGTCTTTACTCCATTTGTTGTTTTATCATGCAAGTGACTACTGGGATTCCTTTAAGCTCTACACGCTGTTGTTGTTCGTCACGTTTCTCTGATGCAGGTGGAAAAGCAAAGCAGTTCTTTCCTTGTGTGTGCAATTTGAGGC
Source organism: Strix uralensis (assembly GCF_047716275.1). NCBI lineage: Eukaryota > Metazoa > Chordata > Aves > Strigiformes > Strigidae > Strix > Strix uralensis. Next base: position 79,416,248 of record NC_133974.1, on the reverse strand, counting down.
TTCAGTTTCTTCCGTACTTACTTGTGTCCGTCTTCTATGTCCTGACCATTCTGTTCTTTTCACTTAGCTTCTGATCTCTGACACGAGCAAGCCCCTTCTGTCTCTGGATCCCACTCTGGAAGATCTGACTACTTGGAGTTAAGGTGTTTAGTGAGAGAGGCTTATGCATTTGTGAGAGCATGGGAAAGAGAAGGGAATTACTGTACAGCTTGGGTTTTGTGCTGATACTGTAATAGCAGTGAAAAAAGTGATCCTTTTGACTTCGTTTGGAGGAAAAAGTTTGCATCACCAAAAAAAGAAATGCAGCAACAGCTTTTTGAGGGCTTTGTTAATGGAAAAGAAACCGTGCTTTCCAAAGCTGATTAACTCAATGGTTACTGATAGTTTCTTATGTTAGATTTTAATTTTTGATCTCTTTCTCCTGCGACAGTCAAGGATCTGCCTTCCAGATGCTGTGAACGGTAGATGGGGTCTAACTTTTGTTTCACAGGATCAAATTCAACATGCTGAAAAGGAAGACAGTTTTACCAACCCACTTCATTGTATGTGAAGCTGCAAACTGAGAATGCTGGAAAGATGTGAAGCTAAGGAGAATTCAAAATGTTTGGGAAGAGAGAGGGGGGACAAGTTATATATGCTGTGAAATAGTGTAAGTGCTCCCTGGGAAAAAAAAAAATCTACCTCAGGTGTTGTTGCTGACTTGCCTTTCTATCCACTGTATCCATCTTGTAAAGACTGTTGAGAAGCTTTTCGGTTCCCATTTGTTTCAGAAAGGTATGTTAGTGTGTGCCTAGGTATAAGTTTATGAGCCTTGTTTGAAGTAAAATACAAAGGCTAACGCTTGAGCGTTTTGCTGAGTCGGTGTTTCCATATAGGAGAGGACTTTTCTGTCCAGCAATGCAGTACTGCCTAATACAGCTTGGTCTTGAGCTGCTGCTAGCAAGACATGATGAGGTCACTGTCTGCATTCTAGGGGGAAAAAAGCTATCCCAACTGACGTCATGAGGCAGAGCCATAGGGAAAGGAGTGGTATTTTAAGTACTTGACAAAGTTGCTTTGGTTGGAAAGTGTGACTTCGGGTGAATTACTGACTTGGTCTATAAATAAATTTATCCAAATATTTTAAAAAATGGAGATGACTTTTTAATTATTTGTGGGCACTTAGATATTTCAGCTATGCTGGTCATGTAGTGTGTATGGTAATGCTATAAAAATGCCTAGTGAGTCAGGAATTGAAATTTCAGTGAAAAGCAGTGGAGAAGTCTCCTGAGTGACTTTTAAAAATGGAACTTTGGTTAAATAACCAGCCTTTCCAGGAAAAGCATCTCTTGAAGCTTTGTGATAATTATTTGAGACTGCTTTGGGCTCCGTGAAGTGGTAGGATAGTTACCGTGATGATGGTGCTGTAGCCCCATTTCCATCTGGCTGTGAGTATAAGATGTTAGTCCTCTCAGCTGGCCTCAGTCTGTAGATGGTGATACTCCAGCGTACCAGTAAGTGTTAACTCAGGGTAGCATCTGTTGTCAAATGGAGTCAAGTTGTGCAGCTGGCTGCGTCCACACCTGGTGGTCGCTGTCTCCCTACCTAGAGAGTGAATGGGGAGAGAGCGGCTCTGAAAAAGATTTTCAATGGAAACGCCCTCCTGACTGCACAATGAGCCCGAGTGGCCTCCCAGAGCAGACTAGGACTTGTCTTTGGAGAGCCTGGCTCTCACCTGGCCTCAGGTGCTCCCCTGACTTGTAGAGGTGCTGCCTGGTTAATGGAGACCCTGGCCTGACAGAGAAGAAAGGCTCTTGATTTAGGATGCCTTCTAAAACTTTCTGAAAAAGCTAAATAGGGAGGACAGCCGTAAAGGTGAGAGGATTACAAAGGAAGTGAAATTGAAAATGTGAAAACTTTGCAGGTGTCCTTTAATTTCTGGTAGAATGCAAATCTGTGTGAATCTCCTGGGTTTACTAATAGTGTATTGTATTGTTTCTGTTTGTTTTCCTTAGTCACTTTCCTCTTTCTGTAAATACATAAATAAACGAAGCTGCTTCTCTATCCCTGGTCAACCAAGGAATGTGTATCTACCCTTGCTATGAAATGTGTAAGGGAGAATCTGGTCTCCCTGTTATGGTGTCCACATTCACCTGATCACACAGTGTTGGCGGGAGGCTGTGTTATTGATACCACCTTGCCATGGTTTCTGAACATACCTGAGTGCAGTGCTTCTGTATGGGAAAGGAGGAGAGTTGCACAAGCCAAGTGACATGAAAATGCAGATATATTTATTTTTTAAAGGCATTGTGTTGTTAATATTTAAAACCAGAGACTGTAATAACCTTTAACGAAGCACTTGTTTATTAATAAAGTTGCTTTGCGTTTTCACACTGTGGCCTTAAAGTTTTTGTACTATTTGGGCGTAATCCTGTTTTTAAGTTACTAGTGATAATGCAGAAACCTTGGCAACTCAGTGAGCAACAGTTGTGGCTTTATGCTGGAGGAGGAGAAGAGGGGTGCTGTCTGGGTTTGATGGGCTAGAATACAGTCAGTTTACGTGTTTATCACTTCAGTCACAGTGTGATGCCTAATAATGTTGACATTTAAGGTGTGCCCACACGTTGGGCAATTGAGTTTGTGTTCCTAAGCTCATTCTTAGTATATCTGCTAACATGTGGAATGAGCAGCTGTATTTCGGGTGTCAAGCTGTATTAAAGCCATCCACACTGTGTTTTAGTTGAGTACCATATCTCAGCTGAAGGGCAGTTGATAGTAGATGGATTCTTACATTGTTTTTCAGTTAGTGTTGAGCCCAGACATAATACAGAAAAATTAAAAATGAAAACCAGTACAATACAGATCAGAGGTGGCATTGTCATACATGACAGCAATATGAAATGATAATTATACCAAATGAGAGAGGAAACAAAGATAATCCTCAGACTGTACTTGGAAAGCACTGATAGATGTCCAGCCTTCAAGGGAAGGCTTAAGTTTAGAGATGAAGGTAGAAAAATGACAGAGCGAATATGTCGAGGCACCTGGAGAAGGCAACTTCTGCATGAACATAGGCTAAATGTCAGAATGCTGTCTTCAACAATACCCCTTTTTCATAGCATTTTTTATGAAATTGTCTTAATCTTTATGTAGCTGTTAGGTTAGCATAATGAATTAATACCTATGCAAGATAAGCATATTGATTGTTCTGTGCTCTTTGTGACCTTGCCCATGGAAAGTCTGATTTATTTTTTGCTTTTAGTCTTTATTCACCTGCATTATTTTTCTGTCATATTTCCTTTAGCATGGATACAGCCAAGATGGCCTTATGCTGTCTATTATTCAGGCTTTGCAGATGTGCTCTGTATATTGTTAATCACTTTCTAATGTTATGTTTTGTAACTAAGGGTTGCAAATGAGTAAGATCAGATGGTAGGTCTTTGTTTTAACTGCCCATGCAAGTTCTCCAGCTGTCTTTGGGAAAAAATTAAATAAGTGACAGGTGGTTTCAACTTTGTGTGACCTTGCCAGAAATGGGACTAGGCGCACTCATACCTAGAAGCTGTCAAGAAACAACTAAGTGGCCTTCCTCCTGCTTTTCAGCTGTTTTTTGCCATCTATATAAGATTGCATGAGTGCTTCTAGTCTCTTCCAAGGACAAACCAAAAACAGGCTCACAGAGTCACATCGTGGCTTGTCTGGGCAGTGGTAACTAACAGTTGAATGTGCCTCCAGGGCGTGAAGAGTGTCCTCAGTTGTGTGGAGGGAGCTGCAGGCGGTTTTGTCTGGTCTGCCATGCTTCCTCAGCATAAGGAAGGCTTGGCTTCTTATGAAGCTCAGTACCTTCTTGGAAACGCAAGAAACGTGCAGGCCAGTTTTTGCATTGGTTAACTCCAGGCCCTTGCCTTCAGTGTTTTGGGGATGTTGGTGGATTTTTTGTTTTATTTTGTTCTCTTTACAGTATGTGAAGAACTGCAGCAGTTTCTTGCAATGGAACTTCTGATCCCAGGAGATAGTGCTGTGGCCCATGTAGGGTTCTGAGGCAAATCATGTGGATTGCATTGGCTTCTGGTCACGGTACCTGAAACAGGCTATTTCTTAAGAGCCAGGTACTTTTCTGCAGAAGGTCCTATTTGAACGTTGGTCATTAGTGTACTGCTTGTCCTTTAACTTACATAACCTGTTAGTTTCAGACTGTATATGCTTACCTTAGCATGAGGATGTGGTGAAAATAGTTGGTATTTCAGTGCTGTATGCAAGAACCACATGCTGAGATTTAGGCAGGAAGTTGAAGGTGCACATGAGACACAAGCATTTGACTAGATGAAATGCCTACAGTTGGCACATCAACAATGGTAGCATACAGCTCTACAGATTTAAAACTCCACGGGAAGACAACTGTGACTTAGCCACACACCTTCCTCTGCCACATCTGGGGGAGTGAGAGACCCACTGCAGTTAGTCTGCATAGGTAGGGAGAAAGCAGCAGGTAGTCATCTTGTCCTCTCTACTCCATGAAATACAAAGCCACAGTCCTGACTGGTGGTAGCTAGTACTTGCAAAGATACCTAAATGTACACCCCTGCTAATGCTGCACATGCAGCTTTGGAAAAGATTTTAATGAAGATGTGAAGCTGCTAAATCCAAGGAATGAATGGATTATTGCTGGGAAGAGACCGATGTAGTTATATGTATACACATATATGCTGTATAAAACATTTTTATTGGGTTTTGAAGGGCCAAAGCATCTAGCTAATCCTTTATCTAGGCCTTTTCAGCTAATGATGCAAGTGGCTTCTGGTATGCAGCTGCTCACAGGATGCTCTTGACAGATGCCATTCATTCTGGACTGCAGCCTGGGTCTTGGGTGTTCCTGTGATTTTCCTCGGTAGGACTATGTCTTCTTGCCTTCTTGTATTGCTCCCAGGTAAAAGGAGAGTAATTAGGAATAGGCTGTGCCCCACTGGTTTTTAAAGGCAGAAGATGTGTGACACTTAACCTTTTTTTTTTTAATCATTAAAGAATTATAGCAGTCATTTTTGGCCGTGAAACTGCAGAATAAGCACCACTAATCCTAAAGCATTATATATTTTTAATTCGGGATTATAATAGGCTATGAAGGAAGGAGGAAGAAAAAAAATGTAAAGCTTAACATGAAGGAATATTTAATTTTATTCAGGAAACATTTTGGCAAAAATCCCCTGGATCTGCACAGAACCTACAGATTTAAGATGTCTTTGCACAGCCAGAGGCTGAGATCATGGCTGTCTAACTACAGTTGGATATTTTCATATCTGCCAAGTTTAGCCTTAAATAAATAAATGAAAAAAGGTCATGCTTCATGCTTTGTTCAAAATCTTGAAATGGTTCTCACTTAATATTCTAGGGGATAGTGACCTCCCTTTGAAGATACTGTCCTCCTGCTCAAAATCCTGCATGGAACCAAGAAAGTAGCCATTTAAATGAAGCCATGAAATGTCTGAAGGTACTTTCTGGAATCCCTTAAAATGACCCTGGTTCAAGAAATATGCCCTACTTACTGCCAGGAGCGCAGTAAACTCAATCACTGGAAATCTATTAGTTGTGGGCAATTGCAAGCGCGTTACCCAACATTAACCCACAAAAAGGAAAATTAACACAGTTAAGAGTAGTTCTTGCCAGAGAAAGATGAACAAATAGGAGCAGAAGCTGAGTGGGAAGCTTCTAGCAGCAGGAGGGGGGGGACTGTAAAGATCATCTGTTCAGACGTGCTTTTTTACTTCTCCCCCCTCAACTCCCCAGGTGTATCTCTCTCTCATTTTTTTAAAGACACAGATGCAAATATACCTAATAGCTACTGTGAAATCTGTAATAAGGATCAACTAGCCAGAAGGCAGTTTTCAAGGACCACTGTGATCGAGGGTAATGTTTTTACAATGAGGTCATGTCCAAAGGCAGCCTCAGCTGATGGCAAGCCTGTACTTGAGCACTGAATAAGCACCTTGTCTTGCGTGGTCCCTGCTCCAAAGAGCCTGCAATCTAATAAGTCTGGCACACACATACAGGGCTGTATTTTTAAAATTGCTCGTTTTATGGTTTGGGGGTTTGGGTTTTTTTGCTTGTTTCAAGTCATTGAACTCTTCCTTCTTTATCTCCCTCTATTTACTCATCTCTTCTTTTAGTACTCCAGCAAGCCAGTTTTGTGCAAAGTGTTTTTCTTTACCTCACAGAAATACTATCAAGTTCTGTGAAGACAACCATGAGATTGACAGAAGAGAAGCATCAAACAGGGCAGAGAATGTTTTCTGGTAGACCTGCAAAGAGAACAGGAAGGACGGGCGAGGAAGTTCTGTCTGCTTGCTCCTAGCTGCTCCTTTATTTACAGTTTTCTGACACTATTTCCTTTTTCCTTAGAAATGCCCATCTCTGTGATAGCTGCATCTGTGCTCTGCGATAACCTTGCTGTTCAAATGGCAGGATGGAATGGAGCATATATGTGAGAAAAAAATATCCAAAAAGTCAAACAAACTTAGGCAGGATTGGACCAGAATGTTTTGCTTCAGACTTCTAAGCCAAAAATGCTCAGATAAAATGTCTTGCCTTGTTGGGCTGTGTTCATAGCCATGGCAAACCACGTAGCATCTTACGTGGCATTTTGTGACCTTTGAAGTGATGGCCTCTGTTTCCAAATACATGTAGACTGTTCAAGTCTTTGCAGGCTTGTCATGACTCAGCTTGAATGACACCAGTTTATACAAATTAAACCATGAAATAGCTCAGGGTTCATTCTGGTATGGTAAGGTGGTCCTTTGTACTATGTTACCATTTGAGGGTGACTCTTCTTCACTGAGTTTAATATCCCATCTTCTTTCATTGAAACAGAAAGTGAGTATTTTTGAAAGTAATGATATTAGACATATAGAAATTCTTGTTTGATCATCCTTTCTTTTATCTGTTTGAAAATACTTTTTTTAAAAGAAACTAAATGTTCTTAGAATTTTATTCTGCTGTGAAAAGTCTCTCTTACCAAAAAAAAAGAAGGAGAAGGAAAGAGAAGGTCATTCACTCATTAAAACACCTTGCTGGGGTATTTAGAGACACCTTTTGTTTACCATGAGGGAGTATTGCTTTAGGATAGTTGGGGTTTTTTGTTCAGTTTCTGCTGTCCACTGTATCTAGTAGAAAGAAAACAAAACACACCTGGTGATCAGGGAGAGTGGTTTACTGGTGGGTCAGTGGCTTTTGGTTTGGGGGTTTTTGTGTGTCATGCAGGGGAATTTATGAAAAATAATGGGCTTGGGTAAGTGTTGCTGAGGAGGACACTGTGAAGGCTATAGTAGTACAAGTTTATTATAGAGTTTTGGTTGACCAGTGGAGCTTTTTGCTACTGGTTGTGGTGCTAGGTAAAATGGGGAGGGGTTTTGGTATGGCTCTTGGAACACAAATTGAATTTGCTTCCTTACAATAAAGACACAATGAAGATTTTTACACAGATTTATTGAGAATGGAAATCCAGGAAAAGATTCCAAACAGGGAATGCTGTGACTTCATTTTACAGCTCCCTTCACCATATTTCTGGTGTTTCATGTTGGATTATTCCTTTTCAGTTTTTTTCTCTAAAATGATCCTCCAAATTTTCTTGTGGGATGCTATCTGTGCTTTCTTCCTCTCCAGTTGTTTGTGCTTAATTTAGAAAACCTAAATAAGTCCTATGATAATGTATAGACTAATGGTTTTCCTTAACCATTTTCTTCCATCCTCCAGATGTCTCTGGAGTACCGCATGGTACAGAAAGTTCATTTTGAAATGAATGCTGGGCTGGACTATATAAACTCCATAACTACTTGGATGTCAGCTGGAGGAAAAATCATGTCAGGCCATCACTGGAAACTGCTGGCACAGCTCTGTTTTTCAGTAACTTTTAGTTCTCTTAACTTTTCTCATTTTATTTATTAGAAAATAATAAGAGACATTAGGTAACTCCTCATCTACCTTGTATCCTTGCATAAACAGGAATGCCATGCTGGTGCTTGCTGTTAGAAGTGCTATTAAACTGTACAGCTGGTATTGAGGGTTATTAGAATATGTCTGGAGCATGGCATTTGTAAAACTCCAAGTTATTACTGAAGTCCTGCATAAGTTTTTAGTATTTATAATGATATGCCTACACAGTATTAATACCAGGTTAGGCTTGTGGGTTTTTCTGTGGGTTTTGTTGGGGGTTTTTTTGTTTGTTTGTACTTTTTTCTAAGTAGTTTTTTGTTCCTTAACTGTCAAGTTTTGTCTTACAAGGGTCCACTTATTTTTATTTAAATGATGACCAGACATGATGTGACTTATGCTTTCATGACCAGCCTTTCAGCTGAGGTCAGAAGCTACGAACTTCCTCTGCTGTTTCATCAGCTTGGTGAGATTGGTAAAAGCAGATATTCTCTCTCACAATTTGCTAATCACTGAAGAGCACAAAGACAACAGGGCAATGCTGAACAAACCCAAATGTCTCTTTGTGCTGCCTACATGTCATTGTTGTAGTAACCATCTTTGTTCATTTTGCTTTCTTCTGATTTTTCATTGTGGTAAAAACTCTTCTCCTTCCTTGTCCTCTTTCTAAATGTACCCTGCTCTGCTTAGAATTTGCTTTCTAGAGCATGAATGATCACCATCTTGTCAGATCTGGGACTCTGTAAGAAGTGGGGTTAAGAACTGAAGAAGAAAAATCATTTGAGTTTTGGTGTCATCTCCATCTCATTTGCAGACTGAATTCTTCTACTTCTTAGACTGGTTTGTTGCATTTGGGCATTTGTATTTTAAATTAACTTAAGCTTAGGAGTTTGTTTGTCAGGTAGCGGAAGATGAGAAGCACCTACTCCAAAAAAGCTATCTGAATTATCCAGGTGGAGCAGACACAGTAGTAAGTTCAAGGATGTACTGAAAGAATGGCAAAAATGGTTACAAGAGTAGAGTGATATATATATATTTAGTAATAATAAAAATAATTTGCTATACTTGCTAAGTCTGAAACCTCTCTGTGGAAAAGCTGCTTCTTACCCTTTTTTCTCTTACCCCAGAATTCCTCAGCTTAACTATTGGTATTGGTTAACTGCAGGCCAGAACTTCTCTACCTGCCAGAAGAGATACTTTTAGTTGCAAGAATCTGTAGAATTTTTTTTTTAGTCTTTAAGAAGATGGCTGCTACCAGCCTACCAGAACTGTTTTAAAATTGGTAATTTTAGATAATATATTTAGCTTTGTTTTCCGAATCTTAATTATTAAGTGCAATACTTTGACTTTGAGGATAGGTAGGAATAGAATTTTATTTCTGGAATCAATGTTGTCCTTGCTGACATGGGACAGAATATGGTATGTGACATTAAGCCACATCCTTACATAGGGATAATTGTTAAAGTTAGAGGTATTGCATTGCCCAGTACAATTGGGCTCTGCTTAACTACTCTAGAGCAACAAACTGATGCTGCCTGGGAAAGGGAGATTGGGATGAACATTCATCCACTGTTGTCACCCTTGCTTGAGCTGGTGAGGGGCCTACTATGAATATTCCTGATGTGGTGTCTAAGGTGATTGAATTGAATCTCTGGCATGAGACTCTAAGCAACAGATATTGGAAGAAATATTCACTTTTGAATATAGTGTGTAATAAACTTTTAAAATGTTTGCTGAACATGTTTTTCTGTAATAAACTTCTACAACATTTGAATGTCTTCTGTTGTCTTTTCGTGGAAGTTTCATGTTTCAAATACTTTACATGTGTTGTGAGGGTCCTTTTACCACAGGAGGTGAATTATCCAGATTATCTTTATGGTGAGTGGGCTTCTTTAGTAGGAGTTGCAAGCAGCCATGTTCTCTATTTTGAGAGTTCTACCTTCGCATTAGTTTGGGGGGCAATTACTGTTTGAAAGTCTGGCCTTTGAGTTTTCCTAAACTGTTTTTTTCTCATCTGAGGAGGGTTTTTTTGCCTCCAATAGTGGATGGATTGAACAGATGTTTGATATCAAAGTTACTGACTTCTCCTGCTTCTGGTCTAAGTGACAGGCAGTTAGTATAAACAACCCTTTCCCTGTGAAAAATCCTTTGGATTGCTTTGGGGTGGAAGGGAAAAGAGGGATTTGAGGGGGGACAGGATTGTTTTTAAATAAAATGAACGTTTGAGACATATCTTCTGTTGTGTTTACTGGACTATCTCCCAGCACTAGGATCTTCTGGAGGAGGTCTAGCCCCGATTAAAGCACTGAACAGTGGTTGCTTTAAGAGAAGAGATGGCCTGTTGATTTTGTTCCTTTCATGTTTTCATATGTATGTAGGGGTCAAAGAGGTAGGTTCTGTCAGCAGTTCATGGCAGGACAGCATTGGAAAAGAGAAGACCAGATGTTTTTTGACTTATTTTATTTAGGTCTTTCTTATATTCTAAGAAGAGACAGTCTGGGAAATGTTACCTGGTGTTTCCTGCTCACTGAACACCCAAGTGCTAGGTAGGAGGGCCAGCTTCCAACAAAAAGGTTTTCGTAAATTTGTAACAGACAAATGTTTTTTCTGCTTTTTGCTAACAGTATGGCCCACTTACCTGTAGTTTTTAGATTGAAGCTGAAGAGCACACTCGCTCAGCAGCCTTCACAAATGATCTCTCCACCTGTAGCAATCTGCTCCACTGAAGAACTTTCATTCTGGCCTCTTGTGTTGGAAGCGTACACAATTTGTCAATGGAAGCTTTTGGGACATTGCTAGTAATGCAGTGGTGGGTCAGGATTTGGGGATTAGCCACTGTCCAACCATCTTTCATTTGCTGGTACCTTTCTATGGTGAAGCTCCTCTTGAAGATCTGTTTCCTTTCAGGCTTACACACAATTCAAAATGAATGTTTATTACAAACACTTCATAAAGAAGTCCCAGCTAGAGGAGCCCCAACTAGAATATCATGAAATGATATTTCTTTCATTTGCTGGTAATAGTCCTCAAATGATTTTTTTTCACTAATAGTTTTAATAATCCTTGTAATTTACACAGGTTTTCTGTCTCAGTTTCTGCTGGGGCACAGACACTAGCTACAGTTAGGTGAGAGGTGCGGTGTGGTGTGAAATATGAAAGAAGCTTGATATCAAGGAAGAAATGGGATCTCCAAGTTCACTGAGGTCAGGTGGTCACAGAGTAGACAGGTTTCTCTAGCCTGGAGTCTGCTCATGCCACTGCGTATAGCATTTGCTGTATGTGCTGAAGACAGTTCTAGGGACTTTGCTTTCAGCAAAGTCTGATATGCAGAGCTCTCTCAAAAACCTTCTTGAGGTTTTTGCTTGCCTAAAAAATCCCTGTTTTGCAGTGATGTCTAAAGGCTGCTTGCTAGTCCTGCTGGAAATGTATGGTTCCCAGACTTTTGAATGACAGTTTCCCCAGTGAGCTGTTTTTCTTTCACTTGATTAAATGACTTAGTTGCATGCAGAGATTCCCCAACTGTGGCTCCATTTCCCAAAAGAGGGAGGTGGATGCCTTTCCCAAATCTTCCTGGGATCTCACAGTCTTTGCTGTAAGTCGCAGCCCTAGTAGGTGCCATTATCCCAAGTACTGTACAAACAGAAGTCACATAACAGTTCCTTCTGCAAAGAGTTTGCAGATAAACTGATAATAGAGTGAATATTTAGGTAAAGCTAGTTTCTGGATATATCTAAGCCTTTCTTAACATGCACAGTGACTTAACCATCTTGAGAAGAAAGCAACAAAATATCCACTATGAGTTGGCTCCTTTTTAGGAGTGTATATGTTTGGTCCACTCTATGCTAAGCAGAAACTCTGGTTTAATCCTGAATTTGGAGACGTTTCAGTATTTGAGATGCTGAGGTTTATGTTCTGGTTCCATCTCCAGGCAGGAGTTTACACCAATTCTTCAGGACTGGCATAAATTCCCATGTGACAGTGTCACCACCAGTGTTACTCAGGGATCTCTCTGGTACAAATGGTAGATGTGGACTTCTGTTCTGCATCTGGGGAGAGAAGGAAGAGTGGTTTGAAGTGATACTTAACCAGGAGAGGCCTTCCATAGAGTTTAGACACCTTTGTGAGTAATAGCAACCTTCTGCCGTGGTTGTGGGGGTACTGTAACATTTTCTGAAATGCCAAAAGTACTTAAGCCTTGCTTTTGATCCTGATCCTTCGAAGTCCAGCATACTGCCTTCAGCAGCACTTTTGAGATCCCTAACAACAAAATGGTCTTTCTTTTTTCTTCTGTGTTTTGGCCAGCCTGTCTTTTACACATTGGAACCAAAGCTTTTGGGTCTCTTTTAGACCCCTCTGTCCTGAGGCTGTGTTTTGAGGGGTCTGCCCCAAACATTAAAATTGTCACTTCTTCCTTTTTTACTTATGAAAGTAAAGTCAGTTAAGGTTTTGAAGTATAGGTCTCTTTCTTCCTATGATTACTAGGTGTTGTTTTTTTTTTTTTGAGATTGATTCTTTGTGCTCATTTGCCAAACACTCATCAATCAAAGAATAGTGAAGTGTGAAGTTGTTAACAAAGAGGGAAACCGGTGGTGCCCACTGATCTCAGTGGCTAGTTTGTGGTATGCTGCATGTTGCAAAAAACCTCTCAGCCCTGGCTGTGCTGTGTACAACACTGGACTGCTTGAAGCCTGACTGCTGGAAAGCGCAGCAATACAGATCCTCCTTCTGTGGGGCATACGGCAGTGAAAGGAGAAGAGATGGGGTGGAAAACAAATCAGTGTTAGGTAGGGAGCAGCAAAAACAGTGGTCTGTTTGCAAGGAGTGTATTGCTGAAAAGGCTGACTGGGGCATCTGGGGCTGAGATGGGGCATGTTTGGCTGACTTGGGTTGGGTGATTAAATAGTGACAGATGGTTCACATGGTTTTCTAATGCATGAGAAGGTATGAAGCACGTCTGTGTTTGTGTGAGAGAGTGCCAGAGCTCAGAGGATTGATTACGTGCGAGAAGTTTAACGTGTGAGTGCAGTGTTTGTGTGCAAGCATGCAGTCAGGAGTGTTTGTGTCAAAGGGGGTGTGTGTGTGAGAGAACTTGTCTAGCTGGTGTATGTGAGTACACAAGGGAGGTTCTCGATGTTGTAGTAAGAGAGGACCTGAACATATTTGTGTTGGCTGCTAAGTTTTGTTGTTTTTTATTTTTTTTAAAAGCTGATATAACTTGCCTCACTGTAAAACTATAAATGCTGCAAAGATGTATTTCCCTGCTGAAATGTTCTTTCCTGCAAATATTATAAGTTCTTGAAACCTCATTATTTTTAATAAAGCATTCCGTCATAGGACATAAAAATTTCTCATCTGATATTTTGAAGTATGATGAAGCCAAATTTTGCAGTACATACCTAAGTCATAACATATAGAAGACACTTAATTTGTGGTCCATTACAACATTTCAGGTTATGTTATGGCCAAAGGCTGTGACTTAATTTACCCAGAAAGTATTGTAATCACACTGAAATGCACTTCCTGAGCTCTCTTACTGTTTTTTATGGGCTGAATTTTTAATTGTTTTTTTACTATAAGAAAATAGTCGGCTCTGTGCATTTATTGGGCATGATGGAAAAGTATCTGATATTGCTGACCATCTATCAAAAAATTTTGGTTCTATCCAGAATTTTCCAGTAATGTTATGAAGTATAGATGTGTATAGTAGTATTTCATTTAGCTAGTTTACTTAATGGATAAACAAAAATCAAGATTGGACCAATAGTGCTATGGTTTAAAAATCATTGTGGAGAACGATCAGGATTGTACCAAAGCTTTACGACTGCCTCACAGCTGTGCCATTCAATCAGAATACTTTAGAAGAGCAAAAACAAATATATCAAATTTGGACAAACTAAGAGTATGTCTTAGCAAAATCAGTCTGATGTTATTTTATTTTGCTATAGACTTTCTTGTGTGTTTTATCATCCTTTTCAGACCTGCTGTGTTCTTTCCCCTCATTCATGGTCAGCCCATTGAACTCATTCTGGGAAATCTATGCAGTCCCTAAATTCTTTACGTATAAACCAACCTGTGCTTCAGAAATTGTTCTGGGTTTTTTTCCTGTGGTTTGGGTTGTTTTTTTGTTTTTTGTTTTTTTTTTTTCCTTCTTATTATAGGGCAGCCCTTGAGGAATTTGTTCCTCTACAGTCTAAGCTCACAGCAACAAACAAGAAATCTATGAAAAATTTAAACTCCATCCTAGTAGTAAGAGTCTAGTTGCAGACATTAGTCTAGGAGCAGTTGGTTGGGAGTAGGAAACTGAACATTTTTTAAGGATGGCCTCACTTTGGCTCTCAGCTTACTGAACACATTGTAAACTTTTTTATTCTAATATATATATAAATAGCGTGCCAAGAACAGCCAGAGAGAGAGGTGTTGAGCATGAAGTTAGGCTATTCTTTTTTTAACTTATTAGATAGTCTGACACGTTAGGGTAATGTGTTCTGCTGCAGTCATACCGCTCCCCCATCAGCTTTATCCTGCAAAGCAGGGAAAACCCTTCAGTTGGAAACTGCTGGGTTGGAGTTGGGTACTATGGAGAAGTCACCCAGGGGGGGTCCGTAACTTCCACTCTGTGCCGCAGGACTGCCAGGAGCAGTCAACTACTGAAAAGGTTGTATTGTAGTTGAGAGGTAGGAGGAAAGGCCTTGACTATTCAGGGATGAATGAGTTGATGCTGGACAGCTGGTGTAACCCTGCTATCTCAAGTGGTCTCGGATGCTGCCAAAGAACAGGCAAGCAGTTAGTGTGTGGGGAAATAGAATTTGAGGGGCAGCTCCTGCCACCTGTCATCAGGGGATTGATTTGTACTCTGGAGCAGAATGATTGCTTCTGTCTGGTTTGAGTAAATATTCTCACTGTTCACATTTAGCAATTTTGATTGATATTAAACTCTTGATGACCTTGGTGCAACTGCATGGGGAATAAGCTTGTCAAGTTGGTTTGTGTTGGTGGGGGAGGGGAGCAGGAATTAGGAAAAATAAAAGGTTCATTAAAGAAACAATTGCTGCTTTTGATGCTATCACATGGCCATGATTTTGTCAAGGTGTTTCTGCCCTAAAAATTGCACCTTTACTAAAATGTTTCTGCCTTTTGTTCTGTCCTATCACATCACTTGCACTGGGAACAAAATAGCCTAGGTACGAGTGTCTGTTTGTTGAGGCATTCAGCATTTGTCATACTATTTTGTTACAGGTCTACCACAAAGTCCCAGTGAAGCTTCTGTCTTCAGAGTCCTATTTGAAAAGGGGGTGGAAGACACACTGTTACCTTTCCCTAAGCCTTAGCCATTGCTTACTCACTGTCCCTCTGGTAGCCTTTTTATCTTCAGGTTGAGAGAGGCATAGCATCTGGCTTCTTGACAGAAGGTGCAGGTGATCAGAATTGGCCATTATAGAGTCAGTGGGGGTGTTTTGGGTGTGGTCCCAAACCTAACCTGATTTTTAGAAGTGCTGTCTGGTGTTGTGTTGTAAGTCACCACAGAAAGTAACCCCACATTACAAAAAGTGTTCATCTATTAGTTGGGAGCATGTGAATTCAGTGTTGATTATACTGACACAAAGTGTGTTTTAATTGATGAAGACTGAAAGGAGTGCCAAGATTATAAATGGTTTCAAAATTACTCTGATCTTCCGTTTTTAGCTAGGGAGTGAAGGAGAGTCTTCTTGTTTATTGCTCTCAAAATTCACTTGCTATTATCTTTCTGATATCAACTGGCTTCTTCCTGCCTCCCCACACTCAAAAGGAGCAATCTCCAAAGCATGATGGAGGTATTTTTTTCTTTTACTTTGGTGGGTGCTGAAACTCATCTGTGTAGGTGGTGTTTTTTGATTTTTTTAATTTAATTTAATGGAGAACTCTTATTGACTTCTCCAGGGGACTTTGAATCAGACCTTGCTTGCTTGTTTTAAAATATTGCGGAAGGAAGATGTGTATTGCAGAAGTTGTTATTTAAATGTTGAAGGGTGGGTGCGACTGAAACATGCACTGAAACTTTTGGCAATTGTCTTGAAAAAGTCCTGGAATATCTAATGAAATATTAAGCTGTTCCACTGTACACATCCTGTTCCTTTTATTGCTTCCTTATAAACACTTCAGGACTATAGAGTTTATGGAATTTTTACAATTATACATAAGGTTGCTACAACCTTTCTTTTAGAGTTTTGGATCACACTAGTGTCTGTTACTTATGAAAAGCTGCTTTGTCAGGTGATGCCTGGGAAACCTGGGGCTACCCACCTGCTGAGCCACTTGCTTGTTTTGCTGCACGTTCTAACCTAGGCTTTAGCTTGCCTGAGAGCTTGGCTGAAACCCACAGGCAAAGCTGAATCACCTCAGGCTTGATCACATTTAAAATCTTACATTGATGCTAAACTGAATTTTTATCTAGGCTTTTTGACATGATTCAGCCCCCAAGCTTTAAAGCAAGTAAGAACCCATGTGAACCTGACACGATGATGTTTCCATGTATCTGTGTGAATTTGTAGTGTGTACTTGTCATATACTGCAAGCCTTCCTAGGACATGGGAGGTGTCAAAGAAGTGTTCTCATTTTACTCTTTCAGTGTAAAGTTACTTTGACCTTTAATTGCTAAATTGTTCTGCTTGCATCCATGCTATCGGAAAGACAAACATAACTGGTAGAGGATAAACTGGTTTTCTGTCTTCTTTCCCTTGTTTTCAGTTCATTGTGTCATCACTAGTATGGAAAATTTTAGGTTGTTTTGTACCTTTTCATTGTTTCTTTTCTCTGGCTTACAAGCTCTCTGACCATGTTTAGTTACTATGCTGTGATTAGTGGCATGTGGCCTGGGAGAGTTAGGTGATACCTCATTTGAGTAATGTTTATAGTGTTTTCTGTTAGAAAATGGATGCTTTGTAGGGGCCTGACTTGTCTCCCTTCTCCCTTTAGAAAGTGTGTAAGTTTTTATTCGCTAAGTTTTTAAGAGTAAATTTTTAAAGTCGGACATCTAAAGGTTTTATCCCACTTACTCTGGGATTCTCTGCTGTAGCATTGTCCTCCTTCATGTATCTGAAGATATGCTAAAGTTCTGGTGCAGATCTGAATTTCTGCAAAATTTGTGTGAGAGAGTGGGGACTTGGTCTGAAAATCACCAGAACTTTTACTGAATGGCTCTGTGTCTCCATTTCACTCTCTTGAGTCTGTGCCTTCCAGGTGCTTTCAATGTTTTATTATTTATATGTCAGCAGTGCTTACAAGCTGTGGTCATGAATGTCAATATGCAGTTGGACTTTATGCAGATTGGTTTTGACCCTGGTTTTTCTCCTTAAAAATACCTATAAATCCTTATTTAAAAACATTTAAGAAAACTGAAGTCCTCTTAACTCAAAGTATTTTCTTACGTTCTGAAATGCCTTCCTAGGCTGAAACTGGTCTTTCTGTCTGTGTTTTTGATAAATGGCAGTTGTATTTACTTAGCTATTGCTCAATAGTGTTACCTATTTTTCATATGTCTGATAAATGAGGTTCTTCATCACTTTTATGTTCCAAAGCTTGATAAAACAAATATTTTCACTCTCAAATTGAGCCAATTCTTTTAGTCACAATCAGGACTAGTAAAATTTGCTGAAGTAAAACAATAATGACTTTGATTTCAAGTTATATCACAAACTGGAGAGCAGGTACTGGGATCTTGCTAATGTTTAGCCAGTAGAAGTTATAAGGAAGTCCTAAACTGGATTTTCTATTCATCTATGAGATTACGATGGAAAAAGTTTTGAATAACCAAGTCAGACAAAAGGCAATTTCATACACACCTCCTCTCCTCTTTTTCTTTTTTTTCCACAATTATGGCTAACTGGTGTTTTGTTTTAGTTTTTTCCTTGGGGAGAATGGGGACTTACAGAATAACATAATACATGATGATTTTACTGTAGTTACAATGAATCAATTCAAGCTTTCAAAACTTCAGTCATGCAAAATAGGATGGCATTTCAGGATAAGACACAAAATAAAGTATGAGAGCTGTCAGCACAAAGTACTAGAAACAATACAGGGAAAAAAATATATTCCCCAGAATGTGGGATTAAAGCTGACTTCCTGAACATGCTTGAGGATATTCGTAAGACTACAACTAATTCAGAATTATAGGAGCCTGCACCTGCAGTTCTTGATCTGGCCTTGTTATAGGAAAAGTGTGGTCAAACGTCCTTTAAAACCAGATGTCTTACACATATTCTTACATAGGAAACAATATTTCATAGTTCCCAGTTCAAAAGAAAAATAAGATCTGACAGTATTGGGTATGTGTCAATATAGAAATATTAATGCTCTAAAATAAAACCCAGACTCTGAAATCTTTGTGCTTACACTGAGTAATTTCCTATTTTACAATTAGCCAACAGAATGCCTCTGGAGTAAAGACTAGTACTTACTGAGAATAAGCATGTGTGTGTTGGTCTCTGTTAATTGTAGAAGAAAATTTCTATATTTGCATATCTGAAATGTTAAAAGTTCCAATAGTGGCTCTGAAACAGCAGTCAAATGTAAAATCTTGGGTTTGATGGTTTTGTCATAGACTTGTATAGGATCGGCTTTTCTCCTTAACCAGTGCAGACTGGTTGTGAACCTAATAAAAGTTAACAGTTCAGTTAAGTTTTGATTCAGATTGTTATTGTCCCAGAAACTTACAACTAAAAGATACTTAGGACATGCTCTTTCTTAGTGCTGGATATCATGCTCAGTATATAAACTGTGGGGAGTTGCCCCGGAGGTGCAGATCACTGCTCGGGGATCAGTCAGCAGGTGGTGAGCAGTTGCATTGTGCATCGCTTGTCTTTGAGTTTTATTTCTCTTTTTGTTATCTTCCTTTTCATTCCTATTGTTATTATTCGTACTACATTTTATTTCAATTATTAAACTGTTCTTATCTCAATCCATGAGTTTTTTTTTCTTTCTGATTCTCCTCCCCATCCCACTAGGGCAGGGGGGAGGAGAGAATGAAGGAGTGGCTGCATGGTGCTTAGTTGCCAGTTGGGGTTAAACCATAACACCAAGTCAGAACAGGGCATGAGCACTTGTCTTTGAGTACATTCCACTGCTGTGGCGGGGAAGTAGTTACAGAGAGAGGCTGGTTTCTAAACTACCAAATAGTTTGCCTTGAGAGAGGTAGAGCTTGGCTTGGGGCCGTTTCTCATGTGGAAACATGTTTGTCAGTTATCTCTGTGTCCTTCCACTCCCCTCTCCTCTCGCTCAGGGATGTATAGAGTGACTTCACAGCAGTCAGGGCTGGTAGGAAGACCTGTGAGATAGTTTCATAGACTTTGTGCATGGTGAAACCAGGATCGTCTTTTCAGAATGTACTTGCTCCCATCCTGGCATGCCCAACAAAACCCATCCTTGTTTCTGCTGCCAAAGCATACATAGCAGAAGCTACTTGCTGCTTCTGTTCTTCCCATCCCCTCCAACCATAGTTTTCTGTGGTTGTGCTCTAATTTTGGGTCATTCTTTGCAGCCAGGGAACTTCCTCTCCTCTGTGTGATGTACCAAACAGCTGAATGCTGGATATCTAGTTAACAAAAGGGAAGCTGGCTTTGGGAAAATCGCTAGAATATGGAGAAGGGAACTTTTTAGCATATGTAGGAAAAATGCCATTTCCCTTAGGAAAAAGTTATGCTGACTTTATTAGATGTGTAACCAATATAGTTCTATAGACATTATTTGACAACATTAATTGTTTTATAGAAAACATTATTCTTTTTATGGTTTTTCTTTTAAATTAATCTAACAGGTTTTACAGTGAGGATAATATTCTGTAGAAACTTTTAGCACATGGGCCTTTCCCTGTAAGCATTGTCACGGTTTCTTCAAAATATCCTTCAACCTTTCCATGATAAATATCTTCTCTTTCCCTTTGGGTTTGCTCTGGCAAAACTGAAATCTATTTAACTTTTTACTTTTTTAATAAGGTTAATAGCTAATTCAGAAGTGCTGGCAGGCTGTTGGATGAGGAGCAAATGATGTTCTTTTGTGTCCTGCAGTAAGCTCTTTGGAAGAGGAGTGCTGGATGAAGCTGAACGTGTGTCTTGCAGAACCTCACTGCAGTTGTCTGAATATAAAACTGACTTGTGAACAGGTTTCAAGTTTGACTCCTCTTAACTCTATCACCTTAATCATTAATTCCAACCTGAATTTTCATCCTGTGTGGCAAAATATGGAAATGTGAACATACACATGCTGTTGGCTAGGATTCTTCTGTTTTCCCGTAAGAGTTTACAGGAGTGCATTTTGTTAAATAAGCATCTTGCTTTGCTGTGGTAGGTATGAAAAGAAGGGTACACTGAGATAATTAATCCTGCAAAGGAATAATTCACGTTTTTATTATGTTCTTTGGAGTGAGTTTTTTATGTTTGAGGTAAAAATGAAAAATCAATTGTAGGTTGGAGCATGTAGGTCCATCCATTGATGGGAGAGCCATGTATGAATTGAAACCTTTGGAATGCTAACATGAAAGACACGACTGATAATGTAACACTTTTAACAACTACTTGACTCTCGATTTTAACAACTTTTAACGAACACTTTTAACGACTACGCACCTCGATTACTGTGTCCAGTTTTGGGCCCCTCATTACAAAAAGGACATTGAATTACTCGAGCATGTCCAAAGAAGGGCAACGAAGCTGGTGAAGGGTCTGGAGCACAAGTCTTATGAGGAGCGGCTGAGGGAACTGGGGTTGTTTAGTCTGGAGTAGAGGAGGCTGAGGGGAGACCTCATCGCCCTCTACAACTGCCTGAAAGGAGGTTGCAGAGAGCTGGGGATGAGCCTCTTTAAACAAGTAACAAGCAATAGGACAAGAGGGAACGGCCTCAAGTTGTGCCAGGGAAGGTTTAGACTGGATATTAGGAAGCATTTCTTTACAGAACGGGTTGTTAGGTGTTGGAATGGGCTGCCCAGGGCAGTGGTGGAGTCCCCGTCCCTGGAGGTGTTTAAGAGTTGGGTTGACATAGCGCTGAGGGATATGGTGTAGTTGGGAACTGTCAGTGCTAGGTTAACGGTTGGACTAGATGATCTTCAAGGTCCTTTCCAACCTAGGTGATTCTGTGACCCTGCATATGGGTGTCCCTATATGTTTATTTGTTGGCTTCTATGGGATGTAGACCTGCTTTTGTAAGTTCAAGGATTTTTTTTCTTGAGAATTTTGATGCAAAGTAAATATGCACTTGAAAGGTTTGTATCTCTACTTTTTTTTTTTTTTAATGAAAGTCATAGTTAAGTATAGACAGATAGCATGTAGTAAACTACCTTTTGCTTAATGGAAGGCTTTACTATGGCTCCTGGGTTCTCAAATACCTGATAGTTAAAATCTTGTTACAGAATATAAATGTGTACTGTGGTTGCAAATACACTGCATGTATCAAAAGTACATTATTGTCTTTTGAGAATGAATTCCTCACAATATACATTAACACTTCTTATGCTTAGCTTGCATTTCTCTATTCTATCATGTGTTTATTGGTTGGTCTGATAACTGCTTTCTCTACAAACT
Organism: Strix uralensis; assembly: GCF_047716275.1. Classification (NCBI taxonomy): domain Eukaryota; kingdom Metazoa; phylum Chordata; class Aves; order Strigiformes; family Strigidae; genus Strix; species Strix uralensis. The sequence goes on along the minus strand of NC_133974.1, from coordinate 79,394,799 downwards.
AACTGTGTGGTTTAAGTCCAGATGACAACTGAGCATCACGCTGATTGCTCAATCCTTCCCCGTCGGGTATGGGGAGGAGAAAATGAAACAAAAGGCTTGAAGATGGAGACAAGGATAGGGCGGGATGACTCACCCATTATGATCGTGGCCAAAAGACAAACTCAATTGGGGAAGAAAATGAACATCAATTTAATTTGAACACCATCACCACTTAATTTACCAATCAAAACAGAGTAGAACAGTGAGAAATACAACCACATCTTAAAAACACCTTCCCCCCCACCCTTTCCTTCTCCCCAGGCTCAACTTTGCTCATGATTTCTCTACCTCCTTCCCCTGTGGCACTGGGGGACAGGGGATAGGGAGGTGCAGCTCCTTCCTCTTCAGGGGGAGAACTCCTCACACTCTTCCCGTGCTCCAGCGTGGGGTCCCTCTTATGGGAGACAGTCCTCCATTTGAGTCCTTCCCACAGGCTGCAGCTCTTCATGAACTGCTCCATGTTGTCTTTGGAAAGCTAGAGCCTGATATGTTCATCCTGGTTTCCATCACCTTCTCTGAAGGAAGGGCAGAGCAAACAGGGAAGTTTTTCCCACCCACTCCCTGCCATGTGTGCTAATGGACTCTGCTGGTGAAGGTGGGAGCTAGCCCAGTCTCTCAGCTGACTCCAAGGTATCCAGAAAATGGATCCCTAGATGTGAGTGCTTGACAGTACTGTAAACATTACTGTAGACTGAAGGTGTCCAAGTAAGTTTTCAAATGACAGATAGAGGTTGCTATGGCCTTTTAACCACAAAAAGAAGTAATGCTGGGTTTCTGCGTTTCACTGTTGGAAGTTGAATGCCTAAGCTACTTTCTCAATACATAATACATTGTAAAAGTTTCAGCATTGTTTGGAAGCTTTGTCATTTCAAACTGCTGTGTATAAACCCAGAGGCATTTATCAGGTGTATCTATTAAAAATAAAAACCCTACTGAAGGAAAACCAAAGAAATTACAAGCCAAAATTAATAAATAACGTGAATGTTGACCTCAATAAGTATGTATATCCCACTATACACTCTCTGACCTTTCCCCTTCTTTTGTAACAAAACACTTAACAAAACTAAATAAATAGTGCCGGTTTTATATTTTGTGATTAAATTCACATGGGTGGGTTCAGGGTTCTCATACCATCTTGTTGCAGAGCATGAGAGAAAAGACCTGGTAAAAAGAGAGGGGGGGAAAATACCAGTAAACTTAAGCTGACTTTTAAAATTAGTTTAATACTTTCAATTATGCTTCAGTTTTTCAGATATAAAAAATAGAATTGCTCTGCTGATGTGGAGGGCTGAAAAAAGACTTGATTTTTCTCTTTTGTTTACCTACCTTTTTCTTTCCTTCCAGGTTAAAGGGAGAGAAATGTTTTTTAGCTAAAGACTGTTTCTAAGGACCAGAAAAATGCCCAGAACTTCAACTGTTTCTACCTATTTGTGTCAGATATGTAGGTTTTTTGTCAATGAAAATTTCAGGCAACTCTAAACCATGTTCTTAAAGCATTTACAGTCCATAAAATAATAAGGAAAAAAAATGGTTTTTTTTTTCTACATGACCTGAATATTTAAACCCATTTCTCCTTTATTCACTATGGCCTTGATATATAAGGCTGTCAAAATAGAAAGACCCTCATGCTAGGGAAAAATGTCCTATCAACTTCTAATTAGCCAACTGTCTTTAAAGACAATGCTACTATGTATTATAATCTGTATACCTGATCATAAAACTGTATGAAGGGAAGGGCTTATATGGCAACAAACTACTTAACTGTGTAGATCAAACTCTGAGTTATTCTCATTTTTAATTTTTAGGTGTTATATGAGGGACTTGTCCATCTTCTCCCACAATTAAGAGACTGGCTGTTAAGAAAATGGTTCATGCCCTAAAAGGGTAATATATAAACAAGGCAAGCACTTTATTGCTTTGGGGCACAAGTCACTAACGGTGATTCTCATCTCTTCCGATTTACAGTCATCTCACTTTAAGACATCTAATTGTTGCCGGTCAGCTTAGGTTGCCTTTGTATTCAGTGGAGCATATATTCAGTGAGACACAGGCACCACCAGATAGTGATTCATCTAATCTATTTTAAACACCTATTTTAAGACAAGATGAATCATCTAGTGAAGGGGCCTTTCTCATAGAATCATAGAAGAATTTAGACTAGCAGAGCTCTCTAGAAGTCACTGGTCCAGCCCCTTGCTCAAATCTGGGCTAACTTCCAAGTTAGATCAGGTTGCTCAGGACCTATCCAGTTTAGTTTTGAAAATGTCCAAGGATGGAGAGTTTGCAGCCTCTCTGGACACCTTCTTCAGTACTGAACCACTTGTACCTGGATTAATTTTTTTCCTTATGTCTAATCAGGATTTCCTACATCACAATTTGTGACCACTGTCTCTTGTCCTTTTGCTGAACACCTTTGAGAAGACTCTCATGCTGCCTGTCCTTTAGCTAATTGAATTCAGCCATTGGCTCTTAGCCTTCTCTTTTTCAAGCTAACCTAACCCAGTTACTTTAGCCTCTCCTTGTATATCTCCTAGTACCTCCAGCTGCTTAAGTGACAGTCCTAGTCATTTAATGCTCCACTGCTGTACTTTCTCCAGTTTGTCAACACCCTGTTGAAGTCCTTCTTTGCAGGGCTTCTAATCAGTTGGTTGCCAGCTTGTACTGATATTTTTTTTTTCTTTCTGCTGACTATAAAAGAAGCCAATGGTGACTAGACTTAATGCTAAAATTAGGTCACATAAATACCACCCTAAAAGCTGATTTCTATCACTAGATTAAATGTTAAATTTGGATATGCTGCTATACTTGTAATCTTAAGCCTTGGAATCCTGCCTGCTTATTAAATGCTAGGAGTTTGGATGTACCAGATGGATATGTTCTCAATAATTTGTCTGCTTGAACTGAGTACCACAGGGGTCTGTCCTGGGACTTGTCAATGAACATCTTTGGCAGTGACCTGAGGAGGAGATGGAGGGCTTGCTCTTAGTTTGCCCACGACACTGAACTTGGGGGACCAGTCAATATGCTTAAGGGTAGAGCTACTGTTGAGGGACCTAGACAGGCTGGAGGGATGCGCCAGCAGGAGCTTTATGAAATTCAGCAAGGACAAATGCCAAGTCCTGCACCTGGGAAGAAACCCTGCTTTGGAGCAGTACAGACTGGGGAACAGCTCTTCAGAAAAGAACCTGATGGTCGTGGTAGACAGCAAACTGAATGTGAGTCAGCAGTGTGCCCTGGTAGTGAAGAAGGCAGCCAACAGCATCCTGGACTATATTAACAGAAGTATGGCATGTAGGTAGAGGGATATGATTATCCCCCTTAGCAATTGTTAGGCTGCCCCTGTAGTACCATGTCCAATTTTGGATCCCCAAATACAAGAAAGACATTGCTAAATTGTAGTGAGTTTAGAGCAGGGCCACCAAGATGGCTGGGTCCAGAGCACCTGGCTGGTGAGGAGAGGCTGAGGGACTTGGGCTTGTTCAGCCTGGAGGTAACTTCAGGTGGACCTAATGGCAGCCTCCCAATTTCTGCAGGAGGTTATCGAGATCATCTTTATAGATGATCTAGACGAAGGGATTGAGTGCACCCTCAGTGAGTTTGCAGATGACACCAAGTTGGGTGGGAGAGTTGATCTGCTCGAGGGTAGGGAGGCTCTGCAGAGAGATCTGAACAGGCTGGATCAATGGGCTAAGGCCAACTGTAGGAGTTTCAATAAGGCCAAATGCCGGGTGCTGCACTTTGGCCACAACAACCCCCAGCAGCACTACAGGCTTGGGGAGGAGTGGCTGGAGAGCTGCCAGTCAGAGAGGGACCTGGGGGTGTTGATTGACAGCGGGCTGAACATGAGCCAGCAGTGTGCCCAGGTGGCCAAGAAGGCCAATGGTATCCTGGCTTGTATCAGCAATAGCGTGGCCAGCAGGGACAGGAAAGTGATCTTACCCCTGTACTCGGCACTGGTGAGGCTGTACCTTGATTACTGTGTCCAGTTTTGGGCCCCTCACTAGAAAAAGGACATTGAATTACTCGAGCATGTCCAAAGAAGGGCAACGAAGCTGGTGAAGGGTCTGGAGCACATGTCGTACGAGGAGCGGCTGAGGGAACTGGGGTTGTTTAGTCTGGAGAAGAGGAGGCTGAGGGGAGACCTCATCGCCCTCTACAACTGCCTGAAAGGAGGTTGCAGAGAGCTGGGGATGAGTCTCTTGAACCAAGTAACAAGAGATAGGACAAGAGGGAATGGCCTCAAGTTGCACCAAGGAAGGTTTAGACTGGATATTAGGAAGTATTTCTTTACAGAACGGGTTGTTAGGTGTTGGAATGGGCTGCTCAGGGCAGTGGTGGAGTCCCCATCCCTGGAGGTGTTTAAGAGTTGGTTTGACAGCGCTTAGGGATGTGGTATAGTTGAGAACGGTCAGTGTTAGGTTTATGGTTGGACTAGATGATCTTAAAGGTCTTTTCCAATCTAGATGATTCTGTGAGAAGGTGGAGCTGGGGTCTTCACAGTAGTGTATGGTAGAAGGACAAGAGACAGTGGGCATAAGTTGAAGCGAGAGGTTTAGACTGGCTATAAGGTAAAGCTTTTTCACTCTGAGGACAGTCAAGCAGTGAAGTAGGTTGCCCAGAGAGGATGTTCAACTTCCATCCTTGGAGGTTTTCAAGACACAGCTGATAAAGCCCTGAGCAACCTGGTCTGATCTTAGCTGACCCTGCTTTGAGCAAAAGGTTGGACTAGAGACCTCCAACCTGAATTATTCTATGATCCTATGAATTGCATTTAGTACCTTCATCTTGTCTTTTAAAATTATTTTTGTTTGTTCCCTTTGGGGAGAGGAGGCAGGTGCAGGGTTTATATTTTCTTGTTTAAAATACTGCGCAAGAAATGAGAAATAATTCTGTGAATTGGTGAAAATACAACATTTAGACATGTCATACTTCATTTATTTCCATATGTTTCAATTGCTATGTTCCTTTTTTATATACAGCAATAAGGCCTTTTTAAAAAGTCTCTTTAGAAGGCGGTGGTTACTAAAGGAACCTCCAGACAAACTGGTTAAGATGCTACCCATACGTTAACTAGCTATAGATAAAAATACTGCTTTCAGTCTAATGAGTTTGTCCTTCATGTAGTCCAAAAGCACTTACGAGTAGTGTTTCTCCGTTCTGTGCTTTTCCTTTAAACAAAAATACCACTGGGCTAAATTCAGCTCTGCAGCTACTCTGATCTCAGACACATCTCTGCAATCTTGTTGATTCAGCTTTAGTGGGGTATAAAAAGAAAAGCAGTTGAATAGGTTCTTTAGACATTAATGGCTAAGGCTAGCAGGTTATTTCCAGAACTAAGCTTTAAATACTTGAATGTGGAATTAGACAAATACCATGCTTTAAAATGAAGGTCCAGATGAACATATTTTCATGTTCAGTCTTGTTCCAAAGAGGGGACCTTGATGTCTATGGATCTTCATTGCAACACCATCCAGCATCTCATACTCCAATTTGGGGTAGAATGAGTGGCAGGGAGGTGTAGAAGAGCTGTTTATACTCTTTTAAGCAATCTGGGTCTTTTACCTTGCTCAGTGGATCTGTGAACCTGTCTTAAAGGGCTAGAATCAGCCCCAGAAAATATTTTGCACCAGCTGCTGCCTGGGGCTCTTGGCAGACCTTGCTAAGCCATAACAGTGTTAAAAGAATGCTCACGACCCAAGCAACAAACTTCAGAAGGGGGAGACAGTTTCTTTACTTAGCTCGTCTTTAGTCTCAGCTGGTTAGTACTGGATGTGATTGACTCCTTTCAAATTGGGTAGAGACTGGAGGATCTCTTGCTTCCCCAGAGCTGTGCAGTTCATACAGTGTGACTCAGATTCCTGAGGCTGTAAGGCAGGCTGTCTGAAAATCCTCATTCTGCAAGATTGTACCTGTATGCCGGCTCACTTGCTAACATAGATAAAGACTGCCTGCCTTAGTGGTATCTGTATTGTTTATGCCTGGCAAAGCTGTATTTTCATCATCTTCAAAACATTGTTAACATGGTTACATCTAGGCTATGGTCAGGTATGCTATGAGCATTCTGATTGCCCAGACTGAGGAGCTGTGGCTCCTTACATGCCTGCATTCCTGAATTCGTTTCCTTGGGGAACCAAGGATGCATGCCCAGGTCTCACCCTGAGATAGGGATCAGGACTCACCTGGTTTGTATGCTTACCTCCAAGAAGTGAGAAATTATGATGTAAATGAGGTTTAGCTGAAGTTAACTTTTTGAGGGCAATTATGTTAGCATGTTGCTGCCCACTGGGAAAATAAATGGCTTCACTGGAACGTATGGAAAATTTGTATTGGTTATAGCAGGAAATACCTTTGCTTGAAGAGCAGATCGTTCACTGGGGTTTTGGGCAGAGAGAAATGATTTCTGATGCACCTGAGGACAAGTATAGGTATGTCATGGGGACTGCTCTCTTCTGGCAGTATAGATCTTCACCTCATTCAAAAAATTCCCATTCATATAACACAAAATAGCTTTTCTAGCTGGTGGCTTTGACTTTTTTCCACCTCTGTAAAGTAAAAGCACTGGAACTGCCCTGCAAGCCCTTATGTGACTCTCTGCCTTTCTGATGCAGAACCTCCAGTGCCATGTGGGTGTGTTGGCTGCAGACCCTTTCTGTGTATTTGTCAGGCTTCTATACAGACACACTTGAGCTTTGTTCTGTGCCATGTTACATGAGTAACCTATATGTTTTGAATTTCCTCCTCCATAGCTTCTGCATGCTGACTGTTGCTCACAGCACGCTGTACCTTAATTCCATACCTGGTGCCTGTAGCCTAGCTATTGTGGCTCATGCTAATTGGTGCCATCAGACAAGGTCCTGTGTACCACGGAGGACATTTTATTTGCAGTTTTTTTGTCTGGTTTTTTTTTGGTCTTAATAGTTTGCCAAAAGCTCTTTGAGGTAGGAGTTTCATCTGTGTGGTGTTTGCAGAGCATCTAACAAAAAGATTCAAGCACATGATCAAAAGGCGCAGGTGCTTTTTGCAGTGCAGGTGTGAAATGCTAAAATGCTTGCTTTTCCTAATTTGAAGGGATTTCCATGAGTCAAGCTTACAAAAGCTCAAACATACAGAAACCCTCTGTATGTTGACAGATATGAATTGATTGAAGTTGGATCACGATCATATGCTATTTCTAGATACATCCTTTCTAGATATATCTAGTTACTTTCCCTTCCTGATGAGGTAGGCCTACAATAGCCTACAACTGCATAATTTAATTAAAATTGGGTGTTTCCCTCCATCAAGAGGTAGATTATTGATTATACTTAACTAACATTCTGATAGCTAAATCATGTTAGGATCTGTTTCATGGAAAGATTTTAATACCTCTTATTGCAATGGTGCCATAAATATGTATAGAGAAAGTACAATATTAAAAAAAAAAAAGGCAAATTATTTTTCCCTTAAAATAGATTTAGTCAACATCTAGCTTATGAAAAAGCAGTATTGGTAGGTAGTCTTCTTTTTTTTCTGAGAACATATAAAGTAAATCCTTCAGTGAGTTTGAATTTATTTAAAAGTAATATTCTTCTAAAGGATTATAAAAATTATTTTAATGTTTTTAACCTGGATTATTTTTTACAGTAAAATGATTCTTCTGTCTGTCAATCTTGATAAATTTCACTGGTGCTTTGTACATGGACAATATCCAAGGCTTTAAACCAGTTGGCCTATGTAGGTAGTCATATCTGTGCTTCTCTAAAACTATGATTAAGTTCTTCAATCATCTGTTTTGATTAAAAAACAAAACACCTTTGAGGTGTCTTCATGATGAAGAAAATGTAAAAAATGTGAGGTGAATGTAACCAGAGCAGTGAGGGGTCACCATACAACTTGCAGCAGTCACTCCATGTGTGGAGTTAAGTTCACTTAAAGTGAATTGTGGATCTTCTAAAATGCCTCTTTTGCACAGGCAAATCCAAAGCATATAAAGCGCAAAACTGTCCTAGAAGTGTTTCAGCTTTGATGAGTTTTCACTGAAACCCTTTTCTTGCTGACCGGCTGTCTGCACTGCAGACTCCAGGGCCTTCAAACTCTGCGGACTGGGCAGCTGCTTCACGGATGCTTCTCCGGACTGGGGGATTCCCTCACTCTTCCAGCTGTGGCAGCTGCTAGGAAACCAGCAGATCATGAGATCAACATCTTGATATCAGGAGTTTGAGGCTTCTTGCCAGCTGCCTGAGAAACCTGGCAGCAGCCAGTGCACTTGGGCTTTGGGAGACTTGTTCTTCCCTCCAAGGGGGAGGTGTATTGCAGAGTTTTTGTAACAAATTCTGAGTCCTGACCAGCCCAGCTGTCCCAGCAACTACCGCATTCAGCCAAGTGAGTTGGATACCCTGGAAAAAACTGTTCAGATGTTGACATGTGTTGACATGAACCATTCATTGCCGAATTTTTATTTTTTAAAAAAAAGTAGAAAAATCAGAAAATGTGCCATTACTTGTGAGCAGCTTCTCATTTTCATGCCTGCTAGTGGGGTATATTTCACAGCTGTTTTTTCCTCATTTCTGCGGTTGGGAGGTAGGAAGCCTGGGAACGTGACCTGAGCTCATAGCAAGCTCTGCAGTGGAAAGTTTTGGGAGCCTTGATAACCCAAGGTGGCAGCATTTGAAGCAAGTCACAACCAGATGTAAACAGGGAACTTGAGTGAAGAGTGCTTATCTTGTGTCCATCACATTTTCTACCCTGTCTGTTTTCTCCCGCAGGGCTCCTCCTCTCCTTGAAGAAATAGGGGTGCTGGGCACTGCTTGCTGTCCTACCTCACTATTAGGGCCTGTGAGGAACTGGCAGGGCTAGCTCGGTGCTTCAGCCCCTGGCCACCTTGTACCTGTAAGTCAGGGAAATGTGATGCAGACCCCTGAAGAAGTTTTGGATTATTTCTAAGCATAGTTAAAAAACAAAACAAAACAAAACAAAAAAAAAGAAAAAAAGCCTCTGAGAACTGTAAAAGAAATATTTGGACAGTGGCAGCAGCTTTCCATGTAAACATGATACTTCATTTAATGGCCGTGAGCATTCTTTGCAGTAGATGGGTGTGTGGCAGGAAGAAAGTGCTTTAACAGTATTCTTCTGGATCAATTTTAAACAAAAAGCAAAGTTTTTTTTAGCAACTAAAATGCATGTTGCTGAAGGGACAAAACCAATTCTGCCATTAATCCTGCAGTCAAATGTAAAATAAGGATATGTTGTTCTTTTATGGAAGGCTGTCCTATTGCTGTATGGATACTGGTCAGTTTTGCAAAAACATCAGATTTTTTTAATGCATAATTTTGAATTTTGAAGTCCTTTGGGGTGTTTAAAGTGGGGGACAGTGATCTATATACCCCTGAAGATAAATATTCTAAATAAAACAATTTTAAAATATTGTTATGGTTCTAAAGCATTTCTTTTAATTTAATTTTATTTTTACAAGTGTGCATCCCAAATTCAACTTTTCATTCTGTGTGTCTGTCATTGCCCTCTACTGGACAGATTTAGAATAATTTTTTTAGCAATGCTGCCTGCTTGCTTGGAGTCCGTGATTGTTACTTCAGTGTAATCGGAAGAGGGATGCCTTCACACTCCAAGTAGTAAACAAGCATATGGAAATATCTCTGTAAGGTGGGTAGGTTTGTCTTTGTGTTCTCTGTGTTTAGCCAGTAGTTTTCTGGTTTTAATTTATAACTAAAGCCTCTTACAAACTGATGTTTTGAGACCTTTGTTTATTTTGTGGAAAGTTATGCAAGGTAAGACTGCTTATCCTTATTATGAGCAATCACTTCCATGGGATGGATGTGGAAAATTCTCTTTTGGCTTGGTAAAATCTCCCAAACGTTTCATAAAATAAAAGGATTCTGAAAATTACTTTGGCAGTGAAAATATAACTGTAATGGGCAATGTACTCATGTTGTAGTTCATGGCTAGGCCAATGTCATACATTCTAATCCTTAAAATGTTTTTAATGAACAAGATTAGAATGGGTAAATAATTAAAACCAATTGGCTCTGTCAGTGTCACTGTTTTCACATTGCAGTCTGGGGGCTTGATCCTGCCTTGTGCCCAAAGATCTGAAAGCAAGCTGCCTACTGACAGCTTGGGCAGGATCAGCTCTTTTTTGGTTAGGTGTTTTTGCTTTATTGGTGGCTGGTTTTCTGCTGTTAACTGAGTTTTGCCTGGTGCTGGTGTTATTTCACACTGAGCAGGGACAAGACTTGATTCTCTGCTACTTTGCGGGTTTCGGTTCTGGGGTTTTTTTTTGGGAGGAGAGGTGGGAAATAAGCACACATTGCACCTTGCATTTGGTGGGGGCTGCTGCACCATGCAGCTTTCCATACAGCACAGGAAGAGCGGGTTTGGTAAGAGTGGGAGGAAGGTGGCAGCTGTCACTAGCGAGTGGCATTTGGCTGGGTGTCTTGTTTGGGGATGCTTTTCCCCCATCTGCTCACTTACTTGATAGCTCTCCGCTTCTGTGGCTAGATGGATATCTAAACACACTAAATGGAGAGGAAAATGTTGCTGCTGTCTTCAAAGGCAGTAAAGTTGAACTTTTAGCACTGTACCGCATAGAGAGTGTTTGGTTAAACAGAAGGAAAGGGGAGGAAACAGGTACATATATGATACATAAGGATCTAAATAGAGTTGGGAGGGTGGTGGGCAGAGACAAAGAAGAAAGTGCCAGCCTTGCTGAGTGAGGATCTACTAGTGGAATTCCTTGAGAATTGGTCTTGGGCCTCCTGTGTGTAATATTTTGATGTTGACCTCAGGCACAAAAATTGAGAGTAATGATGAAATTGGATGATGGTGGAAATTTGAGAAGCGTTGTAAATACAGAGGAGGGTTAGACTGTCACACAGAGAAAACATGGACTATCTTGAGGGCTTCAATAACAGGAGAAATAGGATAAGATTTTAATAATGCAGAGAGCAAGGTCATATTTGAAGTTTCTTTCTGGTCCTTTTCTCATCAAGTAGATGTGTAACGCATACAAGTCGGCAGGCCTAGCTGTCAGAGATATGTTAGTCAGCATAGTTAATTCTAAAGCAGAAATTGATTTTAATAAATTTAATAGTATGCTGCTGCCAAACTGCCATGACTTGGTTTTTAGCAGATTTTAGGACTGATTTTGGCCAGTGATGCTGTATCATCTTTTGAGTTGTGTGGTTTTATGCATGTTCTCTTTATTTCATTCCTCTTTTACAGTTATAATCATCAAACACAATAGTAAAGGAAGATGGGAAAGTGAAATTTGTTCTTGGGACAGCATGCACAAGAAACATGGCATAACTTTTAGGTGGCAGGAAGCATCTCGAATGACATAAAATAATTTAACTCTTCAACATAAATCTGTCTTTAGCTTGTTCCTGCATATTTTGTAAGCTTTTTCTGAGACTTGGATCATGTAGCAGCCAGACTGTGGATAACTGTTCAGGTCTTCAGAGAATTTCCTTTACCTCTTTGGAGCTTGGGAAAACGAGAAACTTGGATACCACACATTAATGAGGCTATACTGAACGTCTCAGTGATTCTCTCTGTTGTCTGAAAGTCTGAGTGAGTTAAGAGTCTTCAGGGATTGTTTCCAGTTGTACAGTGCTCTGGAATTTGTTGGTGGCTGATACAAAAGTAGATCAGGAGGCAAAGAAACATGGCTTCTGTGTTTGCCATCTTTGGCATTGACAACAAAAGAAAAAGGTGGTTCAACATCTCAACAATAGAAGAGGCATACAATAAATGCGCAATGACATTGCAGGTATGCAGAATGGAAACTTTACCTGGACTTTGGGAAATCCTTGCTATTTTCTCTAAAGTGTTTTAGAACAACAAATATGCTATTATGGCAGGAGCACTAAGAAGCAATATGGAATGAGACCTGAAGGGAAACAAACCTGCACTGAGTCACCTGTAAAGTGACATGCAGATGTTTCCAGTTTGCCAGTGTTCATTAGAACTTGTTTATATTAAGATATATATCATTGTGTACTTAGTACGATCTAAATAGAAACATCTAGGCAGAGCTTCATCTCACTGGCATTTCAGAGACAACTTTTTTTACTAACATTTTAGAGTGTGATGAATTTGGATAGTCAATAAGACAAATTAGCATAACAGTTTGCATACAGGATATGTAGCTTTTAGACAAGGCATCAGGTTATAAATGAAACTCATCTGCATCCAGCCAGGAAGCACTATGTTTGCATATATAATCTGACTCACTCACTACCAGTGCTCTAGCCCTTACTATGTTATGCCATTGAGAGAGAATAGCTTGAAACAGTTACGAACTATTTTTAGCTTACGTTTAGCAAGGGATAGGGTTGAAAGGAAAAAGAAAGTTAAGGGCAAGAGAAGAAATTATGTTCTCTATTTTAAATGTTTGAATGCTATATAGTGGTTATTCAAGGTAGCAAGAGCTAATAGGAAGTCACTTTACCAAAAATCACTATGTTATGTATAGGACAGAGGTTGGTGCTGGATTAATGCTGGAATCTGCAAGAGATTTACTACGTAATCTTGATTTTTTTAAAAACCAAGTGTAAGTCATACTGGCACTGGATGCTGAAGTGAATAGGGAACTTGTACACTAGTAGGATGGTTTTGGTACTCTATGCTTTCCAGAGTATGTCAGACAGCAGAGATGAGTGCTTTAAACATCCTGGAGTTGGAAGATGCCTCTGAGAATGGAGTGGTACTAGAGATCAGGAGGGCAGGTAATGGCTGAAAACACACTGGAACAGTGGAAGTGGTTTCTGTAGGCAGCAAACTGATGGGTATTGTCATATGGACGCAAAGTACATGGAAGGATTTTCTTTGTTGGTGACTCCCATTGCTGTCTCAGAAAACCAAGCTAAATAATTCCTGCCTGACATAAATGTGACTGTAAGGCGAGGGATGTTCCCAATACATCAGAGTTAAGTTCATGATGTGGGGAAGCATTTGTTCAAAAATTTACCACTTGCACACCTGAAAAAGTTCACTTAAGATCTATCGATGAACAAAAGGTAACTTAACTTAAAGGTAATTTAAGTTATTTACCAGCTTCACTAGCAAATGTGGTGTCTTTTTCCTCACTTCACGGGCTGAGTGGATTTTATCACAAACACTGGATTTTCACAGCTGATGTAACCTCTGAAGAAAAAGAGTTGGGATGCAACAGTATGCCTCTGAGGATGTTGGGGTCAGACATGTAGGAGGAGCAGTTAGCAATGGAACTGCCTCAGGAGGGAATCAGGCAGCAACGGAGGCTGTCCAGATGAATGCGTCCTTCATGCTGTGAGGCTGGACTGGGGTCAAGGCAAGCGGAGATAGTGAGGGTGCTGGCTAGAGCAAAAAAGTGGTTTCTGGGTACTGAACATAGTGGTATGGAGATTCAAATGTGTGCATGTTATAATTTATGAGGGATGACTAAATACAGAAGGCAGCTGGTTATCAAAGCACTTTGCAGTTTGCTGAAGGGTAACTGTAAACATCTTGAAATGGCAAGATCTTCAAATAAACCCATGCTTTCTGTCCTTCTCGGGCACCCTCATAAGTATGGCTTGAAAATACAATTCTTCCACCTAAAATTTGTGTTCCACAGGCTCCATTCATAGCAGCTTTGTTTCTTCCAGTCTAGAAAATACAGTGCTCTGCCTGGAGGGTTTGGAGAAATAACATAAGGAATCGGTGTTTTGGGTATAAAGGAGTATAGACTCTTCCATTTTGACCAAATAATTCAGTGGCTGTTTGATGTGAGAAACTCAATCATGCAAGCACTGGGCAAAATTTTCTGTCTGTCTCCCATTTAATAGTGAGGGATGTCTCTACCTATTTTAAGCGTGTACCCCTGTTTTTTTGAAAGGCAGCACTATTCTGACCAGTGTTAGCTTTTGTTTTTTCTAAATCACTCTAGGGAAACTCAAGTTTATGGCCTGAGTAAAATCTTAACGATGCACAGAAAACATTCAAGTGATATGCACATATAATCTTCATAAATTCTCTGCTATAAATGACAAGAAATCAGGGTCATATATTAAATAATATATGATATATTAAATATATCATATTAAAATAATTTAATTAGGTCTCTTTGAACTGTGTGGCTTGTTTTGGAGCCAATATCCTGCTTTTCCTACGAGCAAGGAAATCCTGCTGATTCAGTACAATTCCAGATGTGCGTGCCAGGATATCAGAGAGAAAACTTGTCACACTGACTTGGATTGGAGAACACTATTTATCTTGCTTCTGCAGTTCCATGACTCTGGAACTTGCCCTGTTTATTAGTACAAAATATTTAGTGATCTTGCAGTCACTCTGGGGAAGAAACTTGTTCAACAGGACTTTGGATGGGACTAACCTCATACGCGCCACAGCAACAAGAGAGTAGAGTGGCAGAAAGGAGCTTTTATTTTATTTTTCTTTCCATAGATGGCAAGTTGGCAGAATTCTTTGTAGAGCCATTATTTTAGATGCTGATGGAATTCTGTTCAAATATTGTAAAAAGACTGCCTTGAAGATTTCATTGTTTTTTTTCAGAGGGGAGAAAACCCACTTAGTTAAAGCACTGGACATGTGTATAAAAAGGAAGGTGAGTGTCATTATTCGTGCTTCACAGCTCAAGGAACTGAAGCATAGCGAAGTGAGCCTGGCTTGCCCAAGATCATGCAGCGTGGTGAATTGGATGGAGTGGTGGATCCAGGAGCAGAATGCTGCTTTTTTACTCTGAAGCAACATCCAGTCCACTAGAGAGTAAAGTCTCGGTAGCAGCCCTACTGACACTGGGGTCATTTAAAAATATGAAAACTTCCATCCCCAAAGACCTGCTCAAATCAAACGTTTTTGAAATGAACACTTTGGGTTTAGTTAGAATAATATGAGAGAGACAATCCAGACTTGCTGCTACTAAATAAATGTATACTAGAGCACAGCTTGATGATTTTTTTTTTTTTTTTCTTAAATTGAAATGTGCTGGAAAAGACTAAAGCCAGTAGCAAATTTACAGTCTGTTCTTCCAGAATATTTAATGCATGAAAAATCTGAGAGGAAAAGAGGGAAGGGTGATAGCTGTACATGGACATCTTTCTCTCCTGTTTTGTAATTTCTGGAATGATTTTGCATACTGTTTGACTGTAAATTCAAATTTAAAGTAAAGTTACAGCATTGGTGTGAGCCATGGTTATGGCTCTAGCACCCAGTGTTCTTAGTGATGATTTTTTCACCTGTTTGGATTTCTGGCTTAGGAGTCCTTATGCTCTGCATCAACAGATTGCAGATGAGGAATTGACTGTAGTCTTTTCCAGCAAAATCTGTAATGATTATTTCTTTTGTATGGTTTTTATTTTGGTAGAATGCTTATCTATTCAAAAGTTAAGGTTCCCATAGCAATGTTAACATGGCCACATTGCACATATGCAGCATTTTCAATAACTGTTAATTTATGCTCTGCTATATATCTTAAACGTTGCTGAATTACTGTTGCTGTGGGAACCTAAACTTTTGAGCCTTCTGACTTCTTTGCCTAGCTTAATGCCCAATTATAAAAATTTGCAGTGTAAAAATGGTGCTAGCATTGAACTTTTTTCTTAGTCTCCTGAGAGCTGGATATGTTGGAAAACAGTGGGCAAAGTCGAAAGAGGTTTTGAACATATTTTCAAGTAAAGCGTTTTAAATTTTACTTCTATCTAAGCTAGTTACCCTAGAACAGATAACACAATAGCTGCACAGCTCAGGGTATGCCCCCAGTTCCTTCAGAAGTCAAGTGCTGGTACAGCTGGTACATATCTCTACTAACGTCTATCTCTGCAGGCAGGGCTTTTTGTGGTGTAGACCAGGACCATCCTTGGCAGCAGTTTCTGACCATATGAGTGTAGAGGAGCAGGCATTCAGTGGCATGGATAGTATTTTTATATCCTGTAATGAGGTATGTCTACCAGCAGTAATACTTGTTGCATGCTCTGGAAATCCTGTGATGTATTTGTCATTTCCTTTATGGACTTTTGTATAGATGATTTAGGGGAACTGTTAGCCATAGTTCTTCTAAGTGAATGCAGATTCTTTTTGAAGTTAAACAGTAGGGGTCTCCAGCTGTGCAATGAGATCTTCTGCAGTGTTCCTTCCGGTAGCACTATGGTTTAAGGATTCACCTGTATGAGGAAAATTGATTGGCAGGACTGTTCTCTTCTAGCTATTAGGGTATAATTTAGCTGTTCCAGAATAACTCCCACATGTGGATGAAATATTCCAAAATAAAATGATTTTATTCTATAACAATTATTTCACTTTGGAAATGGAGTAATTATCCCAGAATAAAATAATCACTCTTCTTCCAGAGCAGAATAATTATTACAGAATCAGAGTTGCTTATTTTGGACTAGTGCGTGAGCACTGAGGAGCTGTTATAGAGAAGTTATCCTACTTTATTTGGCCTCCCTAGTGTTCACAGGCAAGTGAATCCTGCTGGTCATACTATGCCGCTGGTGGCCTTGAAGGTATGTTGGAGAACATATGTGCTGCAAAGAGGGGTCTTCAGTCATATAACCAAAGGCTTCAGGTTAAAAAAATCATCTTAGTGCAGCAAGTCTTTGAGTTCTAAGAGTATTTTTAGAGGTTGATTATTGGTACAGGTGGTTCAGAAATAGTTGATTTAAATAATGTGTCCAATACTAGCATGACACAAGGCTTCTTGGGGTTTTTAATACTGAGAAGCCCTGCTGATGGGGCTTATCCAGAGCCAAAGGGTTAGAAATTGAAGCCGTGCTCAAATGAGAATGAAACTGTGCCTGTAGGAGGTTGGTTAGGCAATGGAAGAGGCTACAGAGGGGAGAGGTGAGTTTGCTCCTTATTAGGGTCTTCAAATCAAGATGTCTAGGAGCCCAGCCCAGCCCTAGCCAAACCAGTCTGTCCTTCCCAGGAGAGGAAGAGCAGCTGGGTCCTGTGGGGGCTGCGTCATGTTGGAGGTGCCAGCTCAAGCTTGGCTGGGCACGTGCCTGGGGCAGGAGCAGGAAGTCTGGGGATGCCGATGTCTGAAGGAAACTTGACATATTTCCAGAGTCGGTGTGGTTCACTGGTGACGACATATAATCGCTGTCACCTAGGAAATGAAACGTGTTCCCATGGCAACCCCAAGGCTGTGTTATTACTCAGCTTCAAAATGTTGACAGTTGGAAAAAGGCCTCTTCAGGTACCACCCCCCACCCCAAGGGTTTTTTTTTCCTCCTTAAAAAATGCACTTTGTTATTTAATCTTAAACAGTGAGGGGAAAGGCATAGATTTAACTCAAGATGCTTCCTGGAAATAAACCTTTGGAAGGAAGAGAAGCAGGATGTTTTACTCACTAAAAGACTCCACTACCTCCTAAAATAGTTCCAGATCCTGTGAAGGTAATTTTAATGAAGTGTACGGCACTTCAGTTGGCTTAAATCATCAGACAGCTCCTGAAATTATTTTGCTGGATCCTTTTACATAGTTTGAATCACTCTGAAAGTCTCCAACTGTAAACTGTAGCTTTGTTTTGTAACCATGTAAATAACTGGGAAATGAAACCTTCATTTTACAGTAGTATGAATGGAGACATGCTTGCTATATCCTGCCTTCAGCATTTCTTCAGTATTTATTTACCATGGTCTTTTTCCTTCAGTTACCTGCCCAGATCTCATCAGTCCTACTGGCAGCACCTGTGCATGCATAGATGCTATGCTTCTTAAAGCAGTGGGTATGGACTGGTAGGGAGTAAATGCTATAGTTAGTTATTTGTGACAAAAAGGGCCATGCTTCTTGCTGAGAAGCTCACTAACAGCAATGAAGGCCTATGGCCCCAGCATCTGCTGCTGTTTCTGGGGGATATGTCCCATACCTGTGTGACCTTAGTGAAGTTGCATGGACAGGAGGGATTTCATCACAGTGGTTCTCAGCTTGTTCACGTGTCTTTTTCTTGCTATCTCAAGTCTTGTCGGTGTTGACAGTGCTTCTGAAATTCATATTTTCTGTACATTTTCATCAGGACTCCCTGTTTCTTTGTACTAAAGTGCTTCGTGAAAATATTAGTACCAACCTATGAGGAACACAATTTCTCTCCTATAGATAATAGTGCTTCTCAACACTACTTGTTGCAAGCTATTTCTCCACCTTTTTAATACTACCAGCAGTCATTTTCTTCTATTAATGAACTATTTCCTACATGGCATCGTATCAAACGCTTAAGTAGGTAAGAAGTACCACTTCTGGGTTTTGTTTGGGTTTTTTGGTGGGAGTTTTTGTGGTTTGGGTTGGTTTTTTTTTTTTTCCTATAAGATTACTTTTGGAAAGTTCTGTCAAGTTAGACTAGCACAGTCTATCCTTAAACTATCCTTATCCTATTTTCTTCTCCGCTCTCTGTCTTCTTTTATCCTTTGTTTTGAGATCTGTTGTAGATCCTTGCATGCAAGTAAGATTCCATGGTTTCTTGGCTCTTTCCTTTTCACCCCCCTTCTGAAATAAAGGTCCTATGTCTGCTGTTCTCCTGTTGATATCTCCCTGTGCTTGACTTCAGGAAGATGTAGAGCTGAACCAGCAATTTTAGCCTTTGGATCTTTCAGAGTTCTAGTGTGGTTACCTCTGCCCTTTCCCTGTGTGTACTGACACATCTGTGAGTACATTGAGCTCTTGGCTTGCTTGCAAAATTTGTTTCCATATCTTCATTCTCTTTAGTCATCCTGTTATAATAGACATCTTCATTATCACACTTATTGGTAACTCAGACAAAGCATTCAGTTCGACTTGAGACCATACTTCTGTTAGTTTTTGTACCGTGCCAAATGCAATGTGCCTCTTCTTTTTCTGTCTTTATTCTCTTGTTTATATAGCAAAATAACCTTCCCCCCTCCCCCAACATACAGCAAAGTATATCTTGGCTTGATTTTTAAATAATTTTCACTTATCTTTTCGCTTCTTGATCTGTGGTATTAGGAAGATTGTATTCCTTGCCATTTCACCCTCTTTTCAATTACTTGGTAGGCTTTCCACTTATTCTTAGTATCCTCCTTCGGGTAGTTAGTCATATACTAGATCTGATGCCCCTTAACACAAGTCTTAATTACTGAAAATATAATTTCAGCATTTATACCCTGGGTACCTGTGACTTGGAGAAGTTCCAGACATGCTTCACAGTCAAGTCCCTGACATCCTCAATCCATCTGATTTTACTGTAGAGTTTAACAAAGCTGTCTGTTTTCCTTGTAGAAATCTGTTGTGGACTTGCTTTCTTTGTATTTCCAGTTAATTTAAACAGAGACCTCTTGTGATCCTTCTGTCCAAGGTCAAATTCTATATCTAGATTTTCTATAATGTCCTTATTGCTCAGCAAAAGCAAATCTAAATTTGCTTTTGTTACTGCATTGAATGGCTGAAGAGGTCAGAATAGCTGATTGTATCTGTCATCATTAGCTCCTTGATTGTATGAGAGAAAGGTTTATCATTGTTAACATTATTAATCCTTACTAATGCTGTTGAATGAAACCTATAATTTTACTGTGAGATGTATTTATTTCACTGTAAAATGCTGAAATTAAACTTCTAATGTAGCTTGGAAGAAAGCAATATGGAATATCTCATGATTTTCTATTTGGTGAAATTTTGTGTGCTCGTTGTAAATATTAGTTTACATGCAGTGCCACTTCATTTTGGATCAACTAAGAACCAGTAATATGTGAAATAGATGGCAATTCCTGTACATCGAGAAGCTGGTGTGGACTTTTGCAGTGTTTCACTGTCTGTGATAAAAATACTGCTACCTGAAATGAGCATCAGGATTTCTCCCTTGATGTTTTACTTACGTTTTTCTGAGGAATCTTTCATCTGGAAATGTAAAGGTATTTCAGTACCTACCTTGGTGTTAACGCTGTTCATAAGGTTGATATTGGCAACACTCCCATCAGCTGCTGATTCAGAAGGTGTTGACTAACCTAACTACCATCAGATAATCTCTTGGCTGTGACCTCAAGTCAGTTGAGATGTGAGGTTGTAGAGATGAAATGACAGGTTAGTCAGAAGGCCCACTGGAAAGGATTAAACCTTTGCAAAGAAGGTAAAAAATCTCGTCCTGGAATTTGGTTGCGTTTACATAGCCTAACGCTCAGAGGTGATTTGAAATAGATGTTAGGTTTCGAACTACCTTGGGAGATAGCAAGCACCAGTAGATCAGGACAAGCTTTCTCTGTTGGGCGCTGATCAGAACTGCGTGGGAAGGTGGAGTCATACTGTAACAAGAGTAAGAACAGCACCAAGGCAAGGTGTATTATCCCTTTGTGAGGTACGTAAATGGAGATATCTGAGGTAACATTAAACATGGATTCTAGGAGGGATTTCCCCCCCGCCCCCAGCATTCATTAAAACCAATACAAGCTAAAATATTTGAGTAGAAATTGGATATTTGAGGACTGATTCAGGGACCAAAGCCCAGGCATGCGTGTAATGTGGTTTTAGATTTCCTGTGGTACCTGAGACATTGGCAAAGACATGGCAGATATGATGCAGAGTTTATGGGAGACCCACCCTCTTCTAGGGCAGCAGCTGAAAGCCAGATTGAATACCTTATGACTTCTAAAATACTCATGCATACCTAAGTTTAAGCTCTTGAGTCTCTCTCCAAATAGCTCTGTGGATCTAGGCTTTACTGTTTGGTGTCATTGTTCTGTTGGATGCTCAACTGCTGAGTCCATTCACACAAACAACTCAAAAGTTGTGCTCGCAAGTTTCATTTTCCTGTCATTTCCTCTCAAATGATAAGCTTTTCAGGTGCTATCAGAGCTGTTCTGCCTCACAGTCCTTATTCTTCTTTCAAAGGAAGATCCTTCTCCAGAGCTCATGAGGGAAAAGGAGAGACTTTGATAAGGTCATTGATTCCTCTTTGCTGACCTCGGCCGAAGGGAAAGGCATTAGAGATCAAATTTTAATTTTATTTTTGTAAGCTTCCTCAAGATAGAGGACCATTTTTTTTTTTCTTCAACTTCTCCTCCGGTCCCTCATGTTTTTCATTAGTCCTTTTTTTTCCTCTAGGTCAACATCCTGGCTCTGGTTACTCTGTAAGGTACATCTCCCTAAGCCTATGTAATCATTGAAGGGCAGAATGTCCTGCAAGCTTAGCAGACAGTACTGTTTCTGACTAGTGAGTCGTAGTTTGTAGACTGATCATGGTGAAGACCAGTAAGATATTAGAGAACAAGGAGATTAAGGGGGGGGACGACCGTTGCTGAGCAACAGCATGACATAAGCATGGTTACAATCTATTTTTACAGCAAGAAGGTTGCAGAAGAGTATGGAAAACATTTTTTTTCCAGATCCTTATTAATATCTGTGGGATGACAGTGGCCTCAAGGGAGGAAATACTGTACTGAGTTGGCTAGTAGCTGCACCCCTATAATTGCCTCACTGTATGGCCAGGAGTTGGCAGCAGATTAGAAGAGAATAGTTGTGTACAATCGTCATATCACAGTTTTTGAAGGAAAAGGCCATGGCTATAACACAAGTAGATGTAGCAGAGAAGCACAACTGCTGGTAACATCTGGAAGTCACTTTTTCCACATCCATCAGCTATATGAAGCATTCTTACTTTTTTAAAAAGTCCAGAATATGTTAGCATAAATTTTCTTTGGGCAGCCAAGATGTCTGCCACATAAATTGTTCTGTGCTTGAGACAAGGGCATTTAGCATCTTTTCCAGCTTTTCTTTTCACATACCTTCCTGATCCCCTAGAAACAATTCTCCTCCACCCTATCCCATCCCCCCCCCCCCCCCAGTTTTATGTCCAGAATGGGCTGCCATAATGATGCAATTTTTCACCCTTTTCTGTGGGGACATTCAACAGCAGTCAGGAGGAAGAGTCAAGTCTAGGCATCACAGTACAAAGATCACAAGTTTGATTAGCTAGAGTCCTGAAATCAAGCAGAGCCATGCCAGCTATGGCTTTTTTGAAGGAGGTTGGTTTGATCTTTTTGGCAAGAGGTGCATTGCAAACAAATTGACAGAGCCTACAACTTCAAAATATTGATGATTTACCAACTATGCTAGCATATCTCTTGATTAGTTTGGCATTGGACAGAGAAGCGAAGTGGTAAGGTATGAAGAAAGCAGAAAAAATTACGAGCAGAGGCAGATGTGGCATGAATTAAAAATAAGTATTTCATCTAAATTTAATATAAAATTTTTAAACTGCTTGAAGGTTTAGAGAGAATAACTTTGCACAGTGGCAGCATCTCTTCATAAAGCCTTTATCACTAGAAACTGTGTGAACAAGTTCCCGTGAAACTACTTCATAACTTTCAGTTAAAGGTGGCTCTGAAAAAATTACATTAAGTCATTGTCCTATCCCATTCTAAAAATGTTCTTATTGACTTGTGAGGGTTTTTTAATTGTTTCTTATTCTTTAATTTAATAATAATGATAAATACAGACTTTCAAATCCCAGCTTTTGAGGTCTACAGTTTACATGAAAAGTTGAAAAAGCCATTATTGGATTATTTGGTGCTCTTTCCATGTACTTTGTTCTCTTTTCTCTTGTCTTCTGTTTGAGCTCCTCATAACTGAGAAGGCTTTAAAAAAATGGTGAGGCACCAATTGTGAACTCCATGCAAGATATATGCACAATTTACTTAATTTTTAAATAAGCAACACCTTTTAGTTAGCCTGTGACAAGTGCCCTCAATCAAATGAACCCATCTATGTAAAACATTTTACATAAGTTTTTAATATACCTGGAACAGGAAGAGTATTTTCTCCCTTGAGATTAATTTTGAATGTTTTTTTCCCTCTGGTTTAGTTTTTATGGATGCCTTTTCAATGTTAATTCATTTAAGCAATATAGTCCTTCTCAATTATGATTTACTGTCATTCCACACAAATTTGTTCTCCATCTCAATTTTGCTGATTATTATTTACTTTGGATCAAACAAAACACCCTGTTAATTCCAGAGTTACTTTTTGTAATGGCATCCTGTATCATTTGTTTCACTTAAAAATTTTTTTTAATGACTTTGACCTGCTGTGGTGTGGATTCACTCATTACTGTGTTTATGTGGACATATGTCTTTACTTACGCATTTGGGAACATGAATTACAGTTCAGGAACTAGTCTTTTTGTTTCAAGTAATAATAACGTATATAAACCAATTGTAATACTCTTGTTTTGTCTCTCAGCTGTTTTCTTTATATTCTAACATTTGCTGCCATCCTGTGGTACACGCAGAGAGGCACACATACACAAACAAATGATAGAGTAACAGAAATGGGGAATGTTTAAATGTACAGGATGAAGGAAGCTGTAGAGGTGTTGAGAAGAGAAAACATGGGCAAACAGTCTTCACTTGTTGCTAGTTTGAGAAGTGTAGTGTGCCTCTCTTTCTCACAGATACCAGAAGGAAGGCTTATGTGTCGCTGCAAGAATGGAGCAAAATTTTATGTAGCTCCACCGAAGATGCAAAGGAAATCTGAGGTTTGGCTTTTTTTAAAATTGGGAATTCTTCTTTTAAAAAAAAAAAAATTCTCAAACACCTTCTCTCCTTACTGCTTAGCTTTACAGTGATAAAAGCTTTAAGAGTTGTCAAGTGCCAGATACTTGAAAAAAATGTTGACAGTGCTACAAAGAAGGAAGCTTCATGCAAAGGCTGCTGAGCAGGAAAGCTGGGTTCTTATACTGGTTTGATCTACAGTGATGAGATCTACAATAAACTGATCTACAATAAATAACAAATAACAAATTGATCCACAATAAATGTGATTTGATCTACGGTAATCTGAGAAAAAAGATAATGCTTTAGATTAGCTGGTATCTTACTGGCTTGTGTACTTGCATTGATTGTGAAAGATCCAACAGATATGTCAGACACTCACCTGGATCTTTTCTGTCTTGTAGGATTGTTACCTTTGGGAGGAGGATGGGTAATCTAAGCAGGATACAGGATAGAAACATTTCCATGTTCCTCTTAACAATAAAGTTCACCCAAAATCTGAGACACTTTCTTGATAAATGGTTTGGGTCTTTCTTGTCATAGTCTGATGACAGACCTTTTTAAAATAAAAACTCGGATCAGGTATGAAAGTAGTGTCTATATTCCTTTATAAAAACCTTTTACAGTTATATGTAGCACTTATAATCTGAAACAGAAGAAATGCCTTGGAGGAAAACCGTGGACAGTGGCTCTTCCTTTTCTGTCTTTGCTCACCTACTCTCTCTCTCTGCACCTTCTGTGAGAGTCCAGCCTTCAGCCTGATAGCTGGGACCAGCCTGGACAGGGCTTCCAGAAGTTTCTTGCATGCTAGAGAGATCAGAGGACCTCTTCTTGACTCCTGGATCATCTCATGACATAGTCAGCATTCCCCAGTCCTGTAAAGAATTTCAGGATTGATAAATAGATGGATTAATATGGGCTCACACTGAATGACTTTATAGGTATATGAAAAGTGAGATCAAAGATTTCTGGAGGTTGACAGAAAATCCAAAATCCACAAATAATACTGCTCTTATTTTAAGATTTGAAGCAGGCAGTCTGTGCCTTTCCTGAGGCAGCCATACTCAGTTGTGTACAGGAAGGTGAAATTTTATAGAATTAGACCTATAAGTGTGGGGAAATGGGGCTAAGTTTGAGTCTAGAACTGTTTTCCCCTACTTCCCAAGTTTCTGTTACTTGCCATTGGTGTTTTCTGGTAAGATTTGTCTCCTTATTCCTCTTGGCAAGACAGGTTTTTCTTACTGCTCTTTTCTTCTTACCTTTTCAAGGAATGAGAGACTGTGAGATCTTCTGGCAAAGTAGGAGGCATTCAGATTTCCCCTTCTCCACTAAGAAAAGATAACTGAAAATGTACTTCTTGTTATTCTCTAGTGAGGGCTGTTCCAAATTCTTCTGAGTTTAGTGCCAAGTTGGCTGGCATGACTGGAAAAAGTTTTGTCTTTCAATTCTTCTAGGTGAAAAGGGTGGGGAACAGAGTTCTAACAAAGACTTGGAGAGGCTGTAAATGTTAACAGTCCCACAGAAGACCCAAGACAGTGGAGCAGTAAGCCAGCTCTCTAGGCAGAGATAAGACGGGAAGGATCATTCCAGGGACAAGTCCCCCTGGAAGCCATTCCCAAACATACTGAACATAAGAAGGTGATTTGAGGTAGTTAACATGGATTTATGAAGGGGAAGTCATGCTTGACCACCTGGATAACTTTCTATGGTGAGATGACTGGCTCAGTGGATCCAGAGAGAGCACTGGATGATGTTTATCTTGATTTTAGCAACGTTGAAACTGTCTCTTATGAAAACCTAATGAAGTACAGGCTAGGTAAGTGGTCAGTGAGATGGACTGAAAACTGGCTGAGTTGCTGAGCTTGAAGGGTTGTGACTGGTGGCATGAAGTCCATCTGGAGTCTAGTCACTTGGTGTTCCCCAGGGACTGACACTGGGGAAGATACTATTTATCATCTTCATTAATGACCTGGATGATGGAACAGAGTATTTTCTCAACAAGTTGGCAGATGATACAAAACTCAGAGGAATGGTTGATGGTT
Source organism: Strix uralensis (assembly GCF_047716275.1). Lineage (NCBI taxonomy): Eukaryota > Metazoa > Chordata > Aves > Strigiformes > Strigidae > Strix > Strix uralensis. Next base: position 79,369,250 of record NC_133974.1, on the reverse strand, counting down.
GTGCTGCAATTCAGATAAGCTGGACAAATGAGCCGACAGGAAGCTCATGAAGCTCTACAAAGGCAAATGCAGAGGTCCTGACCTAGGCAGAAAGAACTCCATGTGCCAGCATGTGCTTGGAGCTGACTGGTCAGAAGACAGCTTTGCAGAAATGGACCTGGGTTTTCTGGTAAATGATAAAGTAGACATGAGTCAGCAAGCCTCACTTGCAGCAAAGTCAGCCAACGGCATCCTGGACTGCATCAGGGAGAGCGGTGCTAGCAGGCTGGGGGAGGTAATCCTTCCCTTCTACTCTGGTGAGACACATCTGGAGTACCAGGTCCAATTCTGAGCTTGCCTTAGAGAGGCAAGGGATGTTGACATGCTGGGGTTGTCCGGCAAAGGGCCATGAGGGTGATTAAGAGCTTGGGGCATTTGATGTCTGAGGAGAGGCTGAGAGAGCTGTGACAGTTCAGCCTACAGAAGAGAAGACCCAGGAGGATCTGATCAGTGTTTACCTGATGGTGGGGAGTAAAGAAGACAGAGCTAGATTCTTCTCAGCAGTGCCCACCAACAGGATAAGAGGCAATGGACACAAACTGAATCACAGGAACTGCTGTTTAAATGTAAGAATTTCTTTTTTTTAAATTTAAGGGTGAGTGACGTAAGATGCCCAGAGAGATTGTGGAGTCTCCATCCCTGGAGCTATTAAAAACCCAACTAGACACGGTCCTGAGCAACCTGCTGTAGCTGACGCTACTTAAGCAGAGGGGGTTGGACCAGATGAACTCTAGAGGTCCCTTCCCACCTTCCTGAGATTCTGTAGCTGCTGAGCTGAGTGACTGGCAGATGCTGCTAGAAGAACTTTCTCCAGGGGAAAAAAAACCCCAACAAACAAAACAAAACCAAGAGAGAGGGATTTTATGCTGTAGAAGGTACTAAATGTAGGGCTATTAAGAAACAGAAACTAGTTTGATGGGAGAATTTGCTTTAAAGAGTTTCTTTTCATCCTTAAGCATGTGTCTTGTTTTTTCTACTTGTTGCAGGCTTTTCATACCATGTTAGTAAAGCAGACCCCATAGAACTTCCTTCAAGTTCAAGCAAGCTCAGAGGGCTTCATGAGTTTGGCAGCAAGGGGATGCATAAATTGCAAGTGTGAAGCATGTCAATATATCCTGTCGCTTGTTCAAGGGTGATTTTTTTTTTTTTTTGGCAGAATTGGAACAGGCTGAAAGTGGGAAAGGCCAGTGGTCTGTGTCCAGGGAATGTGTGAGAAAGTCAGAGGATGCCTGAGAACAGGACCTGAGTGTTTATTATCAGGGCTCTGGGGGTACCACCAGGCCTGACTGTTCCTGCCTGGCCCCCAGCCCAGGACCCCATGTCAACCCCGCCTGGGCTGTCAGCCCCTGCCCCAGTGATGCCACAGCAGAGCTGGTCTCAGCTCCCCACAGCCCTGCCCTGCCTGGCCATGGGCCCCACCGGGCCCGTGTCCTGGCCCGGCCTTGGCCTGTCCCCAGGGAGGTGCCCAATGCCCGGGGCTGGGGCTGCCCCAGTGCCCCCCGCTGCCCTGCTCCTGGCTGGGGCATGGGATGCGCCCTGGCTGCTGAGCCCTGCCCTGATGGAACCCCATGGGCAGCTCCCACTGCCCCCAGCCCACAGGGTGTCCCCAGGGCCCCAGTAATTGCTCTGCCACCTTTCTAGAGATGTTCTGAGGCAGTTTGTCAGCGTTATGTTCATTTAAAGTTAATGCCTCCCCAGGGTTTCTCTGGGACCCAGCTCCTAGTCAGAATTCCTGCAGGCAGGTGAATGCCTGTTACATTCCTTGGGCGAAAACTTCTAAACTTAACCTATGTTTCATTGACTTTGAAAGACACTTATGCTGGAGTCAGATTAGAAAATGTAATGTGGGTACCTTGCGAACTTTATTCCTTTTATTTCTGTGACAGAGCCTTGCTATTAAAATAGCATAATAGATGTGCACTAGGTAGTGCATTAGAAGGAAAAACAAAGGGTAACTAACTTCTGAGAGACTATAGATAGTGCGCTAAATGGTGACTTTTTTTTCTTGCTAACTTGCGTACCTTGTCATATGTTAATTAAATGCCTGGAAAAATCTTTAGGAGATAATAAGAAGATAATAGTGCATAGACTTTAATGTAAATTGGAAGCATTATGCCATATCTCTTCTTCTGTCTTTCTTTTAAAGCTCAGTAAGAATTCTTTACTCAAACAATTGATCTTAATGTACTAAAAAGTAAGACAATTTAAAAGTAAATTAGAGAGTTGAAAAGCAAGCTTTCTGAATTCAAGTGATTTGGTCTGTCTTCATTGTTTAACTCCCCATTTCCCACTTGTTTATGTATCATTTCAGGGTTTATAATAAAGGCTATCCTTGTCCTAGCTGATCTTTTCCCACTGGGAAAAATTAGATCTCTTACATATTGTTTTGTTCCTCCTTCCTCCCCATTTTTCTTTCACTTTTGGAAGTCCGCTTCCTGTGGATTTGATCACGAGTGTGAAACTATAGTTTATGTGCATTCATGCAAAGGCGTTGGGAAGATGTCTGCCATGGCTGTAATGAACTGAATTCTGCTATCCTTGGCACAGAAGATGGGAGAGGGACACAGCTTCTTATTATCCTCATGACTGCACTAACTGTCATTGTAAAGGCTGATACTTGCATTCCAGTAGGGCTTGATCCTGTGAACCACAAAAAGTAACCTCTTCATTCATCTTTGTCCTCCCCAGCACTAATTGAAGTGAGAACACTTCGCTCTGAGGAGGAATCCTAGGCAAAGCTGTGCTGTCCCACAACTATCTTGTAAGACTGGATAGTTGTTTACATTAGATCCAGATAACAAAAAGATGTTCGGAGCGCATGCACAGTCCAGCCAATGTATTAATCATGTAAGTTCCTGAACACCCTGATGCTCTTGCAATTCTAACATCTTGTGTGGTCCACTGAAATCCTTCATCAGAGGAATACATTTCTCGAAACACAGGGAAAATAGGAGTTTCTTTGGCTGCTTTCTGATGTTTCTTCATTTCTTTCTTTCCCTTTCTTCCTCCTTCCCTCATTCTGTCCTGGAAAGGAAGACTTGACACTGTTCTGTATTGAGACCAGTTTTCCCATCTGTTCAAAGCATTAAGTTTGAGAAGGCCATGCTGGCTTTCAATTCTAGCTGCAGGTCCTCAGTTGGAAGGAACCTTGCTAATGGCCTCCAGGATGCTTCTTTCTAGGTAGTGATTCATGCAGCATATGGAAATGGTCCACTTGAAATCACAAACAATTTCCACGGCAGTTCAGAGTGCTGTCATTTACTATATCAAAAGTAAAGATTTGCATGATGTCTACTGAGTGTTGCAGCTTGGGTCAGAAAATGGGGATCTCCCTTTTCCGGTTATTTTCTGCAACAATTTCTGTCTGATAACTTTTTCTGGTCTTGCCTGGTTTTGGCTTAAAAGTGAAGAAAAATTGATGCTCTCTTCAGTTTGGAAGATAGCGTTCACAGGAGCTGCTTTATTATGCATCAGAGCAGTGGTGACTGCAGCTAAAGACAGGCTTCAAATCATACCCAGATTTTCTCATTCATCTACAAATCTGTCCAACGGTGTTGATGAAGACTTGTCTGAGACTTTGGGATCGTTGCTTCCAGGTATGTGCACCTCAGCAAGGGAGACCTGTACACCTTAAAATCTTACAAGAAAGCCATACAAATAGCTATTAATTATGATCTACATGTTCCCTTTATGATCAAGATATTACAGTGGTGGAAACACCATTTTCTGTAAGAGTGTCCTTATCTGCACCATTATTAGTGGTTTTGATGACACTCTACACCAGCAAGGGGGGTCCATGTAAGCAGTTAAAAGCATAAGTCATGTCTGTTTTTCAGGAAACTCCTCTTTGGGAGCTAAGAACTCTTTGTTTTGGCATGCAGAGTTTTTTCTCTCATTTCTAAAATATCTAACCATTAAAATAAGGAATTAGTGTTCTCTTAAATTAATCCAGGGTGACATTCATCTTTTCCTTTCCAGCTCGGTCATCAGCCATACTATGATACTTCAGACAGCCTGAGCTCCCCTACTGCTCACATATCTGGCAACTCAGCTTGCCAGTCTCCACTTCAGGACATCTTTGTATGAAAGAGTAACTATTTTCTTTAAAAAAAACCCCAACACTGAGAGCATATATTTATTCTTCCCTTCATGGCTTCTAAATGATGTTGTCATAAGATTAATGGGCTTACTTTTTGAACTGTGAGTTTGTGTTATGAGTGTCATTGTTTTCAGCCAAACGGTCCTTATGGTAGAAATTGTAGCAGACAGAAAGGTAGGTGAGAGGGACAACACCCCCATCTGAGGTATTTTATAAAGATATGTTGTTTGTTTGGATCTTCCTTGCTGTTTTTACCTCGCTGATAGAAAAAGATTATAGCTGAGATTGTGTACCTATGTAGCAGTTTCCTTAAAACCCCAAACTAAAAAAGGGCAAAGGTAAATTTCACAGCTTTGATCTTCAGGAAATTCTGTTTCTACCTGGATTAATTTAGCTATTTAAGTCTGTCTCTCTCATTGTTCTTAATTTGTAGGAAGAACGTGAAAGTTCAGTTCCTTGCAACACAGGTCTTTTAGAGTACTAAAGATCGCATACTAAAGATATGTGGGAAATAACTCCATTTCCCCATCATACTGAATGGGTTGTTAGGATTACATGATACTTTGGCTGGGCTGGGCTACAGTGTGTTCAGGTCCTCAGCATGTCTCCCGTGGTACAGTGAATCATCAGCAGTGGCATTTATAGAGAGGAAAAAAAAATAAATCTAAGTAGCATTAGCAGAAGGGATGACTTCTGTGATGATAAATGGTTTGTGAAGAGGTGCTGTCCATCTGTATTCTGTGATCATGCAATCTATAGCTAAACGGGCAAAGTCTGCATCCTGTCCTGGAGAGATGAACAACCGGGGTTTCCTTATATCTCTTTCGAAGATACCTGGGATGTAGACGTGATTCCCAGTGGATTCTGATGGTTTGAGGAACCTAAGTGTGTACATTGCCAGTGGAAAATCTACAGGCAACTCACCTACAGGAGCAGCTGTAAAAATTCCAAAAGGTGATGACTTCTCCCTGGTGCCAATAAATTTCTGTTTTGGCTAGCAGGTTGAACCCAAGCAGTATTGAAAAGAGTTTTGCAACATGTTCTTTTTTGAAAATGTGTTTAATAGATGCAAAGAGTTTTATGAGCTGTCTTCTGCCACAAGGGACATGATTTTGATATCTATTTTTAGAAATGTACGTACAGATCTGATTTGAAGTTATTGAAGAATATGAGTTTTCTTTCATTCCTGTTAATAGCAGGGTCTCTTCAAAATCCATGGAAACATCTTTTTAAACTTCTTAATTTGTAACCTTACATCAACAATTATACTCATGAATACATGCAGTAGCTTTAAATGACAGAAACAGTGGAAAGAACCTCAGACTTATGAAATATCTGAGTGTATGTGAATGTCAGAGGGGACATGATTTGTTTTTATGCTGATAGCTTCTGAGGGTCCAATATGGGATCAGGATGCTGTTGTGATGGTGGTTTTGAAACTATGAAAGTCTGTACCATTCTGTAGCTGTGCAATGGATTTTTATATAGTTTGAAAAATGCTGAGCTAAAAAAAGTGTAAGCATTCCCAGTATATTCAAAGCATCCCTTTCAAATAAGGGATATTCCCATCTTTGTCTTTCCCATCTTTTTATTTTACTATGTCTTACTACCTCTTTAGAGTGGAATCAATCTGTGGAGCTATGTTAAATCAGCTTTTCATAAGTGACTGCCATTCAAAATGCAAAAGTAGAAATGGTAGCAAAGTCTGAGCAGCTGATGAGCAACATCAATTGACACATTATCCTATAACCAAAGAAAGGAGGTGAAGCCAGCTAGCTGGGAAAAGTATTGTTTCCTAAGAGCTTGCTAGGGGTTTCTTCACTTGCTCCCCTTCTTCATCTCTCTTTGGAAGTAGTTTTTTATTTATAAACTGGGAGAAGGGAGTGGACAGAGTACTTCACCTTTCTGTCTTTCATTCTAATTCAGTAGGTGAGATAATTTACATGTACTGTATCCTACGAGTGTCATGTCCAAATAAGTATATTTAGTCATGCTTCCTAAATGAGGTATGCTAATTTATGTAATGGTGAATTCAGCACAGGATTTTCCCTGCCCATCTTTATTTCTTTCCAAAAATATTACGAGTATGTACAAACACCTTTATGAACCCTTGGGCTGAAAGGTGCAACAGCTGCTTTAATCAAGAGTACCATTTGCATCAGCATTGAAATTGGAGCTAACAATGTTAATTTTGCCACTTGCTTATGTTTTTAACCATTAAATTTACAGAGTCCCTTCCAGACTTCTTAACAGTGCTGTGAATTTCTCCAGAGGGAATACAGCAATTATGTTGGGGTCACGTATTTAGAGGTTTTGTTGGTTTTGCTTCCTGGACTCTTCTGTGCATTACTTGGGAATTGGTCAAGGGTACATTCTCTCCTCAGCTTAGATTAAGAAATTACTTTGCTGAGAAAAAAATAATTTGGAGTATTAAAGGATTTGTTTTAGACAAACTATAGCTAGATATGCCAGTAAACTCAGTTTATTTTGAGGTTATTTTGCTGCTACAGTTGTTCTAGGAAGTTTTGTTCCTTTTCTGACTTTTCTTAGCATTTAATGAAGTCTTCCCAAATGGCTGGTTATCCCAAGAGCAAACATTTTTCAGGTTAAGAAATGCTCTTTCTGAAGAACCTTTACTTATATTGTGGCTCTCCTAATTGAGTAGTAGTTCTATGTTTACCTATTGTCTGAGCCGAAAGAAGCACCAGATGCTGCTGGACATAAGACAACCAGCCCCTTTCTAGCAGAGCAGATGGTCCTCAAACAGCTGGAGGCCTTCTGGAAAGGTGCTCCAAGCCTTCAGATTTTTCGACCAAATGGTGCACTCGTGGTTTCTTCCTCAGCTGCCTAATTCTTCACTGCTTCCTGTCTCATTTGCCTAGAATGGGGCCACACGTGCAAACATTTCACTGAATGGTCATCACCTTCCCCCACCATTATTTTGAGAGTGCAAGTATATTTGAGGAAAAGCCATTGCCTAACACCAGAGCTGATGAAGGTAACCATGCAGGGGGATGAAGTCTGTCCAGATGATGAGAGAAATCGAGCTTCTGTATAAGGCATGGGAAAAAGATTTGAGTTTTGGGGAAAGATCAGACAGACAGATCAGCATATCTAAGAACTGGGCAGATTCTGCCACTCCGACTGTCGTTTCAGCCATGTTTGGACAATGCTGCATCTGTTGCCAATAATGTCATATCGGGAAGTATTTCAGATAGTAAGGATGGAAACCTAATGTGGAACTATACTGAGCTATACTAGCTGAGATTCTGGTTTAATGGGGAATCAGAACAAGGTTCACATTCTGCAATACCATGTTTAAAACTCAAGACAGATTCTCTGGCAGATCGCTTGGCTCCGGGAGAGTGAATTATGGGTGGACCTGAATGCTATAATTTTTTATCTCTGTAGGCTGTTCATCTTTTTTTGTATTGTATAGCAACCACTGCAGTGATGGCTGCATAAATATTCTTTACGCTTTATTCTCCTTTACTCCAATACCTAAGGGAAGAATTTTATTCGAAAATTTGAAAAAAAAAAAAAAAATTTAGGCATCTGAATACAGAATACAGAAATGTGTGTACATGTGTGGTGGAGAAATAATTTACTAAATGTGTATGTGTGCTTCTCTGAGCAGTTCAAAAGCTGAAGGGATGAGGAAGGCAGTCTGTGGTTTGTCGGGTTTTTGTTTGTTTTGGGTTTTTTTGTTTGTTTGATTTGTTTTTTGTGGAAATATGCCTTCTGGAGAATCCTCCACAAGTGTTTTGGAGATCTCTTGTTTTGTCTGTGTTATTTCATATTTGAACAGGACAGCTATCACACTTCTTTCTATAGGTCCCTTTGGAATTGAGAGGTTTCACAGTAGAGGCTATGTAGCTCGCTTAAATGAATACTGAAAAAAATACTGGTTCTGAGGTGAAACTCAATAAAATATGTAGGACTCCTTTTGTTTACTTTAGTCATCTGTGGACTGGAAACATGGTGAAAATATACAATGCAGTGAGGTAAAGCTTCATAGGAGTCTTGTGGTTTTTATGCGTCCTATCATGTTAGTGAAAGGCTTCTTATTTGCATGCACTAATTTGTTAGCAAAATAGAAACTTTGCAGCTATTCTGGAAATCTGTTAAGGTGGGGTGTGGGATGTCCTGCTGTTACTTGGGAGAATAGTTATAGTTATTAAATACCTCTGTTATTTATTAGCTACTATATCCTTTAGACTTCTAGGTAATTCCAGTAGAGCATAGCTCTATTGCCGTCCTATCTGCTAGCTGATAATATTGCAGAGCAAACTCTTGGAGGCCCTCCTGATTCAGGCTTTGTAACCCTTCGTTGTATCAGGAGCTGGTAGAGCAGAGCTTTCTCTTTCTGTCTTTTGTCATAGACCCTCATTAAGAGACTGCACTGAATAGAGTATATGGACCTGATCCTTCTTTATATCATAGAATCAATCATAGAATCATTCAGGTTGGAAAAGACCCTTTGGATCATTGAGTCCAACCATCAGCCCTACTCTACAAAGTTCTCCCCTACACCATATCCCCCAACATCTCATCTAAACGACCCTATGGACCTGTTAACTTTTTTTTTTTTTTCCAGTGATGGATTTAGCTGCTGTGGTATAGTTTTAGTTTAAAATTTGTCATTTGAAAGAGTAGAAGAGGCATGCAGAAGTCTATTGGAGAGCTTGGAAATAATGATGCCAGCCAGCCATCTTTAAGCTTTTACTGCGTGGTAATCCTGTTCCATGTGTGGTTGGAGGGGCCACAATCCTGAGTTTATGCCATGGTGTGGCCTGCATAAAACAGAATACCAGGAAGGAGAGGATGCACCTTGGATCTCTGTATCCCTTGAAAAGGGGACAGTTGGGGATGGAGAGGAATCAAGTGGGAGGGAGTAGGGCAGAGAGATCTACAAAATGTAACACCAATTTTATTGCTGTGATTGAGAGACTTTCCTGGAACATTGCCCATGCAGGCATAATCAGTCTGTGCTCTGAGGTACAAACCAAACTGTAGAGCTGACCTGATTAATTCTATTTTTATTTCATTTTTGTATCTGTAGGCACAGACTAACTCAACGAAACCTGTGAGGAAAGCTAATACAAAAAACTATATTCTTTTACGTTTTCCTTTACTGATGACTTTTTGGTCTTGTTTGCTAGCACAGCTAACTTTTCACCATACCTTTGTTTGCTTACTGTTTCTCTCTTTCAGTGATGCTTTTGCTGAGCCTCATTAGTTCACAACCTAGCTTGCGCGTCACGTACTCCGCAATCAGCTGGTGAGAGAATGGTGCCCATTTTCTGTCTCCATTGTTGTGTTTCTGCCTGCTGACTGTGTGCTCTCCTCCCTGCCTTCCTGTAGGCACAGCACCAGAAAGCAAAACTTGCCAAGATGCTCAGCGTGAACTCTGTGTTTTTCTGTTCCACAAAAGAGTTTGAACTGAGGTTGGCTTCACCGCTGGCAGTCATCATTAGCAGCTGTGTCCCACTTTGAAAGTCCAGTTTGTGGATGCACGCACTTTGTCTGCTGAGAAATTATTCAGCGTGGGTAGTCTCATTAGAAGTCACCCGGCAATAGTTATCTGAGGGAGAGACCTATGCACTAGCCCTGAGTAGCAATGATACATGCCAGGCATAGAAGGATCCAGGGAAGTTGGGTGCCAGCGTCACTGGGTCTCTTGCCTTTGCCCTTTCCTCTTCTCATTTCTCCCCCTGACTTTTGAACTCTCAGGCTAAATTTAGCCAAAGTTTAAAAAGGAATAGAATTTTAAAATACAATTAGTTTCATTAGTTTCTGTTGCAATGCTGGTGGGAGAGAAAGACCCAAATTAGTTCCCCGACAGAGGAAAAACCGGGCAAACTTCAACCATGAGGTACGGTATTTAAGAGTATCCAGGTGGCCACTCTTCCCATGGTCAGGCTGGTCAGTCAACATGTACTGAACTCTAGAGTAGCCATAACATGTATCATCTCTCACACGCAAGACATTACAAGGGTTGGTGTTATTGTAAGAGTGAGAAAGGTTTAAAGGATGATGGACACAAACTGACAGAAAATTAATCTTTCCTAGTTCATGGGACAATTTTTGCAGTTAGATATGAGAAAAAGATCTTATATAGGCAACTGCTGTATATTTGCAAATATAATTTACCCCCTGGAGTAATGGAACTTATCTGCCTTTGCGTCCGTGGCGTGGACCCTCTGTGGATACTATCCGTTTGATGTTGCTCTGCCAGAGTAGGAGCCGCTAACTTGCTGGCTCCTTGGCTGTGACAGTTTGCAGATGGAGTTCTGTGGGAAGCATTTTCTATATTTCTTGTATAAAAGTAGAAAGGAGATTGGGCAATTTTATACCTCGGTTCAGAGCCCATACTACAGCTTTCTGATGTTCCAATGCAACTAATAACAGAATGTTTTGTTTTCCTACATTTCTTAATTTTCATATTTTTTTGTAATAAATGTGTGATTAAGAAACTGCATGATATACTGCCTCTTCCAGAATCTTTCTGGAACAGAATTAATTTGAAGTGTTACAGAAACAACTTCTGTCCAAACATAGTCAGAATGACAGTGGATATGGAAAATCTCATGAGTCTTGGCAGTCAGGTGATGCTGCAGCGAGTCACATATGTGATTTGCATGTTAGACAATTGTATATTTTCAGTTGCAGCATTTTTTACTATTTTGGAAAAAATCTGTTGTGCTATTTTGATCATTTTAACCAATGAAAAAAGAAGGTAATATATGATTTTGTCTGTAAACGAAGCTATCCTGAAGAGGCATTGTCAGTTCTGCATGCCAGGTTAACAAAAATCTTTGCTTTTAGCAGTAAATATCATTTAACAACATTATGCAGTTTAATCAATTCCATTTACTCTCTGGCATTTATACTACATTTACTTTATATTATACCTGGAATATCTTATTACAGCTTGTTATATCTGATTAGATTTGGTAATACAATAAGCATTACATGCTTATTTTGAACAGTGACACAAATATTTGCTGTTGGTGTGCTCCTGGGGTGTACTTCTATTTTCCATGTTTCCTGCAGCCCTCATCAGTGTCAGAGGCAGTTTTCAGACCTGGGAAGGTTCATAGGAGCAAGGATTAAATTACCCCTGAGTCACAGAAGGCAAAGTGAAGAGTTCCTGACTGCTGGTCAGCATCATGCTGGTCTGCACAGTGCTGGGACTTCATAGAGGACACGCGTTAAGTCACAGATATCCAGATTTGATGTTAAAGGTCAAATAAGCCATCTGTGTTATTAAAGGATGAGCTTAAGCTTAAATGGAGTGGTTTTGCCAAATGTATCGTTAAAGCCTTTAAGCAAGCAGAAATTGAGGGAGAATGACAGAAGTTGTTACAGAGATGGTGTACTGTCTCTGTAAATTAATTTCAGCCTGTGTGCTGCTCACAGACCGCACGGGGTTGGCTTGTTTCATATTTGCTGTTTTCAGTGGAGCGACTGGTCCAGGGAGGTTCCCTTTCGTGTCCTGTTTCTGATTTGGTTTTAAAATATCCAAAAAGACATCATAGTCCTGTAAGAACAGGCCTGTAACAATGCAAGACTTAGGCAGAAAATGTTTGTGAATGGCAAAGGGTGGGCTGAGGTTAATAACCTGCTGATTTAATAGCCAGGGTAGGCACAGTCCTCTTGCTGGATTGCCCCACTGAAACAAATGAGCAGAAATCTTTGTGAGCTATTGGGGGAAGGCACCAACCAAAGGCAGGCTGCCACAGCATGAGATTAGTACTACAAATGTTTTCTAGAACAGCTAAAACTCTAAATGTTTCACATAGCTTGTCCTGTACCTCAGGCCTTGCCCTCAGTGTTTGGGGAGTGTGTGCAATGCGTATGGGATATATTAAAGATGTATTTTAAGCTTGGTATTTGGTCCTGGGTGCTGCCTGGGAGCTGTGTCCCACCCATACTCACTGCAGCTGTGTTTGTTCTTTACCAGCATGGTATAAAGCCACAAAGGGCCATTTCATATTGCTATTAGTGAGGCTGATTCAAGATTTTTTTGCTCAACTGCCCTCTTATTTTCATTGCTGCTGACTGCTCATAAGCTTAATAAGAAACTGAGGACACTTGCAAGCCACTCTGGTGAAAAGGCAGCTATAAACAGCTCTGTCTATGAAGTGGTGAGAGGGTATTCCTTCTAAAAGTGCTCCTGGAGATGTGGTGGTGTTTCTGTTACTGTTTGTAATTCCTGCAGAGGATGTGTGCCCCAGTTGATGTGAGAAAAGTTCACCTCAAGGGTAAGGCTCCCACCTTTCATGTAGGCTGCATCTACCATCCTGGATATGGCTGGCTGGAGCAGAAACGCCAGAGGCCACCAAGAAAAGTCCCATGGCTTTCATAGCAGCTCCAAAACTCTGATCTGACCCAGCATCTTTGTTTTCCATGGACTGTCCAAGAAATAATGACTAATTGTTGATCGATGCTTGTTCATCGTTTCCTTTCAGATGTTTTGAGGTTAAACATAATGCTGTGTTTGAAATTCATGCAGGAACCAGAAGTCTTGTTGCCATACAATCCTTCTGCTGGCTTCTTAGCTGCAAACAGGCCCTGCTGCCAACAGTTCCTACCAGATCGAGCTTCCCCCAGTTTTCCTTCCAAGTGTAAATTGCATACTGGTCAAATCGGGTGAAACATGCACTCCTTTCCTCCTTTCCTGTGTCCCAGTCTTTCAGCTTAAATCACTTCTGCTTGGCAAGAAGTCTGGGCCACAGATTATTGCACTTGTTAGACTGCAGCGCTGGAATTGTGAAAATTACTATATGATCGACAGTCATGAAAATGAATCCCACAGCACTAAAGCAAAGTCTCTCCACTTTTCTTGGCAGGGTATTGATTTCAGCTGTGCTTTGCTTAAAAGATACAGAATTTCTGAGATGTAGAAGCTGATCATGATCGTTCCTGAAAGCAGTGTCTCTGCACATACTCTCCTGAGTCACAGGTACAGCTTTCTTGCAGAGCCAAAGGGAGGACCAACGTCACCACTCTCTTTGTGTGTTGTCTACTGGAGGTGTGGCATTTTTTCGGGAAATGTTACTCATACAGATTATGAAGTATGTAGAGAATAATCTCTTAGGATGCTGTAATAGTGATGTTTTCAGATTTGAAATATTAAGTGATCAGAGTTCACTGCTGTGAAATTCCTTAATTAAAAACAAATCTGCTGTGTTTATAAAATGTCTAAACGTGCTGTTATGGTTAGAAGAACACACAAGAGAAGGCTTTGTTGAAATGTAAACACTTCGTGAATTATTACTGCAGTGCACTGTCTGAATGCACTCATCTAATGACACAGTGCTCAACATTCAAGTGAATATAATTGAAGCAAAGGGCTATTAGGCTCAGATTCAGTGTTTAGGCTCCTAACTTTCCACTGAAACAGTTTATTGAATCCAGATCCTTTGTTAACTTGCTCTTCCCCCCCCCCCCCCCCTTTTTCTTTTTTTTTTGGCATTTCTGTAAGATTTTTTCTTTATCGGGTAGTTCATTACAGTGATGGAAACTGGTAACTTACTGTTTTGTACGTCATCATGCAAAATTAATTTGCTGAGAGGGTCATGCTTATAAATGAGATCTTCAGCACTGTCTTTCTCTAACACCCTAAGAAGAAATGGCTTTGCCAGAACACTGGGGAAGATTGTGGGAATTGGAGGAAAATGGTTCCCCCAAAGGATAAATGAGAAAGGACCTTGCTTATTTAGGTCAAAATATGAGTTTAAACTAGCTTTATCACTCACCTGAAGCCAGTGCAAAGTGTAGAGGAGCTGTTGTAGTGGGTTCATAGGTGCAGGCAGGGCAGAAGAGAGACTGAGAGGTCTTGGATGCATATGCCACTGGACTCCTCCAAAACCTCATCTACTGTTATTGGCTTTTGGATGCCCCAGATGATAGGGGGTAGACTTCTCTGGTATCCCTATCAGGGGTGGGTGCTGAGGTGAATGGTTCTTCTGAAACTACAGCTCCTGAGCAATGGCAGCACAGCAGGTGTATAGCTTAGATGTTGAAGTGGTGGTATCTGCAGATTGAACAGTTTGATCACTAAAATCCTTGCAAACTACCTTAAATCTCACCACAGCAAACAACTCCACATTAGAGTGTCTGTAGAGCGAGCTGTGGAAAGTTTGGATGGATTTCAGAAGGACAATAAGATCAGCTTTCTATTCAGAATTTGCCTGCTGAAATTTGTAATTTGAGTCGTCTCTGGCAAAGATTTAGCACTTGTGGGCATAATAGAGTGTTAATGTTATGCCCACAAACTTGATTTTAGTTGGGATTTTGAAGAATTTACTACAGGCATGGTGAGAGGAAATCTGAACCAGCCATCTGAAAACTATGCTGATGGGAGCTTCTGTATTTTAGTATAGGCTAAAGAATATATCCTCAGCTTTAGGACTCAGGGGATTTGGTCAATAAGTGATTTGATTTTCTGAAGTTGTACTTTTTTTCTGATTTGAACTAATGAAAACAAAGGCGTGCCACATCCAGAGTTCTCCTCAGTTTTGGAAACTGCTGAGTTGATGTGAATCTTGCTGAAATCATCACCAAAGCTAAAATCTTGCATGTAAAGTGTGCACATGTTCTTAAGAGGCAAACGGTGGTCTCTGCCCAGTGTTTTGCTGAGAATACTTCTACATTTAAGCAGACCAGAGCTAACTACTTTACCCTGTTGCAGCGAGCTGCGTTACAGGTAGCCAAGGCATGGTGAGGAGAGGATGCCGCAGTAGCACAAAGCAACGGCATTTTCGAGAATCCAGTATCCACCGCTGAACACCAGAGGGCACAAACTCTCTAACAGTCGCCTCTTCTCTCCCGGTTCTGTGAATGCCGACATTTAAACAAGTCTAAATAAAAGCAGGTTTAGAAAAGCAAGCACGAAACTTCACTAGAAAAGGAAAAGGAAAGTCAATGTACTAGCAGCTTCAGAGCGCAGATTGAAAGTCTCACACGTCCAGGATGCGTACAGCCATATTATGGGAACTTGTGTCAAGGACTGCTGTATGAGATACGCATGTACGGGTTTATTTTTAAATGCAAGGAGACATGCTAGCAGTGTGCCGCCGCCACCACATATTTACGAGAGTTGTGTTATGTATGAATGAGAACATACACAGATTAAGCAGGTCATTCTGAACTAGTGACAATCAAAACAACTTTATATAAAATGCATTTATTTCTGTAGGTTGTGTTTTGTAAAAAGATCATTTTAGAAACAAGATAGGACCATTTACCTACCTGATTGCCCAGTTCTCTGTGTCAAAATGGGTACTTCTGTTGTCATGGTCTCGGTTGCACGGAGTCACAGGGAAAATTATTGGTACTAAATCTAAAGACTTTTCTAAGCTGTGCATAAAATTATTGCTACAGTAGCCTCTCCTAGCTGAATATAAATGAGAATTTGTAAGTGGATTCATGTGAGTTTTCAACAGATTTTTAAAGCAAATCAGAAGCCAGACTGTGGCCTTTGGAGCCAGTAGCTTGGGACCTTCCAGGCCTCAAAGCAAGCGTTATCTGTCATTTTGTCAAGCTTCTGCTGTAGGAAAGTATAATACTCCTCTTTTGAGCTGTGTGAGGCTGTCAGCTTTACAATGTTAGAATTAAATCTGGAAGAAACAGATTTAAGAGCTGATTGCAGTTTATCATGTGATACAATCTCAGTGTATTTTATTTTAAATTTGAGTCTAAAACGGGTGAATAAAGCTGTAATCATCCTGTCAGCACATGTAACTACTTTCAAAATTAGACAGTGATCAGTCTAACTGAGTAAAATTTGGTTGTAATTTCAGTAATGCCATTAAACTAATTACTAGCAAATGAGGCTGGTCCAGTGGTCCCAAAGCGTATCTGTGATCTGGGAGACCCAGGTTTAGTGTCTAGGTGTGCCACTGGCTTCCTGTCAGACATTAATCTCTTGGTGCCTTGAGTCTAAGGCCCTCAGAGAGGATTAACTCTCTCAGGAACTTGGGCAGAGTTCAGGATACCCAAACATATCCTGAAAGTGTTATTCAGGGTGCTTATGCTCAGTCTGGCGCTCTCAAGAAGAGCTGAAGCCTGTCTGAGCAAGCTCATTTGGGCAGGAGGGAAATCCTTTACTAACTTTTTGTGTAGTGTTGGCTGGGTGTATAAGAGTTTGTGCTAATGTGGAAAACCTGAAATGTTCTAGCCACATGAGAATCTTTGGGCATTTGTTTAGGCTGGTGTGTGGGGCTGCATCTTCCTGCATCAGAGAGCACCTTTGTTTACATCATCCATAATTGGTTGCTGGAGTTGTTATATTTTATTTTCTTTTTTTTTCTCCTGGCAAACACTTGCATTTAGGATGCTATAGGCCAGAGGTTGCATGTCAGCCTCTGGGGAGGATGTGATTAGCTCAGTGTACCAAGGCAGGCTGCTGACAGATCATGGCAAACTGGAAACTTTTTAGTTTCATTTTTAGGGAGCTGCCTGTGGGTGCCCACTTCTCAACCAGAGTGACAAAACGTGTGTTTTCCTCTATGGCAGGTGGTGACCATAGCAGGAGTGCTTCTGGCTTGTGCTCTTGATCTTTTTTGCCCAGGGTAGCCTAAATCAGCAACTGGGGAATAATATTCCAGTTCGGGAAAGCTCCTGCTCTCCCTGCAGGATGTAATGACGCAGTAGTGATGGCAGCAAGGCTTCAGGCCAGCTTTGCGCAGGGCAGGGAGGTGGCTGGGGCTCCTGCCTGGCAATGTTAGACCACCAGAAGACCTTTCACTCAGGGGAACACAATGTTGCCCCTGAGGAGGAGCTCCCTGTCAGAAGTGTCCTTGCAAGCTGGCTCTGAACCAAAATTGTCAGTCCCAGGTGAGGAACCCAGGTGGCAGGAGTGGCAGGTGCATGGTGCGAGTGACAGGGACAGTCAGAAATGCCGTCAGGACTCCCTTGGTGTTAACACCCGCCTTACGCTGGTTAATATACTTCCCTCAGGGAGTCTGAGCTCCGTCACGCCTGTCATTGCTGAAGCTTCCTCCCGTTCCTTTGTGCTCCCAGTCCAATCTTTTAAGTTTTGTAGCCATGCTGTTAGTAAATCTGGTGATAGACATGTCTTCCAAATCTTTTTGAAGAGGTGCCTCAGAGCAGGATGATTTGGACAGTGCAAGTAGAGACTGAGCGTGTTGGTACAGCTGCAAAGAGTTATTTGCACTATGCCTGCCTCCAGCCTATGCAAATAGCAGGAGAAATGATTCCTTGCTTTTGTATGACCTGACTCCAGGTGTGCACCTGTGCATTTATGGAACATAAACAGACTCTGCAGCAGAATGGAAAATCTATGAAGAAGCACAAAAGTACCAGTTCTGAGACTGCAAAGGCACCCAGGAGAGCGTAGCATTTGAGCAAGCTGAAGAAATAAATTTGGAGTGTGTTACTAGACATTTTGCAGGCACATTTTAAAAAGAAAAAAAAAAAGCCTCCCTTAGAAACAGTTGTCTTTGATCTCTTCTAAGTAGTGCCTCTTTGCTTTTAAAGCAGCTAAGATTCATCATGCATCAGATAGTTAAAAAATCTTGTGTGATATCAGGAAAGTGACTGTAAGAAGTGTCTTTCCCTGAATTCAGTGGTTCTTTTATGAGTATATTTATCAAGGAGGTAATGGACAGAGAGATACATTTAACACTGTTATTCATCAGCAACATATCTCTGAATTTTAATGAGCTCTTCCTAAGCTTTAAAGAGCCTCCTGTTTTGTTCCCATCAGGTGCTCTGCCCTTTCTGTATTCCAGCTCTGTCACACCCATTGAGGACCACTCCTTGCTGTCGCTGGCTCCTGGGAAGGTACTTGGTTGTCTCCATGGTCTTATAGAGCTGCATCCATACTGCTTCAGGTTAGGACAGCGATGTGACGTTTGTAAGTGTCATGTTTAGGCTTTCAATGCTGCTCCTTCTAAGCACTTTAAAAATCAGTTACCTGCCATTCCATACTTTCTGGTTTAAGAAAATCCACAAGAGATTTCTATTTTGTGTGGTGTTCCTGAACTGAACTGTCTCTAGCTCTCTGACCTTCTTCCTTGTCGGCTGGTAGCCACCATTAGTCCAGCTGAGGCAGTGACTACAAAAAACTTGGGGCAGGCACTTGATTTCTTACACATGCTTCGCAGACGCATGTTATTAGGAATAGCAGCAGTGGTGCTCTTACCAGTAGTAGTGCCATTTCTTAATAAACTTAAACATTTACTGAAAGAAAGGACTTGCAGGTAGTGGTCTATCAAAATTAAGTGTTGGTTTTCTATAATGTGCTGTAATCTAGGAGAAAATCAACTAAACCCATTAATGTCTGCAGCCATTCTAAATAAAGACCTAATCCTCTGTAAGACATAATCATTTTAAATGCAGCTGCATTCACTAGGATGCTTCTAGGTTTGCCTGGAGATCAAAGTTTCAGTTACTCTCTAAAAGCAGTGAGTGTTCTGGTTGGGGGAATTTAACAATATTTTGTTATCTGGTTTTTGGCTTCTTGCCAAAGAATAGTGCCACTAGGGCACTCACTGCTGTTTATATGATTTTCATTGACTGCAGTGGGCATTGAATCAGGCCTTATAAGCACAATTTCCTCATTGTTAGCAGCTGTTCATTGCTTAGCATTACTTGAGCCACTATTCAGCTGGCCATCTGTGATCTGGGACTTCTCAGACTGCAAGAAAATTGTTAGTTGTTCCATTTTGGCAAGAGAATATTGTAACTTATCTTAGGGATGTATTTGTACAAGGGGTAATAATGTTTTTCCCCAATAGCTATTACTTGTCACTTGGCCATCTGTGGTTCTAGCACACAAATGTTAAATAATAAATACAGTAACAGAACCAGTGCTTCATACATTCAAAGGCATGTTCTTTCACCAGGATGCTGAGAAATTAAGTCTGTTAGCAGGAGGCAGTCCATAGTATCAGTATACATACTTGTTTGTCGATCTCTGACGCTAGTCAGTCCACAGAGAACCTAGTAAAAGTTTACAAAATCACAAAAACAGGTCCCTGTCCTGGAAAGCTTGGACAGTGAGTTTTGACACCAAATAATGAATGAGTTTTGGATGCAGCTGGATTAGAGGGTATAAGAGAAGAATTGAATGTATGTTACGTTAAGTGTTTGTATGGGTGAGAGCGGCCATTTAGAGGTAGAGGTATTGCCCTATAATAATTCCTCTCCAGAAAGAAGCAGCTGTGGAAGTGGAGGTCTGTACCAATAAATCATCACTTCAGCTAAACTGTTGACTATTATCCTGTATTCCTTCCAAGACACACCTGTACCTACATTCTGCTTCTTGCAGGAACCATTTGCAAATTCCTGATGACAAATATTTCCCTTAAAATTGAGCCCCATTTAGTAAGAAGGTTTAAAGGAATGTAGTGAGGGTCAGAAAGAAGGAATGAAGGATTGGTTATGTAAGTCTGCCCATTTCAAGGAAAGGATATATTAGCCCAAGATTGTAAGTGATATATGGAGACCTTACTAGAAGGGAAATTATCTTTTTTTGTTTAGAAATATTTTACCTCTATTTATAATAATTCCCAGGCTAAAAGCTGCTTCTCATTTTGCTCATGTGGTAAAATAAATGACTGCAACCCCGAGTTTGGCTTCTGGTGAGTAGCCCTCTGTCCTTTATGTACTTTCAGTCATGTTCTTGGTAGGTACTGGAGATGTGCATCTCTGGCATTGAATGGGAAAAATCTCAGCTTTCTCTGGTTTCTGAATTAAGCGTCTGTCACTTTCAAGTTTTCATCTAAAACCAGGGAAATCGATTTCACTGTTGCTGCTGAAGCTTGAATGCTCATTTATGTGAACAAGGACTACAGAAATGAGGTCGGGGGCAGGAGGGAGAGGTAATGGGATTTCCCTGACTTCCTGAAACACTGTGCCCAATTTTTCTATTTCCAGCACAGAGCATTAGTGCCCAGAGATAAGATAAAATTACAGTATTTCATCAAAGATTCCCAGAGAATAGGAACTTACAAAGTTTCATGCAAATTTCAAAAAGAATTTTCTGGATGCCAAAATAAATGTATGACTTCACTATGCCCTGGGAGGAGAGCCCACTGAGCTCTCCTGCAGCGAGAGGGAGGGTCTTTGCACTGTACTAGGATCTTTGTTGACACTCTGAGTCTGTCAGCAAAGTTTTGGAGAGAATATGCAGGACTGTACCTTGCTCTGGGAACTGCCAAGAGAAGCACAAAGACTCCATCCTGTAAACAAGACAGGAGACACAAGTTCTCTCTTTCTCAGCCAGCTGAATGGCTCAGAGAGCATTCCCTCCGTCAGGTGACGGGGGGGTGGTGAGGGAATATTCATGCATCCCCCAAAGTGTGTCTTAAAAGGGTTTAAACTAATGAAATAACAGTTTTCCCTATAGTCAGGCTTTATTTGCCAAATCATGAAGTCTATGTAGTAAGTAAACCTTATGAAAATGTAATAAATCTTCTACATATTTAGCAGATGTTGGTGGATTTATCCACTATAGGAAGTTATATATCAAACTGTACAATTTAGTGCCTGTTCTGTGTACTCTGTGAATCCCAGACATGTTTAATATTTCTCCCTCTGAGGTTTAACAGCCTATAAATAACATTTAATAAACAACCTTTAAACAAATGTATTTAGACATATGATGTCTGCTTAGATCCCATATTTTAAGAACACTTATAAATACTGGACAGGACTGATTAAATCTAGCAATATGTCTTTAATTTACATGCATTCAGTCTTTCTCACAGCAGCATCATTTGCAGCATCGTTTTCAGTGTCCCAGTTAAGGATGCATTACTTCTGTTAGGAACTGTTGTTTCAAAGGTGGACAATTTTGCAATCCTGATTTGCAGAGAATTTAAACTTGGCATATGAAGTTTCTGCCCAAGAGCCATTTTTTCCCCCCTAAATGCATTCAGAGAAACAGTTTATTCTTCATGTTGTTATGGTGGAAAAACAATGCCTCAGTGCTTTCATTCCTCTCATTTTTAGGCCTATAAGTACAGTGCTTTAAAATGAAAACTTGAGATATACACTAGGATCTTAAGGTACTTTTCAACTAGAAAACTTTAAAAAAAAAAAAATCCCAGAACAAAAAAATGCCCCTTTATCTCCTCCAGTGACTGAGTTATTTTTGGATTAGAAACTTCAAGGCATGCAGGAACTCTTCCTTAAATTTCAGGATAAATTTTTTGATGATGGCAAATGATAATCTGAGAACAAAACGAGGAAGAAATAAGAACCCAGATGACAAATGTATGCAGTACAGGAAAATGTGGAAAACAGATTAGCAGGCATTTAAAAAAACACAAGCAATCAACCAAGGAAGTGAAAATTGCAAATTGCTGTCATCAGCAGACTGCTGCTGATGGACTTTGTATTCCTAGAGTGTCCAATATCAGCAGCTTTTCTCTCAATGAGACTTAGCTGAAGAGGTCCATAGGCTTGAGAAGCTAGTTGTGGTAGGACACAGGGAGTAAAAAAAAAAAAAGCAGCCTTGCTCTCTGGGCTTTTTGGTTTGGGTTCCCACCCGCTCGGTATGTTTTCTGCTCTTCCATCATTTTTAATGTTTCCTAGAAGAGAGCTCTCACCATTGTCATTTAAGATTGTTTGTCAGGTTTCTAGGAGTCTCAAACTGCTATAAACCGAGTCCTTAACCTACTAGATACTGATCCCTTTCTACTTCCAGTGACTTTGAGAGATTTTTGGGTGCTCAGCAGCTGTTAACATTTGTCTTTGTGAAGCATTGCTCAGTGTAAGGAGCCTGCTCAGAATAAGTGGGGATGAAGGAGGAGTTGATTGACAACTCATCTGAAACCCACTCGAGCTATTGGAGATGATAACACCAGCTTCAGTGAGTGTTAGACTGTGATTTCTTGATTGCAGTCATGTCTGGGGATTTGCTGTTGCTCACCTCAGAATACAGGTATCTTCTTCAGCATCACTCTAATGTGAATAAAAGGACATTTTGAGCATCTGTTGCTTAACATTTGCGTTTCTTAATGTGTAGTGTTTTTTCTGTGATCGTATGAAAAGGTGTTTGTTAGCATTTTGATTAGATTACCTACAGTGAGAATCCGTAATTCAAAGACATAGACATACAGCTCATACAGTAGCTCCCAAAAGCACAGATTTATGATCCTTTTCGTAATGCAACATACTGTGTATCTCTTATTGCTAATGAGGTTGTTAATGGAAGTCTAAACTTGAGTGCCCAGAGGGTATCAAGGCAGTTATACTTTACGTATTCTGCTCGTTAATGGTAAAGGCAAAATGTCTATTATATGCTTAGAACTGCACTTCTGTTGCTCAGGAAAATAAGAACTGTTCTCAGTTTCATTTCATATTATCCATATGCAGAGAGCTGCATAGCTGATTAGGGAGTGGAGATTTTTCTAGCCCCTAAACTGACTATTCCTTGAGGAGAAAATTAAAGGTAATAATTCTTTGTGGATCCCATCTGGTGAAAAGTCCTTTGCCTAGACATAGCAGAAAAGTGTTACTAAGTGCTGTACTTTGTCTCTTTTAGTTGAAAACCCCAGAGGAGCTTTCTCAGACTAGTTCTCCAGGGATGTGTGAAGCAAGCAGTGCTCTTAAAACAGTTTGTGCTTGGATTGACAGCACTTTATTGTCAGGTGCAAATATCAACATCAATATGAATGAAATGGGTTCGTAGGTTTTCACCTAGGGTGAATCGGTAGAGACTCCACTGTTTGTTGTTCTGCTGGCTTTGTTCAAGGTGAGGTGACGCTGCTCAAGGAAGAGAAGTCAACAGACTCTTTGAGTCCATCTCCAATTCAAAACTTCAGCAAACAGACTGGGTACATAAGTTACGACATTCCCCCAACCGGTGTTGCTGGAGTGAAATCTGGGATTTCCTGGATTAGTTGTCAAATTAAAAAAAAGGGCTCAGTGGGAATTCTAAATGTTTTGTATAACTGTAAGTGAAAGATTCAGTTTTCAATCTATTTAATATTTTTAGCTTCTTTTTCTCTTTTTAAACTTGAGTCAGTTAAAAAATTCTGTGTTATAGCAAAACATTGACATGTGTAATAATGTGGAAATGAAACATTTCAGCATTTCTGAAATGAGTGATTATGGTTAGAAAATGTTGAAATAAAACCTTACATTGTTTAAAACATTTTTCCTATTCTTTCTGGCCAAACATTTTCATTAGATGTGACCTGACATGGGAATGGTTCCTTATTCGTCCCCCTCCCTCCTTTCCCCTGAAATTGTAGGTTTGGGCTAATTTTAGCTGTTTATGAAAAGAAGAAAAAAGCCAACTCTGTACTCTCCATTTACTTTTATAAACTTTACCTTCACTGCTAAATGAAGATAGGTTTTGTAGTTTTCTCAGTGATGTCTTCCACTCCTCAGCTTTTAGAGTTCAAGGAGCAGTATGTAGGCAGGGGAAAACAAAACTAGTTAAGAAGAGAAAAAGTAAATATAGGTGTAGACGAGTCATGTGGATTTTATGCTTACTGCAAAAGGGCTGAAATATTTCACCTCAGTCCCAACTGGGTTCAGGCATATCACTGAGTTACCACAGCTGGAAGAATTATTACACATTAACTGAGCTGTGAAAGTAGTCAACTGATCTGGTAGCTTGGGGCAAGCCCGAGGTGAGACAAATTACTCTAAGTGTCTTTCGCTGAGGTTTATGCTAATGGTTTTTACCTCCTGTTTGTGGCAGGCATGCTCAGCTGACATCACTGCGTCCTAGTAATCAGAGAGAAGGATCTTCCTTCCTATCAGTGAAACACACCGTGGCCCTTAGGGATGATTTGAGTAAAGGCCACCATGACAACTGGTCAGCCAGTTTTAAAAAGCACACAAAGGTGTTTTTTTCATGCGTGCTTTTTTGTCCCATATTTCAGCTAGCTCTAAGTACAAATCAAGCCCCACTGTAGCAGCTGTGAGTAGTGCAGATCAAGAAAAGGTAGTTAAAAGAAATACTAATTTATTTTGCGACATCAAGGATGCAGGCAGTGTTTTCAGGCAGCGATCGCATTTCTTCGTGTTCGTAGCCTGTCTTGCTGACTACAGGTCCTAGCTTGAGCCCTAGCAGCTGTAGAAGGCAAAGGGTTGTGCGTGAGGCATCTTGATTAGCTCCCAGCTGGCTGCTGCTGTTCTCCCCATCCCCCTTCAAATTACCAGGGTTACTGCCTGGCTCAGATTTGCTCAGGGTTACGTCTGCAAGCATCACCTCTGCAACTGTAATACAGATAAGAATTTACCAACAATCTTGAGAGACATTCCCTGGCCTGAAGTGCTTGGAGGCATGTGACAGCAGGATCCAGGGTTGTGCTACCAGCAAGACAAACAAACACAGTCACGTCTAAGCGGTTGTGTTGCCTTGTCAGTCCTGGCAAACTGATGATATTGTTAAAATAGTCTGTCCTTCTGGACTTTTCAGAGAGCCTCTGGCTGGGAAGGGTTTTATGCAAAGACTTTCTAAACGTTTCTCTGTTCTCTGCTGAGGTTGTCCTTTGCAGATGCAAGGGAAGGAGGAAGCCAGCGTCCCCAAAAGGCAGGTCCTGGACAAAATGGGAGCTGCCAGGTCAAACTGAAACAACAAAACTAGACTTAACTTTAGATCTGCTACATTTTCCCTAGCAAATATGAGTATCTGTTTTATAATTGGTGCCTCCTTACCTGGAGGACTGTCTGATGGCTGCCATTTCAGTGAACTACTCCTAGCTGTGGACTGTCACCAGGCTGCATGCAGAGAGGCTTAAGCTTAAGAGAGCAGCCCTGCCTCTGCTGTGATCGGGCTCTTTTCAAAGAGTTTCTGCCAGTCGACATATCATTTTCTCCTGGTCTGTATCTACTGGAAAAAGGGAAGGAACTGAAGAAGTTTAAAAGATGTCCCCCCTATCATACCAAAAAGGGGATTGTGAAGGATAGTCTGAATGGAGTGTCAGCTCTGGCATACTCCTCCCTTGCTGGAGTGGATGAACAAGGGACCCATGGGCAGAGAGGAATGGAGACTGAGGGCATAAAATCATGTATCCACAATGATGATAATTCATGCTCATATACTTGGTCATCTGAATGGATGGAGAAGAGGAGCTAGCTGAGAAAAATCTGAGAAAGGCAGTAGGTTTGGCATTATGGTGTTGCTAGCTGCCTGCAACTGGGGCTCTGTGGCACCTCTGTGGCTAAGGAAACCCATGGGAGTCCTTGGATCCAAATGTGGTGGGCTCCAAGGACTCCTTTTACACCAGGCTGTGAGGCCTTAATCCATTTTTGTGCAGGATCGTTTTTGTTCTCCTGGCTGGTGATGCCATTCCTAAAGTAATTTAAATAAATGAATACAATATGTTTGGTGAGTATATTGCTGTAATTAAGATTCCCAGTTGGGTTTCTCATTTAAGCAGCAGGATAGTCGAGAGAATTAAATTAAGAATTGGGAACTCCTCTGTCGTAACCTTGCTCTGTAGAGTAATTCATGCCTGTTCACTCAGACAGACATTTCTAGACTTGGGTGCCTAAAGATAGGCACTTGGACTTGTATTTAGGCTCTCACATGAATCTTGTTTACTTTGCAGAGGTGCAGCTCCCTGAGAATGGAGGGGGTTTACAGGCATTTTACTTTCTGGAAAAGGAGCTAACCTTTAGGTACCTAAGCAAAGAAGAATAACTTTACCCTCTGGGGAGGGGCACACAGTTCACTCATATGAAAATAGCAATAAATACTTTGCTATATCGGAGGCGAAGAGAGAGGCTGAGCTGCTGAAGTTAGCACTGGAGCAGCATTTTGGAAATAAAGCTTTTGGTACTTGATGGCAGAGTGCACAGGAGAGAGAGCATGCATTTATGATGGGGAAATAATGGAGAAGGGAATGAAAGCAGAAAAACCCATCATTTTTGACTTTCCTGACTCAATTGTATGTTTAAATCTCAGCCTTAATAAGGGTCTAAATCGCCATCAATTAATAAAGCTTTTTCCTTTTCTTTTTCTCATGCAATATGGGAAATAATGAATAGGCAAGTGCGATTTATAAGGGTGGAAAATCCACCAACAAGGTTTGCTGAATTGGGCAATTGAGTGGCATTCCTGTGGAGTGGTTTTACAGTGTCAGTTGAACCCCATGCTTAAGCAGTCTCTAGGTAACTGGAGGCAGGTCTGTTTTCCGTAATATATTGACTCAGTGTGGAACTAAAAACACACACACACACACAAATCCCCAAACCTTGCTGTATCCATTGCTGGCAAAAATAGTAAAGCCTGTTTAAAACCTTGTGCTTTTTATCCACGTCGAGTGACTTTTAAATGGCTTGGTACCTAAAGAAAAGGGAGATCTGCTTGGCAAGTTGTCCCGAATCATAGTTACTTCTTGATATAAGGCATTTGCAAGAGAAAATGTATGCTCTGCTAGAAGTGCAGAATTCAGAATAGGATGCGAATTTTGTTTGGCTCTAGGACAGAGCTTTGGGGGAAGCGGGCAATGAGGGAGGTGCAGTACTAATGAACATAAGCCTTACACAGAGGGAAGAGAGATGAGACTCGATATAAGAGGACAGAAAGATGGTGGGAGGCTGATGAAAATGGGTATAGCTTGGGAAATATGAGGGGGGAGTCATAGGAGAGAGTGAGGAAATTGGTGGAGGGTGCAAGAGGTGTTTATCAAGGAGCAGACTTGGTGCTGGGTTTGGTGAAGCTGCAGCGAAGGGCTGGAGGGAAGTCAGAAATGGCAGTGAGGCACGGAGGAAGCTCAACTAGAAACAAACTGAAAACTTTTCCTCAAAACAGTGCCAGATGCTTCTGGCAGTCTTGCTGGTTTGTGAGTGTTGGAGTTCATGACACTATTTGCAGTGTCTATATTATTTCTTGGATGCAGCTTTCAGGAGGAAAATGCTGCCAGTCTGAATGACTGTTTATCCTAGACTGGTTGTAGGAGACTGAAAAAGGGGGAGTTTTTACCACCTTTTGCCACGACAGCCAGGATGGGAAAGTTACAGAGAGAAGACTCCCTTGAAAAAAAATGAATTTTGGACTCCGTTAGAGATTCAGAAGGCACAGGCTGTGTATGTGCAGTAGTTAAAAACGAAAGGGAAATGCAAGCATGTTTTTACTTCTAATTCAATCATTTCTCACTGTAGGCAGGTTGACTAAATGTTGGATGGCTGCATTTCCAACAAGGAGGGAGCTGACACCGTATCTGTTGTACCATCTGTTTACCAGTTACCAGTGTACTGGGGAGAAGCTTCAGCAAGGAGTGGGAAAGCTTCCAGAGTTCGCAGTTGTGTTTAACTGCTTGAATGCCAGTGACATGAAGTCAATGTACTGGCAAGCCTCTGGTGTTCAAAGCTAAAACTACTGTGTGCAGTATCTCCTTTTCAACTAGCACAACTTTTTCAGTTGGGTGCTTCTCCTTGCACACTACTGGGAGGGGCGGAGGACACCTGGCCTCTCCTAGCCAGGCTGCAGCGGGGGGACACTTTCTTTACCTGTCTTTTAACTGTTCTGTGCACAGGGAGGAAGAAAAAACCCACCTCGAGCCTGCTAACAGTGGTACCAGAATAAAAGCTGGAGAGGAAAGTTATTTTGCTATAGCTGTGTTGGTCATTTCCCCCATACAGACAAAGCTGTGGTCTGTAGGGTGCCTTGCTGTTGTAGTGATGCTGGAATGTCAGTTTATTAATGAATTACTTACCAAATACATGGTAACTAAAAGCTCAAAAGAAACTAGTGGCAGCAGTTCAGCCAATCATCCTGTTCCCCCTGGTTTGCAGTTTCACTTTCTGATTGCCACAAGCAAGCAAGTTCCCAGTAAGCTCCTGAAATCGCATTTGGACAATTTCTGCTTTACAAAACCTGGTGGCTGCAAACAGGCTTGAGTGAAAGCTGCAGGCCCTCTCTAGCCCTCAAGATTAGAGGTTTCCGTTTCAAAGCTTCAGTGCAGAAGTAGGTACAGAACATGAATTTTCTAAGTAAAAATTGTGACTCCGTAGGAGGAATAGCAGAATTAGCTTCAAGCTGATAAGGATTTTGAGCCCAGGAAGATGGCACTGACTACCTTTGCTTTCTGAATACTTAATTTCCTTATTAAGTCAGCGCAGCTCAATTATTTTTGCCTCTGTCTCTGAGTGTCAAAACTTGGGCAAGCTGTCACAGTTAAATTTGTAGGAAATGGTTTTGATCTCTTGCAGAACTTTTTAGATATGGAAAATCTTTATCAATTTCAGTTGTAGTTAGTTTGCTTTCTTTGAATGGCATCTTTGTCAGGCTTGAGGCTATGTGCATTTCACTTCCCTCTAGCCTAAATTCCCTAATGTTCATTTACTGTGGCCTGCAGCATAGATCCATCCTAGAGATCACCTCTGTTTATCTATCAGATCCAGCTGGTTTCTGACACCTGCAGTTCTTCTTCTTATGCATAATGGTACCCACAGTGATGAGGACCCATCTGTCCTGCAGTATCTTTGGGGCCGACATGAGCTTGTTCTGCTTGAAAGCTGTGTAGTGGCAGTTTGTGAGCCACTGAGCCCCAGTTAATAGACATGTCTGAGAGGCAGGGCATATGTTTTTTCGCTTGACATTAGAATAACAGAGCCAAGCATCTTCTAGTGAGCTCAGGACCAGGCAGAGTGAAGCAAAGTCTGTCTGCAGAATAAATTGAGCTTCAAGTTATGGCTACATGGTATCATTTATTTTAATACTTGAAACGATGCACTGAGACCAGACATTTTAAGACAAAAAGTGTATGTGAATAGCTGTTCCTGAGGCTCTACTATGAAGATAACCTAAGACAGCTTACATGCCCTGTCATCTTTGTTTCTTTTCCTTGAGCAACTATAACTCATCTCCTCCCTGAGAAAGGACCTTTTAAAATCACTGGAGCCCTTTGATCTCAGATGCACACGGTTGTCTTCTGGCACTGTCTTAACAACTCTCCAGTGCTTGATGAGAAGAAGGTTTTTTTCATGCCAATCTGTTTTCTTCTTGCTTGTCTCTCCTGAAGGGGCTAGTAAACTGGTATCTATCAAGTGAACATCCCCAGGACAAGGTTTTTATGCTTGCTTGTCATCACAAAACCCACTCATCTTCCAGGTAAGCATTCAGAAAAGCACCACATTCACACGGGAGAGCTCCTGTTCCTTCCTGAGGGTTCCTCTAAGAGAGGGTAGTATTTAGTGGGCTTCGAGGTCTTTTCATAGAAACAGTAGCCCAGAGCTTGTGGTGCTTCCCCTTCTCCCAAGGCACATAATTTTGATGGCCACGCTGTGCTTCGATATGGAGTTTGTATAGCCAGCCCCTCTGTACCAGTCAGCAAGATGGCCTGCTTTTCTTTTTTTTCATTTCCTCAAGAAAGAAATAAAAGAAAAGCAAAAGAAAAAAACTGACTGCAATCCTTATTGAGAGCTGGTTTGCTCTGCACTATATGCCAGTTCTGCAGGGTATGTGGGCTTTGAATGTATCCGTCAGCTTAATCTGTTTTTCCTGCTCAAGGAGCACCTGAGTAGTTGGGCTCTAAGATGGAGGCCTCTGCTGTTGCCAGCCTGGAAAGCCTGCAACCTTTGTTGCAGGCTCTTGGCTTTCATTCGTGGCGCACCCTGCAATAACCAAGTATTATGTATATATGAAGAGGTCTATAATTGCTCCAGCACCTGGAATTGCCACATCGTACCCCTCACCACCCAGCCACTGGAGTGTGCAAGTTGAGAACTCACCCAACAGAAAAGCAGATTATAGTTGTAGCTGTGAACAAAAACCTGTTGTTTGGTTATGGTCAGATACATACAGCTCACTGGTTGGTGTGGTATGATGGAGGAGGATGGTTTTATTTTCTTCTCTGACATGCTTTTATATCTAGACCTATGTTTGATTATATGAAAGAACTGAAGCCAATTCCTCAGCAGTACCCCACCTGTCTTCTCTGTGAGTCTTCAGCTGACTGGAGAGGAAGGGAGCCTCTGCACCTGCGTGGAGCTGCTATGGTAAATTGGTTAAGATGTATGTACTGATGGCATTTGGCATTTTGCATGTTGGTGAAACTGCAAAAATGGTCTTTAGGATCCACTCTCCATAGCTAGTTGCTTCTGCTCCGATCTTACACATGTGCACTCAAATGAACAAAATGGCAGAAAGACTTGGCCCCCATCGTCACAGCCCTCTTCTGGCACCAGTCATGTCCCCAGGCGCTCGCCTTCCCCGTTCCAGGCTGCCCTGGTGTAAGAGTGGTCCTCGAACGCGGTGTGCCTGTGTCAGCGTAAACACGAAGGGCCGCATTCTGGGGCGGCAGGAGGGCCGTGCAGCAGCGAGGCCCTCCTGCACCTGCTCTGCCACCCTGACACGTTTTTTTCCCCAGGGCCTGTGGATTGGGGCTTTGGGGCCAGGTGGGAGTGCCCATGGGGCGGTGGGTGCCTGGGTGGCAGAGGCAGGGGCAGTGCGGAGGCAGTGGCTGCGGGTCTGACGCAAGCCCTGTCTTGCTCTCCTCCCCTCCCCCTGTCCGCGCTGCTTCCCTTTGTTACGGCGGGGAGGTTTGATTCATGAGCTTTCTCTCGGCTCACCGCTGAGCTGGGTGACTCAGAGCAAGGGCTCTGTACAGGCTTCATTAGCGGAGATTAACGTCAGCACGCACCTTTTGTTTGTACGAGGTTCTTCTCCTCTTGCCGCCTCCCTTCCCCAAGCTCCCCGCCTTGTAGCTGCCTGCAGAGCAAGCATCGATTGACAGACCCACGTCTGTCCTTGCCCCGTCTCTGGTTGCCACCAAAGTAGGCAGGTTTCCAGAGATGCGGTTCAAGTGCCACCAGCTACCTCTGATTAAATCTGGAGTGCAGGCTTAGACGTAAGCCAAAACCTTCTCCATTGTGAGAGGGGCTGCTGCGAACGTCAGGGCCTCTGCTATGGATCCGCAATAATGTTCAGCCTCTGAGGGGAAAAGAAGATACTGTCGTTTGGGAAAGGAGGTTTTGGGGGCTCATCCTGTGTTTGAAAGAGTGAGGGTAGGGCAGCAGAGATGTTACGACCAGCTAAAGAAAAAACTTCAAGTTGCAGCACCTTGCAATGTAAAAATGCCGACCAGCAACTTCCAGTGTCCTAAGAGGAGACTCACAGGGACCCAATATATTTCTTTTGGATTGGGGAGAGATGTTTAGCAAGGCTTTTGTCACTGCCCGAATCGCTCTAGTTTGCTGAAGCTGGTTCCTGGAGTGGAGAAAACAACTTTTTAGCAATGCAGGGGAGGGAGGGAACGGCTTTGTTTTTCATTTTGCTTGTGTAAAGTAGTGAGAGGAAGAAGAGAGGATTGTATAGCTTTTCGAGCCAGTGAGGGAACAGGGGTGTGATCTCTGACTCCTGCCTCTCTAAGCACAGATGGCTTAATTTTCTAAACCTGGCCTAGCAAACTGCTGCTGAATGCTGTTGTCACAGTAAGATGCTTTGGCAGTTTGTAGCCAATGTGTTTCTTGTCTTAATCCAGCCCTGATTAGCCCTTCCTCAGCGGAAGTATTGTGGCCCCTTGAGTCCTCTTGGTCTGTCTTGGCCATGGGTGGGGTGGGAGGCACAACTGGAGCTTTGGGCACTTTATCTGTTCCCCAGGGCAACCGTTCAGGGCAACTACGAGGTGCTGGAGAGGAGTAGCAGAAGCAAAACAGTACTTGGTGATTGCTTTTGCTCTCTCTAAGCTGCCAGTCCAACCCTTCCATTACTGCTGACATTCATGTTTAAAAAAAAAATTTGAAAAAATGCAGAAATAGAAGAAATATATGCCTGTACCAAGTAAAACAAGAAACAGGATACTGCAGGAAGTTGGTGAGACGTAGTCCATGCTGTGAAGCATGACCTGTTTTAACAACCAGTGGAGTGAAGTATTGCTGCATAGCAATCCAAAAGAAGCAAGGCGAGCATACTGCAATAGTGATACAGACCGTGCTTCAACAGCAGGTTTAAAACACAAAATGAAAGCAAATAAGAGAGCAAGTCAGTAGGGCTGTGCAGTTGGGATTCAGAGATGTAAAGTAACCAGACCTGCTTACAGTACATCAGAGAGAAATTTGGACAGAAATGCGAGAAATGAGCAATTGAGGCTGAATATTACACATCAAAAATAGTTGACAGGCATATAAGTTCAGCAAGCTGCTTGACCACTAAGTCAAAATAAGCAGAGTGGGAAATACACAGGTATATTATGATGTGGAGAAATGCAGACCCACAAGCTGCCTCAGAATGAAATGATACCTTTAGGTGGCCTCTAAAAGGAGAAAGCAAATAAAGCCTATGTAGATAAGAATCACAAAGAAATTCAGACTTCTGAGAAGGCTTTGAAATCAGTACCTGAATGCTGCAAAATGGCAGCTCATGCCTTATTCCACAGGGCTGCAGCACTCACAGGCATGCAAACTGGACAGCAGGCTTTTGTGTTTCACAGGGACATTTAGCAAATCACTGACATTATGAGAAGGCTGTATTCATTCTCTAATAGCTGGCAAACAAACAGAATAGCTTCTTGAATCTTTTGTCCCCTAAATGCAGGGTGAGGTGGTTAAAGTACAGGGTTTTCTGATAAGTGTTTATGTAGTTGCCTGGTTCTGATGCTGTATTTCACTTGTAGGTGTTCCTTCCTTAGCAGTATCAAATTCTGTAATAACTAAGAATTTGCTCTTTCAGTCTGAAAATTGAAAGGGTAGGAAAATGCAGGGAGAATAAATGCACAGAAGCCTGCTATTCCATTTTTGTTTTCACTGAACTTTTCAAATCAATTTGCAAACAAATTTCCCAGCAATTTTTTGGCGGAAGTTTTAGCCTGTTCTTCTGAAAAGCAACATGGATGTAATCACAGGGATGAGACACAACCTGCCTCTAAATTTCTCTTTATCAGTATTTTACCAGCTGCAGAGATTTCTTCTGCAAGACTCTTGCTAACTTGACTTTTCTGAAGATGTTATGGAATCAAGAATTTCCATAAGGTTTTCTGTCCCATTCTTAAAAAAAAAAAAAAAAAAAAAATTTTGGAAACCCTTTTGTTTATATAGAAACACATGCAAATGTGATGTGAATGTACTCTAAAGCCTGAGAAAACGTTTTAAGAAAAAAAAAAGAAATAGTAAAGCATCCTAGGGATACCTGAATGGAGTGAATGGAGTGAAATTAAAGCTGCCCACATATCTTCGATTCCTTTTTGTAGCATCATGGGATACTTCAGGTGGGAAGAGACTTCAGTAGGTCCCTAGTCCAACTTTCTGCTCTAAGCAGAGCCAGCTCTCAGATGAGACCAAGTTTCTCAGGGGTCTATCCAGTGACTGCACAACCCCTCTGAACAACCTGTTCCTGTGCTAAGATGTTGTCTGTACAGCTATCTTGTTCAAACACAGATTTTTCTTTTGGGGGATAAAAAAAAAAGAGTACATTTATATATTCTAATGAAAATGTGGCAGTTACACCTGGGAAAACCTTAGGGGAACAACACAACACAGACACATAGCTTTTTTGAGATAAATGAGTGGCTGTGGCATTGGTAGAACATGGGAACAGACTTGTTGAACCTGGTGCTGGATCCCAGATCTCTGAGCTATAAAAACCTGTGTTATGCTGGCTTATGAAGAAATATGGTATCTGTTACTACAGCTGCAATCAGTGGCTTTCAGATATTTTTGATTTTGGACTTCTAAGGATATTCAAGTAGAGCTGCAGACTCCTTTATCGTGATATTTGAAGCAACCTTTCCAGGACTTGCTTTTGTGGGCCCCTTCCATGCACCACAGTTAAAAACTACTGCTAGGAGTCTTCACCAGTTTTGATGTATTTCTTTTCTTGATGTGTGACTCATTTATCTGTAACTACAGGGAAATATTTGTACTGTCATCCCTCACTGTTAAGGCTAAATGATCAGGGTGATACCTTAATCCAATTTTTTGCATAAGGCAAACAGAATTTTCTGATTCCTGTCTCAAGTCACTAACTTTCAATTCTGCTGCTGCAGCTCTTCAGAAAGTTATTCAGAATTGACTTGCAGGTATCAAATGATGGGAGAATCCTCCACATCTGTTGGTAAGATTTTGTACTGCAAAACTATCTTTGCTGCAAAAACTTGACCAAGATTGCGTTTTCAGGTCTGTAAACACAGTTGGTCTTCCCTATGGCAAATAAGGTGATTTTGAAAATTCTGATGAAAATATGCCCTGTTCCCTGTTGGTTTGTTTGTCTCTTCAGGAGCTTCTTTTGACAAAATGCTGCATGAAAGAATAAAATACTTCATAATATTGAAACCTAAAAGGAATCAGTAATAAATTCCAAATACAGTGTTTATTAAAAGGAAGCATTTAAATTTCACAAAGTGCAAACAAAATAAGTGTAAAATTTTTCAATCTTTCATTTCCTGGTAGGAAAAGCTGCTGCAGCAAGAGAATGCAATGCTGCCAAATCTGTTGCAGATTTCACTGGGACGTGCACAGAAGTGCCAGAAGCTTAGTATAAGCAGCAGAGAATGCAATGAAAGGAGTTAATGCTTGCAGGGTTTTGTTGGTTTTCTTTATTACTAAACTAAAACTCTTTTCTCTGGCTTCCCAATCTTTTTCACTTTATGGTTTGTATGTTTTCTTTCAGATGCTTACTGTATTTTTTGGAAAGGAAGCAAGAACGGAAACAAATGACTGAAAAATTCTGATTCATAGTAGATGTTAGGCAAAGAAAAAATTGGATTATGTGGAATTCTTTAGGAGTATAGTCTTTAGTAATTATGGAAATCAGATAGCACAGTCAATCCTAAAACTGGGAATATACCTAATGGTAGGAAACACTGTATCAGTACTCGTGCTGCCCTTTTCCACTCTCATTGCTCAGTAGAAGAAATTTGATCACAGTAGGGTTAATAACCGTGTTTATGCTTTCTTCTGGATTTCATACCATGACTGCTTGAACATTGATAAGAAAATGATTTTTTTTTTATCTTTAAAGATCCGATACCTCTGAAACTCAAAGCTCAAAGTCAAATTCATACTAAGTTCTGACCAACTGTGCATTGAAATTCAGGTCTGGGACAAGAATTTAAAAATTTAAAGTTATTAGAATCTGAGAATTTGACGCAATATAATAATAGAAACATATAATAATATTTAATAAAGGGGGTGGAATTCTGTAATGTGGATCAAGACTTAGCTCTTTTTCCAAATGTATTAGACAGTGCAATTGTAAACTGTCTCATCCTCACGCACTGTGAACAAGTAAGGGTAAATTTTGCAAAAGTTTATCTGTTCAGCTGTTACCCAGCTTCCACCAAAGGGTTACAGTTTCCAGAGCTGTCTTCTGTAAGTATCACATTTTTAAACAGGCATGAAAGTCCTTGGAAATTCCATTTACGGTGTGATCTTCAGATCCAAACCTGCATAGATCAGCTGTTTCCCAGGTACTGAGCGTCTAATGCCTTTGGAACTGAGAGCTTATAAATGCTTAGTAAGTGTCTTGTAACAGCAGTCTAGTTACATACTACTGATAGGAAATAATTGGCTTTTTCTAAAGAAAGTTAGTTTCTCAAATGATTTATGCACAGTGGCATGTCTGCAAAATAACCAAGTACAAAATTTTTCTCAGTCTGACATAGTCACTCCTTGATTAAATTCTTCTTTGCTGTTTGAGAAGAATTAGAAGAAAGTTTTCACAGGTATTTTATTAACTATATAATATAGCTATACTTTGACTTCAGATATCTTAATGTTTTAATCATACATGCACAGAAAGTTTGAAATTATTTGGGCAACCTGACAGTAAATTTCCCTGAAGAGTAGATTGCTCTGAAATCTGAAGATTTTATTTGAGAAATGAGAAAATGTGAATGTATATGGCAGTGCATTGAAGGAGAGTTGAAGGCAAGCAGGAAATGAAAAAGACCCTTGTGGGGTCATTTAAAAAAAATCCAAACCATCTTGATTTTGAGTCTGAAGCAGATGTGGGTTCAGATGTGGCATATAATGATCAGCAAAAGGAACTGCAAGTGGAGCTTTTACTTTGAGGGACTGAGAATATTAGTGAGCTGTTCTATGGTGTATAAAAGCCTAAACCACATTTCCCTTGTCTTTTATTTCTGCTTCCCTATCTTCCTTTTTGCCTCAGAGACACTAAGTTTTGTTTTTTCTATTTTTACTAGAGGCCTGCTTGGAGGGTGTGGGCAGCAGAAATCTGCTTGGAAGGGCTGCATTGTTGAAGAAATATATTCAAGTTTGTTAGAGGTATAAAGAGACTAAAGCACTTTACTGAGTTTCTAAGGTACAGATTTTATAGAATCTCATCATAAAAAGAGTTCTCAGCAGAAAATGAAGGAACTATTATGTGATAGTATTCTTTATTCCATCTTGTCTCTTGGACATCAAATAGCTCGGTTAACTGGCTTAATAAAAGTTGTGGGGTATTTTTTGCTTATAACAAAGGTGCTAAAATGGAGAACTCAAAATTCCACCTCATTTTTCAAACATGTTTAAAAGAATGATGTTTGGAGATGTGGTATTATCTCATCAGAGCTTACATGTCAATGACTACGTTTTACTCTGATTGTATTGTGTAATTGTTGTCATTAGTACAGGGGTTTTTGGCAGCAGGCTGTTTTTCCTACATGAAGAAAATATTAGTCCTGGTTAGGTAAATATTTATTTTTCCTTCATTTTTTATATTTGTAGAACAAATACTAAATGTACATTTCTGGCATAAAACTGCCTATGCAATACAATCTTCTATAAGTAGGAGGTGTAGCTGAATATCCCAAAGTTTATTATTAAATCAGCACACAATTAATTTAATCATATCCTAAAATTAATTTAATAGCATACTTTGTCATAAGGAAATGAGAATTCAGGAGTTTAAAATACATTTTCTTTTATCTCATTTTGTAAGCCATGAAGAAAAGTTTGCTGATGCTTTTAGAGCATTATAATAGTCTGAAAATATATTTTCCAGGTGATCCTGTTTTAATTATATTAATAGACTACAGGATTTTGCCTATTTGGATTTCTGTCTCCAAAAATTATTTGTGAACTACATCTGTTGTTTGTAGACATACTCTTCTTTGAAAACAGCTCCAAACTAGATCTCTTAGTCATTTGAGATACTCAACATTAAAGATATGAGTATGGGTTGCTGTTATCTTTCTGCTTTCATGGAGTTTAATAATTACATGTGCACACACAGAAATAATGTTGATTTCCGGTCCACCTTCAGCAGAACTCTGGAAAGTAATTAATTATGTTCTTTTTCTATGTTAAGTAATTGTGTAATTAGTTGGTGATATTCTCAATGCACATAGCAGAAAAAAAATGCTTTTTCAGGACTGCTAGGAGTAGAAACTTTCTTTCTGCCAGTAAAGCAGATTAGTTTTATTTTGAGTATGAACATATGTAAGGAGAAGATGTAATTTTACACAATATTTTTACACAGTCACTTTCTGGACCATTGAACAATAAAAGCTACAAGAACCACTTGGTTAAATGAGATCAAGTGGATGGGCCTGACAGGTGTTAGCAAAGATCATTGATCTCTCACATTGCAGTTGAATGCATGGAGTTTCAAAAATGCAGCTTTTGGTTCATAAACCAAATTATTTGTTAGGTTACTACACTGGGAACAGATTTTAAACTAAATGTTCTAGGTATTTAAGAAACTTTTTTTTTGTTTTCAAGTTGGTACAGTAAAATAAAATGTACTTTAAAAAAATCTAGTTTAAAATTTGATGCTTCCTTTCATCTGCAAATACTTCCTGCAACAGAAATCTGATGTCTTAAACAATTTGATTTTTAAATATCTAGACTTGCAGATCTAGGGAATAAAAATCTCCTCTCCTTCAGCTTCTAATCATTGTCAGTCCAAGTTAGTTATTCCAACTTTGTCTGTATGCAGGTGGTTTTGGTATCCTCTTCCTCCACTGACAGCTTAGGTATTGTCAGTTTTAACTATATCTAGACCATAAAAAGGGACTTAGCCTTTTTGTGGGCAGGTTTTATCATTACTGCTGGCATTCGGTGAAAGCATTAGATTACATTGCTTACAGTTAACAATCAGTGCATATTTCTTTTCTTTTTTTTTTATTTTTTTCCCTCCAGCCTGTATTTAGTTGTCTCCATCCTTTATTACTCATTTAGATACTTGAAATCTTTCACAAAGCTTTACAGGAGATGGGATAATGGGGCTCAGCCTTTGAAATTTTATCCCTGTGGATAGTGGAGTAAGGAAAACTAAGATGAAGACCTCAGACTATGGCGACAGGTTTATACAATGTGTAGTTTTATGGATACTGGGGAAACTGTGGGAAATTTCTTCTGAAATGTGCCTTTGTTTAGCCTCTGTCATACTATGTTGTAATAGGGTTCATGACAGCTCTATAGAGTGTTTTGTGGAGGCTCATTTACTCTTCAGTAAATTTATTGCTGTTAGAAATTAGTTCATAATTGGAGAAAGAATATTCTTTTCTTTTTAATGAATGTGGCAGATGATATCTCTTGGGCATGAAGAAATCCTAAATGCGTGATTTGGTGAACATACACTCCACAGCCATATCAGAGTAAGATTTTACTGAAGGCTTGACTGAAGTTCCCTCTGTACTACTAAATTTTTATTTTTAAAAACTAAATTTAAATTAAATTAAAGTTAAAAATTGGAACTAGCATCTCCATGGCTGGCTCTCCAAGTGTCAAGGACCACCATGTCTGATATTACATAGCACTAGGCCCTGAGTCTGATGTGACTCTGGTCCCAAGATTAGTGTCCAAGTGGTGGTTTTAGGGAGGATCACTTCTTATGTGACTTCAGGCACTTTGGTCCATGTTGGAGCCTCATGGTTTTATAACAGAAAGCTAAGGTGGGGTGTTGCACGCCCTGGGCTGTGGCACGAGGAGGCGCTGGCGGGAGAAGAGCCTGCTAGATAGTGCTGGAAGACTCTGTGGGGCAGAGGAAGACAAGTATGCTGCAGTCTTGTCCATACTTCTCACTAAGAATTGCCTGGGTGCATGCTATACCCCAAAGTGTGCCCAGGCATTATGCTAGCTGGCATGGGCCCAAACCCCACTAAGGAGCATGCCAGGATTTAAAGTAGCATGGGTGATCACTTAGCTGTTACTAATAAACTGAATCTCAAAAAAAGAAGAAGAAGAAAAAAAAAAGACTTCTGTCTTTCTAATAATGTTTCAGGTTACTGATTTATAGACCTGAAATAAACACAATAAAATAGGCTTTTTTCTGTCACTACCATTTTTGGATTTTTAGTGCTTTTTTTTCAGCTTTGATTCTGAGAATTTGGAAAATTAAACTTCTCTTTCACAAAGACATTCTGGAATTACCTGAATTTCTGACGCTATAGGGGGATGTTTATTTCTTTTGTTTTTATTGAATTTTTTTTTTAAAGCCATGCTTTCTTATACACATTTCTTCTTTACTCAGTGTAAAATAGAACATTTACCTAAATGCATTTGTTGTGCCTCTCACATAAGGAAGGTTCCACGTCTTTCCCTTCCCACCCTGCTGAATGCAAATTTAATCTTTTCAGACTGGCTGCCCAGTGGCATGGGCAGCAAGATGTCAGGTTGCGGACATGCAGCGTGAGAGGATCACGTGTGCCACAGCTAGAGCTGTGTCTCCCTGGCTGCTCACGCTGTGCTGTGGCTTCTGAGTCAACCCATCACCCTGTGGGATCAGTCAGGCCCTGGGTGTCCTGGCGGCCGTAGGTTTGGGGTCAAACGCCAGCAGGGGCTGCAAGGCTGCAGCACGTCCTCAGGCATGATCCTGTGCTCCAAGGAGCCTGGCTGATGGCACTTTTCCCAATTAACTGACTGGGAGGTTAATAAAAGAGGCTGTGTTTAGAAGGAGCATTAGAGGCTGTCAAATGTGTGTAAAGAGATGGGTCTTTATTTCCTTCTATCACACAGAGGCAGTCTTCCTAAGGTCCCTCTCAACATCCATAGATCCCATCAGGACAGATTAAGAGTTACTCACTGGCAGAGCAGTCCCACGAAGGCAAGGCAAGCAAGGCTGTAAGCAACTCCACCTCTATTATACTGTATTTCAAAAGCTCCTCGAAGAGGCGTAGACGAATGAAAAATATCTTGGATGCTTTCTAAAGTTAGAATTCTTCCTTTCTCATTAGTCTGTCTAGAAACTGGTGAATTGTTTGGATGTTTTCTGAGTTAGAGCACAGGTGCTGATTGCAAGGCCATTAGACTGGACACTTTAAAGGAAAAATTCTCCCTCCCCAAATGGTTTTCCAATAATAAAAAAAAATCGTGAGAAAACCTGAAAAATCTGCAGTAATCATTTGCTTATTCGTATGAAATTGTAATATCAAAGGACCTTTGAAGGTCAGGTGGTCCAACCCCCACTCAACAAGGCCCAACTTGGAAGTTATGTTGTGTGACTCAGTTCTGTGCATCATTATTTCCACGTAGAAAGTGCTGCTACATTTATTCACAAAATAATGTGCTACAAATTGTTGACTTCTAAATAATTACAGGTTTTTGTAGTATTGGAGCTCTGGTGCATCTGGAGGTTCTTCAGTGCTTTTCTATCATTTAACAGACTTTGAAATTCTGGGGAATAATAATGCTGAAAATAGAATGTATCAAAGGTGTTGATTAGTAAGCAAAAAGAAAGGTTATATATAGCTGTAGGGTCAGGAGTAGTGTTTTAACAAATAAACACAAAGAAATGTGTACATTACAACACTGATTATAATGTGGTTAATGCAGCATATTATTTACCTACAGGATAAAAGTCCAAAAGAAAAGGAAGGTAAAAAAAAAAAAAAAAGAAAAGTAACTGCACAATACCAAAACTTTTGAAATGACTTAATTTGAAATAGATATCTATTATAGAAAAATTTCTGAAAGATTGACATGTAGAAGTAATACCATTTTTTAAAGTCTAAAAATATATCGCTCTTAGTTATGAAAGAGCATATTTCATTCTCCTCCAAATGTCTCTTTTCTTTTTCTACCAGACCTGCAGTAAATGTGGTGTGGGTTAAATATTTTCCTCCCACAAGTCCATCACTTAATATCTCTATTACTTTCATAGTGTTGACCACTGTAGAGGTCCAAGGTGGTCACCACCATGAGAGATGCTTGGACCTAGTCATGGATTGTTATGGATTATGCAGGCAGAAGGTTTGAGCTGAGGCTGTGCATCTGGTTGAGTGTTGTCCTCCTCAACATCTGGGCTGGGCTACTACCTGGTGCAGGCTCTGGCCAGCTCTTTCGGAGTCCTACCTATGGGAGACACTGGTCCCAGGCAGTCAGTCTAGCTCACTTATTTGCCTGCAGTGGTCCTGCAATGGATTCTTTACTGCTTCTAAGGGAGCCTGGAAAATGAAAGATGCTTTTAGAACCTGAGGGTTCTGCAGCTGTTCCTGGGCTTCTCATTTCATGATCTTAGAAAGGGGGAAGAGGCATGCAAAAATGATGGGAAAAGTGACCAGACTCCTCCCTGGATCTGCAGTGTTCCTGCTGGAGTAGGATAAGTTGTTATTACTGTCTCTTTGGGTTTTTTCCTAGCAGTGAGGAAAAAGAGACAGTTCATCTCAGTGGACTGTGGAGGAGTAGAAGAATGGAAAGAAAGGTGAGGTCTTATATATATATATTGCTAGCAAAAGAGAGAAGACTTGGGCTTGAAGGTCAGATGCAGTAGTACCTCAGCCACAAACTTCTCCTGTGATTTTGGTGAATCACATAATCTTGGCTATCTTGAAACCCCATCTGTAAAATGTGACCAACATACCTGCTGCACTGAAGCAAGGTGTGGGTAAAGCTCATTCGTGTGATGGAATCAAGCGTTGATACTGCATTGATCAGCTTGACACAAATCCATGTAGAAGAGAGTCTCATTGCTTTCTGGAGTACTAGCTCTATATTCTAAACCTTTTGGAAGGAGAAAGAAAACTGCCTGAAGGAGTTGCCTTACTGTAAATGAAGGGTAATTACTGGACGATGGGAGAAGGTTAAAGAGAAGTAATTTACACTTGTGATCTTTTTAGGTTTTTCAATGGCTGGTTTTCTTTAAAGTGTTACAAGCACACCTTCCCTTCTCCTTACAACTCTGAAATAGAGGCACAGGACTAACATGAAAGAAAGTAAAAGCATGTCTTCCCACAGCAAGGCTTCTCAGTTACAGCATCAGATTTTTTTATGGCCTGTGATTTCTGAACGTGTTGCAAAAACCATTGATGCTTTTTTCCTTTTAAATCCTGGGAATCTCTTGTCCATCCCTTGGGAAAGTTTTAGTCAGTGCAGAGCTCAGCATAAGTGCGAGTCCTCTTGAGTCTTTCTGAAAACAAGCAAGTTTCCTTTTAGCGAATGCTGGAGCTGTGTACTACTCTGTACTGCCGTATGTGAAAGCTGGCTGTTTAGCTGGTAATACGATACTCATGTAAGGATATGCTGTTGCTGGTGCAAGGGAGAAAAACAAGGTCAGCAGCCTCTGCCACTACTCCAGAAGGTCAGCTTTATTTACAGGAACAGCAGCGGGCTTCTTCAGCTTACTTATGTTAATCACCTTTTTAATCTTTTCCTTAGTGAATAGGACTATTTAAAACTTCAATAGAAATCTGCATTCAAAGAAGACAACTAACTTTTTATTGCATAACTTAAAGATATCACTGATCTTTCTCCCTCCCCCACACCGACAAAGCTGTCAAATTGAAAACATTTTCAGCGTGGAGCACAAGCCTACTCTTTTCAAACCTCGTCAAAATTAACTTGAGAACACTTTTAGAGGGAGAGAAATGCTGCAGAGAAACAGCTGCAGCATGCTTGATCCTGCTTTCTTTTGGGGGACCCATGGAACTGTCAAAGTTTAGACCACTGAAAGGTAGTGATTATTAAAAAGTAAAATTGAGCACAGCTAATTGTGAAATAACACTTTCTTGGTTGGGCTGTTCTCAGTGGTCAGTTGAAGGAGGTAAGAAGAGTTGCAAAGGAGGTTGCTTTACTGCTGGCGTGGAGTCTGGAGTCTTCAGAGTATGTGTGTCCTCCAGGAAGAGGCAAGTTAGAACAAAAGTTTTAGCCATGATAACAGAAGTGCTGAAGGAGAAATGTTCGGCTACATTGTTCAATAGGTTATGTATTCATGATTCAGCTCCCTTGCACAAGTTCCTAACATCTCAGGTAGGGGTTCAGAGGAACCTCGGAGACTGAGGAAAAGAATGAGAAGAGATTGTGCTGATCTAAGTTAAACTACAAAAGTGAGAAAATTCAGGACTTCTTGCACCTGCACCTCGGTTTAGGCACCATCCTGAGGCTTCACTCCTCCAGAGTTAGTCTCTTGCTCTGAACTGCCCTCTAGGGTAGATTTTCCTTTCACATGTATGGCATACAGAGCCTAATAAGAACCCCCCTTCCTAAATCAGTTGCTTGTGTTTGTGCAGCAGCAGTTATTCTCTTTAGGCAGAGGGGTTCAGTTGTCCAATATTAGGTGGGATGAGTCTTGGTTGAAGAGTTTTGGAATGCTCCTTGCCCT
This sequence comes from Strix uralensis, assembly GCF_047716275.1. Classification (NCBI taxonomy): domain Eukaryota; kingdom Metazoa; phylum Chordata; class Aves; order Strigiformes; family Strigidae; genus Strix; species Strix uralensis. The sequence continues at coordinate 79,325,685 of NC_133974.1, read as the reverse complement.
TTCCTCTTCCAAAGAGATCTCCAGCCAAGAGATGTCCCCTGTATTACTTGTTCATGTCCCCTCATATTACTTGCAACAGCATAGTGGATGGTGTTTGCAGTTTCTCTTGTTGTCTTGTGGTGATTTTCTGTAGGTTGTCTGATCAAGAAGGGCTATAAATGGTGCAACCAAGAATGCTTGGGAGGGATGCGTTGTAGAGGTGAAAGATTTTACTTTTCAAACTACACCGTTAATCCATACTAAGTACTGTGTGAGTGAAAACTCACTTTTAAGATCACACCAGTTTGATTTGGGTTTCAAAGAGGATGACAGCATGGGTTTGGATAAGGATAGCTAGAAACAGGTGTTTGTTTTAAAACAGATCTCTCTTCTGTGAATCAGGCTGTGACACCTCTGAGATATAATCTTAACTTTTGGTAGATCTAGTGCTTCTAGGATTTTTTTCTTTAGTAGTAACCACTGGATTCATATCTGAGAACTTAAGGCATATTCACATGGTTGGTATCTACATGAAAACATCAAACTGCCAACAGCTGGCTGTATAGCACAGCTGTTCTGTAGTTTTCAAAGCCCAAACACTTTTGGTGAGTGGAGGCTTGCCAAAGACACATTACTAAGCATATGTTGGGAGATGAGGAACGGTTCCAATTTCTCATTTACACTTTTCTCTTTTCCCTGTTAGTCTACACCCATCCAGGTTAAGTGGGGAGTCATTGGGGTGAGGATGGGGGGTCCTGCATGAAATGTTTGGCAGCTCATAGGGCAATCGTTCATTTCATTGCAGGTTACATGTTCAAGGACACTGTCTACAGCTCAGCAGTGACCTGGAACAAATTCTCCAGCATAAGGGGAGAAGAATGCTGCCCGAATGCCTTCCTAATGAGAGCAAAACAGAGGGAACCTGAGATAAATTCAGAACCTGAACTACAAAGCAGGAGAACCAATGGGGAAAGTGAACCAATGGGAACTTGGCAAGAGGAAATGCTGCCCCAGTGCATTTGCCACACAAAGCTGTTGAAATATTGCTCCCTTTCTAGTGATAATGCAGCAATCTTTTTAATGATGGTTGCTGCAGATAATGTGACAGCTGTAATGAAATATAACCCAGTCAGTGAACCAGAGAGAGTTCCAGACTTGCTGGAGACTAAGAGAGAAGCGACAAGCACCAGAAATGGCTGAGAGGATAAGTGGCTTGCTGAAAAGAGCTGAAGGGCATCCTGTAATGAGACAGGTAGAAATTCATAGAGCAAAATGGAAGTAAGTAATGGGCCCCAAAAACATTTTAAGAAATTAATCCTAACAGAACTTCCCAGACTCACGGGAAGTTTTGTGAACCTGTCTTAGTTAATTCAGAAATAGTGTAATATGTTATGACACAAGAGTCACCAAAGAGTTTTGAAATAATTGGGATTATATCAATCAGTGGACGTTTCAGGGGAAGAAATAGTAGTATCCTCTGATAGGGTACAAGACTGATGCTTGTAGACATACTTCTGGTCTCATGTCTGCCAGAAGGTCTCTCTGGCACCTTGGACAAGGTTCTCAGGGCCTTTTCCCACTGCCATCCCAGCAGTGCCAGAGCTCCTTGCTATCCAGAGCATGGTTTTCCATACAATGTGCCCATTTTCCATGGCTTCAGTGGAACTGACACACCATCTGGACACTCGGAAAATTTGTGGTAGGACTGGAAATGGGCTCAGAGGTTTAGGATCTTGTTTAGGTGCTGCTCTTAGGAGCGTTTGTGCTTCAGTCATTCTTACTGTGTATAAAATGGAATGAATATGCTTCAGCTCAGAAAGTGGTATTTTACTACACTAATGTGTATATACAGAAGTAGCAGAACTGAACAGGTCATAAAATGTTCGATTTGCTAAATGCTGCATTAATTTTAAAATCATAAAGAGCATGGATATAATGTCACTGATTTTCTTTATGTATAGCAAATTGTGGATTTCACTTCAACTGTTCAAGACACCTTGAAATCTTGGAAGTTTTATTTATTCTCAGCTGTACATTCAATTCATTTGCCTGTCCTGAGAAGCTCTGAGGATTGGCAGAGCTTTCAGGCAGATATGAAATGTAGATGTTTAGTAGTTCTCAGGATTAAGTCCAGATTGAAAGAATATCAAAGGCAACATATTTCCAATCACAGGCAATATAGTATGACTATTAGAGAATTTTTTATTTTACTGTATAGAATAAATCTTAGTATCATAGTTTTCATTAGAGTTGGAGAACTGGATTATGGGGTTAAAGTGCAGCATATATGACCGTTGTCTGGTGAACCTTGTTGGGAGTTGCTGTGACGTTGAATTCGCCCTTCTGCTCAATCCAAATACCAGTCATCATTTCCATAGTGTGTAAATGTTCATCTAGATGATGACATTTCATTCCCGCCTTATCCCGGCTCACGTTACTGCTTTGGGAATATCTATTGTAACTCTTATCCTTCCACACACTGTGCTGTCGTCACCACTGCTGTGGCTAATCCACTACTATTTGGCAAGAAAACTGTTTATCCATTCTGCGCTAGGGCAGATAGCTGAAGTAAAAGCTGGAGGAGGAGGCAACCAGCGTAGTACATTGTGTTTGTTCTGTAGCACATTAACATGCTAGCTGAGCTAACAAGGAGAAGACGACCAAGAGATTTAGTCACTAGGCTAATTTAGTCATGGGGTTTGACGACATACACCCAGATACACTACAAGGTTACTGCGATCAGTTGGAAGGCAGTAAAGACCATATCCGTGTAGATTTCTGAACTATCCTGTGTTTTTTCTATACCTTGGCATGTGGAGAATTGCTCACACCCTGATTACTAACATTGAACTGCTTGAATTGCTGTCCTAAAACATGAATATTTATGGCTCAGTGTCTCCATTTCCTCCAATTTTCGCTATCTTTATGTTTGTTTTGGCTGCTAATGGCTCAGACAGCAGCCTTTTTTGCTACCACATGCCCCAGTGTTGAGTAGGCAGAGAAACAAGCCAAGGACCATCCATCTGAGGAACAACTGCAAACATCCTTCACCACACACCCTTCCTTTTTGGGTTTTGCTGGTTTTGTTTTTTTTCTTTTGCGCTCTACATTTTTTAGAGTATGTTGGTTTATTTCATTAACTGTTTATGCTAGGAAAAAAACCAAACCAAACCAAAACCCAATTGCTGTATCAACCCTCAGGAAAAAGAGAGAAAAGAAAATTGCCAAGGGAAACTTAATCCATCTGTCTCTCCAAAAGCTAAATTAACAAGTCCAAAAGAATGGACTAAAGCTTGTTTCAACTTATATAAACATTCACTACTTCTTTAAACACACTACTTCCATTTGATTCTCCTCAACTAAGGTTACTTCCCATACTCTACCTCCTTGCGTTCTTGCTGATTAGCAAAAATGTTTGAAAATAGCTGTGTCCTTGTTCAACACTTGTGCATTTATCAATTTTTTGAATGAGTTTTCCTCCTAGATTAAGTAGTGTACCTCTTGTCCAGCTCAGCCCTGTGATGAGAAAGATTTTCTGCTGTCTTCCAGGTAGCTCCCTGGTGCTGCACTGTATCCCTTCCACCTATGCATTTCTTATTGTTAAACACGAGCAGGCAAAGGGAAGAAAGCCCAAAAACCCCCAAACCACCAAGGCCTGTGATGGTAAAGGCATTGTTTTATATATGAAGATTTAGGAGAGAATACCCCTTGCAACTTTAATTCTGCCACTGTGTCCATGTGCTTGACAGTAGCCTTCATGCGAATGAGCACACATGCTCGTTCCTTGCCCCCCGTTGCAGGGATCCCCCATCCCATCCTGGGTGCACGCTGTCCTGCCTGCATGGGAGCCCGCTGGCTGGCCCTGCTGCCGTGCTGCCAGCATGCAGCCGTCCTCTGGAGCTGGTGGTTGAGAGCAGGCAGCAACCAGCTGTGCCCAGGAGGCACTGAAAGAAGTTGAACAGCAGGAAGAAGCTGCATTTCAGACAGTGGGAAAGTTTTGTTGCTGAGGGGTTTTGGGTTTTGAGTTTTGGGTTTTTTTTTGTCCTTAACTCTGTCAAGGAAAACTGAAATAATCATAATTTGGGGGAGAATAGAGTCCTTATTTTTTTTCCCCTGTTACTGATTAGGGATGACGCAGAGAAACATGCTTAGTCAGAGGGAGTGTCTTGAGATCTTACTAAAGACTCTCACAAGCTTCACTGAGCTTTATGTGGTCAACACATGGTGATTTACTACTGCTCCTAATACGATCCTTTCTGAATGAATGTTCATAGTGCAAGCAAGCAACTGTGGACCTAACCTCCTGGCTAGATTCACATTTCTGTTGCAAACCATGATGGAGCTTTTTCTCCTAAAAGAAGTTTCATCTTTTTAAAGTAATGAAAAATGCAAGGCAAGCTCAAGATTCAACGTTCTAGTTCAAACGAGATCTCAGATGCTCATTAACATTAAACAAGAGTATTTGGTTAATCACAGCCTTCAGAATTTCTCATGACCACAGAATGCTCTCTAAGGTCTTATATTTAATAATATTCTGCTTGTGAAATGCAAGTATGAAAAAGGAATGAATTATTCTGTTCGTTCTTTTTTCCAATAGCAAATATTTCCTTACTCTGTCACCTTATTATGGAACTACTTGTTCTCTAGCATTTTTCAAACCTCCAATATATTTAAAAAAACCCTTATTGTTAGTCTTAATACTCCTAGCTATTTGTGCTTCATTATTCCTTTATGCACTTCAAGTACCATCGTTACATTCCTTTGATTTTTCCTTTTAGAAGTAACAATGCTGTAGTTTTATGCTCCCTGTAATTTTTAGACCTCAAATTTTACTTGCAATTAACCAACTTGTCACTCAGACTTACTGGTTTTGAAATTCTATGCTTAATTTTGCATAATGGTACACACTCCCCCTGAGCCACCTTCATCACATCTTTAAAGTTTAGCCAAATTTTAACAACTTCTCAGCATATCACTAATAAGCTTTGCCAGTTTATTTCACTCATAATTCTCAGATTACACAGTTTACTTTATTCATATTTCTAGCTGAACGTCCTCCAAGAACTGTATTAGATGGCAAATTCTGATCTTCAAACAGTCCCCAATTCTTGGTTCATCTCTGCTGTTCATCTTTTGCTTTCTGTTGTCTGCAGCTCAGACTGCTCTGAAAGCAGAGCTTCTGCAGGATTGAACAAGTGCTCCTCATGCGATGTTTGTATACTCTGTTCTTCTAAGGTAAATTTAAATTTCAGTTATCTAGGTGCATTATTTCTAACCTCACACCAGTCACTTGTCCAGCAGTCACTGCTGAGGCTACTTCATTTGGCAGTTTCTACAGAAACATGGGGGCTGAACTTCAGCAGCATAAGAGTCTGCTCTGAAGATGGTTGTAATAGTCAAAAACAGCTGAAGATATGCCCAAGGGTTTGTCTAGAGTTCAACTCACTGGCCTGAAATGGGGCCAGTGCTCCTCCACTCTTTTGTGGTGTTTTCCAAAATAAGTTTAGTTTATGTTAAACATGATAGATTAAGGGGTTTTCTTTGCCAGCTAGGGACTAAGCAGAATCAGCTTGGACTCTGCTTCACATGTCCTCTTCTTTAGCTTCCTCCTCCTCCTCCAACTTGCTGCCTAGAAAATATATTCAGGGACTAATCATATTCCCTCTCAGTTTCTCTTCTGCAGAGCTAAATAAGCTAAACTCTCTTTAGCCTCCTCTTACAAGGTAAGCTTTCCAGTTCCTCTGCTTTTCGTAGAATCATTCTCCTGTTTGACTATTTCCTTCTCATATGCGAGTAACCAGAAGTACACACACCAGTGCAGATGCGAAATATGTGTCAGATGTCTCAGTCGACCCACTGTTAAATCACATTTGCCTCTTTCAGGCTGCTTGATCCATGATGGCTCACTGTCATCTCTGAATTGATCTTGGGATTACACTCCACTCTTCTCCTGTGTCAGTTCCAAACAATAAACTTCTACTTTTGGGTTCTGAAATTTATCACTTTACATTCATGTTACTGCATTTCAGCCTGTTTCTGAACACTGTAGTTTTTCCTGAATGATACTTCAGCCTTGGTGAGAATCAGAGCTGGGTCTTTTCAGCAGATTTCATCCTCTTGTGCCTATTTTTTGTGCCAAAGTTATAAAAAATGTTGGTGTGAAGATTAAGTCTGGAGGAACTCTATTAGACCTTCTGCAGCTTGGAGTAAGGCTTTCATAGTATCTGCTTTAGCTGTCTTCCCCTACGTAGTATTTCGGTATCAATCTCCATTTTAACAACTTCCCCTCGTGGCACGTCACCAAATGCTTTATTAACATCTAAATCGATAACATCTATTCTGTTTTATTTCTCCAGAAAATTAGCTATCCTCTGAAAGAATAGGCTATTCTGGCACTACCTGCCTTTGATAAATGGTAATGTTATCAAATTCCCTTTTTGTCTATGTCTTTAATTGTATTTTATATTGGTTTTGGAGATTTTTATACTACTGTGAACAAGCTAATATAATCTTGGGGTTTAAGTTTAATTTGCAGTGACCTCACACATCTTTTTCTTTTTTTAATGCAGATGCTATGCTGCTTGTTCCCCAGTGATGTAGTATGATTTCTTTCTATAGAGGGAATTCTAGAGGGTATCCTTATAGAAAGAATTTATTGTATTAAAAATCTATTCTCCTCGATTTGCAACTTTATGTCAGGTTCTTTATGCAACTTTATGTCAGTGTTCTGGGATGGAGATTCCCCAGTCCCTGCTTAGCAAATTGCAGCGAGCACTCTTAGGTTTCTTTCCATCTCAGATGTGGTGTTTTCTGTACTTTTAATTTCTATACACAATAGTGGTTTTCAGTTTAGACCTGCATTGCATTTAAGCTTCTAGCTTGTCTGTGAAATCATGTAGATTATCTGCCTTATCTATTTTAAACAGTTGCAGGCATTATCTCCTAATGGCAAAAATTAAGGCTATAGGTATGGTCATCAGCCTGACTGATGATGACAGCAAAACTATCTATATTAGACCTCATGTAGTATTTTCCATGGAGTGTGGTAGTAATTGCAATTTTTTTTTTTTTTTTTTTTTGATTGATACTGGTGAGAAACTGATGGACTGTTCATAGTGTTACTCAACTTTTGCCTATGAGCATTTTCAGGTGTTGCCACTAATTTACTGTTCTGCACGTAAACTTTGTGTGGTTAATTTGATGTATTTATAGGTGAGGAAATCTGACTCCCATGTATTTGGGAAGTAGCAAGAATTGTTGCTCATTCATTTGCCTCCTGAGAGTGAATTGAGTTCAGGCCTTTTTCTGGTGAATCTTTTGTCTTTTCCTTATTGGTCAAGAATTATGTATTCCCAGTAATATGCAGCTGACGGACATGGGTCTGGATCAAATGGTGATTCCTTTGGCCAGATTCCATGAAGGTCTTTGAATGTCACCACTCTGACTTTGATGGGATTAAGTATTCAATGAGAGCATAAAGATGATGTGTTTGGTGTTATCTGTATTGCTGAACAGGCTGTCACCTCTTATGCCAGATGGATGGTTTTTCAGGATGTGTGTTTTCACTTCCAGATATGAATTACAATAATCAACTTGGCTGTGCTCTGTAAAGCTTTCCCTTTTGTTGCATAATTTTAACTTTCACCACAGCTGTTAAGACCCTCTGTGATAATAAATATATATATAGCTCTATTATAATGAAGGAATTACTACTTTCAGTGAGCTGCCTTTTGCAAGTTAGCTTTTTTTAATGTAATGTGCTTCTTTTGCTGTGACAGTTCAGGACTCTGAGACCCAGCAAGTTTGGTGTTAATGTGTACTATGTGGCCGTCGGTGAGTGCTATTCTTACTTGCAACATCAGCATTAGAGCCAAGAATGAAAGTAAATTATATTTGGATATAACTGTTCTTGCTGACTTCTCAACTTGCATGGGATCCCCTGGAATTTCTATAAAGGCCTCTCTTTGATACTGATTACCCTCGTGTAAGTGACTCAGGTTTATGACTCAGTTTCTGCTGTAACTTTTCAACAATACATAAATACCTCTGTAACACTGAAGACTGCAGCCCAGACCAGCTTTATTTAACATTTAGGGACTGAAACAAGTTTTACTGTGACTTTCTTTTTGCCTAATACAGTTACTGTTCGATTAAATAATTTTTAAAATATGCAACGACCACGTTTGAGTTGAATACCAATCTTGTTGGACTTCAAATCCCTAACAAAGGAAAAAACCATCTGCGCTGTGGGTGGGAAGCTAGTACCTAAAGTAGTTCTTTCAGGAGTTCAAGGAAGTAGGCAAGATGAAAATACTTAATATTCAAAGTGTTCTGATATGGGAATTTCTCAGGAGGATTACTTCTGCAAGGAGACTACTGTTTGACTTGCTACAAGTTCAAAGACCTTTATTTCCTTATTTTTTTCTGCACCTTTGTATAAACAGCTTGAGAAATGATAGGATTTACTTCTGTATTGTCTGTCTAGTGATAAGTATTTCTCTCATGTGCAGAAATTTCATTCGTGTGTTGAAAATAATCTCCTGTTGTTTGGGGGATCCACTTGGGAAGCAGGCTGAAGGCCGTGTGCCTGTTCGCCGTTGTCCAAAAGCTTGTATGTAAGAAGAGGGATCTTTAAAGTCATCTAAAAGTAACACACAGCAGGTGTGATAACATAACTTTGAATTTTGAGTCATTAGGGCATAACTGAACAAGACTTTCAGATTTTTTTTCTCTACAACTACTAGAACTAGAAATTACTGTTTTCTTAAATGACTGTTCAGATCCTTATACAATCACCTGACTCACCTGACTCTGAGAGCTGGGGCTTGAAGATAAATATAAAGTTGTTATAACATCTATGATAAAAATGCAGCACTGTGTGCCAGTAGGTTGAGAGAAGGATATTAAAGCAGGTTATTTAACACTTACTTCTGATATGAAATCAAAGGCAGACATACAGATTGTTGTCCCCAGCAAGGGAAAATGACATTCCAGTTGTAGTGCTTTTAGATCTTTAACTTCTTTTAATCTCTTTTGGCTTTTAACTTTCTTTTCACTGGCCGGCAGTGAAAGCTACATCTTCTGTTGTAAATTAGACTCATCAAAATCAAGGATGCTATACATATTTATGTAAAATAAAGAGCTGGTTCTAAATAGCATATTTTGTAATTATGTAATAGGAAATTAACCTGAGTCCATAAGGCAACAACATGAAGGACTTGTCATGGCAATAAGCCTTTTTGAAAACTTGTAAATGAGATTTTAAGATTTTCCATTCCTTTTGGGTTTTGGAGAAAGGAAGCAGATATTTCTGTATTTTTTTTTCCTACTATTGCAATAACAATATAACATAATATTATATCATAATATTATATATATGTTATATAATATAATATATAACAATGTTTATAATATTGATTTTGGTTTGCAGTGGTACACCATTAAATTATTTAAACTTTTTGAAACAATTTAGAAACAAGTCTTTAAACAAAATAACATACCATTTTTGTGGATGTTCTGTTACAAAATCTTGAACTATTTAAAAGAAATATTTGTAATATGCTGCACAACTGTTGTGGATCATTACTACTCTGTTTTAAATTCTTCAACCTCTTCAAAGACAAATGTTTACCTAACTGGTCCACGTTTTGAGATATACGATGTAGGGATATATTCAGTTCTCCAGAATTTCTTGTGATAAATTCAAGAAGGCTTTTTATTCTCTTGGTTTTGTTTTATTATACTTTCCATGCATGGTTGTGTCTGACCACAGATACTGGTAGCAAAACTTCCTTTGGCTTTTGAAGCATGTGTAGATTGTTGGTGTACGCAATTACTTTGACTTTGTAGTGTCTTAAAAGATGTAGCCTGATTTAGATGTGCAAAAGAAAAATATTGATGGAGACAAGTGACTTTCCCGTCATGTTCCGGTACAGTTTATACACCTTTCATGAGGTCTGTTTTATCCTGTTCCTGAATCTTGGCATTGCCAGAAGTCTAATATAAGAGTATAAACTAAATATAAGCTTAAAGGGGTTTTTTTTGGTGGTTTTTGTTTTGTTTTGGGTTTTGTTTTTTTTTTTTTTTATATTTCCTTCACAGCCCTGGTGCTTTTTCTCCATCCATCCTTCATTCTGTAGACTGAAACTGACTATTTATGTAAAAGGCCTGTTAGGAAGCTTTACTTCTACTTCTGCTTCAGTACAGCTAAGCCAGAGTTCAAAGAATTTAATCCCTCCATTTAGACAAATGGGTTTGAAAGACCATGCCCCAAATTAAGTGTGAGTTTTAAGTGTTACTGAAATGGAAAGGTTGGATTAGGATGTCCAAGATGCATCTGGAGAACAAAATGAAGAAAATGGGTAATAGCAAGAGGAAAATCAGAACCTTGCTGGTTCCATTTGTGTATGTATTTAAAAATGTCAGCAATTCTGTTTTAAAGCAGAAAAAACAAACCTATTTCTTGAATTGGGGAAGGGAGGTTTTCCTTCTGCTTTTCATACATTAAATTCTTTCTCTTTCCTTCAAAGATTGACTTCTGTGATATGAACCTACTTTCTTCCAAGTAGCTGTCCTGAGACAACTTGAAAATTGAGGTCAAATGCTGAACTCAGTTTTCACTGGAAGGGAAGAAGGGAAGGAAATTAGGTAAAATGATCAAGACTAATGAAGAATTTCCTTTCTATCTCTGAGTCAATGGGAAACTTAAATTCTCTGCTGTGAAGGTTTGAAAGTTCATATTTTCTATTTGCCAAGAGTACTGTAAGCAAATTACTAGAGGATATTCTGAGAGAGGGAGTATGCACTCTCCCCTGCAGAAGCTGTCCTAGTTTGACAGAGGAGGTCTGAAATGCATAGATCGCAGCTCCCAGGCACGAGTGCTATAGTATGGTTATTTTCTCAGGTATATTTAATTTTTTAGAACAGCTCTAGCAGGAGACAGCGTAGAGATTTTCACAGATATTCCATCATTGGGGGCTTGGACATTTTTCTTAAAGAGAAAATAAATGTATTCAAATCACCTTGGGCAGTAAAGAGAATTTAGACTGGGTACTGAGATTGAAGTGTGATGTGTATCTCTAAGGACTCTGACAAGTCTCTGACCAGTTTGATATTGGGTGAAGAGAAAAGTGGCGATTTCTCACAAGTTGTGAGTCTAGCCCTTGCTTGTCCTCCTTCACTCTTGTAATTGTTCAAAACAAATTACATTGTGTGTAAGTGTGAGCAGTGTATTCTTTGTTTCAATACAAGGAGGAAAGACTGGGAATGTGAAGAAGGGTTTATTTTACTGGAAACTTCCTTGTCTTCCCTCACCTCTCTCTCTTACAAAAAAATAAATAAATTTCAAAGTTCGTTTATTCTAAGCACAAGAGTTTTTATTATTATTCAACAACTGAACTGAGGGAAATAACCTCCAAACCTCACACAGCTTTACTCATCATTTGTTTAATGTGATGAGCACAGGGGTGTTTTTTTGCCAATATTAAGTTCCTAATTGTAACATCATGAAAAAAGCCCAATCAGCCAAGTAAAATGACTGGAGATGACTGCTGACGTAAACTACAGGAAGAAAGGAAAGATTGCTATTCTAAGAGAGCATCTAAAGATTTCAAGAGAGGAACCTATTGATAGACAAGCAAGGTAGTTCTTATCTACTGAAAATGGCAACGTGATGCACCTATTTGTAAGGCCAGTGGTGGAAGGTAGGTTTGCCAAGCCTTTAGAATTTAGATATGTCAGGTTTTGCATAGTAGGCTTAAAATTGTATAAAGTCACTACAAAAACAGGGGTGTGGAAGTATCTCTGTAGCTTTTAATATGTGAAGTCATTTAAAATTTTGTAATAAATTGAACTTTTTAATAGTGTTATATGTAAATACAGATCATTAATGTCAAGTGAAATGTAGAATTGGGAAAGCTAATTTTCCTCAGTTAAAAAAAAAATTACCGCTTTCCAGTATGCTTCTTTAAAAGTCAGCTTAGAGGAAACCTTAACAGATTAGCTATATTCTTTCATAATGGCCGCAGAAGTTACATTTTTTTAATATGTTATAAGTTTATGCAGGTAGCATTTTACAAATAAGTACGAAGGCAGTTCTCTTTTCACAAGTAACTTGCAGTCCAAGGTCCTGACCTTGTGCAGGTACTTATGTGTGATTCAAGAATCATCCAGGATGTAAGGCCAGAAGGGACATTAGATCGCCTTGCAGGATTTGTTTTACAAAACACAGGCGGTTTCACGTTACCCATCTCAACTATCTTGTACCTAGAGACATTTGTTTGGCTAAGCAGATCTTCCAGAGAAGCGCTGAGACATGATTCAAGGATTTCAAGGGGTGGAGAGTCTGCAGCTTCTTTTGGTAGCTTGTTCCAGTGATTAATCATCAACTCTGTTTGGAGTTTGCACCCTATTTTCAACTTGCATTTGGCTTCAGCTTTCAGGCTCAGGGCTGGTTCTGTGCTGCCTGAGCTGTCCTGCTTTAACCCAGAGCATTATGAAACATCTCAGTGATTCTGGTGAAACATCTCCTGCTCTTGAATACGTGTAAAACTCTTGGTGGGGTGTGTTTATGCCTGTGCGTGCTCTGGAATAGAGCATTTGTTGTTGTCCTTTAAACTAAAAATCTAAGGAACTAAAATCGCATGTTCCTTACAATAGATTAGGAGAAGGGCCTGCAAGTTTTTCTGTTTCCTACCTGCTGTATATTTGTGCAAAGACTAGCTGTGACCTAGCTTTGAATGGGTTTGTTATGGAAAAAATACTGTAATAGGCTTTTCTTTAATCTGTGATAATTAAAAGCAGCATTTGTCTTTTATTTCTAGAAAGATTGTTAAGGGGAAACAATTTTTCTGCTTCTACTGTGAAGTGTTTCTTACATATGCTTGGTGTAATATGAATCTGACACGAATGTGTCTTAATGGTATTGCTTGTGTATGTTACAAAACCTGTATGGCATGCCCTTAGCTGGCCTGCACTGTGTGTATAATTTCTTGCAGTTGATGTCTGTATTGACTCATCTGAATGTTCATTCTTTGTTTGCACATGAAGACTTCACATTTTATATTTGCATCATACTGTTTGTTATTGATTGTAGACCTGCATTTTCTAAATATTTTAGGTGTCAGGAGAGCATTTCCTGCATCAGTTGGTTTGCTTCCACATATCCTGCATCAGAATATTCTTTAAAATTAAAGTGTGAGGGGCTTTTGACTCTTGAATTACAACAATTTAGTTTTGTTTTAAAAAGGTCTCTTGTAGCCTAATGGTTTATTTTCAAGTTGGGGATATTAATGTGTCACAGACAGAGCCACCTCTGATCTATGTCGAAGGGAGGCACAGCTGCACCTACATCATACAACATGAGGTACACACTCTATACGTGCTTCTGCTAGTGGTAGCACAAATCTGCTTAAACCTCCTGGGATATCTGCACTTGTCTGTACTTTGCAAGAGAGGGTAAAACTGTATTTTGTTGCTAATACCTGATGGCACATGTGGTTCATAATGTACAGCCTGAGTAAAACTGACACAATGCTGGATAAGTCATCTGTGACACTTCACTATTGTGTTATTACTGAATTTATAGTCTTGTGCGTGTAATTGGTTTATTTTAAGAAAACCTGGTTATGAGCTATATTGCTTAACATCATTTGTCCTACTTATGCATGGATCAGAAGTTTTTAATGGCTCTCAGTTATATCTGAGCCATGACACTGCAAGCGATTAGCAGAGGTATAGTCACGAAGCAGAGCTTTGTGGGGCAGCTGCTTGCACCCACAGTTTTCAGTAGCCTTGCAGTAGTTGTACCCCATGGGGCCTGTGGTGTCTATATAAAAAAATAGCCTCGGTGTGCATCCCAAGCCAAGGTATTTCTGAGCCCAGTCTGAGGCAGTGTCAGGTGAGAGAGGTTCGAAGAATGCCATTCAGCGGCAGAAGTTGCTCACGGGAGTCTTTGGGGATATAAGCCCCTACAAGAAGCGTGGTTGTCTCCTATGACAACAGCTTGTGGCCTTGTTATTAAGAGGAGCCAGAATAGGTGTGTGGTGAAGTCGAGCTTCTGGCTGCCCTAAGTAGGGATGCCATCCCAGGAGCAGATGTTTGAGTAGTCCCTTGTGGTTTGATTTCTCCTATAGCTAACCTGCAAGGTTAGCTATAGGAGATTCCTTTTAACTCCATTGTACGTCCCACTACAGTTTGCATGTACTAGGAATTAAGGATTAGTTGTTGTTATGTGCTTTAAATACTGATTATGAAGGATGTGTAGGATTCCTCTAAGAGAGAAAGGATCTGGTCTTAAATCTTGATGGTCCTAATTCACATGAAGCTGTAATGCTGCACCTGACATACACTGTTCCAGTGTGGGAGTGTAAAGTATTGTCAAATCCCTGATCAGCCTGTGGACTGATCAGACGGAAACAGGGGGTTCAGAATTCCTTCTGTCAATGTCTTAACTTGCACATTGTTGTCCAAGTCTCCCAAGTTTATGTTTACTGAACTGTTTGCACTAATTTGTCACACCTAATGTTTAAGAACATGATGCTCAGGCAAGCTGGGAAGGTGAAGTTTTCAGGTGAGTAGGCAGATTTTGTTCTAAAATGTGTATTATAAACTGGGACCCCAAATCCGAGGTATGAAGAACAATTATTATTAAAATATTACATTCATTGATGTTCTGGTATCTAAACTCCAGTACAAGGTTGAGTCCTTTTGTGCTATGAATTGCACAGAATGTAATCCAAATGTCAGTTTGTATTTCAAAGAGAGTACGCCGAGGCACTTACTAACTATTTGCTCTTAGCTCCGTTGTGATGGTGGCCCGCACGTAAAGGTGTTATTAGTCAATCATTTGTAACAAAATCATGGATGTAGGCTGTGCCACATTAAAACTTCTCCAGCAAGGGTAGGCACGTTTAAGATAACTCACTGAGATAACTGCAGAAAGTCTTAAAGTACTTACAAAAGACAAAGAGCTGCATGTACAATGAAATGAGACAGCTTGTCAATGTATTTAAACTTACTGCTTACAGTTGGCATTTTAGATTAGTTGAAACACTGAGAAGTATGATACACATCAAGGCAGTTTGTGTGTAAAATGAGTATTTTAATGAATATTTGGTTTTGTCCTTTCTGAAAGACAGTCTTATGGTCTTGCCTATTTTGTTTTGTTTTGCTTTTAAACTTCTCCACCTTCTCCTCTAGTCATTGGCAGCTGAAAGCAAGTAATGATCAAATGTCTTCTGTTTTCAGTACTATGTGATTAGTATCCAAATAAACACATAAGAGCAATGTAATTCTCTCTGTCTGTAATGGTCTCCTGGCTTGCATTTTAGAAGCATTTACTTTTTTGTTATAAAGAAAACTATATCCGTGTTAGGGCTTGGGAGTGCATAAGAGGGGTGGAGTTGACTTTTTGAGTCAGTTGCGTACAATGTGGGAAAATGGAGTCCTGAAGTTGGAACCTGAATGTTGTTGCTTCTGTTTGCTTCTGTGCATTTTAACAAGAGGAATGTTACTGATTTCTGATAGTTTTACTTCTCCTAAAAGTCATTCAGGATTTTAAAACAGTTAGTGCATCACAGGATATATAGTCAGTGGTACAGGAACTCGCTTAAAATCAAATCTGTTGTCTTTCAATAAAGCTTCTGTTTTAATCTGCAAGCTTCAGGCAAAAGCCTTGTATAGCTTTTCTCGGGTTTTCCTTTCAGTATCCCAGCCTTGCCTGTTAGCTGAAACATCATTTAAGCTGCTCTAACTATGAGGTGGCATAAACCATAAACAAGCATGTAGCAATAACAGCATGTCCCAGCCCAAAGCAAAAGCAGGTGATGGCCACCTAGTTTCTTGCTGGAGAGACGGTCCTGGTTGAGTCTGTAGCTGACATGTGGGGCAGTAGGAGGAGCCAGGAGAACTTCAGAAACTGGATGCAGATTCTTAACCCGAGTCTCCTAATTATGCACCTTGGTGAAATGGCTATTTAAAGCTAGTGTGGATGCCTCCCAGTGCAGCAAGAAATTGTCTCCTGTTTGCTTCTCATTCCTCAGCTTCACGAAAAGCTGAACTTGGGTATTATTGGAATTGCATCTGGATTTCATCCTAGTGGCCTGCTTCCTACCAGTCCTTCCTTCAAGGAGTGCAAGCTGCAGCACCCCAGGGAGGCTAAGGGGACTCTGTGCACATACTGCTAATAGTATGACTGATTAGTGACGACTAATGAGATGACCAGTCCTTGTCAGGGCCACATCCTGCTGTTGTTTTGACATTAATAGGTATGAGATTTCACCTCTACAGATCAGGACACCTATGATACTTGACAACCAGTGAAGCTGTTTTTGAAAGGAGTTCTCTGATGAAGAACAGGATGGGTGGAGATACCTTGTTTAGCAACCCTAGGCTTTACAGAAAGTATTATTTTCTGCCAGTGGAGAAATTTCTCATTCAACCTTGCTAGATAGCACTCTGTCTGTTAGGGAAATAGTTTCTAAAAGCAGGAAGCTTAAACTGGAGGTGAAGTAAGAGGGAGATCCATGCCAGAGAAAACAAGTGAAGAAGGCGTTCCTGTTTGAGGTACAGGCCAGAAGGTCATATGGATTATCTGAGACATGCCAGGACACTGTCTTGGGAGTGATTACGTATTTCAGAGAACATGTTCCTGCTCTTGTGTTCACAGAGTCACACAAGAATGATTATACTGCCCACTTGTTTTACCTTACTGGAACTGACATGAGGAGAATCTAGTAGAATTATTTTTTTGTCAGAGGCAACTGAACCACACAGTTTGGACACATGGTCATAAATGAGTTTTGCCTGAATTTGAGGAATTAGCAATGGTATTGAACTGGTTCAGACCATCTTTGATGTTGCTATTGTTATTCCAATTATTATTTTTAAGATAGAGAAAGAGCGAGGGACCCCCTGTGTCAGTTTATCTTACAATAACTTCACTGTAAAGACAATTGCAGTTTTCCTATTGCTGTTCACTTGCTAGACTTGTATCTCACAGAGTATGAGCTCATGTTTCCTGTTCTGTAGGCATCATTGTGGCAGCTGTCTTGTCCGTTGTTGCTAGCCATTTGAGACAGATTTTGAATGGTTCTTATAGCACCATAAGCTTCACGAATGTTTTGAAACTTAAGTATCCAGGTCAAACCCGCTTATCTGAGAAACTGAGGGCTGAACCTCCCTTTCTAATATACAAAGACATTATATGTATTCGCAGAAAAAAAAAAAAAAGGGTTTATTGAAAGAAAATTAAGTCTCCCACTCCTGCTGTTAATTAACAATTACCTAGGCAAAGAACACCCTTTCATGGTAAAAAATGACTCATCACGAGTAATGAGTTCTGTCATGCTTTCCCCTATTCGATGGTCGAGCACAGACTTTTCATACAAGGCTATGTTAGCTGCTCCCTTCATTGTCCAGAACTCCCTTTTAATCTAAGTGGGATTTTCGTGCAAGTATTCAAGGAAGAACATGTTCCACCTTGAGATATGGGTATTTCAGTTCATAGCAATCACATGTTCTCAAATCTGGAGATGTTTCTCTTTTCTTTCTCTTGAAAGGGGTGTAGAGATTTTGGATTATGTCAATCTCGGAGCACCTCTGCTTTTCTGAGTATACTATTGAGTAGCAGTCAGTAGTGTGGATAGGATGTGGAAGTGTGGGCTTAAGGTTTACTTTGTGCTGCTGAGCAGCTCAGCCTGACCAAATCCACTGTACTGAACTTTGTTGGATTGCTGGGGTTTAAACTGTCAGTAGTAAGTATGGATTCTGGGAGCTATTATTAGCTGAGAAGGGTAAGAAGAAAAGCCCAGGTAAGGTTGTTTAATTTCCATTTATTCTTAAGATAATTCTGGTAAATGGATCCCACATGCTCTCTTGTTGGGATCTGAGTCTTGTCTGTAGTTATGTGAGGGTTTAATTATGGTATTCACAATCTTCCTCCAGTCAGTAAGCAGAGTTCACACATACAAAAATAATACACTGGCCTTCTTTCAAATTGTGATGAGAACACAGAGATGGCTTCATTTGACAGTGATGAGGACACAGTCTTTGAAGCAGACGTTGTTTCTAATCTGTTTTCCTATATTTGTGTGGTGGTAAGAAGTAGAAGGAGGAGAATATGAAATTGTACCAGTGCAACAGAAACTAAACCATGAGAATGGTTTTGTCAGAACTGGGAATAAGTGGTGTTTGAAAATAATGAAACAGTTTTAAGGTTTGAATTTTTAAAGGAATGTGTATTGTGAACAGACTAAACAAGGAACAACATTCTGAAAACCAGATACACTCAAGGCAGGCTTTCCATCCCATTAGTAATTTAATTTACAGGTGCTTTACAAGAAAGGAGTTGGTAGAGTTGGTATCAGCACTTGAAAGAGGTTTGAGTGTATCTCCACTGGATGTCAGTAAAAGTCAAGGAACAGAAAACAAAATGAGGTATTGCAGATATGTTGATCTAATTTACAGAAATGTCAATCATGCATTACCCACAAATCTGCAGGCAGCTGAATGACATTGTACCAGGTACTCAAATTATGGGGTCCTGAACACTTGGCCCTTGTCTTGTCAATGACAGACACAAACCATTTTCTTAGAAAAAGTCTCAAGGTTTTTTCAGACTGTAGTCAAAATTGAACCATAAAAGTCATGCAACTGCAGTGTTATTCACCTTAAAGGGTCACCATTTGTTTTAAAGCTGAAATACAAGACTTCACCCAGGGAAGCCAGAAGAAATAGCTAACCTGCTATTTATTGTTGCACTTGTTTGTACTTCAGCAAGATTCTTTGCCCAGAGATGCTAAGAAATCTCAATGCTGGTTTTTCTACAAAGACATCATCAGATATATCATAAATTATGTAACTAATAAATAAAGTTAAAACCAGGACAATTTCACTGTTGATGCTATTATTTCACTCGAAAGAAGAATCAGGAAGTGCACTGATCTGAGATGTTATGTTTTAGGGTTTGAAGATCTCTCATCCCAAGAACTTTGAAGTGTGGGCTTTGTTGTCATTGATGGCAGTATTCATTTAATTTGGCAAAAGAACAGATTGTGACCTGCAGAGCTTTAGTTTTAAAAAGCTGCCCCTGTGATGTGCCACGTGCATTCATGCTAAGTAGCTTTATTTTAAAAAATAACTCTTGGTCTAAGCATGTTAACAGTCTAAAGTTCTTTTCCAGGAGAGCTCTAGGGTAGATGAGATGAATCTGGCTCTGGATTTTGCACCTGCTCAGCCTCTTGCAGTGTATGGTGTCTCCCACTGCTGTTCACATGAAGGCTTTCAAAAATGTTCATGAAGATTGTTGCATTTGGGCAAAAGAAGCCTGATGATGCTCCATTTTAGAGTATTAATGATCTCCTAAAGCTCTCCCATCTGAAGAAATTGTGCTGCTGCTGCTTCTTGAGACCTAGGGGTTACATTGGTAGGAGCTCATTTAGCCTCTAAGATGAATATTAGCTTTCTGGATTCTTGGCTGAATCTCTGGTAGTCTAAAGTGTGGTGTGGGTGGCTGAATCAGTAGGTGCAGCAGTTCATAAATGGAGTGTAAGAACTTTTTGAAGGTCTTAAATTCAACTCTTGATGAGGATGACAAACTCCCAGAAGCTGATTAAATTGTCAGTGATTCATGTGATGACTTAAGGCTCTTTGTGTTTTACAGAAACTTTGCTAAGGAAATTTAGTGTCATAAAATTTCCTTGCCTTTTTTTTTTTTTTTTAATTTTTAGTTTGAAAAGATTTAAAACTTTTAACAAACTCGCCCTATTGGAGATTAATCCAAACTCCATTTTTAACAAGGTTAATGTTATCACACTCTGTATGTGTCTTTTAGTTCCCCCACTTATCTTCAGACAACTTTTCTATTTGTTTTAACCCATTTTCCGTGGGGTTTTTTTGGATGGCTAACAGGAATAGAGATGATAATTTCCTAATAAAAAGATGGTTAGGTATAGAAAGGAGAGTCAAAAGAATGTCTGCATTGCAAAGGAGGTTATAATGCTGCACTTTCTGTTTTCCCAGAGGTAGTAGTAATCTGGTCAGTGGCAGTGCACGCAGGTAGCTCCAGACTGGTGGAAGCATGCGCTGCCACATGGCTAGCCCAGCATGGAGTAGGGGGGGAAACACGTGGAGAAGGAAAGCCACTTGGCACACAGGAGAGAGTTGACTGAGCAGGGAAGCATTAGGACAGAAATTTGTAGGAAATACACTGCATTAATTCTATTTGTAAAACTGCTTCTTGGGGCCATACGTTCGTGGAAAGATTGGGTAGGAGCTGCTGGAGGCCATCAGGTCTGTCTCTTTGAAGGCAGGAAATCACTAAGAACAATGAATCCTGATGGAGTTTTGTCTTCAGTGCCTCCTGTGACAAATATCCAACGACCTCTGCAGGCAATCTACTCCGGTGTTTCACTAGCCTCAGCTCTGGAGTTTTTCCTAATATCAAGACCAAATCTTTCTTGATAAAATCTAAGCTTATTACTGCTTATCCTGCCCATAGGGAATATGGTGAACTCTTTTCAAGTGTGTAGAAAGCTGTCTTGTCTTCAGAAATAATCTGTATTTAGTTCAGTGGGAATTGGATCAAGTTCCGACTTAATTTCTGAAGAGTTTCTGGTAAACGTACAATCTAGTAGTTGCAGTGGACAATAACACCCATCAAACCATATAAAAAGCATTCACAATACCATATGAAAAGCTTTAAAACAATTCATATCATTTTTACAACTTTCTTTTTGAATGAAAAGTATTCTTTTTGAATTTCTCATAAAAAGGTGGTTTTTATTTTGGAATTTTTGAGTGAAATCCTTTAATAACTTATAATTTGGCAAGAATGAAAATGTAACTTGCATAGAGAAGCTAACTCTTACTGGCTGGTACTGGAAGTGTGAATTAAAGAGCACATTAAAGTATAAAAGTACGGTTAATATATTAAAATTATGTGTTAAACTATGGTAGAGAGGAGGGCTGGGTTAACTTATTTTTTCTTCTAGTCCAGAACATCTGTAGTTTGAATATTTGAAATATATGACATACCGTATGGCCAACTTAAAGTTGCTTTTGAGTGCACCTGAAAGATGGAGTTTCAGAAAGAGATTTTGGATACTTTATGCTGCTTCAGTGTTTTTTTCTATGTAATGACAATAATGCAGTCTATAACCAAGTAAGCATGTTTTTGCTAGCATATTTTGGAACAATGCACCTACCCTCGATGTGAGCTGTGCGTGCTTCTCTACTAGGGAGGGAGATGTAAAGTCCTGTCCAGAAAATTCTCCATAATCCTTTCCTCAAGGCTTGCTTTTTTATCCAGAGCACAGACTGAAAACCAGAGTAAATCAGTGCTTAACTACTGGGTGCTAACCACGAGGCCTTTCTAACACAGGCTAGATTCATGAGCCATATGTCAGCTGGTTCAGTGCTAGTTTTCACTTGACTTCTGTGGTCCCAAACACATTAGCTGTGTGAACTAACAAACCGATTCATGATGTGGTCTTTGCAGTATCTCTGTGATACCATTTTGACTGCCTACAAAGAGATATTGACAGTGTCATAGAAGACTGTTGTTAATGGATGTTGGACTTGGAGGTCTGATAAACATGCCTATAATCAGCACTTCCTATTATTTGTTTTTGTGTTGTTGATGTTGATGTGGTGCCAGAGGGCTTTATTAGAAGTAGGAGTGCAAAACAAGGGAGAATCCTGGCTGTGAAGGGCTTTAACTTAAGATGCAAACAGTATGAAGGGGCAAGAAACTAAATGAGGTTTGATATGAGAGAATGAATCATGAAGCATGCTGTGGTTTTTGGAGGCTGCATATATTTCTTTACGATTTTAGCGTACCCGGTCCTAGCTGACATGCATGACTGATAGTCTGGAATGTGTTAAACATTTTTTAAGGTATTTAGAAAAGGTCAAGTTTGAGTTGTCAGTGCAGTGTTACCTGTATTAATGAGTTATTGCATAATCTTGCACATTTTCATCATGTTATAACAGGGGATTGGTTATTTTCAATATAATACAAAAATGTTTTCACGCTCGCACTCAACAGCTTTAAACATTTATTGTGTATATAAAATTTTCAAGCATAATCAAAGTGTTACAAGATACCTAAATGCAGATTCCTGGCACGAACAGTTATTAGACTCTTATTGAATCTTCTAGTTAGTTTGCTATAACCCAAACTGTCCATCCCTTAATTAAAAAAACCTCTGAATCTTAAAATTTCTAATTCTGATAACTAATGCTTGGTGGCTGATGTTTTGTTGGACCTGCTGCTTTTCTTAAGAGGCAAGTGTTCTCTGTGGTCTCCATTTGTTTTGGAGTAATGTGATTCAGAGAGGGCTAAATGCAGGTGCAGTTCTTATTTTCTCCAATGGAAATGTCATCTTCCTAACAGTGAATTTGATTTTGTCAGATGATGACTGTATTCTGGCAGCACCTTGCGGGTGTGTCAGGCACTTCTGTGTTATGTACAGTGTACACACATAACAAAAAAGATGCTCCTTGTTCCTCTTGCTTAGGATTTAAGTTTTAAGGAACTTGAAAAACACGATTCTCTTGACTAGCTGTGAGTGTGGTGTTTTTTCTCTCCACACCACCACCATAAACCCTGAAAGCATGTCAGCAGTGTAATCTTTGAATTCAATAGGAAGAGAATATAATAGAGATATTATTGTGAAGGATGAATACCCTGGTAATTGATTTGAGATGGCATTCATATCTGGAGAGTCTTTTGTTTGGTTGCTGTTTTGGAATGCTGAGATTTTGAACTTATAATGGAAATAAGATGGATAAAGTATGAGCTATGATGGACAGAGAATGAAGGGCATCATTATGAAAAGAGCAGGAAGAAAGGACACTTTTGAGGCTTTTGTTTGTTGTGGGAACCTTAATGAGAGAACATGGTTAACAGATGCAAGGCCTCAAAGTCTACGGTCGCAGGCACCAGTACAAAACCCTGCAATAATAACTCTTGCTGAGTAGAACAGAGAAGTAGGAACTTGGAAAGCTTAGAAAATGGGCAATACTGGTTGGCAGCAGGCATTTGCCATGTACATCAGCAGCAACAGGGGAGTGGAAAAGAAGCTGCTGCATAAAGGGAGCGGGCTCATTGCAGAAGGCAACTGTGATCTTTTTTTCTCTATTTCTTTTGCTTTGGGGTGTGGGAATTTCACAACATAGAGTTTTCAGGAACTAAGAGCAACTGCTTTCAGTCCGCACCCAAAATAAGTGAAGAATAGCAATGAAATGAGTGACTCAGAGAGATGACTGACTCTAAATCCAGCAACTGATTGGATGGAATGCTTTCTTGAGTCGTAGACATCTGTATCAGACTTCTGAGCCTGTTTTGGTGCTTGCTCTTCCAAATATCTGGTAGCTGAATATTTTCCAATCCATGTTTGGAAATAGTTGATTCATTCATAAGGATAATATTCGTGCTGTTCAGGAAATGCAGTAGTTTGCTCATACAGATCTAATTCAAATGATGGTGTAAAACTAGCCATTATTTTAATTTCTAAAATAGTATCAAATAATTTTCTGAGAACTCTATATGAAAGCACAAGTGATATGAGCTACCTGTGAGTAACTCAGGTGAAGCAGAGGAAATACTGTTCTTTTATTTTAAAATGTTGATATTTAGTTAGCTATTCCTTGTCTTGAAATTTAAAATATTTCCTTTTAACAATAAGATGGGATCTCATGCATCACATGAGTTGGAATTCTTCCCAGACAAACCTCTGAACAAGAAATTGGCCACCATATACTCTGCTCTTTGCTTACTTTACAAACTTACTGTTGTTTCTTGTGACAAGAAGGTGTCTGTGTGTGCAAGTGGAATCAGGGTATACTTCAGCAGTGCTGTCAAAGGAATATCAGCTTTGGGTAATTGGAACAGGAATATTATGTGTGATCTTGGAGTTCTCTGATACAATTTGTGTTGGGCTTCAGGTCAGAACTGTGGAATAAACTTGAAGAAAGCCAGATCATTGCTTTTCAGGGTACTGTAGACTGGAAATGCATTTTTGACTCAGGTGTCTTCACAGCTACAGAGCTGGAGGAGACATTGCTTTGCCAGGTGATCATGAAAGCCTGCAACCATCTGCCTGCAAATTCTGTAGTTTTTAAAAACATTAAACCCACTTTTGTTTCTTAACTCTTTTTAAAGAGTGGCCCCTTCCTGTGATTAAAAAAAGAAAAAATAAAACAGCCTCAAAAATAAAAATTTTAAGGTAAGGCCCACAGAGCTGGAGAGGGAGAGGCTTTCCAAAGCACAAATGATAGTGGGAGACCCAGTTCCCATCCAGGGTCACTGAGGAAACTTATGGCAGAGCTGAGAAGAGAACACAGGTATCCCTGCTACAACCACAGGCATGTCCTCCCTTTGTTAACTTGGGATTTTTGGGTTTTGTATTCCCTTCCTGTTGCATTTTTGTTGTTTTTCTCCCAATAGCTTCATGGGTTATGCATGCCACAAAAATAGTAAAGAAAAACAGCTTTTATTTCGGTTTTCTTGATGACCTTTTAAAAAGTTTATAACCTCTAAGAATTGAGATTGTTGCCATAATAATCAACTATCAAATCAATGAAGTTAAACTGGTTGCTAAGGAAAGGCCATGTATAGTTGTGATATAACCCTGACTGCAGCAGCCAGTCTCGTAACAAGAGAGGCATTGGTGGGGGGGGAATGATTCTTCTGCAGGGAGGGCTACTTAAATCTGAATTCAGTTTAGCAGTGTTGATTTAAAGTACCTTTCTTTGTTATGGCAACAGAAGGGAACTATCACATGTCTTTTGAAGTATCTAATCTTGCTTCCCTCATTGACCTTGCTCTTGATGAACAGGATTAAATATCCTTGTAGGAAATTTGCTTTAGTGAGTGTGCTAGAAGTATGTGAAGTCATGTATAGCTGCAGAAGTGAAGAGCAGCAAACTACAAACTACTTGTAATACAGACTGAATTAGCCCCTCACCTTTTTCCTTTCAAAGTTCACCATTTCCAAGTAATCGCCCCAAATACAACAGCTTTGATGTTGCAAGAGCTGAGTCCTCATCCTTGGCTGCTTTGGAGCCTTACCTCAACAAATAAAAATGTTCCATGGTTGTAAAGCTTGAAATCAGCAGCTGCTATACTGCTGCCCTTCATGATGACTGAAGTCCCAATGATGTCGCCTCAGCCCTGCTATCCCCAGCAGATCTTTTGACCTTTTGGAGCTGTTGGTGGCTGGTCTGACTGAGAGGGGCTAGGTAACTGGCCTTGCCAGCTGGGCGGTGGCGTGATGATGGCCAGAGAATCAGTTTTGAGTGCCTGCACTTTTCCTCGGCTTTGTGGTGTGCTTCTTGGCTGCAACTGAGCCATCAGACCATTGTGTGTTGAACAATCGCCGAACTAAATGGGATTTAAAAAAACACAATATGGATTGTCAGCCCAAGGTTACTGCACAATCAGAGTGAATAGTTAACTCTTAATGTAAATATTTTTACTTCAGGTGTTTATAAAAGTAATATAGAGAACAGGATATCTCAGAGGTGCTTAATGAGAGAATTAGGAATGGTTCCCTTGAAGGCCTCCAGATCAGGTCGTTCTTAAGGTAGCAGCTCCTGGAAAGTTTGAATATTGAGCAGAGGAAAGAAATTATTTAGTTGATTTCTGGCTCTCATCGTAAAATAACAATCACAGAAAGTGTTAGCTGTGATTCTTCTTAGAGAGACCCACAATTACATTGCCATAGAGACTTATCCTCTTGAGCTTCTGGTTTTCCTGAGTCAGGGTTAACACTCTTCGGCTGGGCTGCCTGTACTGCCAGCACATCTATCTACCTTTCCTTTGCAAAGAGCTTTAGACTCCGGAAAGGTTTATCTGCCAATCTGGAGGTCAAACAAAACCTGGAGAACAAATATCACTTGCAGTTTGTTCCATTAACAGTAATAGGTGGGTATTAATGCTACAGTCTGCATCATGCTTAGTCCCAACCTGAGAAACATACATGTAGGGAAGGCAAAACACAGTGTATCTTATGGACAGATGACCTACAGAAAACAGTTTTGTGTAAAACAGTTATGAGATTGCTTGCATAAGCAAGGCTTGATGAGTAGTAGTCTTTTTTTTTTTTTTTTCCCCCACTGTTGGGATTTTAATTTTTTTCACTAGGTTGGTGTGATTAGCATTAGGTTGCTTGTGCTGGTGAGATTGCAGGAAGGGATGTGTTTTGAAGAAGGGAATACAAAGGACGAGATAAGCTGTGTGCTTTCTGTGTTCAGGGACTATATTGTGGAAGGTTTTGGCTCTACAAATGACAAACTGTAAATGCAGTAATAATATTTTGATATTACAAACCAATGGAGCTTTACTCTTTTTTTGTCTGCTATCAATCAGCAGTCCTCAAAGAAACTGCTTTTAAAGGTTTCATGCAGACTTACTATTTTGCTTGTTTTACTGAGTTTTGTTTTTTGTTTTTTAATTTCTTCAGGGCACTTTGTCATTACATTGCCCTGTCCTGGTTTGAGCCCAGAGGGCAGCTGAGAACCATGCAGCCATTCACTCACCCCTTCCCCGCCGAGTGCTGGGAAGGAGAAAATGAATCAAAAGGCTCAGGAGTCGAGATAAGGATAGGGAGGTGTCACTCACCCATTATGGTTGCAGGCAAAAGACAGGCTTGTTAGGGGAAGAAAAAAGGATGTCACTTTAATTCAAAACACTAACGATAATGACACTTAATAGACAGAATGGGACAGTGAGAAGAGTTACCATATCTTAAAAACACCTCCCCCCACCCCTCCCTTCTTCCTATTTTGTTTCTGATATCTCTACCTCTTCCCCCAGTGGCTCAGGGGCAGGGGATGAGGGGTGCAGTCAGTTGCCACTTCTTCCTCCAAGGTGGGAGTAAAGCACTCTTCTTCATTCTTCCCCCTGCTCCACGTGGTGTCCCTCTCATGGGAGACAGTCCTCTGCAAACCTTCTCTGCTGTGACTCCTCCCCACTGGATGCATTCTTCACAAGATGCTCTGGTGTGGGTCACCTCCATGAGTTGCAGTCCTCCCAGCACTGAACTATAACAGCGGGGACTTCTCCTTCCCACAGAGTCCTGGGAGTCCTCCACAGGCTGCAGGTGAATCTCTGCTCCTCCGGTGACCTCCATGGGTGGCAGGGAGGGAGGGCAGCCCTGCCATCTCACCATGGGATACAGGGGGACTCTCTGCTCTGGTGCACCTCCCCGCCTTCTTCCTCCTTCCTTCCACTGACTTTGATGTTCACATAGGTGTCCTTCTAGTAATTCCTCCTCAAAGTCGCCTCACCCTCTCTCAGGTTCCCCTTCTTAAATATGTTATCGCAGGGGCACAGCCACCATCGCTAATTGGCTTGGCCTTGGCTAGCAGCGGGTCCAACTTGGAGCTGGGGGAGCTTCGAGAAGCTTCTCACAGGGGGTCACCACTGTATCCTCCTCCCCCGCTACCAAAAACCCCGCCACACAAACCCAGCACATGCCGATAAAAGATCTTGCTGTGAGCTGAATGACAGCATGGAGCATAGCTGGAAAAGGCATGCTCTGTGAGCTATTTCACTGCCTTAAATATGCTCTGCAGGTAGAAGGCAGATAGCTTCCTGCACTGTTTGGATGGCTCCTCCATCCTCCTTACAGGTGCTGGGCCAGCTGGCCACGCTGACCTGTTGGGGCAGAAGTGAGGCTCCTCCTTCTCCTCTCCCTAGTTTTTCTTAATGATCCCTGGGCAGGAGCCATGGCTTCTAGTGCATGTGCTACACCCATGACCTGGCATCTGAGTAGCTCTGCTTCATCCGTACGCGTGTATATAGGGCTTGTTTCTCCCGCCTGCTCATTGCCCTATTGATGATAACAATCTAGCCTTTAGAGTGTTTTCCACTTGGCAAAATCGCCCACAACCAACCATTGTTTAGATTAATGCTGACCTTGTAGCTTGTGATGAACCCAAGACCTACGCAAACAGAAAGTGAATAGCCACAGCTGAAAAGTATCTTATCAGATATTTGAAAGAATAATAAACAAGAGGAAGTGGATAGAAGAATGCCTTTCAGTGCATTATTAAAATAAAGCTTCATGGCCTGGCTTCTGTGATGATAGATAGGTCCAGGCAGAGATTACACTGAAGCAATGCTGTTGTACTTTCTTTGAGGTAGTCACAGTAATCCCCTCTGTTGCCTGGCCTATACCGACACAAGGATGTCCACATCGTTGTCCTAGAGTTAATGCCTACCATCACTTCAGGGCTTTGGGCAGTCCGGATGCTATAGTTGCACTTTTATTACTAGATGTTTGTCAAATACATTAACATAATTGTATCTCAGCATACAGTGTATTAGCTGAGAATTTCTGGGCTTTGCAGTGCTTGGTTTGGGGATAATTTACAATCTCCTTGTAATTTCAAAGAGGGTGCCTAGGGAAAAAAAGGCTTTCAGAGTCAGATTGTCTCTCATTGTGTAAGTCCCCTATTGCTTTTCAGTCCAGGAGCCACGTTCAAGCAGTTTGGCAGCAAGATCTTCCTGAAGGCTCTGCAGGACTCAGCAGCAGGTAGTGACCCTGTAATACCCAGCTGTGGGGGATGCAGGGAGGGCTCAGGCCTTACTTCTCCTGGGACTTCCCTGCCAGCCAGGCAGAGTTGGCCAAAAGTGTGTCTGGGAACCAGGAGGTTGTTGTGCATTTGGCTCTGAACCTGTCACGGCATGTACTGCCTCATGTCTGGTCAGTGGGCCAGAGACAGGTTAGAGACACAGGAGAGAGAGAGTGTGTATGTGAGAATGTATAGAGGATGGGAAAAGACATAGGATGACAGCATATGAGGTCAGGGCTGAGACAGAGAGCTGGAGATAAGTGTGGACATAGCACATTGCAGGAGTGAGGCTTGTTGAGGTGAATGGTAGCCATGTAGTCTGCATGTTCCCAAATGTGGTATTTGTGCTCACTGCAGTGTGATCTAGGGTTGTGACGTGGGTTTTTTGTTTACTTTTAAAAAATACATATATTCCTGGCTGACGGGCATATGCCATATACCTATCAGTAACTCTAACATTCTGCTTTATCTTTTTGTTTTGAAGTATCAGGTGACAGCTGAGTTGAGTAGTGACTAGTGAATCTCTGTGTGCTACCGATACTGTAGCTGAATGTGGAGGTAAAGGGAGATGGACTGAGGAAGAACCCTGGGGCAAAACAGCCTTTCTGCCAACAAGCACACTCTCTTAGGGTCCTGGACTCCTTTTTGGGAGGGACCTGCAAGGATGAGTAGTCTGACAGGTTCTCTGTGTAATATTGCATAAATCCCCCTGGCAGTGAGCTAGTTGTTTAAAGGATTACAGTAGTTGCCCTGAGTATTGTGAGCGACAAGCAAGAATAAATGTCAGTGACAGCTCAATACAAATGAAGGAAGTGAGGATAACAAAACCTGCTCTTCAAAACAGATTTGTGTTCAAATCCTCCAGTGCTAAAGCCCAAGGTGCAAATGTTCCCTTTTATATAGTGCAAGTTAGGAGTTGAATGTCATCCAACAGTTTGGCCTGGATTTGATCGATTGCTTAAGTATATTGATGCCAGTGGGACTGCTGAAATTGAACACCTGATTTGAACAGGATTGTGATTCACATGCTGGACGTATTACGCCATCTTTCCCCCAAAGATTAGGTCACCAGTTATCAAGGACAGGAGTGTCTTATTTTATTAGTAATATTATTATTATTATTTTAAATCTCTTGGGTTTCCTTGGGGGAAGATGACTGGTTTCTATAGAAGCTGTTGTCACAGTGGGAAGTTACTGCATCCACAGCAGTGAGGGCCTCCCTGCCTTGCAGTCCTGCTAACACAACTCCTTACTGCCGCGGGGTTGCTCCCAGCAGCCTGTGTAAAGCTGGAACTTCTGAGATTGTCCAGAGGTGTGCTTGGTCACCAAATGCTTTTGTTTGCTTTGAAATAAATGGGTGTTTGCAGAACAACCGTGGACTGAAGACATGGGGTATGGTTTGGTTTGTCTGACTTTTTGCCTTGGGAGAAGGGCTTTTTGGGGCGTGTACAGAAAGCCTTAGCTGGTGTCAGTGCACCTGGACTGCCACGAACCACACTCCACGACGAATAAAGTGGTTGCAGCTCTGCTGTCTCCCCTGTGCTCCCTCTGTGGACTCCTCTGGACTGCTTCTTGTTTTAAATGGTTGAAACTGCAAAAGCAATCCGAGGCCTAGAATTGATCTAAATGGTTTAAACACATCTAAAGCCTTAAGGCCAAATCAAGCAGTAACTATTCATGTGAGTAGTTCTGTTGACGTCAGTGGGTTTTCTCGCTTAAGTGTACTATATTTGACAGCTAGGTTAGAGGTTATCAAGATTTTAAACCATTTGTGTGGAAACAAACAAAAAAAGGCAACCACACAGAAGCTATTGTCCTTTAAATTGAAGCACTGCTTTTTGGGGGGACAGCAAGAAGCATCTGGAAATGTAAGCAGAGCAATGTTTTTGCTCTCTAAACTTTTAATTGGAATAACTTAAGAAGTGCACAGGGACACCAATCTGTTGAAGCACAGGTGTGCCCTGGAGCCACCCAGGATTATGGCTGCTTTTTCTTGACTAGGAATTGTCAGGGTTTGTTGGGAATTGTTGGGAAACAATCAAGCAAACAAAATGTCTAATAAATGCAATGAAGGGGAAAAAATTACCTGAGATTACACTGATACTACAAACTGAAGCTAAAAAATCTATCTTAACTCTCAAATTTCCCTGGTGCAGCCTTTAACTTCCTGAAATCTGAAAAAGGCCTCAGATGCCCAGATGCCTTTCTCTTTTCTCGACCTTTGTCAGTTGACATGGAAAAGTATTGCTTCTTCCTCCAAACTTTGCCCTGCTATACCATTACACCATAATACTGTTACTGCTTTAAACTCATAGTCACTTATTGCTGGGAAGTGCATGTATGGAGGACTCTGGAAAGAGAAACTTGGTTTATACACCCAGACCTGGGTGGTAGTCACACCTAGGCACAAAGGAGAGAAAAGAGGCTGTGTGTCCAGCCTTGCCTTCCCCTCTGCCTGCCCCTTTGGTGCCTCACTGGGCAAACTTCTTGAAGAAGGGTGGCTTTTTCATTGAAGAAGCACTGGTTGCAATACACTATGCAGAGTTTTGACACTATGCACTTTGAAGGGAACATTTTGAAGTTAATCTCTCTGGCAGTTCTTTGCTGAGTGAGGTTGAGTTTTATAAAGCCAGGATTGTGGCACTGTAAAGCAGAGTAACTTTGGGTTGGTGCAGTACCTAAGTAATCCCAAGAGCACTTTTCAAAGTGGCAAAGCACATGCAAATACAGTGGGTGCGTAGGCAGGAGATAACAAGGAGCTGAGGAGAACAGTTTTGCTGGGGAGGGGGTGGAATGAAGTGGGAGTGGGGCTCCCAGCCCCAACGCTGAGCCTGTGCAGCACCCTCAGCCACTGCGTGGCTGGCCAGGAGGGAAGGACGAGGTGCTGAGGTGGCAGCTGGTGCAAGCTGGATGGAGGCAGGGGGGCCACAAGCAGGACAGGCATATGTTTGACGGTGCAAGCCTGATTTTGTGCTGGGCTCTGGGTATTTTATTTCCTATCGTGTCTCTGCCGTACCAGTTCGCAAGACATGACTGGCAGCTTTGCCTTGTAATTTATTTGATCATGGTAATTTTTTTGACAGGCTTCCTTGTGATTTTTTAATATATCAAATAGAGTTTAATAATAGCCTGCTATTAAGTCCTTTTATTTCTCCCTTGGGATTTACTTATGACTGTTGCCTCTCTTTCCCATTTGAAGCTCTGAATCTATTTTCCAACTGTGAAGAACTTAGCAGTGTGAGTGCATGCATAATATGTAAAAACATGCAACAGAATTGTTGTTATGCTTGGGAATTAATAAATGTCAGCATTGAGGGTAATGGAAGGATAAACCAGGCTTGCTTAATTTCCAGGGGTATTCCTATGAAATTCAGTGGGACAGGCTGTCAGCAGGATGCTCTCCAGAAGGACTTTTTTTTTAAATTCTAATTTTATTTCCATTCCTCTTTTGAGGATGAATTTTATCATCAGTTTCAGGATCAAGGGACCTCTGAAGAGAAGAACAACAGTGAGAGCCAAAATTCTCTTCTTTTCCTATTCCTCCAAGACGGTTGGTGCTGTATCTTTCATTACCTGTTTTCTATCTACACACATGCTAGGCCCACCTGTTTTTTCTGCTCTTTGCTTACACTGGTATTTTTCCAAGAAATTCAAAAAGTACTTGTCTTCTACTCATTCCTTTCATATGCAATGTTGAAATGGGGGTAGTGTAAAGCCTGGTCTGACTGGTCAGTATTCAAGTGCACAAAGGGTGACTCAGACCTTCCCTTATCTCTCATCTGTTTGCTACCACACCGTTGTTTAGCCCCAGTGTGATCATTCAGATTTCTCCTCCAACTGAGATTTTTCTGTGTGTCCCTGCCAGAAAAGAAAAGTGCCAGATATGGGACTGGCCACATTTTGCTGAATTCAAAGTCAGAGTTGACAGGCAAATCCTGACTTGTGTTAAGCCGTGATAGGGTTTGCAGCAGTGTGAGGATAATGTAGCACTCTGTTAAACTGTGCATGCTAACAGCAGACCCAGTTTTGCAGTTGTGGTATAATTCTGGGAGAAGGGCATTACAACGGTAATAGGATGGCTGCCAGTAAGAGCTGTACAAATTCAGCCCTTTGGCTATGTGTCAGATGGGTAAGGGAGAAGATACCTAAGTATGCCCACCCGCATCAACAATGAAGGTCACCTAGTGTTTAAATTAACTTGCTCAAGAAGAATTGACAGTGGTTTGCACAGCAATTGCTCCTCCCTTTGTAGAAAGCTGAGATGTGCAGAAGTCCTCAGGTTCCAGTAACTGTCCGCAAAGCCAGTTGATTCAGAAGCAGATGATGTTGTGGTTTGATCTTACCATTTGAACATACATGGATTGAACAGATTTCCTAATTTAAACTTTTATTTTTATTATATGTGGAATATTTTCCAGGATATTAGGCAGCCAAGGATTATTCCTTTGTCTGCAATGTGAAATTCCTTTAGTCTTTTTACATTTTATCTTTTGTCTCTCCTTTTCCTCCCTCTTTGCAATGGCATCTGTTGTGATCACTGGGAGGAAACGTTGTTCTGCTTACTAATATTTTGGTTCCTCTTATGTAGTTAGAGGACTTTGGGGAAGACCGTGTTGAGATCACACACCACAGCTGCGTGGTGGTGAAGGCTAGATAAGAACTTCCATGACTGCAGAACAGCATGGCTCAGGAGACTGACTCACAGTGAAGGAGACAACTTTTTATATTTCATAAAGATAGGCAAAAAATCTTTCAAGGAAGACAATTACATCAAGAACTAGTATTTTTGCTGTATAAAACAAACTGTTAAAAAAAATAATTTTAACGTTAGATGAAGTAGAAGGCATGGAATAGGTACAAAAGCGTAAATCTAATTCTGAGCAACTGTATAGGGACAGTACTGTAACTGCGGTTCAAATTGTGGCAGTGCTTGGCAGATCATGTGGAAATGATTTTGGTGTGCACTAAGAAAACTCTCATTTGGAGGATCCCAGCTATCCAGCACTTCCTTCAAGTTCCAGAAATATTTAATTTGATCTTATTATACTTTTTCCCAGGAAACAGTAATTCAGGTAAAATGCAAATAATGTTGTAGGTCAGAAAGCATCTTACACTTCCCTGAATTTCCTCAAAGACTTTCTGAAACAAATAAAACCTTCAGAAAGCTCCAAAGACAGTCAAATCCAAGTTAATTTTGAACTAGGAAGCCATGAACTTTTCAGAGCCCTTAGGCCATTTTGGGGAATACTGTGCTAGCTGTAGCTATATAGCATTTTTCCAGAGCATTGATGAAGTGATTGATGATGCAAAAGCAGGGAAGTTAATAGAAAAGGACACATGTATTTTGTAACCAATAGAAATATAAAGTAAAGAAAAAAAGCTGTGCTGCTTTAGTGAAAAGATACAGACAGAAACTTCAATCCCTCCCTACGTGTCATGTCCTGTTCTGTTCCCCAATGCAGTGAAGACAAGAGGAGGAGAAGGATCACAGTTTATTTATAATTTTGGCAGCAAGGATAAAAATAAATGGCTGGAATTCTGTGGAAGTTCTTTGCAACTTTCTGAATTTCTGCATATGAATAGAGTGAATGGAGAAACTGTTATGCACCCTTTTTCTTTCCACTAGTTTGTCATTGGCTCTGCATTTTTGTGTCTGAAGTGCCTGCTTGTTGCAGGAACCAGGGGACTGAATCATTACAGGCAGCCCACAGGTCTGGTGACTTCATTTCCTGGGTTATATAAAATCCAAACTTCCTAACAAATTGTCTGCAGGAAGTGTTTACCACATTGCTATAGAACAATTAGAGTGCACAGAAACCTGACCAGGTTGAAAAAACAATTACGTGAAGCACTGACGTTAATTTATAAAGACCGTTAAACACGGCAGTGGGGTTGCCAGCCAACAAGCAACCAACTTACCTACCTGGGTTTCTGAGCAGAAATATTCAGTTAGACATCAGGGCTAGATTTATTGTGAAGGGTGGAGACCTGTGTGGAAAAAATGCAAGCAAGGCATTATGTCTGGTTTGTTACATTCTCTCTGATAAATTGCTTACCTGTGTAGAGCAAGAGATCCTGTATTCACATTTGTTAACATAAATCTTCAGTAAGTCTGCTGAGGTCCCTAGAGTTAGTCTAGATTTAAATAGTCCAATTAACAATTGAATTTGTTGTTTTGTGTGGGAAGATGACCTTCCTACTGCAGAAACTTACTCCTGCTCTGAGCCGTTTGGAGCCCATGGAGATGGAGAGCTCCCTGCACTGGCATGGTGATGCTGGAGGAAATAAGGTCAGCAGAAACAAGAATCGCCCCTTAATCTCTCCCTGCAAAGACTTACAAGTAAAACAGTATTTCCCCATCCTATGTAGTCCACAGGCACTTGGCATCCTCTTTTGCCCTGAAAGTGCAGCTTTTCCCTGACTAATCATTCTTTATAATACAAAACAGGAACAGAACGAAACACAGCAGAAAACTGTTGACAACTACATAAAATATGCTGCTTTCCAATTCACCATTTTCTTTTCTAAAGACCCCAACCAAAACAAACGACTTTTTATGGAGCTGTTACTGAAGCCATGTTTGTAAGTCTTGACTCTCTGGCCAAGTTCTGTTAATTACTTTTACGGTTTGCAAATTTTCATCAGCATGGCAGGCTCCTGTTAATTTAATATTGCAATTTATACTTGTCAAAAGCCTTTTTATCAACATCCATAAACAGGACCTTGGCCTAGAGTTTGAAAAGAAGAAAGATACAACTGCTGTGGTGTGATGCCCAGCACCGCCTTTATGCAGAAGATGAAACAGGAGAGAAATTTGGAAAAGCACATCTTCACGTTCAACTGGAAGTGTAGAAAGCAGAAATCAAATCAGCAAGCTACCCAGATGAACTGGTATTTCACTGTTTCAGCATAGCTTTAACTGTGATCTGAAACAGATACTGCTTTGACTGCTATTTTATATGCAGCAAAGGAAAATTGTTCTCTGAATCATGACTACCTCAGGGGTTCTTGTTTGAAGGTGGAGGGTGCCCGCTTCTGGGGAATTCCCAGTGTCCTATTTTATCCTTAGAGTCTTAAATCAGAGTCCTCAGTGGTGCATAGGACTTGCTAACACTCAACCATTTAGGGGATTGGTGTTACACACCAGTACTGTGAAAGGATTAAATTTCCCAAATGAGCCACTTAAGTGGCAGTACCTCTTGGTCCACAAGTTTGCTGTTGGGGAAATTTCCTTTTAGGACTATTTGTAACCTTCTGAGGTTACTTGTTTAGTGTTTGCTATTTTGTTTTTAGATGATAATGATCAGATTCTTAATACGAAATTTTAGCCTTCTTTAGCCTTCTAAGAAAGCCTTGCTTAGCTATCTGGCTAATTTCTTGCCTAACTTCAGTGACATCTTTGGCTGTTGAAGGATCTCCAATGTGTTACCTTTGTAGAAGCTTATAATTCTGCAGTCTTTGCATGTTTCCCATTTAAAGCAGTACTCTTTTTTTTAGACTGTCTCTGCTGGAATAAAATGTCTTTCTCACTTGAGTTTTCTCATCTATGAAAGGATTGTGATCCTTCATTACTGTTGCAAAGTATTGAGACCTCTGGCCAGTAGTGCTTGTATGGCTGTTAAATAACATGCTACACTTAATTCTGTGTTAGGACTCCGAAACAGAAACAGTATGATTTTCAGAGGTGCTGAGCAAATGCAACTGAACTGAAATAGAAGCCAATAAATACCTAGGAAATCAAGCTATTTACATTTAAGTGCCTAACTATATTGACTATAGGAATCTGGATCTCAGGAAAGAGTATGAATTATTACTATGTACTGGAACTGTCAGTATCTAAACTTGAACGTGCCCAAATATAGAACTAGGTGCCTAAGCTTTTACATCTGAATTTGGAGAGAGCTTGACATTTAGAAAATGCTGAGCTCTCATCTTCTGCAACTTTGGCATATCCAAAGCATCTCAGAGGGGGCATCTAAAATTACTAAATACTTTGAAACTTTTGGCCTTAGAATTTAGACTCTGCTACCCATTTTCTCTTTATTGGGATGCAGCCACTTAGAGCACAGGCTGGAAGATACAAATAGAGATATCTTCTTCAAGGAATTTGTTGTCAGAATTTGTGTTGGTATCTAAATTAATGTACTCAGAATTTTTGCTGAAATTTGTAAAGAGAGCATGCTCCTAACATATGTTTCATGTTAGAGAATGAAACAGCCTTTTTGCAGTCTGACTCAGCCTTATTTGCATTGCAGGCTTTGCCTATGCATAAGGACATACATGTAGACCAAGCTCTTGATGTAACAGTAAAGATTATATGCATTTGATGCATCATTTCTTATGTGAATCAACCTTTAGTGCTATTAAACTGTTTCTGTGGAATTTTTTAAAGAGTGCTCGAGCCCTATGAGATTTCATTCTCTCTGTTCCCCAAGCCTGCCTGTTTTCATTTTAAAACAAACAAATAACTTCCCTACCCAACTCACCCCCCATCAATCCTGAAGAACAAACTGTCAGCTTTAGAAATGCTGTAAACATGGGGACAGTAAATGGCATTTTTCTTATAATCTTGTCTTTGGGAAGGAAGATCTGAATGAAGAGGTGATAATCACAAGCAGCTGGGAAATACGTCTGTAAAGAAATTAATGAAAAATAGAGCACTTACACTTCTATTAAAATAACAAAACAAAAAAAAATTTTAGTGTCTGTGTAGGAATATAATGAAGGCAAAGCTGATTACTTACGATATGGTAATAATCCCAGGAAGAGTGTTTTCAGCTCTGGTTGCTCTGCTTCATGGCTTTTGTGCCATCTTGTCAGAGCATATATGAGAAATTGCTATCATTATAGTGAATTTGGAGAAGGTGGGCTCGCTGGGCTTCACATGCCCAGGGAGCTGGGAAGTCCTTACGTCTCTGTAAATTTGTAGCCAGGGTAGGGGCTGATTTGGCATTCAGTTCATAGGAGATCTGCCATTGAGCTGCTCTGGCTTGCAGTGGTTCCTCCAATGTGTTATTCTGGCCTTGCTTTTCCTGTCCTGGAAAAGCTTGAGGCACTGATGCAGAACAAGCTCTACCCTCGCTTCACATTGCCCAGGCATTCCCCTTCAACTGGGAGACGATTTCCACAAACAGATCAAGTAGTTCTGTGTTTGCTACATGGTATTTCATATGGACTGTATAGGGTCCATGGGGTGTGAAGTGAATCACCATCTAGCCGTTTTCGTCTGCGTGGACACTTATTTTTCAGGTATTCCCTGGAAGTACTCCTTGCTGGGAGGTCCTTGGTTACTTGACAGCTTTCTTACAAGCGACTGCTCCTTGGACCAGATGGAAAGACCTGTCTATAGGTTCTGGGTAAAATACAGGGATGTGAAGTGGATAAGAAATAAGGGTGTGGGGGCAAATTAATGCTAGCAGTATTCTGCAAGTACAGAGTCCATCCTTGTTGTCTTTACTCAGCTGCAGAAGTCACAGCCATCAGCATCAACAAAACAGTCATATACAGTAAAGGCCATCATCTTTTGGCAGCTCTGTAGCACAGTGGTGCTGTCATTAGCTGTGCCTCAGGGAGCAGTGGAAAGGTCCCGTCTGGCTCTGAACATCTAGTGAATCAGCAGAGTGCTGCATCTCGGCACTGGTGGGAAGGAAGTCTGGCCTTCAGGTAGTAGTCTGTAAAAATGTAAGCAGGTTCTCCTTTTATTCCCTTTTAGTGTCCCAGATTTAATACTATTTTGACCCAATCAGACCCAATTAATCTGACTCTACTTGTACCTGCCAAACCCATCTTAATTGCAAAATAATTTGTTTATTAAATTACTGGTGAATATATAAGTCTTCCTCATGCTATGAGACAAGGCAACTCTGCCTATCCTTTGAAGAATCCAGATAGATTAGGGCTTCGGCAAGAGTAAAATTCCCCTTCACTTCAGTGGCTCAAGGAGTTTTTGGTGGAGAAATGCTAGACAGCACGGATTATAGCGCTCTTGTTCTGGAGCTACTAATGTAAATGCTGTATGCTTCAGCTTGTGCCTATCTTGGCATGTTTTACCAAAATTAAGCTGGTATATAGAAATAAAAAATACGGAAAAAAATGTAGTAGAGCAGAATAATTTTCGCTGTACACCAAAAGAATTTAATCCAAAAATCATAAAAACTCTTACTCCTGAGTCTGCAAACAAGGGCATTAAATGAGTTCATGGTACACAATCTCCTGTTAAAAATCTCTCAAAAATGGCAAAAATCAGTTTGCACTCTAAGATACACATCCTTTTTTAGCAGACTTGTACAAACTGGCAAGTGGGATATGGTTCCTTATAGGCCTGGTGTTGCATACACCCATGTACATGGCCCATTCACCTCTTTGATGTCACTTATAGTTTCTGAAGGAATCAGGACTTCTCTGTTCCATTAGTTTTTTTGTGTGACATAAGGGAAGTCATTTAACTTCTGTTTTATATTTCTGCCGATTAGTATAAAATGCAGACACAGATGTGCCTGCATGCTACAGAGACCAGCCCCAGCTAAATCCTCCAGTAAATTCTGTGGGCTACCCAACTAGGTCCTCAGTGCTTTTGGAAAGAAGCAGACCTGCTTTTGACAGCATATTTTGTGTGTGATGATGTTGTAGGTAAGTAAAAGACAAACTCTTTTGGTTTGCCAATGCTGCTCAATGCAAAAATAGCATAGGTAAAATTGGGGTTGGATGAGATTAAGTAAACCATTTAAAATGAAGATAACCTTTTCTGATAGTCTAATTTTCTAAATGAAAATAACTGTGGGCAGATGCTGGGAGGTACAGAGAAGCAGGTAGTGAAGGACACTCCAGGGGAAAAGGTGTCTCTCTTTACCAAGGACTCATCCCCTGGAAATATGGGCTGTCCTCCCAAGGTCTGCAGCTCTCCAGAATTTGCAGTGACTGCCTTTGAGAGGAACATCCTGGGATTCCCCTCTATGGTGCTGTGAAGCTGTCATTTTTTATCAGCTTCACTGCAGCTTCCTGTTTATGGGAAATTCCTGGTGGGAATGGGATTGTTTTGGGTTATAGTTCAAATAAAGTCAAAGAAAAAGTCCTGAGAGCCAGGACCTTGGCTGTTTTGGCTGCTTCAACAATCCACTCCTGTTGCTGTAACTCAGCTTTTCGGCCTTTCCTCTCGTGCCTTCTCCTGCCAGGAGCTGGATTTCTGTCCCATCAAACAGTGGGTGGCTTGGTAGGGGCAAATCCTCAATGTTACACTACCCACCTTGTTGAATTTTTCTGGTCAGTGAGTCACAGCCGATGCGGGCATTTTTACTTTGGTTGTGTAAAATCAGCCTGGGTGGTTTCTCTCAGCCAAGGAGGCTGAGCAGCCCAGTTAGTCCCCGCAGGAGATCTCACTTGACCTGGGGTCTTTGGTGGTTTCCCGCATGCCTCTTGTCCTTACCCACAAGGCTTGCACAGTCCTCCTGTCTCCATCTGTTAGCGCTGGCCTTCGTTTTGCTCAAAGGAAGCTTCGTCTTCCTTTGACCCTTACTGCTTTTCGTCCTGTCGAGTTGTTTCATGTCATTAGTAGTATAAATGAGTTCCTGCTCCT
The DNA here is from genome assembly GCF_047716275.1 of Strix uralensis. Taxonomy (NCBI): domain Eukaryota; kingdom Metazoa; phylum Chordata; class Aves; order Strigiformes; family Strigidae; genus Strix; species Strix uralensis. The sequence continues at coordinate 79,285,553 of NC_133974.1, read as the reverse complement.
GATAGTCTGCCCCCTTAGTGTTGTGTGACAGTGGTCT